>NC_085138.1:414873145-416200645 GCF_035046485.1 Aedes albopictus
CCTTAACCTCCATTAAACAGCCGCCTCTTGAGTTATGAGTGCCATCTCGGTTATTTTGGACGACATTTTTGAACTTCCGGCTTTTTCTCCATACCAAATATAACCATACCCAAGTAACAACTCCATTGCTGATAGGTTTTGTTTGATTTTTATTAAGGTTTTATTACAGCAATAATTAAAACTCACAGTTTTATGACTGCTTTTATGAAAACCATTAATAAAATGTTTTATAGTATACTTGAAGATATCCATAAAGACAGATTTTAAGAGTAAACAAAACTTTCCGATATGTAAACCTTCTGGCAATCATTATTACCACAATAAAACTGTTAAAACTCTCAACAGATGGCGATCCGTTCGATTAGTAACGACATCTGTTGGGTGGAAAAGTAGAAACTACGACACTGCTAGGTTTATTGCGGTCATCATAAAAGTAAACTTGCTTTCGTTTTATTTTCGCTGATTATGGTCGTCGCCATATTGAAGAATTAGCTTACGTGAATGGAAAATAGTTCATTTTGCTTAAATTGGCAATGAATTGGTAGTTTGCCACCATTTTCATAACATGCTCACACAAATAAACTCTCTCTGCTGAGTTTTCTTGTAATTCGAGATAGTTTTACTAAATTCACAAATTGATTTATTTCATTCCAAGATGATAATATTCACTATTTTCGAAGCGCATTAATTTTATGATTCTGCAACCTCAATATTCACGGTAAATTCCAATGCGCATAAGCCTACCAGCACAATAACTACTAAAATATTACTTTGAAATGATCACTTTCTACTTACGAATGATGTACCCTCCTGAACTTTACGTGCCATCGAAGAAGCTTCTCTGCATCTTGAGCTGTCATAGTTTTTGTTGAAAAAAAAAACAACAACAATCGAGAATGGGAAATATTTCAACAAAGTTTAAAAACGGGTTTATTGCTACTCTTAATGCGGTTTGCAAAACCTCTCCGGGAGTGGTCCACTTAGCCGGAAGATGCTCTTGAAGAGGTTATCAAGAGGTTTTGATGAATGATTCAGTTTTATTGGAAGTTTTATAAAATTGGTCATGAAGATCTCTTGTAGAGCCGAACAAAACTTAAAATGTTACTTGGGATATTGAATGGCTTTAGAACCTACAATTCCATTCCGCCGCCATCTTGAATTTTGAGCCGTTATCCACTATTTTAGACCGCCATCTTGGTAACCATTTTTAAAATCCAGACATTTTCCCCATACTAAATATACCCATTTTGCGTGGTTTTGGAACCTACAACACCGTTAAGGACAAACGTCTTGAAATCCCGTTTCAACATTGCATCGAAACTTCAGATGCACAAATCTCAAGAAGCAAGCTTTAAACAACAATGTATTTCATTATTCTGTTCTTGCTTACCTGTAATTAGCTTAAAATAAAAAGCACAGGTGCGCTGGTTTTGTTTACGAAGAGATTTGTGCCCTCGAAATCGTGAGTAGGTGCCAAAGTCGGCCATTGTGGCGGCCATTTTGGGATTCTCACAAGTCTGTCCTTAAACAGCCGCTATGTTTTGCCTTTCTCGTACACCAAGGTGTACCGAAAGGCTATATGTTCACTCCAAAAACGAAAATTTGATAGAGCCCCCGGAGGGGTCAAGTGTTATATACCAATCGACTCAGCTCGACGAGTTGAGATGATGTCTGTGTGTATGTATGTGTGTGTGTGTGTGTGTGTGTGTGTGTGTGTGTGTGTGTGTGTGTGTGTGTGTGTGTGTGTGTGTGTGTGTGTGTGTGTGTGTGTGTGTGTGTGTGTGTGTGTGTGTGTGTGTGTGTGTTTTTTTTTCCTTCTAAACCATAGGGGGATAAATCTGCTCATCAGACACCCTAACAGGAAGGTTAGGGTAGTGTGGGGATGAGGCCGTCTTCTACAATGCCGGTAGAAGCCAGGACTACTCTCTCCTCGACCCACTAAAACACATTCCTATGGTCGCCAAACCCTACGTCTCTCCGGAACCACCAAGAAGGTATTGCTTCAGAGAGGGGCTAGTGCATATCGCACCCTCAAGGTTAGCTGCCGTAGCCTAGCAGCAACGAGCATCGATGACTCGCTTTGGAGAGTCCATCACGGTAGCCTGCTGGCGCTTAGCCAGTTTCCCGAGTGGTCCTCGCCACTCCCTTTGTCCTCGGAAGGCGGGCAGGGTCAACCCCGCCCGCGCCCTACTGCTGAGCGGACATCAAGAACTGATGCCCACATGCAACCCGATCTGACCTGCCCGCAAAGGAAGGGTATTACTACCCTTCAGGCCCTATCAGATGCATCCGTAGGTTGCAGACAGCAGGGTCTCACCTACCCCGACCCTTGCCGGGGACCCCTTTCCAACCGCGGGCTCAGATCCAACCCAGTAGACCGACGCCACGACAGCACCGCTACCGGGACTTCCTCTCCGCGGCCACTTAATCGCTGTAAGGGTCGATCTCGACCGCAGGGCACCGGTATGACCTACGAAGCCGACTTCGAACCCCTGGACCACCTCTTGTACTGCATCTGGACTAGCCATTCTCCGAGTCCACGCGCCACCTCCTCTGTAGCTCCCAGACGATATGGGTGATAGCCGTTGAAACGGCATTCCAGCTAATCTCATCCCTACACATTCTCTGGACCAAGTTGTCCGGAGTTGTGTCCTCCCCGCATGTGGCAAGCATGCGGTCACGCATTGTGCGAAAACGCGGGCACACGAACAAAACGTGTTCCGCCGTTTCCTCTAAACCATTGCACACTGGGCATTCGGGAGAATCCGCATGCCCGAAACGGTGTAGATACTGTCGGAAGCAACCATGACCTGTAAGCACCTGTGTCAGGTGGAATGTAACTTCCCCATGGCGCCTATTAATCCAACTATCTACCCTCGGTATCAACCTATGGGTCCACCTTCCTTTGGTGGAACTGTCCCACGCGCGCTGCCATTTGACCATAAAGGCCATCCTGACAGTTTTGCGTATGCCTCTTGTGCCGCGCATTTCGAAGCACTCCATGTCCTCACTGATAAGAATGCTGATAGGCACCATACCAGTAATGACACAGAGAGCGTCGTGTGACACGGTACGGTACGCGCTTGCAACCCTCAGACACATAAGCCTGTAAGTACTTTCCAGCTTCCGTCGGTAGCATTCAGTACTTAGCGCGGTACCCCACGCCGGGCCGCCATACCTAAGTATGGACGTAGCAACACTAGCCAGAAGCTTGCGCTTACTGGCGTACACCGCTGAGCTATTGGACATCATCCGGGACAGTGCCGCAATAGCTGTGGAGGCTCTTTTACAGGCATAATCGACGTGGCTACCGAAGGTAAGCTTATCGTCGATCATCACGCCCAAGTGCTTGACAGAGCGCTTCGACAGGATAGTGCATTCTCCTACACTGATCTCCGTCTGCTGCGCAGACTGCATGTTGTTAACAACCGTCACCTCTGTCTTGTGGTGAGCCAGCTCCAGTTTTCTGGACCGCATCCACGCCTCCACAACCTTGATCGAGTGGTCGGTAGTCAACTTCACCTCCTCGATCGTTTCACCGTAGACTTCGAGCGTAATATCGTCGGCAAATCCGACAATCACCACTCCCACTGGGTACTCTAACCTCAACACCTCGTCGTACATGACATTCCATAACACCGGACCCAGGATGGAACCTTGCGGGACTCCTGAGGTTATGTGAAAGCACTTCCGACCCACCTCCGTGTCGTATACTAGTACGCGATTCTGGAAGTAGCTTCCGAGAATCTTGTACAAGTACTCCGGTATCCCCAGACGCAAGAGCGCATCGGCAATAGCAGCCCAACTGGCGCTATTAAATGCATTCCTTACATCCAGAGTCACTACCCCGCAGAAGCGAATTCCCCTCCTCTTAGGCTCGAGTGCTTTCTCGGCGGTTTTTGTAACCGACAAGATAGCGTCTACGGTGGACCTCCCCTTCCGGAAGCCATACTGGTTGCTCGAGAGACCATTTACGCCCTCAGTGAACTTCAACATTCTATTGAGGATGATCTTTTCGAGCACCTTCCCCGCCGTGTCAATGAAGCATATTGGTCTATATGCCGACGGGTCTCCGGGTGGTTTCCCCGCCTTTGGCAATAGTACCAGGCTCTGCCTCTTCCAAGCCTCTGGGAAAACTCCCTCGTCCAGGCATTTCTGCATAGCAGACCTGAACATCTCGGGAGCTTCTGCAATAGCTACTTTTAAGGCCAGGTTCGGAACTCCGTCCGGACCTGGGGCCTTACCTACGCTAAGGGACTTAGCTATCCCCGCAAGTTCCACATCGGTGACCCTTTCCTCATCGCCAGCCCCAGTCCCCGGCTGTCCTACGAAAGGAGGCCAAGGACTAGGATCATGACGCGGAAAAAGTCCTCCAATGATCCCCTCCAACATCTCTGGAGATTGCTCTGTAGGAGCCATCACACCTCTCGTCTTGGCCATAACGATCCTGTAGGCATCACCCCACGGGTTCGTATTGGCACTCTGACAGAGACCCTCAAAGCAGGCCTTTTTGCTTGCTCTTATCTCGGTCTTGAGCGCGGCTTTTGCAGCGGCGAACACCACCCGCCGTTCGTTTCGCTCTTCCTCTGATCGTGCTCGCTGCATCCGCCGCCTAGCCCGTAGGCAGGCGCGGCGCAGGTCCGCAATCGCATCGGTCCACCAGTAAGCCGGTGGCCTCCCATTTCTAGGGTGGACTCGCCTAGGCATGGTCGCATCACACGCACGTGAGAGCACCGCTACCAGCTCGTCGCCGTCTAAACCGAGTAAGTTTCGCTCACGGCGGAGCGCTTCCCTAAATACCTCTTCGTCGAAGTATGATGTCTTCCACCTACGAGGGCTTGGCCTTGTCCTAGCCGCCTCTTCTTCTATCCGCTGTCTGCTGTTGTTGTAGTCGATACTGTAGCGAACCGCCAGGTGGTCGCTGTGAGTGTAGCCATCATCTACTCTCCAGTTCGGACTACTTGTTAGGCCAGGACTACAAAAGGTCACGTCAATAATTGACTCCGCTCCATTTCGACTATAGGTACTCTTGGTACCGACGTTAGCCAAGTCGACATCTAAGATGGCCAGTGTTTCTAGCAGGATCTGACCCCGCTGGTTCGTGAAACGGCTTCCCCATTCCACAGCCCAGGCATTAAAGTCACCCGCTATTACCACCGGCCTTCGCCCTGTTAGCACGGTCGTTAAGCGGTCCAGCATTTGCGTGAACCGCTCGATCGGCCACCGCGGAGGCGCATAACAGCTACAGAAGAAGACCCCGTTTACTTTGGCGACCACGAAGCTCTCATATGCAGTAGACACCAACTCCTGCACGGGGTATTTACCCGTCGTCCATATCGCCGCCATTTTCCTGGTCCCATCCGAGGCCCAGTTGCCGTTGCCGGCGGGTACTCGGTATGGGTCCGAAATGATGGCGATATCCGTCTCCCACTCAGAAACCGCCTGACAAAGCAGTTGCTGAGCCGCATCACAGTGGTTCAGGTTCAGCTGCGTTACCTGCACTGTGATTTGTTGTTCACTGCGGCTTTCTTAAAGGCCGGGCACCCTGGACCACCCATCGCATGTCTGTTTTTCGAGGTTTTCCCGGTACAGATCATGCAGATGGGCGGACTCGTGCGTGGTAGTTGATCTGGTCCAGCGGCTTTGTTGTTTTTCAACCGGTCAACCTCCTCCTCAATCTCTTGAAGGTCAGGGGCCGGAAGTCTTTCGTCCTGTGCACATACTCCTAGATCTGTTACCACGCCACCTTCGGTACTTGCAACGTCGCCATTGAGGTGCTCATCGTAATGCTGCCGCCAACTCTCGACCACCTCACGCTCGCTCTTGAGAATATTCCCGTGATTATCTCGGCACCGCGGCGTTCGACTTCAACGCGTGGTGATAACTGTCGAAAGTTTTGAGCGCATGCATACAGCGACTAAGTCGTGATCCGAATCTATATTCGCACTGCGGTATGTGCGGACATTGGTTATATCCGAGAAGAATTTACCATCGATTAGAACGTGGGCGGTTTGGTTTTCTGTATGATGGTCGGGTGATCTCCAGGTGGCTTTGTGGATATCTTTGCGGGGGAAGAAGGTGCTTCGGACTACCATACCACGGGAGGCTGCAAAATTTACGCATCGCTGGCCGTTATCATTCGATACGGCGTGCAGGCTGTTTCGCCCGATTACCGGTCGGTACATTTCCTCCCTTCCTACCTGCGCGTTCATGTCGCCGACAACGATTTTCACGTCACGCGGCGAGCAACCATCGTATGTTTGCTCTAACTGCGCGTAGAACGCTTCTTTTTCGTCATCAGGTCGTGTGGGCAGTGGACGTTGATGATGCTGTAGTTGAAGAAACGGCCCTTAACTTTTAACATGCACATCCTTGCGTTGATCGGCTGCCACCCGATCACACGTTGTTGCATCTTGCCCAACACTATAAATCCTGTTCCCAGTTCATTAGTGGGGCCACAGCTTTGATAGAAGGTAGCCGCTTGATGCCCGCTTTTCCACACTTTCTGTCCAGTCCAACAAAGTTCCTGCAACACCACGATATCGAAGTTGCGGGGATGTAGTTCGTCGTAGATTATCCTCTCACATCCCGAGAAACCTAGTGACTTGCAATTCCATGTTCCAAGTTTCCAATCGTAGTTCTTATTTCGTCGCGGTCTTTGCCGATTGTATCGAGTCGTATTTTCTCCTATGTTATTCGCAATGGGGATTTTTACGGGTGGCTTATTGGGCCTACGCCAACACTCCTGTCTCGCCGGAGGGCCATCGTGCCAGTTCTGCTTAACGTACCAACCAACACTGGGACGACCACGCTGATGGGGCTACCATCTTGGATCTAGCTGGGCGTGGTGCAGCGTTTCTTACTCAGCCGCTGGATGCCAGAACAGACGCTGTTTGAGCCGCACCTCCTTGGTGAACAGACGCTCGGATCGTACCTTCTCAATCTAGCTGAAGTCAGAAGGACAACAGTGCCCAGGCTGCACTACTAGTTAAGCACACAACTCTTAGCTGGCGGTCATTGTCATCGCTTGATCCGTGGAAGCATGAGGTAGGAACTTGTGAGGACCAGAGCTATGTTGGACGCCCTCCTTATCGACTCACCGTTTTGCAGCCCACAGTCTCCAAGTGTTGGGAGCAAATTGCAATTTTGTGTAATTATAGATCAAGTTATACATGCTGTCCAGTCATATCGCTTCATCATGAGTTGCCTGTAATATCTGTTTGAATAACTCTAACCCATAAAACAAAGATGTCCGATTAACAAGATGGCCATGTGAGTGGGTTTTCTATACAAATCGTAGGAAACATGTCCTTTTTGTGATTGTGCTGCCACGTAGGGGAGCAATATAGAACTATGTAGAATAATTTCACAAAGCATACTAAGATTTTCCGTGGGGAAAATTGACAACTGATTTGTTTTGAATCGGTCGACGTAAATTTTCAGGCTCTGAGCGATCGAAGCGTTTTACTGCTACGTATTGAATGGCAAGTTCGGGTGACTTTCCGTTCAAAATAGAAGATTAACTAGATATATCGGATGGCATTCAGTTAGTGATCGTCCGCATTCATATAATGTCCAGCGTTCGAGAGCAAGGCCGAATATGATGGTCTTCGAATAGTGTAGTCCTTTCCCAGGCCCAAAGCTTCGTGGTATTTACTGAAGCGAATAAGAGCGGTTGATTCATGTGCGTAACTTCGATCAATTTTATTACCTGACCAGAGATGATACGTTTCTCGGTTAGCAGCTAATTATTAATTAACGCATAGCGCAAACACCTTAAATGCATATCCAAAAATGACTAACTTTCGTATGAGTTTCTGATTCCCGGAAGTACCAGTGATCGGTACAGCCACTTAAATCATAACTCCGACTGCACTTTTTGGTTTTAGAATGAAACGCAATGATTTTTTAAATACGTAACTATATTCGGAGTTCCAAATCATCAGTACAGCGGAATCATTTATTCAAAATAATAGGCACCCGACGGATCTGATTAGAAGCTGAGCCCGGCGTTCTCGAATGTCTTGAACGGATCTTAGTTTTGTCCTCAAAAGACGCAACCCTCTGGAATGTCCGGGCAAATCGTAATTCGAAATTCCTCGGACATATTTGAGCCTTATTCCTCGTCACACAATCGAACCGCGATTTGACGAACGTAACATTTCGGGCGTCATCACCAAGATCATCTCGTCTGGACCCTCCTTGACCTTCTTTCTAAGCTCAACGTAAATAATCAATAAAACCTAAAAAAAGCTAGAGAAAAGTTTAAATTGCCTAAAATTAAAGTAAAAGTCGTACCTGTTAGGGCACTGGTCCTTCCAAGTGACACGAAAGTAAATAACAACCACAACAACCAAAAGCAAAGCATACTTGTACCACTATTTTAATTCTATCTTTTCCCGCAAGCCTGATGATGGCGCTGTATTTCTGCTTCCAAAAAAATGATGAAGTTGAGGGGGTCTGCATAAAATGAACTAAATTGGACCTCCGACCGCGTGTTGCCATGATTACGCTACTCGCGTCGCATGACATTTCTCGGCCGCCCAATCTAGGGTATCCCTCCGCCTTGATTTGATGCGGGTTTTGCCCCCAATGAGGTAATATATCGGACAACGACGCAGCGGCGGCGGCGGCGTCGGCGGCGGCGGACAATCAACGAGCGCGGTCATTGTACAAATTCGATCAAATTCATAGCACATGACACCGCCGCCGCATACCGCGTGGCTTGACATAGGCCCAGGCACGCGCACTCACCGCTGCACTGACTGACAAGACAAGCAATTGAACGTGCGAAAGCGCAAAACGGGGTCACACGCGTTGCCTACCTTTCTCCGTGGGCGGCGCTGCTGCTGCTGTGATCGCCATTACAATGGCGTCCACTTTGGGCTTTCGGGGTTTTGTTTTGGTTGCGTTTGTAGCTAATCGAGCAGCACGTCCAATAGATTTAGGATTACCGCGGGTGTGTGCAATGTAGCTGAAAGCGATCGTCGCGATCGCGATGATGGATGCATCCTGAATGGCAACGTAACGCGCTGCTGCTGCTGTCATTATGTTGGGAGGTGCGCGCGATTTTTTGTTTTGTTTTATTGATGAGCAATGCCAGTCAAGGCCAACGAATTGGGTACAACAGGATGATGTTTTTTTTTGCTTTTTCGTTTTTGGGGCGTTGTCATGTCCGCCGTGTCTGTTTGGTGCGTGCTCAATCGATCGAGCGGACGGACGATGACGACGGATTCGACCGATTGGTGTTCAATGACGTGTGGCGTCAATTTCGATCGACGTTCCGGTTTTGAAGGTCAACCAATTTGAGTGCTGATTAGCTGTTGATTGGTAAGAAAAAGTTACGCATTTTCAAGGTTATGCGTGACAGGATAACTAAAATAGATAATATACATTATATACTGTTTGTTTACAAAAGTATTGGAATGTCACGTTATTACAATGCCGATGATAAAGTGTGATACAGAGTTTATGTAATGGTTAGAATTAAGACTAAATAATCAGAAGATTTCAGGCAGTAAATAAAAGATAGAAAAATACAAATCAATAGATCAAAGAGATAAGCTTGAAGATTTATTGATTAAATTTCATCGAAGTGTATAGCAGCACATCTACTCATTCCCCAATTACGAAACTTCTAACCATCAGCCAACGCAACGTTGACAGACCAAGTACGGAGAAAATGCGCGCGCGTTTCGCTTTCTACCAGACGAGCCCATGAATGAGCGTTGCATCTATTCCTCCGTGAGCATGTTACACAATTTTGGATTAAGCTTACGACGACGCAGCGACTCCCCAAGTACCTACTCCAATCCAACCTCCTCATTTTACGGACGACGCGACCCAACCATGCGCGAACCAGCAGCTTTGCTCCACCGTCGTCCCATTCCGTTACAGTCACAAGCGCGACTTGGCAGCTTGTTTGTTGCGCCCATAGAATAGACGACAACTTGGTGAATCTTGTGTCAGATGATGTTCCAACATAATTGTCCGGCAAAACTAATGTGGGTGATGCACTGGCCATATAATCTTCTCCCAAAGTCTACCATCGTCGAGTCGTATAGAGTATCGAAGTTTTCCCACTTACGTAACAACTGTACTGAATTGCTATTTGTTGCTGAAAGAAAATCACGAACTCGTACTCTGTGCCCTTCGGAAATCGAGCGGGCAACGGAGTTTGCTGGTCTTCCTCCCGGATTCTTCGGTAGCATCCGGTCCAGGCGGGACTTGGTCTGTCTTCCGAACATCATCATAGATGGGAATTGTTCAGCTGACGATCATCTCCTGATAGATCATCAGGATATTGGCAAGTTT
Organism: Aedes albopictus; assembly: GCF_035046485.1. Lineage (NCBI taxonomy): Eukaryota > Metazoa > Arthropoda > Insecta > Diptera > Culicidae > Aedes > Aedes albopictus. The sequence goes on from NC_085138.1 coordinate 414,883,460, forward strand.
GACATCTAGTTATGACTTCGAACAACGAAGAGCCTTTAGTGTGTTACATAACGATCAGCTTGTCCATTTGTCGACGGAACCCATCTTATGGTTATCCCGTTCGGCTTCTAACATCTCTGGAATGAATCCATCGTGAACTGTGTTCCGTGGTCACTCACAAACACCGTAGGAATTCCAAAACGACTGAAGATGTCCCGGAACTTCGTTCTATACTTTCGATTGTGATTAAATTGCAGACCTGGATCTCAGGCCACTTCATGTAGGAAATAGGATCCGAAGAACGGACCCGTGAACTCTCTGGAATAGCACAGCTGCCGGCCCCCATGGATGTGGTAGAACTCTCACCGGTTCTGGACGTACAGCTTGATAGTACGCACAGTTTGAACTCATGGATTCGATGTCGTGATCTATTCACATCCACCAATAGAATCATCTTGTAAGTAATTTTGCACGCGTGACGTAGAAGTATATCGAGAGAAGCTCTTTCAGTACCGGTCCTCGAATCCGACTTGGAACGTTAACACGTATTCTTCATAGCAAACATCCATTATGGATCGATAACTCCGGCTGATATATTTCAAAACGATCTTTACCTTCATCAACTTCTCCGTGCCGATGCCTTGCATAAAATTTCACACGATTCGATCTTCCTGCGTTAACTCCTCTGCAGGAAACGGTAGAGTAAGCACAGAGAACAGACCTCCAAGGTAGAAGAAAGTTCACTCGAAAGCTGTGTAAGGAATCAAACTTTTCTAGCGTTGAGAACACCACCGTCAACTGCAGCATGTTGCTAGTCAGTGGTAAATACGCATATCTACATAAGTTGTACATTCACCACTGAAAGCAGCATGGAAACTTTGCGATAGCAGCGCCATCACGAAGTTGCCATTTCAAATGACCGGTCAAGTATCAATCTAATTTATTTCCACCACGTCCGATTCTTCCACAACGTTTTCCGGAATGGATTGCTTGAGTGGACGCCTGGACAGAGCAGTCAAAGGACTGCGAGAACGTAACGTAATATTGCATCCTTAAAGCAGACATTACTAGCAACCCTTGAGAATCATTGACGATCTTTGTGATCGTATAGTCATCCCACAGAAAAACAGACGTAATACTTGCGGAATTTACATCGACCACGTTTTTAACGATCATTTTAAATCTTCATAGTTGTGGCTTTCACAACCAGAGGCGTGCGTATCGTTTTTCTTTGCGATTGACGTTTTACACTACACACTAGTGCCTTCTGTTGACGATATTGCACAACACACTGTTTCGTGGAACATTTCCACCAGGTGATGATAGTGTGAACCAAGCCCGTGCACAGGGGGGGGTGGTTTTGGGGGTTAAACCCTCCCCATTATCAGCGCTTCATACACTAGGCGCCCCTCCGTCTTTTGCTGAAATTGGGAAAAACCCCTCCCTTGGCGCCACTTCTGTGCACGGACCTGGTGTGAACTGGGAGATGGATTTTCACGAACATTGTTCTAGGTGTAACGTTTGTTTGTCTGTGGTCACACGGAGAAACTCAAATTCCTAATATTTTTTAACTCACTTTGGGTTCTTTTTTGTCTCCTCTTTCATCCACTCTTTTTGTTGTTGTCAGCAAAGAGCAAAACAACCCAACTTTGATAGTTAGGTGTGGGGAGCCAAAATTAAGTAGGGGGATTAGGGGCATAATGGACACCCGGGGCGAAATGGACACCCCTGTTATTGCTGAAACCGTTGACTTTTATGTAAAACGTTTAATGCATAAGTGTAAAGGAACAAGTCATTGTTCTATTTTTCAAAAGTACCATTTATATTCCTTCAAAATAACCAAAATATCATTGAAATTGAAGTATGTTTTTCATATGGTGGATTTCTTATAATTTCGAAGCAGCAGCAAATAAGGCATTACGAGTGTTTGAGTGTGTCCACCATACAAACAAGTGAATTGTTGGTTTATCTACATGTATACGCAGATTTAGCAATGGATGAAGTATTATATCTTTGATCAGAACTTGCCAAAAATAGCAATTTCAATGTTGTAGTCGATTCGGGACGAAATGAACACTGGCAATTATGAATGGATGTACGCGCATTGCATACTGTTAGGCGTTTTAGAGAGTTTAAAAAAATCAATCCGATTATTTTAGCCTAAAATTTATTTAATTAACTTTGAAGTTATGTAAACTCGTCTAAGATGGAGTGTTATATCTGTGATATTGATCTCCATAGGCAAATTACTTAACTGGTCGATATTCTCAAAGATACAGCACTAAATATGCAGAGGTGTCCGTTATGCCCCGATGGGTGTCCATTTCGCCCCGTACCTTTCCTGCCAGCCCCAAAAAACACACGGTTTTCAATTCATTATTTCTTCTCAATAATGCCATTCTATCAGCTGTGAATGATTGAAATACGTAGGAAACAAGTTAAAGTTGTAGGCCAACTGACAATATGTTAAGTTTTTGTCCGTTATACAGGCCAAACATACTCATTTGCTTAGGGTGTCCATTATGCCCCTAATCCCCCTAAACGTCATTAAGTAAACGTCATTGCAGCCGTTGCGTGTGCTCCACTGATACACACCAGGTTTCACTGGCGTATAGCAGCACAGATTTCACGTTAGAGTTAAAAATTCGGATTTTGGTGCGTCGACTGATCTGGTTGTTTCCCATACATTTCTTAAACTCGCAAAAGCAGCTCTCGCCTTCTTGATTCGTGCACCTATGTCGATCTTGATGCTGCCATCGGCGGCCATTTGGCTACCAAGAGATTTTAAGCTTTCAACATTCTCCACTGATTGCCCAGCTACCGTAAACCTGGAAGGATTGACCGTGTTTACATCCAACGATTTGGTCTTGTTGACGTTGATGGTAAGACCTGCCGCTGAGGAGCGATTGGCAAGATCATCGAGCTTGCTCTGCATATCAGAGCGCCGTTGAGCTAGGAGTGCAACAGCATTAGCCAATTCGAAGTCATATAGATGCTCCATGGTAATGGGCTGCCACAGCAATCCACGATTTGGTTCACGGTCAATCGCATCTACCAGGATCTCGTCGATTACGATGAGGAACAGTAACCCGTGAGCAAGTCACTTACACACTTGAAGAAGATGAGTAGTAGGCCTACCTTGCTTGCGGATCCCCTGGTAGTAGTAGTTCATTTATTTATTTATCTTTTAGATAGTTTACAAGAAATTCATACAAGAATATATACTGTTTACATAGTTCATACGACAAAAAAAGCTTTACCTATGTTAATTCTAATCCATATTGTACATTTCTGTTTGAATTCTCCAATTGTGCTTACATTTTTTATATCTTCAGGTAATTCATTGTATAGTCTTATTCCTTTATAATATATTGATTTCTGGTTTGAAGTCATAGTAGACGGAACAACACGCAAATCGTCAACACGTCTTGTTCTATGATGATGTAGGTTTCTTGATCTTATCTATGCACTCTTAGAAAAAATCATGTAAATTTATGTTCACTTGGAAGCACATAAAAGGAGCGGCCCGTTTAACACAAATTTACGTGTTCTATCACAAATAAAGTCGAGCTAGCAATCGCTAGACCCGAAGCGAGAGATAAAACATAAGTAAGAAAATTAATGAACAGGATTCGAACTCTGGTCCGCTGATTGAGAGGCACGTACTATACCTCTCGGCTGTATGACCGAATTGTGAGACATACGATAAATGTAAAACTGTTTCTACTTATCTGGTCAGATAGGTTTGTTGACATCTTGTGCAACCAACTCAAACTTACATGAGGGATGTAAAATACTTGTAAGTGGAAATAAAACACTTGCGTTCTGGTCAAAGTCTGAACAAGGAATGAAAATTTATTTCTACTGTTTACTATATAAAACAATGGTTGCTAAGCTTGTAGCCGAAATACTTAACTACTTGGATCGCAGGTTACTCATCCAACACTCCTCCTTAACCGACGATCCCGGTCAACTTCATAAATTGGGAATGCTTCTGCCTCGCCAAAGCCTTCGTAAATCCATCAGCCGGGTGTTCATCTGTTGGAATGTAATGGAGCTTGATGTCACCTTTTTCCACAACGTCCTTCACAAATTGATACCGGATAGATACATGCTTTGTCCGAGGATTACAACCATCGTTTCGGGTCATACATATTGCGGATTGATTATCACAAAATATTGGTATTGCTCGCTTCCCATCAATCTGTTCAATCAGTTGCTGCCACCATAATGCTTCTTGAGTTGTTCGAGATAATGCGATAAACTCCGCTTCACATGATGATAACGCTACACTCGGTTGCCGCTTAACACTCCACGATACGGCTCCTCCCATCTTTCTGAAGACATATCCAGTTGTTGATTTGCGCGTATCAGGATCTCCTCCCCAATCCGCATCTGTATAACCAGTCAGTTGAGAATCACCTCCTCTCGTGTACATTAGTTTCGCGTCCAAAGTGCCACGCAAGTAGCGCATAATGCGCTTCACGGCTTCCCAATGCTGCCTTCCTGGATTAATTGAGAATTGACTCACCAAATTAACAGCGAACGCGATGTCCGGTCTTGTTGCCTGGGCTGCATACAACAACGAACCAACTGCTTCTTTGAATGGAACATTCTTCATCTCAGCCATTTCCTCTGGTGTCTTGGGACCCATGGACTTATCAAGCTTCACATTCGAGTCCATTGGAGTTGCAACAGGTTTCGAGTTCTCCATGTTGAACCTCTTCAGAACATCCTTGATATACGCTTGCTGGTCGAGAAACAATTTTCCATTCGTACGATCACGCGTTATTTGTAGTCCAAGGCAAAACTTCGCTTCTCTGATATTTTTCATCTTGAATCTTGAATTCAAATAACATTTCAATTTCTTTTTGAGTTCTTCATCATTTGTGAACACCAGAAAATCGTCAACATAGATCGTCACAAACAGCATTTTTCCATCTTCCTTGAGGATGAAATACAGGCAAGGATCCAATTTAGAACGGGTTAGTCCGAAAGCCTTGAGCGCTTCATCCAGCTGGGTGTTCCATACCCTGCTTGATTGCTTCAATCCGTACAAAGCTTTTTGCAATTTGCACACCTTGGTCGGATCGACGACGTAGCCTTCAGGTTGTTCCATGTATATTTCTTCATCCTTGAGCTTCCCTTGTAGAAATGCTGTGACTGCATCAAGCTGTTCAATGTCCAAATCGTGCTGTACTGCCAATGCCATCAGAAAACGTACGGTCGAATATCGCACTACCGGAGAATAAACTTCATTGTAGTCGATGCCGGCCCGCTGGGAACATCCTTTTATAACAAGCCGCGCCTTGTATTGTTCCGTTTCACCATCAGCACCACGCTTGATCTTGTACACCCATTTATTGCGGATAGCCTTCCTTCCAGGTGGTAATTCCGTCAGAACCCAAGTGCCATTCTCGTCCTGCGCTCGAAGTTCACGTTGCATCGCCTCAATCCAGAGTTGGCGGTCCGGCCGATTCAACGCCTCAGTGTAACTCTTCGGATCGCCTTCATCAACAGTTTCATCGTCAACATCGTCGTGGTCAAACTGTTCGGGGAAATACGGTACAGCAGTTGAACTAAAGCAAACAAAATCAGAATACTTGCCAGGGAATAGGCGCTCCCGACCGCTGCGCCTCGACTCTTGCTGCTCTTCAGCTGGTCTTGTAAGTTGCGGTGGGAGCGCTACAGCTGGCACTACGTTGTTCGTGGGACAATCTGGAATCTCTTGGATATTGGCTTGATCCGAAATGTCTTCGTTGGGTCGTGCATTTTCTCTCTCCGAAGCTCCCGATGAACTAGCGGACTGTACGTTTTCATCGTTGATTACATACCAATTGATGAGTTCCATGAATTCTACAGTGTTTGGTTGCTTCTTCAACAAATTCGCCGGTCGTCCTTCATCCAAGATCACGACATCTCTACTAATGATAACGTCTCCAGAATCAGGATTGAAAATACGGTACCCTTTCGAATTGTCTGCGTAGCCGACGAAAACACCTTCGTTAGACTTGACGTCGAATTTTCGTCTCTTCTGCTTCGGAACATGGAACATCGCTCGAGAACCAAACACCTTCAAATGCTGCAGATTGAGTTTTCGTTTGGACCATGCTTCCTCCGGCGTGAGCATGTCGAGGGATCTGGTCGGACTGTGATTTACTAGATATGCCGCGGTAGAAATAGCTTCTGCCCAAAATTTCTTCGGTAGTTGAGCATCGTTCAGCATACATCTTGCTTTTTTAATCAACGTGCGGTTCATCCGCTCAGCAACTCCATTTTGCTCCGGTGTGTAGGGGCAACTAGTTTGATGAACTACGCCGTCTCGCTGCATGCTCTTCCGCATTCTTGAATTGACGTACTCGGTTCCATTATCCGTGCGAAGAACTTTCAATTTCCGCCCTGTTTGCCGTTCCACGTAAGACTTGAATTGCTCGTACACCTCAGGGACTTGACCTTTGGATTCCAGGCAGTAAACGAAGACTTTTCGGCTTGCATCATCGATGAAAGTGGCAAAGAATCGGTTTCCTCCAAGTGATGGAACTTCAACAGGCCCACAGACGTCCGAATGCACCAAATCCAGTAATCCTTCCGCTCTTGTTGCACTGACATGAAAAGTGTCCCGGGCATGTTTACCTTGCAGACAAGCCACACAATTTTGAACCGCATCCTTCTTCAGAACAATCCCATCTGCCATCGACGAAAGCTTCATCATACTCTGCTGGTTCAGGTGTCCTAAGCGCTTGTGCCAGATACTGGAGTCCACCATTAAAAACGATTTGTTTTCCTTCTGGTTGAGCCGATACAGACCATCTTCTTCCGTCCCCGAAGCAATAACGTCATCATCGTCGTCCAGAACTTCACATTTTGTTGCCGTGAAAATAACCTTCAATCCTTTCTTGCAAATTTTGCTGATTGATAATAAATTCGTTGCCAGGTCAGGAACAAGTAAGACATCTTGAACTTCGATTTTTCCTTCCTTCAGGTCCAATTCGACAAGTCCTTTCGCCACCGACTTGATGGATTGATTGTTCGCAGTATCGATTGAGTTCACCAGATTCTCCTGTTTCTTGAAACCTTCATCGCTTCTGGTCATGTGACTACTTGCGGCCGAATCGAAGTACCAATCTTCTTCCTTTCCTCGGCCCACGGCTAGCATTGCACAAAGAGCCTTACCTTTGTTCTTCGTAGGTTGCTTCTGTGGACAGTTTGCAGCGAAGTGTCCAGGCCTCTTGCACGTGAAACAATTCCCGTTCTTCTTTTCATTTTTCGGATGCCTTGACTTTTGCTTGGTGTATAACGCTCCTTCCGCTCCAGAACTCTTTAGTGGCCACTTCACATCTTGAAGTATCTTCGCTTTTACAACGTCAGCAGTCAGATCGATGCCAGAAGCTTGTAATCCCATGATCATCGGGTTGTAGTACTCCGGTAATCCCTTTAACAAAAGCGACGCCAACCACTGGTCGTTTACCTCGAATCCGATTTCGCTCAGATTTTGCGCCGTCGTCACCAGTTCGTCAACGTAGTCTTCAACGGATCCAATCTCTTCGAGCTTCACGGACGTCAGTTTGTCCAACAAACCGAACCGACGAATCAAACCGTTATCCTGGAACGCCTTCTGGAGCTTCTCCCATGCTTCTCTTGCGGTTTCAACGTTCTTCACCAGGCTATAATTGTTCTTCTCCAAGCTCAGGCAGATCGCCGCTAATGCTCGTTCGCTCATTTCCGGATCTACCTTCTGTCCTTCCAGTGGTTTCACCGCTCGCCAGGAACCTTCTCTTATCAAGGTCATCTTCATCGCAAAAGCCCAAGATGCGTAGTTTTCACGTCCACGTAGCTTCTCCATGTTCGACAGATTTACAGGGTTTCCATAGGCACGTACAAATCCGCCGGGCCGTAAGGCATCACCACCAGCCGGTAATCCTCCACCAGTGTTTGCCGTCCTTGTACTTCCGCTCGTACCGCCTCGAACTTCGCTTTGCTGGACCGTGTCTCTTGGAATCATCACGATAACGTCTGGCTTCGAAAACGTAAAAGAACTTCTTCAAACTTTCAGGCTATGACCAATCCTGGGCCCATAACCACTTGTAAGTGGAAATAAAACACTTGCGTTCTGGTCAAAGTCTGAACAAGGAATGAAAATTTATTTCTACTGTTTACTATATAAAACAATGGTTGCTAAGCTTGTAGCCGAAATACTTAACTACTTGGATCGCAGGTTACTCATCCAACAAAAATTAAGTCAAATTTGCCATTCAGTCATGAAATGTTTACGTACGTTGATGGTTTACGTCACGTGTAAATTCCTAATTTTTTAAGAGTGTGTGTTCACTGAACGTTAATCTGTGGTCAATATGGACTCCCAAATATTTTAATACTTCTACTCTTTAAATAGCAGATCCGTTAATCACAAGTGTCAGTTCCTCTGGGTTGATCTGTTTTTTATTAGATATAACCATTGATTTTGTCTTTTGCACATTTAATTTTATTTTTTTAAATTTTAGCCATTTGGTCACCTTTGTAATATCCGCTCTCATCTTCATGATAGCGGTAGATGGATTTCTATCACCAATAAATAATACAGTGTCATCAGCAAATAAGTTAATGTCGCAAAATGTAATGCCCTTTTTCATGTCATTAATGTATAGAATAAACAGTAATGGACCCAAAACACTACCCTGCGGAACTCCTATCGGAACATCTGCGGGTGCTGAAGTACACTTAGCCAAATAACTTTAAGATTTTCATAAGGCACAACTTATGAAACGGCCTTTAAATAATTCATAATGATTCGGATGAATTTCATAAAGTCACTCTATGACGTAAAATCGTCTCACAGCTTGGCTTTTATTCATGTTTAGCAACATGCTATTCTCAAGCGTCGGTAGCCGTGTGGATAATACACGGGCTGGGAGATCCCGACGTTCATGGATCGAATCCAGTCTGCTTCATTTTAAGATTTTTTTGTTCTTTTCATAAGTATATCTTATGAAATTTGTCATAGCAAGCACGATCAATTTTCATAAGGTATTCTTATGCCATCCATAAGAATTAGTTATAGCATATTTTCATAAGGTATTTCGATGAATTTCGCTAGTTTTTTTCGCTGAGTGTAGCACCATTGTACTGACAAATTTGTGTTTGATTTCTCAAATACGACTCAAACCAACTAAGGACTTTTCCTGCAACACCATATTCGCGAAGTGTTTTCAACATAATTGAGCGTGATATTGTTTCAAATGCTCTTTTTAGATCCAAGAATAACACTACAATTGTCTTTTTCTCTTCTATCATTTGTTTCCACTTATACAACAGTAAATTGAGCGCCGATTCACAAGAGTGTTTCTGCCTAAATCCAGACTGCTCCTCGATTAGTATTTTTTCATTATTTAAGTATTCAAGCAACTGATCCTTAACTATGATTTCTAGCACTTTTTCATAAATGGGCAGCATGTTGATTGGCCTATGTTCTTCCGCTTTCATTGTTCTAGTTATCTTTGGAATCGGTACAACAACCGATTGTTTCAAACCACTTCGGCATTCACCGACTTCTAGAGATTCATTTATTACATCTAGTAAATAACCACCCGTTACCTCAAATGAGTCTTTCAGCACCTGTAGGTTCCATTATCTATACCTGGTGAACTACTTATTTTGTACACTGCTTTCTTCAAAGTATCCAACGAAATCTGTTGAAATGCACTCCATTTTTCTAATAAATGGGTGTTGTCATCAACAATATTAGGTACATCTTCTATACTATTATTTATTTCGTTTACACTATCTATACAGTACGAATTAAAGTTATCACAAATTTCTTGACAATCATCTGTGCTTTTTCCGTTGAAACTAATACAACCAGCCGACTTTTCTTTATTTTTCCACAGTGTTTTTAGGTTTTCCAAAGCTGCTTACTTTATTGTTCTTATTTTGTGATATCTTTTTTTGAATATATTCTGCCTTGGCAGTTCTGAGGGAGTGTGAATACTCATTTCGTAACACTTTATAAGGTTGCCAATCAGTCTCATCCCAACTCAAACTCGCTTTTTTATAAGCAATATCTCTCAAAACTTACAAATTTTTCAGTTCTAAGCTGTACCACTTCTTACGAGAGCGACATTTTATGCTCCTTATTACAATAAGTTCATTTACACTTTCTTTCATTATTGTTGCTAAAATATCAGCTTTTTCATCTAACAATCTTGGACTATCATTTGGTAGTTTACCCCTCAAAAGTGCTACTAATGCGTCTTTAGAATATTTCTTCCAGCATTTTATGGTTATGAAATTATCGCAAGTATTCTCAGTATTCTCATTAAAAACAATCCGTAATGTTTCGTGGTCCGATATTTTACTATCTTCCTCAACTGAAACTTGAACTGCTTCATCATTACTAAATATTAAATCTATCATTGTTTCTGATGATCTGGTACGCCTTGTTACATCCTGAACTTTTTGACTCAAATTGAAGTACTGCGTGACATTACGCAGGTTCTCGCTATCTCGCAGATTCCGCCAGTTGATATTGAAATCTCCAGCAATTAAATTCATTTGATTATCATCCAGTATGATTTCAAACAAACTTTGCTCCAGGTATTCCAGGAAGTTAGCATCACTACTATTTGGTGAGTGATAAAGTAAACCGTGTTTTAGGCTTTTGGCAACTTTCACTGCTAAGAACCAATTTTGACCTATCGTGCAATTACTTATTTCTCTATACCGTATAGAGTCATGAATATACATCATTACTCCTCCAGTATGTCTTGAGCTGGAAAAACAGCAGCATAATTTATAATTTCTTATACTATACGCAGCGACATCAATATCAACTGTCAAATGAGTTTCGGTTAGCATAACCAATTTTGGCCTTTTCTTGTCTATAATGACCTTAAGCTCTTCAAAGTGAGAAGTAATTCCAGCAATATTTAAAACAATGATGTCCGCCGTATCTTTTAATTGATATTTTTCATATTTTTCATGGTATAAGGGCTGTTTGCAGATCAGAAGGAATTTCTCGGCCTATCTTGATGCATGGGAAATTTCTTGGCTGAATCGCTCAAGAAACCGTTTTTTCTTCGATCGCAGTACGCAGTTGCGAAGAAATGATAGTTCAAATGGTCACCGTAAAAAGTTTCTGCCAGGAATCATTCAAGAAGCTTCTTGAGGGATTTCACTTGAACTTCAAACTGGGCCAGAACTGAGAACTGGACTATAAGGTTGAATTATTGTAATAAATTTTGTGTTCTACACGCACAAGAACTAAATTTTCCAACACCCTTCATATTTATCTAACTCGGCAAGCCTTGTTGGACATATGTACCGTTCGTACTGAAAAAAAAAATCATATTTCGAATTTCATTGCCATTTATTGAAACTTACAGCCTCCTGTCACCGCAATACTGCCCCACAGGAAAATAACGAGCCAACATCTCTGGTTCCCACTTCCAGCCGCCTCGTTGAACACAATAGCGGCGGCTCGGTAGCTTGGTTCCCCATGACAGCGCAAAGTTTGTAAACAAACATAATTCCAGAAGCAAAAATCAAAAGCGGCGAAACTTTTTTTCACAACCAATTTTTTTTTTCACTTGAAAAGGTCGTTAGTTTAAGCAAAAAATGATTTTTAATATTGCAATTATTTGTTTAAAAATGAAGTCGTAATAGTACCAGCTCGTCTTCGTCACGGGAGTAAAGTTTTCATAAAATTTATAATTGTTATTGATATGATTCAGCCACAGTCAATAATCGTTCCTGGATTTTGATGCTGACCTCAAAAACATGGCCGCGTCGCAGGAGGCTGTCTCTGGTTCCCACTTCCAGCCGCCTCGTTGAACACAATTGCGGCGGCTCGGCGGCTTGGTTCCCCATGACACCGCAAAGTTTGTAAACAAACATAATTTCAGGAGCAAAAATCAAAAGCGGCGAAACTTTTTTCACAACCAATTTTTTTTCACCTTTTAAAATCGTTAGTTTAAGCGAAACATGATTTTTAATTTCGCAATTATTCATTCAAAAATGAAGTCGTAATAGTATCAGCTCGTCTCCGTCACGGGAATAAAGTTTCCATAAATTTTTTGAATTGTTATTGATATGATGCAGCCACAGTCAATAATCGTTCCTGGATTTTGATGCTGACCTCAAAAACATGGCCGCGTGACAGGAGGCTGGAAACTTAGGTATAATTTTCGCAAAAACCTTTTGCTCTAAAACCAACCTCCTTTGATCGGTTCGCTTGTCCTATAGTCTGCTAGTGGTGCGGCCACTGCTCGTTGATGCAATTGAAATCATTTCTGGGTTCGCAGAAAACGAGTTTTTTTGCCTTCCCTTTGGCGCTTGACGGGCAGCTTTTTCCTAGTTTTCTGTTTTGGTTTTGTGTGTATTTTTCCTTCACTTTTCTATTTTTCGCGCGGTGCAATCCGAATCGTTGAGGTGTTCGCTCGCGCAGCTTTCAATGAAAGCGAATGTTGTTTGGCTGTTTCCATTCCTGGTGGCTCAGAGTAGGCTGCTGCGATCGATCGCAGCCATCATGGATGTGGGGTGGTGGGTTGCTTTTGCTACCACGGTTACCCACCGTACACACATCCATCGTGGTGAACTGGATTGCTGCCAGCCACCGCTGCACCGTGGTGTGACTGAGGTTGCCTAGATACCCATGTAAGCGTCTGCATCCGCGGGGGGAGGCATGCTGCTGCACATGCTCCGGCCTGGTTTCTATTTTGCGCATGCAATTTCTTCCTACTTTTTGGATTGCGATTACAGCATAGGTTGGTTGGTTGGTTGGTTGGTTGGTTGGTAGCTAGATAGGTAGGTACCCGGCATGCTCACGATCACGACACACGACTCGACTGCTGCAGCTGTACTGGCGAAATGCGATCACCTGAGCGTCGCGTCGGAGTGAGTGAGTGATCGTGTACGTACACGCGAGAATAGGCTCCGTGTCCGATCACCGAAGGTGATTGAAAGCGAAAGCGAAAGTAATGCAATGAAGGTCGGTGGGGTTCGGTTGATTTGTTGTGAAGGAGAAGTAGGCAATTTCCTGAATATGACCGATTTTGGCGAAGCGAAAACTGTACGCACTCGAAAATAGTTCAATGAAAGTAATGGTACTGGTACTCATAATAACTCTTAGAGTAGAATAAAGTTGAATTTCGGAGTATTTAAGGTGAATATATAACGAAGCCACCCCTAGAATTTTCAAGAGCACAAATCTGAAGAACCCAATGTCTGACCACGCTGAAAAGTTGATCGATTGGTCACCCGCTGGTGGTGTCCAATCGATTAACTTTTCATCGCAATCCAACATTCGGTTCTTCAGATTTGTGCTCTTGAAAATTCTAGGGGTGGCTTCGTTATATATTCACCTTAACAAATACATCACAAATCAAATTTTCAGGATCTGATTCGTATGCAGTTAGGTTCAATTCCTGGGCTGCAAAACAGTGAGTCGATAAGGAGAGCGTCCAACATAGCTCTGGTCCTAAAAAGTTCCTACCTCATGCTTCCACGGGTCAAGCGATGACAAAGACCGCCAGCTAAGAGTTGTGTGCTTAGCTGGTAGTGCAGCCTGGGCTCTGTTGTCCTTCTGACTTCAGCTAGATTGAGGAGGTACGATCCGAGCGTCTGTTCACCAAGGAGGTGTGGCTCAAATAGATCCAAGGTGGTAGCCCCATCAGCGTGGTCGTCCCAGTGTTGGTTGGGACGTTAAACAGAACTGGCACGATGGCCCTCCGGCGAGACAGGAGTGTTGGCGTAGGCCCAATAAGCCACCCGTAAAAATCCCCATTGCGAATAACATAGGAGAAAATACGACTCGATACAATCGGCAAAGACCCACGCGACGAAATAAGGACTACGATTGGAAACATGGAACATGGAAATGCAAGTCACTAGGTTTCGCAGGATGTGACAGGATAATTTACGACGAACTACATCCCCGCAACTTCGACATCGTGGCGTTGCAGGAACTTTGTTGGACTGGACAGAAAGTGTGGAAAAGCGGGCATCGAGCGGCTACCTTCTACCAAAGCTGTGGCACCACCAATGAACTGGGATCAGGATTTATAGTGTTGGGCAAGATGCGACAACGTGTGATCGGGTAGCAGCCGATCAACGCAAGGTTATGCATGTTGACAGTTAAGGGCCGTTTCTTCAACTACAGCATCATCAACGTCCACTGCCCACACGAAGGGAGACCCGATGACGAGAAAGAAGCGTTCTACGCGCAGTTAGAGCAAACATACGATGGTTGCTCGCCGCGTGACGTGAAAATCGTTGTCGGCGACATGAACTCGCAGGTAGGAAGGGAGGAAATGTACAGACTGGTAATCGGACGAAACAGCCTGCACGCCGCGCCGTATCGAATGATAACGGCCAACGATGCGTAAACTTTGCAGCCTTCCGTGGTATGGTAGTCCGAAGCAACTTCTTCCCCCGAAGCCACCTGGAGATCACCCGACCACCAAACAGAAAACCAAATCGACCTCGTTCTTATCAACGGTAAATTCTTCTCGGATATATCCAATGTCCGCACATACCGCAGTGCGAATATAGATTCGGATCACTACTTAGTCGCTGTATGCATGCGCTCACAACTTTCGACAGTTATCACCACGCGTCGAACGCCGCTACTCAACATCGAGCAGCTGCGTAACGTAGAAGTGGCTCAAGACTACACTGAACCAAAACATCATCATGTTATCGACTGATTTGTAATACCCCTGCTTGCGAAAATGAAGCATCCTGAAAGCGAATGACGAGCGGCTGCGAATGATATGGTTTCGGATTTGCCAATGAACATCATCCACTCAGCGGATGATTGCTGATACGACTTTTGACTGAACCATCACACAACTGGCGACTTACTATTTCGACATCGGAAAATCAGCCAGATATCGCATGGTAAGTAATTTAGTTGCGCCCCTCACCGAAAAGCATTCGTAGTGTAAATGTTCGCCTGGATGGTGACTTGGGTGGTGATTCCACGTTGGTTGAATGAAGAAACGCCATCTTTGATTTCATTACATTTCAGAGTTAGTTGGAGCAGCGCGAAATTCATTGGATTAAATTTTCGGTTAGATTGCTTGTGTTCAATACGGGTAATTATGTAATTTTCTATCAAATTCTTTACTTACAGAATTAGCAACGACAAAAGTCATCAATCTGCCGTCAAATGCGATTGCGACAGAGTATGCATTGGAGCTTTGGCGCTTGAAGGAGCCTGCTTTATCATGGTGGAACATAAGGACCGAGGTAATCGACACCAGCAGGGAGTAAAAATGTCGCAGCAGCACCGAAAATACCAACCAGCAGCGGTTTACGCATCATTATATAAGTGGCCGGCACGGGCGCACTTTTCATTTTTCCTCTGTCTGAACATTTCAAGCGCGTACGAAGCAGAAAATCTAGTGTATGTACATATCTATTTGAATAAAATTTATCGTGAGGAAGTTGGTTTAGAGTATTGCATTGGTGTACTTCATTTTAATTTACATTTCAAAAAATCCCATGTAAATTAATAAGTTCTACTGCAGATATATTTCAGGCATTCAAAAATCGTATTCCGACTTATTTGCTTTTTATAATATGATCTCTCGTATCTTATAAGACATTCAGTTGTATTCCGTTTGAAAGCTTTCACCAAAATTGAATGATAAGCATACGTCTGATTGTCATCCAGCATTGATTCAGACCGTATGTTCATCATCCGATTTTCAACTGACTTTCGTTAAGGGGCGCGAGCGTATCACATTTCAGACGATTCGAGGAGGATGTTTGGGTTCAGTGTACGCGCAGCAGTTAGCAGTGGCCCTTCCAGCGGAAGAGCAGCTTGGCGCAGCTACACTGAAAGAAAACCCCCGCCATGCATTGAATGATTTTTGCCTTATCCGAGCTCCATGCCTGTTTTCAGACAAGGTTCGGATGATTTTCATTTCATGAACCTCCTTCAAAATCAAAACAGTTTGAATGATCCAACCTCAAAAAGGACGATTTTCGTTAACTTTTGAGATGCCTGTAAATGAATGATATTCATTTTTTTTCTGACTTTGATTCATTACAGGGTTTGTTATTGTTGAAAATGTGTTTTGAATGAAAACTAATACGGATAAGATTTAAAAAAAATTATTAACTTTTCACTATAACCTAGACATAAACACAGGACATTTCAATTTAAAACCAAACATAAAACCATGGATTTCGTATCGTTTGTGTTCAGATCCGGTACACGCGTTGCGATTCTGAGTAGTCTGTGAATAAAAACAAATCTTGTTTTTAAAAGCCCTATGAGGGACTAAGGAACTAAAATAATTTATTCTTACCTTCCATAATTCATCTTTTATTTGTTAAGAGATCCTTCCGGAGACAACAAATTCACACAAAGTTCAACTCCGCCATTTTATTTTGAACGACTGTCAGATGTTGACCTGAAATTTGATGATTTTCGGTCTGAGACGCAGATGAATACGCTTTCACATGATTTTGTGATGATAATCAATCACAACCAATTCTGACCGGAAAATCATTTAAAATTTGTGACAATAATAATTTTATAACAGGATGATTTTCATCCAGTAGGATGCAGTAAATTCATCCTGTTCTGTAATCATTCAAATTTCAGATTCTACGGATTTGAATCGTATTGAATGAAGAATCATTATTTGCACGGCGGGGGGTTTCGTTCAGTGTACGCTTGAAGATGGCTGGAGGGACATCCGATCCGCCATAGGTAGTACATTGGCTACAGCACTAGGCTTCGCGACTCCGAATCACAGAAACGACTGGTACGACGGCGAATGTGAACAGTTGAAAACCGAGAAGAATGCAGCATGGGCGAGAATACTGCAACACCGTACGAGAGCGAATGAGGCACGTTACAAACAGGCGCGGAACAGGCAGAACTCAGTCTTCCGGATGAAGAAGCGCCAGCAGGAAGAACGAGATCGTGCAGCGATGGAAGAGCTGTACCGCGCTAAGGACACTCGAAAGTTATACGAGAAGTTGAACCGCTCGCGCAGAGGCTTTGTGTCACAAGCCGACTTATGCCGAGATGATCACGGGAATATTCTTACGAGCGAGCGTGAGGTGGTCGAGAGGTGGCGGCAGTAGTACGATGAGCGCATCAATGGCGACGTTGCAAGTACCGAAAGTGGCGTGGTAACAGATCTAGGAGTATGTGCACAGGGCGAAAGACTTCCGGCCCCTGACCTCCAAGAGATTGAGGAGGAGGTTGGCCGGTTGAAAAACAACAAAGCCGCTAGAGCAGATCAACTACCAAGCGAGCTTCTTAAATACGATGGAGAAGCACTGGTGAAAGCACTACCCTGGGTCATTACCAAGATTTGTGAGGAGGAAGTATTACCGGAGGAATGGATGGAAGGTATCGTGTGTCCCATCTACAAAAAGGGCGACAAACTGGATTGCGGGAACTATCGCGCGATCACACAACTGAGCGCTGCCTACAAGATACTCTCTCAAATTTTATGCCGCCATCTATCACCGATTGCAAGGGAGTTCGTGGGGCAATATCAGGCTGGATTTATGGGTGAACGCGCTACAACGGACCAGATGTTCGCCATCCGCTAGGTGTTGCAGAAATGCCGCGAATACAGCGGGCCCACACATTACTTGTTCATCGATTTCAAATCGGCGTATGATACAATCGATCGAGAACAGCTATGGCAGATTATGCACGAATACGGATTTCCGGATAAACTGACACGGTTGATCAAGGCAACGATGGATCGAGTGATGTGCGTAGTTCGAGTATCAGGGACACTCTCGAGTCGAATCTCGTAGAGGGTTACGGCAAGGTGATGGTCTTTCGTGCTTGCAGTTCAACATTGCTTTAGAGGGTGTAATTAGATGAGCGAAGATAAACACGAGTGGAACGATTTTCACGAAGTCCGTTCACAGAGAACAGACATCCAGGCTTGAACAAATTTTATTCGGAAAGTTGTGTAAGGATTTGAATCTTTACTTGAGTAAGGTTGCAAACCAATACACGGTGGCAACACTAACGCCACCAAACACCATATTGCCACAGTCAGTGGTGAATTGAAACATTTCAAGTGGTGAATTCAATTAGTATGGGAAATTAACCGATTGCAGCGCCACGCTATTGCCACTTGTGTTGCCGATTTCAAATGGTCGTTAAATTCCTTACACAGTTTCGGAACTGGACTTGGATGTCTGTTCTCTGTGGTCCGTTCAGTTGCTTGGTTTCGCTGATGATATTGATATTATTGCACGTAAATTTGAGACGATGGCGGAAACGTACATCCAACTAAAGAGTGAAGCCAGGCGAATCGGATTAGTCATTACCCAAGTAACATTTTATGTTTTGTTCGACACTATAAGAGATCTTCATTGCCAATATTATAAAACTTGCAATAAAACTGATTCATACATCAAAACCTCTTGATAACCTCTTTAAGAGCATCTTCTGGCTAAGTGGACCACTATCGGAGAGGTTTTGCAAACCGTATTAAGAGTAGCAATGAAACTGTTTCAAAACCTATTTGAAAAATGTTCCGTACTCGAAAAGAGGTTATGATGATTGTTGTTGTTTTTTTCAACAAAAACTGTGATAGCTCAAGAAGCAGAGAAGCTTCTTCAAAGGCACCTTAGGTTCAGAAGAAGACATCATTCGCAAATAGCAAGCGATCATTTCAAAGTAATATTTTGGTATTTATTGTGTTGCAAGGCTTATGCGCATTCAATTTTACCGTGAATTGGGATTGCAGAAACATGAAATTAATGCGCTTCGAAAATGGTGCATATTATCATCTTGGAATAAAATAAAGCAACTTGTTAATTTAGCAAAACTATCTGGACTTACAAGAAAACGCAGCTGATAGAGTTTTGTTATGTGAGAACGTTATGAAAATTTTGGCTATCAAAACTATCAATTTATTGCTCATTTGAGCAAAATTTACTATTTCCCATTCATGTTATCTAATTCTTCAATATATCGACGACCATAATTAGCGAAAATAGAACGAAAGCAAGTTTACTTTTATGATGGCCGCAATAAACCTAGCAGTGTTATAGTTCCTGCTTTTCCGCCAACAGATGTCGTTACTAATCGAACGGATCGCCATCTGTTGAGAGTTTGAACAGTTTTATTGTGGTAATAATGAATGCCAGAAAGATTACATATCGGAGAGTTTTGTATACTCTTAAAATCTGACTTTATTGATATCTTCAAGTATTCTATAAAACATTTAATCAATGGTTTTCATAAAAGTAGTCATAAAAATGTGAGGTTTAATTGTTGCTTCAATAAAACCCTAATAAAAATCAAACAAAACCAATCAGCAATGAAATTGTTACTTGGGTAATGTGTCGAAGACAAAGTGCATGATGGCAAAGGGGTCCAGGGAAGAATGTCCGCGCCCGCCACCCCGTATCGACGGTGTTGAAAACGAGGCGGTTGAAGAATTCGTGTACTTGGGCTCACTGGTGACCGCCGACAACGACACCAGCAGAGAAATTCAGAGGCGCATTGTGGCAGGAAATCGTTCTTACTTTGGACTCCGCAGAACTCTACAATCAAATAAAGTTCGCCGTTACACGAAGTTAACCATCTACAAAACGCTGATTAGACCGGCATTCATCTTGAAACATACTTTTGACCCCGGGAGAATTCTAAACGTTCCAGAAGGGAACGCCACAAGGCCCCAAGCAGCTGGTCTGAGCCGCGGCCGCTTCGGGGTGGGCACTCAAGACCGTCTTTTGTCTCCCGGGCCCCAGGGCGTTTAGGAAGGGGGAGCTTTCGTACAGTGAGGAACCTAAACACTATAGAATTTTACCTTAATGTTTTATTCTGCTCCACTTTGACATGTTGTTTCGCTTCTGGTCATCCGGATGATGGTGTACATGCGGTGGTGTTCAGAGGGCAAGCGCGGTGATGGCAGATCCTACGGAGCTACGGTCTGGAGTCGCTTCAAGGGCTTTAGGTTAGTGGTTCCCTCCCCCAAAGAAGGGGGGGGGGCTTGATTGGTGTAACCTCGTCGTCGGGCGAAATTCACACAGTTGAATCGATGAATCGTCGATGGGTGGTGGCTGGCATACGCTTCACCCTTCTGGCCCCTCGGATCCCCTTCAGCAAAATAAGGGGGGGGGGGCGGCGCGCGTACGGGCACCTTTATAAATTGGCGGTAGCGGCGATGCTGGTTCCACTTCTGTGCTTAAACACTCGTCGACCAATCGGTGTGTTCGGCTCGTTTAACCCCAAATTAACAAAAAAGGGGGGGCGGGTTGGTACCGATCGAATGGTACCCTGGTTGCCTTCCGTCAGACGACGTTTTGAGGTTTCGATGTGGAAACCACCAGAAACCGCTCCTTCTTAGGCAACTCGCCAACGTTCTTCAACTTGCGAGGACGTTCGCCGCGGTGCGGTGGTTCGACGGTCCGCAGGATCACTTCCACGTTTTTGCGACCGACCTCGTCAGCAGATATTTCCGAACTCCCTCTTCAACGTAGCTCCAGCACTCTCAACCCCACTCATACACCTTTGCGTTCTATATTTCCGCTCCATCATCGCAGTATACTTTGCTCACTTCTAGCTATCGCCACCCGCACAACAAAACGTCATTAACAAGTGGTTACCAATTAGGCATATTCAAATTGACCGTTCAAACTAAAATCTACTGAACAATGCATTGCCCTATTTCCATCACCGTAATAAAATCAAGTATTTGTTACCGTTCGGTAACAATCTATGGGCACCAAGCATGGACCCTACGTACAGAGGACCAACGCGCCCTTGGAGTTTTCGAACAGAAGCTGTTGCGTACCATCTACGGCGGAGTGCAGATGGAAGACGGGATTTGGAGAAGGCGAATCAATCACGAGCTGCATCAGCTGCTGAGAGAAATAACCATCGTCCGCACCGCGAAAATCGGGAGGTAGCCTCGGGAGGTGGGCGGGTCACATCATCAGGATGTCGGATAGCAACCCGACTAAAATGGTTCTCGAGAGTCATCCGACCGGTACAAGAATAGGAGGTGCGCAGCGAGCTAGGTGGGTCGATCACGTCGAGGACGATCTGCGGACCCTACGCAGAGTGCGGAACTGGAGACACACAACCATGGATCGAGTAAGCGGTAAGTAAGTGCGTACTGCGTAGAATTGTTGACATAATTTTATCATTGAAATGAACCAAACATTGCTCTTGGCAGGATCGTTGATGACTGCTCTGGTTATTTCAGCATGGCCTTGCTAAAAAGCTGCGCGACCACTAAATTTAAAAGCTTTACGCATTTTGAATATCAGCTGACTGGAGCAATGTTAATATTATTTGATGGAAAATTTGAGTTGATCGACCTTGAAATTGATTCGCGTTCCTGACACTCCGGTTTGAATCATTCAATTCGCACGGTAGTCATCAATTAGCACCAAATCGCCAATTACAGCAGTTTTGTGCAAAAAAGATGATCCATTTCACGTCGCATCTTGGTCGAAGATATGGTGCGTAATCGCACCCGTTCACGTCGAACGGATCTTGAGTTCAGCATACTCTCCGAAGTTCCACAAGTGGTATTGTTGCGTCCATCATCCGTCGCGTCGCGGTGTGTTAATTGAATTATGTAAATTTGAACTTTTGTTTGGTCGTCGTTGGTTGGTTGTACGCGACTGTTTGCGATGATGGGGCTGTCACCTTCACGACCGCATCAGGCGAGCAATCCGTGCCTGACTGTTGACTGGCTGACTTAGCTGGATAACCGGATGGTGCTTTTTGCGCCTGAATGCTGCAAATAGCCCCACAGCCGAGCGATCGTCGATCGATGGAGGTGCTAACGCGAAGAGAGATGACCGCAAGGTTCGACCGGGGTTGAATCCTAAAAATGTGCGCCCGCCGCGATCACCGGCAAATATTTGCTCTTAACTGCCGCAGCGGCTGGCGGTTGCGAAAGGTGTGGTTCGTTGCCGACGATGATGGCTTAAAAGTCCATCAATGCCTCTAGACTAGAGACACTGACTGAGAGACGGCGAGTGCGAGCGCGGGTGACCGTGAGCCAAACAACTAGGATCCTCCAAATCGATCGTGCGTTATGCAAGCGTTTCGTTTTTGTGAATGGATCATTGAATCGGTTTGCAGTTACCAATTAGTATAGTGAAATAGCAATACTTTTATTTTTTGCTTGACAATGACCACCTGGCCAAATTGCATGGCTTCGCGCTTTTGCTGAACGGTGACCCACAAGTCCAATGCTATTTAGTACGCAAATTGCAGGCTGCGATTGATTGCCTCAACCACTGTGAGAATTACTGTGTACTTTCAACCGGCCTAATGATCAGGTTCTACAACGCATCAACCTGATTTCAACCCTCGCCTCGGTGTCCGATTTTGACAGTTCTCACTCTTCCCTCGTTCTCCCCTCGGGTAAACGCATGAATGAGAATGATCTGCAGAGTGCAGGTGTCTATCCCTATACTGGAAACCCTCCGAGGATTGATTTATTCTTTAAAACCCTAGAAAAAGAGGAAGAACCCAAAAAAAAAACCTATTATGCACCCATCTTCTTTCTCTACGATCCTTCTTCTGACTGACGCAAAGGGACTCACTCGTCGTACCCCAGAGGGCCAGAGGGCTTCCTTTTAATTTTTGATTTTCCCCCTTTTCTCCGGACGATCGCAACAACAACGGTGATCACATCTTCGTCATCGTCGTCACCGATTGATTGGAGATGGAAATGGGATCCTTTTCTCTTTGTCTTGTGTAGAACAGGTAATGCCTACGCAATTTTTGAAAAAAAAAAAATCTTTATAGATAAGGTGAGGGAAAACTTGTTTCCCACCGTGAGTACACACACTTGCTTACGAATTGGACCTCGAACTTCACCCTCGGTATGTAAGATCGTGTTTGATGCATGTAGTCAGTCGGGAGTACTACAGAGACTCCCCGACTCAATGGTCTCAGGGTCGGCACGTTCACTATACAAATAACTCGCGGGCAGGTAATTTCCGTACAAAATGGAGGAAAACCACAGCACTTTTACACTTTCTACACTAGTTTATTGCTTCAACTACGTTTTATTCCTAGGCTATTCCTGGCACTTTCTACTCCCACTTTCTTAATTCTATCTGACCTTTTCTGTTGCGGGGCCCCTTCTCCTTCTGCTCCACCACCTCTCCTTCCTCGTCTCCAACGGCGACTCGCGTGCGGGCGTGGATCCTCGGCTCGCTCTCCACGGTTTCCGGGGGTGGCTTGGAACTCGAGCTTCTCCGTATTCCGACCTGCTGCTCGTCCGGGTCCTTACCCAAGTAACACCGAAAACATAATCCGAAATAGCAAAATATTTACTTTGTCCTACAGCAGTTGTTATGAAGTTTCTCGAAACATATTATGTCATGAATATGTTGTTTTCATGATACCTAAAACTTATGCACAGTGATCTTCTGTTTAGATGTCTTATTAAAGATTTTATTTTGTTTTCTCAAATAAACCTTGCATGTTGTTTTCGATTATGTAGGGTATGTTCTATTTAACTACCTTTTGTTTGTTACCATACATGCTCAGTATGTTCTATATGTCATATTAGAGTAACATTTGCAGTTTCTTGTTCAGACTTGTTTTCAATCATGTTTAGACAAAACATAGTATGTTTCGTATGTTTATAATTAGTCAAATTTTGGTTTTCTACAGTGTGATAGAAAACATGTGTAACATAATCCTAATTCATTTTTTTTGAACAGGGACATGCTACACTACCGATCATAGAAATGTAGAATCGATTTTTATTACCTACGTAAAAATATACTCCTAACACAATTTAGTTAAAATATGACAGGAATATATGTTACCACAAAATATATGATTATCTATAAGGGCCGATTTTACCGAGCATAATGCTCTTTGAGCCGCTTCAATGTATAAACTGTGATAATCATTTGATACTTGATATTTGTTGTCTTTCCAAATTGTGACAGATATCAAACCATTCAAATACCAAACCAAACATGAGAACCAACAACAACCACAACAAAATTATCCATGAAAACAATATCAAACCATTTTTGAATCATATCTCAAAACATGTATCATGCTATGTCACAGAGTGCCATTTAATTTTATTTCTAAATTATTAAATATTTATCAAATATTCTATTATGTTTCAATAATTTGTGATATGTATGTATTAACTTGACAATTCTTGAGAAAAATAACCTCATCTTCACAAGGTCCGACGACTACGGAGTGTGGTAAGGGATAATATGAACTATCAAATGATAACTGGATTTATAGATTAGGCTCAATTCATTTATTTGACTTGGTTAGGCTGCGTCCTGTGTGTAGTCATTTCAAATGTACGAATCCAACTGTCATTAGCGTGAGAGAGAAGAGAGGAAAGCGAATGTGAGTGAAGAGCCCTCGACGCCGGTCCCGGTCGAGTGGTAGATTCGGCACCCGACTATGCGTGCGATCGGTGAAAGATTGAAAACCATGATCAGTTAATCGGAAATAGCTGTTTGCGACGGACGTGTTGCAGTTACGCAGTTGAAAACGCTTCACGTTTTCAACTGATTTGGACAGGTTACGACAAATATTTTTTATTTGTTTCTCTGTATATCATTTATTTTTAGTTGGCGTTGTATTTCTTATCTCCGGCATTTATTTTTTCTTTGTTTTTCAAAGCCCCATCTATTTTTTTGGATTTTTACGATCTCACTCTTTTTAAAATCTACATCTATTTTTTTTGTCAATTTCACATTAACTTCAATTTCCAATCGTTCGTTTTTTTTGTTCCTTTCTATGCTCACTCCAGAAAACAATATAGTTCGGCTACCGACTGCACCATGTCGTAACCTGTCCAAATCAGTTGAAAACGTGAAGCATTTTCAACTGCGTAACTGCAACACGTCCGTCGCAAACAGCTATTTCCGATTAACTGATCATGGTTTTCAATCTTTCACCGATCGCACGCATAGTCGGGTGCCGAATCTACCACTCGACCGGGACCGGCGTCGAGGGCTCTTCACTCACATTCGCTTTCCTCTTTTCTCTCTCACGCTAATGGCAGTTGGATTCGTACATTTGAAATGTCTACACACAGGACGCAGCCTAATCAAGTCAAATAAATAAATTGAGCCTGATCTATAAATCCAATTATCATTTGATAGTTCATATTATCCCGGATAAAAAATTACCATTCATTACATGGTAAATATTATTAACATATGACTGGTTTTATTGTTCACAATAAAACACATAGTAGATAAATTGCTACTTTTTACAATAGAAATCAAGCCCATATAGTTCGTACATTTGCTTTATTAGTGACTAATTGATTCGATTGTTTTTCAATACTTCTATAATAATTTAAAGTTATTATCAGTTAAAAATAATTTAAGTTGTTTTTATATAGTTGCAAAAGTGCCTGCAAAGTTCTCATGGACTTTTTATTAAAAAAGAGTTTATTTCTCAATTACACTTAAAAACAATTCGTAACAAATAAATAACAATAAATATTATTGTTGCTTGGATCATGTTTGTATAATCAAATACAACATCACTTGACATATTTTTTATAGTTTTCGTTTCAAATTTGAGTACAGTAGATGTTACGGTTATCGAATGTTATTGGGGAAAACATCCTTTTATAAAACAAACCAAATGATCCATAAACAAATGCGCAACGATCCATACAAAATATCATTTCATGGGGTCTTGGAAGCAATTTTATTGCTCTTTTCGCATAAACTATGGATCGTATTGCACTTTTGTATGGATCATTACTGCTTTTTTAGGGATTTTCAGTTCAATTCTGTGGAACATGCAAATATATGTTATGGATCGTTTCGTATTTGTTTAAGGATCGTTTTTGTGGTTTTACTGGTACAAAAAAAGTGCTGCCGTTATTTGAAAAGATTGAAGATACATCTTATCAACAGCTGCCAAGCAATACATACCAGACAGACATCAGAGTGTTTGATTCTTATCATAAAATGGGCATATCATTCTGGCGTCCGTTAGTGCTCGTAAATGCTGGATATAAATGTTAGCGGGAAATATAAATTCAATGGATTTTCAAAAGCGAAAACTGCTTACAAATAACAACAAATATTATTGTATTTTTATTGTAACAACGATTCATTTGACGCCAATAAATTAATTGTATTTGTATTGTAAGAACAATGAAAAAACATTAAGATATATTGTTTTCTTTTGAAAATTGTCCTTAAAATGTCCTGTAAATTACAATACGTTTAATGGTAAATATTTTTCGAAAAAATGGTGTTGTAACAATAAAATTTATCGTATTTGTATGATACTTTTTATCAGGGATCCCTTACCACACGGAGAATAACCAAAGTTACAAATCAATCCCGTATATCGAATGACTGTCTCAACAGATCGCGAAATATATACGCCGATCTGATGAGTACAGCAATGTGAGTGTTGTTCACTACAACAATTACACAGTGGCCCCGGTGTATAGAGCTATGAAAGAGAGGACAGACACTTACCAGAAAAACAATGTCATTTAAAGTATTAGTTGTCAACAATGCGATGAGGAATACGTAGGTATGATAACTTATAAACTATAGATACGAATATATGAACGCAAACCAGACGTAAACCTCCTAGACAAAACGATGAAAACCCAGGTAACCACTAAGCATTTGAATAAGCCGTGTATCAGCCCGTATTACGCATTTAAACTGCTTGCTGCCCTACATAAGCAGTTCGAATGCATAGCTGCCTTGAGTTAGCATAAGCTGTGCTGCTCAAAAGCTTTCGGCTGTTAATTAGCATTTTAACTGCTTGAAGTGGTTTCACTTGAGAGCATACAGAATGCTTTTCAACTGTTCTTTAAATGCTAGGAGCAAAAAGGTTGGGAGATATGTTACACATTTGGCAACATATTTTGTCTCTCTCTTACAGAGCCTATGCTTCTATTTACAAATTTGTGCATCTTATTTGTTTCTTTATTTTCCCCTACTCATCCAAACGCACCAAAGAAAACATTACTGCAGCTGGATTGGATTGGAAACTTGTCCATAAAAAAATCACCAATTATTTATCATTTCGTCGGAAAATATGTGCCGAATAGGTGGATGCTTTGGTGGATCATAGGATTGTTTGAAAGAAGGAAGAAACAATCTTATTCCACAGATATTTAAAAGAAGGGATCTTAATGCTCTACCACAACGAAATATCTCAATGAAAACAAGTTTCGGATGTTGAATCTGAAGCTGTTATCGAATCATTCTTTATATTGGCGATTGAATCAACGCACGTCACCGGGACAGCTTTAGCATCGTGGATCAGGAGCAACAGAATCCGAAGCAGATATGATTAATCAATCTCCGGATCGTAAGTTCAAACCTACATCACTACAAAAATCAGCAAAAAAGTAGCACCTTGCACCGGCTGGAATATGGAAGGACGATGAAGCGGGGAAGCAGGCTGAGAGAACGAGAAGCAGACGTCAATCTATTTTTGTTTTTTTTTTGCTCGACGAGGCGTTACGCTTCTTTGACATTTCGTCACGACGTTCCTGAAGGGATAGCACTAAGACAGCCCGTTATTTTGCCAAAACCTGCTGTGAGGTAGCACTATAGGCGCATATACGGCTAATTAGCATTTAACGCCTTGTCGTAAAGGCTACTATAATGCTGAAGGAATGCTATTTTAAATGCTTACTGGTTACTTGGGAAGTTAAAACACTTCAGATAGGCTAAACAAGTTAGGTAATTTGAAGGAGAGAACTGCAATGATGAACGCCCGCATAACAACGGGGCATAGATTTCTGCAAAATGCTAACATTTTAGATTCTAGTTTAAGCTAAGTTTCGTGTTGCCAAGTAGAGCGCTCAAGTAAAATTCCCTCTTTTTCCGCAAGTAATTTTGACAACTGATCCAGTATGGGGAGAAACGTTACTTTTCCTTACGGAATAATAGCGCGGACAATTTTTCCGCAAGGAAAAGTGACAGCTCCATTTGATTCGCACGGGAGGCGTTATGAGTGTTACACTTTTATCCATACTTGCCATCTGCGAACTGCTCAAGTAATTTTGAAGCGGAATCATTACTTGACCATTACTTGTCCTATCTTTTTGCACAGTACGTATGAAGTGGAAACTAGCCATTAGGAATAAGTAGATTACCCATCCTTGATATTTGCTATATGATGTCAACACAAAACATTAGCAAACGTGCAGATTAGACCTGTCCACTTTTTCAAAAATGTTCTCAAACTCTCAAGTGCACCCCATATTTTGATTGGCAAGCTCAAAGAAGTAACTGGTCAAAATTTCAGCCAAATCCATTTAAATTAAGAGGTGCCTTAAATCAATTTTGTGTTTTTCGACTATTTTTGAACTTCATAAATACATAATCATACCTACACTAAAACAATTAAAAAGTTAATTCTTTCAGCACAAATTGAAGGATACACTTATTTGCTACAAGTTTTTGGAATAACGTATACCAATAAAATTAAAGGAAACATAAGTAGTATACCTTAAAAAGTTGACTTTTTGATTGATTTTGTTCTGAAACACCCTTATATACGTAATAGGTCTCCAGTTAGCCTAGTGGTTAAGGCTGTGGATCGCCAATCCGGAGACGGCGGGTTCGATTCCCGTTCCGATCGGGAAAATTTTCTCGACTCCCTGGGCATAGTGTATCATTGTACTTGCCTCACAATATACAAATTCATGCAATGGCATGCAAAGAAAGCCCTTCAATTAATAACTGTGGAAGTGCTCAAAGAACACTAAGTTGAAGCGAGGCAGGCCAAGTCCCAGTGGGGACGTAGAGCCACAAAGAAGAAGAAGAAGAAGAAGACGTAATAAGTTGGATATTTTAAAACGGCATCGTATTCTCTAATGTTTTTTGGTTATTTGCTTCTTTGGCATCAATGCTGTAGGAGTTGAGCAAAACATATTAAAATTCGTGAAAGCTAGTGTATGGTGAGATGATCAGTTCTTCATTTCTGTAATGAAATGGTTCAAACAGCGTGGGTTATATGATTTCTTGACTTATTTGATGCTACTTGAGCAAAAGTTTGGGTAACTGTGTTGTTGTATTATTTATTTCTTGCAATTTCATCAACACAGTTACCCAAACTTTTGCTCAAACAGCATTAAATTAGACAAGAAATCATATAACCCACGCTGTTTGCACCATTTCATTGCAGAAATGGAGAACTGATCATCTCACCATACAAAAATCTAGTTCACTACTTTCAATCTAGTACTTCACTGATTGCGTCCTATTGACGAATGAGAAGTGTTTTAGTGAAATAGTGGGAGAAAACATAGTAGAGTGGAGGCGTATCGACGTGAAGTACAGGTCGGACTCGATTATCCGGAGTCGGGTTCGGATGCTTCTCAAACATATATCTGGGCGACGGAATGCTCTATGAATCTGAAATTTTGACATTTTGCCAAGCCAACTTTGATTAGTGACCAGTCAAAATTTCAGCTTCTTACAGCATACCTTTTGCGAGATATTATTATGGGAAGCGATAGAACCCGACTCCGGATAATCGAGTCCGTCCTGTACTAGAACACCATACCGTAAGTTGAATTTCAGACACTAACCACAAGATATAAAGCTTAGTAAATTTTCATAGCACTTCAGCTAAACCTGAACCACTGAAAAGCGGAAAAGCCGCATACCTAACAGTTGCT
This sequence comes from Aedes albopictus, assembly GCF_035046485.1. NCBI lineage: Eukaryota > Metazoa > Arthropoda > Insecta > Diptera > Culicidae > Aedes > Aedes albopictus. The sequence continues at coordinate 414,913,075 of NC_085138.1, forward strand.
GTGGCAGACAGTCCCGGAGTCAAATACAGACATCGCCCTACTATCGGATCCATACCGCATCCCTCCCGATTGTTGGCGGAGAGTAGTGTCAGCCCCTTGGTCGATGATGAATTTAATGATGACAGATGTTGATGACTGTATGTGTTTGTAACAGATGTATTTGACGAAGCATAATTGTTGATGACTTTAGCTGTTTTGTTTATTCAGTCCGTACTAGATCGTTGACGATTAAAGTGATAAAAACACGATCGGCGTAGCAATTATTTTGTTCGTATCACGAATCCCGGGAACGGTAATTGTCCGGTTGGTCGTTCCGGTCGGTAGCTCTGGTCCACTGTGCTGAGATTCCCAACAGGTTTTGGGCTCAGAAAACGCGAATAAAGTATGCTAAAAGTGTCTGATCGAAGAAACATTTGGTGGATGTGATGTCAATTACAGTTCGAAGTAATTGAATACAGTTCGCCTGGCGGTGGCGTTTGAGATCGTTGTTTATAGCGAGTTCTGTGGTATGAAGCGTTGGAGACAGTAAATGTTGCCGTGAGAAGTGTCGCTGGCAATAGGTACTACTGAAAAACGGGGTACGGACGTGAGTACGGACTTGTGAAATTGAAGTGAATTTCGTTTGAGGAGGAGCGGCCATAGCTTAATGTATAGTTGCGCCGAGTGTTGTATCAGAACCTTTCACAATAGCCAGTAGTGGGGTGAGAGTGCACGGCGCGCATAGCCGCAAAGCGTGTTTGTGTGCAATAGAGTTGAGAAGTTTTGGAGGAGCGCCACAGTGGTCTAGAACGGTGATTTTGTGCGACGAAAAGTTTGAAAATGGCAGAAGCGAAGGTGTCGTTTGATCGGTTGAGCGATGTCAACTGGTCAACGTGGCGGTTCCGAATGGAGTTATTGTTGATGCGAGAAGATCTATGGATGATGATAAAGGATCCCAAGCCAGAACTAGCGGATGTGACCCCAGCGTGGAACAGGAAGGATGAAAAGGCACGAGCGTTTATTGGCTTAGCTCTTGAGGATAGTCAGCTCATCCACATCATGGAAGCGACAACGGCAAAGGAGATGTGGGAAAAACTGAAGGGCTACCATGAGCGAGGATCTCTGTCGAACAAGATCCATGTTCTACGGCGACTTTGTTCGATGCGACTGGAAGAAGGTGGAAGCATGTCGAATCATCTAGTGGAAGCCTCGGAGTTGGTCCACCGTCTGGCCAGAATGGGAGAATCGCTGAAGGAGCATCTGGTCGTGGCGATTCTTCTATCAAGCTTGCCGGAGTCGTTCAACCCGCTCGTGACCGCACTGGAAGGACGTCCAGAAGATGATCTTAAATTAGATTACGTGAAGGGAGAATTGCTGGATAAGTGGCGAAGGAGAAGTGAAGAGCGGATACCGAATAATATACCCGAACAAGTAATGAAATCGACAGTACAGTCTGAAAATCGGAGAAATGTTGCTCGGGTGTGTTATTACTGTGGACGTGAAGGACATTTGCAGAGAAACTGTCCGGTTTTGTTGGAAGAGGTGAAAAACGACGTGAAGAAACAAGTAGAAAGCAAAATCAGCAAATGTGCGACCTTTGGATCCGGAAAGTGACGGTAATGATCGAGGAGTATGTTTCACTTTGACAACTGGGAGTGATGCTCGGAGTGATACAGCAAGAAGATGGATTGTCGACATCTTGTCGGTTGCACAAAGCACATGACTAACTCGGTAGAAAATCTTGGTTGGTGGAACCCTTGTGCAAAAGAAGTGATACTAGCAGACGGAAATAAAGTGAGAGCAAGAGGAAGTGGAGAAGGAAAGATTGTTGGAGTTGGACTGAATGAAGATCCCGTTGAAGTGAAATTGAAGGAGGTGTTATATGTGCCAGGATTGTCCAGAAACGTGTTGTCAGTCAGCAGGATTACACACAGATCGAAAAAAGAGTGTAAAATTCTGTGACATATGATGCACATAATTGGAGCGTGGGATATCACAGAAGTTTACATGACATATCATGTAAAGTTCATGAAATATCATGTAAACTTCCATTATATGTCATGTAATTCAGCATGACTCTGAGTTTTTACATGACATATAACGTAAATTTACATGATATATCATGTAAACCATCCTAACACTAAGTTTACATTACCAAAATTAAGTTTACATGACGTGTAAATGTCATTATTTTTATCTGTGCAGAAGAAGGGTACACTGTGGTGTTTCGACCGAGAGATTGTTGGATTATGGATGGTAATGAGGTGCTTGCTGTACACAGATCGAAAAAAGAGTGTAAATATCTGTGACATATGATGCACATAATTGGAGCGTGGGATATCACAGAAGTTTACATGACATATCATGTAAAAGTCATAAAATATCATGTAAACTTCCATTATATGACATGTAATTCAGCATGACTCTGAGTGTTTACATGACATATAACACAAATTTACATGATATATCATGTAAACCATCATAACAATAAGTTTACATGACTAAAATGAAGTTTACATGACGTGTAAATATCAGCATTTTTATCTGTGTAGGTAAGAAGAACGGAGGACTGTATTATCTGCAGCAGTAGGTGCGGTTTTGAACCAGGAGGAGTAAATACACAGATAAAAATAGTGAGATTTACACGTCATGTAAACTTCAGTTTAGTCACAGACAAACAGACGTATCACTTGGAACAAATTGCGATAAAAATCATCGCCACGAAAACATAATCGCCCAATGCTAACCAGGCTGTGTTACGCAAACCACTCAGTAGGTGGCAGTAGTGAGCAAACGTCAAACAGGAACAAAAACGATGCGAGCGCCGTAACCGAGCGATTTGCGAACTACAAAATATTTAAACTAATCGTTAAAAAGGGTAACGATGAGAAGTGAGTAGAGTGAGACGTCTGTTTGTCTGTGGTTTAGTCATGTAAACTTAATGTTATGATGGTTTACATGATATATCATGTAAATTTGTGTTACATGTCATGTAAACACACAGAGTCATGCTGAATTACATGACATATAATAGAAGTTTACATGATATTTTATGACTTTTACATGATATGTCATGTAAACTTCTGTGATATCCCACGCTCCAATCATGTGCATCATATGTCACAGAATTTTACACTCTTTTTTCGATCTGTGTAGCAATCAGGTTAGAGCCAGGAGGAGTGAACGTTGAAGCACCAAGGGCTGCACTAAGGAGGAGTGTTGGCGGAGAGTAGTGTCAGCCCCTTGGTCGATGATGAATTTAATGATGACAGATGTTGATGACTGTATGTGTTTGTAACAGATGTATTTGACGAAGCATAATTGTTGATGACTTTAGCTGTTTTGTTTATTCAGTCCGTACTACCCAAGTAACCACAAGCATTATATCATTGCACGAATTAGACTGAATATCAACCTTTGCAATGCGAAATGCAGAAATTCCACACTTGGCATGCAATAATCCTTTAGATTGGCATTATCAATGTAATGATGCATTGCATTTTTCTTTACATTAGGGTTCATTAAATGGTGATATAAGATACTTCAATAATTCAACACTGCAAAAACTGAACAAATGCAATGCACAAACTAGCAAAGTTTGCTCTAACAATACAATTATAAAAGCTTGACTCTAATGGTAAACAAATGAAATCAAGAAGATTGAACAACTTTACGGCAACTCAAGCGGTCTTCAACGTTTCTAATTCGACTCCCGGCCAACTTAATCCCCGTTTGAGCCACCGATCGACGACAGCAAAACCTTTTTAAAGATGACCTTTTCTCTTTTCTGTAGGCTGCTATCACATGCCAATAATGATGGAAACCACAATTAGCATATGAGCAGTATGCGAAGCGAAGGGTGTTTTAATCGTGCTTTTCATTTTCTTATATTGATTAAATATCTTCGAAAATGCATTATGTATTTATCAGTAATTTATCAGATTGTGATTAATTACTGTATTCTATTACATATTACATAGTCGTTTTGCCCTCTACTGCAATGATTGAGACAGAAGAACAGTTTCCTTTAAGTTAATGAGATATCTGTTGTTATCACTGCAGCAGAAACGGTCCAAGGCACCAGCGCGTATGGAACTCATCTAGTGGTCTTCAACACTTCTGGTTCGACTCCCGACCCGGCGACAAAAAATAATGGTCAAAACATTCACGTGGGCATCAGTACCGTCGATAACGAAACCGGTTCTAAAAATAGATTTTTGTTTTGGTTTTTCTAGTTGCACGTATCAAGCATGTGCAAATGCAAATGTACAGCAGATGCATTTATGTTACTTTAGCAATGGCTGTCAGCGTGCAGCAAAATGTGGCACTAATTGGATTTTAGTGGGGCCCTTTTCGACTTTAATATTGCTTCAATGAGGTATTTAAAGTAATGCAGCATTATATTCACAATTTTAATTATCAATATATGGCAAAATTGGTGCACTTATATACGGCTTCGTGGTTACTTGGGTAGATCGTTGACGATTAAAGTGATAAAAACACGATCGGCGAAGCAATTATTTTGTTCGTATCACGAATCCTGGGAACGGTAATTGTCCGGTTGGTCGTTCCGGTCGGTAGCTCTGGTCCACTGTGCTGAGATTCCCAACACCGATAACAGACACTGAGTAGAGGGTAGTGAATAATGCCAAGCTAGTAGCGATCTGTACAACCGGTCGTTTACCGGTCCATGAAATAATTTCCATGTCACACGAGGCCTTCAACAGGGTGTAATACTGCAGTTGTTATGCCCCTCCCAGGTGGCTGATAGACTAGTTCTCGTCTGTGTTGGATCGCTATCAAGCGTAATAGTGGGATTGAATCCCGTGGTCATCGGTGGAGACTTCAAAAGGGCGATTGAATGGGGTAGCTGCTTGACTACCGCGAGAGGCTGGGTTCTACTCGAAGCTATGGCTAGACTGAACGTGAATGTCGTAAATGTAGACGACAAAAACACCTACAGTAGGAACGGTGCAGAGTCCATCATTGATGCACAGACAAACAGACGTAACACTTGCGAGTTTTCCATCGGCCACGCTTTTAACGATCATTTTCAATTCTCATAGTTGTGGCTTTCACAACCACAGGCGCGCGCATCGTTTTTCTATGCGTTTGACGTTTCACACTAGCGCCTTCTGTTGACGATATTGCACAACACAGTGGTTCGTGCAATTTTTCCACCAGTTGATGGTAGTGTTAACTGGGCGATGGATTTCCATGAAAATCGTTCAAGGCGTTACGTCTGTTTGTCTGTGATTGATGTGACCTTATGAAGCCCGGATCTAAACCTTAGTTCGGACTGAAAGGTCGATGAAGGATACACGCACAGTGACAATCTGGTAATTTGATACAGAGTGGAATACCGAGGAAGACGGCCACATCCGAAGGTCATCGACCGTCACCGGAGATGGCTGACCTTGCGTTTTGATAAGCCGGTATGGAGCGATTGCTTATGGAGGGTAATACCGACGCCGCATATGACGCCGCATATGACGCCGCAATGGAAAGGCGATCCCTGAGAAATGAACGCAAGCCGGTATACTGGTAGTGTCCAGAAATCGCCGAACTCCGTGCATCCTGCCTAAGAGCTAGAAGGAGGATGCAAAGAGCTCGAATCGATGAGGGAAGAATGGAACGAAGAGAGGCCTATGTACATGGCGGCTAAACTGGCGATGAACAAAGAGGTAAAGGTGCGTAAGCGGGCGTGCTTCAAAAATCTCTGCCAGGAAACCAGCACCCGCCCCAGAACGATCCCCCGAGATGTTGCAGAAGATCGTGGAAAAGTGTTCCCGCGCTACTATATAAGTTCATGAGCCCCCGTGCCCTATGGCCAAACCGACCAAAGCTAGGTCGCCCCGGTAGCGAATGACGAGCTCATCGCAAGCGCAAAGCGAAATTGCTTAAGTTGAACAAGGCCCCGGGCCCAAACGGTATCCCGACAGTAGCCATCAAGAGCCTGGGTCAGAATGGCTATCCAGATGCGATGACAGAGGCGAATTTCCGGAGAGGTGGACACTGTGAACCTATCTGCCTTCTGGACAAAGCCGGAAAACTGTTGGAACGGATCATTCTGTCGAGCCTGATGGTCTTTACCGAGCAGAAACCTGAGGACTCTGGCCTCTCGGATAACCAGTTCGGCTTCCGGAAGGGTCAATCGACGGTGGACGCTTTTAAGGTTGTAACTAAATCGGCCGAGATAGCGCTCCAAAAATAGAGAATGGGAATCCGCTATTGCGCGGTCGTTACGCTGGACGTAAATAATGTGTTCAACAGCGTCAGCTGGGCCGCCATCGAGTGCGCCATACATCACCTAAATAGGAGTCCCGGACAGCTTATGCCGAATACTGGAGAGCTACTTCCAGAATAGGGTGCTAATCTATGACACCGAGGAAGGCGAGAATAGCTACATCACCGCAGAAGTACATCAGGGCTTCATCCTAAGCCCGTTGCTATGGAATGCGGTGTATGATGGCGTTTTGAGATTAAAACTTCCACCGGACGTAAAGCTGGTCGGCTTTACCGATGATATTACCCTCGTGGTATACGGTGAGTCAATAGAAGAAATGGAACTGACAGCAACGCACCCAATTGACATTGTGGAGGACTGGATGAGGTCGAGGCATTTGGAACTCGCACACCACAAAACGGAGGTAGTGGTAGTGAACAACCGCAAGTCTGAACAACAGGCAGTGGTCACCGCAGGTGGATTTAATGTCAACTCTAAGCGCTCTCTGGAGCAATTGAGAGTCATGATCGACAATAAGCTGAAATTCGGAATCCATGTAGAATATGCCTGCAAAAAGTCAAACACGGCGGTAATGGCGTTGACAGATAATATCAAATAGCTCGGCAGTACACTCGGGTAAGCGTAAGCTACTCGTGGCAGTAGCGGTCTCCATACTACGGTATGGCGCAGCTGCATAGTCAAAGGCGCTAAGGGTCAATCGAAACGTGAAGCGACTTGAGAGTACCTACCCACACGTTGATGTGCCTTAGAGTGGTCAGTGCATACCGTACGGTCTCAAAGGACGCGGTATGTGTGCTAGCGGGCATGATGCCCATAACTTTAGTGGTGGCAGAGGATGAAGAATGCTTCGAGCGACGCGGCATAAGAGGCGCGAGGCGTATCGCCAGAACCTCGTCTATGCTGAAGTGGCAGAGCGAATGGGATTACTCCAGCAAAGGTAGATGGACACACAGGCTCATACCGAGCGTGTCCAAGTGGACGAGCAGGCCCCATGGCGAGGTGAATTTTCACTTGACTCAATTTCTGTCAGGCCATGGGTGCTTTAGGTGGTATCTGCACAGATTCGGACAAGCAGGCTCCCCCGCATGTCCGGAGTGTGCAGACTGCGACGAGACCGCTCAGCATGTGCCCTTTGAATGTCCACGTTTCGTGGAGCAAAGGTCGAGTTTGCAGGAGGTATGCGGTAGAGATATCACGCCTGACAACATTGTTGAAAGGATGTGTATGGGGGTGGACAAGTGGGACTCCGTTACTTCCACGGTTTCTCGAATCGTACTTGAACTACAGAGCAAATGGCGAGCTGAACAACAGCTAGTTGAGTTGGCCCCCCTTCCCCATCCAGGAGCTTGAGTTCAACGGGTAGTCTAAGTACTAGCCAGGACCCGAGCCTCCAGGGGAGAGTGAACTACTTAAGGCGGTAGCTGGTGGAACGCTTACTATTAGAGTGTACTCATGTACGGTTCCCCCCCCCCCCCCCCCCCCCTTCTCGAAGTCATCCTTAACGGGCGTACTGTAAAGGTACACGCTAAGGTCAGTTTACCTTTTTTCCAAAAAGTGCACAACCGCAAATATGCGTAAATGATACTCAAATATAGGTAAACAAAACTCAAATATGGGTAATGTGTACCTAAATATGAGTAATTGTAACCCAAAAATGGGTAAATATTACCTATAAATGCGGTTGTGCACTTTTCCAAAATATGAGTTTTATTCACCCATATTTGCGTAAAGTTTACGCAAATTCGAATAAAATTTACCCATATTTTAGAAAAATAGGTAAACTGATCTTAGCGTGTAAGGAAGAGAGGCAGAATGAGTTTTAAGTGGGTTGATCTCCACATAATCCGAGGATCCACCTTAGTTGTACCGTGGCGGGCGCCGGTATCGTACAATGTTGATGACGGCGAGTTTTGGGTGCAGTTCGACCATCAGCAGGTAGTGGCTAGATGTTAGCGTCAGGATAGGCCCTGACATCGAAAATATCAAAGATCGTCAACCAAATACTGGTCGACTTGCAATTCCGTCCGCTGATGTGACACAGTAGGTCTAATAGCTTTAATGCATATTATACATTTCCCTTGCACTGCAAGCTGATACTGATGGACGAATTCTGTATTTTTTTTTAGGTATTTCAATGAAGGGTTGTGTTACACAGTGTATGTGTAGACTAGATCAAACTAGACTAAATGTTTCCTTGCCTTACCTTACCGGTCAGACTAAGTCCTGAGTGTCCTCTGCTGTACGTAGGAGTCATTTCCATTCTACTCGGTACATGGCTGCGCGTCTGCAGTTCCGCAATCTGCAAAAGGTCCGTAGATCGTCCTCCACTTGATCGATCCACCTAACTTGCTGCGCACCATGCCTTCTTGTACCAGTCATATTGCACTCGAGAACCATTTTAATCGGGTTGCTATCCGACATCCTCATGACGTGACCAGCCCACCGTAGCCTCCCGAATTTCGAGGTTTGGACGATGGTTGGTTCTCTCAGCAACTGATGCAGCTCGTGGTTCATTCGCCTTCTCCAAGTCCCGTCTTCCATCTGCACTCCACCGTATTTGGATGGTACGCAACACCATGTCCATGTTTCGTGAACATAGAGGACTACCGGTACAATAAGCCTTTTGTAGATAGTTAGCTTCGTGTGACGACGAACTTTGTTCGATCATGTAGTCCAAAGTAAGCTCGATTTCTTGCTACAATGTGTCTCTTCATTTATCTGCTAGTATCGTTGTTGGCGGTCACCAGTGAACCCAAGTACAAATGTTTCCACGGAACCGAAATTAGATGTGTTATCGTTACGACTTTGCTTTAAGTTTTGAGAGTTGATGATTATAATATTCACAATATATGTTACGGCCACTCCAATGGTGCCCGGACCATTTGGCGGTGTGGCCCCATAAAACAACATAACTCTCGCCATGAGAGTTATTAGCAAGCGCGGAAAAAAATGTTTGAAATTTCTTAATTAATTGTAATGTAGCGTAAAACGGAACCGAACCGGAGACAAAACAAGCCAAAAAACCAATGATGATCTCAAGAAAAAAATCTAATTGAGCCGGAGAAAAACTCAAACTGCCATACCATCATTCTTCACCATCAACCGTAGGTCAAAAACAGGGAAACATCCCAGCAGAATAAGAAGCAAAAACCTTTTACTTTTTCGTACAAACAAAAACTTTTCCATTCTTGAGCGTAGTTTTTTTCTTTCCTTTCCCTCGCTCTCCTTTCGGGGTCGTCACCGCGAAAAAAAGAAATTTTCTGAAACCGTAATATCTTGCACATGTTCAAATTCCCACGCATCTCACCCGGGCCCGGGACGGGACGGGAAGAAGTTGCATGTGGTTCTCGATCGTCGTTCATCTTGATCGTCGTCACCGCCACTTTGGGCCGATCCGTTCGTTGCTGCAGCCACTACCTAGCTATAACGTTGTTGGGTAGGAAGGACGGTCGGTGGTGCAAGGAAAACATCTGAACCAACCAATAACGGAGAATGCTGCTCCTGCCCTAGCGGCTCTGGATGTGAAAAAAGGATCCAATCCCCTATGGTGCAAGGAGACGATGAGTTTGTGGTTCTCAGGCTTTGACCGCCGGAGCATTTGTCTTTTTTTTGGTAGAATTTCTCCATACACTTATCAAAAATGTCGCCTGACGAAACTACCGGAAACACTCCTACAGAGTATTTCATACAATCTTCAAAACTAGCGATCGAAATATAAAAAATCTGCAAACCTCTGGCGGACAGAACAGCGAAATGGTACCGAATAGTAGTCTGTTGGTGCGGGGGAACGTGTTATGAAGAAACGGTCCAAACCAATCCACCCAGTCGAAAAACTGTTCACGATTCTCAGTTTGCTCAACGAAAAATTCTTGTTCAAGCTTTAAGAAAAGTAAAGAGATCCTGTTCTGCTTTTCTGTGCTTAAACTTTATTAGGATCGTGAATCGGCAGGTTGTTGAGGATGGCGTGTGGGATGAAAAGGGATTCTGAGTTAATTGTAGGTTTTTCCTCGTTCTCTTCCAATATGCCTATTTTCGATGAATGATGGAACAGTTTATCGATTATATATAATTTGGAAAAAATGAAAGATCAAAAGTAACCCATTTTAGTAACGGCAGTATTTTTAACCTTCATAAAATTTAAAAACATGATTGTTAGTGTAGTACTAGAATGATACCGCAACTGTCAAAAAGCAGTGTTGCCATAAATCCTTAAAATCAATCCTTCTAATCAAATCAATTAACGCCATATTCTAATTTCTTAACGAAACCACTTTCCCATGACAATCTCAGATAAACAAATCCTCTGCTAAACGGGTTTCTTTCCTAACGTTACATTTCGGTTCTCCTCAAATGAAAAGATCTTTAGAGGGGGTAATTTAGAGAACGACGACGACGTCTTCGGCGCGACACAGATCCTTTCGGATTTTCCTGGTCTGCTGGATTCGTCTGTTCCTTCGTTCGTTCGCACATGCTCACTAATCACTGGCACCTCGCTCGCCAGGCCAGAATTTCTTTTCCTACCCCTCACCGTCTTTCGTAGGACACCATTTCATCCAAAAAAAACGGCTCGGCAGGGGATCTCGAGTCGTAGGGTTGAGTTGTGGTAATTGCGTTATAGGAGTTTTCTTTATGATTGCCCTTCCTTCCAGAAGCTGAGGAACACGTGTGCTCTTCTGTCGGGAAGGATTTCGTCGGCCCCTGCCCCTGGTGGAAGAGCGTAATTTTCCCCTAGTTAGAGTCGTGGCGTTTTATTGGTTCTGTCTTTGGAAGCCTTTTCATGGATTCCTTGAAATAGCGATAACATCATAGGGAGATGCGATTGCGCGCTTCACTGCGATGGCGATTATGTAACAAAAGCCATAGAAACGTGAGCCAATCACAGCGAGCCAAATACACCCGAATACTGATGTTATACCTACCGATAAGTAAACAACTGATAGTGCCATTGAGTGGTTTTCAAGCGATTAGAAGAAACCCAAATTGTTAAATATGTATGATTAAAAAATAAACAAGCTCTTTATTTGAATGAAAACATGGTTCTCTAATGAAGTTGTAAAGCAAAATCTGGTATGGTTCCGGTTCGACTTGTACTGTGATTTCCGATGAGCTTGAAAAGGAACCTATGCCGTTCAGAGGAGTTCCTCCAAAATTTGCTCCAGGGTTTTCTTATGAGGAGATTCTGTTCCACCTGGAGTTCATCCTGACTTCCCTCCTGGCATTTCAGCTAGGATTACTTCTGGAACCAAGTGTTCCGTCCGTAATTATTTTAGGAATCGTTCAGCAACTTTATCGAAGATTCTTCCAAGATCTTCTTGAACTCCTATTGGGAATCCCCCGGAAACTCCTTCCCAGATTCCTCCAGCAGTTACTCTGGGATTCATGCAGAGATTTCTTCCAGGTTTCTCAAGGAATTTCATCCGAGGTTCGCCCAGTAGATCTTGGAATTTTCTAGGGTATTTTATTCCGAGTTTGCTCTATGAGTTTTTTCTGAGGGGATTCCTCTTGGAGTTTAGTCTGCAGTTGTTCCAGTCCCCGTTGGAATAAATTTAGAGTTTTGTTTTGTAGAATTCTCCGAAGGAATTCCTGAAGAAAAGTGGAAACCCAGAACGAACTCTCGGAGGGGATCCTTATGAAACTGCGGAATTTATTGGGGGAATTCACCAAGCAACTCCAGCAGAAATATAATAATGAGCTAATGGAAGAATTTTACCTGGAGTTCCTCGGAGTAATTCCATAAGGAATTCCCTTGAAAATACGTGGAGGATTTCCTTATAAACAATTCTGAAGGATTTCTGTGAGAACTCTTCGATAGAGCTTCAGAGTAAACATCCGCAGGAATTCCGGAAGAAGTTCATAGAGGAACCCCAGAAAGATATCGCGGAGAAATCCATGAGAGAATCCAAGAGTTACTAAAGGAGGATTATTACAATGGTGGAGAATTTTCAAAAGGAACTCCTAAAAGGTTCAAAGTAGGAGCTCCTGGAGTATTCCCAGTAATATTCATGTGTTTGATATCTTGTTATGGCTACAAGCTACGGCATTGAGCCGAACGTATAGTAGAACATCATCTTCGTCAGCCTTGGGCGATGTTCCTCCAGTTTCCTCGAAGCTGTATGGTTCGCAGATCTTCTTCGACCGCGTGCAGCCAGCGCGTTTACGGCCGCTTATGGAGTCGCTGACCTCTAACTGGTTTCCTGCTAGATTTTGTTTTCTTTATTCTTTCTCCCGACATTCGCACTACATGACCAGTCCACTGTAGTCTGCCGTAACATCTTTGTACACTTGGTAAACAACAAGTGTTTCATGTATCTGCGCCTCATTCCTAAGTTACGGACTATAAGCTAGTTACGCAATCCGTAAAAGCCCCTATTCGCAGATGCAATATGCCTTTTTACTTCACGGGAAACGTCATTGACATTCGCCGACGAACGATTCCCCAGCTAACACATGATCGTATATGATGTTCCATAGGATGCAAAAGCGGAGGCGATATACGTACACTTTAAACGCGGGTAAATGGGAGCATGTACGCATATGGCCTCCACTTTAGCATCCTATGTAACATCATATAAGACTTTGTGTTAGCTGGGTCCTCAAGAGATCTTTCACTTCGAGTACGCTTACCCGAGATACTTTTGATCATACTAATCCTTGTCCGGCAGGCGGATTTGATTGCTGAGAAGTGGGTAAGGAAGAATAAGTTTCTATCTATCGTGATATTTAGTATTTTTTTTACGAAATTTCGGTTGGAACTAGGGTACCACGAATGTTAATTTTACCGGGTGGACGATTTCTGGAATCTCATACGTAGATACGAACACATTTTTCTGCCGCCATGTCGAAGCTTACCTCAGTTACCCATCTAACGACAGCAGAGACGTCCACATGGAGCTTTCGTCGGATGCTTTTTGGATGTTTTCGTAGAAGTATATCATCGGCATATACCAAAACGAACCTTTCGGTAGTACCAAGAATACTCCGCCCATGGCCACAAGGAACAAGGTGACTGCCAAAACTGAGCCCTGTGGTACGCCCGTTTCTTCTTTGACGATTTTGGAGCAATGGTTCATCACGAGGACTTGAAAAGTTCGTTCTTCCAAAAAGTTGCGGACAAATGTAAACATATTCCCAGAGATTTCCCAATTTACCAGCATTTGGAGAATACCGGATGTCCATGATCGATTATAGGCCTTGGCCATCAGGTCAAGAGATGCTATCTCCACATGCTCTCCTTCCTTTAAAGCAGTGGTGCTCAGGCTGGAGGATAGCGCGGGCCAAATTTGCAATTCGGGATCGACCTGCGGGCCGCATAAAACATCGATGCACAAAAACAACAAAAAGAAAAAATCTAAAGCATATTTATTAAAAATCTGAACTGTTAAGAACTTTTGTAATAAGGGTCAAACTTAACGATTTCGAGAAATTTTTTGAAGTTTCTTTTAGTTTTTCTAGAATTCTCTTGGAACACCTCCAAGAACTCCTCTTAGATGTGCCTTTGGAACTGCCCTGAAGTTACTTCAGGAATTCCTCATTAATCGTTTCCAAGAATTTCTCCTAGAATAGCTTCCGGATTTTTCCGAAAATTTTCCAGGAGTTTCTTGAAGATTTTAGTAAATTATTTCCATAAGTCTCTTCTTAAGTTGATGAAAACTTTATGAAATACTTCATCATTAAATTTCTTCAAAAATTAGATTTTTAACAATTGTTTCTGGAAGTTTCTTCAAAATTATCTTCTAAAGTTGCTGCATAAGTTGCTTTACTGTTCAAATTTTCCTCAGGCGTTCTAGGCATCTTTTGTGTCTTGATGCAGTTGGTCCTGAAATCTTGTTTGTTGTTACTCCTGGAAATTCTCTTTTTGTTGCTCGAGGAATTTATTCTAAAGTTGTTTAAGAAATTTCTGCTAGAGTGGCATCACAATATTTTTCTAGGAGATGCTCCTATGATTTCCATGCAGTATCGCCACAACTTTCCCATAGAGTTTCTTCAGGTTTATTTTTGCCAGGATGATTTGAGTTTCTCCATATATTTCGCTTAGAGTTGCTTAAAATTTTTCTCTAATAATGTTTCCTCGAGATTCTCCAAAAATATATCTAAAAGTTTTTCCAAAAGGGCACAGGAGACGCTTTATGAATCTCGCCTGAGATTTTCGTTCAGAAGTTTCGCTTGGACAATTTAAATTGGATTCGTAAGTTTTGTTACGAAAAATATGTGATTCTTATATAGCAATTCAAACAAACAGTGAAAATTAAACAATATTGGCAACCTAGTTGAGATTTGTTGGGAATTTTGTCAAAAACTTCGTGCTTTGTGTTTTTATGTTCTTCGGAAAGGCGAAATGTGAAATATTTGCTCAGCGTTGCATTGACTGCGCTTAAAAATTTTTTAAACGATTCAAGATTACATTTTTAAAAACTTTCATTTGATTTGTATCACTTATAAATAACTATAAGCAGGCTTCGTGACTTAGCTGAAATGCCGAAATATTTCGGAGTTGCGATTTCGAATTTTACCAGAACGGATTGTTCTTTATGTTTATTTATCATTTAATTTGTGTTCGACACTGTGAAAATCGATCAGCAATTTTATTTTTGATTTGGTTACTTAATGAATTTAACGAGTTATTTCAAATAATCGTTCAAAAATTTCGATTCGTCTCAAAGTACTCCGCGGGCCGCAGGATGAGCACCACTGCTTTAAAGCATCGTCCAGTATTTGGCCGAGAGCTGCTAGATAAGTCCGAGTCCCGAAACCAGAACCTCTTGTCCTGGAAGTAATTAATTCTTCGCCAGAGATCGGTTGCAGACTCGTTCTGATTGATTCCATTTAGAAATTCTATCCAAGAAATTTCTTTGGCTTCACGTATAACCTGCCTACACGTGTGATACTGCTCCATAGCTTGAATGAAGGAGATTGGGCTCCACCAGGTTTTTTTTTTTGTACTTTTTGGTAAACTCTCAGCGTTTTCCTTCGTAGTTTGACACTTTACGGCTTTCGTCACTCCACCAAGGAAGGGCTCAGTGTCCAGGATTGGGCTTCGTCCTCGGAAGCTATAAGTAGATATAACCTGGTTGGCGAAGTCCGGGATAGATCCTGGTAGAGAGGTTCAAGTCTTGCTATGAGCGTCCATTGGAAGGTCGACCATTCATCGGGTATGACGACTAGTTTCTGGTGCAGCACTACTGTTGGGCTTGAGAAAGATTGGTGTGTGGTCGCTTCCACGGAAGTCCGATTCGGCCGACCACAGTAGGCGATGTGTTATGACCACCGAGGCCAGCGAGCGAGACATCGACCGCCGTTTCTGATCGCCCACGGACAAAGTAGTTGAACCGTCGTTGAGAATGACAAGATTTAACTGATTGTCCTGCCTGGTGTTTATGGAACTTACTTCACTTACTTACAGTCCTGGGCACCCACGGTGGTGCAAAGGGTCGAATGGAAAAATTTCCATCCTGGGCGGTTGCCAGCCATCGCCTTGACCTGTGGCCTGGTCAAATTTCTGTCGACTTGCTTGATTTCCTTGTTGAGGCTGCGCCAAGGACTGCGCCGCCATGAGGCTCTGGATTTGCCTCTGGTGCGATGTCCTGCTGGATATCCAATGTAACGCTTGCTTGCAAATTTCGTTTCCGCCCCTGCGTAGAGCGTGGCCGACCCACCTCCCCTTTCGCTCCCGAATTTCTGTCGCTATCGGCTTTTGATGACATCGACGATGGAGCATCCAATTGTGAGGCCACCATGCACGAATTATATATCGCAGGCATCTATTGATGAAGACCTGCAGT
Organism: Aedes albopictus; assembly: GCF_035046485.1. NCBI lineage: Eukaryota > Metazoa > Arthropoda > Insecta > Diptera > Culicidae > Aedes > Aedes albopictus. The sequence goes on from NC_085138.1 coordinate 414,929,080, forward strand.
CGTTGAGTGTTCTCCGCTGATACAAACCAGGTTTCACTGGCGTATAGCAGCACAGATATCACGTTCGAGCCACTGAGGAGCGATTGGCAAGACCATCGAGCTTGCTCTGCATACCAGAGCGCCGTTGAGCTAGGAGAGCCAGATGGAACCCCGGCTGTTATTGTGAGGACTGCCCCATGTTAGCGCCCCTGTTTTTGTGTACTAACGGTACTGACGGCGGAGCGTATTGTCCATAACAGTGGTATTTGTACGATGAATCTTCTGTAGTGCGATTAACACAGGATAGAACTACTCCACTAGCATCTCTAGGTGCGGAAGGTTGTTAATGTAGCCATTCATATTCCACTGCACTGCGAAGATTGATTGACCTAGAGCAGGAGCGCTCTTGTAATTCACAAACCCATCACTAAGTGCGCTAGGATCTGACGAACCAGATCGAAACAGAGCTCCACCAGTGGAAGATGACAAAAAAAGGTGTTCGTTATTGTGATGGAAGGTGTTGTGGGACTTATCGCCCAGACAGTGTGGTTTTGGGTGCCCAAAAAGATCCTTTGGGGGACAAGCTGCTTGCTTTTGTTGAGCGGATGGTGATCCTCACAATCGTAGATATGATGTACCAACTTTTGATATGGAGAATCTGGTGTAAGGTATCCTTATCATCCGGTCATATTCATCAGCATTTGATTGCTTCTGCTTTGGTGAGCGCACGTGAAAAACGGATCAAACTTTTGGTAGGGGTTGAGCAAACGGAGCGGTACCGGTCTGGTGCCATTCGGTTTCTGATTGGGTAGGTATCTTCTGGTATTTCTCTCAAATTTCTCGTTGTTCTTAGCTGTATTGTCCAGCGTTAACCTCACTGCAGCCAGAGGTTCCAATAGTGAAAATTCATGGTTCTCCATTCCAGAGATGCCAGATTATTTTCATCAAAAATCTGTATCAATACAGATTTTTCTGTATCGCCGTGCTTTACCCTCAAAGCAGATACCGGGATTCCTAGATTTCAATAAAAACTAACAAAAATGTACTTACTATTTTTTGACGATTTTGAAATTTTACTGGTATTTATTTTTTCAAAACACGTGTAAAAATGTATAAATTTTCATAAATTCTTCAAAGTTTAAGCAGCAATTTACAAAGCTTTCATTGAATTCATTGAAAAATACTTCAAATTTTATGCTTTCTGTAGAAATCTGTATCACATTTCAAAAATCTGTATTTTTTTGTACTCTGTATCTTGTCTGTATGGAAGGTCAAAAATCTGTATAATACAGAAAAATCTGTATATCTGGCATCTCTGCTCCATTCCCTCGGCGTCCAAAGGAAGATGGGTAGAACCCTTGTGCGTTCCTTTTCCAGACCCAGCAGAATGGCAGGGGTTGTCCGCCGGTTCAGGAACAGCCGTGACTGCCGCACCAACGGGGCCTTGCATGTTCTGGCCGTCCTCTGGGAATTTCGGGGTACAGGTGGTTAAACCTTTGTTCGTCCCGACAGCAGGAGAGAACTCGGGCGTCGGAGGTTGTCCGCGGTCCACCAGTTCCGGTTGTGGTGTAGCTTCCGCACTGACGGTTCCTCGACTACCTGAGAGCTCCGCTGTTTCTTGGTTGGTGGGTGGAATGTTGTTCTGAGGCTCAGTCGACTCCCTGCTGATTTCGTCATCGAAATCGATAGTTTGTTCGAATATGTAAGTATTTGGTGATGTTCACTGTCCGCCGGATGGGAGGAATGAGCGTAACGAAAAGAAGCAATGAACTATGACATCTCTATCAGCCTTGTAAATTTTAGAGTTCCTCTTGGCTTTGGTGGATGTATCAGTCGAGTTTCCACTGGATTCGGTATTGTGGGTCCATTTGAGAGAAATGGATTCACTTCACTAACACTTGACCGATGAAGCTTATGCTGGGATTCTCGATGTAGCTACTATCGTCATTTTCGCTAGAACTCCTAGAGGAATTCACGATGCAACTCCTGTGGGAACTCGTGGTGAAGCTTCTGGAGGAATTTCTCCTACGAGAACTATAACCGGAGCTGCAACAGAATTTCCCGAAACTAGAAAGATCTCGATTACTTGTTTGGCTTCATAGTAGCTAATGTAAGGGCCTTTTTTAGTTTTATCGGGTTCTCAGTGGTCGTAGTGGCCGAATCTAGATTTCTTTGAAGGTTTTAAAAAAATAGACATGTAGGGTATTGGTTCCCTTATTAAGCATGTGGCTCCCATTTTCATCCTACGAAAAACAAAGGATTGAAGCGTTGTTTGTTTTGTTTCATATTTTTGTATTTTTTGTTGGAAGTGAGCACGCATAAAAACAAAAAGAACGGAATCAATCGGTGCCGTAATAGCTTGTTTTCAAATAGAATGAATTTGGGAGCGTGAGATTACTGATGGAACACATACCCTACCCCTTTTATTTAAGCCAAAGGGAACTAAATAAAATCGGACTCACGCCACTTAATTTTTGCGATCTGCCCAAAGTTTGGGGCCGAAAACGACTCCAAGGCCTAAAGATTTTCCCTAGATCAGCAATGCGGCTACCTCCGTCAAGGACACCACCGTGAAGCAACCGAAAATTCCCACAGCATTCACTCACGTTACATGTGTTTATCGATTGTCGTGATTACGACGACCGCTTCAATCGCGAGCGGCCGCGATTGGACAACGCGGCCTGCGCTGTCATCCACGTTGATCGCGTGCGAAGTCGTACGCAAGCATGGAAAGTCCCTCGTCGTCATCGTCACCCCAACCCAACCTGTCCACACGTTTGACAACCAATGGCCATAAAGCAACCAATTTTATTGGTCACAGATCCCCCCGCCCGCCGGGGTGTGTAAAATGCAGAGTTTGCCAAAGCGGACGCACCACCATTATCACCGTTTAGCTGCAATACAACTGCCTACTTGAACAAATTGTCAAACAACGCGACCATTGATTGCTAACGAGAGACCAATATCTGGTTGGCAATAGAAACGTGCAATGTGTTTGAAAATTAAATTTGGCTATAAATTAGGTGAGTTTAGAGCATTGCAATTGTGGTCATGTGTGGTCGGTGGGTAAGGTAACAACGATCGCCGCCTACTTGGGTGGACGACCTACTGACAGCCGGGTAAATGCACGCACGACAAGAATCAGCTGAACGGTATGATTCCTTCGTCAGGTGGGAGCGGCTGAACCGAATTATGCAATTTCAGTGGCGCTGCTACAAACCTATGTACAATGCTACAATGAATTGTGAAGATTTTGACCCGAATTTAATTTCAAAAAGTATTCCCATTAGGAACACAGATTGCTTTGCTTAGCGGTTGTTTTTTTTTTATTATCTTTATTAACGAGATTTTCGCTTAGTTGTTCTTTCATAATATTTTCTATTAATTTTTCATTACACCAACTAAGCTAGCCATGAAAACGTTTGACATTTCTCAGGTCATTTTGACAGACCATACACATGAACGAAAAAGACGGATCATATATTCTACTGTATCGATCTTCTTGCCGTCCTTTTCATGCTCATGTTACATCTGTCAAAATGACCTGAGAATTGTCAGTCATTTTGAGGTTAGGTTCATTGGTGTAATGAAGAATGGTGTTACAGCCAAACAGTAATTTCTTCCGTTGCCCTTCAATGTACTCAGCGCATACTTTAGCAGTGACCTGCGTGGAGACATGCGACACCCAAGAAATCGTTTTCTTCATTGTCGTCTGCGGTACTTGGGGTTTGGTCATAACAGTCATCCCACCCCATCCATAGCAGTGCTTGCAACCTCCATAAATCAGGAAACAATGTTCAGCAAACGCATCGAACGGTCGTTGCGAAGCATCCCAGCAGGCAAGATGCTCCACGGTATACGAATGGTTTCCTCATCTGGTCAAAGGTAGCCTTGATTTTTTTATCCGCATTGAAACGTACTCTTTTTCGATTAACAGCGGGCGTAAATGCTCGGAAGAGTTGAGGTCAGTTTCGCTAACCTCACTCACCTCAAGTTTACGCGAAACAGCGAGAGGTGTCCGGTTGATGGTCATTAAATACGTGGACCCCGACGATGCTTTGCGGTCAGTCGATACATAATTCATGTTTAAGAATGGTAGTGCTATAGTGAGTACATACTGAGTCAAGCAGGCGAGAAAAGCATTAAGATCTAGACCAGGCCTGTCCAGTGTCTTGTTTGACCACAAAACAAATGATTAAAATTATCATCTGAGGAGTCAAAACATAAACATACAATATATTAAAATGCTGTAGTTTTATTCTTCAGATGGTACAAAATTCTTATGCTTTTGAATAGTGTAAGTTCTATTTTTTTTAGAAAAGACCGGACCTAAGAGGGATAAAGAAAACAAAAAAACTCAAAATCTCATGGAAGGCTTTTGAAGAACCCTGATGCATTCTAAAATATTGGGGCTGTTGTATGCTTGGGAGCTTGGGATCTTTTCAGCGTGTCAGTCTTCTAGTAAAATCAAATACTACAGTTTGATTTCTTTCTCTATCATTTCGATCCTTACCGGATCTTTATCAAGGATTCCAAATAGTTAAAAATCCTTCGAATTCGCATTAAATATCGTTGGCGAAACAAATAAAACTGCAGTTTTTGATTTTAGGAGAAGACTGAAACGCCGAAAAGATCCCAAGAGCATTTCAACAATACTGATCAAACAATTGCCGGGCCCGTGGCGTAGTTGGCAGGACGTTCGCATCATAAGCAAATGCTTGTGGGTTTGATTATCTGCCCCGACCCATCTTCGTGCTTATCATTCTACTGGTGGCAGAGTAGATAGAGGAATAGTTATTTATGTAACGAGTTGCAAAAAGTTGTTTTTTCAGCACGAGTCGTACATTTATCCAACGAGGCTTGCCGAGTTGGATAAATACGACGAGTGCTGAAAAATTCGAGTTTTGCAACGAGTTCCATACAAAATTTTATGCAATGATCTTTTCATAATGCAACTCATTTGAGTTGCATAATGTTCATAATGCAACTCCAATGAGTTGCATTATGAGCATTATACAACTATTTTTCATTATGCAACTCATTTCAGTTGCATAATGAACCAGTTCGGAAAAAATATTATTATGATACCAAAATGAGTTGCATAAAACATAAATTATAATACTGAATTGCATAAACATCATTACAGCAATCTGTTGCTGCGGCATTTTAGTGAGAATAGAATATCTTCAGGCGCTATACAAAGTATGTACACTTCCGTTCAAAAGTTTGGGGTCACCCCCTCAAGAACATATCATTTTTTTAGGCCCACATCTCCGCCAATTTGCGTCCGATTTCAAAACTCTATGTTGCATTCAAAGGATAATAAGTCAAAGAAACTTTGAACATGATTTAAAAGAAATTTTTTCAAAAAAATTTGTATGTAAACTTAACCCAAAGTTGCAAAATTTTCTAAAAAATGAATATAAACTTACGGCAGTAGCATGGTTCAAAAAATCGTTTTTGCTCCACACCGCTTATTCGATTCATAACCAGATTCTAAGCCTTCTCCCAAAAAATGAGCTGATTTGGTTGAAACTTGAGAGCGCACAAGCCCTTCAAAGTTTGTATGGGAATTACTATGGGAAAATGACGTGTTTCATTCAATTAACCACAGCATTTCCCCAAGTGCCCTATAGTGTTAGTTGACCCTTGGTTCTCCTAGGCTACTCCATCATCTACAACTTTGCCGAAGACCACATTCAAATCAGACGCCTCATTAATTAGTTATCGATTTTTATCCAACTGCAGAAACTTTAACAGTGATCGTTCAGCTTCCCAGCAGGCAACATTGCTGCACATGGCGCCAAAGATAGCACATATAAATCATGGCTACTATGTTGCAAGGCAAATTGCAGTGATGCCCATCGAATAGTGTAATCATCATGATCAAAGATTTTCATTCTGGATAAAAATCGATAACAAATTAATGAGGCGTCTGATTTGAATGTGGTCTTTGGCAAAGTTGTAGCTGATAAAGTAGCCTAGGAGTACCATGGATCAACTAACACTCTAGGGCACTTGGGGAAATGCTGCGGTCAATTGAATGAAAAACGTCCTTTTTCCATAGTAATTCCCATATAAACTTTGAAGGGCTTGTGCACTCTCAATTTTCAACCAAATCAGCTCATTTTTTGGGAGAAGGCTTAGAATCTGGTTACGATTCGAATAAGCGGTGTGGAGCAAAAACGATTTTTTGAACCACGCTATTACGGCAGTGTCGCTGGAAGTTGGGTCGACCAAATTTTAAGATGAGAGCGGTAATATGACCCATTTTCTATTAGCTTTCAACTACTTTTTACAGAACTTAGCTAAAAAATCTAGAAAAAAAGTTATTAAGTAAATTAATCCTTGATGTCATCGACCAAAAGTTTGGGGTCACCCCTCAAAATGCTGTATCGGCCAAAAGTTTGGGGTCACTATCGTAAAACATGGAAAAGTGATTTGTTGATATCTTTGTCATCTTTCATTCAATTTTAATTCTTCTTGGCTTATTTGAAACAAAATGAATGATACTTACTGCATAGACATTGAACCACACATATTTGTTGAAATTTACATACTTAAACTTAACGTTAAGCTGCCTCATTTTTTGAAGCGTGGTAAAATGTGCTAACTTTACATAACATTTTTATATACAAAAATCGTTAAATACGTTAAGTTGAAGACATCAAACGTAAATTTAGTTAATTATCTTTGAAATGATCCAAAAATAATTAAAATTGAACTATAGATGACGAAGATATCACCAAATCACTTTTCCATGTTTTACGAAAGTGACCCCAAACTTTTGGTCGATGACATCAAGGATTAATTTACTTAATAACTTTTTTCTAGATTTTTAAGCTAAGTACTGTAAAAAACAGTTGAAAGCTAATAGAAAATGGGTCATATTACCGCTCTCATCTTAAAATTTGGTCGACCCAACTTCCAGCGACACTGCCGTAAGTTTATATTCATTTTTTAGAAAATTTGGCAACTTTGGGTTAAGTTTACATACAACATTTTTTGAAAAAGTTTCTTTTAAATCATGTTCAAAGTTTCTTTGACTTATTATCTTTTGAATGAAACCTAGGGTTTTGAAATCGGACGCAAATTGGCGGAGATATGGGCCTAAAAAAATTACATGTTTTTGAGGGGGTGACCCCAAACTTTTGAACGGGAGTGTAGATTCAAATAAACTCATATCACTTTTAGGCGGTAAACCACAACCGATTTCAATGACCGATTGTTTATTAGACGCGGAATCTAGTCACATTGTTTTTTATTGCAAACTAGCTGACCCCGGCAAACTTTGTCTTGCCTACTACGTTTTTTGACGTTCTAAGTTTCTAGCCAATCCCCGGTCCCCGGTATGGAAGATCGATTTTCAAAAACTATCAATTTTTCCATGTTTTATGCCTCATAAACCTTCCTTGGGTGAAAACTAACAGAACAAAACTAAGACGACCAAAATCGGACCTTCCGTTCGCAAGTTATGCGTGGTCCCACGTTTGCCACTGCATTTTTGTATAGATAGATCAGTGGTGCTCATCCTGCGGCCCGCGGGCCGCATGTGGCCCTCCTAGCCTTAAGATGCGGCCCACGGAGTACTTTAATCGAAATTTTTGAACGATTATTTGAAATAGCTCGTTAAATTTATTAAGAAATCAAACAAAAAAAAATGCTGATCAATTTTCACAGTGTTGAACACAAATTAACTGATAAATAAACAAAAAGAACAATCCGTTCTGGTAAGATTCGAAATCGCAACTCCGAAATATTTCGGCATTTCAGCTAAGTCACGAAGCCAGCTTATAGTTATTTATAAGTTACGAATCAAATGAAGGTTTGTTAAAAATGTAATCTTGAATCATTTAAAAATTAGTTGCAGTTTTTAAACGCTGAGCAAATATTTCACATTTCACCTTTCCGAAGAACATAAAAACACAAAGCACGAAGTTTTTGACAAAATTCTCAACAAATCTCAACTTGGTTGCCAATATTTTCACTGTTTGTTTAAATTTCTATTATACTCACATTTTTCGGAACAAAACTTACGAATCCAATTCGAATTGTCCAAGCGAAACTCCTGAACGAACTTGAAGAAAAAAATCTCAGGCGAGATTCATAAAGCGTCTCCTGTGCCCTTTTGGAGAAACTCCCGGAAATATTATTGGAGAAAAAGTTTAAGCAACTCTAAGCGAAATATATGGAGAAACTCAAATCATTCTGGAGAAAATAAACCTGAAGAAACTCAATGAGAAAGTTGTGGCGATACTGCATGGAAATTATAGGAGCATCTCATAGAAAAATGTTCTGGTGCCACTCTAACAGAAATTTCTCAAACAATTTTAGAATAAATTCCTCGAGCAACAAAATGAGAATTTTCAGGAGTAACTGCAAACAAGATTCCAGGACCAACTGCATCAAGACACAAAAGATGCCTAGAACGCCTGAGGAAAATTTGAACAATAAATTTGAAGCAACTTATGCAGCATCTTTAGAAGATAATGTTGAAGAAACGTCCGGAAACAATTGTAAAAAATCTTATTTACTAAAATCTTCAAGAAACTCCTGGAAATTTTTCGGAAAAATCCGGAAGCTTTTCTAGGAAAAATTCTTTTAAACGAATAATGAGGAATTCCTGAAGTAACTTCAGGGCAGTTCCAAAGGCAAATCTAAGAGGAGTTCTTGGAGGTGTTCCCAGAGAATTCTAGAAAAACTAAAAGAAACTTCAAGAATTTTCAGGAGAAAATACAGCAAACCTTTTTGGAGCGATTCAAAAGAAATGCTTGACAAGTTCTTGAAGTGGCTTTGAAGCCTTGAGGCAATTCTAGGGACAACTTCCAAATTGTTTGTTTGAACTTCAATTTGAAGCTCAAACGTTTTTATCAACCAAACTTATGAATCTAAATTGAACAGTTCAGATTTTTAATAAATATGCTTTAGAATTGTTCTTTTTTGTTATTTTTGTGCATCGATGTTTTATGCGGCCCGCAGGTCGATCCCGAATTGCATATTTGGCCCGCGGTATCCTCCAGCCTGAGCACCACTGAGATAGATGGTTCGGATCGGTCAAGCCGATCCTGGGTTATTACCATTTAAGTGTTCCGGACCGGTACCCCAGGGAGGGGCCAAATATGAAAATTCTACAAACCCATGCATGGGACACATCAAACCGCGATATTTTGGAAAACCTGTTGAATGGTAAGCAGAAAAATAGTCTCAGACTATATCTGAACTGGTGGTGTTCAGGCTTGTCATTTGCTCCCGCAATGGACTTATCCACCGATGAACCGAATTCATCGCGATCCGAGAATTTTGACACTAGAGCGGGGCCGTTTCCAATCAGAATTGGACGATTCTGATTGGAACAGACCCCGCTCTAGTGTCAAAATTCTCGAACCGCGATGAATTCGGTTCATCGGTGGATAAGTCCATGTGCTTCAAATACATGTTTTTGTTCTCTTTATCTTTGTACGCTCCCACCGCTATCGTTTGTGCGGGAGCGAAGCGCAAGGAGAAAGCATGCGAAAATAAAGAGAAACGTCGAACCACAAAAATCAACAAAGAGAAACATTTTTGTGCATCATTTTTGAGGCTCCCGCAAAGTTGTTCGACAATTTTACCGGCGTTTCGCGCGGTATGATCGTTCCGTTCGCATTGCATGACACAATTGCATACATAAATACTTCTATGCTTGTTAATTATGGAATTATGAGCATAAGAATATTTATGTTATCTCCCGGTGCACAAAGTGCCTCAATTTTGAGCAAACCGAGCAAACGCACTTGTTTCGCACTTGTTTTCGCTAACAAATCAGCACATGTTTCGGTGTCACAAGCTGCAAGCAGGAAGGTGAAAGAAACCAAGAGAAGCCGCTCTGGCATTGGATGCGAGAGCATGGTGCAGATTTTTTGTTCTCTTGTTTTGCTCTGAGGAGGATTCCATCTCTGGTGGTGTTCCGGAACCGGATACGGATGTCCCACCGGAGGTGGCCGAATGTAAAAGTGAACCAAACCCATGCATGCGACACATCCAAAAGCGGCATTTTCGGAAACCTGATGAACAATAAGCAGGAAAATAGTCTCAGATTATATCTGAACTAGTTGTGATCCGGAACCGGTTACGGGTGTCCCACCGGAAGTGGCCATATATAAATGTGAACGAAACCCGTGAACGCGACACGTCAAACCGCGGTATTTTCAAAAACCTGATGAACGATAAGCAGGATAATATTCTCATACCATATGTGAACCGGTTGTGATCCAAAACTGGTTCCGGGTGTCTCGCCGGAAGTGTACAAATATAAAAGTGAATCAAAACCATGCATGCGACACATCAAACAGTGGCTTTTTCGATAACCTGATGAACAGTGAGCAGGAAAATATTCTTAGATCACATCTGAATCGATAGTGTTCCGGAACCGGTTTCGGATGTCCCACCGGAAGTGGTCAAACATAAATGTGAACCAAGCCCGTATTTGCAACACATCAAATCACGGTTTTTCTGTATATCCTGACGAAAGTAGGCTCAGACCATACTTTGGTACAACCAGTAGTTTTCCCGGCACCGGTTCCGGGTGTCTCGCTGGAAATGGTCAAATGTAAAAGGGAACCAAACGCATGTATGCGGCACAATAAATAAAGGCTTCTTCGATAACGTGAAGAACAAACAGTAACAAAATGGTCTCAGATCACATCTTAGACTACCGGTAGTGTTCCGAATTCAGTTCTTGGTGTTCCGCTGGAAGTGGTCAAATATAAAAGTTAATCAAACCCATGCAGACCACATTAGGGAAAACCAGTACAGTTCCGGAACTGGTTCTGGGTGTCCCACCGGAAGTGGTGAAATTAAACATTTGACACTGATTGCTGTCGAATTACCGGAGTAAACTTTTAATTCGACAAACTGTTGTTTTTTTTCTACGATTGTTGGATTCCGGAGTTCCAGGCGAATCAGGTGTTGAATAGTACCAAATTTTAAGGTTCAACTCACAATTTATATGTATTGGTGAAAGCGTCAACTGACTCAACCAAGAGTAAACAAATACTCCTACGTGGATGTGCAGATGAGGCAGGTTCGTTAGTGCATTTAAGTTGTCTCTTTCCCATCTTCAACTTGTTCATCACGCTGAGCATATGACGCAAGTAATATGCATGCATAGGCAGTGGGAGAATAAATGAAACAGCAAATCAAGTAATGCCACACATAAATGTGCACTACATGGAAGTAAACACCGCGCCGGTTGGAAAGTGAACAACGATTTTGTGCAGTTTTCGCGATTGTGTGGCTATCGCAGCAGACTTTTTCGTGATATAGTGAATATTATTCCATTTGTGAAGCCGGTGAAACATTTTACACTACGATTATGGAAGTAGGGGGATTAGGGGCATAATGGACACCCGGGGCGAAATGGACACCCCTGTTTTTGCCGAAACCGTTGACTTTTATGTAAAACTTTCAATGCATAAGTGTAAAGGAACAAGTCATTGTTCTATTTTTCAAAAGTACCATTTATATTCCTTCAAAATAACCAAAATATCATCGAAATTGAAGTATGTTTTTCATATGGTGGATTTCTTATAATTTCGAAGCAGCAACAAATAAGGTATTACGAGTGATTGAGTGTGTTCCACCATACAAACAAATGAATTGTTAGCTTATCTACATGTATACGTAGATTTAGCAATGGATGAAGTATTATATTTTTGATCAGAACACACTGAAAATAGCAATTTCAATGTTGTAGTCGATTCGGGGCGAAATGAACACTGGCAATTATGAATGGATGTACGCGCGTTGCATACTGTTAGGCGTTTAAGAGAGTTTGAAAAAAATCAATCCGATTATTTTAGCCTAAAATTTATTTAATTAACTTTGAAGTTATGTAAACTCGTCTAAGATGGAGTATTATATCTGTGGTATTGATATCCGTTGGCAAATTACTTAACTGGTCGATATTCTCTAAAATACAGCATAAAATATGCAGGGGCGTTCATTTTGCCCCGATGGGTGTCCATTTCGCCCCGTACCTTTCCTGCCAGACCCAAAAAACGCACGGTTTTCAATTCATTATTTCTTCACAATAATGACATTCTACCAGCTGTGAATGATTGAAATACGTAGGAAACAAGTTAAAGTTGTAAGCCAATTGATAATATGTTAAGTTTTTGTCTGTTATACAGGCCTAACATACTCATTTGCTTAGGGTGTCCATTATGCCCCTATAGTACCCCTAATTACGTTTCGAGAGGCAATTAAAAAGTGAGACTGTACCCGGTAAGAAAGTGCTAGTGAAATGGTGCGAGCTAGTGTGCGTTGGGGAAGAATTTGGATAGCAGTTTTGCAGTGAAATATTGTGAAAATGTTGTGTTTTTTGGTCTCAATGAAAAGGCAAATGTCCGGAGCCAGCGTTGAAGCAAATTTTAAAATAACTCGATATCAGATAGTGGTGAAAATTCGAGTATTTCTTCATCTTCAATTGAAAACTCACACATGTGAGAAAATTTTGCAAGCATATGTTAGAAAAATCAGTAGGTGAGTTCGTTTCTTATCGTTTCCTTTAATATTTGATCATGACATAAGCTTTAGAATTTCGAGGGGTAGCCTAAAGAAGCTTGATGAATCTGCTTTGTGTGGTGGCATTTGTCACGAGGTAACTACCATCATGTTGAATTCCAAACGTCTCCAGTGAATTTAGCTTTCCCTGCTACAACAAACCATCAGGTAGACCATTCACTTCCGGTATGACACAATGCAGCCATAGGTTATCCTTGCACTGATGGTGAGTATCCGCCAATGACACATAATGCATTCGAATATCGTAAAGCAGATCGTCTATGTCCAAATAAATATAAGCAATTCCTTCACTCAAAGTTACTGGACTGGACTAGAATCGAATTCAGCATGGTATTGTTGCTAACGCTTAGCCTGCCCTAAATACCGTATTTATCCTACTGTGCAAAACTAGGTTCATGCAGGATGTGGTATCAAGTGGATCAAATTGAAAAACAAATAAATGTTCCTCAAAACACTCAGGCTTGACAACAAGCGTCGCCATCTCCTGAGGAGAGCCAGCTGATGAAATCCTCCTCCGGTGTGATGATCACAGCCCATCCAATCAACTTGTAAACAACCAGGAAACGGTTTCGATTCGATCCTAACCGGATTACGATCCATTTCGTAATTATGATCATGGTAGTACAACCGGTTTCCGCTCTGCTACGTTATGATGGTGACACCGCGCCCTGCACTAAACGGATTCGAACGGTTAACCAGCGAATGGTGCTGGTGGATGGTGGATGGGGCACAATTAATTGAATACGTGCGTCAAGTGGCGCCAAATGTCTCACTTTCGGTTTTTCAAGAGTTCGAGTGTGTGCAGCAGTGCGGCAGTGCAGTGCCAGAGTTTATCTCCGCGATCGTCACGCCACGCCACGCTGCTGTTTTGCACGGTTTGATCGTTGTCAACCCGATCGGAGGCGCTGCCAGCAGCTGGGAACCGGGCATAAATCAATCCACTTAATGATACCGGTACCTACTATTTCACTGCACTTACGGGTGCGTGCATTGATTGGTTCGGTTCGGTTAGTTGGTTGCGTGATCGAGACTTGTTTTGTCATTAATTTGTTTACCTTTTTCGAGCAAATCGAGTGCAATTTTATGCGCTGGTTTTGAGCTGGTAACCAGAAAAATGGTTATGCAGTTGGTTGCTGTCTGTTTTTCTTTTAATGCCATGGTCTTACGTGGATTTTTGCAATCGGTTGTAGAATGCAGCGGGATCGCTCCACAAATTCATATTCAAAGCTGCATTTCCGTAAATTTTTAACTGTATAAATTCAATACACTCATACCTTTTCAATTATTAATGGTTGTAATAAAAAAAGGACGTAAAAATACGGTAGATGCAAACATACCGTTTCCAGATTTTTTTTTTTCTTGTAGACCATGGTATTCACGGTGAATATCATTTTTCAAAGGTAGTCCGTGACATTCACCTTAAATATTCGAAAATGACGGTTTTTCCGTGACTTTCTTGCAGAACTGGTCTAGCCGCACAAGTTTTTCATATACCATATTCTCAGGTTCAGCTTCTAAAGTAAGCTGTAGGTGGTTGAATTTTAATATGACGAAATGAAATTTTCAGCACTGATCACTACCCTTCAGGCCCTATCAGCTAGGCCTTTACCGGGGACCCCTTTCCAACCGTGGGCTCAGCTCCACCCCAGTAATACCCCAGTAGACCGACGCCACGACAGCAACGCTACCATGATGTTCTCCTCGCGGCCGCTTAATCGTTCTAAGGGTCAATTTCGTCCGCAGGACACTGACTCGTATGACCTACGAAGCCGACTTCGAACCTTTGGACCATCTCTTGCATAGCGGCTGCACCGGTGCCCTGCCGTCGAGATCGACCCTTACAGCGATTAAGTGGCCGCGGTCCAGAGCCACTACTGCACAGTAGCGAATTCCCCTCCTCTTACGCTGGAGCGCTATCTCAACGGTTTTTGTAATCGACAGGATAGCATCTACGGTCGACCTCCCCTTCCGGAAGCCGAACTGGTTGCTCAAGAGACCATTTACACCCTCGGTGAGCCTCAACAGTCTTTTGAGAATGATCTTTTCGAGCACCCTCCCCGCCGTGCCGATCAAGCATATTTGTTTATATACCGACGGGTCTCCGGGTGGTTTCCACACCTTTGGCAATAGAGGCTGGCTCTGCCTCTTACAAACTTCTAGGAAAACTCCCTCGTCCATGCATTTCTGCATGGCAGATCTGACATCTCGGGCGCCTCTGCAATAGTTAGTAGACCGGCCCACATTTGTATGGTGAGAAAAAAAAGTTGTCGAAATTCACGGGGCACCCTCCAGAATCGTGCCTTTGAATGAGAAGAACAGTCTGTGAAAATTTCAGCTCAATCGGTTAAAAACTGAGCTGGCGCAAATGAGTTGAAGGTTTGTATGGGATTTACAGTCCAACTATATGGGAAATAGGGTGACCTCCAGTCCCTCATTGAGAACGTCGGTATGACGAGTTCGATTTGGCTCAAAATTGAAAAAAATAGTACATAGTTGATATCCTAAGGAACAACTTTGTGGAAGACCATATCATGATAAAACTTAATCAAATTGCGGTTTTCAAAAGCAGGATGAGGACATCTGCCCCCGTTTACTCTTGGTTGTTATATGTGTGCACGTGTTTACCGCTCGACACTTGCGCGCTTCATCATAGGCAGCTATGTAATTCTTCATTATCTCGATACCTGTCCACGTGCGTTAGCATTTGAAATAAAGGACAACATGGCTGCCTATGATGTAGCGCGCCAGTTTCGAATGGCAAACACATGCTGCATGTAACAACCAAGAGTAAACGGGGGCAGATGTCCTCATCCTGCTTTCATTGGCTGACACTGCAACTAAATTAAGTTTTATCATGATATGGTCTTCTACAAAGTTGTTCCTTAGGGTATCAGCTGCTATTTTTCCAATTCTAAGCTAAATCAAACTTGTCAATCCAGCGTACTGGATGGGAGACTGGAGGTCATCTAATTTCCCATGTATTTGGACTGTAAATCCCATATAAACCTTCAACTCTTTTGCGCCAGCTCAGTTTTTAACCGATTGAGCTGAAATTTTCACAGGCTGTTCTTCTCACCCAAAGGCACGATTCTGGAGGGTGTTCCGTGGAGTTTTTCGACATTTTTGTATTTGGGCCAGTCTAAAGTTAGTTTTAAGGCCAGGTTCGAAACTCCGTCTGGACCTGGGGCCTTACCTACGCTAAGGGACTTTGCGAGTTCCCGGTGACCTCCTTATCATCGCCACCTCCATTGTCTGGCTGTCCTCCGGAAGCAGGTCAAGGACTAGGATCATGGTGCGGAAGAATACCCCTGAATGATCCCCTCCAACATCTGTGGAGATTGCTCTGTAGAATCCATTACACCTCTCGTCTTGGCCATCACGATCCTGTAGGCATCACTCCACGGATTCGCATTGGTACTCTGACAGGGACTCTCGAAGCAGGCGTTTTTGCTTGCCCTTATCTCGGTCTCCAGCGCGGCATTTGCAGCGGCGAACACAACCCACCGTTCGTTTTGCCATTCCTCAGTTCGTGCTCGCTGCATCCGCCGCCTAGCTCGAAGGCATGCGCGGCGTAGGTCCACAATCGCTTGAATCCACCAGCAAGCCGGTGGCCACCCATTTCTAGGTTCACATGGTTGCATGGGTCTAGGCATGGTCGCATCGCACGCACGCAAGAGGGCACCTCTACCAGCTCGTCGCCGTCTAAACCAAGTAGGCGGAGCGCTTCCCTAAATACCCCTTAATCGAAGTATGATGTCTTCCACCTGTGAAGGCTTGGTCTTGGCCTAGCCGCCTCTCCCTCTATCCGCTGCCTGCTGTTGTTGTAGTTGATACTGTAGTGAACCGCCAGGTAATCGCTGTGAGTCTGATCGTCTACTCTCCAGTTCGAATTACTTGATAGGCCAGGACTGCAAAAGGTCAATATTCGACTCCTCATCGTTGTGACTAAAGGTGGTCTTGGTACCGACATTAGCCAGGTCGACATCTGGTATGACCAGTGTCTCTAGCCGGATCTGACCCCACTGGATCGTAAAACGGCTTTCCCATCTCTCGGCCCAGTCATTGAAGTCACCTGCCATTACAACCGGCCTTCGCCCTGTTAGCACGGTCGTCATACAGTCCAGCATCAGCGTGAACTACTCGATCGACCACCGCCCGAGCAGAGGAAAATATCAAATTAATAACTACAAAATCACATAACCTGTTTTTATATCTTGTTTTGTTATTATTTAATTATCAAGGCATAGCTTTTCAATAACACATTTTGTTGGACAATCTCATTTTGTTATAATCACGCTATTGATATACATTCACTAATGTACATTTCAATAACATATTTTGTTGAACTACAAGTTTTATTATTGATGTACTATTGATCAACTTATCAACAATAGCACAATAGTAACAAGTTTTGAAATCAAAGCAACAATTCGATAAGAATTACCTGTCCATTTGTTTTGTTCCATTTTTGGAATACTTCGAAGGTCTGGAGCAGCGGTCTTCAGCCTTAGTGCCTACACGGGCCAACATTAAATTTGGCAACGAGCCCGCAGGCCGCAAGGTATTCAAGAATTCATTTTGAACACTTTTCTGCATTAGAACGTCTGAAGATCGCCCCATTTTTTAATTTTTTAACACCTAATTCTGCTAAATTCTGAGATGAACACTTTTTTGCCTAAATTTTGCGTTTTGTGGAAAATATCGAATTAGGGTCAAAAGCCAAGTTTCTAAGTAGACTGGGATAGAAAAACTAATAAGGAAATAAAAGAAAAATAAACCCTCCAGAGCCAACATTTGTGGAACAACATTTCATTATAAATCGTTTTCTAACCAAAAAAATGGCTGCGCTGCTTTTTTGAAACGTCAACTCAAATTGAATGTATATCACGGTGTGCCAAAAACCGTGATTAACAAATAAAAATGTCCACCCAAGTGGCACTCGGCATTCGAAAAATATACTATTCTGGTATCTCCTATGAATTTGAAAATGTTTCGTCGAGGGAAACTAAAGTTTTTGGGATTTGAAGATTTTGAGCCATTTCTATAGGATTTGTAGATTTATGAGTAAACATGCACCCACGGTGTGCCTGATACCACAATTAACAAATAAAAATGTACCCCAAACCCCGGCACCCGGCTTTCGAAAGACATACTATTCTAGTATCTTCTCCGAAAATTAAAAACCTTTTATCGAGGGAAACCAAAGTTTTTACTGTTTGTAGATTTTCCTCTATATTCAATGAATTAGTTCATATATGGGAATATTATAATACAGTGCTCTTCATATCTTAAACAAATAATAACACTGCTCAACAAAATAAAAAAAACTTCGTATTATGAAATGAGAAAAAAAAGAACAGAGTTTTGGAACCCTTGAAGTGTCATAGTGAAAGAATTTTCGAAAAATATTGGAACGGGACTTGACAGTTCAAGACCGAAGTTTGAATTGAGAACTTGGGGTGTTCAATTAATATACGCATTAGAGTTTCTAGGGTCCCAAACCCCAATTATTTTTTCCTCATCCCATAACGCGAACTAGTCAACGTTCAATGTCATGAGTTTCACAAATTCCAAAAGTTCAATAAATATTCAAGCAACTTCTCTGAAAATTTGGCAACATTTTTTTTATCTGTATTATCGAGATTTTTAGCTCTAGGCTAGTTCATCTCGGGACCCATGCTTTACTTCCCTTCCGAAGGAAGAACTCACATTTTGTGAGTTTGTCGGGAGTGGGATTCGATCCCAGGTCCTCGGCGTGATGGTCAAGTGTTCTTACCATCACACCAGGTCCGCTCCACATTTGGCAACATTTCATTGAGAGGAATGTCAATTACCGTAGTTTGATAATCTAATTGATATTTCATAGTTCTACCTGCTACTCGAATATAAATAAAAATGTGGCAAGCCGTAAGCGTTGATTACATAAACATTCTAAGTGTTTGGCACCGTTTTTTTTTTGTTTTTAACCCTTAAAAGCGCAATGTTATTTTAAAACAACATACCTAAAAACGCTCCAAAATAATTGACCTTCACTTTTATTATTAATTATTAATTTATTTTTTAAATCAGTTTTTATTGTCGTGCGCCTTTAAGGGTTAAACACGTTATAAATATGTTGGTATCTAGTCGGTGAATTTGAAAATGTTGCATGGTAAAAGGAGAGTTAAACTGAATTAACGGCCCTATGTTTTGGTATTCCTAGGATGCTTTGTAAATTGTTGGTATGTTTAAGATATTGAAGCTTTTAATTGATTGATTAATTTGTCTTTATTAACCCTAAAAGGGATACCTGGGGTCCATTTGGACCCCAGGCGCTTTCAGAGCTCGTCTTTGATGGAACACACTCAGCGAGGTGGCGAAACTGAGGCCATGAAGGTATCCCTTTTAGGGTTAAAGAGACTTTCAGCCCTTGGCTGGTTTGTCTCTGAAGCTTTTAAAGTAAACCTAAATGCTAATCGTTTTACTACCCAGCTTTATACGTGTCGTTCGTGAATTTAGAAATTTTACATTTGAATTATCATCAGTAACAACAATTTCAATTATGTGGGTTGGCTCTATTCGGTGACAAAAAGTGTCACCGAAAAGAGTCAACCCACATAAATTAGTAAAATTCCACGGCGATCAATCCCGATCAGAACAATTTTAATTGTTGATTTCAATTATATTGGAGATATGCACACTATCGCTTTATCTATAAACACGGTTAAAACACCTACTGAGTTTTGTAATAGTATCGCAAAAAATGTGATATATAATCAAAGTTTTAGATGAGTTACAAAATATATATTCATTGCGAGGAATGATTAACATGAGAAATTGAAATAATATTCTATAAAGTTACTACATTTTCAATTTACTTTATCATAGCTTATATTTACAAACCACTGTAATTTGCAATCGTTTCAATGAAATGTTGTCAAATTTTCAGAGAAGTTGTTTGAATGTTGTAATTTTGGAATGGTGTTTGTGAAACTTATTAATATTTGTTTATGATTTGAAGAGCCAATGAAACATCCTATGATAATATTGCCATATATGAGCTTATTCTATGAAAATAGAGGAAAATCTTCAAACAGTAAAAACTTCGGTTTCCCTCGATAAAACATTTTCAAATTTTCGGAGGAGATACTAGAATAGTATAACTTTCGAACGCCGGGTGTAAGTTTGGGGTACATTTTTATTTGTTAATAGTGGTGTCAGGCACACCGTGCGTGCATATTTACTCATAAATCCACAAATCCTATAGAAATGGCTCAAAATCTTCAAATCCCAAAAACTTGAGTTTCCCTGGATGAAACATTTTCATTTTTTCAGAGGAGATTATTTATTATTATTATTATTAAGACCAACAGGCTTAACTCAGCCCCAATGATCTGGTAACTTAAAACTAAACAACAAGAAAACTTTAATATAAATAGTTAGGTATACAAAAGCTCAATCAATCAAACAAATTCAAATTACGACACAGTTACACAACTCTATAAGACGCACGAGTGGTACTTTCATACGGATGATTCATGGCTCCCAGTAAGTAGCTTCACGATGTACGAATTCCCTGAACAACAGTCCCGACGGCCATGTTGACTCCTTAACGGCCTGATTTTTGTATTGCCAGTCGACGCCAACTTTGAATGAAACGTAGCGCAGGTTTTCGAGATTGTTCCAACGCGGCACCAATTTGAAAACTTCCGGTTGATTGTTCAACTGCAGAGATTTAGACACCATTTCACTTATAGCATCTAGAGAAACGTGCTTCGCCACTTTTGTGAAAAACAGCCAGAACTTGCGGGATCCAGATGATGATTGTTCGGCATTTGAATCCATCAGCAATCGAGAAGATTCGTCGACATTTTGCGACAAAGTTCTCCCACGACTAGAGTTTCCTTGAGGTGTAGATATAGCCGGTACAGCAGTACTTTCATTAGTCCTTTGGTTACTAATTAATGTCTGTTTCAGTTCAACGAAGCATTGTTTAAGAGTCGCAAATTCGGTCTGGAGCTGACTCACGATGTGTTCAGTTTCATTGCCGTTTTCATTACCATTGGTTTCTACGCAGCTTGGTGCATCATTTTTTATTGCCGATTTGTGCTTACGGAACAAGAAGAGGCAGCCGTCGCACAACCACAGAACGTTAGTAAAATCCACACAAACTCGCATCTGATACGGATTCATATCCATGAAACTTAAATGACACTGTTTGCCGCAGTCATCACAAATAAGGCGCTCATCCAGCCCGCTGATTGGAAGAGAGCATTTCACACAGCCAAATCTGCTAGCCATTGTATGGAAGCGACGACGTTACAATGATGGGCGATCCGTTGGTTAGCAAAATTAGAACTATATTTTCGGTTTTCTGGAACGGTTCAGCAAAATTTGATTCATATGTTTGGTGTTTTCAGGCGTAGTTCAACATCGGCTTAAAGCTGATCACACTTGACGAAATAGTTAATTATCAATTCGTTGCTATTTTACACACTCAGCCAAGTAAACTACCGAAATTCGTCAAAATACCTTATGAAATTTAGCCATAACTGTAAAGTATGGATGACATAAGAATACCTTATGAAAAATGAACATGCTTATTATGACCTAATTACATAAGATAAACTTATGAAAAGAGCAGAAAAATCACAAAATGATGCGGACTGGAATCGATCCATGAACGTCGAGATCACTGAGCTCGTGCCCAACCCACGCGGCTATCGACGCTTGAGAATATCGTGTTGCTAAATGTGTATAAAAGCCAAACTGTGAGTCGATTCGGCGTCATAGACCGACCTTATGAAAATCGTTCTAGCTGTTATGAATTGTTTAAAGGCCATTTCATAAGTTAGACCTTATGAGAATCTCAGGTTTATTTGCCTGAGTGCAAGAAAACAGGAGCGGCAAAAGTACACAACACGCAGGCAACCGAGACACAATACTCTTCCTAGATACTAGAATAGTATATCTTTCGAATGCCGGGTGCCATTTTGGTGGACATTTTTATTTGTTTATAACGGTTTTTGGCACACCGTGATATATGACCTCATTGTTCATAGCTGTTTACGAAGTGTGAGTGTTAAATAATACAATAGGCATAATTGATCGTTGAGAACCTCTCCTAGCGTAAATTTCTGGCTACGCCACTGGTTTTATGTATTTTGAGAAACCCAATATCAAACTTTTCAAGGTTCAATGAGTTTTCGTGGCAATAACTGTTATTTCAGAAATAACAATACTGATTCAGAAAAGATATGTAGGATTAAAGAATTTTGCTAGATAGTTTTAATTTTCTACAAGTCATAAGGCGCTGTCCATAAACTACGTAGACTTTTTTCGGCCATCTCAGACCCCCCCCCTCCCCCCTCGTATACTTTTGTTCATACAAAATTTTCAAAATTTGTATGAAGCGTAGACTTTGGCCAGATCCTCCCGTCCCTCCTAAGCAGGGATGCCATATACAGATTTATCTGTATTATACAGATTTTTGAGCACCCGTACAGATTTCGTTTTAAATGAAATACAGCAAAAGAGGCCATTTTATTTTTGTATGAGATACAGATTTTTCACCTAAATTTTGTATGGGATACAGATTTTTGGAAATAGTGATACAGATTTTTCAAAAAATCATCTGGCATCCCTGCCCCTAAGAGTCTACGTAGTTTATGGACAGGCCCTAACATATTGGAAAAGTTTTCCGGGCCACATTCTAACATATTTTTAAAATCAGCTCGCGGGCCGCACTAAATCTTATCGAGGGCCACATGCGGCCCACGGGCCGCAGTTTGGTGATCACTGTTCTGGAGGAACCCTTCAATACCCTGGACAAGTTTTCAAAAGAACTCCTGGCGCAATCTTCGTAGAAATTCCAAAAGTAATTCCTCTGAGCAATTATTAGGAATTAGCAATTCATCGGAAAAAACTCCTGAATAAAATCTCAAAAACATTTTCAGAGACATCTCAAGATGAAATTCGGGACAAATACCCAACTAACATTTATTGCGAATGTAAACGTCAACAAAGCGTCCCTAATACGGCTTGATGCTGAGTTACTGTGTTGTACATATGGAAGGAAGCTTCTATGCAAGCCCTATACCAATGAATCTGGCGAACTTAATCAGCTTGTACATGCTGTGCGATCAGCTTCTATGCCAGCTAGTCATAGCTCTTTTCTCGGCTCCTATGTAACCACTAACTGAATAACATCTTGAGAAGGCGCTTTTTCAGCCTTTTCGCAGTTGTTAAATAATAGTTTTACGGCATCCCCAAATTAAACGATTAAATATAATTAGGTTATGGATACCGTGATGCAATACATGTGGAACTGGAATTATCATTTTTAAAATTGAATAATTAAAGTACTTGCCGCTACTTGGAATCGAACTCCCGATCTCCGTATCCACTGGTCCCGATGATGTCCTCGCTGCCACACTGCTATATATAAATAACATAGAAAATAGCCCGTTTTGTTTTACTCCAGACAAGGCTTCATAATTGTGCCACAAGAAACCTTACCCAACTTCATCTTGCTGCAAAAGCTTGTGAAACGTCAAATGCAATAATGTTTACATTGAACAAGCTGTGTGATTGCGCCAACAGATTCTTCTTCACAGCTTCTAGCTGAAAGAGTGTTCTTTAAACGGCTACGAAGCGCTGCTGTTTTGTGTTTTGGCAACATTACAAAACGTATTGTTTAAAAGCAGCTGTTGTAGTGGCTGGGACTCTTACTCGATTTGCACATCTTCCGGCAAATCTTCCGGCATTGAATTAAAGTGCAATAAAAGCAACCCAAATAATTTCACAGCACATACATGGATAGCTGTAAAGAATTTGTGTAGTAGCTATATATCCCGCTTAAAGTTTGTTTTGACAATAATGTTTATATCCGACAAGCCGTGTTGGTAAACCAACAGTTTCTTTATTACAGCTTCTAGCCGTAATGAAATCGCATAACGGCCTTTAAAGCGCTGCTGGTTTGGGGATTTGTCAGTATAATGAATTGTACTGTATAGTAGCAGCTGTTTTGTTAGTGGGGACTCCTATTCGATGTGTTCAAGTTTTCACATCTTCCGGGAAATCTCCCGGAGTTGGAATAGGGTGAAGTAAAGGCAGCCCCAGTGACAAGTAATGGATTTCTGAAAACCGAGTTTGGTAGCTGTATGGTGCTTGTTTTGCAGTCGTGTATTAGCTTATGATTTATATTTGACTAGCTTTCCTTTTATTCAGCGTTGACTGCTTTTACTCGATGGTTATACAACAGAAAGCAAATGACTGAAGCTTATAGCGCTGAAAATGTTAGTTGGGTAATCACGGGAAATTCTAAAGAAATCCTTGAAGGGATTTTGTTCATAATTCTTGAGAAATTTCTGGAGGAGTCTTTGAAAATCTGTGATTAATCATCCAGTTTGTCTATGCCTATTGGCAATCTTGGAATGCCTTGGACCTCTATTCCTCTAAGAATAAACCTGGTGTTGAATTGTTCCAGTACATCCTTGTCGAAATCTCCCTAAAGATTGTTTTATATACTCATATACTGTATTGTATACAGGGCTGGAATTCTCATCAAAGTGTAAAAACGCAGTGAGACACTGGCCGCGCGCATTCAATACAAACGAATGTGCTGCGTACGGATGTTCATTCTCACGGATCTTTTGCTCTTTGAGGCGCAGTGCGTTTTGCCGCAGAGCGTAATGTATCTGTTTCACGCAAAGAGTAAAGGACGCATGATGCACGCATACTCATTGCGCTGCTCATTGCGCAGTTGGCATGACAGAAATCACAGATAAACGAACGTAACACTGACGAAAATTTCTTCCTATATATCTCAGGATCCTGATAACTTACAGAGTTGGTGTTTTCGGCATAATTATTAGGCTGGTCAAGGACCTACTAGTAATGGGTAGTTTGATTCGGAATTCTTCCATTAGGCGGCGCTAGTGATCGAACAAATTTTATATTTCATATATCTCAGGACTCTGATCACTTAGAAAGATGGTGTCTTTGGCATTGTTGTTTTGTAGGACAAGGGCTTACAGTTCATGGACAATTTGTTTCGAAATTTTGCCACTAGGCGGTGCTTGTTACACATTTGCAATGTCATGCAAATGATTGATTTTTTTCATTAAGTATTCAACATGCTGCAATTTTGTTTTCTTTGAACATATTCAAGTCAAGTCAAATGCTTTACAAAGACCAATATGTTAGCCGTAAATGTGCAAAATTTCATTTCATTCGGTTCACTAAATTCTGAGATATAGCAGCTTAATGAAAAATACTCAAATATGAATCATTTAACTAGAATCGCTCTAACTTCATGAAAAATTATCCAATCAAGCCCAAATTTGTACCATTTAGAGCTAACTAGTTGTGCAATAAGCGATAAAAATTTGAGAATTTTTGGTGCACTTAATAAAAAGTTTCAGATTGCTTAATATTTTTGCGATAAATAATTAAAGTTGCATGCTTCTACTCATTTTTAACTAGCGCCACCTAGTGGTAGAATATTGAAACAATTTATCAATCAACGGAAAGGCCTTAACCAACCAAACAACATTGCCGAAGACACCATCTTTCTAAGTGATCAGAGTCCTGAGATATGTGGAATATAAAATTTGCTTGATCGCTATCGCCACCTAGTGGAGGTATTTATAACCAAACGACCTATCACTAGCAAGACCTTGACTATTCTAACAACTTTGTCAAACACACTAACTATCTAAGTAATCATGGTGCTGAGATATACGGTATGAAATTTTCACAAGTTGTCTGTGATTTCTGTTATGTCAGAGACAAACAGACGTAATACTGACGAGTTTTTTATACCAAATATCTCATGGTCGTGATAACTTCGAGAGTTGATGTCTTCGGAAAAAATATTTGTCTAGTTAAGAACTTACCAATTATGGTTCGTTTGATTAAAAATTCCTCCACTAGGCGGCGCTACAGAGCATACAAAATTTATATTATATTTATTTCAGAATTCTGATCACTTAGAAAGATGGTGTCTTCGGCAATGTTGTTTGATTAGTTAAGGCCTTTCAGTTGGTTGGTAAATTGTTTCAAAATTCTGACAGTAGATGGCGCTCGTTATCAATTAGAAAAAGCATGCAACTTTCATTAATTATTGCATAAATATTCAGAAAGCTGTAACTTTCTATAGAGTGCACCAAAAATTCTCAAATTTTTATCGCTTATTGCACAACTGGATAGCTCTAAATGGTACAAATTTGGAGTTGATTGGATAACTTTACATGAACTTAGAGCGATTCTAGTTAAATGATTCATATTTGAGTATTTTTAATTAAACTGCTACATCTCAGAATTTAGTGAACCGAATGAAATGAAATTTTGCACATTTACGGCTAACATATTGGTCTTTGTAAAACATTTGACTTGACATGAATATGTTCAAAGAAAACAAAAATACAGCATGTTGAATACCTAATAAAAAAAATCAATCATTTTCATGATCTTGCAAATGTGTAACTAGCGCCGCCTAGTGGCGGAGTTTCGAAACAAGTGGTCCATTTACTTTGAGCCCTTGACTTACCAAACAACATTGCCGAAGACACCAACTTTCTAAGTGATCAGAGTCCTGAGATACATGAAATATAAAATTTGTTTGACCTCTAGCACCACCTAGTGGTGGAATACTGAATCAAACGATCCATAACCTTTAGGCCCTTGATCAGCCTAACAACTTTACCGAAAACATCAATTCTCAAAGTAATCAGGATCTTGACAAATATAGAAAGCAAATTTCGACAGTGTTTGTCTGTTTGTCTCTGATTTCACTTCACTTCGCCTCACTCATTGTCAATTTACTTTCACACTCTTTCACAGTGAGCAGAACAAATAACGCAGTGTGTAATGGCAAACTGCTCTCTGCGTGTGAGTTTGCTCACTGCGTTCTTTTTATTTATTATTTATTATTGTGTAGCCACCTGCTCTTTGCGCTTTGCGTTTAGAAACTGCGCATTGCGCGCAGTGAGTGAGGAAATGCCAGCCCTGATTGTATACACTCATCTCAGAGCATAATCCCATAGAAATGTCAATTGACGTTTTCCTAGGAGGATCCTTGGAAGAATTTTTGAAAGTATTCTCATAAAAGTCTTGAAGGTAACACTGGAGGAAACCCTCGAATTATTCTTGTGAGAATTCCTGAAAGAAATGCTTAGAGGAATTCTTGAAGAATTTTGCTGTAGTTATTTTCGGAGAACCCTCAAACAATGGAATTTTTGAGAAGATCCTGGAACTTATTCAAAAAGAAATGTTTGGAGGAATTTAAGAAGGAACTGCTAGAAAAATTTTTGGTGCATTACCTAGGGAAATTCCCGGAGGAATTCCTGAAAGTATATCTGAAGGAATGTCTGGGTAAATTCTTGGATGAAACCCAGCAGAAATTCCTGGAGAATTTCCTGGAGAAATCCTCGGATAAATTCGAGGAGCAATCCCTGGATGAAGTCCTAGGAAAATCTTCAGAGGAACTTTGGCAGAAATTCCTAGAGAAATTTCTAAAAAAAATCAGGACGTAATCCCTAGAAAAATTTCAGCAGAAATTCCTTGAGGAATATCTAGAGGAAATCTCAGAGAAATTTTTGAAGACATCCTTGGAGGAATTCTTAGAGAAATTCCTGAAGGAATTCCTGGTGGAATCCTTGAAACAATTCATGAAATAATCTCTAGAGAGAATCATGAAGGAATGCCAGGAGGAAATTCTGAAAAAAATTCTGGTGTAATCCCTGGAGCAATCGCTGGAGCAATCCTTGGATGAGAACCAGCAGGAATTCTTGGAGAATTTCCTGAAGGAAATCTTGAATAAATTTTTGAAGCAATCTCTGAAAAAATCTCAAGAGGAATTCTGGGAGGAATTCCTGGAGAAATTTATAAAAAAAAACCCCTTGAGTAATTCCATGAGGATTTCCTGAAAGAATCCTTGGAGGAATTTCAGGAGGATTTCCTGGAGGAATCTTCGGAGGATTTCCTGGAGGAATCTCTTTTAAAACCCCTGGAGAAATTCATAGAAAAATCTCTAGAGGAATCCCTGAAGCAAACCCTGGAGGAATGCTTGGAGGAATTTCTGAAAAAAATCTCTGAAGAAATCCTTAGAAGATTTCCTGGAGAAATTCTTGGAGAAATTGCTGACATAATTTCTGACAGATGTCCAGGAGCAATTCCAGGAATTCCTATAATAAGATTCTTGAAGAAATTTGAAATTAATGGAAAAATCGTTATTTCTGTGAGAATTGTTGGAGGCATTCCTAGATGAATCTCTAGGGAAATTCTTGAAAGAATTACTGGATAAATGTCTGGAGGAATCTGTAGAAAAAATGTGGGAGATTTATGTTTCTATTTATATTTTTATTATTTCAATATTTCTGAAGAAGGAATTCCTGAAGGAATCCGTGGGGAATCCGTTGAAAAAAAAAAAATGTGGAGAAATCCCTGAAGCAATTCCTGGAGGAATCTTTGTAAGAATTCTTGGATGAATTTCTGGAGGAATTCCTGAAAAAATCCTGAAGATATTCCTGGAACGATTTCTGCAGCAAGCCCTAGAGGATTTCATGAAAGAATCCTTGGAGTAATTTCTGGAGGATATCCAGAAGGAATCTTCTATGGATTTTCTAGAGGAATCCCTAGGAAAAAATCGTCGAGAAATCCCTGGAGGAATCCCTGAAGCAATTCCTGAAGGAATCTCTGGAAATATTCCTGAAGAAATCCCAGAAAAATTTCTGAGGAATTCTTGAAAAAAAAAATCCTGTAACAATTTCTGAAGAAATTTCTGGAGAAGTTGACGACAAAATTTCCTGGATCAATTCCCGGAGAAATTCATGGAGGAGTTCGTGGAGTAATTCCTAGATGAAATTCTGGAGGAATGCCTGGATGTATTCCTGTGTGAATTGCTGGAAAAATCCCTGAAGAAATTCCTGGAGGAATCTAGAGAAATTGAAACAATTAATGGATGAATTTCTAAAGGCTTCTCTAGAGTATGTACCTCTAGGAAAAATTTCTGAAGCAATCCCTTGAGAATTCCTGGAGGAATTTCTTGAGGAATTTCTGGAGGAATTCCTGGAATAATCGTCGAAGCAATTATGTACTGAAAGAATCCCTGGAAAAATTCGTGGAGAAATCCCTGGAAAAATCCCAGAAGGGGTTCCTGGAGGAATTCTCAGTGATATTGCTGGTGATAATTCCTGGTGATATTGCTGGAGGAATCTCTGCAGCAATTCCTGAAGGAAATTCTGGAAGAATTCGTGAAGGAATCCCTGGAAAAAATTGTAACGGAAAAAAATAGTGCGGAACACTACAAATGCATTGTGCTCCCGATGGGTACCACTATGTAGACAACTGCTAAAAGAACCCTACAAATGCGCATTTTATTTTCCGCATCGAGCCCCACATTTTGAAGCTAGTGGAATACGAAAAGTAAAATATAACGAATACATTGGAACCTTACAAATGCACATTTTATTTTCAGTATCGGGCCCCACGTCTGGGAACTTAGATACGCAAAATAAAATGGAACATTACAAATGCACAAAACACAAACATGCAACACATAACATAAATTGTGCCCAGTTATCCAAATAGATCGTAATCGTATTTCTTCTGGCGGATTGCCTTTTGTTTGCAGCGTTACTTGCTTCCATAGCTTGTTTTGGTCTAGGAATTTCTAATCCTAAGGGGGCATCCAGATTCGGGCAATAACACAAGACCGTCTACAATTTGATGTCCGTGTTAGGGGACGGCTTGTACGTTTTGTACTGGATCGCTCCTGAAATTTTTGGAGCGCTACAAATGCACATTAAATTTCAGGGACAAATGTACAAACCTTAGTAAAACATACAATATAAACAGACAAAATGTTGTTCACAACAATTTACAAACGTAACAAAATCCAGAAGGTATTGCTAGAGAAAATCCTAAACGAATTTCCGAAGGAATCCATGAAGGATTTCCTGAGGAAATTCCTGGATGAATTGCTAACAGAATTTATGAAGGAATTTCCAGATTAATTCCTGGTGAAATTCTTGGAGATATCCCTGAAGAAATTCCTGAAGTTATTTCTGGAGGAATTCCTCGAGGAGACCCAGGAGAAATTCCTGGATGAAATCCTGGAGGAGTCCCTGAAGCAATTCCTGGAAGAATATATGAAGAAACAGCAGGAGGAATCTCTGAAAGAATTCCTGGAGAAATCTCTGCAAGCATCCTAGGTGGAATCACTGGAAGAATTCCTAAAAGAATGCCTAGGAGTTCCTGGTGAAGTAATTCCTTGAGAAATCATTGGAGGAATTCTGTAGGAGTCTCTGGAAAAATCCTTGGGGGAATCCCTTGACGAATTCCTGAATGAGTTCCTGTGGATTTCCCGGAGCAATTCTAGGAGGAGTTCCCGAAGCAATTCCCGGAGGAATACCTGGAGGAATACCTGCAGGAATCGCTGAAAGAATTCATGGAGAAATCTCTGCAAGATTCCAAGGAATTCTCGGAGGGATGCCTAGAGAACACCCTAGAGGAATGTCTGCAGGAATTCCTGAGGAAAACACCAGAGGAACTTCTGGAGAAATCTCTAGAGGAATTTTTGACGGAATATCTAGCAGAATTCCTGGGGTAATTTTTAGAGAAATTTTTCTGGAGGAATCTCCTAAGAAACTCGTAGGGGAATACCAGGAGTAATCCTCGAAAAAATCGCAGGTGTATCTAAATAGTTTGTGGAGGAAGTACTAAATAAATCCCTGAAGGAGTTTCTCGAAGAATACAAAGAAGAATTCCTGAAGGAATCCTAAGAAGACATCCAGGGGGAATCTTTGGAGGAATTTTTAAAATAGAAAGAATCAAAAAAGGAATTCCCGAGTGAAGTCCTGGCGAAATTTTAGGAATAATCCCTGGAGGTATACAAGCGGAATGCCTGCAGGGATTCCCGGAGAAATCTTTGTAGAAACTCCTAGAGAAAACTCTAGATGAATTCCTGGAGGAATTTCTGTAGGAATCCCAGGAAGAATTCCTGAAGAAATCACACATGTAATTCTTGGAGAAATCCTGAAGGAATTCTAAGAAGGGTGAGTGGAAGAACTCCTTGAGGAATCTTTGCTGTAGCTTCTGAAGGAATCCCTGCAGGAATTCTTGAAAAAAAACCCCAGGAGGAATCCTGGAAGCAATTCCAAGTGAAACTCCTGAAGGAATGCTAAAAACAGTTCCTGGGGGAATCCTTGGAGAAATTTCCCTGGAGTTGTTCCTGAAAGAACCACAGAAGAAATTTTCGGGTGAATCTCAGGAGGAGTCCCAGGAAGAATTCCTGAAGAAATCACAGATGAAATTCTTAGAGAAATCCAGATGGAATCCTAAGAGCAGTTCGTGGAGGAACTCCATGAGAAATCCCTATAGCAGTTCCGGGAGGAATTCCTGAAGATACCCCAGAAGGAATCCCGGACGCAGTACCAAGGGAATCTCTAAACATATCCTGGAGGAAGTACTCGATTAATTCCTGGAGGAGTTCCTGAAACAATTCCAAGAAGAACTTCAAAAGGAATTCTAAAAAAAAAGTTCCAGGAAGAATCGTTGGAGGAATTTTTAAAATAATCCCTGGAGCTGTCCCTGAAAAGAACACAGATGAAATTTACTGGGGAATTCCATAAGGAATCCCGGAAGCCATCCCATTAGGAATTCCTTAGAAAATCCCAAGAAAGCTTTCTTAACAAATTTCTGGAAGAATTTCTGTAGGATATCTAGAAATAAAAAATATGCAGGAATCCGTGTCTGAAGTAAATTCTGGACGAATTATTGTTGGGATCTTTGGATGGACTCATAAAATTTAGACACTTAACCAAGCTTGTTATTTGGTAAAATTCTATGATAAGATTGAAATGATTCTCTTGGAGAAATACTTGGCGAAATTTCCTGTGGTTTTCGAGTAAAAAAGATTTGATAACTAAGGATACATACCTTAATTATTAGAATAGTATATTTCCTGAGAAATTTTTCTGGAGCTCTGAATTGTTGATAATCTTTGAGCTTGTTCGAATTTTAAAAAAATCTGACGGCCAGATTGGCCCCCCCATATAACATCTTGAGGAGGCCCTTTTTCAGCCTTTTCACAGGGGTTAAATAATAGTTATACGACATCCCCAAATTAATCGATTAAATTTAATTAGGTTATGGATACCGTGGCGCAATACATGTGGAACTGGAACTGTCGCTTTTAAAATCGAAAAATTAAAGTACCTGCCGATCTCCGTATCCACTGGTCCCGATGATCCCTATGATATCCTTGCTGTCATACTGCAATATATGTATAAATAGCATAGAAAATAGCCCGTTTTGTTTTACTCCAGAAAAGGCTTTATAATTGTGGCACAAGAAACCTTACGCAACTTCATCTTGCTGTAAATGCTTGTGAAACGTCGAACGCCATAATGTTTACATCGAACAAGCTGTGTAGTTGCCCCAACAGATTCTTCGTCACAGCTTCTAGCTCAAAGAAAGTTCTTTGAACAGCTACGAAGAGCTGCTATTTTGTGTATTTGGCAACATTACAAAACGTACTGTATAAAACAACTGTTTTATTGGTTGGGATTCTTCCGGCAAATCTTCCAGAGTTTGATAAAAGTGCAATTAAAGCATCCCAAATAATTTCACAACATCGAGATGGATAGCTGTAAAATATTTGTGTAGTAGCTACAGGGTGCGGCAGGAAAAAATGCGAAAAGTTCAAGGCACTATTACACGCTAAATATGGGATATATATGACTATTTTTTCATGACAGTGTATCAGTCAATGTCTATATTCTAGCACTGAAGTATAAAAATGAACACATTTGATGTTTAATATGTGATAATGTAGGCCTAATAAGCGGATATCAATAAACTGCGCGCCCAATGGTCATTAAACAAAATGACTATAACAGTAACAAAATTAGCTCAAATTCGATGAACAACCAGACCACACTGATCCAGAGCCATGTAGTTTCACATACCAGATGAAATAAGTACATATATTTGATGATATTGTAGAGAAAATCAAATATTTTGTTTTATCAGATGCGAAATTTAGCGACCTGTGCGATTTTCTGCGGTTTGAAAATTCTGGTTGTCTTCATCTTCAGGCGCCGCCCTGTAAAGGTTATTGACCAAAATGAGAAATTTTTTAATTAACTTTTCAGAAAACTAGCCTATTATAGATCATAGAACGTTGAAACATAGATTGGTTAATGTCAAATGGACGAAAATGAGGTTTGAAGTTGAAAAACACTTTCGCATTTTTTCCTGCCGCATACTGTATGTATCCCGCTTAAAGTTTGTTTTGACATTAACGTTTACAAGCCGAGTTGGAATACCAACAATTTCTTTATTAGAGCTTCTAGCTGTAATGAAATCGCATAACGGCCTTCAAAGCGCTGCTGGTTTGTGGATTTGTCAGTATTACGAATTGTACTGTGGGGCCGTTTATAAACCACGTAGATTTTGGGGGGAGGGGGTATGGCCAAAGTCTACGCTCCATACAAATTTTAAAATTTTTGTATGTACGAAAGTCTACGAGGGGGGAGGGGGGGTCTGAGATGGCCAAAATTTGGTCTACGTGGTTTATGAACAGCCCCTGTATAGTAGCAGCTGTTTTGTTAGTGGGGACTCCTATTCGATTAGTTCAAGTTTTTATATCTTCCGGAAAATCTCCCGGAGTTGTACTGCCGTTATAAGCATAGTTGTCCCATGTTACTTTTTGACGATTTTGACTTTTTTGCACCAGGCGCTCTATTTATACGTATATTTTCATATAACATCAAAAAATAACATACTTTGTTCGAAGACTCAATGAAAAGCATGTCAAGTCAAATTGTCCCACTGTTGAATTTCTACGCATAACAGTCCCACGATAAAATTTCTACGTAAAACCGATACAATAAGCATTTTTAGTAACTTAGCTTCACCTAATAGCATGACTATTTCAATACTGCATGGTATAAACCCTTCTTTTATTTTGGCATTACGCTCCAGCTGGAACAAAACTTGTTTTCCAGATGAACAAAAACTGTTATTTATTTGCAATTTTCAGTTACAATCTGAATTCAAATACATATTGCTGCAATGCGCGTTGAGCTCATAAACCAAACATAAACATTTTAACTTAATTAAGAGGCTCAAATGCCGTGAAGCACGACGAAGCCGATCCAATATAATGATATTGATTTTTTTGATTTTATTCAAAAGAGCACCTTCTTCTGAACCAATTTTCAACCGAATGCAAAATTCTGTTAATTGTACTGAAACATTGTCAATATTGCCATGCGTGTATTACTGTTGACTAAAAACAGTCTTGGTTCTACTATTTGGGCATTGTAATTTCGACCATGTAGACTTGAATGTTGCGCGTCTTAGATAAACATGGTCAAAAATACAATGTCAAAATAGTAACATCAAGAATGTTTTTAGTCAATGGTACTTCACGCATGGTAATATTGACAATGTTTCAGTACAATTAACAGAATTTTGCATTCGGTTGAAAATTGTTGGTACAGTTCTTAATTTTGCCATGGATTCGGTGGAAACAACAACAAAATTTATTTCAGTGTATGCTTTGTTGGTCATTAGGCAAAATAGGCCATTAGGCCGAAAGGGTAATTAGGCCGAAAACTTCATAAGGGCGAAGAGGACGTTAGCGCCGAATAATTCAAGTATGTACAGAACAAGGTCATTTCGCCAAGACCTGGCCAAAATACCATCTCGGCCAGAAGACCAGTTCGGCCTGAAGACCTTTTCGGCCTAAAGACCTTTTCGGCCTAAAGACCTTTTCGGCCTAAAGACCTTTTCGGCCTAAAGACCTTTTCGGCCTAAAGACCTTTTCGGCCTAAAGACCTTTTCGGCCTAAAGACCTTTTCGGCCTAAAGACCTTTTCGGCCTAAAGACCTTTTCGGCCTAAAGACCTTTTCGGCCTAAAGACCTTTTCGGCCTAAAGACCTTTTCGGCCTAAAGACCTTTTCGGCCTAAAGACCTTTTCGGCCTAAAGACCTTTTCGGCCTAAAGACCTTTTCGGCCTAAAGACCTTTTCGGCCTAAAGACCTTTTCGGCCTAAAGACCTTTTCGGCCTAAAGACCTTTTCGGCCTAAAGACCTTTTCGGCCTAAAGACCTTTTCGGCCTAAAGACCTTTTCGGCCTAAAGACCTTTTCGGCCTAAAGACATTCTTAGCCTAAAGACCTTTTCGACTTCATGACGTTTTCGGCCTAATGATGAAATTTTCGGCCTAATGACTTATTCGGCCATATAAATACTTTGATGTAACAATATTTTGCGGTCACACGACGTTTTTTCGACCAAACGATATATCGGCATGGTGACCTTTTCGACCTAACAACATTTTCGGCCCAATGACTTTTCCGACCTTATAACATTTTTGGCCTAACGTTCTAATCGCTTATTTCGATAATACTGTATGTATATATTTCGACGTACATAAACTGCATTGAAAGAGCTATTTAAGTAAAAAAATAAATCCATTTACGTAATGAATACATTTAAATATCCCCGACTTATTTCTTTAATGGAGATTTAAGTGTACAATACCCAGTGGCCAATGAAGAATTCTTCGATTGATGAAAAGTTTTCTCAGACTGGAGTGAGAAACGAAGTCACACTACGTGGATATCAATACGCCTAAATGGCTGGCGCTGCTAATCACACGGGTACGAAACCCATAATTTATAACTCACTTACAAACTCACTAATTCACTTACTAATGCACTCACTCCTACGGAACAGATCTCGCATACTCATAAACCAACAAACTCACTTACTCACTATGTCACTCACTGACTTACTAACTCATTTACTTACTATCCCACATACACTCACCAATTTAATAATTCTCTTATCAACACATTAAAATTAACGGGGCAATTCCCTGTAAGTTGTAACTTTCCTAATTCGTAACTGACTCACTCGCCAACTCACTTAATTTTGGAGCACCTCACATTCATCATCTCATCAATTCACTAATGAACTCCTTATTCACCAACTCACTCACCTAGTTCCTACTTAACTTATTAAGTGTTAAAATGTGATGTCACTCTTTTGTTGTCTTTCGGCTCCGTTTTGCCTCGAGACATTTGAGCCTTATGCATGAGAGTCTTATAATGTTATAAGAGAAGCTAACATTGTTTGTTATTAAAAAATATATTTAAAAAGTATAGAACAGACCACATCGAGCGTGAAAAGAGACGACTAATTATCGTGGGACTGATATGCGTAGAAATTTCGCCAACAGGACCACATTTCTAGGCATAACAGTCCCACTAATAATGTTTTTGCTAAAAACACTATATTTTTAAAAATATTTGATTGGAAATACTTCAGGCATGAAAATATAAGCGATTCCTAACTACTACTATGGAAACTTAAATCCGATTTGTTGCACCATTTGGTCAAAAAACATGAAAAACCTGTTTGAAACTTCAATCGCGATTTTCTCAGTTTCAAGTTTTTCAACATGGGACAACTATGCGTAGAACGGCAGTGTAATAGAGTGCACTAAAGGCAGCCCCAGTGACAAGTGATTGATATCAGAAAACCGAGTTTGGTAGTTGTATGGTGCTTATTTAGCAGCCGTGTATTAGCTTATGGTTTATATTTGATAAGCTTCCCTTTTATTCAGCGTTGACTGCTTCAATTCGATTGTTACACATCAGAAAACAAATGACTGAAGCTTATAGCGCTGAAAATGTTAGTTGGGTTACCATATTTTCCACACTTAGGAAACGTTCACAAATTACGTCCAACATTTGGGGGAGAGTATAGGTTTAGAAAAGTTTGACATTTGTATATAGTAGATACATAAAATATGTATGCTATTATACATCAGTATGAGAAATTTTAAATTTTTCTGTCATCTGAAAACACATTCCATAAAGAGCTTAGATGTATTGGCACAGAGTAATGGTAAGTTGATTTTTTGTGAGAATATGCGTGTAAAAAAAGAAACAAAGTTTTTCCTAAAAAGTCCTACAAAACGTAGTTGGTATATTTAGAGGCTTATGAGATATTTGAACTGACCAGTGCACAAGACTATCAACAAATAAGAATGCCTTTATCTTGGTTAGATAAGCTCCTTCAGAGCTGAATCAACAGTGCGACAACTTCCCGGTATACGGACCAATTGTGCAAACATAAGCCACGACAAGCTAAATTACTACCTGGCTTTCTGTTATCCCACCTTCGTTCCATCCATCGCATCGTCTGTCCAACCACGTGTTTATTCAAGAAAAGTGCTCTTGGCACTTTTACTCAGAACGATATCGAATCGATTTCCTTGACTTCGGTCGGAGTCGCTTCTTCGTCTGTTCGTCTGCCTGTTTGAATGTGTAATGAGCTTCGTAGCTGGCCGCCCGGCAAATGTTTACTATTTTGATAGCGTATGCACATAAGCTGTTCAGACGCAGACGGAAAGCAAAAACAGCGAGAACTTTTCTTTCCGAGTGTTCATCCCTTTACCTTTGGTCGTCGACGTCGTCGCCATCGTTCCTCATCACCTCATCATCTTCGATACAAATTTATGGATGGACATGGTTGTATGAAAAAAAAAACCAAGTGAGGCTAACACCTAAATCAATATTGACCCTTGCCGCGGCACTCACGGAACGGGAATGCAATGTCTGTCGAAGGAAAGAAGAATTCTAGCCATTCTTAGTAGGCAAAGACGGAAGGAGAAATGTCGAACGGCCTTCTTTGCAATCACATGGCCCGCTTGGATGGATGAGTAAACCTTCTGATTCTCGTCTAGTTGCCGATGAGTTTCGATTTCAAACGTCTCAGCTTAGCCGTCTTTTGCAGTGCCTACTATGCCCTTCAGCTCTCAAAATCCAACCACTCTTCGGCTCCGCTGAAGGCTCCAATCCAGGGTCATTGAAGGGCCTCGCACGAAATGCTATTGAAGGGTGTTTAATGCGTATCCACACATTACTCGAGCATAACAAAACGAACATTTGTTACGTTGGATCAAGAACGCCCTAAGCACTTCTCGGAAAGCCAATACACTTTGGTTGGGACCGGCCACCGTAAAAACACCAATCAACGAGCACAATACATACCGATGCGATGATGTGAATGAATTGCTGATGACGAAGTGCCACAGTTGAGAATTCCATGGCACTCGCGACCAGCCGTCGCCGTTTAGTATTCAACGAAAGGTTTCTTCAACGCGAACGTGAGTTTTTTCCTCAGTCGTAGAAGAAACGTACACTCAACGTTCAGATTTAGAACCATCATCGCGTACAGATGTGTACCTTTACCTGGTAGAGTGAAGCGCCAAAGAGGATCTTCTGTGCGTTGCGGAAGGGGCTGCCGCCGCCGTTTGTGGTTTGAAAACAAATTGAATTATTAATTATGCATACGAGCCGAGCTTTGCCGGTTCGAAGGACCGCGGTTTGCTCGATTGGCTGCTGAATGATGTTCATTCATGAAACCCGAAATACACATTTAAATATGCATGCTGCTGGGAGGGGATTAGCTATCTGTTTGAATAACATTCGGGTGTGTAAATTTGAAGTTTATTGCCTTTTCGGGGCGAGGACGACACAATATCCGGTTCGAGTGGAATACTCACGGAATGTTTGAAGCTTTATAAATTTGGTACTGATTGTTCGAAACTACTGTGCGAATGAACCTCTGGGTCCTCTGAGTCCACTTCATTGTATCGAAGTGTATTTCTCTCACATCACTTAATCGGTAAGATTACAGTCTCCGGTGTACTGCTCACATATTCGGCTTCAAAGATCTGTAGGAGTTGTGTTGGACAGGGTCTTCAGTATAAACTATAAAATTCACCAGCATAAACCATCTTGAAGCTCAGCATGTCGAGGAGAAGGAATTCCTTTAGACGAGACGTGCAGAGCAGTTCTGGAGAGGATCCAATACGGTCAAGGTCCAGTATGGAACGTGCAAGACCATGGAACGATACGCACAATAGTTGAAGTAGCAGACCCTTCGCTTTCAGGCGAAATTACGGAATACGAAAAAATGGAACTACAATGCTGCTGTCAAGAAACATGGAGAATTCTTTCAGAAGTTCAACGTAGCCAGCAACGACTTCATGTCGTGATGGGAAATGTGCAGGGATACCTGCACGGGAGCCTCTGGACGAACGAACTTCAGGCGATTGAAAGGTGGTAGCAGTACCACTTCGATGAGACTTTGAACGACGCAGAAATATAGGCACGGAACCAAGGACGAAAGTGAATCAACATCTACGCTAAAGGAAGTTGGGATGATAACCACCTCTTCAAAACCCTCTTCAAACCCCTTCTTACTTTTGATACATTTTTACCATAATAAAATATCTCAAATTTTATATTGCTGTCCTTTAACAGAGGATAAGCATTAGAAGGCGGAATTAAAAGGTACAAAATACTCATTCGAAGAGGGAAGGAATATGGCATTGTGTGACAAGTCATGTATTAGGTGTGTGAAAATATGCTACGAGGCGGGAGGGGAAATCGAAAATGGGTAAAAAATGCTACGTCATTTATGTACGCCCCCTTACGAAATAATTTGAATGGTTGGTCATGTTCGGAGTCGATAAGTGTTATATTTTAGTTATAATAATAGTGTTTTGATTCCAAAAGAAGTTCCATGAATCACGTATCACTTATCAAAGTGAATGCAAAGCACGCAACTTGTCCCCCTTCCCACTATTAAAAACTTCTTCTCGTGACAATCGTGGAGAAGCAGAGGTAGTTTTGGTCTCTATTAGCAGCACACGTCATCATACTAACATGTATTCTCTTCCTCGAAGTTACTCTCAAGCTCCGTTTATTGCCTCTTTATACAATTTCGATTGCTCCGGTCAATCACAGCGTAGTAACTATGAATTATATGGACATCTTTACTCATGTTAGTGCTGAACAATTTATGTCAATGTGAACGACCACCTACGCTGTCACAATCTGGCTTATGGTCCGATTTGAAAACCTCAGCATTTCTCGCAAACACTGCCCTAGATTGCCTGATACTCAACTTGGCCGTTTCCGGTAGCATCTGGTACAGGAAAACGCTAATCATCACCATTGGAAGCCCGCACGCCAGCAATACGGGCCCGTAGATTTCCGGATCGGTATAATCGTACCAAAAATCAATGGCCAATATTATCACCTGAGCGACGTTTTCCACCATTAACACCACCGCAATTGACATGTGTTTCTTCGTGGTCGGAAATGCTTCCGAGAGGTGTATGTCCGGCACCAGCGTCACTCCGGCGCAAGCAATCAAATCGTAGATGAGGAAAACAGCCAGCACGGCGTTCCGGTAGACGTGCTCCGTTATGAGGTAGACTACTCCCATCGCTAGCAGTAACGTTCCACTGAGGAACGTAGACAATGCTTGCTGTGGTTTCCGGCCGTATTTGTCTACCGTGAAGAGGAATACGATGCCGAATGTGATCCTGAATGCACCGATGATTACCGCAGAGATACTGTACTCTTCCAGGTTGAAGACCTTATCGAGTACGGTTAGTCGAACGTGGTTTACGGCTGCGTTGAAGGACAACACCGCGGCAATCTTTCCCATGGAGGTCAACAGCAATGGGAACCAGTTTCCATCGGCAAGAATCCTTCGCGAAGTGTTAGAATCCTCCTGAAGCATACTCTTGATGTCAGCATAGGCCAATCGTATTTCTGACGATTCCGCAGTTTCCAATCGTAGCTTCATCAACGTACGAATAGCTTCGATGTCCCGGTTCTTCCGAACCAAGTAGATGGGCGATTCGAAGCTCATGAACTGCCCAATGGCGACGGCGATCAGGATGCACATGGCTCCAATGATTCCGACGATCCGTACAGGTTGAACGGCGTAGTTGGACAGTACAATGGGACTGATGGCGCCATGACTCAGAATTCCGACAAAGAGAATGTAGTTCACCGCAGCCATGGTGACGCCTCGAAGCTCTCGGACCAACACTTCTCCACCGTGAACCAGAACGATCAAGTAGGCCATTCCGAACGCAGCGCCTGCTATGATTCGAGCAAATCCGATTACTATGATCGTTGTGGGCGCGATAACTTGCAGAATGCATGCGATTCCCATTCCCACGAAGTAGAATCTCTGAAAACGTGATGAAAGTTATTCTGAATCTTTTGGAGAACTTCTAATAAATTTTCACTCTTACCGATAGAGCTAGCTTCTCCAGTCGATCCACGAGGACGGCACCGATGAAAGATCCAATGATCGCTCCAACATAGAACAGAATTATCACGAATAGTACCACCGCTTCTGTCTCACCACTGGCCCAGCCCTGCAGCCGCAAGTGGATATTGAAAATTGTAGACCCAACGAACACTCCACCCAACGCTAACGTTGCGATTCCTGTCGAGTGAAAACGATCAACATTTAGTATCATTTTACTCATCAGAGTTACGGATCATTTATACCGCCCAGCAAAGAATTGGTCTGCATTTTGTTCTTCCGGCTCAACAGGCACCACTCGGTACAACCACCCATGATGTTAGACGAATTGCAAATTCTAACTGTCCCGTGTCAAAGTTCACTGGCAAATGTCGATGAGGAAAACTATTCTCATAGGAAAATGAACTCCGATTTTAACGTTTATCTCTGATAAATTATTGTGCCAGGCCAGTAGATAAAACTCTCGGGTGAAATTGTGTCATACGAGCTACTCTACAATGTTTCATAGACCCGTACGGTACCGAGTATTATCTGTGCTGGATTACGGAAGCGCTGAAGCGTAATCAGTGCTTGATGAACTTTCTCGGTCGGTCGGTCGAATGGTGAGTGACATTGTTGGATTAACCTGCCCGGTAGATTTATGACAGTGAGGGGTTGGATTCCTTTGCCTAGGTGGCAATTATTTCCGTGAGCAATGAAAGTTCTATTTTTAGGATAAGGATTCAGGTAGAGGTTCCAACCCGGGATATCCCGGGACAACAAATCCCGGGATCTTGAAAAATTCGGGATTTCCCGAATCCCGGGATAAAATTTTACACCGTCCCGAAAATCCCCTTCCTACATATTTTTTCGCTTTGATTTAGAATTGGAGAGTCCAAAGAGTCGTGATTTTTTTTTCGAAAATTGCCTTTAAGAAAAAAAACCACGAAAATGTTACATAAACCACTTCAACTGTGTGTGGAGTGGACGTCAAAACTCGTTGAAATTCGACTGAAACGATGCTGGAGCACTTCATTCGCTGTTTTGATTGCATCAAAGAGACACTTTCTGAAATAGGCTATTCAGGACTTATGTTGGACAGTGATTTCGAGGTTGGAATAAACCTTGAGAAAGCTCTCCAGTCAATCAGACTCGCTTAAGAAGCATTTGGAAGACGAAATGCTACATTACTGTCTGCGGAAGGCTTGAGTTTCTTCAAGAAACGTTCTTGTATTCGAATGTAATCATGAAGAGAATCAACGAACGGCGACAAAAAGAAATAATAACAGCGCTTAAGTTCCTTGACCGTCTTCCGTTATCAACGCAAGTGCCAGCAGAACTCGAAAGCTAATCGAAAACGCAAATGATTAAGTACATCAAGGAACTAGTAGTAAAATTGTTGCAAGACTGCCAAAAACAGACCGATAATGATGCAGGCGAGTTGAATGCTGGATTGTCCTGTACGCATGACACTATCGAGCATGCGTGAATAACTGGAATCAGCTATAAAGGAATATGCCAATCCGTCCCAGACTGATCCGGGATGATTGATTTTTCAAAAGCTATTGTGAAAAAGCTGTCAGTTTTTGAGCTACATGGTAAATTAAACCGACGTCAACTAATAGCGAGCGCATCTTTTTGAACTCTGGATATATCTGTTAAAAAAGCGAACCTCACTGTCCGATGAAATCATTATCAACATTTACTTCTTGAAGTCGTATCTTCAGAGAACGAATTCAAATTGATAAGAACAGTTACTTGATTTTTTTTATTGATGAATAAAACATATTCCTAACCACAAAATTACGTTCTTAGGCACATTGAAAAATTTCCCGGGATCCCGGGATTTCCCGAGACAAACAACAAATTTTATCCCGAATCCCGGGACAAGCAAATTGGTCGGGAAATGGAACCTCTAGATTCAGGAGAACATTAGACCTGTTCAGAATCACGACTAAGTGTGTAATATGACACAATTTAACATTTGAATATTTTTCTAATCAGATTAATTGGATCTATTTATTTGTTCAGAATTCATCAAATCATGATAAAATTGGGTAAAGAACTTTATGCGTTAAATGAATATGAAAACAGTATTCAACAGCTTCCAAACCCTGCCATCCCTTAACGAAGGGAACAAAACTATCGTAAGAAAATACACAATTTCCCTTACCTTACCTAACCGATCAGGCTAAGGCCTGATTGGCCTCTGCTGTACATAGTAGCCGTCTCCATTCCACTCGGTCCATGGCAGTTTGTCTCCAGTTCCGCACTCTGCGTAGGGTCCGCAGATCGTCCTCCACTTGGTTCGCTGCGCT
The DNA here is from genome assembly GCF_035046485.1 of Aedes albopictus. Classification (NCBI taxonomy): domain Eukaryota; kingdom Metazoa; phylum Arthropoda; class Insecta; order Diptera; family Culicidae; genus Aedes; species Aedes albopictus. The sequence continues at coordinate 414,972,058 of NC_085138.1, forward strand.
CCACGTCTTCTTGTACCGGTCGGATGACTCTCGAGAACCATTTTAGTCGGGTTGCTATCCGACATCTTGATGACGTGACCCGCCCACCGTAGCCTCCCGATTTTCACGGTATGGACGATGGTTGGTTCTCTTAGCAGCTGGTTCAGCTCGTGGTTAATTCGCCTTCTCCAATTCCCATCTTCCATCTGCACTCCGCCGTAGATAGTACGCAACACCTTCCGTTAGAAAACTCCAAGTGCACGTTGGTGTAGTAGGCATAAGTTTAATATAAACTAGGGGCTGTTCATAAACCACGTAGACTTTTTGGGCCAAAGTCTACGCTCCGTACAAATTTCAAAATTTTGGTATGAACAAAAGTCTACGAGGGGGGGAGGGGGGTGGGTCTGAGATGCTCAAAATTTGGTCTACGTGGTTTATGAACAGCCCCCTACAGTTGGGTCCATGTTTCGTGTTCATAGAGGACGACCGATCTAATCAGCGTTTTGTAGATACTTAACTTCGTGTTACGACGAACTTTATTCAATCGTAGAGTTCTACGGAGTCCAAAGCTGCCACAATGCGTCTCTGAATTTCTCTGCTTGTGTCATTGTCGGCGGTCACCAGTGAGCCCAAGTACACGAATTCTTCAACTGCCTCGATTTCATCACCGTCGACTGAAATTCGGGGTGGCAGGCGCGGTGATTCCTCCCTGGAGCCCTTTGCCATCATGTACTTTGTCTTAGACACATTCAGTGGCGTAACCAGAAATTGTCTCTGGGAGGGGTTTTCAGCGGTCAATAATACCTTTTTTTATTGACACTTACATTTTGTAACAGTAAGGAGTAATTGCATCCGTAGTTTGAAAATTGCGGCGCAGCCGAAAATTTTTTTCGTCGCAAAACGTTTCCGCCATCGTCTCAAATTTACGAGATATAATATCAATATCATCAGCGAAACCAAGCAACTGAACGGACTTCGTGAAAATCGTTCCACTCGTGTTTATCCCCGCTCTCCTTATTACACTTTCTAAGGTGATGTTAAACAGCAAGCACGAAAGACCATCACCTTGCCGTAACCCTCTCCGAGATTCGAAGGGACTCGAGAGTGTCCCTGATACTCGAACTACGCGCATCACTCGATCCATCGTTGCCTTGGTCAATCGTATCAGTTTATCCGGGATTTCGTATTCGTGAATAATCTGTCATAGCTGTTCTACACAATTTCCCCTAGTAATAATTAATTGCCTATCCCAAGTAACATTTTAAGTTTTGTTCGACTCTGCAAGAGATCTTCATGACCAATTTTATAAAACTTGCAATAAAACTGATTTATACATCAAAACCTCTTGATAACCTCTTTAAGAGCATATTCCGGCTAAGTGGACCACTCTCGGAGAGCTTTTGCAAACCGTATTAAGAGTACCAATAAAACCGTTTTAAAACCTAGTTGAAAAATTTCCCATTCTCGATTGTTGTTGTTTTTTTTCATCAAAAATTTTGACAGTTCAAGATGCAGAGAAACTTCTTCGATGGCACGTAAAGTTCAGGGCGATACATCATTCGTAAGTAGAAGTCATAGTCATTTCAAAATAATGTTTTAGTAGTTATTGTGTTGGTAGGCTTATGCGCATTCAATTTTACCGTCAATATTGGGGTTGGAGAATCATAAAATTAATGCGCATCAAAAATAGTGGATATTATCATCTTGGAATGAAATAAATCAATTTGTTAATTTAGCAAAACTATCTGGACTTACAAGAAAACGCAGCTGATAGAGTTTTGTTATGTGAGAACGTTATGAAAATTTTGGCTATCAAAACTATCAATTTATTGCTTATTTGAACAAAATTTACTATTTTCCATTCATGTTATCTAATTCTTCAATATATCGACGACCATAATTAGCGAAAATAGAACGAAAGCAAGTTTACTTTTATAATGGCCGCAATAAACCTAGCAGTGTTATAGTTCCGGCTTTTCCGCCAACAGATGTCGTTACTAATCGAACGGATCGCCTTCTGTTGAGAGTTTTAACAGTTTTATTGTGGTAATAATGATTGCCAGAAGGTTTACATATCCGAAAGTTTTGTTCACTCTTAAAACCTGTCTTTATGGACATCTTAAAGTATACTATAAAACATTTTATCAATGGTTTTCATAAAAGCAGTCTTAAAACTGTGAGTTTCAATTATTGCTGTAATAAAACCCCAATAAAAATCAAAGAAAACCAATCAGCAATGAAATTGTTACTTGGGTACAAGAAGATCTCACATATTTACATTTTTTTATCTTTTGAAAGAATACGTACTTCAAGCAGTTGCGATGGGGATCTCGATCGGGTGGCATTGTTCGGCGAAAGAAAAAAAACGAAAAGTGACGCGTGTTTTTAGCAGGAGCACACCTGAGCAGAGGAGAATATCAAATTAATAACTGCGAAATAACATAACCTGTTTTTATATCTTGGTTTGTTATCATTATCTTATCACGGCATTACTTCTCCATAACATCTTTTGTAGGACAATCTTATTTTGTTATGAGCACGGTATTGGTATGCATTCATTAAATAATACTTAAATAATATTTTTTGTTGTAAAACAAATTAGAGTGTGTATAAATATTTAATTCATCAATACCACAACGATAACAAGTTTTGAAATCAAAACTACATCATTGGATTACACAGCGTCACAAAAATTAACTTTTGGTCTGTCTCAAGTGCAATCTTATGCCAGATTTTGGACCGCCGAATCCGAATTCGTGCTCCAGCACGTCACAATTTTGAGTTATACCTCAATTTATGGGGCAAAATATGCGATTTTGGGCTTTTTTGACTGCAAGCCATTAGGTATGAAAATATTTTTTTAGGGAAGCAAAAGGTAAATTGGTTAATTAACATCTAAATTAACGACTCATGCAAAATATTTCGTTTTACCAAATAAAATTTGATAGATGATAGGATTCGGATTTAGCGGCCCAAAATCTGTCGGAGACACATAAGTTTGCTCTTGAAACAAAAAAATGTTGCGCTGTGTTATTTACGTTGTTTTCAGCATTCCGAGATGGAGAGCTTATGCATAATCTCTCATCTGTTCACCATCCTCTTCTCTCTGGTCTTACATCCTAACTGGTAGCATATAAGCTGCTCAGCCTTATGTTTTGGTGTTATAGATAGTAGAGTCAACATTGATCAGCGGAGATTAGCGACCTTTTTCTTTTGGATACAGAACATGATTTCCCCGAGCAGAAGGGAATAGCAACAGCATAATAAAATGTGTTATTTAGGAAAAATAACTGAGTAGCGGAAAGAGTTATTTTCATGTTATTTACATAACATTTCCTGTTATAAACTTGTCTGTCATAAGCGGCAAAATAACAAATATTATAACAAAAAAATGTTCCTGGAAGACCTGTTTAATAACATGTTTTGTTAGTTTCAATAACAACTTAATAACAGCGAATTTCGAAAATATTTCAATAACAAATTTTGATATGAATACGTTATTGATAACAATCTGAAAACAAAATTTGCTTTTTTTTCTGTTGCGGATAGGAATAGGAACTCCTCCATAGTCCCATATGCATTCAATGGGATACGCAACAATAGGATCTATTGTTAAATGTTTCATTCATAATTGGGACGCTATTGTTGTCGCAAGCGATTTCTTATCGAAAACAGAGACAAACAATAGTTCTCGCTTATTTTCCAAACACCTTACGATGTAAAACTACCGTCGTTTTCAAACCCTTTATTAGGTGGTTCATTGTTTATAAGATTAATTTACATTATTACCTCATTGATTGACACATTTATCCTAGTTAATCTAAGTGAGCTCGATGCAGTCAAACCAATAAAAATAAAATGTCTAAAAATAATCAATGAAGTTCTTGATGACCTTTTTTTACATTTTTGTCGAAAATGTGTTCTTCGTCGTTGAATTTCACCAGTTGATCCAAAATGTTTCATAAAATGTCTAACACTCTATTACACTCTCTATTTTCGTATTCATACCTAACTGAAACTGGGACAAAAAACAGGTATACTTTTCAAAGTGCTTATAAAACAAAAGGCTGATTAGTTGGCACTGTAACGTGATGTCAGTAAGAAGAGGAACTGATGACAAAATAATATTTTCTCTTACAGTTCCTCACGGAATGCTGTGAACAACGAATATCTCGAATGGTGTAGTTTTGATTGCAAAGCTAGTTATGTTGTAATATTAATGATCAAATATTTGTACTAGTCTCAATGACACAATAATAACTGAACTTGTGCTACAACAAAACATGTTATTGAAATGTTATTTAAAGAAAATATACCAAGAGCACGATCATAACAAAATAAGATTGCCCGACAAAACATGTTATGGAACGGTGATGACTTAATAAGTTAATGATAACAAACCGAGATATAAAAACAGGTTTTGTGATTCCGTTGTTATTATTTTGATATTTTCCTCTGCTCGCGTCACGATTCCAACAACGCCAGCGAGCCATTTTACAAGATGTTTTCGATCAATAGTAAAATTCCAAGAGAAGCTTATTGAAAGGTTTCTTAGAAAGATACCATAAACTTCAGACAAGTCTTCTGGGGAAATTAAAAAAATGGGTCGATTATGGGCAGAGGGTGCACTCTATCTCCCTCGTGGCATTTACCATACCGAATATCAAAATTAAGGCACATTATTATATTTCAGGTATATTAAAGAAATTTTGTTTAATTATTGATTAATAATGGATACATGGTTATCTTTATTGTAATCATAGCTAATTTTATTTTTAAATTATTATCAATAACTTCGAAAGTTCAATATTTGTTATTGAAGTATTTTTATATTCATTATTATTAAGTTGTTATTGAAACCAACAAAACACGTTATCAAACTGGTCTTCCAGGAACGTTTTTTTTGTAATGATTTTTGTTATTTTGCCGCTTATGAAATACCAATTTATAACATAATATATTATGTTAATTACACGAAAATAACTGATTCCATTGCTCGGTTATTTTGCCAAAATAACGCATTTTATTATGGAGTTGTTATTTCCTTCTGCTCGGGCATTGTCCTTCCTCGTGAAGAGATAAAAATGGATGCACCCTTGGTAGCCAACAGTATTGCAGAAAATTGAAGGAGTCAAGGAGTGGTTGCGGTCATCCGACGACATGGAACTGGGTGAGATCATTCCGATTTTTTTCTTTACATCCTAGAAGTAGTTGGGGTAATTTCGTCAATGCGTTTTCATGAGGACTCCTGGAGTCTGGTAATATTTGCAAATTAATCTTGTAGCTTTGTTGCTGGCCTAATAATAAAGCGTAAAGAATAATAAAATGTTAGAAGCAAGTAATTGCAATACACAACAATCATTGAGCAAATTTAAAATAATTGGCTTAATTGCCTCAACGGCTGTCGATCACGGGTAGCACATGGGACTACTCTTAGTAAAATACATAATTCGAAAAAAGTTATCTAAGCTTGAAAGTTTATTCTCCGTCTAAAGAGATGAACCAGCCTAGGGCTGAAAATCTCTATAATAAAGAAATAATAATAATAATATTCTCCGTCTACTCTTAGTTCAATACTGTGAGAAACGCACGACTATTTTCGTGAGTCGGTCGGTTTTCTCGGTAGGGAGATGGGGACGCGAATATTGAATACGGAATCAAAAGCACGCGATAACCTTCGTGGGAAAGTCGGTTTTCACGGTTAAGTAAACTATCAATCCGGTGACGCGTTTAATATTGAACGATCGTTAACGTATGTGCATTACCCTTACTATCGCGACCAAATAAACCATAATCGGAATGAAGGCCGTGTCGTGTATTTTCATATAACTAGTGGATCATATCACCTACCAAAGTTGGCTCCAACTATGTACCTGCTGGGGAGCTCAGGATAGATATGTGATAGTGAGATATAAGTAACAACAAATGTGACAATTGTGTATTTTTTATCGTTTTTCGGCTACGCAGTTTTATTAAACTAACGACGTTATATATTCTCCCATAGTTTCTACATTTGGTGTGTCTACCTCCATTCCTTAAGACTACGTAGCCGATAAACTATCAATTTGGTTTAACAGTCAATCAATTATTAGTAATTGTGTATGTAGTTTTATTTATGAAAAAACATGCTACTTAAATGCAGGAAAACACTAAAGGTGACTAAAGGAAACGAGTTCGATGCTTGAAAAAAAAAAATCTAAAACCATTGAAAAAAGATACTCAAATTTATTCACTCGTTCAAATTGTTCATCGGTTTCTTAGTTCCTCCGAACACGATCTCTCCTCGTTTGGCAAATTCATTACGCGACTGTCGAATGGTCATCTTAGTAGTCTCCGGTAGGAACATATAGAATATCACTGCCAAAACGATCAACGGGATTCCAAAAGTCATCATCACCCCTCCGTAGCGGTAAGTGCTTACAAAATCCCACGAAAATACAATACAGGTGATCAGAATCTGCAGCAGATTCTCCACCGTATTCACGACACCGATGGATGCTGCCTTCTTTTTCGTACTGAAGGCTTCCGAACTGTACACATCAGGAACGAAGGTTATTCCCGCTGAAGCAACTATTTCGTATGCAAGCATGATCGCGATGCCCACGTCTCGGTTGAACGAATAATTAGCTAGGTATATGGTGCCCAGAACCACCAGGATGAATCCACTACCAACAGTTGATGTCACCATGGTCGCCCTCCGTCCAAAGCGGTCGATTATGAAGAGAATAGTGGTTCCCATGACGATTCGGAACAGCAAGATGACGACCGCAGCCATGCTGTATTGTTCCATTCCAAAGAGTTGATCGAGCAGTCGCAGGCGAACTAAATTCAACGCCATGTTGAACGACAGTACAGAGGCAATCTTGCAGAGGGATATCAACACCAGGGGCCGGATGTTTCCATCTTTGAGGATCGATCGCGATCCGAGCTCGTCTTCGGTTAGCATGGTCTTGAACTCGGTCAGATCGTTCCGGATATCCCACGTCTCAGTCGACTCGTTCCGCAGCTTCATCATGCTTGTGACCGCTTCGGCGTCGCGTCCTCGCTGCAGGAGAAACACCGGCGACTCGTAGGTCAGGAACTGAGCCAACAATCCTCCGAGGATAGCGAACACCAGACCAAGAATGCCCATCAACCGGTTGGGATCCATCCAACCGAAGGTTGCTCCGGGGCTGATGGAACCAAATGTCAAGGCTCCTATCATAAGGCAGTAACTAATGCCGGCCATGTTCATACCGCGGAGTTCTTTAATTGAGGTTTCGCCGCCGTGAATCGGGAAGATCAAGTAAGCCATTCCGTGCGCTAGGCCTAATAGGACACGTGCGAAGGCCACTACGATTATATGGTCCGGCTTGGCCACGAGAAGGACGCAAGCTACGACAGCTAGCACCATGTAGACTTTCTAGGGATGAGAAAACTCGAAGGTCAACAAGAACTCGGATCACTGATAGCCTGAGCACTCACCGAAAGTGGTTTCTTCTCGTAGCGATCGACCAGGAGATAGCCAGCCAAGGTTCCTACAACTGCCGCCACGTAGAAGATGATCGACACTGCCAGAACGGTACCCTCGGAATGATCGAACGTCCACGCTTGGTACCGCAGGTCCATGTTGAAGATGGTAGATCCAACCATCATACCGCTGGTCAGCAGGGTCATGGCGCCTGAAATACGGACACGGAAGATGATCAGTCTACGGTTCGGAAGCTTTAGAGTTTATTTCCTGCCGTGATTGGTCATTTGATCTGTGCATTGAGCAAAATGAAAAATAAAGTTAATGTTTAACAAGCTTAAACGGTTTTTGTGGGGGCTCCTAAAATGTGGGGGCCCGGAGCCCTGTCCCCCCTCGGCTCCCCCTTAGATCCGGCCCTGATTCCACCCATATTTTTCAATACGTAGAAGTTTTCTCGCATGCTTGACCATCCTTCAAATGGACGTTGATTTTGTCAAGCAATAGAGCTCCTTTTCAGTCGGTTATCTCTTTCCGGTGTGATTAGTCACAATCGTTATAGCAGAGCTATCTTCGCAAACAGAGATAGGTCCATACAATGCAGTAGTTCTTCGAGGGATACCGTGTTCATCGATGGACGGCGCTTGCCATGATTCAGGAATATACCTTTGGACTTCTGTGCTAGGAACGTAAATACTTGGAGATTTGTTGAACTTGCAGGAGTCTATAAATCACAATCAATTGATTGTTATTCTTTGAGCTTAAAGAACCTGAGCCGTTTCGATTACTCATGATAACCCATATCTTTATAGGTAGTCCTGAAAAGCAATTAGGATTACCACCAGCCATCTACTTACCTGCCGCCAAAGTGTTCGATTGCGGCTTGTTCTTCTGCGTCATCTCGAGCCATGCTCCGCAGCCTCCCATTTTGAAGCGTGTCTTTTCTAAATCGGTTTCACTTTCTACGTTCTCTCTTGTTTTTCACTCAGTTCAATACTATAAGTCAAACAAACGGTCCTCCAACGCGTAAATCCTTCAGCTGTGCTGCTTGTTGACAAACTGAATCGTTGTTGGTCGAACGTAGATAAACTTCCCGCGGGGCGTCCCTATCAGTTGAGTCACCTTATCTTTCGAATGCCAATTCCCGAACGAAACGACACCTACTAATTGAATGTGTCACGCACACACTGACGTAGTAGGTTTCACAAGAGCTGATTTGAGAAATAATGCACGTATGTCCATTTCAAGAAACTTTGAAGTACTAAGAACGTTATTTTTCATTACTTTATGTTTTGTTTCAGTTAGTAGAAGCGTTAGCTATTGTACAAAATTCAACTAGGTTTGAATCTCGATGCGGACGACTTGTGATCACTTTTCTTTTCCGTGTGCATAACATTATCTTATATGATATTGATGCAAACATGATAACATTGTACAGAATTTAAAACAAAAACACTAAATCTGGACTTCTGTCACTCTTCAACCAAACGATCCATTTTCAACGAACAAGTTGCAATCGATTGGCGTACGCGTTATCAGCTGCTGATAACGCGGAAACAATGCAACGTCATTGAAACTCTGACAGCGGACCGGAAGTTGGCTTCGTAGTAATTCCTGAGATTGCAACCAGTAGACTTATTGTCTTTCGTTTAGATCTACGGCCCTACGTACGGTGTGTTGAAAGGATTTAGAATTATTGAGCTTTGCTGTTTCGCAAATCTGCTTTTAACTTTTATCATATTTTCGAGTAGGAATAATGTTGCAATTTGGTGACAGCTCAATTCTCATACATAAAAGGCTACTAGCCAATTTTGCTTGCCTTTCTTTTTTAAAAACAGAAAATACTTGCAGTGAACATGTGCTCACTACATTGTGGGTGGAGAATAGAGTACAGTGAATACATTTTAAAAGCAAATATTAAAACTGAAATATATATAACGAGAAAATTGTTTTTACTTTTTGATCAAAAAAAGTAAACACCTATGATCAGGAATGGGAACACTCACTTGCAAAGAGTTACTCTCACCTGAGGGAGAGGAAAGGAAGGAATAAGGGATATAGAAAAGAAAGTTAATAGGATCGACGTAATCGTAAAAGCGTACCACAACGGGTTCAAACAGCGCCCTGAAAAGGGCACAGTAAAAAACACACAAAGCGTAAAGTAAGCCTTTAGCTACTTACCGTAACGAGTTCAGAACAACAGAACATCCTGAAGATGTAGGCTTCTTAGGTCAGTTTCACTTAACCTATTAACGCCCAAGATGTCTAACAATTTAAATCTTCAAATAAATTTGTTATCAAACATACTTAAAACAGCCGATCTTGTGCGAATCTCGGTTGAAGTTCATTTGCTGGAATCACGACTATACGCTTGACGTTTAATGTTTGTTGATAGCGGTACCCACACGTACTGCTATGAATAATTTTAACTTTTTGCTGATAGATAATTTGCGATTTCCGAGTGCTCGGCTGCGCGAATCTCGGCAAAAGAATGGAAATTAGCCGAGATCACTTTACTATTACTTTAGAGCTTTTAGTAGAACTTGTTACTTCAGACTCTAGTTTAATTTAAAAACACTTCACTAATACTTTACTTTTGCAAAAGAAAATAAAAAATGAATAACTCTTTTAAAGAAAAACTAGAAAGGACGAGCAAATTCCTTTTAATTCTACTACTGTGCTTATCTTCGGACATATAGGCCTATTTCGTCTGTGACTTACAGACTTCTTCAGTGTCAAGTGCTCGACTGAAGAAAACCTCGCATTCGTTGTGGTATTTATACTAGGAGTGTATGTGTAGGTACGTGTGTGGGTAAAAGTGTAGGTATAAAAATGTAGGTACAAAATTGTAGGTACATATTTGTAAAAAAAGGGGGTGTATCTGCCTGTTAGAAAACAGGGTGTCAATAAGATACCTAAAGCTAGGAAAATTCCTACCGATTTGGTAGGTAGTCAATTGGTGTTTGTTGTGTTATTTTTTCCTGCCGATTTGGTAGGTAGTCAATTTGTGTTTTGTGTATTGTGTAATGTTTTGTGTGTGTTAGGTAAAAATTTAAACAGCCACGTGTACCCATTGCCCTGATCCTTGTTAAGTAGTTTTTTATTGTTTTGTTTGTAAATTTCTAAACTTTCTGCAACATCAAGTTTCCATGGGTTTGTAATGTGTCGTAAGAGTTTAATATTTGAAGTATTCATAAAATGTCCTTCATTGAAAATATGTTCAGCAACTTTAGATTTAAAATGATGAATGAGTCCCTTGTCTGTGTCTTTGTGTGCTTTTGATACTTCCGTTATGTGTTCTTTGAATCGTGTGTTGAGTGTGCGTTTTGTTTGTCCTATGTATATTTTGTCACAGTGATTACATGTTACTTTGTAAACACCAGATTTTGTTAAGTTGTCCAACGGGTCTTTCGTAGATCCTAAGAGAGTTTGAAGTTGGTTAGCTTTGCTTGTGAAAACTAATTCAAAACCAAACTTTCTGAGAATTGGTCGGAGTTTTTTGGTGTCATTGTTGTAGTTCACAGTTATCCGTTTAAGTGTAGGTTCTGTCCGTGTCAGTGTAGTCAAAGAACGTCTGTATTGTTGTTGTGTCTTTTTGTTGATGATCTGTTGTATTGTTTGTTTTGTGTAACCGTTCAACTGTGCTGTTTCGAAAATATAATTAAGTTCTTTCGTTTTTCCTGTTTCACTAAGTGGAAGTGTCTGCATTCGGTGTATCATGTGATTGAAGGATGCAATTTTGTGTTGATGTGAGTGATTTGATGAATTTGGAATAGTGCGTTGAGTGTGTGTCGGTTTTCTGTAAATTTCGAAGGAAAGTGTTGATTCTTGTTTTACGATGAGTATGTCCAAAAATGGTAGTTGGTTGTTCTGTTCAATTTCACAAGTGAATTCGATGTTTTTGTGTGCATTATTGATATTGTTCAAGATTTCAGGTAAAAGGTGTTTCTTAACAATGCTAAACACGACGTCAACGTATCTCCACCAGACTTCAGGAAGCTGTTTGTTGTTTTCTAAGCGTTTTTCCAAATTTGCCATAAAAATTTCACTTAAAAATGGAGAAAGTGGATTGCCCATGGGGGCACCATTAAGTTGTTTGTAGGTTTCACTTCTGAACGAAAAATAATTTTCTTCCATACAAAGTTTGGTTAATTTGATGTATGTACGAACTTTCTTAATCCAATCTGAATTTGAATCTTCATATTGGTTCAGAAGCCAATCTTCTAGTAGGTTAATGGCCTCTTTAACTGGAATGCTTGGAAATAGTGATTTAACGTCGAATGAAACTAAAATTTCATCGTCGTTAACGGATAAATTCTGTACTAGTTCTGTGAATTGTTCGGAATTTTTGACAGATCTCCTGTGAAATTTTTTAGGCATGTTTTGGAATTCTTGTACTAAATATTTGGCAATTTTGTGTGTAGGTGAACCAATGGCTGAAACAATCTCACGCATTTCATTTCCAGGTTTATGAACTTTGGGAAGTCCTTTTATTCTTGGCAATGAAGGGTTAGATTCTTTCAGGCTTTTAATGACGCTTCCTAGAACTGGTGTAGACTCTTTGAGAGTTTTGTCAACACGTCTTACTAATCCTGGAAGAGGATCAGTACGTTGTTTTCGGTAAGGTCCATTTTGAATCTTGTTATTCATTATTTCATCATAGTCCTCTTTGTTCATGATTACTGTTTTGTTTCCTTTGTCAGCTTTCAGATAGAAAACTGGTTTCTGGTTAAGTTCTTTGATTATTCGTTGTTCTTTCAGGTGTTCTTTGTTCAATTTGTTTTGTTGTGTGTTTTGAATAGTGTTAGCTGTTTGTGTTCTGATTTCTTGAATCTGTGGTGTCTGTAAATTGTTCGTGTTGATAGCTGTTTCAATGTCGATTATGGTTTGTGTTGAATCTGGTTTAGAGTGTACTGCGTAGTTAAGACCTTTGTTGAGAAGGGTCAACTGTTCTTCCGTAAACTGTTCGGAAGAGCGATTGACCACTAACCCAGTTAGTTCTTGTGTTGTGTTTTGTGGTTGTGTAGAAGAACATGTAAACTTCGGATTTTGCATCTTTAATGCTTTAAGTTTTTTATCTAGTAATTTCCTTTTTCTTTCTGATTCACAAAATTCTGCAACTTTTACTTTTGTTAGAAAATTAGGGAAAGATTCAGGATAATCTTTCGCTAACTTTAAATGGAGAGAATAACATTCCAAAGTTTTCATGTTGATCTTGCTGTGTAGTTTTTTGATGCTTTCTTTGATGAGTGTTTGTTCAAGTGTCTTTACTATGTTGGGGTTTGTGGCTGTTTTAACTTTTACCTTGTGACTTACGGGAGTAAGCCTGTACTCTATACACTTCTTGAGAAACGCGATATCCTTGTGTAATCCTGCGATGGTCTTCTTCAACTCGATGAACTTATTCGGCTCTGACTTTGGCTTGGTTGCCATCTTCACTTTACTATTACTTTAGAGCTTTTAGTAGAACTTGTTACTTCAGACTCTAGTTTAATTTAAAAACACTTCACTAATACTTTACTTTTGCAAAAGAAAATAAAAAATGAATAACTCTTTTAAAGAAAAACTAGAAAGGACGAGCAAATTCCTTTTAATTCTACTACTGTGCTTATCTTCGGACAGATAGGCCTATTTCGTCTGTGATCCTCTTCCAGGATTAGTAAGACGTGTTGACAAAACTCTCAAAGAGTCTACACCAGTTCTAGGAAGCGTCATTAAAAGCCTGAAAGAATCTAACCCTTCATTGCCAAGAATAAAAGGACTTCCCAAAGTTCATAAACCTGGAAATGAAATGCGTGAGATTGTTTCAGCCATTGGTTCACCTACACACAAAATTGCCAAATATTTAGTACAAGAATTCCAAAACATGCCTAAAAAATTTCACAGGAGATCTGTCAAGAATTCCGAACAATTCACAGAACTAGTACAGAATTTATCCGTTAACGACGATGAAATTTTAGTTTCATTCGACGTTAAATCACTATTTCCAAGCATTCCAGTTAAAGAGGCCATTAACCTACTAGAAGATTGGCTTCTGAACCAATATGAAGATTCAAATTCAGATTGGATTAAGAAAGTTCGTACATACATCAAATTAACCAAACTTTGTATGGAAGAAAATTATTTTTCGTTCAGAAATGAAACCTACAAACAACTTAATGGTGCCCCCATGGGCAATCCACTTTCTCCATTTTTAAGTGAAATTTTTATGGCAAATTTGGAAAAACGCTTAGAAAACAACAAACAGCTTCCTGAAGTCTGGTGGAGATACGTTGACGACGTGTTTAGCATTGTTAAGAAACACCTTTTACCTGAAATCTTGAACAATATCAATAATGCACACAAAAACATCGAATTCACTTGTGAAATTGAACAGAACAACCAACTACCATTTTTGGACATACTCATCGTAAAACAAGAATCAACACTTTCCTTCGAAATTTACAGAAAACCGACACACACTCAACGCACTATTCCAAATTCATCAAATCACTCACATCAACACAAAATTGCATCCTTCAATCACATGATACACCGAATGCAGACACTTCCACTTAGTGAAACAGGAAAAACGAAAGAACTTAATTATATTTTCGAAACAGCACAGTTGAACGGTTACACAAAACAAACAATACAACAGATCATCAACAAAAAGACACAACAACAATACAGACGTTCTTTGACTACACTGACACGGACAGAACCTACACTTAAACGGATAACTGTGAACTACAACAATGACACCAAAAAACTCCGACCAATTCTCAGAAAGTTTGGTTTTGAATTAGTTTTCACAAGCAAAGCTAACCAACTTCAAACTCTCTTAGGATCTACGAAAGACCCGTTGGACAACTTAACAAAATCTGGTGTTTACAAAGTAACATGTAATCACTGTGACAAAATATACATAGGACAAACAAAACGCACACTCAACACACGATTCAAAGAACACATAACGGAAGTATCAAAAGCACACAAAGACACAGACAAGGGACTCATTCATCATTTTAAATCTAAAGTTGCTGAACATATTTTCAATGAAGGACATTTTATGAATACTTCAAATATTAAACTCTTACGACACATTACAAACCCATGGAAACTTGATGTTGCAGAAAGTTTAGAAATTTACAAACAAAACAATAAAAAACTACTTAACAAGGATCAGGGCAATGGGTACACGTGGCTGTTTAAATTTTTACCTAACACACACAAAACATTACACAATACACAAAACACAAATTGACTACCTACCAAATCGGCAGGAAAAAATAACACAACAAACACCAATTGACTACCTACCAAATCGGTAGGAATTTTCCTAGCTTTAGGTATCTTATTGACACCCTGTTTTCTAACAGGCAGATACACCCCCTTTTTTTACAAATATGTACCTACAATTTTGTACCTACATTTTTATACCTACACTTTTACCCACACACGTACCTACACATACACTCCTAGTATAAATACCACAACGAATGCGAGGTTTTCTTCAGTCGAGCACTTGACACTGAAGAAGTCTGTAAGTCACAGACGAAATAGGCCTATCTGTCCGAAGATAAGCACAGTAGTAGAATTAAAAGGAATTTGCTCGTCCTTTCTAGTTTTTCTTTAAAAGAGTTATTCATTTTTTATTTTCTTTTGCAAAAGTAAAGTATTAGTGAAGTGTTTTTAAATTAAACTAGAGTCTGAAGTAGCCGAGATCAGCTGATTGTGTATATTAAACCTTAAGGCCTAAGGTATCGTAAAATTGTAATTTTCATAAAACAATATATTATCAACAGTCAAGTTCCAATAAAATAAACATAAAAGTCTATGGTGCAGTTAAAAAAAATACCTTCAGTGTGGGTTTTCGACATCTTCTTCTTCTTCTTTATGGCTCTACGTCCCCACTGCCCAACTAACAATCCCTCATTTAACAGGCACCATTATGACGAATTAATTAAGCATAATGTTGAATAACATTTGAATTATTTTCACGTACAACCTATGTTCGGGTTTTGTTCACACAAATTTGGAGAAGTTATAAAGCATCATGTTGTGCACCAACTTATTTTTTTGTTGTTCAAAGCGTTTTACCGATGTACAGGAAAGTTGTTATTAAGCTTTGGCAAAAATGACTGATAATAAATAAAATGCAAAAATGTTGAATTCCCACAAGAGTAATTATTTGCTCTCTTGTTGAGAACACCTATTACGAAATAAGAATTACATATAAAATTACCTAAATCCGGATTAGAACTTGAGACCTGTCGATTACCAGCCGCATGCCTTCCTATCTGCGCCAACCTAGAGATGGTGAGATTCAGCGCCCAAAGCAAAACATAATCTTCCCATGGCTCAATAATGATCACTCCTGAGCTTGTGTTCAGCAGTGGTGAATTAGCACATCACGAGGTAATCAACTGAACAATGCCTTATACTTCAACAGCTGTTCAGCTCAAAACACGTGTTTTCGATTCTGATTTCGCTGTATTTTTATCGCACGGTGAGAAAACTTGTATCTAATGCGGCCAAAAAGTGTTGGTCCTTATTGAAGATATTCTTTCCAGACGAACTAATTGCGATATGAATATGTTTTTATTTTTATTATTAAATATCGATTTTAAAAAATGTATGACAATATGTGGTGTGGTATGGTCTTGGACATGGTGCATCACATCATCTGTTCAGGTAATCTACTCATGCTCAGTCGAAGATCCGTTAAGCATTTTTTTTATTTATGCTTTTGTCATGGAATCTTGATATTATGTTCAATACAAATGAACATAATATCAAGATTGTTCAGGATGTTTAGGGATACTTCAAATATGTCGATTTCTGAATGCTGTTTGATTATCTAGGTGACTGTGGGAACAATATTCAGTAAACACGACAGCACTGAAATGTCAAATGCTTGGTCAAATGCGTCGATCCAAGTGTCTCGTACAATCGAACTGCTGCGGAAGATAAAAAATATAATAATCAAGGTACAAGATATCTTGTTACAGACTAATAAATAAATGCCTCATTTTTACGTTGATTACGTCTCTTGGCACTCAATGTTAAACTACAAAATTCTATTCTGTTTTATTTTATGTGATTCGTTTAAAGTTTTGGGTATTTAATAATTTGGTTGTCTAAACAGTTTAAGCTATGATTTATACCATAATCCAAACAAAGTTCCGAGTCACGGGCTGAAGGTGTTTATTTGACAAGTGAAAAGCACATTGTTCAGGAGCATATGCTAATCGATACATCAGCTTAATAAGATGCAGATAATTGTTTTGTTAAACTCTTTTGTTAAGGAATCAATGCTTGTCGAATAAATTTCTTGTTAAACGTTTGAAAAGTGTTTTAATTTATCATTGTTGGTACCGATGAGGAAAGTCGAACATTGACTACTTTCTCAATTGAAAAATCATTTAAACAGTAATGTGTAGAGCATAATTTTAATTCAGCTATCATTACCATTATTAAGCAACAATTCAGCAAGCTTGCTTGTTTGTGACTTGCAATTGTTAGTTGGGTGGACTTGGCCTGCCTCGCTTCAACTTAGTGTTGCTTGAGTACTTCCACGGTTATTAATTGAAGGGTTCTTTTTGCCTGCCATTGCATGAATTTGTATGTTGTGAGGCAAGTACAATGATACACTATGCCCAGTGAGTCGAGAAAATTTTCCCGACCGAAACGGGAATCGAACCCGTCGTCTCTGGATTGGCGATCCATAGTCTTAACAACTAGGCTAACTGTAGGGTTTTCGACATTTGATGAATTTTTCAAACTCTGTTTCAGCACAAATTTTATACTATAGTTGTGTACTGATCTGGAAAATAAGAAAATAACTGTCACATGACATCATGGTTTACTAAAGCTATATAAAAACATCAAAAAGCCTATTTCTCCCTGTTTCTCTATTTTTCTCTTACTGTCCCACTTTCATTAGCTGTAGTTCACGCTCGGCAGGAATCCCTGAAAGTCACAAAAGAACCCCTGATAGGGTCCTTAAAGAAATTACGGAAGGATTCCCGACTGGAAGCTCGGCAGGATTCTCTGAAAGAATAATTGAAGAAATCCCAGGAGGAATGTCAAAAAAACGGAAAGAATCTTTGGAGGGACCCCGGCAGGAATCCTGACACGAATACCTAAAAGAATCCCGCAAGATTCTCAAGATTCACAGAAATCGTTGGAGCAATCCTAGCAGCAACCCCTAAAGGAATCCTTGACGCATTCCTGCAAGGGATCTTCGAAGGAAATCCAGCAGTAACCCTGAAGTAACTAGTAGAACACTTGGGTGAAACTTAGTATAATTTTCTAAAGCAATTTCGGGAGGATTTTCTGAAGGAATTCTGGGAAGCATATCTGGTAGAATCCTGAGAGGAATCACCGCATAAAGCTTGGTAGGAATCCCTTAAATAATCACAGAAGAAATCCCAGGAGCAATCACTGTATAAATCCCGAGAGGAATGCCTGAAAAACTCCTGAGAAGCCGGCAGGGATTCCGGCACGTATACCTGAAAGAATTCCACCAGGATTCTTTGAATATATTTCGACAGAACTGTTTGACAGTATACTAGAGTAGTACCGAAAAATCGTTCGATCGGCGCGAGTGTTTTCTTGTTCCATTCCAGCTGCATGCTTCTCCGGTGGAAGCAAAATCTTTCGGGCCCGAACTCGACGCGTCCACAGATGCATTTAGTTATTATTTTAGATTAGATTTTGTGCCTCGTTCGAGTACAAGAAACCAGGACAATCAGCGGTGGAGAGATAGATGGAGGCACATGAATGGGTGAGCTCGTTTCATACTATTGTTCATTGATCCATTGTCAGTTCGTATCACCAATTACCGACAATGGTTACCCTTCCCAACTAACAAGAACTCCTTCCTGAGACAAACGTGGAGATGCAGTGATTAGCGGTCTTTATAACAACGTTTGTCTTACTAACATTCCCTTCCATCCTCGATGACCGGACGGACGTGGCCACGGACCTAAATAAAGTTGAGAGGTCTCAAGCTGTGTACATAGAGAATAGTAAGCTAGTCCCAAGCCCTATTCATTGGTTCTTTGTGCAATTTCGATTGCTCTGATCAATCACGGAGTAGCAACTACGAATTGTGCGGTCATCTATGCTCATGTTGAACTCGTAGGCGTTATCTGATAGATTTACACTGTGCTGTGAAAGTTGAAAGGAAGGGAAACGGTTTTTTCAACCGTTTCTGGTTTCAGCGATGGCTATGAACATATGAATATACAGGGGATGGCCAAAATGTTTGGGATAGGCATTTTTTTTCTCTCACAAAAAAGTTCAACAAGCTATAACTTTTCATAGAGCGCATAAAAAAATCTCATATTTTGACTGTTTGTCAACCTATTATGTGTGCATCATTGGTACAAATGTGGGCTCGATTGATTAATATTTCGCAAAGTTAGAACCGTTCGGGTAAAACACTATTTTTCAAACAACTCATTTTTGAGGTGTCATATCTCGGAAACCACTGAACCGAATTGAATGAAATTTTGAACGTACACTAACAAGATTTTAATGCTTCACAAACTATTAAAACATAGGTACTTTTTGAACGATGAAAAAAGTTATCATGAATTGGCACTTTTTGGATTTTTCTCGAAAAAATGTATTTTTTTTTACATCAATGTCAATAAATTTTAGTGTTGGTATCCAAAGATTTTCCACTTCTGTTCTCAAGTTATCTCTAATCAGATATATTAGAGCCTATTTAGATTGAAGGAAGAACACATTTGGTAATTTTTGTGTGGTATTGTAAATTTGACTTATTTTCCTCTATATGGGTAAAAATTTCAATCCGGTATAACTTAATTCACCGTGAGAAAATATTACATTTTATAACGTCGTATTAAGTATCAATATATTGTTGATAAACGTTAAAAAATTCATTCAATTCGGTTCACTGGTTTCCGAGATATGACAGTTCAAAAATTAGTTGTCTATATAATAGTGTTTTACCCAAAAGGTTCCAACATCGCGAAAAATTTATCAATCGAGCCCAAATTTGTACCAATGATGCACATATAATAGGTTGACAAACAGTCAATATTTGAGATTTTTTTATGCACTCTATGAAAAGTTACAGCATGTTGAATTTTTTTGTTAGAGAAAAAAAGATGCCTATCCCAAACATTCTGGCCATCCCCTTTACATGAGTTGTATACATATATAGAGAAAGTAGATAGAAAAATACAAACCACTAGACCACCAAACCCGTCATTAACAATTTTGCTATTGAAAAAAAGTCCATAAAATCGAGGGTCCACTAAATCGAGGTATACCTGAACTGCGAACAGTGGTAAACATCTGATTTGCTGTTGGTCGACCCTCACGGTATTCACCGGCGAAGGACTTCTCAAGTGGTCCCAGTTTGTTGAACATGATGATCTAACACATCCCAAAACATCTTGAACCTTCTTTTGTAATTTTTATTTTCGTAGAGCCAATATAGGTACAAGTGTTTATTCATTTTACTGTTTTTAAGTTTCCTAATTTCGTCTTCGTATTAACATTCTTTGTTCTAACTACTAGCACATTTTACCGGTACCTTGTATGCAAAACCCGTTCGTTTCGTTTATTATTATGCACGATCTACTCAGCACAGCCCAACCGAGCCCACAACAATCCATTAGCCAAAGGTATATGTAGGATGTCTGTCTTATTCTTGCAGAATGGCCAGAATGATACACTCCACCTCGCGCAAAGAGTCAATAAATAATAATGTTTAACATGGGACGTTTATTGTTGTCGTCTTGACGGAGGTTCTTGCCGCCATCATCGTCGCAGACGTCAACGAAGCTCCAACCAACGAGTTGCGCAAAGAATTTTGAATTCTGAAGACGTATGTTGTTCCTCGGAATGAAGAACCACCCATTATTAGGCATATAGGCATTATAAGCAAGCACCTCAACATGTCCATATGGATGTAGCAGCAGGTACTCCAGAGTCGAGAGTGTGATGATTTGACTGCTAATTTGGTAATTCTGTATGAGCATCACAACAAGCATTAATAAATTTGTTGTGGAACAATGGATCCGCATGAATGGAATTTGAAGTATACCGGCACGGTGGGACTGAGGTTATGAACCAAAGTTTATTCATAATCTCTTCCTGTGCCTCAACATCAGTGATGATTTCAACCGTCATTGTGCGCAAGTCGAATGTATGTAAGATATTGTTACTGCTGCTGCTGCTGCTAGGAGTGAGTCAATAAGTGACAGCTCAAAAGAAAAATCCATCAAAGCCATTTAGCACAATAAGCTGCGCTGGTAGCCACTTTTCGATCCAATTATTACCCTTCGGACTGTGCTGGCTGGTGGAGATGCACTTGTGCTGTAAAAAGCCCCTGGCACATTCATTGCTCTCTGGAAAGAAGAGATTCCCTTACCTTGGGATGTATGGAATAAAATGCACTCATCTGAACATTTGTGTACTTTAAATAATTTTACGAAGCATATCCAGATTATGCTACTATGTAATACTTGCAGATGGCTATCATCATTTCCTTCACACGTTTAGAATCGTTTTCAAGTTCTTAACTCACATCTACCATCAACTCCCGAACATGCTCTAGAACAGATCTACAAGTTACTGTTACTGGAATCACCATATACCTATGCTTATCATGCTCACGCAATTAATACAGCTGACCGAGAATAAAGAATTGAGTTCAACAGATGTCGAAGATTATTCAAGAATTTACTGGTGCACTTGAAGATGTGAATGCATAAACCACATCTTCAAGTGCTCCAGTAAGGTCAGGGCAAATGGAGGATAACGTGCCTCTGGAGTCAGCCTTCTGATACCTGAAAGTCAGGTCAGAACTGGCCAATTTCATCGATATGAAATTTCCGATGGGCGCATTTCATACCGGTTCCCTCTTACATCCATCCCACTTTGGCTCATGTTTGGAAAGTCAATTAGAATGCCTTGCCTTGCAGAAGCTAAAAATCACTCTGGTTTGGTTGATGCCGAGATGACGATATGGTGGTTCAGTTCAGTTGTTGTTCAACAAATCGTGAGATGCGTATTTGCCTGATCGTTACTACACACAACAGATTACATGGAATCTCGCACCCAAATTGAATCGATCAATATTTGCCCGTATAGTTTGAGCTGATTGGTGATGGTGCTGCACAATCTTTGAAGGCTCTCGTGTAACAACGACGAAGTAGAACGGCTTGTTATTTTTGTAAGGCTCGATAGAATGATTGATTGATATTGCTTGCTGTTGATTCGTTTTTCACTGGTTTAGACTATTTGACAATGGGGTGCAATGGGGCTGTCGAACTTCACCAGACTAATTGAACGTCTTAAACGCTTCCAAACATTGCTTTATGAAGCAACATAACAAATCATAAACTCACTAACCATTGAGCTTAAGCTTGTTTGACCACCCGTAGTTGTTGCTCCGGTATCGCCAGATCAGCGATACTCACACAAGCAACCAATGAGACAATTGCTTAGGACTAGGACTAACAGGTATTTCCAGAATTTGACTGTTGGTGATCTTTTATTTTTAGGCGAGAATGGCGTCTGCAACGTCAGCTCGCAGCTCAATGTGGAAAGGGGGTGGAAGTGATGTTTGCAATTCCTGGCAATCCTTACCCATGGCAGTGGCAGACCATATATCTACCACTGTAGATACGCTGGTACTGGTGATTGGAGGACCGCTCATTCCTCATCGACCAGTGTACAAAGTGACATGGCGTCACAGAAAATCAAATCAACCACATCTGAATCAGGCGAAAATGGAGACGGAGCCTTCTTGATTCTTCACGGAATCAACTATCTACAAAACACTGATTAGACCGGTCGTCCTCTTTCTGAGATCTTTTTACTGATTTGGTTGCGGCCAAATTTCATGGATACTCACCATCCATTGACACTCAAAGTGATTTAGATGATGCCGTTGACACTACAACGACCTTCATCGTGGAAGCTTTTGAAGAAGCATACTCTCTACGGTCTGTGAAGATCACAAGAGGAACCCCTTGGTGGAAATCTGATCTGGCGAAACTCAGGAAACAATGTAGAAAGAGTTGGAACAGACGACGTTCGGCTGGTTCAGAGGCTTTCAGGTCGGCTCGCAAGGCCTACAGTAAAGCTCTCCAGTCTGCTGAACGATCCGGCTTGAAAAACCTTTGTACAAATGTTTCCAGTTTGAGTGAAGTCAGTCGGTTAAACAAAATCCTTGCGAAATCTATGGATTGCAGAATGAACGAACTTCGTTTGCCAAATGGTGATCTGACTTCTTCTGATGAGAAAGTTCTGGGATGCTTATTCAGCACACACTTCCCTGGATGTGTGGATATTCCAATTTGGATAAACCTGATGTCTTTTCTTGTAGTTACGATTCCCTAGCTTCGGCTCGGAGTATTGTAACTAAAGAATCGATTGAGTGGGCACTTAATAGATTTGCTCCTTTCAAATCTCCTGGGGCAGATAGGGTTTATCCTATTTTGCTTCAGAAGGGATTTGATTATTTCAAACATGTTTTGAAAAAATAAATACTTGTTTGCAGTTTTGCTACAGGGTATATTCTCAAATCTTGGCGGGATATAACTGTGAAGTTTATTCCGAAAGTGGGTCGTGCGTCGAATGAAGATGCAAAGAGTTTCAGACCTATCAGTTTGACCTCTTTTCTTCTGAAATGCTTAGAACGCATTGTGGATCATCACATCCGTGATGTTCATCTGGCCAACGTGCGTCTTCATGTGAACCAACATGCTTACCAATCTGGTAAGTCCACTGTGACTGGGCCCATATAGCCAAGGCGGTAAACGCACGGGTATTCAGCATGACCACGCTGAGGGTGACGGGTTCGATTCCCGGTCGGTCCAGGATCTTTTCGTAAAGGAAATTTCCTTGACTTCCTTGGGCATAGAGTATCTTCGTGCCTGCCACACGATATACACATGCAAAATGGTCATTGGCAGAGGAAGCTCTCAGTTAATAACTGTGGAAGTGCTCATAGAACACTAAGCTGAGAAGCAGGCTTTGTCCCAGTGAGGACGTTACGCCAAGAAGAGGAGAGAGGAGGACTGTGACTCTTTTACACAAGGTTGTTTACGATATCGAGGAAGCATTCGCTCAAAAGCAGTCTTGTCTGAGTGTTTTCTTAGATATCGAGGGTGCCTTTGAGAACGTGCCTTCGATGCCATGTTGGAAGCCGCACGAGGTCATGGTATATCTCCAATGATTTCCAATTGGATTCACCAAATGCTCAAAAACCGATATCTCTTCTCGACATTGCGTCTAGCAGGGATTAGGAAATTGAGTGTTTGTGGGTGCCCCCAAGGGGGAGTCTTATCACCGCTTTTGTGGAATCTCGTAGCAGATACGCTATTGAGGCAACTCAATAATAGCGGTTTTCCTACTTATGGTTTTGCCGACGACTACCTAACATTGTTAGTCGGTATGTGGTACGGGTTACGGGTACTCGGTCTACTAGAGGTCACTAGCGCCACCTAACGGATAAATCTATAACCAACTAGTTCACTATCGGATAGCTATTGATGTACTGATCAACCTTGCCGAAGACAAAATTCTTCTATGTAGTCGGATTCTCGAGCTTTGTGGATATCTTTGAGGGGGAAGAAGGTGCTTCGGACTACCATACCACGGAAGACGTTCTTAGAACTTCCTTAAAACCAAAATAAAAGGTGTTAGGTTACACAGCGCAACATTTTTTGTCTCAAGAGCAAACTTATGTGTCTCCGAAGGATTTTGGGCCGCTGAATCCGAATCCGGGCTCAGATTTGCTCTAACACGTCACAATTTTGAGCTTTACCTCAATTTATAGGGCAAAATATGCGATTTTGGGCTTTTTTGACTGCAAGCCATTAAGCAATGAAATATTTTTTTAAGTACTCAAAAGGTTAATTGGTCAATTAACATCTAAATTAACGACTCATGCAAAATATTTCGTTTTACGTAATCAAATTTGATAGATTTAAGCATTTTATGTTAGTATGAAAACTTGCATGCAACTTTTGGAGGATGACTTGTATGGGAAATATCGTACCTAACATAAATCGCTTAAATCTATCAAATTCGATGTGGTAAAACGAAATATTTTGCATGCGTCGTTAATTCAGATGTTAATTGACCAATTAACCTTTTGATTGCTTAAAAAAAATATTTCATTGCTTAATGGCTTGCAGGCAAAAAAGCCCAAAATCGCATATTTTGCCCTATAAATTGAGGTATAGCTCAAAATTGTGACGTGTTAGAGCAAATCTGAGCTCGGATTCGGATTCAGCGGCCCAAAATCCTTCGGAGACACATTAGTTTGCTCTTGAGACAGACAAAAAGTTAATTTTTGTTACGCTGTGTTATATGACGGTTGCCAAAACCTATACAAGACAAATTGGCTATCGAAATGTTACTTGAGTCTTCGAACAAAGTTCTAACATTTTACTTCTTGTCTACATCTCTTCTTCTCTCTCTACATCAGTATATAATAAGTATATCTAACCAATTCAACACTTTTTTGCATATAGGGTAAGTGTACCAATTGTGGCTATAGTACCAATTATTCGTCATAGTTGATTTTCACTCTTTGACGATGTAAATGAACAAGAAAAAAATTCTGAACAACAGATGACGTTCACAAAAGATGGTTGCACTCATTTAAACTCCACATTTTGCTCAAATTATGGTAGAAATAAATCTTTTTCCTTGAAATTTTGGCTTTCTTGCACCTTATATCGCCATAGTGTACCAGTTATGGCTAATCCCATAAGGAATGCATGCAAATAGTGCGAAAAGGAACCGAAGTTAACAAATGTAGCCATAACTGGCACAGGGTTCCTATCATTGGCACACGCTGTAATAAATACTTAAAGAAGTTTTGGCTCTGTTTCTATATTTTTCCTTTATAGTATGGAAACTAAACTATCTTTTAACATGTTGTTGACATTCGTTGGTCTTCTCGTTATTTATTTTTGTACAAATAGTTTTCCTTAGGTAGTGCCATAATTGGTACAGGCACCCTAATTGATAGTAACAGCACAACGGTTGTGTTCCCGTCTTCGAAAATAATAATAATTGAATGTAATATATAAGTTCATTGATTGATAAGAAAATTTATATCAGGACATTACTGATTGACGCCGGGAAACCATCGGCAGTGATGCTTGAATCTAGAACACCGGAACCATGACTTGATTTGTAAATAGGTATGAATCGTTTCTGTTATCAATTGAGAGGTGTGCAGAAAAATAAACACAAATCATTCAACTAATTCCACTTGATATTACTCTCGGCTTCCACTCGCAATCTAATGAAACGATGGATGGTAGCTACCATCCGGTTAAAAGTAATACATCACCACATACTCGTCCGTCATGATCGCGGATGAGGTCACGCGAGGTCCTCAAAGGCCAAACAGCTGATAACGGCTTGCTATGGAATTTTCCCTGGCGATGGTTTTGAATTTTACTGTTCTACATTGTAGGTATTGAGGTAATCGAGCATCTTCTTGATGCCGTTTCCCAAAATGCTTGAAACTCAGAAACCTAATAAGTACTCATTCAATTTCAGTTCCTACTTGTTGAAGGGTTTATTCCCATCACCAACTCCACGTTCAAGTAGTGCCATTTGCGGTTCATAAACGAAGAAATGCACAGCTGTATTGCCTGAGAGGAAGTTATGATTTACCCATGTACAAATAAAAAACGAAAACTTGAAAAAATGAGCAATGTATATTTTTGATTACTCAAATTTACACATGCAGGCTCTTCTTTCGATCGTAAGAATTGGAAATACTAAAACTCGAGTACGACCTCCAGGGAACATTTTTCGAAAGCATAAATCCTTTCATACTTCAAGATGAACAAGTCACTTCCGGTTTGCTGCAGAAATCCTCGAGATTGAATTTTGACTCGCAGTCAGCTTCCCAGCAAAAGTGTAAGAGTGCGGTAGAGACCTTGAAACATGTATTGCCGGTCGGGAGGATTTGGAAACAAAGAGGATCAAACCGAGTTGACCCCGAGGGTAAAAGGTCTCTCCTCTAAACCCGACGACGTGGAAGTCCGGATTTTGAAATCAGGCAGGCAAAAAAAAGCCAAGTCGATCCGAGATAACGAAAGAAGAATTGATGCGGCGAACGCGACGAACGATGCTGGAGAGAACGGAACGAGAAAAGGTCGTAAAAACTTTAGGGTCCGTTCCAGCTTTTGTTTTGGATTTTTATCTAACAAATCTTGCCGGGGGTCGATAGGGTCTCGCCAGAAGTATATTTTGTGTTCCTTTTTGGCAGACGGAAGATAATGGACTTTTACGACGTTCTACTCCGAGGGTGTTGTTTTGGGCGTCCATGACGAACGATCACGCTGATTTTAAATGGGATTGGAAATGTAATTTGGCTACATCCTGGCGTCAGTAAAAGTAGCAAAACTTTTATTGCAAATGTTATCGTTATATTGCGACAGTTTCATCCATTTTAACTCGCCCAGAATTATTTTATTATCAGAGTCGAATCTCGCACACGATTTCGAATCACAAACGTATCAAACAAGGTTACGTAGGGAAGAAATCTATTTCGTCATATGCGCTAATTTCCGTCATATCAGCCAATAATTACAGATATAGTTCAAACTTGCTATTGCGGATGGCCCATCAGATGAAAGCAAAAATATGTTTCACTCCACTTAAGAGTTGACAGTTCTTCTCGTTTTGCGTACGACGAAGGCAACCGCACCAAAGCAGCAGCTAGCCGAATTGTTCCTTATCACCGTCCAAATTTCGCTTTGCCCGATTCAATAGTTGAACAAACCTTCAATTCCGACCCCACAAAAGCTCTGTGGTACTTCAAAGTTGGATTTTATTGCTGCAGAATGCAGCAAAAGCTGTTCAATTTATCAAATCAATCACTTTTTCCCGTCGGTTAAATGTTTGTTTACGTTTGTCTTCGTCTAGGATGGATACTAGTAAGAGTGTGCGTGGATTTTCTTATGTTTGTTGCAATTGAAGTTTTAAATTAATTCTATTTGCTCGTAATTACATAATGACACAAAAGTTACGTCAAATTGGTAGAAGGTGTGCCGGGAATTGAATTCAGAAATTGCCCGAAATAGACGTGGACTAGACGGAAACAGAAATCGAGGAACAATCTTATTATACAATGATACAGCTCTCGACGCATACTAATTAGACACCAGCAAAACAAACTGCCTGGTGGCTAGGTATGCGGAGTGCGAGAGTAAGTCTCGGCTTCATATAAATAATTCGCTCGCACTTGTCGTTAGTGGGCACAAACAGGAGTGTGTTGTGGATTGGCATCTAAGCCGAAAAGAGAGATGAGTTTGTGAAATAGGAGTGTTCACGGTGCAGCTTCGGAGTCAGTTTGGCTTTCTATTCCGCAGAACCATTACCTGTTCTGTGGCTTAGTTGGTTAAAGCGCCGGTCTAGCGAATACGGAGTCGTGGGTTCGAATCCCACCAGAACGCGATTTTTTTCACAAATTTCATCTCTCAATTTGTCAATTAGCAACATTTCGTGCCTTCTAATTACAAGTTTTTCCAGTATGCAATCTTATTATATTAAGAAAATTGCAATACTTTCACGATATTTTTTTACATAATATGGAAGCTTGTTCACAAATTAGTAACTGATTCTATACTGTCCATGATTTAGTTTATTTGGGATCAAAAGTCACAGCAAAATGATGATGAATTCTTGAAAACCCCAATATTTGAGTAACTTGCTTCAATTTACTCCAGTTAAAAGCTATTGTGCATACCACTAACTAAGGTCGTATTGTTCCATTTAAAATTTCGTAATAATTTTGCTGCCAATTCTCTAGAACTATACCCATATTTCCTGAACCAAATTTCAGTTCGCTCCAAAAGGGCTCTTTCGTCGTGTCACAGATCCATTTTTTCGATTCCGATTCGGTCCTTATTTCAAACAACAACAAAAAACTCTACAACCTTTTGGCTTATGCTGGAGCCCAATCTGTTCGTCGTCCACCTCGTCGCACACTGCATCCAGCAAAAGCAAACAACAACGCCAACCAGCCAGCCAGCCAGCCAGTCGCAGTCGGTCCGATTCCTTGGAAATTCATGACGACGATCGTTATCCGCATACAAATGTTCTGGTTCTCCTCCGGCTCGGATCGGCTCACAGCTGAAACCCAACTCCTCCGCTAGCTGCAGTGGTTGACAAAAATATATTTACAATGCAAAACAGAAAAGTCGAAAAGCGTAAAAATAGAATTAAAAGTAGACATCGAAGTAGTATAACTAGAAAAAGAGCTAGAACTAAAAGTTGCAGTAGAAGTAGAATTCGAAGTAGAAGTAAAAGTGAATGTAGAATTTGAAGTAGAATACGAAGGGAAAGTAGAAAAAAATACTAAAACTAGAGGTAGAGCTAGCACTAGAGGTTGCAGAAGAGAAATAAGTAGAAATAGAAGTGGAAGTGAAAGTAGAATTAGAAATAGAATTCGAAGCGAAAAAAAAAATACAAGTAGAACTAAAAACAGCAGTATAAGTAGAAGTAGAATAAAAAGTAGATCTAGAACTGGAGGAAGCAGTAGAAATAGAAGTAGAAGAAAAGTGGAATAGAATAAGAAGTAGAATACGAAGTAAAAGTAGAAAGACAACTAAAACTAGAAGTAGCAATTGAAGTAGAAGTAGAAGTAGAAAAATAAGTAGAAGGAGAAGAAGTAGAATTAGAATTAGAATTCGAAGTAGAAGTAGAAAGAGATCTAAAACTAGAAGTAGAACTGGAACTAGAACTAGAAATAGAAGTAGAAGTAACAATAGAAGTAAAAGTAGAAGTAGAAGTAGAAGTAGAATTTGAAGCACACTGAAATCACCATTTAGGTAGTATCCATATAGGTAAAATCTATTTAGGTCCCTCCATTTAGGTAACGTTACCTAAATAGAATTTGATTGTGTTCAGAGCTGTTGGAGTACTCAGGATAACAGAAAAAGTTGGTTTGCGGAAAAAATAGCAGAATTAAGAGTTAAGGGACGTTTGCGGAGTGTTTAAGGGTTGAAAGTTTAGGAGTATCCTAGATCTCCCTGGAGTTTAGGCCATCTGATCTATAAGCGTAATCAGTGATTTATTGGAGCATTATGAATGGAATTTATGCTTACACAGCCTCATGTTGCTATGTGTTGTCAAGAACTTCCTTGCGTATAGGTCATCGGATCTACCAATGATTTATTAAGGTTCTCCATGAACTTCCTAGAGTATAGGTCATCGAATCTACGAGGGCTACTAGTTGTTGAAGCCCCCTAAAACCCATGTGAAACCTTCTGAAATGCCCTGAAACGCCCTGAAACGCTTTAAGACGCCTTTAAAACCCCTATGAAACCTAAGATAAATTCACCTGCGAGCCTCTGAAGCCCTCTAAAACCCTCCTGAAACCTCCTGAAACGCCCTGAAACGCCTTGAAACGCTTTGAAACGCCTGTAAAACCTACAAGAACTAGCTGACCCGACGTGGCTAGCCACGTTAGCTTGAAAAAAAAATGTTTTTAAAATTCCAGTTACACTTCTTCAGTGAAACTGTTTTCGAGAACATTCCAGAATCTCTCTCCAGAATGCTTCTCTGTTGAACATTTAGTAATCTCCAAAAAGTTCTCAAAATATAATGAATTCTGATTTTCCAGAACTTTTCAGAAGGTCCATTTGACATTTTTAACTTGAACGTTGACAAACACCTCGAACATAATCGGCAGTAAAAAATTTGTTCCAGAAAATTCCAGAAGGTTAGTTTTCTTATTCTTTCTGAAACTTTCAGT
The DNA here is from genome assembly GCF_035046485.1 of Aedes albopictus. Classification (NCBI taxonomy): domain Eukaryota; kingdom Metazoa; phylum Arthropoda; class Insecta; order Diptera; family Culicidae; genus Aedes; species Aedes albopictus. The sequence goes on from NC_085138.1 coordinate 415,002,249, forward strand.
AACTTCTGGAAAGTACCTGGGAAGTTTAATGTTCCAGAATATTCTAGAGATTTTTTCTGTTTTCATTTGGAATGTTCAGTAGCTTCCAGAAATTTCTCAAACATTTTATGAATTTGGTTGTTCCCAAACCTTCTTAAAGGGTATTTTTCATTCTTTCTGGAACGTTCACAGACTCTCAGACACTTTTCGTAAATTTAAAAAAGTTTGCAGAAGGTCTTTGTCTTCTTTTTGTTCAGTAACTTCTCGAAAGTTCTAAGAATTTTGATTATCTAGAACATTTTCGTAGATCATTATTCTTCTTTCTGAAACATTCAGTAATCTCTAGAAAGGTCTCGAAATTTTATGAATGTTGGTGTCCCAGAATATTTTAGAAGGCCCTTTACTTTTTTCTTGGACTTTCATTAACTTTCAGAAAGTTCTTGAAATTAAGAATGAAAAGTGTACAGAACATTCCAGAAGGTCCTTCTCCTTTCTCTGATTGAAACGTTCAGTAACGCACAGAAAGTTTTCGATATTTGAGAAAGTGTTATATCCAGAATATCTCACATGATTGTTTTACTTTTGTAACGTTCAGTATCTTTCAGGAGGTTTCTGGAAATTTTATGGATTTTTATGTTCCAGAACATTCTAGAAGGTTCTTTTCTAAAACGTTTCACAACTTAGAAGTGGTTATTTGAAGCCGAAGTTCTCAGTTAATAACTAAGCTCATAGACACACTAAGCTGAGAAGCAGGGTTTGTCCCAGTTGGGATGTTACGCCAAAAAAAAAGGTGTTCCACAATGCTGCAGAAGGTTCTTCTTCTTTCTGAAGCGACCAGAAACTTCAAGGAGATTCTCAAAAATTTAAGAAGTTCCATATTTTAGAGCATTGCAGAACGTTATTTATTTTCCGGAACTTCCAGAAAGTTCTCAGAATTTTTAGAATATTGATGTTCCAGAACATTCCAGAAGGTTCTTGTTATTTATTGAAAGTAAAAAAAACATCCAGAAAGTTCTTTTAGAAATTTGATACAACTATGGTGAAACATTTCAACGAAACATTTCAAAGCGTTACGGACAGACAGATAGACAACGCTGGGATTTTATATATATGATTTCACCTGCGAGCCTCTGAAGCCCCATAAACTCTCCTGAAACCTCCTGGGAAGCCCAGAAACGCATTAAAACGCCATGAAACGCCTCTGAAACCCCTTTAAAACCTCCGTGAAATTCACCTGAGAGCCTATGAAGCCCCCTAGAACTCCTGTGAAACCTCCTAAAACGCCCTGAAACGCTACGAAACGCATTGAAACGCATTGAAACGCTTTGAAACGCCTGAAATCCCTATTCAACCTCCGTGAAATTTACCTGAGATCGTCTGAAGACCCCTAAATCCTCTGTGAGGCCTCCTGAAACGCATTGAAACGCCTTAACATGCTTTGAAACGCCTCTGGAACCCCATAAAATCTCTGTGAAATTCACCTACGAGCCTCTAAAGTCCCCTTAAGCGCCCCTTAAGCCCCCCTTAAACCTCCTGGAACGCCCTGAAACGCCTTGAAACGCTTTGAAACGCCTCTAAAACCCGTATTAAACCTCCGTCAAATTCACCTGCGACCCTCCGAAGGCACCCTTAAACCACCTGAAACCTCCTGATAAGTCATGAAACGCCCTGAAACGCATTGAAACACCTTGGAACGTTTTGAAATGCCTCTATAACTCACCTGAGATTTCCTGAAGCTCCACAAAATCTATCTGAAACACAAATGAAATCCATGTGAAACGCACCTGAAAGCCCCCTAAAAGCCCTCTGAAACCTCCTGAAACGCCCTGAAACGCCTGAAAACGCCTCTGACCCCCCCCCCCGTCTAAAAATTGCCTTGAAATCCCTCTGACCAACCCCCTTTACATCTGAACGCCTTTACCCCCGCTCTCCCTTGCATCTGCAAGCCACTTGCCCTTCTCCAACTTCTTTGCAACCTTGAAATCCATTTAGGAAAAAATTCTATTTAGGCAGTCCCGACTCTCTATACCGTAATAGAGGTTAGGGTGTATAAGTAGAAGTTGCCACAAAAGCAAAAGAAGAAGCAGTAGAAGGAGAAGTAAAAGTGGAAGTAGAATAAGAAGTAGAAGCAGAAAGAGAACAAAAACTATAAGTAGAACTAGAAGTAGCAGCAGAAGGAGTAAAAGGGAGAGAAGTAGAAATAGAAGCGTAAGTAGAAGTAGAAGTAGAAATAGAAGTAGAAGTAGAAGTAGCAGAAGGCGTAGCAATAGAAGTAGACGTAGCAGTTGAAGTATAAAGAGAAGCAAAAGTAGAAGTGGAACAAGAAACAGAAGTGGAAAAGGAAGTAGAAGTAAAAGTAGAAGTAGAATTCGAAGTAGAAGTAAAAAAAACAAAACTTGAAGTAGAACAAGAACTAGAAATAGGAGTAGTTGGAGAAGTATAAGTACAAGTAGTAATAGAAGTAAAAGTAGAAATAGAAGTAGAACTTGAAGTATAAGTAGAGATTATAGGAATTTCTCGGCTCTGGCAGTCTGAGTGGGTAGCAAAAGGCTGTTTTGCTCCTACATCCGACGTTTCGGTTATATTTATTTAACCTTCTTCAGGGAATCTAAAATATTTGCAAAAACAATTAGTATAAGTAGAAGTCGCAACAGAAGATAAGTGGAAGAAGCAGTAGAAGTAGAAGTAGCAGTAGAAGGAGTAGTAGAAAGTGAAGTAGAAATAGAAGCGTAAGTTGGGAGATATGACATTCAGTCTTTGAAGGAATAACTCAAAACGGATTCTTAAGCTCCCAAGACTGAACGCCATACTTACCAACATAATCATCGACAGTTGAAATTCGAAGAAAATAGAAGCGTAAGTAGAAGTAGAAATAGAAGCGTAAGTAGAAGTAGAAGTAAAAGTAGACGAAAAAGTAGAAGTGGAAGAAGTAGAAGTAAAAGTAGAAGAAGAAGTAAAAGTAGAAGTAGAAGTAAAAGAAGAAGTAAAAAGAGAACTAAAACTAGAAAAAGAACAAGAACTTGAACTAGGAATAGAAGGAGAAGTATAAGTACAAGTAGAAGTAGAAGTAATAATAGAAGAAGAAGTAAATGTAGAAGTAAAACTTGAAGTATAAGTAGAAGTTGCAACCGAAGAAAAAGTAGAAGAAGCAGTAGAAGTAGAAGTAGAAGTAAAAATGGAAGTAGAATAAGAAGTAGAGTACAAAGTAGAAGTAGAAAGAGAACGAAAACTATAAAAAGAACTAGAAGTAGCAGTAGAAGGAGTAATAGAAAGAGAAGTAGAAATAGAAGCGAAAGTAGAAGTAGAAGTAAAAATGGGAATAGAAGTAAGTTGTAACAGAAGTAAAAGTAGAAGAAGCAGTAGAAATAGTAGTAGAAGTAAAAAAGGAAGTAGAATAAGAAGTATAATACAAAGTAGAAGAAGAAGAAAGAAAACTAAAACTATCATGAAACTAGAAGTTGCAGTAGAAAAAGTAGTAGAAAGAGAAGTAGAAATAGAAGCGTTAGTAGAAGTAGAAGTAAAAAAGGAAGTAGAATAAGAAGTATAATACAAAGTAGAAGAAGAAAGAAAACTAAAACTATAAATGAAACTAGAAGTAGCAGTAGAAGAAGTAGTAGAAAGAGAAGTAGAAATAAAAGCGTAAGTAGAAGTAGAAGTAGAAGTATTACTGGAACTTGTGGGCTTCGTGGCCGTGCGGCTAGAGGCGTCAGTCATCTAGGCGTTTCGTAAGCCTTAAAGTGTGGGTTAGATTCCCGTTCCAGTTGGGGAAAACTTTTCGAGGAGAATTTACACCGGGCCACTGGGTGTTATGTGTGTTGTCCGTTGTCTAATGTTAGTGCTTGTTCAGCCTGTACAACCTCTGGTTGAAGGCGGTGTAGTGTCTTTTTTAGAACTAGAAGTTGAAGTATAAGAAGAAGTAAAAGTAGAAGTAGCAGTAGAATTTCAATAAGAAGTAAAAGTAGAAGTGAAAGAAAAAGTAGAAGTAGAAGTAAAAGTGGAAGAAGATTTAGAAGTAGAAGTAAAAGGAGAACTAAACCTAGAAGCATAACAAGAACTTGAACTAGGAGTAGTAGGAGAAGTATAAGTGCAAGTAGTAGTAGAAATAGTAAAAGGAGTAGAACTGAAAGTAAAAGTAATTACAAAAGTATAAGTAAAAGTAGAAGTAAAAGCAGCAAGAGAAGTAGAATTTAGAATAGAACTAGAGAGATAACTAAAACTAGAAGTATAACCAGAACTGGTAGTTGCAGTAGAACTACCAGTAGAAAAAGAAGTAGAAGGAGATTTTGAAGTAGAATAAGTATGCGTAGAAGTGGACGTCGAAGTAGACATAGAAGTAGACGTAGAAGTAGACGTAGAAGTAGACGTAGAAGTAGACGTAGAAGTAGACGTAGAAGTAGACGTAGAAGTAGACGTAGAAGTAGACGTAGAAGTAGACGTAGAAGTAGACGTAGAAGTAGACGTAGAAGTAGACGTAGAAGTAGATGTAGAAGTAGACGTAGAAGTAGACGTAGAAGTAGACGTAGAAGTAGACGTAGAAGTAGACGTAGAAGTAGACGTAGAAGTAGACGTAGAAGTAGACGTAGAAGTAGACGTAGAAGTAGACGTAGAAGTAGACGTAGAAGTAGACGTAGAAGTAGACGTAGAAGTAGACGTAGAAGTAGACGTAGAAGTAGACGTAGAAGTAGACGTAGAAGTAGACGTAGAAGTAGACGTAGAAGTAGACGTAGAAGTAGACGTAGAAGTAGACGTAGAAGAAGACGTAGAAGTAGACGTAAAAGTAGACGTAGAAGTAGACGTAGAAGTGGACATAGAAGTAGACGTAGAAGTAGACGTAGAAGTAGACGTAGAAGTGGACGTAGAAGTAGACGTAGAAGTGGACGTAGAAGTGGACGTAGAAGTGGACGTAGAAGCAGACGTAGAAGTAGACGTAGAAGTAGACGTAGAAGTAGACGTAGAAGTAGACGTAGAAGTAGACGTAGAAGTAGACGTAGAAGTAGACGTAGAAGTAGACGTAGAAGTAGACGTAGAAGTAGACGTAGAAGTAGACGTAGAAGTAGACGTAGAAGTAGACGTAGAAGAAGACGTAGAAGTAGACGTAGAAGTAGACATAGAAGTAGACGTAGAAGTAGACGTAGAAGTAGACGTAGAAGTAGACGTAGAAGTAGCAGTAGAAGAAGAGGCAAAAGTAGAATGAGAGCAAAAACTAAAAATAGAAGGTAGGAGTAGAAGTAGAAGAATTTTTGATTTGTCTTAATTTAAGAGACTTTGAGGCCTTGGCAAGTAGAAGTAGAAAAAGAAGTAGAGATAGCAGAAGTCGATGCAGAAGTCGATGTAAATTTCGATGTCGAAGTCTATGCAGAATTCGATGCAGAAGCCAATGTAGAAGTCGATGTAGAAGTCGATTTAGAAGTCGATGTAGAAGTTGATGTAGAATTCGATGTAGAACTCGGTGTAGAACTCGGTGTACAATTCGATGTATAATTCGATGTAGAATTCGATGTAGAATGCGATGCAGAATTCGATGTAGAATTCCTTGTACAATTCGATGTAGAAGTCGATGTAGAATTCGATGCAGAATTCGTTGTAGAATTCGATGTAGAATTCGATGTAGAATTAGATGTAGAATTCGATGTAGAATTCGATGTAGAATTCGATGTAGAATTCGATGTAGAATTCGATGTAGAATTCGATGTATAATTCGTTGTAGAATTCGATGTAGAATTCCATGTACAATTCGATGTAGAATTCGATGTAGAAGTCGATGTAGAATTCGTTGTAGAATTCGATGTAGAATTCGACGTAGAAGTCGATGTAGAAGTCGATGTAGAAGTAGATGTTGAATTCGAGGTAGAATTCGATGTAGAACTCGATGTAGAATTCGCTGCACAACTCAATGTAGAACTCGATGTAGAACTCGATTTAGGATTCGTTTTAGAATTTGATCTAGAATTCGATGTAGAATTCAATGTAGAAGTCGATCTAGAATTCGATGTGGACGTTATAAGAAGTCGATTAAGAAGTCGATGTAGAATTCGATATAGAATTCGATGTAGAATTTAATGTAGAATTTGATGTAGAATTCGATGTAGAATTCGATGCAGAAGTCGATGCAGAAGTCGATGTAGTATTCGATGAGGAATTCGATGTAGAATTCAATGCAGAATTCGATGTAGAATTCGATGTAGAATTCGATGTAGAATTCGATGTAGAATTCGATGTAGAATTCGATGTAGAATTCGATGTAGAATTCGATGTAGAATTCGATGTAGAATTCAATGTAGAATTCGATGTAGGATTCGATGTAAAATTCGATGTAAAATTCGATGTAGAATTCGATGTAGAGTTCGATGTAGAATTCGATGTTGAATTTGGTGTAGAATTCGATGTAGAATTCGATGTGGAATTCGATATAGAATTCGATGTAGAATTCGATGTAGAATTCGATGTAGAATTCGATGTAGAATTCGATGTAGCATTCGAAGTAGAATTCGATGTAGGATTTGATGTAGAATTCGATGTACTATTCGATGTAGAATTCGATGTGAAAGGTAATGTTTGGAATTCGATGTAGAAGTGGATGTAGAAGTCGATGTAACAGTCGATGTAGAATCGACGTAAAATCGTTGTAGAAGTCGAAGTAGAACTCGATGTAGAATGCGATGCAGAGCTCGATGTAGAATTCGATGTAGAATTAGATGTAGAATTAGATGTAGAATTAGATGTAGAATTCGATGTAGAATTCGATGTAAAAGGTGATGTTTGTAATTCGATGTAGAATTCGATTTTAAATTCGATGTAGAAGTCGATGTAGAATTCGATGTAGAATTCGATGTAGAATTCGATGTAGAATTCGATGTAGAACTCAATGTAGAATTCGATGTAGGATTCGATGTAAAATTCGATGTAAAATTCGATGTAAAATTCGATGTAGAATTCGATGTAGAGTTCGATGTAGAATTCGATGTAGAATTTGGTGTAGAATTCGATGTAGCATTCGATGTGGAATTCGATATAGAATTCGATGTGGAATTCGATGTAGAATTCGATGTAGAATTCGATGTAGAATTCGAAGTAGAATTCGATGTAGGATTTGATGTAGAATTCGATGTACTATTCGATGTAGAATTCGATACAGAATTCGATGTAAAAGGTAATTCGATGTAGAAGTGGATGTAGAAGTCGATGTAACAGTCGATGTAGAATCGACGTAAAATCGTTGTAGAAGTCGAACTAGAACTCGATGTAGAATGCGATGCAGAGCTCGATGTAGAATTCGATGTAGAATTAGATGTAGAATTAGATGTAGAATTCGATGTAGAATTCGATGTAAAAGGTGATGTTTGTAATTCGATGTAGAATTCGATTTAAAATTCGATGTAGAAGTCGATGTAGAATCGACGTAAAATCGTTGTAGAAGTCGATGTAGAACTCGATGTAGAATGCGATGCAGAGCTCGATGTAGAATTCGATGTAGAATTAGATGTAGAATTAGATGTAGAATTCGATGTAGAATTCGATGAAGAATTCGATGTAAAAGGTGATGTCCGTAATTCGATGTAGAATTCGATGTAAAATTCGATGTAGAAGTCGATGTAAAAGTCGATGTAGAAACGATGTAAAAATCTTTGAAGAAGTCGATGTAGAACTCTATGTAGAATTCAATGTAGAGCTCGATGAAGAATTCGATGTAGAACTCGATGTAGAACTCGATGTTCAACTCAATCTAGAGCTCAATATCAAAGTCGATGTAGAACTCGATTTAGAATTCGATGTGGAATTCGATGTGGAATTCGATGTGGAGCTCGACGTGGAATTCGATGTGGAGTTGGATGTAGAACTCGATGTACAACTCGATGACGAATTCGATGTAGAGCATGATATAGAATTCGATGTAGCAGAGCAGCAGTAGAACAGAGCAGGAGCAGAGCAGGAGCAGAGCAGGAGCAGAGCAGGAGCAGAGCAGGAGCAGAGCAGGAGCAGAGCAGGAGCAGAGCAGAGAGCAGAGCAGAGAGCAGAGCAGAGAGCAGAGCAGAGAGCAGAGCAGAGAGCAGAGCAGAGAGCAGAGCAGAGAGCAGAGCAGAGAGCAGAGCAGAGAACAGAGCAGAGAACAGAGCAGAGAGCAGAGCAGAGAGCAGAGCAGAGAGCAGAGCAGAGAGCAGAGCAGAGAGCAGAGCAGAGAGCAGAGCAGAGAACAGAGCAGAGAACAGAGCAGAGAGCAGAGCAGAGAGCAGAGCAGAGAGCAGAGCAGAGAGCAGAGCAGAGAGCAGAGCAGAGAGCAGAGCAGAGAGCAGAGCAGAGAGCAGAGCAGAGAGCAGAGCAGAGAGCAGAGCAGAGAGCAGAGCAGAGAGCAGAGCAGAGAGCAGAGCAGAGAGCAGAGCAGAGAGCAGAGCAGAGAGCAGAGCAGAGAGCAGAGCAGAGAGCAGAGCAGAGAGCAGAGCAGAGAGCAGAGCAGAGAGCAGAGCAGAGAGCAGAGCAGAGAGCAGAGCAGAGAGCAGAGCAGAGAGCAGAGCAGAGAGCAGAGCAGAGAGCAGAGCAGAGAGCAGAGCAGAGAGCAGAGCAGAGAGCAGAGCAGAGAGCAGAGCAGAGAGCAGAGCAGAGAGCAGAGCAGAGAGCAGAGCAGAGAGCAGAGCAGAGAGCAGAGCAGAGAGCAGAGCAGAGAACAGAGCAGAGAACAGAGCAGAGAACAGAGCAGAGAGCAGAGCAGAGAGCAGAGCAGAGAGCAGAGCAGAGAGCAGAGCAGAGAGCAGAGCAGAGAGCAGAGCAGAGAGCAGAGCAGAGAACAGAGCAGAGAACAGAGCAGAGAGCAGAGCAGAGAGCAGAGCAGAGAGCAGAGCAGAGAGCAGAGCAGAGAGCAGAGCAGAGAGCAGAGCAGAGAGCAGAGCAGAGAGCAGAGCAGAGAGCAGAGCAGAGAGCAGAGCAGAGAGCAGAGCAGAGAGCAGAGCAGAGAGCAGAGCAGAGAGCAGAGCAGAGAGCAGAGCAGAGAGCAGAGCAGAGAGCAGAGCAGAGAGCAGAGCAGAGAGCAGAGCAGAGAGCAGAGCAGAGAGCAGAGCAGAGAGCAGAGCAGAGAGCAGAGCAGAGAGCAGAGCAGAGGGCAGAGCAGAGGGCAGAGCAGAGGGCAGAGCAGAGGGCAGAGCAGAGGGCAGAGCAGAGGGCAGAGCAGAGGGCAGAGCAGAGGGCAGAGCAGAGGGCAGAGCAGAGGGCAGAGCAGAGGGCAGAGCAGAGGGCAGAGCAGAGGGCAGAGCAGAGGGCAGAGCAGAGGGCAGAGCAGAGGGCAGAGCAGAGGGCAGAGCAGAGGGCAGAGCAGAGGGCAGAGCAGAGGGCAGAGCAGAGGGCAGAGCAGAGGGCAGAGCAGAGGGCAGAGCAGAGGGCAGAGCAGAGGGCAGAGCAGAGGGCAGAGCAGAGGGCAGAGCAGAGGGCAGAGCAGAGGGCAGAGCAGAGGGCAGAGCAGAGGGCAGAGCAGAGGGCAGAGCAGAGGGCAGAGCAGAGGGCAGAGCAGAGGGCAGAGCAGAGGGCAGAGCAGAGGGCAGAGCAGAGGGCAGAGCAGAGGGCAGAGCAGAGGGCAGAGCAGAGGGCAGAGCAGAGGGCAGAGCAGAGGGCAGAGCAGAGGGCAGAGCAGAGGGCAGAGCAGAGGGCAGAGCAGAGGGCAGAGCAGAGGGCAGAGCAGAGGGCAGAGCAGAGGGCAGAGCAGAGGGCAGAGCAGAGGGCAGAGCAGAGGGCAGAGCAGAGGGCAGAGCAGAGGGCATAGCAGAGGGCAGAGCAGAGAGCAGAGCAGGAGCAGAGCAGGAGCAGAGCAGGAGCAGAGCAGGAGCAGAGCAGGAGCAGAGCAGGAGCAGAGCAGGAGCAGAGCAGGAGCAGAGCAGGAGCAGAGCAGGAGCAGAGCAGGAGCAGAGCAGGAGCAGAGCAGGAGCAGAGCAGGAGCAGAGCAGGAGCAGAGCAGGAGCAGAGCAGGAGCAGAGCAGGAGCAGAGCAGGAGCAGAGCAGGAGCAGAGCAGGAGCAGAGCAGGAGCAGAGCAGGAGCAGAGCAGGAGCAGAGCAGGAGCAGAGCAGGAGCAGAGCAGGAGCAGAGCAGGAGCAGAGCAGGAGCAGAGCAGGAGCAGAGCAGGAGCAGAGCAGGAGCAGAGCAGGAGCAGAGCAGGAGCAGAGCAGGAGCAGAGCAGGAGCAGAGCAGGAGCAGAGCAGGAGCAGAGCAGGAGCAGAGCAGGAGCAGAGCAGGAGCAGAGCAGGAGCAGAGCAGGAGCAGAGCAGGAGCAGAGCAGGAGCAGAGCAGGAGCAGAGCAGGAGCAGAGCAGGAGCAGAGCAGGAGCAGAGCAGGAGCAGAGCAGGAGCAGAGCAGGAGCAGAGCAGGAGCAGAGCAGGAGCAGAGCAGGAGCAGAGCAGGAGCAGAGCAAGAGCAGAGCAAGAGCAGAGCAAGAGCAGAGCAAGAGCAGAGCAAGAGCAGAGCAAGAGCAGAGCAAGAGCAGAGCAGAATTTTTGATCCACACTGTATTTGTTATTTTGTATTTTCAACGTTTTTGCTTTTTTGCTCTGCTACCACCACAGTTCTCGACTAGAAGCTATCCGCGTTCGGTTGTACAAGTTAAACTTTTTTACGGCCAAATAATCTCTCGTCGAAACTATAACCTGTTTGGTACAGTTTTGAGTTGATACCCGACAACAGCGTCAGCAAGGAAACCAATAAAAACGGCAACACGAGAAGACTTTTATTTTTCAATGAAGCATGGAATAATATTCGGATGAAGTTTTACGAAACGTCAGACGACGAAGGCGACGCAGGATGGCTCAATTTCCGAACAGTAGGCGCTGCTGCTGCTGCTGCTGGTCGGGAGGGGTCAATTAGGCGAGGTCGGATTCGTTGACAAAGCAAGCCGTTTGTTTACATTTTTATGGGCGGTTTAATGGCGACGGGTTCGAGATTGAAAGCGATACGTGCAATAATCTAGTACGCGATGACTGTTGTTCGTAATCGTAAAACCATAACCGGATTAATTATGCATACACTGTCCTGAAGTTATGCAAATTGACTTAAGAATTCCACACATACTCGATGCATATAATATTCTAAAATTAGATATTAAATTTACAAATCAACCATTCCTTGCTATGCATTTCTTCATTTTATTTTTCGATTGACATTCTACATGGAACAGAACCTGCCCTCGGCAAAGTGTTCTCTTTGAGCATTTTTTTTTGTTTGTTGACGACAGCCAACTACAGTGCGAGAAATAAGTATAAAGACAGAGCCGTTTTCCATACACAATAATCATGTTTAGGGATCAAAATCTCTTTTTCTAGCGATTCGATTGTTGTGGAATTTTGCCTGCAACCTTAAAATTACTAGAATTTTGGCTAAAAATATAAATCGCCATCCATGAAATGGTTTATATCGACTTTTCAGATTCAAATAAATATAAAGACACATTTTATATGGAAATAAGTGTCTTTATATTTATTTGAATCTGGAAAGTCGATATAAACGTTTTCATGGATGATGATTTATATTTCTAGCCATAGTTCTAGTTATTTTAAGGTTGCAGACAAAATTCCATAACAATCGAATCGCTACAAAAAGAGATTTTGATCCCTAAACATGATTATTTTGTATGGAAAACGGCTCTGTCTTTATACTTATTTCTCGCACTGTATTATTGATGAGTTTGCTTATCGTGACAGGCACGAAAATACTCTCTTTCTTAACAAACCAAGGACATTTCCATAACAACGAAAAAATCCTAGATCATACAGGGAGTCGAACCCGTACATCGTCAGTATGGTCTTACTGAATTACTTCCCCATTCACCGTTTGAACCAGAATCCCCACCATGCGTTTCAACAATCTGAATCAATCTCGCTATAAATAAAATCAATCACGATAATCTAGTACTGCATTCCACTCCTCATTTGACACTTGTGTGACGTTTAATATCGACGCCAAGCCCTCCGCACAATCCCAACGAACGACTAATCGTGCGTTGTTTCATGGTCACTAATAGAACCGTTGTTGTGCTAGGTATTCTAGCTATTAATATAGTCGCCACCACTCCACACATACCTCCGGTAGATGTGACGGCAGGTCACGACACGACATCAGGAAATTGTTCCTCGCGATCGCTATTTATGGAACGTCTAATATGTTGGCGTTGCGTTGTGATCCGTTAATCTTCCATCACCGGCCGCGACGCCGAGAGCCGGCGCGGCGGCAGGCAGTCAGTAATGCTAATATGGGCATCTGCGGCTACTTCTCGCAGTCAATCAACTGACAACTGCCTTCCCCCTCTCGACAACGACAGATCGGGTTACTCCACTCAACCCACTACCTACGACAAACTTGTTTGCGGACAATTATAATTCTCTTGAATGTTGCTCGGATTAGGAAGAAATTGAAAGTTCTTCTTTGATGGAGTTGGTGAAGCGTGGATGACGAAGACGATGGGGTTGACTCTCAAACTCTTTTCGGGTTGAAGGTTGAATCGATGGGGCAATCTTGATTCCGTCTGAATACTTAGCTATCGAAAAGCGCAATCAGTGACAACTTCTGCGTACGGCGGGGCTCTTCATACAGTATTAGGCTTCAAGATCTGATACTGTCTATTAAACTTTCGGAAGACTTACTGGACAAGATAGATAACAAATCGTAGTTTAGTACGATGAAAGAAGTTACCGTTACACTCCTAGACTTAAGGATCTAAACTCAAGAACAGTTTGGATGACCTAGGATATTCCGACTGATCTGATACTGTCTATCGAAATTTCAGAAGACTTACTGAACATGATAGATTACAAATCGTAGCTTTCTATAATGAAAGAAGTTACCGTTGCACCCATAGACTTAAGGATGTAAACTCAAGAATAGTTTGGATGACCTGAGATATCCAGAAAAAATATTTTGCATATTATTCTACTGTTTTTATGCTATTGACTACAAAAACTACAGAAAAACGTTGGAAAAACTTCATATTAAAGAATTACCTAGTTTTTCTTAGATAATGGATTTCTTAGGATTTTTTAAGAAATTTGTACAAAAACTACAACAACAAAAGAATGATGAATTGTCAGCAAGAAACAACACAATACTGAAAACTCGTAAGTGGATTTTTCTGTAAAAACTCAGTAAAGGTTGATGACAAGTAACTTCATGTAGTAGAGAAGTAGATATTCACAACGCAAAAAAAACACGACTTCGATTTTCAGTGCTGCCCTCAAAGATGTCGTGACTCATCTTCAGAACCCCATTCCCAACACCTCACTTTGTACACTTGGTATATATGTAATGAAACAGGTGTCCATGCGTAAACTAATGATCTCTTTCTCCTCAGTCTTCCGCCTCCGGTCGATCCAGGAACGTTCCAGGAAATCACAAAAAAGTCCGACGACGCCTTAGAGAACGCCAACCATACGCCGTGTGTCGTCTCTTATGCTCGACCGACCGTACAGTATATTCCGCCTTTCGCGCCCGTTAGCGGAATACCTACGTGCAAAAACCACGCAAATTAACGATCAGAATCAAAACAAATAAAAACCTGATCGCTGCACCAACAACGAGCGACGGGAGACTGTGGACTGAGTCGGGTATACCTGATTCTTCCCCGGAGATGAATCATACTATATGAACCGACCAACCAATGACTATGATGATGGTAATGAATGCGTTCTCTGGGCAAGAACATCAGATCTGTGTGACCCGTGCCAACCATTAGACGCCAATGCACAGTGGCAAAAAAGTCCAAACCAATGCTTTCGAAAGACCATTAGATAAATAATAAAATCGATGCAAAAAAATACATAAAACTTATTTATGTACATCTACTACACCTAAAACACAAGCATTGAAACTTAAGCCTTCTGTATAAATTAAATATGCGACTTTTCCGCCACTCCCTTTGTCCTCGGAAGGCGGGCAGGGTCAACCCCGCCTGCGCCCAACTGCTTGGCAGACATCAAGAGCTGATGCCCACGTGCAACCCGATCTGACCTGCCCGTAAGGAAGGGTATCACTACCCTTCAGGCCCTATCAGATGCACTCGAAAGTTGCAGACAGCAGGGTCTCAGTCTCACCTACCCCGAACCTTGCCGGGAACCCCTTTCCAACCGCGGGCTCGGATCCAACCCAGTAGACCGACGCCACGACAGCACCGCTACCGGGACTTCCTCTCCGCGGCCACTTAATCGCTGTAAGGGTCTCGACCGCAGAGTACCGGTATGATCTACGAAGCCGACTCCGAACTCCTGGACCACCTCTTGTACTGCATCTGGACTGACCATTCTCCGAGTCCACGCGCCACCTCCTCTGCAGCTCCCAGACGATATGGGTGATAGCCGTTGAAACGGCGTTCCAGCCAAACTCATCCCTACACATCCTCTGGACCAAGTTGTCCGGGTTTGTGTCCTCCCCGCATGTGGCAAGCATGCGGTCACGCATTGTGCGAAAACGCGGGCACACGAACAAAGCGTGTTCCGCCGTTTCCTCTAAACCATTGCACACTGGGCATTCGAGAGAATCCGTATGCCCGAAACGGTGTAGATACTGTCGGCAGCAACCATGACCTGAAAGGACCTGTGTCAGGTGGAATGTAACTTCCCCATGGCGCCTATTAATCCAACTATCTACCCTCGGTATCAACCTATGGGTCCACCTTCCTTTGGTGGAACTGTCCCACGCGCGCTGCCATTTGACTATAAATAGAGGCCATCCTGGCAGTCCTGCGTATGCCTCTTGTGCCGCGCATTTCTAAGCACTCCATGTCCTCACTGATAAGGATGCCGATAGGCACCATACCAGTAATGACGCAGAGAGCGTCGTGTGACACGGTACGGTACGCGCTCGCAACCCTCAGGCACATAAGCCTGTAAGTACTTTCCAGCTTCCGTCGGTAGCATTTAACACTTAGCCCAGTGCCCCACGCCGGGCCGCCATACCTAAGTATGGATGTAGCAACACTAGCCAAAAGCTTGCTTTTACTGGCGTACACCGCAGAGCTATTGGACATCATCCTTGATCAAGTGGTCGGTAGTCAACTTCACCTCCTCGATCGTTTCACCGTAGACTTCGAGCGTAATGTCGTCGGCAAATCCGACAATCTCCACTCCCACTGGGTACTCCAACCTCAACACCTCGTCGTACATGACATTCCATAATACCGGACCCAGTATGGAACCTTGCGGGACTCCTGTGGTTATGTGAAAGCACTTCAGACCCACCTCCGTGTCGTAAAGTAGTACAGTGGCGTTTCGGTTTTATCACTAGTCATTTTATTCACTACCCGCCAAATTCACTCTCGATTTTATCACGGTTTTCATTTCGTTTTTATCACGCCTTTTCTAAAACATCGCGAAACCAACATATAAATGTTAGGCGTTGTCCATAAACTACGTAGACTAATGTTTGGCCATCTGAGACCCCCTCGTAGACTTTTGTCCATACAAAATTATCGAAATTTGTATGAAGCGTAGACTTTGGTCAAGAACCCTGCTCCCCCTAAGAGTGTACGTAGTTTATAGACAGGCCCTGATCGTGAAACTACTTATTAGGGCTTTCCAGAGTCTGGAATATTTGACCTTTACTATGAGAAAAAAGTGGGAATAGGTTTCTTTGAATAGAGGTTTTAAATCTCAGAGTAAATATAAAACTGAGTAAAGAATTTTCACAAATTAAAAATATTTTATTTTTATTTCAATGACTATATTATCCTCAATATCCCTAAAACAAAATTATGAAGATTTTTGGTCATTGCACATTAAACCATTTCATAAATAAATACTGTAAATATCTAATTGATGAAAACCGTTAGGAAAGCAATTCATACAAAAACGATTAGTTAGATAATGGAAACTTTTAAGATTTGACGAATAAACTTTGTAAGATAAGTCACAACAAGGTTGACAAGATTACCATTTGATATTTCTTCACTTTCATGATTACTGCTTCAGTTTCCATTACCTCGTTCATTGAAATAAATGCAATTCCATTTAGTAAATCGTCTGATTATTTCCTACAGCTTCGTATATAAAAGAGACTTTGAATTATCTTCTACAAAAAAAAACTTTTTACGGGCATATCTACAATGCTTGATATTTCTTCATCCATTTTCTCTTCAGATTATTTCGAGAAACACGTTCAATATTCGGATGATATCTTGGAATGTTTCGGTGATGGACGACTAGTACTAGCTTCTAGAACAACGAAAACAACCGAAAATAATTTGCCGGCTACGTTATTAACAAAAGAGAAAATCGATAAACAGAAAACGATCATTGTGTACACGCCTGTATGATACTAAGCGCGAGAATTGTACAATGTCCTTGTAAGTTTTGACTCCTAATCACGGTTGGCCCGTACATAAACTACGTAGACTTCAAGGGGAAGGTAGATCTGGCCTAAGTCTTCGATCCATAAAAAAAATCAATATATTGTTAGAACGAAAGTCTACAGCTGAAGATGGTTGTTGGATATGACCCGAAATGGGTCTCTGTAGTGTATGGACAGCGCCTAAACAATACTTTCATTGACACATTACTAGAGCTGTGAATTACGACTCAAACATTTTGCAGTATATTGATATTGTACTTAAAATTGTCACTTATATTTCATTTCGCCAAATTCACGGTTTCGCTAAATTTTTTTTTGACCGTGATAAAATCGAAAAACCACTGTACACGATTCTAAAAGTAGCTTTCGAGAATCTCGTACAGGTACCCCGGTATCCCTAGACGCAAGAGCGCATCAGCAATAGCAGACCAGCTGGCGCTATGAAACGCATTCCTTACATCCAGAGTCACTACCGCACAGATGCGAATTCCCCTCCTCTTAGTCTCGAGTGCTTTCTCGGCGGTTTTTGTAACCGACAAGATAGCGTCTACGGTGGACCTCTCCTTCCGGAAGCTGTACTGGTTTCTCGAAAGATCATTTTCGCCCTCGGTGAACCTCAACATTCTATTGAGGATGATCTTTTCGAGCCCCTTTTTCGCCATGTAAATCAAGCATAATAATCTATATGCCGACGGGTCTACGGGTGGTTTCCCTGCCTTTGGCAATAGTACCAGGCTCTGCCTCTTCCAAGCTTGTGGGAAAACTCCCTCGTCCAGGCATTTCTGCATAGCAGACCTGAACACCTCGGAAGCCTCTGCAATAGCTACTTTTAAGACTAGGTTCGGAACTCCGTCCGGACCTGGGGCCTTAGCTACGCTAAGGGACTTAGCTATCCCCGCAAGTTCCACATCGCTGACCCTCTCCTCACCGCCAGCCCCAGTCCGCCGCTGTCCTACGAAAGGAGGCAGAGGACTAGGATCATGACGCGGAAAAAGTCCTCCAATGATCCCCTCCAATAGCTCTGGAGATTGCTCTGTAGGAGCCATCAGACCTCTCGTCTTGGCCATAACGATTCTCCAGGCGTCACCCCACGGGTTCGTATTGGCACTCTGACAGAGACCCTCGAAGCAGGCCTTTTTGCTTGCTATTATCTCGGCCTTAAGCGCGGCTTTTGCAGCGGCGAACACCACCGTTCGTTTCGCTCTTCCTCTGATCGTGCTCGCTGCATCCACCGCCTAGCCCGTAGGCAGGCACGGCGCAGGTCCGCAATCGCGTCGGTCCACCAGTAAGCCGGTGGCCTCCCATTTCTAGGGTGGACTCGCCTAGGCATGGTCGCATCACACGCACGTGAGAGCACCGCTACCAGCTCGTCGCCGTCTAAACCGATTAAGTTTCGCTCACGGCGGAGCGCTTTCCTAAATAGCCGCCTCTTCTTCTATCCGCTGTCTGCTGTTGTTGTAGTCGATACTGTAGCGAACCGCCAGGTGGTCGCTGTGAGTGTAGCCATCATCTACTCTCCAGTTCGGACTACTTGTTAAGCCAGGACTACAAAAGGTCACGTCAATAATTGACTCCGCTCCGTTTCGACTAAAGGTACTCTTGGTACCGACATTAGCCAAGTCGACATCTAAGATGGCCAGTGTTTCTAGCACGATCTGACCCCGCTGGTTCGTGAAACGGCTTCCCCATTCCACGGCCCAGGCATTAAAGTCGCCCGCTATTACCACCGGCCTTCGCCCTGTTAGCACGTTCGTTAAGCGGTCCAACATTTGCGTGAATTGCTCGATCGGCCACCGCGGAGGCGCATAACAGGTACAGAAGAAGACCCCGTTTACTTTGGCGACCACGAAGCCCTCATAGGTAGTAGACACCAACTCCTGAACGGGGTATTTACCCGTCGTCCATATCGCCGCCATTTTTCTGGTCCCATCCGCGACCCAGTTGCCGTTGCCGGCGGGTACTCGGTATGGGTCCGATATGATGGCGATATCCGTCTCCCACTCATAAACTGCCTGACAAAGCAGTTGCTGAGCCGCATCACAGTGGTTCAGGTTCAGCTGCGTTACCTGCACTGTGATTTGTTGTTCACTGCGACTTTCTTGAAGGCCGGGCACCTTGGACCACCCATCGGATGTCTGTTGTTCGAGGATTTCCCGGTACAGATCATGCAGATGGGCGGACTCGTGCAGCTTTGGGCCTTATGACCTTCAGCGCCGCATCGCCTGCACAGATTGCGCCTGTCGGGGCCTTTGCAGTCCCACGACTTGTGTCCTGGTTCCAGACACCTGAAGCAAACCTCTGGTGGCTCGTGGAATGTCAGGTGACATACACACCAACCCACCTTTATGCTCCCTACTTTAACGGACTTTTTGACGTCCGCCACAGGTAGCTGAACCAAAGCTATCTGTGTCCCAGTTCCGTAGCTTAACGGCTGCGGCGGCCACCTGCACATCGCACTGTTGCCGCAGTGCCGTGACAAGCTCTTCCACTTCGGTGATCTCATCAATGTCCTTGACCTTCAGAGTCGCCTTATGTGTCAGAGCCCTCACCTGCACACCCTTGAAGCGCCCTGTACCGTCCAGGGGCTGCATTAAACACTACACGGAATGTGATATCTTTCATTTCATTACAGTCCGACACAGTTTTAATAAACTATATTGAAGTATCACAAACCATCACTTATCTTATATTACAACGGTTCACTTTTTCTTATATCATCTTAACATTATCTGTATTTCTTCACCGAACTACTAGAGACACTTCCAGCTTCTTCTTGACCCGACTACTACGTCCTACCTACAGCTTTTATTTGGACAGTATCTAGAGGTGTCCCACATGGGAGCTCAAGACTTATCCGATGTGCTGCCTGCGTTAACGTTGTCACCGAACTCCCCGACTACTGGCCCCGACTGAAGCCAAAGCCTCCGTATTTATAGCCTAAATTTCCTAGCAATACCCGAACCAGCTTGGGCGTGTCTAAAATTCCTACGATCATTCTCGTCTTGCCGAAGATGTCATGATAATTCCTAACAATGCCCGAACCAACTTGGGCGTATCCAAAACCCTACCAAATGAAAATACTAATAAGTCCAAAACCTAGACCTCTACCTATCCTACTTGTCCTCATCGTGATTAAAATCCTTCTCTTCTTGAAAACATCAACGACTCTTCTATCTTGGGCGTTTCCCAAGCCCTACCAAGAATATTAATGCCAACGAAAAACTTAAATCTCCTAACCACGCCTGACTTGGGCGTGTTCGCACAAAACCTACTGAGAATCTTTACACCAAGGCCTACATCTTCTAGCCCCGCCTCACTTGAGCGTAGACAAGGCTTAGGTGTGTGAAAGAATTGAACCAACCATCGACGTCATCATCATTCTCCCCATCATCATCATCGTCACCATCATCATCCTCATCGTCTTTGGAATTTGGCACCAAATTCTCCAAAACAAAGCACCCGCTTTGTTATTGAAGTGTACCTTACTTGGGCACAGTGAACCCTAGCCGGCCCCCGGCCGCGGATGTTGGTTGAAATTATACCCCCACATTCTTTTCTTTCAGTTTACTCGAAGTCAAAACAAATCGAGTGCAAAACAAGTCCGGCGCCGTATGCCGCCAATACGGTGTCTCAATTTCAGAACATTCCAGCTAAGGTTCACCTGAGTTCAGAACCTTACCCGGCCAATTCGGCGCCTTGATTTCGAAACAAAAATAAACAATCTTTGTTCCAGCGCGATCAATATGATGTCGCGGTTCTATATCATTCTTTCGGGTTTATTACCCATCGTTGTCCCAAGCGTAATTGAAATTGCATCACACCGACCGGACCTAACGCGGTGCAACACGATCGCACCCGGCCACCACCGGACGATGATGGGTTATAAAAACTAGGTCAGTAACGAATGGTGCGATTTTCGTTGCTTCCAATATGCCGCGCGTGAGGTAGGTAGACCCTACGATGAAAATTGAATCTAAAATCCCCCGGGCAGCTGTTGGAAATGTGGGGTGAAAATGCATTTTTGTTTCAGTTGAATTGACTTTGAATATCGGAAGGCGTGGGAATATTTAGGTCTTTGCACCCTCACCAAGGACCTCTTCTGCCAGCCTCTTGTAGGCGGCGCCCTTGTGTTCCTTCTGGCGTTTGAGCTCCGTGATCATCTCGCCCGTACGAGTACGTCTGATAATGCGTACGTCGGCTCCAAGACCCTCAAGCTTGGCGTCGCTTCGCATCGTCTTCAAGACGTCCGAGTACTTGGACTGTTCCGTCTTGATGACGATCGCGTCGCCTTTCTCGCGCTTGGCACCTGCCCTCCTACGCCTTGGCTTGGCGTCCTGCGCTACTACCTGCGGATTCGTTTTCTTCTTCTTCTTCCGCTCTACCTTCGTCCAAGGGGGGTCCTCCCCTTGGATCGCCATGCTCTGTGGCTGCTGAGGGCCCATCAGCGGTCGCAATCCCTTATTCCCATCGTTCCAGGACGGGCCAGCCTTTTCAGGCCCACCCTTCCCAGCTTTCCGGGAACCCTGGCTGGGGTCCGACCTTCCGGCATTATTACCGACTTTCGGGGTAATGATTCGCCTGGCTTTGCGGGCAATGCCAGATAGCTCCTCGCCTGACGGCTGCCTCGCCCGCTTCTGCGATTGCTTGCCCCGTTTGTCGCGAGCAGTCGCTTCCGCCTTATTCGGACTTCCTGCGAAGGAGAAGGCCTCCGTTTGGGTAAATTTCGGCACTTTCTCATTTGCAGGCTTCGCTGCTGCAGCAGTGGTTGACGCCCCTCAACAACCACGCTCCGTCCATAACCTCCACCGGCTGGCTTGCCGGGAAGTGGACTGGAGCACCCACGCTTGAGCTGCTCACTTCAACTTGTCGGAGACCTCATCAACTCGCTTTTTATTGTAGACAATCTCACAAAAGGGTCAAATTTATATTTAGAAGCGCCATCGCTTCAATTGTTAGAAGGCGTTCCTGTACTCAAGATTGTTTCAAAGTGTCCTTGAGGCTTAAGGAAAAAAGTGGTGGTAACCATTCAAGAGGAGAAGAATTATATTTCGTAAGGTAGGAGTTGTGCTTAAATCTAGCTTAAATATAATGACTAGATATTCAATACGGTTCTCCAGTTAGCCTAGTGGTGAGGCTTTGGATCGCCAATCCGTAGACGGCGGGTTCAATTCCCGTTCCGTTCCGGTCGGGAACTTTTATCGACTGTACTGGCCATAGTGTACTTGCCTCACAATATACAAATTCATGCAATGGAAGGCAAAGAAAGCCCTTCAATTAATAACTGTGGAAATGCTAAAAGAACACTAAGATGAAGAGAAGCAGGCCAAGTTCCAGTTGGAACGTCGAGCCAGGAAGAAGAAGAAGAAGATATTTAATACTATACTTTCATAGGACCTTTTTCCGTATATCATTAATCCGCCATCTTGACTGGTAGGGCGCTCCCAACCGGTGAGCACACCATTCTGCCTGGTAGATGGAAGTCTGCTAAGCCAAAAACGTAAAGGAGACCAGCAATACAGTGTATCAAACAATTGTCCGTACAGCAAATTTTTTGTCAAACTATTTTTCCATTCAAATGTTAATAACTTTTTTATGCGTCAATCAAAAACGCTGAAATTTTGACCAATCAAGAATCATATATTAAAGCTCCATTAGTAAAATTTTGAGCGAGATCGAATAAGTGTTCTGAAAGTTATAGAACTTTTATTAAAACTTATAAGACTTTTGAACACATTTTTAAAACATTATATCTCAATATGTACTCGATGGATTTTTTTCAATATTTTTGTGTTACTTCTTAGACCTAAGGCTTTCATATGCAGCCATGTTTGGGGTTTTATATTCACTACAAAAAATGTGAAAAATGTGCGTATGTAGTTGACGATGTTTTAAAAATTTACCATATTTTGCACATATAATCTGCCAAACGTTTTCCATCAATAAAAGTGCATTAACTGAACGAAAAATCCATAGGACCTACTCTTCATATGTAGTTCAGTAGGTCCTAATCTAATCTAATCTAATCTAACGCATACGCAGCCAGTACATGAAAGCATCCTGGAAAATAATCGGGTTAGATTACGCCCAATTATTTTTCTTGTCAATATTGATGCTTGCAGCATATCAAAGATATGGCACAAGCGTCAAAGCGGCCAGGCCTACTGCGTAGCGTTTACCGCAGAGATGATTCTTTGAAATTCTTCGACTATAATAAACTTTCATTTAACATCGAATCACTTCTCGAATCTACAGGGGAGGAATGATGCGTGGACATACCGTACCAAACGCTCCGAGATATTTGCAATTATATGGTTCAATATATACAATATACAATAGAGAAATATGAAGCATGAAACGTCCTCACCAAGTTTGTCTTTTTATATCCATTTGATGATCGTCTTTTCTGAGCCAGGTTCCTCTTGATGTGGGATGCTGCTGATAACTGCTTGAAAAATGTCACGCCACAAAAACGATCAACACCCGCGCACATAGTTGTTGTACGAATGTTCTAATTGTTTTCTGGATAGCACAAGACTACAAGTCAATGCACTAACACACTGTTCTGATTTAAAATTTTAACACCAAAAATATAAAGCTTAATAGCATTGGCAAAAGCACACGATGCTGCATGCAAAGCGGATGTCCGCTGTTCGCGACGTATAACCAAATCAGTCACTAGCGGAATAACGATATCAAGTCCTTCCGGCCACAATCACAACACTAAAATCATCAATTTGAAGATAAGAGCTTCAAAACTGCAAATTCCGCAAATCATATGCTTAAAACTTCCGGATGGCGTAGCTCTAGCCAAATGATCACAAAAACCACACAAAACCTCATATGTAGTTCAGTAGGTCCTGTATAAAAATATATCATTACGAGAGTTCAAAAAAGTTGAAAACACTTGGCACTTTTATTGATCAAAATATGATAAATTTCCAAATGACACTCTGAACATATACAGATTTTTAATATTTTTTGTAGTGAATATTAAACCTTAAACGAAGCTGCATATGAAAGCCTTAGGTATAAGCTGTAACACGAAAAATATTGAAAAATTTTCATCAAGTACATATTGAAATATAATGTTTTAAAAATGTATTCAAAAATTTTATAAGTTTTACTAAAAGTTCTGTAATTTCCAGTAAACTTATTCGATCTCGCTCGAAATTTTACTAATGGAGCTTTAATATATGATTCATGATTGTTCAAAATTTCAGCGTTTTTGATTGACGCATAAAAAAGTTATAATCATTTAAATGAAAAATTATTTTGACAAAAAATTGCTGTACGGACAATAGGAAGCAATCAGTGAAGTACTAGATTGAAAATAGTGAGCTGGATTTTTGTATGGTGAGATGATCAATTCTCCATTTCTGCAATGAAATGGTGCAAACAGCGTGAGTTATATGATTTATTGGCTAATTTGATGCTGTTTGAGCAAAAGTTTGGATAACTGTGTTGCTGTATTATTTTTTCTTGCAACTTCAACAACACAGTTATCCAAACTTTTGCTCAAACAGCATCAAATTAGTCAAGAAATCATATAACCCACGCTGCTTGCACCATTTCATTGCAGAAATGGAGAATTGATCATCTCACCATACAAAAATCCAGCTCACTACTTTCAATCTAGTACTTCACTGATTGCGTCCTATTGTTTGATACACTGTACCTCTGACCATACTGGTCTTAAGGAGGTTTGTAGCTCGGGGAAATCCCCTAAAAGTCAAGAAGCTTTCCGACTCTCGGCACGGTCAATCCGGTATCGCCCTAGACCGTGTCGATCGCCGTCTAGGAGGGAGGTCTAGCATTCGGTCTGGACACCGAATCCCTTTCGGTAAATCCCATAGTTGCCGAAAAATTATACTACCTACCTATCCACCCGAACTACCATCCTGTCAACAGCATCAGCGAACGCTCGCGGGACCACAGCAGATCAGCAGATTTTAATAGGGATTCCCATAGAACAAGAGCCAACTATGCTGCACACGGCAATACAGCTATCACACTCTATAAATAAAAATATCAAATTAAAAATTATTATCAGTTATTTTTCAATAGATTTATTTCCCGGTGATGGCACATTGCCGACACATGCATAAAATCTCTACATATCGTTTCGATCCATGCTTTCCAACGCTTCTCTATCTAGCTATTGGTATTGTCATCATGAGCGGTGTTTCATTAACGTTATTATGATAACGTTACAATAGATCTTCTCATATCCATAATTTTAGCCTCACATTCTTAAAAAAAAATATTATATAAAATATAATAAAACTTTAAGAATCTTAGTCTATAATCTGTATAAAATCTCATAGTTAGTAACTGTTAGGTATATTTTTATGTTCCATATTAAAAGGCTGAATTAACTTATTAAACCACTGTGCACAGGTTGAGCTGAGCATCACTGAAACGATAATTTATTGCGAGATTGGGTCGCCTAATTACTCCACACTCTGTGGCAAACGGCAGAACACTCCACCACGGAACCAGAAGCAGAATCAACGGGTACAGAGATTCGCAGTCATCAATTTCGATGATGGTGATGGAGAGATGCGATCTAACAAAACCTCGCAATTAGGAAGTGGGCTTTTGCGCTTTGAATTGTGTGGGATTTTTTTCGACCGGATTAGTCAGATGTTGAATGATGCTTGTTCAGATGCCAAAATTCCGTTCGAAGTTGAAATTTCCTTGTCGTAGGTTTATTGACAGCGAAATTACTACCGGGATCTCCACATTCGCAGTTGCTGACAACCGCACTCTGATTACACACACCCGTCTCGGGACGGGAAGTATCGCTATCGCCCGACGACGTTGAAATCGCCATAATTGTAATGCGGGGTGACACTCGCTTATTTCCCCATCAGCAGAGGGTAATGCATTTCCTTCCCGGGCCGCCGCGATGAGAGAGAACAATGCCGCCATAGCGCGCACCAGCACGTGGTATTTGGTCAGTCAATCGATCGTATCGCGGATCGTGATGCGACAATTGTTCCCGGGCGAAGATCTTCTCCACCACCGACCGTTGTGTCGTCGGTCAACGCGATCAACTGCTGCGCTGCGCTGCGTTCCGTTCTCATTCTTTCTGCAACCAGCTGATTCAACGAACGGGGCGCGAAATTACTCAGCTGCGTGCCTTCCGAGTCGGTGTGGAATTTACCTTCTTTCCGCGTGTGTAATTGCGAGGTTGATGCACTGTGCGACACCCCGGCTCCAGTTCAGATGGAGGGCGGAGGCGGGAAAGCTGCTGGAAGCAAGAGAGATGAGTTCAACGACGATTAAACTGAGATGGCACCGCCGCGCCGTACCGCGCCGCGTCGAATGAATGACAAAGAAAATGCATGCATCTGCAGATGCGAACGGTCGATCACACGGCGGCGGCGCGGCGGTGCCGGATGATGGAGTGCGATAGACTCGGAACGCGCGAAGGTGGAGGTTGTTGTGACCGCGACCAATGTGAAGGACGCAACCACGCCTGGTGGGTGCTGAACCCGGAATTGTCGAAGACCTTTGACTGCGCTTTTGGAAAGAGTGCAGAGAAGACTCTTGATCAAAATAAACTATTAAAAGAGTTGTATGTTTGGAAGCATACGGTTTGTAATTACTATGGGTAATTCTCTCTGAGACCGGCCCAATATTTACATCTTGTCTTCAAACATGTTTAAGGTGGCGATTTTCTGAAAGTCCTCGCTAAAAAAGTAAGGTAAATGCATTTGGTTACTCAAATTGATGGACCCCTCGTTAGTTAGAGCCACAACAATTTTTGCAGACCCCTCGATTTTGGTGAAATGGTGGCTCATTTAAACCGTTATAACTCGAAAGTTTCTCCAACAACCACTTCAAAACGAATTGTTGTTGAAATGAGGAAAGATAATAATAATATAATAAAAAGTTGGGTCGGCCATATTGATTTTGGCCGCCATCTTGGATTTTTATACCAACACATTTTTTTCACCATGATGGCAATCATCGATTTTCAAAATTTTTGCATCAATTGAAAGCTTAGACATTTTTACATAACATATCAAATAATTAGAGATGTCTTTTTTTTCTATCAAAAGTTATATGCAGTTTTGTAAATTAAGTAACTATTTCTCCATACATTTCCATGCGCATGTTATGTATAAATGTCTCAGCTTTCGATTGATGCAAAAAATTTGAAAATCGGTGGTTGCCATCATGGTGAAAAAAATGTGTTGGTATAAAAATCCAAGATGGCGGCCAAAATCAATATGTCCGACCCATTTTTTTATTATTGTAAGTAGCAGCTCTATCTTTCCTCTTTTCAACAACAATTCGTTTCGAGGTGGTTTTTGGAGAAACTTTCGAGTTATAACGGTTTAAATGAGCCACCAATCGACCAAAATTGAGGGGTCTGCAATAATTGTTGTGGCTTTAACTAACGGGGGGTCCATCAATTTGAGTAACCAAATGCATTTTCCTTACTTTTTTAGCGAAGACTTTCAGAAAATTGCCACCATTTTTGAAGACAAGATGTAAATAGTAGGCGGGTCTCAGCGAGAGTTACCCTATACAAACAATCTTACATTGAGAGTAGGAACGGGATATCGAAATATTATGGAAATTGCTTATATTTAACAAGTAAAATGCCAGGACAGTTCAAACACGTGATCTCAGGGGTATTATATTCCCTCAGGATTTTATTCTACACTGCCCTTCAAGAGTTGTCTCACCAGGATTTTCCTCTGGGGTTCCTCCAGGAGTTTCTTCTGAGAATGCTTTCAGGAGTTCCTTCTGGAGATTCTTCCAGGAGTTCCCTTCAGGGATTTCTTTAGAAGTTTTCTCTTAAATATTCCACAAAAAAACCCTCTTGTATTGCTAAAGGAATAACTTTTAGGGATTAACCCAAGAGTTTCCTCTGGGGAGTCCTCCGAGAATTTCTTCTGGCATCGCTATGAAAATTGCTTCAAGGAACATCGCCAGGAGTTCCCTCTGTAGACTTTTCCAGTTATCCATACTGGGGATTCCTCCAGGATTTTCTTCTGGAACATCCTCCAGGTGTTTCCACTTTGGATCCCGCCAAGAGTTCCCTCTTAGGATTTCTCCAGGAGCTCCCTCTGGGAATTTTTCTAGGAGTTTTTTCCTGGGAATTACCCAGAAGTCCTTCCAGAGCGTTTCTCCAGGAGTTCCATATCGGAAATCTTCCAGGATATCTCCAGAAGTTCCACCAGATTCCCTTCGAGGATTCCCCAGTGTTACCTTTTTGGATTGCTACTGGAGTTTCTTTTAATATCTTATCCAGGAGCTCCCTCTATGAATTATGCTTCGGATTTCTGCAACAGTATTCTCGGAAAATGTGGATATTGCCCCAGGAAATCATTTCAAAGATTTCTTTTGTATGTTATTCTGGGGAATGTTCCACTAGTTTCTTTTATGGATTACTTCAGGAGTTTGCTTTCCAAAAAATCCTTCTTAAGATTATTTTAAAAGTTTTTGTTTGACATTCTCGTGAAGTTTATTCAAGGGATTCCGTTTTGGAATTCTAGTTGGCGATTCTACCTATATAGGTATCAGGTACCTGAAGGCCGGCTCCAGAGACACGTCATCCTCCATTTGGGACATTTGTGCCACCGCCATACATATAAGCCTATTTCATCATTTACATGAGGGAGAATGGGAAAAGGGATGGAATAGGATTAGGAAAGGGAAAGATGATGAAATAAGAAGCGGTGCCTTAGAAGAGGGAATGAACGCATAAGCGTAACGAGTGCTCATAGCCCAACAAGTTTGTGTAAAAGAATCACTGTGGACATCCCAAATAGGGAGGCATGTGAGTTCACATGAATAGGCATGTTAGCCAGACGAACATCACAGATGTGGTAATCGACAATGCATTTCAAGCATTTCAGAAAGAACGACGTAACTAGATAAATCTGGAACTCATTCCTTCTTTATACAACGCACGCACCCTTTCGGGATAAAACTATGGAGTAATTTCACGCCATGAAAATACCCAATAGAAAATTACAAGAGTTCAAAACATGCTGGAACTTCCAGCAAGGCTCATTGTTAGCCTCTTAAGCAGCCAGAAAGTTCCATACGGAACTTTATTTGAACTTCGTGGAACTTGAAAGCTGCTTTAGATGCCTCTTGGAACTTTGATGGAACTTCCTAGTTCCTTGAAATTCATTTCAGTTGCTTGATGTTCTAACGATTTATTTTTATCATTTTAGCAAAAACATCATTACACCCGACAGATTCGAACCGGTAGTCGCTGCGTTAGAGCCCTACACTCTACCCTGACACCACAATTGCGATAAAATGCAAAGCGAATGAAATCTGACTTGAATCAATCCTATATGTCGATATCTAGGTTTGCACACTTGTACAGTAGCAACGTTAACCCTCCTTTGGCATTGGGGTCATTTTTGACGCAAACCGTACACTACGTCAGCGAGCTGCTGCCAATGTGATGCAAAAGGAAGGTTAACTTATCCATGTATCTGTAGCAGCGCAGCGATATGACGGCAGCTTATAACGCAGGACGTTCCGGTTCAAATCTACATAGGAGTGCCATATGCATAAGTAAATAAGTACATATGTAAAGTAAGCTTAAGGACAAACGTCATCAAATCCCGCTTCAACAGTGCATCAAAACTTCAAACGCACAAATCTCAAGAAGGAAGCTTAAAACGACAGTAGATTTCATTATTCTGTTCTTGCTCACTTGTAATAAGCTTAAAATAAGAAGATCAGGTGAGCTGGTTTTGTTTACGAAGAGATGTGTGCGCTCGAAATCGAAAGTACAGGGGATACTCAAAATAACTGGGACAGGTACAATTTTCACTTTTCAAAAAATGTTCAACTAGCTGTAACTTTTCGAAAAGTGCATCAAATATTCTCAATTTTTTACTGTAAGTTCAGTTGTGTAGTTGTGTATCAGTAGTCCAATTTTGGAAAAGATCGGACCATTGTCCACGGAGTCATAAAGATTCTAGAAAAAGGTAAAATTACCCGATAGCCAACTTTGAGCTGTTATATCTCCGGATTCAATGAACCGAATGCAATGAAATTTTGACCATTCATTACTTGTATAATGAGCTATGAAAAACCTTTGACTTAACTTAAAATTGTTGACACGGAAGAAAATTATAACGATTAGATTATTTTTCTAATAAAACACCAAATTATCCAAAACTTCAACATCGTTTCAAAACCCAAGATGCAAATTATAGTTCAATTAATTTCCCTCTAAATGACTTTCACATAAATGTGTTTTGAAGGAAAGTTACAACATAGCCGCTAATAAATTGAGAAAGTAATGGGATGCATATTAGAAATTGATGAATTTACTAAAAAATCGTGAAATAAATGAAATCGTAATAACTTTTTCTCTTGTTAAAAATTTCAAGTTAAGTTAAACGTTTTTAAGAGTTCATCATATAAGTCATGAATGGTCAAAATTTCATTGCAATCAGTTCATTGAATCCGGAGATATAACAGCTCAAAGTTGGCTATCGAATAATTATATCCTTTTCAAGAATCTTTATATCTTCGTGAAGAATAGCCCGATCTTTTCCAAATTTGGACCACTGATACACAACTAGTTGATGAACTTACAGTAAAAATTTGACAATATTTGATGCCCTTTTCAAAAAGTTACAGCGAGTAGAACATTTTTCGAAAAGTGAAAATTTTACCTGTCCCAGTTATTTTGAGTATCCCCTGTATGTGCCAATGTCGGTCATTGTGGCGACCATTTTGGGATTCTTACAAGTCTGTCCTTAAGCATGTTTCTCAATAGTACAAGCAACAACAAATTCTGATAAATCTGAAAAGTACATTTTTGTTTTCACATTCATTTTGAGAAAGTTCTGTCAGAAGCTGCTTGGAAGGCCATCCGACTTTTTATGTGAACTTTCAAGTTCCGAAATTAATTAAAAATGAAGCTGCTTAGAAGGCGAAAGAGCAACCTCCAACAAGCTGCTTAGCTTGTAAAGTACCCTCTTATTCGAACTTTTTGTTACTTGGGAGTTCTCTTGGAGTAGCAATGGAGGCGAGTTATCCATAAAATGTGGTCGCAAACAATTAGTGTAGGTTCCCTACACTAGGGAACCTACACTAATTGTTTGCGACCACATTTTATGGATAACTCGCCTCCATTGCTACTCCAAGAGAACTCCCAAGTAACAAAAAGTTCGAATAAGAGGGACGCCTGAATACGCAAAGTTTGCGAAGGAACACTGAAAAGTTAAAAGAAAGTCAAATGGAGACTTTTCATCCGACACATGCCAATCAGCCAACTCACGACAAATTCTTCTCATGCAGACTTGGGTTAGGTGCAATTCTATGTTAAGTTATCCATGAACTGTACTACCTAAGTATTCCATCAACCTAAAGCATCTTCAATTAATTTTTGAGCTACTTCAGATCATATAATCATCGTAGCAATACTGCCAAATATCAGCGAAAAGATACTTAAAACAACACAGAAAAAAATATGCAATTAAAATTCAGCGAGAAATCATGCACATAAAAGGAATGCTAGTAAAAGTGCACAAATTTTACATGAGACATAATGTAAAATTACATTATCATCGTGTAAATTTTCGCCAACCATCGCGTAAACCATCATGGACTCCAACCGGTTACGCGACTATTAGTGGAAATTTACACGAACGGAACGTAATTTTACATGATATCTCATGTAAATATGCACTAACTCTAGCATTTCCTTTATGTGCATGATTTTTCGCTGAATTTTACATGAATATTTTATTCTGTGAAGAGCTTCCTGAAGGCATCCATAAGGAAAGGTTGATACATACTGTTAACGCTATTCTAAAATATAGCATGCTCGAGGCACGACAATTCATTTATAATGAAAGATGCAAAACTGGGTTCACAAGGTAACCTATAGAGAAGTTAGCCTACGATACTGAACTTTTGAAGTAGAGCCACTTAGGCTACACACGCTTTTAACGCTGAAAATTGATCTGAGGTTTCCTAGCCGTAGCCACTATTCAAACTAGACAGGTTTACACTCATCACAATCAACATCAATGACAAACCAAATGGGTTTCAATTGAAAAACGCCAATGGCGAAAACGCATCGAGCGAACCCATATAGGTAGTAATGTAAGCTAATTTACAACATTTGAATAATCCCACCCTTATTTAGCCTTAAATTTGAGACTTAAGAAGGGCAACTGATTATCTCGGAGAAACACGAGCTCAACTGCACCATTGCTCTGGTTAGGACGTAATACTGTGGAGGACGCACTAATTCTCCACAGGCTCTATTGGTGGTTTTATTAGATCCCCCTAACCATACATTCCTTGGCACGGTAAGCATAAAGCAGCATAACACCTTGAATTAGTGGTCATCTGTTTAGTGGACACTGGATCAGGTGGTCCGTAGTGTTGTTCTTAAACAATTGAGACATCCGCTAGCGATACTACACATCTATCTGGGCTGATCGGGAAAAGAAGTTAACATTGATGATCAACTTCCAAACGAGCCCAAATAGCCCCTAATGTAATACAGGTACTCTTCGATATAACGTACAAAACAAAATTCTCTTTGTACGTTATATCGAAGCAGATAAAAATTTGATATTTTTTATGCAAGTGTTGATATATTCAACGTGAAATTAACCCCAAATAATGATTTCGGTGAAATCCACAAAACAAATAAGGAAAAACATGAGTTTTTACTAAAAAGTCATTTCGTTTTTTGTGCTTCGATATAACGTACACAAATTATTTCTCCAAATTGCGCTAACTCTGGGTAACAAGGCTAATGCTGCAACAAAACATTGATTTGAGTGATTTCGTAGTTTATCTGAGGATTATTCCTGGGAAAAATAAAAATTTTCAATGTTGTACGTTATATCGAAGCAAAATGTACGTTATATCGAATTCGCTATATCGAGGAAACGCTATATCGAGGGTACGTTATATCGAAGATTACCTGTACTTATGACACACATGTGATACAGGAATCACACAATTGCGCTAGAAATGAGTACCACACTGATAATTCTTTCCGTTCAAGTCAGTCTTGTTAGAATTTTAGAAAGAAACAAACAATACATAAATAAATAAATAAATAAATAATGCATCAGACTTGTAAGATGTCCTAACTTCAAAAGACCTTTCCGAAGGTCTCATTTGATATGTAGAAGTTACCTTTATTCAACAACAAATCTCAAATAATCGGTAAACATAGAGTGTCACGAGACGCATGCGGGAAAAAGGCAACGTTCACACGCGACCAACATAAGAAAAGGGCAAATTTCATTTTTCCCCTACTCTCTATAATTGTAATCAACCTGGACCTTCGCGCCGAAAGAACACTTGCATCAACCCCTATGCTACTCTCAACGTGAGAGGGATGATATTGTAACGGTTTTTCCGCGTGCGACCCGCTACGGTGAAAACTCGAGTGGATTTTCAGACTTATCAGACTAGTCGGTGTGCACAGAGCAGCCAGCGCCATAAATTATCTGCGGGCTGTCGAAAGTCTGCGGGTAGGTATCAACTATTGACGAGCAGTTTATTTTGTTTCGATTAAGGGTGCGGTGTGGAACCTTCACCCTCGCCGCAAATTACGAATTCCCAACGCAAACCCTCTTACTGAGATCGAAATTTTCCCTGTCGACGACGGTTATCACCGCAATTGAATGTCAATTAATCTCTCCGAAGCTGACGGAGCTTGTTTTGAAGCGCATTCTTTGACAATTCTTCGAAACATCAAAAACCACCAGCGCAGAGCAGCAGTCAATCACGCAAGCGGAACTCAAACAAGTCCTCATCGCATCGCAGCGGTTGTCATCGAAAACAAAAATCTAAATTCTATGTGAATTCTGGTGCCCCCGGGTGAGAACACGAACCACGGAATAAATACTGTTCACGAAAAAATGTGGATATAAAGTTAACAACTATTGATATTAGACAAAACTCAGAAGTTTCTTTTGAGATTCTTCCAGAGGGATGCAGTGATGCCTTCAGGAGATCCATCAGGGATCGGAAAATTCTTCAGAGATTCCTACAGAATTCCTTCGAGGATTCCTCCTAAACTTCCATCATAGATTTTTCAAAAAATTCAATCAGGGATTTCTTTAGAAGTTCCTTTAAGAATCTCTTCAGGAGTTCCTTCATAGATATCTCCAGTAGTTCCTACAGAAATTCATCTAGGAGGATTCAAGGATGCCTCTAGGAATTTCATCATGGATTTTTTTTTAGAAGATCTCTCAGGTCTTCCGACGGGAGTTCTTTCATGGATTAGCGCAGGAGTCCCTTCAGATATTCTTTCAGGCATGTGCATCCAGAAGATCCTTAAGGGATTCCCAAAGGAGAGATTAGTCTAGGTGTTCTTTCGGGGATTCCTTCCGAAGTTCCTTCAGGAATTCTTACAGCAGTTCCTTCCGGCATTAGTCAAGGAGTTCTTTCAGAGATTCTTCCAGGAGTTCCTTAGGAAATTCCTTTAGAATTTCAAATCGGAATTTCTCCTGGCGTTCCTTTAGGAATCTCCTCAAAGTTCGTTCAGGAATCTCTCCAGGAGTTCCATCAAGGACTACTACAGGAGTTCCTCATGAGATCTCTCATGCAATTTCTTCAAGGTTTCTTCTAAAAATCCCTTCAGGGATTCCTTCAAGAATTACCCCAAGAGTTTCATCAAGAATTTCTCCAAAAATTCGTTCAGAAAATTCTCTCCCTGAATTTCTTCACCCAAGTAACATTTTTTAAGTCGAGTGGATTCCAAGAAGTTATAAACACCATAAAGCCAAAAAAATATCTTGGTGATTGTACAATGCATGAAGTGTATGTCTGTACTTACTGCTCCCTATGAACAATGATACCAATAAAGTAGTATACTCAATGCCTCCGCCATGGCAGGACGGCGAATAATTCGCTCGTGTTTAATTATCTATAGGATCACAACAGTTGGGTCCATCCCGTTGCACGAACACTTGGTTTAACGGTAGTTTTTAAAACCTCTTGATAGCAAAAACCATCAAATTGCTGCTTGGGCAAGAGTTCCTTCCGAAATTCCTGCGGAGACTCCTCTTGGAATTCCTTCGGGATGCCTTATGGTAACTTTCCAGAAAGATTTTTTCAGAAGTTCTTTTCGAGATTACTTTAGCAGTTCCTTCAGGTATTCATACAGAAGTGTATACAGGAATCAATCCAGGATTTCCTCCGAGGATTCCTGCAGCATAGAAATTTTTCCGATATTGCTCCAGAAGTTCCGTCAAGGATCTCCTCAGTGGTTCCAGGAGGGTCCAGGGATGCCTCTAGGTGTTTGATCTGGGTTTCCTTAAGAATTTCCCTCAGCAATTTCAACAGGAGTTCCCTTAAGTGTTTCTCGAGAAGTTCCTTCAGAGATTCTTTCAGGAGGATGCAGGGATGCTGCCAAAAGATCTATCAGGATTTCCTACATGAGGTCCTTTAGAGATTAGTCTAGGAGTTCTTCCAGGGACTTCTTTAGAAGTTCATTCAGGAATTTCTACAGGAATTCCTAGGTATTGTTCCAGGAGTTCCTTCCGGTTCAAAGATTCTTCCAAGAGTTTCAGGGCTCCGTGTAGATGTTTCTTCAGAGATTCCTCCTGGTATTCCTTCAGAGATCTTTCCAGGAGTACCTTCAGGAATCTTTGCAGAATTTTCTTGAGATTTTTACAGAAAGATCGAAAGATTTCTCTAGGGGAATTCAGCGATTCCCCAGAAATTTATTCAGAGTTTTATACAGAAGTTCATTCAGGGATTAATCCAAAAGTTACTGCTAAGATTACTCCAGCCTCCAGGAGTTCCTTCAAGGGTTCCTCCAGAAGTACCGCAAGGGATTCTTCCATGATTTTTTCCACGGATTGCTCCTAGAATTCTTTCGGGGATTCTTGCTGGAGGATTCAGGATTCCAGAAGCCCTTTTAGGAACTACTACAGGAGTTCCTTTATGGATTCTTCTAGGAGTTCCTTCAAGAATCTCCAGGATTTCCCCACGGAGTTTCTTTAAGAATTCCTCTAGGATCCGTCTCAGGGAATCCTCCAGGTTTTCTTTCAGGAATTGTTCTATGAACTCATTCGGAGATTCCTTTTCCTTTTGTTTACGTGTATTTTAAAGTTTGCTTATTCTACACTCACTGGGATTCCTCCTGAAAATTGTTCAGGAATTTTTCCTGGAAATCGTACGGTGATTCCACTTGGAAATCTTATCAGGATTCCCCTAGAAATTCTCTTTCGGGGATTCCTCCTGGAATTCCTTTGAAGATTTCCCTTGAAATTCCTTCGGAGGTTCTTCTTGAAATTCCTTCGGGAATTCCTCCTGATCAAAATTAAGATCCCTGAACTTGGAGTGAACCTGGTATGGTGGTTAGAACACTTGACACGCCGAGGACCTAGGATCGAATCCCACTCCCGACAAACTCGCAAAATATGAGTTCTTCTTTCGGAAGGGAAGCAAAGCGGGGGTCCCGAGATGAACTAGCCTAGGGCTAAAAATCTCGTTAAAACAGATAAAAAAAGATCCCTAAAAATGCGTTTTGGTCATACATTTAAAAAGACATTGTGAACCTTACGTGACAAAAGTTTTATGAAGATAACTGGTTTTGAATATATCCTTAAATTCCTCCAGGGATTCCTTCATAACTTTCTCGAAGAATTCCTCCAGGGCAGGGATTTCTACAGGAATTTCTCCACGAAGTTCTTCAGGAATTCCTCTAGGGATTCTTCACCAAATCCCTACGGGGACTCCTTTGAGAATTATTCCAGAGATTCAATCAAAAACATCTCCAGGCATTGTTTCGGGAATATCCAACACAAAGTTTTATTAAGTCTTCTTCAGATTCCTTGCTTCAAGAATTCCCCTGGAATTACTGCTGGGATTCTTTCTGGATTTTTTTTTTCTAGGATTGCTATAGAAAATAATTGGAGGTTTCTATCAGAAATTTTCAGAAATTCTTCCATCATATTTTTCCAAGCATGCCTCCTGAAATACCCTTCCAGGCTTTCCAGTCTTTACAAAAATGAAAATACTGCAAGATAAAATAGCAGTATTTTTATTTTGGATGGAAAGCCATCTTCTTGGAGTATAAATTCAACAACCGAAAATATACCTGAAATACCAGCAGAATTATTTTCAAAGGAATCCTTCAAGGATTTCTACAGAAGTTACTGCAAATATTTGACTAGGAAATATTGCAAGAAATGGAAGCAATCAGGAGCATGGATAGAAATTCTCCAAGAACTCATCCAGGAATTCTTTTAAAATATTCTCCGAAAAATCGTTAAAAAGTTCATCCACGGATTTGTTCAGGCATTTCCCCCTTCCCCGTGAGTGAATTCCTTGAAGAATGCTTTAAGCAGTTCCAGCAATTACCTCAGGAAGTCTTCCCGGAATTGCTCCAGGAATTCCTCCAAGAATTGGTTCAGGAATTCTCTCAAGAATTCCTTCTACGATATTTTCAGGAATTGGATCATGAATTTTTTTAGGCGTTCCCCTTGGCTCCTGGGATTCTTTCAGGGATTCCTTCTGGGGTTCCTTCATAAATTCTTCAAGAGATGCCTCCAGAAATTTCTCCAGAGATTCCCTTAAGAATTCCTCCGGGGATTTCTCCAGAAATTTCTCTAGGGGTTCCTTCAGGAATTCCTACTGCAATTCCTCACGGAAATCCTCTAGGGATCGAAACAGATACTTGTCCAAGCAATATTTCAGGGATACCTCCAAGGAATTTTATTATGAGCTCTTCTTGCGATCCCTTAAAAAATTCCTCAGGAATTGCCTTCACAAAACAATTTGGGATTTTTTTCTAAAAAAAAAATACCTGCAGTATACTTTAGTAATTTGTCTCTATTTTTTTCATGAAATTCTGCAGGGATGCATTCAGGAGCATGGCTAGGTAATTTTCCAAGAATCCTTCAGTAGCTCATCCATGGATTCGTTCATGAACTTCCTTCCCCTTTTCTCCATGAAATCCTTCAGGAAGTTTTTCAAGGATTTCATCAGGAACTTCTCCATAGATTCCTTTAGGATTATTTTGAAAGGGTTCCTGTAAAAAAAACCTACAGGGATTCTTCAGTAAATTTCTTAACGGATTCTAATAGAAGTTCCATCGGGAATGCCTTTGGGGTTTTCTTCAACGATTGGTTTTGGACTTGTCAGAGGAGTATTTCAGGAACTCATGTGGGATTTTCTCTCCAAAATATCTAAAGGGATGTTTTCCCTTAATATTTTCCAGGATTCCTTCAGGAACTCCCTCAGCAGTTTCGTATGGAATTTTCACAGGGACTCTGTCAGTAATTCAGGAAATCCTTCAGGAAATCACCCAGGAGAACTTTTTCGGATGCCTTCCAGGGATTACTTTTGGAATTTCTCTAGGCATTGCACCAGAATTTCTCTAAGGATTTCTCCTTGAATTTTCCCCAGAAATTTTTGTTACGAATTCATTCAGGAATTTCTTCAAGTTAATCAAATTCAGTTCCTCCGTGCTCATTTAAGAAAACTCTTCAAGTGAATTCAAAAGCTGTTTTCCAAGGATTCTTTAACTTGTGGGTTCCTCGGGAATGCCGCCAGGGAATTCTTCAAGAACTTCTCTAGGAACTCTCTCCAGGAATTCCTCCAGAGACCCCGAGGGTTTCTCCAGTAAGTGACAGTTTTAAGACTCTTACAGTAGGGTGGGGCTAATTTCAAAAAATCTCTCCGATATATGATTTCTCAAGTGGAAAGTGATCTACTAGTTGAAATAAGTCAGCTGTACAAAAATGAGCGATTTCGGTTGATATTTAGGGGTGGCGCAAAGGGTTCAAGTGAAATTTTTGCTAGCACAAACTTTCAAAAATCATTTCAAATTTAATTTTCAAACTTATTTTTTCTAGACTAAATCGGTGATGCTAGAACCCAATTGGGCCAAATTTGTGCTCAAAATTGCAATATCTCTACTGGTTTCTGAGATATTTGAAAAAAAATGTCGTTTTTCAGTATTTTTTGGGTTGGGTACCAAAATATGACATTTTTTTTTTAATATCTCGGAAACCAGTGGAGATATCGCAATTTTGAGCACAAATTTGGTCCAATTGGGTTCTAGAATCACCGATTTAGTTTAGAAAAATTTAGTTTGAAAATTAAATTTGAAATGATTTTTGAAAGTTTGTTCTAGCAAAAATTTCACTTGAACCCTTTGCGCCACCCCTAAATTTCAACCGAAATCGCTCATTTCTTTACAGCTGACTTATTTCGACTAGTAGATCACTTTCCACTTGGGAAATCATATATCGGAGAGAATTTTTGAAATTCGCCCCACCCTACTCTTACAGCCTAAGCCGAAGTATGCGGTTTGCCAGGTTGACCCCCACCAAGTTCGCCAGCCTCAGAGGAGCGCCGAATAGGCTAAAGGAAACAGGATGATGCTATTTTTTCCTGAATTTCATTGAAATTTCACTATTTACAGTATCTAAGATTGATCATGTGTTTTAAGCTTTTCTGTATTCTCAAAAATTCAGATTTTTCTCGATTAGGCCGGAACAAATCTCATTTTCTTCTTTTGTCACAATACTCGTTGGCTCGCTAAGGGGGAGGACAATAAATAATAAATGTATTTGACGAAGAAATACCCAAACAATTTGGCAAAATCTATAAACTCATCAGATTTGTTAAGAAATTTTCTGTGCAACTCTAATTTCACCTTGAAATTTTAAAATTTCTTGAATAATTTATTGTTGTCCCCCCTCAAAAAGTTGAATTTTGACCAAAATTTTCCAAGGGGGCGGTGACATAAGAGAAAATCGAAATTTGTGTCAGCCTTATTTTGAATATTTACCATGATGTACCTGGGCATTTATTTTGAGAAACTATTGATGGTTTCTTTCTGAAAATTCGTTTTTTTTTTTAAATATTTTACAGTGTCGGCAAAAAGTATGTTTAATGGAAAATATTCAGATGATACTTTTTTAGTTTATGCAATTGTTATATCCAGCAAACATTTATTTGGGCTTAAACTCTTGTAAATCTAGTTCTTCCAAAAAAATTTCTACGGATTTCTTTGAAAAAAAAATTAAAAATTCCTCCAGAAATTCTCACAGAAACGTCTTTAAGAATGTTAGATTCGTGTTTCAGGAATTTATTCAGAAATTAGTTGAAGAATTCCTCCCGAAATTTCTCCATGGATATTATTACAGAAAATAAAAAAAAATTAACCCTCAGGACGCGCGCCGTTGTGAAAAGCACAACACTACCAAAAAACCTCGCTCGCCGTATACAGCGCTAGCGCGGTGCAAAAAATTTTTCAGGGATAAATTTAGATTTTTTTTTCAAGGGTACCATCAGAAATTCCTCCACAGATTCATTCCAAAATTCTTCTAAGGATTGATTCTTCTCCTTCTCAACACATATATTTCCCTATTTTTTCCTGAGTTTCTCCAGGAATTTCTGCAATGCATTTTTTTAAAGGAATTTTCCAGAGTTTCCTTTGAAAATCCTTATAGATTCATTCAAAAATATCTTTGAGGATTACTAAGGAACCCTTCAATAGATTTTCTTAGTTAAATAACTACTTAGGATTACTGAGGATTACTTAGATATTTTTGAAGGAATCTATAAGAATTTTCGAAGGAAACTCTGGAAAATTTCATAAAAAATGTATTGAAGAAATTCCAGGACAAACCCAAAAAAAATGGGAAAATATGAGTATTGAGAAACAAAAGTATCAACCATTAGAAGTATTTTGGAATTCCTCGATGGATTCCTATAGAAAACCTTGAAAAGATTTTTTAAGATATCGCTCCAGGGATCTCTTCATAAATGCCATTGAGCTATCCTTCAGAAAACCTTCCAGGGGTTTGTCAGATAATCTTTTAAAGATTATTATAGAAATTCCACCAAAGTCTCTTTCAGAAAGTATTTTATACATTCCTTTAGAAAGCAGAAATCTCTCACATCGCTTAGAAAATCTTCCATTGATTCCTTCAGAAATTGTCCCATGTTTACAAGACATTGTTCCATAAATTTTTGCTAGAATTTCTCTAAAAAACATTTCATGATTATCCTCATATATTGCGTTACAAAATTTGTCATTGATTTCATCCAAAATTTCTGCAAAAGTTTTGTTTCATGAATTTCTTCAGAAATTTCTCCAGAGATTTCTTGTAAAAAAATCTTCAAGGGATATTGTTTTAGAAAATCCTCCAGGGATTCTAATCTAATCTAATCTAATCTAACACAAACGTAGCCAGTACTAGAAAGCATCCTGAAAAATAATCGGGTAAGATTTAGAAAATCCTCCAGGGATTCCTTAACAAACTTTCTTCCAGTGTTTCTCTAGATTTTTATAGTAACTTCTTCAGGCGTTTCTTCACGAACTGCTCCAGGAATTCCTGCAAGAAGTACTCCATGAATTCCATTGAAAATTCTAGCTGAAATGTCCCTCGGATTTTCATCAAGTATACTTCCGGATTTCATTTAGTGATAAACAATAAATAAACGATAAACACAAAAAATGTGAGCTCTTCCTTCGAAACGGAAGCAAAGCGTGGGTTAAATATCTCGTTAATAAAAATAAAAACATTTTTTTTTTATTCTAACCAATTTGGATCTGCAGCCAGATGAAAATGTACCGATTCAATAGTGCGCAGGCTTTAATGAACTTAAAAAAAACATATGATTGTGTGCCTGTAGATGCTACTCCAGTATCGCCCAGGTCAGCTACACTCACACAAGGAACCAATGAGATAGCTGCTCGGGACGTACAGGCATCTTCAGTGTGTAAGTCCTGGTGATCTTCTATTTTAGACGACAATAACGCCTGCTATCTACGTTAGGTTGCAGCTCAATGTGGGAATGATTGCAATCTCTTGTTGCCAACAGACCGTGGAGTTCACAGCATCAAGCAAGTAAGCAAGCCGTATTTCAGCAATATATCTACATTCCATCTGCATACTTTTTTTTAGTTTATATTAATGTGTATTTTAACATTAAGCTAATTCTACACTTTCCACGTGCTTTCTGCTCTATCATAAATAGTAGTTCAACTGCTAAATTGCCGTAAATTAGCAACTGAACTGTTACTGAAAATGTGACAGCTGTTGCACAGCATTTCAAAAGCACGATCTTTTGAGCCTCCAAGCAAATATTACTGTAAAAAAAACCTAGTTAAGTACTGTTCCTCTGAATTCCACTAAGCATCCTTTGACAGATACGTATTTCGATCTCAACTGTAAGGTCGTCTTCAGTGTCCTGTTACCTGTCTCGACCTGTCCTCGTTACAGTTGAGGTCGAAATACGTTTCTGTCAAAGGATGCAAATTCTTAGTTGAATTCAAAGGAACAGTACTTAACAAGATTTTCCTTTTACTTACAGATATTCCCCTAACAAGCCCAGGTTCATCAGCATAAAAAAAACTGTCCAGCACATCCGAAATTGCATACCTGGGTAGAGCTAAATGGCAAATGAAGTTCAAATTTTATCATTAATATGGAATGTTTGAGTGGCAAAATTTGCTATTAGTTTGTTTAAAATCAGAGTTTTAAAAAAAAAAACAAAAATAATAACTAAATTTCTATGGCATAACAACTAAAGAATAGCTGATTTTGACATTGTTATAACAAAATAATGATGGTAAATTATGTAATTGTTTTGATATTATGGCTGATAGTATGATAGTAATATTTGATATTATTATGTTTTTATACTTTTCAATAATGGCTCGCCAATTACAAATTTTACAATGATAGCACTTTTTGTTATTAATGTGTCATCCTGAGCTTTTCATAGAAAACTAAAGAATTGCAATTTTAGATATGATGAAAAAAAATTCATTCTTTATTTATTAGTTTGTTATTCACCTCTAGCCGAGTAAACTACCTCTGTTAGAAGCGCAGAGTGAAAAAAAAATTGAATTGACTAAACATATTTTCGTTTCCATTTACGACAGTCTGTGGGAAAAGCATTTAATCAGCCGTATATTAGGCCACAGCCCACATTGAAGCAGCACTTAAGGCGCATGTACGGCTTATTTTCATTGAATGACCTGCTGTAATTTTCAACTGATCTTAACATGCGTATTTCTACTGCTTATTGGTAACCTGGGAAGTTCATGCGGATGTCGGAGAGTTGTTGGGAAGTGTTTATTTTTGGCATATGGGTTCACGCATTGGTGCGTGGATGCCAGACGTAAAGTGCAGATGTGTAAAGATTACTGTGAATCGGCACAGTTCATTTGGTTGCATAATTAGTAGGCGTTATATGACAGATTTATTTACTTACACTGTGCTGTGAAAGTGGAAAGAAAGGGAAACGGTTTTTTATCCGTTTCTGGTTCTAGCAATGGCTACGATCATACGTTTTCACATGAGATGTATATGTAGAGAAGAGAGTATAGAAAAAGTAGACAGAAAGATACAAAGTATGAAGAAAGAGACGGGCCAGGGTCAAACGAATCAGAAGCTGTAGCCACTAGACCGCCAAGCCCGTAAATAGTGTACCGACTTTAACGAACTTATCCAGAGATAGATACAGATAGAGATAGAGATAAAGATAGAATCCTAAATTGGCGCGAAAGCGACCGGTAAGAGCAAGAGTGTAGGAGGTAAAACAAAACCCAATATAAGTGAACCGGTAGATATGAAAAGTGCGCCAACGATCGAACTCAGCCACTGAATGGATGACGTGCGACTATGTTCAACACATTCTAACTCACGATTGAGTGATTATCTATCCTTCGAAAAAGGCTCAATACATGTAGCCGAAACGTCAGGTGTAGAGCATAAATCCGTTTATGATTACGCGAAGTCTGGAAGCCGAAAATCCCCGTAACTTATCCATAAAGTTAAAACAAAAAAACAGCCAGAAGTATTCGATCGTGAAAAATGAATTTTAGAGCAATGAGTCGTTTTCACAATGAAAACATGATGTGGATATTGCATGACTTAAGCACCCTTACTGTCATGCCCGAATTTTGTCATGAACAACTAGAACGGCTGAGCGATGTCAGCAAAATGTTGTTCCGTCACATACACAATAGACCAATAATGTTCACATCACATCACGTTGAAGAGACAGACTCGCGATCAACGAAGAAGCCACAGCGTAACTTCTGTCCACTTGAGACCCCTCACACACCAGACGGGGGAGATCCTCGCGCGGAATTTACGATAATGT
Organism: Aedes albopictus; assembly: GCF_035046485.1. NCBI lineage: Eukaryota > Metazoa > Arthropoda > Insecta > Diptera > Culicidae > Aedes > Aedes albopictus. The sequence goes on from NC_085138.1 coordinate 415,045,645, forward strand.
GTGTAATTTAAATTGTTAATTAAACTCACTCGAGACATGCTTGGCGTTCGTAATCAGCGCCAGCCGGTCCGGGCTCTTCAACCAGCAACGTGCTTGAAGACTACAACAACGATGACGACGACAGGCACTTGACTTGCTTACGGATATCTCTGCACACACCCAGCCAGATCCAAACCCCCAACAAAGTGCATGTGGGCATTCAACGTTCTTTGCTGCTGAACAGGATGTAAGAACATCGTTGCGATGCGATGCGATGGTGGATTCTAACGCTCAGCCCGAGTGATGGTGAAGTGTGGAGTCATCGATGCGATCTACCGATCTCTCGAATACCCGAGCAGGAGAAAATAGCTGAAGAATAACAAACTCAGGTATGGAAAAACGAATACCTACAACCTGAATGAGGTATTAAGAAGCCCTGCATAAGAGGTAAAATACCTGAAATAATAACTGATGTGTTTCCTGGGCATAACACGCGAATAATGACTTCAGGTATGGTAATACCTAAATAATAATCGGCGATTTTTCCATACAAATAGTGATTTTTCCATAATTGAATAATACCTCAATCAGTCCTCAAAACCAAAATAATAACTGGTTGAGGTATTCTATCAATACCTACAAAATACCAAAATAAGTTGTTTTCAATACCTGGACAACCGACCAATACCTGGTTTTGGTATGATACCTGACTTTGGTATGCTCCAGTTATGTGTCAGTTATTCATTCCTGCTCGGGTATAGTCGTAGGTTGGGGAAGACGCCAGTAGAGACGCGATCGATACGAAGCGACGGCTATTTGTTTATTCTGGGGAGATAATGATACTACAAATGCTAAATTGAGTGGTGATTTGACGGTATGTTGGGACGTTGCAGTACCAGTAATTTGTAAACAATATTTTTTCGATTTCAATCATCAGGTAGATGGTCCAGAATCAAACAGCTGAGAATCCCTCGGAACTTTGAAAGCAGCATATGTACTCACAAAGTGTTGGAACTCGATGGAAATCATTAAACATTCTAATTTGCATGTCAATTCCACTCAACAGAAAAGTCCATCGTTTCCCCCAAACGGCTTCTGGCCAAGTGGCACAAGTCAGCGTTTGTACCATCCGAGCGAGAAACCCTCAATTAATGGTTGATCGTACCATGCACTTCAAGCTTCAGCCAGTGTCAGTTTGGTGGGCTGCCAGCCAAGTGCGTGCGATGGAGCCCTTTGTTTAGTGCAGAAAATTTGGAAGATTGCCAAATAATTGGCCCTGGGCGTGTGTAACTGCTGCTGCAGAGTGCAGTTTTGACAATAAGCAGGTTGGACCAACAATAAACTAAATTTCGTCACATGGCGAGGGTAAGATTAGGCCTGGCTTACCATGCTGCCATATGGTCTATACGGAAGCTGTGGGTTTCATTGTATCCTTTCTTGAGCTGAAACGGTAGCTGCCAGGCTCCATTGAATGGTAATTGCAGGGATAGGAGAGAGTGAAAAAGTTTTGCCTAACTAGAATATTTCAAGTTCGACTTGGTTACGATATTGAATCGCGGATGGGTCAAAAATCTTGCATGGATTACTACATAAATTTCTCCATAAATTTCTTCAGAAATTCAATCTTTTCCAGAGATATCTACAACATTTTTTTTAGTTCGATTTCCATGGATTCCATCTTAAACATCACCAGCGATTTCTTTAAAAAAATCTAGGGATCTAGGGATTCAGTTTACAGTTTTTTCGTAATTTTCTACATGGATTCTTTCATTAATTCTTCCTGTGGTTTCTTCTTTCCTTGGAAATTCTACAGGATTTTTTTTAGAAATCTCTCAACAGTTTGGTTTTCTAGTAATCTTTACAGCGAGATTCCTTCAGAAATACGTCCACAGATTACTTTAAGAATACTTTCAGAAAATCCTCTACGATTTATTCTAGAATTTAAATAAAAATCTCAATGAACTTTTCTATGAATTCCAACAAGATATTTCCCAAGGGAATATCTAGGTATTTCTAGAAAGTTCTTCGGAGGTCCCTCGAAAGATACATTTAAGACGGTTCCGGGTCATTTGGCCGAATACCGTTTGGTCGAAAAATGAATGATTAACTTAAGTGACCATGCCACTGTTCCCAGCCTCAGTAAAACTTGAAAGAACAGCCTATGAGTCAAAGAAGGAAAAATCTTTGAAAAAATAAAGGCAGTTTAAACGCCAACTAATCCCTGGATATCAAAACTAGAAAGAATAGCCTATGATTGAAAGAAGGAAATATTTCTGATGATCTTATTGGAAGTCATGTCAAAAAATTCATCTCAATTCTTTTGATTACGATTCGGCCAGATGGCATTCGGTCAAATAGCGTTCGGCCAAATGGCCGAACACCACTCAAGACTACCCGCCGAGATATGTACAGGAATCTACTATAGTTTTTTTTTAGATATTACATCAGGGATCTGCAAATTTCTTCGGAAATTTCAGCAGGGGATTTCTTCAAAAAATCTACCATGGAATTTTTGAATAAATTTTATGAAAGTCCATTAAACATTTCTTCGATTTTTTTTTCTAAGTGTTTCAAGGGTTCCAAGAGTTCGCTCGAAATTCGTTCAGCGAAATTCTTACAAGATATTCTTTAGAAAATCCTCCTGTGATTGCTTCACATATGCCTGCATGAATTGTTCAAGATATTTCTCCATGGATTTTCACAGAAATTGGACAAGAAAATATTGGAAGCATTTTTGAAGAAAAAATTCCTGGGAGGTTGTCTGAATTAATCCCTGAATAATTATTTGTGATGCCTCTGGAGATTCCTAAAAGAAATTCTTGAAAACTTTCTGGAGGATCTCCTGAACAAAAATTCCGACACTGTGACGAACAATCCCGACAGGCACTGGTTCGTTTTGTACACTCTGTAACTCATTCAATAGAAATGTTTCCACGTTTATAATTATTATTTCGTGTCGCGTTTTTTTTTTTTTTGTTATTCGTTGTCTTTCCCATTACGTTACAATACCTGAACAATACTGAATTAAAGAGAAAAAATCACGAGAATCTTCTGGAAGTGATTCCAAGGAAAAATTCCTTAAGAATTTTCTGGAGGGATTACTGGAGAAATCCGTAGAGGAATTTCTGAAGGAAACTTTTCAAAAACTTCTGCAGGAATCTCTTTGGAAATAACAGACAAAGATACAGGAAATTTACTAGAAAAACTTGTAATTTGAAGGCACGAAAAGTTGCTAATTGACAAATTGAGCGATGAAATTTGTGAAAAAAAACACTTTCTGATGGGATTCGTACCCACGACTCCGTATTCCCCAGACCGGCGCTTTAACCAACTAAGCTACAGAACAGGTAATGAACGCAGTTCATTCGTTAGTTCTGTGGCTTAGTTGATCAAAGCGCCGGTCTAGCGAATACGAAGTCGTGGGTTCAAATCCCACCAGGAAGCGATTTTTTTTTCGCAAATTTCATCTCTCAACTTGCCAATTAGCAACACTTCGTGCCTTCTAATTATAAGTTTTTCCAGTATGTTTCTGACATATCAGCAAATCTGGTAAAATGGCAGTAAAGGGAAATATGTATCATCGTTTTTTCCTGTCGGAACAAATTCTTATAAAATTCATCTGAATTTCACCAATAAATAAACTTTTGAGGTAAATTGTTTTGCTACTACATATACATTTCTAGTCGAAGGCAACAAAAAAGATGAAATTTAGAGCTGGACAGAACAAGAGTTGATTTTTTAACGTGTAGTAGGTACACTAATCTAGGAGGGCCCATATAGCCGAGGCGGTAAACGCACGGGTATTCAGCATGACCATGCTGAGGGTGACGGGTTCGATTCCCGGTCGGTCCAGGATCTTTTCGTAAAGGAAATTTCCTTGACTTCCTTGGGCATAGAGTATCTTCGTGCCTGCCACACGATATACACATGCAAAATGGTCATTGGCAGAGGAAGCTCTCAGTTAATAACTGTGGAAGTGCTCATAGAACACTAAGCTGAGAAGCAGGCTTTGTCCCAGTGAGGACGTTACGCCAAGGAGAGGAGAGGAGAGAGGAGGTACACTAATCTGTCACATTCCAAAGATTACGAAAATCATCACAGTCTTTGCCACTCCATTAGAGAATTTTCTCTCACAAACTCCACACTTTAGCAGGAAGTTTGTACCCCACCTCAATGGCACAAAGGAATGAAAAACTCTCCCGCAAGAATTTCCCTCAACCATAGCGTCGCACAGTGGGCAAAATCGAGCCAAAAAACGGAACTTATTTTTGCCGCTGGTTTGAAGCAATAAAAAGTATGTAGCCCAAAGGAAAAAACCTTACTAAATCGATTGGTGATGGTCTCGTGACCGGCAAGTGACGGGAAGTGGCCTCTTTGGCCACTTTTAGGTCCCGAACCTGGTTTTCCGGGTTCCGCACCAGGCTATTTTCAATCAAGTCAGCTTAATATAGAGTGCGGCACATCATTTCATGTCTATTTTTGGTAAGGATGTTAGTGGTGACTATTTAAAACCTCACCAAGGTCATATGGCCACTTCCGGTCCTGGTCCAGTTCCTCCGGATCCGGATTCCGGCCATTCCAAGTGAAGTCAGCTAAATGTACGGTGCGACATATCATTTCATATCTATTTTCAATAAGCATGCGAGTAATGACTATTTTATACCTCACCGAGGTCATATGGCCACTTCCGGATCCTGGTCCAATTCCTCCGGATCCGGATTTCGGCCATTTCAAGTGAAGTCAGTAAAATATACCGTGCAACATATCAATTTATATCTATTTTCAATAAGCATGTGAGTGATGACTATTTTAAACATCACTGAGGTCATATGGCCACTTCCGGATCCTGGTCCAGTTCCTCCGGATCCGGATTCCGGCCATTTCAAGTGAAGTCAGCTAAATATACGGTGCGACATATCAATTCATATCTATTTTCATTAAGCATGCGAATGGTGACCGTTTTAGACCTCACCGAGGTCATATGGCCACTTCCGGATCCTGGTCCAGTTCCTCCGGATCCGGATTTCGGCCATCTCAAGTGAAGTCAGCAAAATATACCGTGCAACATATCAATTCATATCTATTTTCAATAAGCATGTGAGTGATGACTATTTTATACCTCACCGAGGTCATATGGCCACTTCCGGATACTGGTCCAGTTGCTCCAGATCCGGATTCCGGCCATTTCAAGTGAAGTCAGCTAAATATACGGTGCGACATATCAATTCATATCTATTTTCAATAAGCATGCGAGTGGTGACCGTTTTAGACCTCACCGAGGTCATATGGCCACTTCCGGATCCTGTTCCAGTTGCTCCAGATCCGGATTCCGGCCATTTCAAGTGAAGTCAGCTAAATATACGGTGCGACATATAAATTCATATCTATTTTCAATAAGCATGCGAGCGGTGACCATTTTAGACCTCACCGAGGTCATATGGCCACTTCCGGATCCTGGTCCAGTTCTTCTGGATCCGGATTCCAGCCATGTCAAGTGAAGGTTACTAAGTATAAAGTGCAACTATCATTTCATATCTATTTTTGGTAAGAATGTAAGTGGTGACTGTTTGAGACCTCACATGGCCACTCCGGCATCCTACTTCAATTACTCCAATTCCGGGTTCCGACCATTTCAAGTGAACTCAGCTGAATATGCGGTGTGAATATTTATTCAGTGTAAATATAACAGCTTCTATTTGATTTCTTGTGTTTTTGTGGGCATATAAACAAAACAGTTTTTTTTTATTTTCGTGGATAAAATTACAGTAAGGCAAATGAAAGTATCGATTTTACTACCGGACTACCATTTTTGCTGAATAAGACCTTAAAAGAGCTTTCTTCCGATTGCATTTGTATCATAAGCTCTTATGCGGCTAATTTTATTAGTAGGGTAAAGAACCCAACTTCTGTAGAAATTGCTTCGTGTATTTTATCTGAAGGAATGTCCATAAAATATTACTGTAGGGTTTTCATTCAGTAATTCCATCACGAGTTCTTCTTAGAAATTCGTCACCAGAGGATTAATAATAAAATTATATCTATAATATTACCTACAATATCTTGTCGAATTGCTTTATAGAAAAAATCTTGGAAGAATTACGGCCGTAAGAATATCTGAATAAGTTAAAACAGTACGGATGAAATTCCGGAAATCATTACCTAAAAATATGCAAAGGCATTGCAGAGGGAATTCACAATAAAATTGACTATGGATTTCCCAAAGAAGGAGAAGTTCCCGACAGAGTTATAGAAAGTATTCCCAAACCAATAGCAAAATGTTCAGGGGAAAAGCTGGAAGGGTTTGTTCAGTGAATTTCCAATGTATTGTAAAATAATTTCCGAAAAAGTGCGTGAAAAAATTAACAAAATATATTTCAGAAAGAAAATCAACCAGCAGAGGATTTTTCATATAAACTCCCGAAAGAATTTCCTCGGGTTTATTTTTATGGAAATACTGTAATAATTTCCAAAAGATTTTTCGAGATAACTTCCGAACTTATCCGGCTTTTTAATGGTATCCAGACTATTTCATATAAATAACCTCCATGGGGAAAAGGGATCAAAATCCAGAGTTTCTTTTTTTACCTCGGAACTACTCAACGCACTAAAACGCAGGTAAAAATTAATTTGTTTTCTTTTTCTTCAGGGCGAGGTATCACTTTATCGATAGTCATTTATCAAAGTGAATTGCATCTGTTTTGTTAATTTGACTACCTCAATGAAAATATTGAAAAGCAAATAAATGATGTTATACTCTAAGAAATGTCTCACTTTGTTTGGATGATGATGATGATGATGATTGTGTACCCACCATCAGCGCAAGGATTACCTATGGCTGCAGAGTCATACTGGAACGGAATGATCTACCTGATGGTTTGTTGTAGCAGGGTAAGCTAAATTCAGTGGAGACCTTCGGAAAACAACATAATTGTTATCTCGTGACAAAGTCTGGCCACCCCACGAACATTTGCCCGGAAACCAGTTCATTTAACTTCCTTAGGCTACCCCTCCAAAATCCCCATATATGTCATGTTCAAATATAAAAAGTAATAATATGGAACGAACTCACCGGGTAATCCTGACCAGCTGGTTTTCTATGTTTGGCTTTGGTCTAAGCATGCAAACGGTCCAAACCATATTAGATGTGCACTCGTTCACACCACTCGCTAATTCTCCGATCGTCCATCGAAGAATCCGAAAAAAATACATAAGCGAGAATACCCGACGCACTGAAAAACAATCTCTTGGATACTAGCATTTCCGAACTCGGAATAACGACGAACACGAGCACCACGACGCGGGCAATGTGGTCTCTTGCCACCGAGCCATCGTCGATTGTTTACACAAAGTGCGAACAAAAAACACAAAGGATGTCTCACTTTGTTTGGAGTACGAAAAATATAAATATTTTGTTTTCTAAAACACCATTTGCCGAAGAAACTTCAGATAGAAATTTTCCTAAAGGAGTAGCCGAAGGAATAATAAAATGAATTGTTTATGAAATTTCTTAATAAGTTTTCGTGAAATATCAAAGAAATTCGTCTGTTATTCTGCTTGGATTTTTTCTTCAAGAAAATTCGACAAAAAATCGTAGGTAATATATCAGATATAATTTTGTTATTATTCCTCTGGAGACGAATTTCTGCGAAGAACTCCTGACAGAATTAATGAATGGAAACTGTACAGTTGTATTTTCTGGAGATTCCTTCAGTCATTATTCAGATAAAATTCACGATTACCAAGCAAATATGTTTTACTGACTTCACTTGAGATGGCCGAAATCCGGATCCGGAGGAACTGGACCAGGATCCGGAAGTGGCCATATGACCTCGGTGAGGTCTAAACCGGTCACCACTCGCATGCTTATTGAAAATAGATGTGAATTGATATGTCACACCGTATATTTTACTGACTTCACTTGAAATGGCCGGAATCCGGATCCGGAGGAACTGGACCAGGATCCGGAAGTGGCCATATGACTTCGGTGAGGTCTAAAATGGTCACCACTCGCATGCTTATTGAAAATAGATATGAATTGATATGACGCACCGTATATTTAGCTGACTTCACTTGAAATGGCTGGAATCCGGATCCGGAGGAACTGGACCAGGATCCGGAAGTGGCCATATGACCTCGGTGAGGTATAAAATAGTCATTACTCGCATGCTTATTGAAAATAGATATGAATTGATATGTCGCACCGTACATTTAGCTGACTTCACTTGAAATGGCCGGAATCCGGATCCGGAGGAACTGGACCAGGACCGGAAGTGGCCATTTGACCTTGGTGAGGTCTTAAATAGCCACCACTAACATCCTTACCAAAAATAGACATGAGATGATGTGCCGCACTCCATATTTAGCTGACTTGATTGAAAATAGCCTGGTGCGGAACCCGGAAAACCAGGTTCGGGACCTAAAAGTGGCCAAAGAGGCCACTTCCCGTCACTTGCCGGTCACGAGACCATCACCAATCGATTTAGCAAGGTTTTTTCCTTTGGGATACATACTTTTTATTGCTTCAAACCAGCGGCAAAAATAAGTTCCGTTTTTTGGCTCGATTTTGCCCACTGTGCGTCGTTTGGAAAATTTAAATACCACCATCACATGTCATCATCAATTCAGCGGCTACTCTCGAGAAAGAGCTGGGATAATCTACCGACACTACCCCCAGCAGTGCGGTGGTACGATGCGGCGCACTCAGAACGAATCGCCTAACTAACATCGATGGGAGATTTCCACTATTATTGCCGTGCGTTGTTGAGTTGGCTGGCTGCCAGTCAGGGGGAAAATCTTATGCCACCAGAACAGAAGTGATATATTGGATTATTTGTAGATTGTTGCTTTTCATTATCTGTCCCATAAAGACACTTAAATAAGCAAAGGGAGAATGCCCTCACAAGGGCCACACTGGGAAACTGATAATATAGAACAGAGCTATTTCATGAAATTAGGGGAATTTCCCGTGCGTCCTCGTGGCGGCGACGACGTTGATTCGAACCACTTGAGTGTGAAAAGCTGGTGGTTGGTGGTACGAAGGTAGATGACAATAGCATACCGGCTCATAGGGGTCACGCACCAGGAACCAGAGTCGGGTCAATTGACGGCGCGCATGCATGCATGCGCGCGAAAGCGGACGGAATGTGAAATTGATGAAGGTAGGAGCGAGCGGAAGGATCGCACCCCTTGAAACGATTTATGTTTGTAACTTCCCTCGTAATCACTCCTAATTGGGTTTAAATATTTCGCCCGGGGAGGGTTTCGGCTTTTGATTCGGAGCTGCGGGTTGATTGTTTTTGATTACTATTCAAATTTGAAAACTTTGACACGTGATAGTAAACTCTCTTTTTTAATGTAATGTGGTGGGGAGTGGGAAGTTCTTTAATTAGAGACTTTGGTCCTAAAGAGGTAAAAGGTGCTTGTGAGAGATGAAATTCCAATTGCAGTCTGTCGAACTCAATATTCAAAATATGTATATCGATTTTATTGTTAACTAGCTGTTCCGGCAAACGTCGTATTGCCTGCTTACTATGTTTTTGACATGCAGTTCTGGAGAGAAAAATGGAAAAAATATGGAATTTCTGGAATTTCTAATTCTCCCGGGCGATTTTTGCAGTACGAACACGTCGGACCACTGCACGATTTGTGAAAGAATTATGTAGATCCGTTGACCCGCTCTCGAGCCAAATCGTGACATACAAACTTGGATGAAATCTTAGGATAAGCTCCTGTCGAAATCAAGGAAGAAACTTCGACAAACCTACAAGAACTCAAAGAAGTACTCCGGGAAGAATTCAGTAAGAAGAAGAATTTGTGCTAGAAATGCAAAAAGAAAATCCATTAGGAATTCAAAGAAGAATCATATATAGCATAATTTGAAATCTCGCCCAGTGATTTCAATTCTCTGAAGCGCATCTTTTTGTTGAAATAGCATGCAGTTGATATTTTGGAGAAATTTCTGAATGAATTCCTGAAAAAAAACTTTTTGGGTATTTTTGTGGCGTTTCTGTCTTTCGGGAATCAAAACCAACTATATGTTTTCTACTACCAACGTTTCGATCCTTATTGGATCTTCTTCAGGATATTTTATTGAACGTTTACATTGATTTTTAACACGATACGCAACACTTAAAACATACCGAATAAGTCGTTGTTTCTTCGTCTAGTAGTTGTTTTTTTTTAACATTTTAACTGTCATTTCTTGTTTTTGCTATAAAAGGTTATTGGTAATTAAGGAATACCTAATCGTCACTTACTGTCACTTAGTAAGTGACAATTAGGTATTCTTTAATTAGCAATAACTTTTTTAGCAAAAACAAGAAATGACAGTTAAAATGTTGAAAAAAACTACTACCGTCTACCCCCGTTGGTTTGAACGACACCTCATGCAAACCATCGGGGTTCGTTTATAATTTGAACTTCTAGAAACCCTGTGGGCATCGAAAAACACACTAATGGTAACCCTTTTGGCTGTTTTGTTTTGATTCTGCGTTCCGTTTCACCCCGTTCCATAAGCAGAATGGCATTTGAACCATTTTTAGTTTGAATGATGTGCAGATTAGCGGGGGTCAAATTAAAAAGCGTTCAGATTAGATGTGGTCAAACCAACGGGGGTAAACGGTAAACGAATAAACAACAACTTATTCAGTATGTGTTGAAGTGTTGCGTAACGTGTTCAGAACCAATGTAAACTTATAGATTCCCTGAAGAAGATCCAATACGGATCGATACGTTGGAAATAGAAAACATATGGTTGTTTTTAATCCCCGAAAAGACTACCCCGAAAAATACCCAAAAAGTCTACCAAAGAGTCAACGCTGAAAAATACGGCTGAGAGATTCCTGTAGGCTTGAATACATGGATGAATGCACGGAACATATTCTGAAGTAATCTCTGTATTACATTCAGCTAGAACCACTGATAAAAATAAACATTCTTGAGGCTGTGGAGGATTCCTGTAGATTTTTTAGAGGCAACTCTGAAGGCATTCTTGCAGAAGTTCAAGCAGGAATTTCCGATGGAATCTCTGCAGAAATTCTTAACGAATAACGAATTCTTAAAAATGCTTGGAAAAATAATACTTCGCCGATGAATTTTCAAAAGGATCGCTAGTAAATTTTTAGAGAGTATCCCACAAGGCAATGCTTCTTTTTGAAGGAATCCTCAGAGGTATATCTGAAGGGATCCCAAAAGGAATATATTAAAGATCTTTGGCAGATTTTATGAAGAAATTCCAGGAGTGATTTCTGGAGAAATTCTGGAATGATTCCTAAAACAACCCGTGGAGCAATTTTAGAAGGAATCTACGGAAGGTTTCGTAAAAGAATACTCAGATAAATTTCTGAAGGAACTTTAGAAACATTTCTAGAGGAATCTCTGGAGTATTCTCTTCAGGAATTCCTGGAAATATTCCTGAAACAACGGGATGAATGAGAAGTTAAAGGCCAAAATTAAACAAACAACCACGCCGTTTTTGAAAGAAACTTTCGATGAATTTCTAAAGACATCTCTACTGAAGGAATTTTGAATTTCTGATCGATGGAATCACCGGTGAATTTCTAAACAAATTCCAAAAGGATCCATAGTGGAATCTCTGAACTTGAATCCATGAAGCAATTTCAAAGGAAATCTGTGTCGCTATTTATGGAGCAATCTCTTGGTTAAATCCTGAAAAAAAACCCTGGAAAATTTCTAAAAACCGCTGAACTTATAAAGGAATTTCTGGAAATTTTCTAAAACCATCCATACTGTAATTTCTAAAGAAATCCATGGAAGGTTTTAAGATATGATTTTTTCAGATATTTTTGGTAGAGATTTCTAAAGGAATCCATAATAAAGTTTCAAAAAGAATTCCTTGGAGATTTTCTAGAGGAATCCCAGGAGGAATTTCTTAAAATAACCATGGAAAACTTTCTATAGTATTCAAAGAAGATTCTGAAGTTCTGAAAGGAACATGTGAAGCACTTTGTTGTAAGTTTTTTGTAAATACATCTATCTTGGATGATTCGTGGAGTGATTTCTTCAAAATGCATGAAGAATTTTCTGAAAAAATCACAAGCAATCTTCGGAAAAATTCCAGAAGGAATCTCAAAAAGAGTTTCTGAAGGAATACATGGAGAAAGAATAAAGGGCAATCATTTTTGGGATGTGGTCAGTCCTATGTACACTAATAATTTATATGTTATATGAGAGATCTAAGCGAAACAAGAAATGTCTATATGGGGTGAAAATTCTGTATACCGGGAGAAACTATTAATAGTAGAAAAAAATGGGTTGGGCATGGTAATATTTTTTTCATTCTAATATAAGATTTTGTAAAAAAAACAATCCTGATAGAATTTCCTAAGGGGACATTGGAGGAATTTTTAAATAAGTACTAGGAATATTTTTACTGAAATCCTTGATGAAATATGGAAACAAAATCCTTAGATTAGTTTATTAAACTGAAAAAAAAACCTGAAAAATTTCCTTCAAGCTGCTCTGGAGGCATTTCTGAAGGAATCTTTTCTAAAGCAAATTACGGAGCGTTTTCCTAAAAGAAATCCATGGAAGAAACCCTTTGAAAAATCTCTTGGGACACCGAAGGATTTTTGATGAAATCCCAGGAGATTTTTTCTAAGAGCCTTTCTGGAAAACCTTCTGAAAAGAAAACTTCTGAAGGAGTTTTTGGTGAACTTCCTTAAACAATCCCTAATACATTTTCTGGACGAATCCCTAGAGGTATTCTCAGAGTAATATATGACAACCTTTTCAATGGATTCAATAGAGAAAACTTTGATGGAATACTTAGAAAGTATTTCTCAAAGAACTCCTGGAAGAATTCTAGAATGAATTATTGGAAGAATTCTTTAAAGACTCCTTGGAAGATTTTATTAATGAATCTTTTGAGCAACTTGTCAGTTAACCTTTGATTTTTTTTTCTGAAAGAATTCTTGAAGGAAACTTTGAGGAAATTTCCTAATTCTATCCTAGAATATTTTCTTGAAAAATAACAGATATAAATCTGAAGCAAAGTTTAAAGAAAACTTGGAAGATAATCTTAGAGAATTTTTTGGAGTCATGGCTGAAGGAATTCTGGGGGACTCCAGTTAGCCTAGTGGTTAAGGCTATGGATCGCCAATCCGGAGACGGCGGGTTCGATTACCGTTCCAGTCGGGAAAATTTTCTCGACTCCCTGGGCAAAGCGTATCATTGTACTTGCCACACAATGTACAAATTCATGCAATGGCAGGCAAAGAAAGCCCTTTAATTAATAACTGTGGAAGTGCTCAAAGAACACTAAGTTGAAGCGAGGCAATCAATGTCCCAGTGGGGACGTAGAGCAACAAAGAAGAAGAAGAAGATGTGGAGGAATCCTGTAGAAATTTATAGAGGAAAACTTGAAGAAATTACTGCAGAAATTCATTCAGAAATTTCACCCCAGCTTGAGAATCACTGAGTTTTGCACTCGCCACTTTATTGTAATAATTGAATCTGAAAGCCATTGTAACTTTCTCATGGCACTCTAGATTCTTGAGAAATTAGCCCGTGACCCTAGATTGGAATCTTCTGAGATTCACAACACCACTTTATTACAATTAGTGCTTCTTGTGATATAGAATTTAAAAAAACATTCAGACTTTCTTCTCGGAATTTCAATTCTTGCGAAATCAGCATGGCCCGTGACACCAGCTTGGGAACCACTGAACATTGCAACGCCATTATACTGTGATAAATGCTTCTTAAGACGCAGAATCTAAAAACCTTTTTCACTTTCTGATCGCACTTTCGGTACTTGAGAAATTATCATGGCCCGTGGCCTATGCTTGGAAACTACTGATCTGTGCAACACCACTTTATTGTAATACATGTAATATACATGCTCCTTGAGACGCAAAGTCCAAAAAAAATCTTACACTCTCTTAGTGGATGTCCTTAAATTTCTTCTTTAAGATTCTTACCGGCATTTTTTCCAAAATTACAGTAGTTCTTTTCGGAATTTCTCACGAGGTTTACCCGGAAATCCTCTTGCATTATTTTCAAGGAATTATCGTTAGCGCCCAGGATATTTCTTAAAGGTTCTCTCGGTTGAAGCTCTTCTTAAGTTTCACCCGGTTCATATATTTGAAGATGCCTTCAAATGTTGCTACCGGCTTGTCTCGCAGAGCTGTTTCCGGAATTTCTTAATGTGATCCTCCTAAAAATTATCTAACAGATTTTTCCAAGATCACTTCCCCAGTGTACTTCCCATAATCCCTGCCGAGAATCATCCTGGACTTGTTCTAAGTGTTCCATTCGGAATATCTCCAATAGAGGAGAGTTCTTGATCGATATTTCTAGGAGATTTCTAAGATCCCTGCAAAATCCGTGGGAGATTTTTTTTTATCTCTGGTAAGAACCCCGGGTATTCAGCATGACCATGCTGAGGGTGACGGGTTCGATTCCCGGTCGGTCCAGGATCTTTTCGTAAAGGAAATTTCCTTGACTTCCTTGGGCATAGAGTATCTTCGTGCCTGCCACACGATATACAAATGCAAAATGGTCATTGGCAGAGGAAGCTCTCAGTTAATAACTGTGGAAGTGCTCATAGAACACTAAGCTGAGAAGCAGGCTTTGTCCCAGTGAGGACGTTACGCCAAGAAGAGAGAGAGAGAGAGAAGAACCCCGTGTAAAATATCTGTAGAAATCCTAGGATAAAAATTCTAGGAACAAATTTCAGAAGTCCCACAAGGATCACCGAAAGAAACTCTGTGAGCTTATCCGAAAAAAAAACCCTTGGATGGAATATTGGGATAAGCTCCTGTTGAAATCTAGATAGAAGCTTCGACAAACCTCCAGGAATTAAAGGAAGAACTGCGTGAAGAATTCAGTAAGAAACTGTGAAAACTTCTAGATTTATTTGTATATAAATCCTGCAGAAACGATTCTGGAGAAATTTCTGGATGAATTCCTGAAAACATAAAAAAATTTCTATAGATATACTTGAAAGAAATTCAAGAATGATTTCTGAGAAAATACATGGATGAATACCCATAGAATTTTGGCTGTATGAATTTTAGCTGGAATTTCCTGAGGAATACTGCAGAAATTCATAGAGGAAAACCTGAAAAAAATTCTGCAGAAATTCATTTAGAAATATCCATTGGGATCCCTGAAGAAAATCGTGTAGAAATACCAATTTGAATTTCAGAAGGAATCTTTGGAAAAAATCTGAAAAAAATGTTTGAATGATTTGCTGGTGGGTTTTCAAATGAAATGCCTGAAAGATGTTCAAGACGAATTCCCGAAGGCTATTCCTTTTTCTAAGGAAATCCCCAGATGCATATCTGAAGAATTGCCTGGATAATTTCTTATAGTATCCTTGGCATTTTTTTAAGGAATTGAAGGGTAAATTGGAATTTGTGAGAGATTCTTTGAAAGAATAACAGGAGAATTTTCTTAAAGAACCCATGGAATTTTGGAAAATACTGTAGAAATTTCTGGAGGAATCTCTAGAGTAATTTCTAAAGCAATCCCTAAAGTATTTTCTTCAAGAATCCCTGGATACATTAACGAAGGAAACTTTTTATGAGATATCTTTGGAAGATTTTTTATAGGAATCATTGGAGAAATTTTTGAAAAGAATTCTGAATTTCCGCTTTTCTGAAGGAATCACTGTGTAATTTTTTGAAAGAATTCGTCAAATAATTCCAAAAGTATCCCATTTTTACTGGATAAGCATTCAATAGAGCTTCCTTCCAAAAGCTGTTGCTCCAAAAGCTGTGAGGGCCTGTCCATAAACTACGTAGACTCGGAGGGGGGGACGGGGGGTTTGGCCGAAGTCTACGGTCCATACAAATTTCGAAAATTTTGTGTGGACGAAAGTCTACGAGGGGGGAGGGGGGGTGTGAGAGTGTCAAAATTGAGTCTACGTAGTTTATGGACAGCGCCTGATGCAGCTGGGCATTTTTTTTTATTACCGTACGGGTTTGTGCCGAAGGGTCTTAGATTTTTATGAAACTTTTCCCACAGGCAGGGCTCTTGGATATAAGAACAATAAAAAAATTGAGAAAAATTCAAGGTCTCCTATTTTCTCGGAAAACTGTTTTCCCCTGACGCTACTTACACTCCCGTTCAAAAGTTTGGGGTCACCCCCTCAAAAACATGTCATTTTTTTAGGCCCATATCTCCGCTAATTTGCGTCCGATTTCAAAACTTTAGGTTTCATTCATAAGATAATAAGTCAAAGAAACTTTGAATATGATTTAAAAGAAACTTTTTCTAAAAATTTTGTATGTAAACTTAATCCAAAGTTGTCAAATTTTCTAAAAAATGAATATAAACCTACGGCAGTGTCACTGGAAGTTGGGTCGAACAAATTTTAAGATGAGAGCGGTAATATAACCCATTTTCTTGGCTTTCAACTGCTTTTTACAGAACTTAGCTAAAAAATCTAGAAAAAAAGTTATCAAGTAAATTAATCCTTGATGTCATCGACCAAAAGTTTGGGGTCACCCCTCAAAATGCTGTATCGGCCAAAAGTTTGGGGTCACTATCGTAAAACATGGAAAAGTGATTTGTTGATATCTTTGTCATCTTTCATTCAATTTTAATTCTTCTTGGCTTATTTGAAACAAAATGAATGATACTTACTGCATAGACATTGAACCACACACATTTGTTGAAATTTACATACTAAAACTTAACGTAAAGTTGCCTCATTTTTTGAAGCGTGGTAATATGTGCTAACTTTACATAACATTTTTATATACAAAAATCGTTAAATACGTTAAGTTGAAGACAACAAACGTAAATTTAGTTAATTATCTTTGAAATGAGCCAAAAATCATTAAAATTGAACTATATATGACGAAGATATCACCAAATCACTTTTCCATGTTTTACGAAAGTGACCCCAAACTTTTGGCCGATACTTCATATTGAGGAATGGCCCCAAACTTTTGGTCGATGACATCAAGGATTAATTTACTTAATAACTTTTTTTCTAGATTTTTTAGCTAAGTTCTGTAAAAAGCAGTTGAAAGCTAATAGAAAATGGGTCATATTACCGCTCTCATCTTAAAATTTGGTCGACCCAACTTCCAGCGACACTGCCGTAAGTTTATATTCATTTTTTAGAAAATTTGGCAACTTTGGGTTAAGTTTACATACAATTTTTTTTGAAAAAGTTTCTTTTAAATCATGATCAGTTTCTTTGACTTATTATCTTTTGAATGAAACCTAGGGTTTTGAAATCGGACGCAAATTGGCGGAGATATGGGCCTAACAAAATTACATGTTTTTGAGGGGGTGACCCCAAGCTTTTGAACGGGAGTGTACTTTGAAAAATCATAACTCAAGTACGATTGATTTGTCTTTATTAAAGAGACTTTCAGCCCTTGGCTATCCAACTTAAGTACGATGCATCGTAGAAACAAAGTTTTTCTTAGAAAATGAAAGCAAATTTTCTCAAAAATCCAAAAAAAAATATATGAACTGAAAAAAGTTTCCACAACATTTTCTACAGTTGAAAAAAATCGTAAAGAAAAGCCGGAAAACCCATGTCCAGACTCGTGGAAAATTATCAAAAAAAAAAAATATTTTGGAAAGTTATTTCATAAGCTTTAATCGTAGAAATTTTTGGAATGCATTTTTTTCTTTCCTGAGTTATGGCCAATTTTGTGAAAAATGATTATATAATATATGCGTACATGGTCATTTTTCACAAAATTGACCATAACTCAGGAAAGAAAAAAAAAGTGCATTCCAAAAATTTCAGCGAACAAAGCTTGTAAAATTACCTTTATAAAGATATATTTTGAAAATTTTCCGCTAGTTCGGGCATAATTATTCCGGCTTTTCTTTATGAATTTTCTCAACGGTGGAAAATTTAGTGGAAAACTTTTTCCACTTCATATTTTTTCTGGATTCCTGAGAAAACATGCTTTCATTTTCATTAAAAAAAACTATGTTTCTACGATGCTTCGTTCCTGAGTTATGATGTTTCAAAGAAAAGGCTTATATGGCATATTTGGACATTTATCAACAAAATTGGCCTTAACTCAAAAATGAAAAAAAGAGCATTCCAAAAATCTACCTGAGTTTTCCGGGAAAATAGGCGACCCTGAATTTTTCTCAATTTTCTTTTGCTCATATATCCTTGAGCCCTGCCTGTGAGAAAAGTTGCATGAAAATCTGAATCCCTTTGGCCCAATTTGCACGATAATAAAAAAAATCCCCGGTTACTTTGGGGCTGTCCATTAATTACGTAAGGGTTTATAGGGGGAGGGGGGGTTTGAATAATCTTACGAGCCATACAAAAATTTTTTGGCTCTCATACAAAAAATCTTACAAGGGGGGGTGGGGGTGTCGAAAAATCGTAAAAAATCCCTTACCTTATATTATGGATAGCCCCTTTTGTTAGTAGAGCGTGGAAGGTCTGAACGAATCCATGGAGCAATTTCTGAGGAATTCTAAGGAAAATGATTTAGAGGAATCCTTGGCGAAAGTTGTGTAGGAATCCCTTGATGAAATTCTGAAAACTCACTGATTCCTAAACGTTGCTGAACGTCTGAAGGAATCCCTGGAAGATTTTCAATAGACATTCATGCTGGAATTACTGAAGAGGCATGGAAAGTTTTTTACTGTAATCTTTAAAGAAAATTCTAGCAGGCGCTGATGATTTTGTGAAGGAATTCCCGGAAATCTTTTGTGAAACCTCCAGGCGATATTTTTGAAAAAATCCATGATGAATTTTGTAAAAGAATTCCTTGAAGTTTTTCATAAGAATCCATGGAGGAATGTATAAAGAAACCCTTAAAAACTTCCCAAAGTATTCAATGATTTTTTTTTAGGAAATTCTGATAGAAACAATAATTTCCTGAAAAAAAAACCTTCTTTGAAGAATGATTGAAAGATTCCGGATCTGATTTTTCAATATAAATGGAAGATTTCCAAAAAAAAAATCTCAGGAGGAATTTTTGGAGGAGTTGCTGAGGGAATCCTTTGGGAAAATTCTTACGGAATCTGTAGATGAGTTTCTAAGAACGTTTTGGAGATATTTCTTTGTGAGCTCCAGGAAGATTTTCTCAATATCAATCCTGATGGAATTTCCGAACGAAATTCTGAAGGAATTTTTTAATACATCCCTGAATTTTTTTCTGCAGAAAATAATGAAGGAAATTTTAAAGGAATTTTTGAAAAACTTTTTATGAGAATTTTGAGAAAAAATTAGATTAACTTCTGAAAAATGTACTGTAAGCCGCTCTCCATGGTCGGTTTTCTAGAGGAACCCTTCGAGAAATTTATGGGGAATTCCTGGACATTTTCGTTGAATGTCTCCATGGAAAAGCTTTAGAAGGGGGCGTTAGTGAATTTTCTGCAACAACCCCAAAAATATTTTCCGGTAGAATCTTTGGAGCATTTTCTGAAGAAATCCATGGAAAACTTTCTAATGGACTGCATCGAGAAAATTATGAAGAAATTTTTACAGGCATACAGGGCTCTTTGGAAGATTTTTTTTAAAGAACCTCTGGACGAATTTTTGAATGAACCAATGAACGAAATTCGAGATTGAAGTACATATCGAGAAATTTGCGATAGATTTTCTGAAAAAAAAAGCTTTGACGCAATTGCTCAGTGAATCCTAAAAATCCTGATAGAATTCCTGAAGGAAACTTTGGAAAAAAAATGTTAATACTTTCCTAGAATATTTTCTTAAGGAATAACTATAATAATTTCCAATGGGAATTCTGGAGGAAGTTCTGAAGGAATCCTTGTAAGATTATCTTTGATAGTCCTTCACGGCTTGAAGAATTGTAAATTTCTGATTTTCTGAAGGAATCGCGAAGAATTTCTGAAGAAATCCGTAAAAGATTTTCCAAAAGGATATCAGGTGGAATTTCTGGAAGACTCTCTATAAGGGTTCATGAAGGAATTTCCTAAACAATTTCTAGATAAATTTTTGAAAAAAAAACGTGAGAGATTTTCTGAAAGGAATTCCTCCAGGTATCCATGGGACAGCTTCGGAAGTAATCCATGACAGGTTTTCTAAGGTGTTCGTCTATGTGTTCAAACATTATTCAACTTTCATGCATAATATATAACTTTAAATGTTAAATGTAGTAAAATAAATTTGTATGCACTGCATTTTCTTCATCTACACTCGTTTAGCAAACACACATGCGCTGCACCAACTGAACAAAGCACAGGCAAATTATGGCATTGCTTAGAATTCGTGTGGGAAAATCCAAACCGAAACACCGGTTCGAACAATTCCTATCTGTCGTTTCAAATTGCCTCAACAAAATGCATAAAGGAAAATCCCTCCTGCCTGAGCATATCTCCAACAAACAAAAAGGAAACACATGTGTCCAAATGCGAACCCGGGTACCTAAGCATTTCCACCCGCTTGCCTCTGTGCCGTGGTTCGCATTCATTGACGCCAAGGTTAATTCTCTCTATGAATCAGCTCTACGCTCGGCACTAGGATATGCCTCAAAGCCATGCGCCAAAAAAGCATAAAAGCCATACCTATACGGGCGGATTGGGAAACACTTCTCGGTTCAACCAAAACGTTGCACATGCCGTTGGTTCCCAGGCACATATTCCCGCCACCACCACCTCGGTTCGTTCTTCGTGTAGTTATGCCTTTTTCACTTACTGGCATGCATGTTGCTTTATACATTTGGTAGTTGTCTCGAGTTTGTCATTCTACGAGCTGCGTTGCGTTGAATGAAGTCAACTACGTTTGGCTCGGTACGAGTCATATCTTCTAGGAGGAGTGGAAATCGGTGCGTGGAAGAATTAAACTGTGGTGTGTAAGAGCTAAATGGCACCCCGACGAGAGCAGTTTAAATTTCTTTGGTGAACACGTGTACAGTTCGAGTTGCCTCCAGCAGCGAGAGTATCAATTTGGACTTCAACGAAAATTTGCTACTCAGCAAAGAGAAGCAGTTATAAAGTTTATTGTTCTTAATATCATCAGATGTTTAATTTTTTTACAGCCTATGTCCAAAAATCTATTTTGTCGTATGCTCGAAGGGGAAGAAGCATAAACGCATATTTGGTATGAAATGAACTGATAGCGGGAAGTGTCTAAATTAGGGCCCTGTGCCCAAATGTTCCAAAAGACAAGCATTCTCGAAACATGTTGCAGATAAAAGGAAAGGAGCAAAATAAAACGAACATCGTCAATGTTTTACGCCTTACGGTTAGGCAATCTTCACCACAAAGAGAACTGTATAGAGTTCCAAGCCGATGCAGCTTTCATTGTAAAGGGAAAATTAAGTATAACATGCATATTCTGGTTTAGAAAATATCAAACAAACAAACACACGTTGCTACTTTGTGGGAGGCGGAATCTTTCAAAAGACTACGTAGATGGGGAGGGCTTGTCGTGGTCTAGTCACATGGTTGTCATAGGTATCTTGAAAATATTGTCTGTTCTGTATAAAACAGACAAGTTGTTGCAGTAATAGGACAGATCGGTGAAGTACTGGATTTGTAGTAATGAGCTGAATTTTAGTATGGTGAGAAGGTCAATTCTCCGTTTCTGCAATGCAATGGTGCAAAAAACGTGGGTATTATGATTCTTTGCCTAATTTGATGCTGTTTGAGCAAAACTTTGGGCAACAGTGTTGTTGTTTTCTCCTTTTCTTGCAACATAAACAACATAGTTATCCAAAGTTTTGCTCAAACAGCATCAAATTATGATTCACCCACGCTTTTTGCACCATTTCATTGCAGAAACGGAGAATTGACCTTCTCACCATACTTATATCACAGAGAACAGACATCCAAGTCTAGTTCCAAAACTGTGTAAGGAATTTAACGACCATTTCAAATCGGCAACACAAGTGGCAATAGCGTGGCGCTGCAATCGGTTAAGTTCCCATACTAATTTAATTCACCACTTGAAATGTTTCAATTCACCACTGATTGTGGCAATATGGTGTTTGGTGGCGTTAGTGTTGTCATCGTGTATTGGTTTGTAACCTTACTCAAGTAAAGATTCAAATCCTTACACAACTTTCCGAATGAAATTTGTTCTAGCCTGGATGTCTGTTCTCTGTGCTTATATTCAGCTCATTACTACAAATCTAGTACTACACCGAACGTGCCCCATAGACTTGGAAATTTGGAGCCTAATATCAAAGCAACGAAATTTTGAGATCATTTTTGAGGTTTTGTGTATCTTCCGGCCACTGTGAGTTTCGAATGTATTCAGTGGCGTAGCAAGGGGGCTGTGGAAGGTGCGGTCCACGCCGGGCCCACGAATTCAGGGGGCTTCCAAATCAGGGAAGATTTCTAACACCAATTTGCATAAAGTACAAGCTAAATACTTCGCGGATCTGCTAATAGTTATGTAGAAGCCTCTTTGTGATTATCAAGAGACTTTGAAATGGGGCACACATATGGCTAATATAAAATCTTATGAATAACAATTGTAAATGTACATTGAAATGTCCCTGATAGCCCAAATCATTCATGCAGTAAACTTTCTAGTAAACTGCATTCAGTAATAAATACTTGGCTCAAGAATGATTACATTTTTTTTAGAATGCGACGAATTTTGGATTTTTAAATATGTTTTTAGCTGTTATGCAGCTACATTTATTACTTGAGCAGTGACAGTTTTGACACAATTGTTTATATTTATACATCAAATTCTTGCTGATTCTCTAAGTTTTCTTTTATAAGTGCTAGGTTATGACTAGATCTTGCGTTCTTATTTCACCAGCTACCTAAAACACGTCAAAAATTCAAATGGCCATTACATCACTTTGCAGATCTACGGTTCATCTGTGAAAATACACTATTTTCTGAAAATACTTGCTGGACTTGAGGAATACAAAAGTTAATCTCCAAGGATTCCCTCAACAATTCGTCTGAGAATTCTTACGAAAATTTCCCCAAATACTACTTGGACAATTCAAATAAAATTTTACAGAAGTTCTTCGAAGAAATTTTCAAATTATTATTCCGGAATTCATTCAAGGATTCCTTCGTGATTTTTTTCCAATTGCCTTTTCAAAGATTCCTTTAATTTCCTTTAATTTTATCAAGTTTTTCGTTCTAGGTATCCCCACAGAGAACAGACATCCAAGTCCAGTTCCGAAACTGTGTAAGGAATTTAACGGCCACTTGAAATCGGAAACACAAGTGGCAATAGCGTGGCGCTGCAATCGATTAATTTCCCATATCAATTTAATTCACCACTTGAAATGTTTCAGTTCACCACTGACTGTGGCAATATGGTGTTTGGTGGCGTTGGTGTTGTCATCGTGTATTGGTTTGCAACCTTACTCAAGTAAAGATTCAAATCCTTACACAACTTTCCGAATGAAATTTGTTCTAGCCTGGATGTCTGTTCTCTGTGGTATCCCTTACGAGTTTCCAGAATTCCTTCCTTCGATTTAGGTAGCAGTTACCACAAGGACTGTAACAAAAATACCTCTAATATTGAATTCAGATACAACGGTTGCTTCAGAAATTCTTCAAGGCGTTGATTTGGGAATACTTCCAATGATTCCTTCAGGAACTCCTCCGAATCTTTCTTTAGGAATTTCTTCAAGCATACCTTTAGGATTCCTTCATAAAGTCCTTCAAGGAATCCTTCAGATGAACATTATCGAAATTCTCCAAGAATTCCTTTAGAGAATTCTACAAGGAAGAATTTTGTAGAAGTTCATGAAAAAAAATCTTTGATAAATTTCTGAAATCATGCTTAGAGTCATACCAGATAGCAAGAATCTTTGAAATACATCCTCGGAGACAACCCTGAAAGAATTCCTGAAGGAATGCAAAGAGAAATACTGAATGACAATCTTGTATTAACCACTTAAAAGATTGTTGAACGTAATTTATTCTTTAAGTAAGATTCCTTAAAGAAAACGGTTTCGAAACAATTCTTCAAAATAAAATCTTACGTTCATTGATATAACTCCGGGATGTATCTTTGCAGTAATCCCCGAAGAAATTCATTCTTCCGGCCTTTTTTTGGGTTTCTTAGTTGATTTCACCCGGGATTCCTTTAGGGATTCTTCCTGGATTCCTCCATTGATTCTATCTAAATTCTTTTAGGGATTTCACCTGGAATTCCTTCGAGGATTTTCCTGGATTTTTTTTCTGGAATTTCACGATTTTTTCGTTGATTCCTCCTGGGATTTCAGTTGAAATTTCTTCCGGGATGCCTACCGGGTTATTTCTCGGATTATTTCCAAGATTTCTCCCAGGATTTATTCAGGATGTTTTTCTTCATCCTTAGATTCCATTAGAAATTTCTCTCGGGATTTCTCCCAATATTCCTTCCTTATTATCTGCCGGGACTCCTTCAAAGATCTGTTTCGAAATTTTTTCGCGCATTTTTCCTGAGTTTGTCATGGATTCTCCCATGAATTCCTTCAGAGGTACCTCGCAGGTCTGCTTCATTGATTTCTACCGAGATTGTTTTGTGGATTTCTTCCGGATTTTTTTCTCTAGATGTCTTTATCAACTTTTCCCGGAATTCTTTTTAAGATTGTTCCCAGATTTTCTATAGAAATTTCTCCATTATTCCTTCTGATTTTTTTTCTGTGATTCCATTGAAAATATCACTCGGGATTCCTTCCGGAATTCCTTCAGCGATTTTTTCCGGTTTTTTAATGGATATTTTCCGGCATTCCATCAGGGATTTCTTCACGAATTTCTTCCAGGATTCCTTCCAAATTCTTCCATAAACTTCATGCCAGGATCCCTCCTGGATCCCTTCCGAAATTCTTTATATGAAATCTTTCGGAGTTCCTTCAGGGATATTGTCCAGTATTCCAACAGGAATTCCCCTGGGATTCCTTCAATAATTTCTTAATTGATATTCCCCAGGATTTCTTTACAGCTTTCTCTTGATATTCATTTAGGGATATTATATAGATTCTTCCAGGGATTGTTTAAAAAAATTTACTGTAATTCCTTCGTTGATTTTTTTCGGGAATCCCTTAGTGGATTCTCCCGAAATTCATTTCTACAATCTTTCAGGTGTTTTCCTCAAGATTTTGAGGAATTTCCTTTGGCATTTCTCCTGATTTTTTTTTTTTTTTTTTTGAGAGGTTTCTTTAGAAATTACTCCTAAGATTCTTCACTGATTCCTCTCAGATTCATTTTAGAAAATTCTCCCAGAACCTCTTCAGGGATTTCTTCCGAGATTCTATTTGAGAAAAATATGTACTGCAGAATTCTGGCATACATTGCACTCGGAATTGTATACACAATTTCTTCAGGAAATCTTTCAGTATTCTCTCTGGGACTTCTCTTCAGATTTATTTACTCCAAGATTCATGCATTGATTGCTCTCGGGATTTTCTACCAGGATTCCTCCTGGGTTCTCTCAGGGATTGGTTAGGAAATCGTCCCGGGATTTTTCCCGCGCTTTCTTCCGGGGATTTCTCCAGGAATTCTTCAGGGAAATATCCCGAGATTCCAACTGATATTACTTCTAGGATTTCTCCCGGGATTTTCCTGAGACTAAGTAGATTCCCCTAGGTTGAATTTTCGGGATTCCAGTAAGGATTACTAATGTGGGGGAGACAAGGGGACTTTTCGATAATGTACACCGTTAGGCAAAATAAAGTGTAGGGTAGCGAACCACTTGGGCAGCGCCCGGTATTCTGCGCACTCTTCGCTATAACTCAGCCAATTCTAAACCAATTGACTTTAAATGTTGTACACGACTAGATACTATGCGTATCTCATCGCGTTTCAAAATTGTGTCAATGGATTAACTACATCGGCTGTTTTCCTAGTCTCCGCATCGACCAATGTGGCGCTAGCTTCTATGCGCGAAAAATCGCTAAAAGTAAATCGCAAAAATATTGTTAGCGAATAGCATCTAAAGGCAAATTTATCGAAGTGGAATACATTATTCGAAAAAATATTTGGTAGTGGTTGTGCACAACGGTGACTACTATTGTGCCCACCAAATATTTTTTCAGTTAAAGCTTTCTACTTCAAGTAATTCAAGTTTAGATGTTTTTCACCATACAAAATAAAATAAATTTACTCCTGCTGATCAACTGTGGGTGTGCGCCAAGCGGGTAGTCCATTGGTTCAGAATTTTAGCAGAAAAGTGCCCAAAATGGGACCCCTGCCGAGATAGTTTCACTTCCCTAATCTTTTTGATACCTTATCTTTGATAATCTTCCAAAGTTATACCTTTATATGAGAAAATAGAATGCTCCGAAGGGTAGAAGAATGTTGAATGTTGAAACTTTATAAATAAAATGCAAGGTCATGTATGATTTTTTTTTTCATTACAAAAAGATCCTAGGTTGGCCTAGGAAATCTAACTCTGACAGTCTTAGCGCAGAGAACAGACGAACATGCTCGAACAAAATTGCTTGAAAATCTTGTGTAAAGAAAAAATAAGCTCAGTAGCGATATCGACGGTGACTTTCCCACATAAAAACTCCTTCCGACACCATGATGGCCCTTAATTGAGAAATATTTCAGAAGCGCACCTTCAAATATTCCTACACAGAGATTGAGTTTTTGCTCAAAAAACAAGATGTGTATGATTATTTCACTAATTCAGCAACACAATTTCAGCAAACCGTTGAAAATTAGTTTCACCACTATCAATTAGAAATGAGTTGAACAACAATACAATTATTATTTCCCTTGTAAACTCACAAATTCTCTCGGTGGAACTATGTTGGGGTGCACACTTGGCGATACTAGCGCCAAAAGATAAAACATCGGCGAATTCGCACCGCGATTCGAAATGTTACAGCGCCGCGTAATGGCCACATTGCAAGGTATTTCAAAACAACCGTTGCAATTCTTTACACAACTGCACTTCATGAGCTTGGACGTCTGTTCTCTGTGGTATAAGGTAGGACTAGTCCTTAAGAACGTGGGAGGCGTCGTCCGATGTTAAAGGCGGACGCCAGAAAGATAGGAGGGAGAAAGCTAGAGGAAAGTGGTAGGAAAGTAGGACGTCAAGAGAAAGTGAATAAAAGTGTAGCTAGAGCACGAATATAGAGGGAAGCTGACCTAAAAGTGTTTTCTTTTCCCGGAGTGTCACGAGCGTCTTGCCGACCCTGAGACTTGAAGACGGGGGTTTTATTCTTGCTGGAAGTAACGTGGTACTTGCTAAATTACAAAGATTGAATTTCTCTATTAGTTTTACCAGATTCGTTGCCCAAACTATTTCAAATTAAACGACGTCCTAGAGAGAGAATGCAGAGAGAGAATTGTCCTAATTTCACTTTAGATAGCGTAAAGCAAAAGTGTAATTTGGACAATTGCACAATTAGTCCAATGAGTATCTAATGAGTATCTAAATAAATATTACCAGTGAGCGAAATTTGGACCCGCGTGAAATTAGGGCACCCCACGGTAATCCTGACCAAGATTTAAATCTGTCCAAGAATTGCTTCAAGAGTTTGTGCTGGAATTCCATTAATGATACTGATATAATTTTCACCACGTACGTACAAATTCTGTCAGAAGTAGAATTAGCAATCATTCGATTAAATCTCGAGAAAAAAAAAACAAAATATCATACCTAAATGAAATTTCAGATTTTAACTAGTTGAATTTGAATATATACTATAAAAAAGAATATTCAATCTCACGAAGATAATCCATTTCGAAGAGCTTTCACCAACGGCTCACAACACTACCGAAGGGAAATCAACGCCATCTCTTACCCGACACCAGGAAACATTTTGACACACGAACCGACGAACAAATACACAGAAAATAAAAATATTCGATACATTTTTCCCCTCTTTCGATATTCATTCGACCCAACGAGAGCCGGCCTTTCATAAATATGCGTTTATTTGTTTGTAAACAGATGCTGTATAGTACGTAGAAGCTTTCTCTTCGAAAATGGCCAATTACACCCCGGCGGACGTGGTTCTCTCGCTACTGGACCGGTACGGAACCGGATTCCGCCCAAAAGATGACCCCTTTTTCACGGAGGGCAATTTCTACCTCAAAAAGTTCGTCAAACTCGGTGTGCTCAGTGAAATTCCTCAAATCGAAAATGATCAGGAAGATCAAAATGAGACGTAATTAATCAACGACATTATTGAAAGTGAGTTATTTCAAGAAAATAATTATTACAGAAAAATCGTCTGCAACGTACCGGACTGTCGGTACAGTTCCAGCTCGGTTGGCGATTATGAATCGCACTACAACTCCCAGCACCGGTATTCGTGTGCGGAATGCAAGAAGACCCTACCCAATGCGCACCTGTTGGATTTGCACCTTTCGGAGTCGCACGATTCCTACTTTGCCGCGCAGGTTCAATCTGGAAAGCGTCCGATGGTGAGTACTCACATGTGGTCTAACTTTTAACTAAGTAGGCCGGTATCATTTCGCGACTACGAAGTGGTCGAATGTGCGTGAAGGTTTACGTGAGAAAAAACGAGAGGGAAATATTTTTTGTCTATTTTTTTTTTTTTTCATGTGCCTACATTCTGAGAGTTCCTTACGAGGTTTTTCATTAGAGCTACAAAAAGTTGAAATCACTTTTACCTTCGTAGTCGCGAATCTAAAGTTAAAAGTTTTGTCCAAGAAAAACAGAGTTGGCCAAGTTTATGTGTAGAGAGTGAATGTTTCAGTTATCAGTAGATTTATTTTTTCAACATGTTAATATAAATTATAAGTTTATCTATAAGGCTATCTGACGTTTGATCACCTTTCCCTGTTTCGCTCCCGGAGAGGATAGGATAGGATTAGGGCTCAAATAACCATCATTCAGTCATCAGCAATCATCAATTATTCAAAAGCAGTTTTCTTACTAGAAATCCAAAAACCATTAATGAAAATTATTTCACTGCAATCCAGATGCTGAGTAGAGTACAGTGATAAATTTCCATTGCCATTGGTTGTGATTTCAGCGAAAAAAACTGCTTTTGATTTTCTGGTAAAGGATGATGGTTTGTTTCCTCTTAAACAAAAAAAATTGCTATCCTCTGTGACTGCTTGAGAGAGAAGGGTGATGAACGCTAGATTGCCTTATAAGCCCAGTTTCTTTTTTAAAAGTGCTCATACAGCCACAGTTGTAAAGGCGTGTGTATTCAGCATGTCCATGTTTAAAGTGTCGGGTTCGATTTCCGGTCAATCAAAGAACTCGTCGCCACACGATATACACATGCAAAATAATCAGTGGAGGATGAAGCTCTCAGTCCATAACTGCGGAAAAGCTCATATAACACTAAGGACCGATTTCTTCACCCTGACTAAACCAGTAGGCCAGGCTTACCAATATAGTTAGACTTGGTTTAACGCTTAAGCCAGGGTGAAGAAATCGGCCCTAAGCTGAGAAGCAGGCTGTAGGACGAACTTTGCAAGGCGAACTGCAACAAAAAACGTGAAGCTACCCTACTACACATCCCATGAACTCTACTGAAGCCCCTTAAACCCAAACCTGGAATCCCCAGAAACCTCTTGGAACGCTCAAAAAGTAAAAAAAAAAACGCCAGAGATACCCGTAGCCTTCTCTTAAAGTATTGAAGTCCCTCAAATCCACTGAAACGTCTTGAAATCTATAAAAAAAAACTCAGCCTCTGTAGACTAGGGATTCCCGCAGTATTCTCTTAAGCTCTACTGAAGCCTCAGACATCCTACACCCCTTAAAACTACTGCAACCTCTGAAACCTTTTGAAAATCATTGAAATCCCCTGGCCTTCGTGGATATTCCTTGAATGCAACTGAAACCCATCGAAACGTCTTATAGCCCTCCTCGGAACACTCTGCAACCCTAGTACACTTCTCTCGAACTCTACTAAAGTTCCCTAGAACCACATGGAATCACTCAGACCGCTTCAAAACACCTCAGAAAACCTGCCTGAGATCCCCGTAGTCTTCTCTTAAACTTTTCTAAAGCCCGTGAACTCCTCTGAAATCCACAGTAACTGAAACTTCCTGAAATTCCTTGGAACCTTGGAACTTTGAAATTTCTCTGAAGCCTAGTCTGCAGCTCTCCTGAAAGTCGGTTAGGCCCTCAAAACCCCCTGCGAACCTTCGACCTTATCTGAAAAGCCTTTGATCCCTCTGAAATACCGTCTACCCCCGTTGGTTTGAACGACATCTCATGCAAACCAACGGAATACATTTTTAATTAGAACGTCTAGCAACTCTGTTAGCATCGAAAAACACACTACTGGCAACCTGATTTGGTGTTTTGTTTTGGTTCTGCGTTCCGTTTCACACCGTTCCATTAGCAGAATGACGATTGAACCATGTTTAGTTTGAACTATGTGCAGATTAGAGGGGGTCAAACTAAAAAGTGTTCAGATTACATGCGGTCAAACCAACGAGGGTAGACGATAGTCTGTAACTCTTCTTCATAATACTTCAGTCAACCCCTTCGAAACCGTCTAGTCCTCAAAAGCCCCTTCAAACTCTCTGAACCCCGCATGGCATCTACTTCAATTTTCTAAACAACTCACTGTGCTGAAGCTGTCTGGCATGCTCTTCAGAACTATTCCCACTACCAAGTTTACACCCAATTCCTGACACGCGCTCGCAAGACTGGAGAAAAGTTCTACCGTCCGAAACTTGTAGTACTTGAATGTGTACTAGGGTAGCAGGGGTATTTTGGAGGGGTTCCAAGGCACAAAGCTCAGGGGATTTAACTGATGGATTTCAATGCGTTCCAAGAGGTTTTAAGGTTTCAAAAAAGTTTGAAGGAAGTCTAGGGCTTCAGGAAGGTTTTCTGATAGGTTTCAAGACGTTTCAGGAACTTCAGTAAAGTTTAAGAGAATACTACGGGGATCATCAGACAGGTTTTTTGAGGAGTTTTAAAGCGTTTCTAGAGGTTTCAGGGGGTTCTGGATGGTTTTTTGGGGGGCTTCAGTAGAGTTTTAGGAAAGTCTATGAGCACCTCAGGAGTGTTAAGGGTTGCATGGCGTACCGGGTGGTTTCAGTGGATTTTAGGGGCAAGAACAAACCGCATTCGGAGTTTTAAAGAGTCTTAACAGTTATTGAACATAGTTACGTAAAGCTATATGAACATGAACTTCGTTTATAGTGCTTCGCATTCCTAGAGTTACCTATGATTGCAGATCTAGTGACCTATACCCGAAAAATTTCTTTAAATTCCTTAGCCTTCCAACCGATCCCACGTTATTTTGTTATAGTTTTAACCGTATAGTTCTAAATGAACTTATGTTTTTTTTCAGTTTTCCTGCTTCCTAGAAGAGTGCAAGCACAAAAGCCAAACCCCAGAGGAACGTCGCGATCACTGCATCAAACAGCACAAATTTCCTCACAATTTCCGGTTTGATCAAAGAGTGTCCACTCAGAAGAAACCGGCCCGTTCGAGGGCGTCCCTATCCGAGTCATCCACCACAGATCAAATGGAAGTCGAAACTGCTGCCAGTGCTGCTAGTGCTGATTCCAATTCCAGTTCCGTAGCGAAAAACACCAAAAACTTCAACTTTGGACACTCGAAGGTGCGCTCATTCAAGCCGGACAAAACTGCCAAAAAGTCCGACATTTTGGAAAGCAACCGCATGGTGGTCGACTTGCTGGAAAGTCTTCCCAAGGACTGATGGCAACACTGATTTTTGTTTATAAATAGTTTATTTTGTCAAAATAAATAAGTTAAATAAATATGAATAAATAAATGCTCGCTTGAAAATTATGACATCCCACGTTTTAAGCTTCGTTGTCGACGTCTTCGGCACTGTATTCTTCGTTCAGGTAGTCTGCGCCTGGATACTGTGTCGTAACATTCCCCAACTGTAGTCTCAGGCTTGTCATCTGTTCATGTTCGTCGATGGGCGTTGGCGAAGTGCTAACCGTTGCCACCGTCGTCGTTGTTGACGACGAAGTAGTCGTCATCGACGGCGGTAGAATCTCACAGTTCTGACCCTTATAACCGGACGGACACTCGCACTTGAAGCTTCCGTCGTCCTTGATCAACGAGGTGCACTTGCCGCCATTTTGACACGTGTTTGGATTCTTCTCGCAGTAGTTCAACTCCTCGTCGCACAGCATTCCTCCCCAGCCGGGTTTGCAGTTACACTCCCAAGGTCTACGGCAGTCGCCGTTCTTACATCCCGGGTACGGATGACATTTGCCGCAGTCCTCACCCATCCATCCCACTCGGCAACGGCACTCTCCGGGACGTCTACAGTAGCCGTGCTCGCGGCTGCAGTTCTTGGCGCAGATGGCTACAACGGAAATTCGTTATCAATCAAGGCATATCTAAAGAAGGTACAACATCTTACGCGTTTGACACAGGATTCCAGTCCATCCAGGAAGACACTTGCATTCTAAAGGTTTGGTGCACGTTCCGTGCATACAACCTGGCAGCACTTGACAATCACGGCACGTGGATCCAGCCCATCCAAGTCGGCAACGACATTCCCCGGGCGCCTCGCAGTATCCACGTGATGGGTGGCAATCCTCTCGGCAGATAGCTGAAATAATCATAGTTGTTCACTGACCCTTGTTCAACCACGAAAACACCCCTATGAAACTCACGTTCCGAGCAGAAGATTCCGTCCCACCCCTTGTGGCAGACGCACTCGAACGACACCTTGCAGCTACCGTGCTGACACCCGGGCAGTGGAATGCACCGGTTGCAGCTATCGCCGTAGAAACCGAGCTTACAGCGGCACTCGTTCGGTCGCTTGCAGTAGCCATTCATTGGATCGCAGCCCTTCTTGCAAATCGGAACGTCGCACAGATCACCGGTCCAGCCAGGGAGGCACTTGACATCGCCGTTGTCGTCGCACACGTAGTGCGAGTACTCATTCTGGGAGTTGGGGATCTCGCAGGCCTGCAATTGATAAAGTTCCTTGTTAGTAAAAGAGAGTTCAGAAATGAGTGAATTTAAGATTTGGTGTTTCCGTGCATCAACAAATATCAACCTAGGATTGGCCTAGGATCATAAAAAATCCTACACAAATAAACAAAAAAGAAATGTACACGTCATGTAAACTTCATTTTAGTCACGTAAACTTCCAGATATGATGGGTTACATGATATATCATGTAAATTTGTGTTATGTGTCATGTAATAACTCTGAGTCATGCTGAATTACATGATATATAATGGAAGTTTACATCATATTTCATGAGATTTACATGATATATCATGTAAAATTCTGTGAAATCCCACGCTCCAATTATGTGCATTATATGTCACAGAAATTTACACTATCTTTTCGATCTGTGTAGGTTGGAAATCACCAAGCATTCCAATACCACTACATTGATGAAACTGCTTCCTAAGGCGAAACTGGACGCATTTATTCATTTTCTTCCCCTGAGTAAACCCTGAAACGCCACTGAGACTTCCAGGTATCTTCCCAAAGCCTGCTGGGACCTCCTGAAATGCCCCTGACACCCACTAAAATTCCCCTGAGATCACCAGGAACGACCCTGGGACCCCTTAAGCGTCGTTGAGACCCCCAGGTCTTGGACTATAGTGAAACCGTAGATCGGTAGACTAAACAACAGGTCTTAACTGGTTGACGAACAGAACGATAATAACTATTTATTGAACTATCAAATATTGTAACTGTTTTTCAGTGCTTGATTGGTTGCTAAGGATGTTCTCCGTCGCCTTCTTGATTTGCACCGCCATCACCAGGGACGCTTCTGAGACCCCTGAGACCCCTGAAACCCCTCTGAAACGCCGCTGAGACTCCCTAAAATACCCCTGAGACCACCTGGAAGTGCCACTAAGACCCCATGGAACCTCTTGGACCCCCCTGAGCCCCTTTTATGGCTCCTTAGATCTCCCAGTACCCTCAGAAACACCTATGGGACCCTTGGAAACACTTCTGTGATCTTCTGGTATTTCCTGAAACCGTCTGATACGCCTTTTAAATCCGCAAAAAGCAGTAGCCCGAAATGGAAGGCTGTTAATTTGGGACATTCTATTCCAATTTCAATTTAGTATTACATGTTACTTTAAATTAAAACTGAATCAATAATTTCTCGCCACAACACTAAGTTCTTGGCTGCAGTTCTCCATCCTCGATCGCGTCCCACATTTGCCAGATAGTTCTGTATCTGGCCCGCCCATCTTGTCGCTTAAAGCAGCCCTGTGAGTTTCCCGGAGAAGCCGTTCTCTACCATGATTTTCCAGCTCTGTGCTGTCGGTACTGCCGCACGCGCTGATGATGTGTTGGGGCCAGGGATGCCAGATATTTTTTTAAAATCTGTACCACTCTTTTGAAAAATCTGTATCCCATACAAAAATAAAATATCCCCTCTAGCTCAAATATCTGTATTTCATATAAAACGAAATCTATACGAATGCTCAAAAATCTGTACAATATAGATAAATCTGTATAAATGGCACCCCTGGTTGGCTTGATAAATTCCCACAAATTTGTTTACTTTAGGTATAAGACAATGGAAGAAGATCTGGGATAGTAATTTGTAGGCGGCAATCACAATTATGATCGTTCGGAAGTCCTTTCACTCGACTTCTCACCTTTCTTGTAGATGGAGCAAATGACCCCTTCTGCTACTCCTCCAGTAGCTGTTCGGTCTTCCAAATCCGGAGTATTGGTACAGGCAGGTGGCCTGGTCTACTTTTCCCGAGTTACGATTTACTTCCCTTTTGAAGGCAGAACTCACATTTTGCGAGTTTGCGAGTGGGATTGGATCCCAGGTCCTCGTCGTGATAGTCAAGTGTTCTACCCATCACACCAGCTACGTTCCACATTTTGTGTTCATTATATTTTTATTTATTATTTCATATTTTTTACAAATTTCTCATGACAACAAATTATTCCACAATGAATAAAGCAGAATATGGATTACAAGTTATTGTAATATACCGAAAGAATTCCCTAAGAATATATCCATGGAATCGCTAAAGAAATTCTCTAAGGTAAGAATCTCCAGGAAAGATTTCCGAAAACAACCTTGGAAGAATTGTCGATGAAATACCAGGAAGAATTTCCGAGATGTCCCGAATAAAAATTTGCATTAGCCTGACATTTAATTTTGATTTGTACATCAACATCAAGTTTTAATGTACTTCTGTCGTTGAACATTAGAATATATTACGATTAAGATGTGTTTATGCAAGGTAACATAATGTATACATCAGGAAATCAAATGTTTAAAGATGTCAAAAAAATTATCCAGAATATCAAAATCTGACGTATTCAGATGTTTTTTGATGTACAAAAATGTAAGATTTAAACGTTTTTCTGATGTATGTTGATGTAAAAAACATTAGATCCAGACGTTTCCTGATGTATATTGATGTATGGAAACGTTACATTCCAACGTTTTTTCTGATGTTTTGCGATGTATAAAACGTTAAATCTAGACGTTTTTATATGTTTTTTACGCACTGAAACATTCAATTCGAATGTATTTCTGACGTTCTCAGATGTTTTGTATGTTTTCTGATGTTGAACGTTAGAATACATTGCGATTTAGATGTGTTTATGCAAGGTAACGTAATGTTACATCAGGAAACCAATCGTTTTTTGATGTCAAGGATATTACCGAGAACATCGGAACCTAATGTTTTCAGATGTTTTTAGATGTGAACATTAGATTTAAATGTTTCTGATGTATGTTGATGTATGTAAACGTTAGATTCGAACGTTACTCTAATGTTTTTCGATGTAAAAAACGTAGCATCTAGTCGTTATCAAATGTTTGTTATATTCCGACGTTTTGCTAATGTCCTCAGATGTTAACTTGAATTTTCAAGTGTTGTCTCTACCGTTTGTTAAAGGGGTACATTAGGCCCAAAGAGGGTCATCATGTAGTCCGGTAACCCTCTTCTAAAAATGTAATCAGAATTTTGGATATGCGCAATACACGAGGCCGACACTTCCCTTTAGATGATAGGAGAACCAAGTTCGTTATCGATTGACCTTGAATCACTGAATTTCCCACATGGATCCCTCACGAAGTAATCCTTGGGGGAATTTTACGAAGTAATCCTGCAGAAATTCCCGAAAGAATGTATTGGATCCCTGGATTGTTTTCCAAAGGGACCCATAGCGGAATTTCTAAAAGAATGCATGCAGATATTTCGTCAATAATCCCTAAAAGACTTCCTGAAAGAGCCACTGGAGGAATTGCAGAATGAATATCTGGAGGATTTTGAAATGGAATCGCTGGGATAAAAAACTCCGAAGGAATTCCTTGAGCCTTCTGGAGGAATTGCTGAAAACCCCCTGTAGGAATTCGAAATGGTGAAAGAATTCACCAAGAAATCTATGGAGGGACTTCAGAAGGAATCCCTAAACTCGACAGATTTCTAGACAGATTAGCTGTACCAAAATGATCCTTAAGAAACTCCATTAGAAATTAGAAAACCGAAAAATTCCCATGTTTTTCCTTCGGAAGGGAAGTGAAATCGTGGATCTCGAGATGAACATGAATAATTAAAGTACATGCCGCCTACTTGGAATCGAACTCCCGATCTCCGTATCCAGTGGTCCTGATGATGTCCTCGCTGCCTCACTGCTATATATAAATAGCAATAATAGCATAAAAAATAGTCCGTTTTGTTTTACTTCAGACAAGGCTTCATAATTGTGTCACAAGAAACCTTACCCAACTTCATGTTGCTGCAAAAGCTTGTGAAACGTCAAACGCAATAATGTTTACATTGAATAAGCTGTATGGTTGCGCCAACAGGTTCTTCGTCACAGCTTCTAGCTGAAAGAATGTTCTTTAAACAGCTACGAAGCGCTGCGTTTTGTGTATTTGGCAACATTACCAAAAAAAACGTACTGTATAAACGCAGCTGGTTTATTGGTTGGGACCCTCATTCGATTTGCACATCTTCCGGCAAATCTTCCGGAGTTGGATTAAAGTGCAATAAAAGCAACCCAAATAATTTCACAGCACAGAGATGGATAGCTGTAAAGTATTTGTGTAGTAGCTAAACATCCCGCTTGAAGTTTTTTTTTTGACAATAATGTTTACATCCGACAAACCATGTTGGTATACCAGTTTCTTTAGTACAGCGTCTAGCTGTAATGATATCGCATAACGGCCTTCAAAGCGCTTCTGGTTTCTGGATTTGTAAGTATCACGAATTGTACTGTATAGTAGCGGCTCTTTTGCTAATGGGGACTCCAATTCGATTTGTTCAAGTTTTCACATCTTCCGGGAAATCTCCTGAAGTTGGAATAGAGTGCAGTAAAGGCTGTCCCAGTGAGTTTATTTCTGAAAATCGAGTTTGGTAACTGAATGGTGTTTGTGTTGCAGCCGTGTATTAGCTTATGGTTTATACCTATTTGACTAGCATCTTTTGTTCAGCGTTGACTGCTTCAATTCGATTGTTACACAACAGAAAGCAAATGACTGAAGCTTATAGCGCTGAAAATGTTAGTTGGGTTCCTCTACCAATGACCCTTTTTCATGTGTATATCGTGTGGCAGGCACGAAGATACTCTATCCCGAGCAGGAACGAATAACGGACACATAACTGCAGCATACCAAAGTCAGGTATCATACCAAAACTAGTTATTGGTCGGTTATCCTGATTCAGAAAATAATTTTCTTTGTTATTTTGTAGGTATTGATAAAATACTCCAACAAGTTATCGGTTTGGTATTGAGGACTGCTTGAGGTATTACTCAGTTATGGAAAAATCGCTATTTGTATAAAAAAATCGCCCATTATTATTTAGGTATTGCCACACCTGATGTCATTATTCACGTGTTATGCACAGAAAACGCACCAGTTATTATTTTAGGTATTTTACCTCTTATGCAGGGCTCCTTAATACCTCATTCAGGTTGTAGGTATTCGGTTTTCCATACTTGAGTTTGTTATTCTTCAGCTATTTTCTCCTGCTCGGGATGCCAAGGAAGTCAAGAAAATTTCCTTCACCAAAAGCTCCTGCACCGACTGGAAATCGAATCCATTACCGCATCCACGATATATAGACCCTTTTAACTGAAGCTCTTTATTGAAAATTTATTGTTATTTATTCTAGGGTATTGGACAATATTTCAAATCAATCGGTTTGAAATTGACTTAGTTATAGCGGCAAGTGCTTAAAATAGGTACACCTGCCCAAATGGTACAAGACCCCATATATTGAGGCAAAAAAACTTACGAACGGGTGAACCGATCAGCTTGACTCTTGCACGGTTCGATTTGTATCCATCAGAAGGCCGGCTCCAACCCGAGCAGGAGATAATAGCTGAAGAATACCAAACTCAGGTATGGAAAACCGAATACCTACAACCTGAGTGAGGTATTAAGTAGCCCTGCATAAGAGGTTAAATTCCTAAAATAATAACTGGTGTGTATTCTGTGCATAACTTGTGAATAATTTTTTTTTTTTTTTATCTGTATTAACGAGATTTTTAGCCCTAGGCTAGTTCATCTCGGGACCCACACTTTACTTCCCTTCCGAAGGAAGAACTCACATTTTGCGAGTTTGTCGGGAGTGGGATTCGATCCCAGGTCCTCGGCGTGATAGTCAAGTGTTCTAACCATCACACCAGGTCCGCTCCACCTTGTGAATAATGACATGGCAATACCTTAATAATAATCGGCCATTTTTCCATACCAATAGTGAATTTTCTATAACTGAATAATACCTCAAGCAGTCCTCAACACCGAACCAATAACTTGTTAAGGTATTTTATAAATACCAACACAATACCAAAATTAGTTATTTTCAATGCCAGGCTAACCGACCAATACCTCATCTTGGTATGATACCTGATTTTGGTATGCTGCAGTCATGTGTCAGTTATTCGTTATTGCTCGGGAAATATGCTTATATGCTAGCTTATATGTATAAAACAAAAAAAAAGAATCGCAGTACAGACAACTTGTTGACGCACTGTTAGCAATTGGCCATAGTCTACTTTGATTTGGGCCTAAATACAGGTAGCGGTGGCACCCCCAAGATGCAGGAGAAATTTGGAACCCCCATTTCACACCTCGATCTAGTTTTCATCGCATCGGGAAGCCCAACGCCAGCAGCGAAGGAGGCGCCGAATCACCTGGTTTGGTGACTTGGATGCAAGGGCAACCGACTAACCGCATTTATATATGAGCTGGCGCTGCTCTGCGCCAACCGCCGAAACCCGTTATGTTGTTGATCGCGTAATAGTTCGTGCTTATTGCATTCCCTCCTCCGTCTGTCTGATGGGACTCTAGCTAGGCCCAGGTGAACGAACAAAACTGAAGATGAAGGAGGAAATGACTGAGGAGTAGCGAAAGAAACTGAACTGCTCTCATCCGCCCTCGGCTGAGGCAGGTTGGAGGAAGTAAGCTCAAGTCCCTTCTTCGCGAGTGAATGGCAATTTATGAGGTCTGCAGCGTAGGTAGAAAGCACCAGCAGATCGTTGCACGGATGAGGAGAATTTGTGAGAATCTTTCAGAGTAAAGTGGACACTTGTTGCAAAAGAAACGCAGAAAGAAATGTACTGTTACGATTTGTGTGTTCTGCAACGCATACGCCCAGCTAGAAAGGAAGGAAAAGTTGCTAATTGTTTGTGGATTTAAACATGACGGACGCTTTCTTCGAGGTTGTGTACCTTCACTGCTAGTCCAAAACTGTGCTCATTTCTCCGGGCGTCCAAATGCGATGAGTCAATAATGGAAATACGTGATTCAATTGATGGTGGTTAGTCATAATTCGAAGTTGTTGACGGTATTTGGTCGCAGCTAACGAAACGAACGTGATTACTTTCGATTAATTGTAACTTAGTGGAATAGAGTAGAAGCTTAGTATGGACTACCTCACTATTTTGCTTTTCAACTCACTTTCACGAATATTGATTGTGTATATAGTGAAAGGTTTAGTTCTTGTTTTTCTGATAAATTAGTATTATTACTAGCATACCTTATTTGTAATCGTACTACACCACTGAGAAAATTCATTTA
The DNA here is from genome assembly GCF_035046485.1 of Aedes albopictus. Lineage (NCBI taxonomy): Eukaryota > Metazoa > Arthropoda > Insecta > Diptera > Culicidae > Aedes > Aedes albopictus. The sequence goes on from NC_085138.1 coordinate 415,085,427, forward strand.
GTAAAAAAGATCTAGTTACTCCCTTCAAAAATTGCATTATCCCGGTAATCTCGGTTCATGTTAACAATTTTCCATCGATTGAACTCAACAAAGCTAATAATGATAGTTAAATACCGTTTTGAAAAAAAAAAAACTCAAATGGTAACTACAAAGAGATTTTGAAATCTCAGAGAAATCAACCATATAATTAGTTATTCAATATTCTAATAAGCCAAATTGACATCTGGGTCTCTTTTGAAACAAGCACATAACCACTGGGATCGATGTTTGAGCTCATTATTAAAATAACTTATTTTAAATAGAAAATGAGTTAACACGCTAAGTACTGACAAGCTAAAACAACATGGAACTTTTTTTGAACAGCCATAACTCAGGAAAAAATGGACTAAATATAAACTAGTTCATAGAAACGTGTAGTGAGATCTGATTGGAATTCCATGCAGCTTCCGCTGAGAACGAAGGGAACACATTATGTCCACATTTTTAACTTCTTCCGGTTCCGTTGCAACACAACAACCACTATTGGGTGATGAATTCCATAGTTCCCTATTACCACGTAGCACTAGTGTACATAGTTACGCCCGGTACGACTTTGGAAAGATATATCGCGAAATTGAAAATTGGCATGGTAAGAATGCAAATTCTCCGCTTCTGCAATGAAATTGTGGGAAAACCGTGGGTATGTTTGAGAAAAACTTTGGGAAATTGTGTTGTTGAAGAGACAAGAAATGAAAAGAAAAACCAACAACACAGATACCCAAAGATTTGCTCAAACAGCATTAAATTAGGCAAGGAATCATAAAACCTACGCATTTTGCTCCATTTTATTCCAGAAGCGGAGAATTTGCCTTCCCACCATACAAAAATTCGGCTCATTACTACAAATCTAGTACTTAAATGATTGTGTCCTATTATACCGATCATTCCACTAAACAATAACGACACAAAGATCGATTGATAACCACGTAGAGATGGCTTCTGAAATAGGTCGATGTTTCATCTGCCCCCACATTTTCGGACCAATCTCACCAGATTCTTAATGATGCCTCGAATAAATTGGGAATCTCAACTGATGAACGTTTGGGCCCATATCAAAACCTCCAAGAAGGCCTCTGGTTTCGATAAAGTCCTTAATCTGGAACTCCTGAATACCTGAGTGACCGATTCTTCGATCATCTGGCGAGATGTTCAACCGGTGCCTAAGACTTAGCTACTTCCCGTCGCAGTGGAAGTTGGCTAAAGTCATTTCCATCAGGAAACCTGGGAAAGATCCTTCCTCCTCAAAGAGCTATCGTCCCATCAGCCTTTTCTCGGAGTCGTCGAAACTCTTCGAGAAAACCTTCTAACGGCACATTTTATCATCTGCCAAAGAAAAGAACATCCTACATGAGGAATAGTCCCTCTCCAAAACCTCTGCCATGGCGTTGCTCGAAGTCGAAAAGGCACTCGACAACGTCTGGCACAAGGGTCTGGTATACAAGTTGTACCGATTCCATCTACCCACCTACCTGGTGAAAATAGGGTAGTGGACGTATTTTGGCCCGGGGCAGGTATTTTGGCTGACCTTGGGAATTTTATTATGTTTATCATATAATCTCAAATCTATGGCAAATTTGTATTGGAAAACTTGGCAAAGTTTTATTGGAAGTTCCAATAATTATTTGCCAAGATTTTGAAAAGATTATAAATGAAATTCCCAAGGTGGTCCAAAATACGTCCACTACCCTATCTGTCGAACAGGATATAAAGAGTCTCGCTCTAAGGAGTAAACTCCGATCCGCACAACATCCCTGCCGACGTTCCATAGGGAAGTATACTAGGTCCGCTCTTATACACCCTCGGATATTCATCCGCTGTCAGAGAATATGGTTTTTTGTAGTGATGTCATGGTAGGTTACTCAAGGCTTCCGAATTTCAGTGCCCCCTGTACTGGTGCCTTATTAAGAATAAAAAAGACGTAACACTTCGAACATTTTGCGGTTTAAATAATAGTCACGGAAACATGTTCGCCCAACAATGCTAAAAGAACTGAGTTTGACTAACTATCAATTAGGTGGCGGTAGTGAGCAAACGTCAAACTCGAACAAAAACGATGCGAGCGCCACGGATGGCCAGTTGGTCAACTATCAAGTTTTTAAATAGACCGGTATATCGGAATACCATGGGAATTATCAGAGTGTTACGCCTGTTTGTCTGTGAATTATCCATTTTTTTTATAAAAAGTAGTTGTTTGCAAGATTTTCTAGAATGATTTCAGCCGAAAATTCTCCAAGCATCCTTCCTTTTAGAATGCATTCTTGTCCATGTATTTCCTAAAAAAAAGTCCATTGATTCCTCCAAAGATTATTTAAGAAATTCCTTCAGGAATTTTCCTTGGGTCTTCATTAGGAGTTTCTAAAAAAAAAATCAAAATATTCATCTTGAAATTAGTCCACGAGATTCTTCAGAAATTCATTCAAAAATTCCTCCCGGGATCCTTTAGGACATTCCTTCAAAGATTGCCATAGAAGTGTGTTCGTTCATGTATTTCTATGAACATTTTTGAAGGAATTCCTCCAAGAATATGATCAGAATTTCCTCCGAAAGTTTTTCTTTGAGATTTCTCTACAAATGCTCCTAGCACTTTTTTCAAGAAATCAAGGAATTTCACCAGGGGATTCCCCTCGAATTCTTCCAAAGATTTCTTCGACATATGCAACACCAGAAGTATTTTTTACAGAGATCCGGAGATTTTTTCAGATTTTTTTTTTTATTCTTCAGGATTTTCTTTAAATGTTTCTACACGTACTTCAAGGTTTTTTGTGTACCTTCAGAAACTGTTTATGAAATTCTTCTAAATATTCCTCCAGAGCTATCTCCAGGAGATTCTAGGATTACTTCAGAAAATCCTCCAGGTATCCCTCACAAATTAATTGAGTTATTTCTTCACGAATTTTACCAGTATCTTTGTATGCAAATATTTTCAAGCGGTTTTGTCAGGAAATTCCTCCAGAAATTTCTCAAACTATTGTGGTTCTTCCAATAGTTTTTCATAATGTTTTTCTAGGAATAGAGGATAAGATACCTCCTTTATTAGGAGTTTTTTTTTTAGATTTTCTTTCAGGCATTTATCGAGGAATTCCTCCTGAAAATTTTCAAGAATTTCTTCTGGTATTCTCCATAGGTATCCCAAAGAGTTTTTATAGAATTCCTTTCTCAAGAGATTTTTTTTTGGAATTCTTTAGAAATCCCTTCAGATATTTCAAAAAAAAAAATCCAAGTACTTTTTGGAAAATTCTGGAGGAACTTCTTGAAAAAAAAACATTTGTAACCATTCCTGTAGGAATTTATAAAAAAAAAAAATCTCAATATATGTATATTTCAAACGTAACCGATGAACCAATTTTTAAAACAAATTCATTGTAGCATTTTTTTTAGAAATGAATAAAGGTAAGAATTCCTAGAATTATCCTTAGAAATCATGTCGAAGAAATTTCTGGAGAAAAACGTGGAGGAATAATATCTGGAAGACCTGAAGGAAACTCTGAACTCTTGCAGGATTATCTGGATGAATCACTGAAGAATTTCCGTAGGAATCTGTGGAAGATTTTCTGAAGAATTTTTGAAAGAGTCACTGTTGAAAACCCTGAATTGATTGATTGATTGATTTGTCTTTATTTAAGAGACTTTAAGCCCTTGGCTGGTTCGTCTTATGAAAACTCTGAAGAAACTCTAGCTGAAATCTCGGAAGTATTTTTATACTAATCCCCAGACAAATTTATAAAGTAATCCCCCGCGGAGTTTCAGAAGAAATGCATGGAATTCTACATTAAAAAAAATTATAACAATTTCTGGAGACACTCATGAGGGAATATCTAAAAAATCCTGAAGGATTTTTTTTAAGAACTCCTTGAAAAAATATCAATAAATCGCTCGAAATGTTTCTTAAATAAACCGTCAGAGATTTCAAAACAGAATTCCTGAAGCAATTTCTTAAGAAATTCGTGGAGCAATTTCGGAAGGAACCCTTGAAAGACTTTTTGAAGGAAACCTTGGACATATTAATGGTGAAATCTCATAAATAATTTCTGAAGGAATCTCCAGCGATGTTTGTGAGAAATTCTGAAGCAAACTTTCGAAGAATTTCTGAAGGAGCCTGTGAATGATTTTATAATGAATCCTTTGGAGATATTTTCGGAGGCATCGGTAGGGAAATATCTAAATAAATCTCTGTAAAAAACTAAATAAATCCCTGTAAGAACGTATAGAAGAATTTCCGACAGAATAAAGGATGATTATTGTATAAATTGCTAAAGAAATCGTGGAACAAATTCCTGAAAGAATGCCAGCAATATTTCTGTTATAAGAAGGGATTTCTGAAGAAATCCCTTGAAAAAGTCCCAATATCAAGAGCTTTTTTTGCACGTATGAGAGAACAAAATATTGAAAAACTCACAGAGGTAGCTTTTGTTGAGATATCTTTAACTCTATACTTTTTTGGAAGGCTGAAAAGTAGTTCGTGAACTCTATGCGTGTCTATTCGTATTATTATTGAAATATCGTATCGAGATATTGTAAATTAAATTATTTAGAATTGATTGTTCATTTTAGATCAAATTATAGACGGACATCATTCTATTAAGGACAGACTTGTTAGAATCCCAAAATGGCCGCCACAATGGCCGACTCTGGCACCTACTCACGATTTCGAAAGCACAAATTCCTTCGTAAACAAAATCAACACACCTGAGCTTCTTATTTTGAGCTAATTACAAGTGAGCAAGAACAGAATAATAAAACGCACTGTTGCTTGAAGCTTGCTTCTCGAGATGTGTGCTTTTGAAGTTCTGATGCACTGTTGAAGCGGGATTTCAAGACGTTTGTCCTTCAATGGTACAAATTTAGCGTTATTAGTCCGAATATAACAACTTTTCGCACCTTCTTGAACCTGGGTTGGAACCAGTGCGCAAAGTTTTCGAGCAGATGGGCTGAAGTTCACCGTGCGGCAATTTTCATTCACTTGCCTGCATATTCATATTCAGCTGCTCGATACTCGTTTGTCAACTGAATGAAAGTCAATGAATATTTGTAAACATCTTACAAAGTGTTAAATTGCTGATAAAATATTAACGTTTCAATCACATTTAACGGTGCTTTACACAGATCTTTTCCCATTTGATTGTTATGGAGTGATTTTGGAAGGAATCGTAGCCATAAACGTAGGTAATTATGCAGATGTTTCTCGATCGGCTTCATATTCAATGACTACGAATTGACTGACTGTGTGAAGAGGGAGAGCGAAAATGAATTTGTTTGTTTAGAGTATTCAGCACAGAATCATTCAAATTCGTGCTGTTTTCAGTCAATGACTATGAACATTTTGCACCCTGGTTGGAACTGGATCGGTGAAAAATGTGAAAACAAATATGTAAACGTCAAACTAATTTTAGTGCAAGCGAACCTGAGTTGGGTTGATTTTGCATAGAAATCCTCTACATAGAGATAAGCGGAAGTTACATATGTCGATTCGGCAACACTGTTCATTTTGTTTACATCAGCTGCCAACACTTGCTGCAAAGCTAGATGTTCAAACTTTGTGCGTGACTTCGTAGTGGTTCAAGTTGTTTTGTTTACATTTTCTAATTATAATAGATTTTTTTTCAAAATTTTGAAAAAAAATAGCGGAGCAATCGATGAAATCTGAAATTTATTGTAAAGTGTTAAGCTAAACATATCGGCAGAACTGAAGCAAGAAGCAGCAATGAAAGTTTTTTCGAGAAGTGCAGCAACAAAAGTTTCGTCATAAGCTTGAGCTTTTGAAAGCAGAATTAATTAAATTCTATCTTTTTACTAAACTTACATATACCGTCAATTTCTCGATATTAAAAATAAATAATTTTAATTTATTTAGCTCGATTTGCAATACCGTTCAATCGACGCCTTCTTACGAACGATCAGCCTGTTCATTTGGCTCACACTTTGACAGTTCTTTCTGCACGATTGGCTTACAATGGCCGCCTCCGCAGATCTCTATAATGTAGGATTACTAATTTTGCAACTGTGATCTGATCCAGTTCCAACCCAGGTTGGAACTGAATCAAAAACAAATTCGACATAAGTGAAACGTAAACATGTTGCAGTTATCGAACGTCTACTGTAATAGGGTAGCGCTTCAAATATATTCACACAATCAATTTTCTTTAAAGTTCTTCCATTAAAACAGAATTGTAGCGTCCTCAGCCGATGAATGACGTGGATCCCATAGTGATCAACTACCCCCCAGATTACGGTATCGATAATTTTATTTGAGAAATCTTAAAAAGTACTTAAATAGAAAAAAAAAAGCTTTTCCAAATAAATCTTTTCGAAATTCATATCAAAATTTTATGACGATTCATTGAACTTTTTTTCAGTGAAATTTCACCAACTCTACTTTTACACCGGAACTTATTCTATAAAGAACTAAGCCAACCATCATTCCATCAGAATTCCATAAAATATATTGCGCATTTTCCATTTCACTGGACCCCTTTCGCAGTTAGTATAAGTGCGGGATCGTAAATAAAACTACGGTTTTGCATCGGTGTCTGCTTCGCACTTATTCAGCACCTTCCTTGTTAATGCAAAAATGCGCAGAAGACATTGACGACATTGACTCCATTCGATGATTCCAGTGGGGTGACACGGCTGTCAAACTCGGTACATCGCCGCTCCACCCAACATCATTTTTTTTGGTACGGCGCGTTTTGGTACCCACTTTCTGGTCGGTTTACCCCAACTTGCTCCTGATTTTCGGGTGTGTGGCTCGTGTGTTGCTAGTGCTTATTTCAGAAATTACACATTTCAAACGAAATCGTTGTTTTTGATGATTGTTTTTCTTTCCTTAGCACTTTGCACGATATTATAAGTAGCAGCGAAGCAGTGTCGATGTTTCCAGCGCATTTTTTCCATGAATTAAGCAATCAAAACAAAAAGATTGGACGCCATGTTGAATTGAATGCTGGGTAGATGATTCTGGCCCTTCGTCATCCCCCTGGATGATTCACGATCCCGCACTTATACTAAGGCGCTGTCCATAAACTACGTAGACTCATTTTGGGCCATCTCAGACCCCCCCCTCCCCCTCCGTAGACTTTTGTTCATACAAAATTTTCGAAATTTGTATGGACCGTAGACTTTGGCCAGACCCCCCCCCCCCCCGTCCCCCCTAAGAGTCTACGTAGTTTATGGACAGGCCCTAACTGCGAAAGGGGTCCAGTGGGGTGGGAAATACGCAATATCATTGTAAGTCCTTCCGGAGTCTCTCTTTTCCACTGTGGCCCTAGCATATATTATATAGGGCATTGGTTCCCTTATTAAACATGTGGCTCTCATTTTCATCCTACGAAAAATATATGGTAGGAGCGTAGTTTGTTTTGTTTCTTATTTTTGTATTTTTGTTAGAAACGAGCACGCATGAAAACAAAAAGAACGGAATCAATCGGTGCCGTAATCGCTTGTTTCGAATCCCAAGGAACAATTCAAAGTCATAAATAAGCATGCATGTCGAACTATTGTTGGTTTATAACAGTCGTAGCTGAACAAAACCAAATGCTGAATAATGAGCTGAAATGATGCTTTTTACATTGTAAATAAGCCAGAATACAACATTTGGCACGTATGTGAACAGCAATTGAATTATAAGCCTAACAAACGTCAGCAATTTTTCTTTGTTCGATTTGCCCTTACTAGCTTTAATATAAGCTGAAGAAGAACTTTTTTCTACGCGTTTAAAAGCTTATGTTCCACAGTTTCCGAAAGCTGATTATTGTGGTCTACATAAGTAGAATAAATGCTTTTGATGTTTAATACTTCAGCTATTGTGGGAACGTTCAATAATGGTTTAACAGTAAGCTGTATAAACGGGTTTATGATTTATTTGTTCGATTATCACTTTTCGATTGAATAACAGATCAAAGTGATTATGATACAGCAGTTCTGGAACGTTCCTCATTATTAAATATGTATTGATGTGTGTTGCACACCAATGCGAAATAGTCGAAGCATTTGCTAATTTTCATAGCAATTTCAAAGTTGTAGACATCTTCACAACTTTCTTTTAATAAATATTTACAACCTTTCATAAATCTGAATATTGATCTTTCACAGCTTTGTGAAGATGTTTCACTCTTAGCGAGCAACTTACCAATTCCAGGATGGCGTAGTCGGTAAGGCATGCGACGGGTGATTGGAGATCACGAGTTCAAGTCCCAAGTTGAGGAATTTTTAGAAGAGCTTGTGTGTTATAAATGCGTTTAGATGCGACAAATAAACACGATTGGACTATGATTGCACCTCGCACTTCAATTTGTTTTTGTTTTCGCAGCAGATTATTATAGCTGAATACAATTTTAATATGAGGCTGATGTAACACAGATTACTTCCTACTGTAAAGCCTGTATCGCGCTTGCAGAAAAGATTGCTGAATAACTTCTCCATTTTTGTTTGAACAACGCCTGATTACAAGCTGTGATGAAATAATATTAAACTGTTATTCAATTAAATGTTTAATAAAAATGTCATTGCAATGTTGGTTAAATGAGTGATTGTTCCTTGGGATAGGTTGAATTTGAGAGTGTGAGATTTCTGATGGCTCACATCTTCTACATTTAAACGAAGTTTGTACCGTTATCTAGCAAGAATTTCAGCTAGGGACTAGAAAAACCACAGGAAACTCAACAACTGTTTCACCATAATCCAATCATAATTTCCCGCTGTGCTGTACCGGAAATTTCTCGATCCACTGTCCAATACGCCCATTGGACCCATATGATACACACTCATTTTAGAAATCGATCGGAAATCGGATCGATCCGGATCGCTTCCAATCCAACTCATTTGCTTCACTTTTAGATCTCTTTCCAATTCAAACGACCTATAGGTAGGTAGGTAGTTGGTGTACTTTCAATGAAAACTAAGTGCACGAAACTTTCTTCTTCCATCGCATCGCATCGTGCTAGGCTACGCTAACCTGTTTCTTCCACTTGGGCACGTATCGAACGGCTTCCGCTGGTGTCACCCACAGACCGAGGCAGATGCTTCCGACGGCCGCGGCCACAATTATGATTTGATAATAGCAGTTATTGCTCATTATGGATCACCACCACTTCCCGGCACGGCAGGCAGGCAGCGCATCCGAGTCCGAAATGTGTGCGAGCGGACGCGGACCGTGTGAAAAATTTTAAAACTTTTTTTTTCGAGATCGCGAAACTCAACTGGGAGGAAATTTTCGATCGACCGACACCGATGGAACCTGGAACGAAACTGGCCTTGGCGATCGTCTCCAAAGGCTTGCCAAGGTGGAGACGAGCACTCCGTGTGGAAATTTCTCTCAACTCAACGAGTCGTCGACGCAGAGTCAGTGGTGAGAAATATGATCGCGCTGCACTCGCATGCGAACGCGATGATCCAGCATGATCGATGGTTTGTGGGATCCACCACTAGAGCTTTCTTTTGGCATTTCACCATAGTGTACGAAGACGATCGATCCGTTCAAAACACGCCAAGCACGCGTGATTTGCATTGAGAGTCACGTGGTCGCCTACTTTGGAGTCCATTGGGTCCGCAGCAGTTTTGAAGAGTTTTAAAGTGCCCTTCAGTAGTGCCAGTTCTTACATTTCGGCCTTAAGCTCATCTTTGAACATGATTTTCTTATTAAGCTTATGAAGTGACTTTAATCACAATTCTTAGAACAAATAGTTTACGCTTTTTTGCTATCATGTATTCGTTGACGATTTTATTACTAGAAAATTATATATATCCTTACAATACACAACTATTCATTTCGCTTGATCAAAATCAGTTTTACGCCACATCATGCGTAGATCCGTCATCCTTCGAAGCAGCTGGTTGCAATGGTTTCTCTGGTCGTCGTGGTCCCATTGCCGGTTCCAGCACAAAATCAGCAGCACCCAAACGGTCTATATCATCGAAAGGGTTGTGCCTTTTTGCCCGATGTTCAGCAGCAACTTGTGATGCAGCATTCCTTTCGATAAGACTCTTCTCTCGGTACGGGAGCGCTGAAACTTGTGTCACTACGCAAGCCACAGCAAAAGCTATGAATAATGCTAGTAGAAGCTTCATCACAGTATTCTAAAATGGTAATCGATAAACTAATATGATTTCTTCACGTGTAATCCAAAGTAGGTGTAACTTCGAAGAAAACTTAATCAGCACTAATCGATAAGCGTTACTGCGCGCTTTTATACGCAATAATCCCTGACGCGTATACGTATTCAAAGAATCATTACATCAATTCCATCTAGCTGCATAATACAACCAACATTGATAAGGGGACGTTCATTAACCACGTGGTCCTAAGAGTGGAAGGAGAGGAAGAGGGGGTGTGTTGGGGTTTTTGTAGACTAAGATCATGGTTCTTACAAATTGAAAAAAAAAACACGTTTGCAAATGAAAAAATACCACGTGGTTTATGGATTACTCCTAAGAGTAGATGCAATATACATCCATCAATCGGCTATCAGTTAAAGCGTCAGCTAGCCGGCATTGAGCTACCTAGTGAGAATTGTTGTGAATTAACCGTTTCCAGTATGATAATGAACCTGAGTGTTGAACTAACAGTTTTGTTCCAAGTAAATAAAAATACAGATGTATCTAAACATACACAAAAAGAAATTCTGAAAACAACACTTGTCGTACATATTAATAAAGGTTTAAAATTTCATTTTATTTCACTCAATATTATATAAAATAATTACACAACCTGTAATTTTGCAATCTGATGAAGGTCAATTTGTTACTATGTATATTTAATATACACAAATCGATACTACGCGTTATCATCAATCATCAATCATCAATCATCAATCATCAATCATCAATCATCAATCATCAATCATCAATCATCAATCATCAATCATCAATCATCAATCATCAATCATCAATCATCAATCATCAATCATCAATCATCAATCATCAATCATCAATCATCAATCATCAATCATCAATCATCAATCATCAATCATCAATCATCAATCATCAATCATCAATCATCAATCATCAATCATCAATCATCAATCATCAATCATCAATCATCAATCATCAATCATCAATCATCAATCATCAATCATCAATCATCAATCATCAATCATCAATCATCAATCATCAATCATCAATCATCAATCATCAATCATCAATCATCAATCATCAATCATCAATCATCAATCATCAATCATCAATCATCAATCATCAATCATCAATCATCAATCATCAATCATCAATCATCAATCATCAATCATCAATCATCAATCATCAATCATCAATCATCAATCATCAATCATCAATCATCAATCATCAATCATCAATCATCAATCATCAATCATCAATCATCAATCATCAATCATCAATCATCAATCATCAATCATCAATCATCAATCATCAATCATCAATCATCAATCATCAATCATCAATAATCAATCATCAATCATCAATCATCAATCATCAAACATCAATCATCAATCATCAATCATCAATCATCAATCATCAATCATCAATCATCAATCATCAATCATCAATCATCAATCATAAATCATCAATCATCAATCATCAATCATCAATCATCAATCATCAATCATCAATCATCAATCATCAATCATCAATCATCAATCATCAATCATCAATCATCAATCATCAATCATCAATCATCAATCATCAATCATCAATCATCAATCATCAATCATCAATCATCAATCATCAATCATCAATCATCAATCTTCAATCATCAATCATCAATCATCAATCATCAATCATCAATCATCAATCATCAATCATCAATCATCAATCATCAATCATCAATCATCAATCATCAATCATCAATCATCAATCATCAATCATCAATCATCAATCATCAATCATCAATCATCAATCATCAATCATCAATCATCAATCATCAATCATCAATCATCAATCATCAATCATCAATCATCAATCATCAATCATCAATCATCAATCATCAATCATCAATCATCAATCATCAATCATCATCATTAATTAATGACATAATCAATCATCAATCATCATCATTAATTAATGACACCCGTTGACAGCTAGTTGGATGGGTTCTCTAAAATCTGAGAGTTTTCCTAAGTTCTAGCAGGATTTCCTCTCGAATTCCCCCAGAATTTCCTCCAGGAGTTTTTCGGGAACTTTGGAAGGAGTTCGCCGGCATTCGCTCCAGAACATCCTCAAAAATACCTCCTTCCTGCAGATCCTTGGGAATTCCCCAAAAAAAAAATTCTCATGAATTCCAACAGGAATTCCTCCTTGAGTTGTCCTGGGATTCCTCCAGAAGTTTCCCGGAGATTTCTCCAGGAGTTCGCTATTAACCCGGGAGCGGTCGCGTCGTGTACTGGGTACACGCACCATGAAAAATGCTCGCATGTGGTACACAGCGTGAGCGGGGTGTCGCTGCAGGTAGTCAAAGTAGCGACTGCTCGAGGGTTAATTCTTGTAGGAGCTACTCAGAAATTTCTCCAGAAGTTCCTCGGGGATTCCTCCAGGAGTTCTTAGGGGATTCTTCGAGGATTCCTTCAGGAGTTCTCCGGGGATTCTTCCAAAAGTTTCCTGGAGAGTCCTCCAGGAGTTTTTGGGGGATTTTTATGGAATTCAGTGGGAATTCCTTCAAGTTCAGAGTTTCCCAGGGATTCCTCCAGAAGTTCCCCGGGGGTCCCTCAGCGAGATCTGCAGAGATTCCTTCAGGAGTTTCCAGAAAATTCCTTTAGAAGTCCTCGGAATTTCCTCCTGGAGTTATCCGGGAATATCTCCAGGAGTTCCCCTGAGATTTCTTCAGGCTTTCTGAGGGGGCTCCTCTAAGCATTCTGCGGAGATTCCTTCAGGAGTTCCCTGGGCATTCCTCCAAGAGTTCCCCGGGGGTTCCTCCAGGACTTCCCGCTGGGATTCCTCCAGGAGTTCCCCCTGGGATTCCTCCAGGAGTTCCCCGGAGATTCCTCCAGGAAATCTTCGAAGATACCTCCAGGAAATCTTCGATTCCTCCAGGAATCCTTTATAGGATTCCGGGATTTACTTCAGGACATCCCGGGATTTCCTTCGGGTGTTCTCCGAGGATTCCTTAGGAGTTCTTCAGGGAAGTCTTCAGGAGTCTGCCAAGAATTCTTCCAAGAGTTCCCTAGGAATTCCTTCAGGAGTATCCTAGGACTAGTCCAGAAGCTCCCCGAGGATTCCTCCAGGAGTTCTCAGCGGATTACTCCAGGAGTTCCCTGGAGATTCCCTCCAGAAGTTGTCCTGGCATTTCTCTAGAAGTTCCCCGGGATTTTCTCCAGGAGTTCTCCGGGAATATCTACAGATGCTCAGAGACTCCTCCAGCAATTCCGAGGCTATTACTCCAGGAGTTCTGCGAAGATTCCTCCTGGAGTTTACCGTGAATGCTTCCATGAGTTCCCCAGGAATTGCTCCAGGTGTTACTCGGGGATTCCTCCAAGAGATCCGCGGGGATTTCTCTAAGAGTTCCCCGAGGATTCCTCCAGGAGTTCCCCGACAATTTCTCCAGGATTTCCCTGGAGATTTCTCAGATTCCGTTAGGATTTTCTCGGGAATTACTTCAGTAGTTACCGGGGATTTTTGGAGGAGTTCCTCAAATATTTCTCCAGGAAATCCCTAGAGATTCCTTCAGGAGTTCCCCAAGGATTCCTCCAGGAGGTTGAGGGTATTTCTCCAGGAGCTCTGCGGGGGTTCCTCCAGGAGTTCACCGGAAATTCCTCCATGAGTTCCCCAGGTAATTCTTCACTTATTACTCGGAAATTTCTCCAAGAGTTCCCCGGGGAATCCTTCAGGAGTTCCTGTGAGATTTCTCAAGGAGTTCCCCGGAGATTCCTCCAGGAGTTCCTGGGGGATTCATCCAGGAGCTCCGGGAGGGTTCCTCCAGGAGTTCCCGGAGAATTCCTACAAGAGTTCCTCAGAGATTTATACAGGAATTCCCTCCTGGATTCCTCCAGGAGTTTCTCGGGAATTCTTATAGGAGTTTCTCAGAGATTTCTGCAGGAGTTCCTCGTGAATTTTTGTAGGAGTTCCTCAGAGATTTCTAATGAAGTTCCCCAGAGATTCCTCCATGAGTTCCACAGGGATTCCTCCATGAGTTCCACAGGGATTCCTCTTGGTGTTACTCGGGTATTCCTTCAACAGACCTCCGGGGGATTCTCTAGGAGTTCTCCAGAGATTCCTCCAGGAGTTTCCGGGGAATTTCTACAGGAGTTTCGCGAGGATTCCTCCAGGAGGTTTCCGGATTCCTTCAGGAGTTCCTCAGATATTTCTCCAGCGGTTCCCCGAGGATTCCTCCTGGAGGTCCTCGGGAATTCTTATACATAGGAGTTCCCCAGAGATTTCTCCTGGAGTTCCCCGAAGAGTCCTCCAAGTGTTACCACCGTCATTTGGCCGAACGCCATTTGGCCGAATGTCGCTTGGCCGAACGCCATTTAGCCGAAAGAGTCATTTGACCGAATGTCATTTTATCTTATGTCATTTGGCCGAATGCCGTTTGGCCGAAAACTGAATGATGAATTTATGTGACCATGTCACTGTTCCCCGCATTAATACAGTAATGTTCTGATTTTATCACGCCCTCCGCGCATCAGTCCTTCATTTTTCATTTATTTGCTCATACATTTGAGAGCAAGTGGTTCCCCTCTTCTTCAAGGCGAAGGCTGAAGGCGCGTTTTGCAACGTTAAAAATATTGAAAATGCGTTTACATTTTGTAGAATATTTAAAAGCATTTTTGAAAAGGGGCGTGATATAATCGGAACAATACTGTATAACTCGACCCAAGTAACAAGTACAAGTAACAAGACAACAAGTTCCGCGAAGTTCAGATAAAGTTCCGAATGGAACTTTCTGGCTGCTTAAGAGGCTAACAATGAGCCTTGCTGGAACTTTGCACACAAGTTCGGGCAAGGCTCATTGTTAGCCTCTTAAGCAGCTGTGACAGAACTTTCAAGTTCATAGAAGTTCATTTCAGTAACTTGTTGTGCTTAGATTTTTTTTTTCATTTTAACAAAAACAACTTCATGAGAACATTTTCATAAACATTAAAATGCAATTTACCAAATTAGTTATTCAAAAGTGCAAAAAAAAACTGTGACGTCCACCGGATTCGAACCGGAAGCTGGTGCACGCACCACTCTTCCCTACACTCTACCCCAACACCACAATTGTAATAAAGTTAAACACGGGTGAAATCTGACTTGAATCAATGCTTTGTCGACACCTATAGGTTTATGCATAATTATCCGATAGCTAACTTTGAAAAGTTACTGTTATATTTTCGGATTTCATGATCTGAACTGAATGCAGAAAGTTCTTGCGCGGTTTCTCCACAAATTTATTCAAGGATCCCTCAAGAATTAATTTCTGTGATTCCTCAGGAAGCTCCATCTGAGAACGGGGGATTCTTCAGAAGTTCCCTCTGGAATGGAGTTTTATTTTATTGAGATTCTAAAAAGGTCTCATATGAGATTACCCAAGTAACCAAAAGTTCCGCTTCCCATGTCAAAATGCACTTTTAAGTTTCACAAAGTTCAGATAAAGTTCCAAACGGAACTTACTAGCTGCTTAAGAAACTAATAATGAGCCTCGCTGGAACTTATGTGCGAAATTCCAGCAAGGCTCATTGTTAGCCTCTTAAGCAGCCAGAAAGTTCCATTCGGAACTTCAACTGAACGTCGTGGAACTTGAAAGCTGCTTAAGATGCTACTCTGTACTTTGTTGGAACTTTCTAGTTCCATGAAGTTCATTTCAGTAGTTTGATGTTCTAAGGATTTATTTTTGTTATTTTAGTAAAAACATCATTATAAGCAAATTTTCATAGACAACTAAATTAAATTCACCAAATCAATGAATATGAAGTGCAAATGAAAAAAAAGACGCCCACCAGATTCGAACCGGTAGTCGCTGCGTTACAGCCCTACACTCTATTTACTCAAGTAAATAAGTATGTAAAGTAAGTTTGAGCATGTTTCTCAATAATACAAGCAACAACAAGTTGTGATGAATCAGAAAAGTACATTTTTGTTTTCACATTCATCTTGAGGAAGTTCAGTCAGAAGCTGCTTAGAAGGCTATCCACTTATGTGAACTTTCAAGTTCCGAAATTACTTAAAAAAGAAGCTGCTCAGAAGGCTAAAGAACAACCTCCAACAAGCTGCTTAGCTTGGCTACCGTCTACCCCCGTTGGTTTGAACGATAAATAACCCTGGGGGCATCGAAAAATACACTGTTGGTAATTTTTGTTGCTGTTTTGCTCTGATTCTGCGTTCCGTTTCACCCCGTTCCATTAGCAGAATGACGTTTGAACCATTTTTAGTTTGAACGATGTGTGAATAAGAGGGGGTCAAATTAAGTGTTCAGATTAGATGAGGTCAATCCAACGAAGGTAGAAAGTACCTGCAGGAACGACTTACAGGATTTATGGAATCTTCCAGGAATTCCATCCAACATTCTCCTAATTGGGTTTTTATATTTTGAAAATCTATTATTTTTTAATTTTATACGATAGAGCACCTTTTTCTGAGCCTCCATGTTTTTTTTTCATATTTTGAGAACTTCATTTTGGTACCTAATATCAATTTCAAAGATATTTTTCCATATCACACGCATACCAGGAACCTAAGTATTATCGAACTTGCATGAACCTAAAATCTTTTTCCATAGGGTTTTAGTTTATGGTCTAACCTTTAAGAAAAGCCTTGCTTCAAAATATTCTATCGGCAAAAATTGAAATAAATCAAGTTTGAAGATTTTGTATCAAATGAGGTATTAGGGCAGTTCAAACTTTAAACATGTCAAAAATTCAAAGCTCCCATATGTTCATTACAATCCTTGGTGCAAAACTAGAGTCCTGCCAAATTTTCAGCCATTTCGGTGGTGGTTTAATGGTGGCCCAAGAGCAAAATAGGTTTATATGGGAATTACTATTGAGAATTTTCGAAAAAGGTTCTCCTCGTTGTAGAGCATTACCACATGGATAAAGTCATAGGGTCAAAGCCGAATTGAATTCTTCAGATTTCAATGATGAATGTTGCCGAAGACCGGAACTCACTTCGACAATCGGATAAAAAGTTATTAAACAAATTCTCACTCGCATGCGCATCTTTATACATGATTCCCTTCAAGGTGTGCAAGAAGGTAACACGCATACTATGATTGCGTGTCAAGCATGTCGATCGAGCTGTGGTCTTCTGTTCATGCATGCATGGATGGATATCGATTAATAACTTCTGTCTTGTGAGTCGAAACGAGTTGCGGTCTTCGGCAACATTCATCATTGAGGTCTGAAGAATTCAATTCGGCTTTGACCCTATGACTTTATCTATGTGGTGAAGCCCTACAACGAGGAGAACCTTTTTCGAAAATTATCCATAGTAATTCCCATATAAACCTATGTTGCTTTTGGGCCACCATTAAATCACCACCGAAATGGCTGAAAATTTGACAGGACTCTAGTTTTGCACCAAGGATTGTAATGAACATATGGGAGCTTTGAATTTTTGACATGTTTAAAGTTTGAACTGCCCTAATGAGGTATATTCAGAGCAAAATTTGACGTTTTGCTATGCTCAGAAAGATCTGTAGGGTCTCGTAGTCAATCCATTCCTAATAAGTTATTATATAAAGCAAGGCAGGTATTATTGATTACTTTTACGGACTCACATTTACGTCGTCTATCTATGACAAACAAATAATTTATTTCCAAATAACCCGGTCGTTAGTCAAACACCGTTAGTTGTTCAGAACGTTTAGTCACATTATATTTTGGAGACGTAGTTGCATACAGTTATGTGTCATTTTCGTTACCGATCACGCGCCCAACACCTACCTTGGCTCTTTGAAAAAGAAAAAACTACAATAATCTTCCGGCATCCGATTGATATAACCAGCCCAAGGAAGTCTGCCGTACAGGCGCATTTTTCCTGTGAACCACAACATGAACATTATATTGCACGACTCTTGAAGTAACACTTTACAAATGATTAATAATTATGAGCTACATTAATAGTTTGGATGGATATTCATGCAAAAAATAATATTATTGGGTCTCTCATCATTGTTTAGATTTCTGTAATAATTTCACATTAATTCCGTGTAATTGTTATGCAACCAACGACCCTGCCATGAACTCAAGCGAACTTAACTTGTGTACATTATCCGTTGCGAAGTCGTATGGTCGACTATGTTAATAATGAATTCTGGCCGAGTCTAAATGGGTGCAAATGTCGCAATATGGTAAGAATTCTTTGTTTCAACCATTCAGAAGTCGAGCTGTTATATTTTGTACAACTTGTTTAAACAAACTTGCATGTTATACTGTTTAACCGTTGTGCTGTAATAATCGGAAGGTAAAACTTTTTTATTGACTTGATAAATTCCAATCAAAACTAGTAGAGATTGATAGTTTTACTGTTAATAAATGATCGTTTGGGCATTATTTGCCATGTTTATTTTTATGTTTTGAATTCCATGAGTGTACTCAGCATGTAATTTAGTCCCTTCGCCAACCCAAATGCTTGCATGGTAGTGATTTGTTTTCAATTTTTTTTGGTAATAATGTTTGAGAACTGTAAAAATATTAAAATTTTCCGTATATGGGTTTCATGCAATAGATTTCGTGAGGCTTTGATTGTAAAACAAATGTTTATGTTATGAACCAGTTTTTCAAAATTTGATAAAATAACTGATTGTGTTAGTGGAACTGTAAGTGAATCAAGTATGGGACACTGAAGACGACCTTACAGTTGATGTCGGAATATGAATCCGAGCGCGCAGTAAAGCAAAACAAACACGCTAGACATTAAAGCTGAGGGGCCATTTGGCCTGGTACGCGCATTTGCGCTCTAACTATACGCATGAGCAAATGTATTGGGAATCCTTGGGATATTTAAGACCAACCTTGTTACACTGCACCTACAAAACACACGTTCTTTTGTTCCGACATATGAAATCAAAATTTCAAATAAGCCCGAAAACATTTAATCAAATTGAATACTGTATACGTAATGAATGTTTTGAAACAACAAAATCAACTATTTGAACATCATTCATGGTAAATAGATCCATATAATAGAAAAGAATTCCATAGTATTTATCAGGCTAAAACTTAAAAGCAAGATACAATCAAAAAGATACTTTATTGTATGGCAAACATTTTACATAATACGTAATTTAAATCGTGCAAAGGCAATACGATCAATTGTTCTTCATCAGTTACATCCATGTAAAAGGACGATAAGGATGACATCCCAAGTTGACTTCAAAAATTGAAGTTTACACAGATAAATGGCATGCCTCGTCTTCTTGTATACCGTGTGCCTCCCCACATACACATTGTTATTCTCGTTAAATCTTCTCATTTGTTTTCCACTGAATTGTTAGCAGAATGATGGCATAATTTAAGCTACCAAGCTAATCACGTAAATAAAATGTGATTAAATTAGGGGTAAAGAAGTTGGGAAATCGTGCCGGCGAATGTTCATGTTGTTTAAAATATTAAACAAATATATCAATTCACACCGTCTTCAGCCAGAGGCTGAACAAAATGAACATTACTACCACCAAATTATAAACAACACACAGAACCCAGTTAGGATTTTTTTTTCCAAGCTTCTTCTGACTCTCACTCCAAGACTTTTTTACACCACTTAAACATTTGACACCACTAATCGCACGACCACGAAGCTCACCCAATTAAAAAAAAGAGCTAATTAATCACGGCAGACCCCCTTGGGCTGATCATATAACGCATATACCGGAGAAATGACAAGTGAATATAATGTTCAAAAACCTAAGAAGAGGCCATCGGGTATGTTACAGGTCACGCACGACGCCTAGTTGTTTGCAGTTCTGGATGATCAACAAAATTATGCTCTGGATATTCCTCATTTGATAGAAAATCTTCAAACTTGATTTATTTCAATTTCCACCGATAGAATATTTAGAACAAAGGCTTTTCTGAAAGGTTACATCCTAAGCTTAAACCCTATGGAAAAAGATTTTAGGTTCATGCAAGTTTGATAATACTTAGATTCCTGGTATGCGTGTATCACCTTTTGACAGCTGGGCAACTGCTTGACAGTACAAAATCCGGCAAGGGGTGATTCAAAATTCTCTTTAAAAATGATTTCAGGAACCAAAACAAATTTCTAAAAATCTGAAAAAAATCATGTTGGTTCATAAAAGGTTGACTTTTCGTAAAAAATCAATATATTTTTCCAAATTTAAAATACAATTGTTTTTTTAATGTCTTGGACTTTGAATTTCCAGAAAGTATTCCTGTAAAAATGGAATCGCGAAACGAACTGAAGTTCCATCTGGGATCTTTCCAATAATTTCACCCAGAATTTCTTCCGGGATGATTCCAGGGGATTGCTTCTGGAATTCCTTCCGAGATTTTTTTAGGAATTCCTTGCTAAATTTTGTCAGAGATTCCTTCCAGGATTTTGATGCGAAATTCTTTCCGGAGTTGCTTCTGGAATTTCTTGAGAGATCCTTCCATTGGAACCCTCCAAGAACTTTTTTTTAGTATTCTGCTACATACTGCTCCGGGATTTCTCCAGGAACTTCTTGCAGGATTCTTTCAAGATCTACTTCTGGGGTTGCCTCAAGAATTCCTCCTGGGAGTCCTACGGTTATTCTACCGACCGTCGGTGGTTGTTCTACCGGTAATTCCGGGATTCCCCCAAGAACCTCTTGCGAGATTCCTCCAGGAATTTACTTCAGGGATTCTTTCGAGAGCTTCATCTGGGTTTCTCAGGATGATGATGATGATAATGATGACAAGGAATTGCTCCAGGGAATTTTTGAATAATTCCTTCGTGAGGTTCTCTGGTAATTTTTTCCAGTATTATTCCGGAAACTTCTACTAAAATTATGCCAGAAATTGCTTTCGAGATTTCTTTTTTCCGGAATCCATCTATGTACTGTTTTCTGAATTCCCGGAACTTCTGGAGGAATCTCCGGGAAACTCCTGAAGGAATCTCCGAAAAACTCATGGAGGAATCTCCTGAGAACTCCTGAAGAAATCCGCGGAGAACTCCTTTAGCAATTCCAGGACATATTCCCGGAGAGCTCCTAGAGGAATTCTCGAAGAACTCCTGAAGGAAGCCCAGGGGAACTCTTGGAGGAATTCCCGCGGAACTCCTGGAGGAATTCTCGGTAAACTCTTGAAGGAATCCCCGAGTAAAGGTGTCCGGCCATTTGGCCGAATGCCGTTTGACCGAATTATGATCGACAGAATTCAGAGGAAATTTGTGACAGTCTAACTACCATTATGATCATCACAAATATTTTCTTCTTTTAATTATAGGCTATTCTTTCTAGTTTTGACATTTTGGGTTTAGATGGCTTTGGAACTGCCAATACTTTATCAAATATTTTTCCTTCTTTGAATCATAGGCTGTTCTTTCCCCAAGTTACCAGAAGTTCGGATAAGAGGGTACTTTATAAGCTAAGCAGCTTGTTGGAGGATGCTCTTTAGCCTTAAAAGCAGCTTCATTTTTAAGTAATTTCGGAACTTGAATGTTCACACAAGGATGCTTGTTAGCCTTCTAAGCAGCTTCTAATGAAACTTTCTCAAAATGAATGTAGAAACATAAATTTACTGTCCAGATTCACCACAGCTTTGTATTGCGCGGAACATAACCCAACTTACTCTACACTGAACGGCGGCTTGCGGTGAAAATTACTATTCTGAGGGCCAATTTAAATACACAACGCCACTAAATTTGTGCAGACTGAGTTTCGTTTTAATTCAACAGAATTGTGTTTCCAATTTTACCATGGACTCGATTTTCAATTAAAAAAATTTCTGTTCGCAACCGGATTCGAACCAAGAACCTTGACATCACCAGGCTCGCATGCTACCACTCGGCTATCGAACCGGCTGATGTGAGAAGAAACAAAATGCACTCAAGAAGCGCTGGTAGGTCGATGATCATGTTTTGCCATGGTACATTTAACAACATTTTTATGCTTGTAATTACTGCAAGCCGCCTTTCAGTGTACAAAATGCGACGAGGGGTGATTCGACAAATCGCTCCCAAAGAAATTTCAAATTGATTTTTAAATATCACGCTCGTTGAAAACTACTCTCAAGTGAGTAAATTATACTCACTTTCAAACTTTTGCTAAATCTGTCAAAGGTGAGTAACATGCATTTGTCAAAGTGAGTTATTAACTACTCTGTCACATCGGATCTTTGCTTTACTCACTTTTGAGTAAGGGAACGTTCAAAAATTACGTCCAACATTTGGGGGAGGGGGGGGGGTCTAGAAAAGTGTGACAGTACGTGTATTGGGTATAGGGAAATTGCGTGACAGAGGGGGGAGGGGGGGTCTAAAAATCCCGAAAAACGATGGACGTAATTTTTGAATCTTCCCTAAGGCGTTTTTTTCTACGAAAAACTCACTAGCCGTTGTGATGTAAAAAAAAACAAGTTGCAGGAGATTCTTGTTTGCCAAGATGTAAGCCGGCGAAAAACCTGAAATCGACGCTGAAATAGATCACGTACAACAGCAGTGGACCCGGAAACTGTTCAGCAACCAACAGGTGAGACTTGAAAAACAGTTAATTAATGACGCCAATTGATGACATGTGAAATTGTTGTCGCAGGTTATGTGGCTGAGCGGCGGAGCTGAAACGCCACTTCTGGGAGGTTCTCTTCCTTCGAGACTTCCTTAACGCCAGTTAATCAGCTAACAATTCGTATGTTCAGAATATAGGAGCATATATAGACGGTTCAATACAAGGACCAAAGAGGAAGATTGATGGAGCAGGTTCCCAAAGAACGAACGGCAACGGCAACACAACACCGCTTATTCGTAAGGGTAAAAGTAAGTTGTATTTAGTATTTAATGAGTTGTAATGATCATCTATTTTCTAGTTTCAGTCCACGACTAACAACGGCGAAGATTCGGCCGATAAAGTGCGGTAGATCGTAGATCCGCACAGCTTGCATAAATCAGCCACTTCAAATAAGGCAACTGTTCGTAGTAATGAACAGCCAATCCCGAGGCCAATCTAAAGAGCATCATCAAAGTTGAGATCAAAGTCCAAAGGTAGTGATTTTATAACTTTATTATAATGTTGTATTATATTTAATTAATACTAATAGAATAAAAAGTAGGCAAGATTTTTGCTCAACTTAATTTTTGTGTTTTTAAATATTTGAAAATGAAAAACAATTCCAAAAACCATCCCGAGGAATTTTTATCTACTCACTTTCGCTACACTGAACGGCAGCTTGCGGTGAAAATTACTATTCTGAGGGTCAATTTAAATACACAACGCCACTAAATTTGTGCAGACTGAATTTCGTTTCAATTCAACAGAATTATGTTTTCAATTTTACCATGGACTCGATTTTCAATTAAAAAAGTTTCTGGTGGCAACCGGATTCGAACCAAGAACCTTGACATCACCAAGCTCGCACGCTACCACTCGGCTATCGAACCGGTTGATGTGAGAAGGAACAAAACGCACACAAGAAGCGTTGTTGGGTCGATGATCATGTTTTGCCATGGTAAGTTTAAAAACATTTTTATGCTTGTCATTACTGCAAGCCGCCTTTCAGTGTACACTGAACACAAATTGGCCCTCAGAATAGTAATTTTCACCGCAAGCCGCCGTTCAGTGTAGTTTTGCAAAAAAAATAAAAGTGAGTAAATAGTACTCTCTTTCAACAAAATCAATGATTACTCTAATGAGAGTGAATCCGCTTTACTCTCTTTTGAGCTGATGCACTTTGTAATGAAGTGAGTGGAATTCTACTCACTTTAGAGTAGTTTTCAATGAGCGTGTAGGTTCCCGGGCACAAAAATTGATGAAAATTTGGATTTCGGCTCAGTTTGGCATGCAGATTCAGAATATGGAATTATCTCAACACCACTAAAGAAGCCAATTTCGTCGCGAAAGTCTGATTATTCGTAAAAAATACAATAAAATTTATGACATTTGTGTAGAATTAGTTTTTTGTGTTGTTGTCTCTCCCGAAAACGAATCAAACCCATTTCAAATGTTCGTCAGTGGGCGAGATGGACCGTTATCGGTCTTAGGCTGTGAACCATTTCGCTTGTTCGTTTAACTTTTAGTTAAAATTTGACTTTTCGATAGTTATTTTGAAAATAACCCTACTCGTGAGCAGGGTTAGTCTTGACAGTTCGATAGTTATTTTTTGTTCGCAATGATTTGGCTGCGTACTGTATTTTGTTCCAAATAACTACTCCTCTGTCAAATTTCAAATGGGCCACCGTCGTGGTTATTTTTTAACTTTTCGATGGTAAATAACTATCCAAGTGTCAAATTTTAACTAAAAGATAAACAAACAAGCGAAATGGTTCACACCCTTAGCCGTGTCTGACAACAGACCCCACAAAGAAAAAATGTTCGTCGCGAAATTTCGTCGATATTTTTGACAGATTGCGAAACTCGAACCCAAACAAACCAGAAACCAGTCAGTGGCAATGAGAGTATATTACAGGTGGGGAAGAAGAAGTGATGGCTATGTATTAGTAAGGGAAGAAAAATGTAAACACAAATAGTGACGTCACTATTTGACAGGCGTTCTTATGGGAGCTCGCAATGCTTGTAGTAGTGGCATGTTTTGCACCAGACACGGATCTCACGCACACGAAGTATCTTCTTCCCCACCTCTATTAGACTCTCATTGAGTCAGTGGCGTTTATGAGGCACAGCTCCTCGGGCCAAACGGAAAACGAAACTCCAACAACAACAAACCAGAAACCACTGGCTGAGAAAATTATGTGCAAAACTCTTCATTATTTTGTGAAATTTATCAAAACTCTCCTTTAATTAAGTAGTTTTTGGACAAAACCAGACAATTTAAAGTGATATCTCTCTTTGTGCAATGGAAGTTTTACCAATCAGTGCTTAATTTATCCAGAAGTGCAGAAAATCAAACCCCGGACAGCGACTGTTTTTGTTTCTGTGGTGCCGGTCCTCGCCTTGCCTCGCCACACCCCGCCCATAATGGCAAACGATCGGGAAATCCTTCGTGAGATCTGGGAGGGCAAAATCCCGGTTCAGTTCCAGCTGGCGTCGGACGAAACCGATGTGGAACCGGAGCAGTTCTTCCTGCTGATTCCTCGCTTGAGCTACTTCCCGCTGGTGTCGGACAAGGTGCGGAAGCATTTTCTCCGGTTCGTGTCGAATGAGCTGCAGGATGGGGAGATGTGGCTGGACAGCAATGGAACTCCGCTGAAGTGGCACTACCCGATCGGGTTGTTGTTTGATTTGCTGGTCGGTGGGGATGCCATTCTGCCGTGGTTGATTACGGTACACTTTTCGAAGTTTCCGGAGGACGTGCTGTTCCGGTGTCCTAATAAGTATGACATAGGTTTTAGGTTACGTGGTAGCATATGTTTAATTGTTTTCAATTTCAGAGACATAGTTGAGGCCCACTTTATGTCCGGTCTAAAGGAAGCGGACGTGTTGAAGCATCGGGGACAGGTGGTTTCAGCTATGCAAAAGAAAGACCACAATCAGCTTTGGTTGGGATTAGTTAATGGTAAGTACCAACATTACACAGTTAAACGTTATTTGAAAGATGCAATTGATTGTTTTCTTTTAATGTTTTAGACAAGTTTGACCAATTCTGGGCCGTCAATCGACGACTAATGGAGCCTATTCCGGACCAGGACGGCTTCAAACACATTCCAGTTCGATGTTATTCCGAGGTAAGTTATCTTTGCTAAAAGGAAACAATCTAAATTTCTTCTGACTCACGGAATTTTTTGAATCATTTATTTTTGAATTCCTCGGTGGATTTCTTCTGGAAATCCTTGAGGGATTGCTACAGGAACTCTTTCAGAGGTTTCTCCAGGAATTTCTCCAGGATCTCTTCAGGGATTCCTTCTAGAATTTCTCCTAATATTCTTTCCTGATTTTTTCCCCAGAATCCCTTTGTCCACTTCGGGCTTGTGACTCTTCGGGGATTCATCTACGATTTTTTTCTTGTATGCTCCAAACATTGCTTAAGAATTTTTAATAAAAATCTGAGATTTTTTTTCATAGACTCCTTTGGGAATTCCTGGGATTTTTCGGAGTTTCCTTTACGAATTTCTTCTTTACTTTATCCAGGATTTTTTCAGGGATTTTCCTGAAAATCATCGAGGGATTTATCCTGGACTTGCTGGGTATATTTCTCTATGAATTCCATCAATGATTTAGCCATGAACTCCTTCAGGAATAACTTCTCGAACTCTTTCAGGGATTTCTCCAGGAACTCTTCAGAGATTCATCCTTGAATTAATTGTGGGATTTTTCCAAGAATTGCTTCATAAACTTTTTCAATTAGTGAACGAATACCTAGAATGCTTTCCTCAAGGAACATGAGGAACTCCTAGAACTCCTTCAAGGATTCCTCCACGAACTTTTTGAAGGATTTTTCGAGGTATTCTTTCAAGAATTTCTCTTGGAATTTTTCGAGTATTTCCGTGGGTATATCGCCTGGAGTTCATTGAAGGTTTTTTCTTCTTGAATTGAGAGATTCTTTCAAGAACTCGTTTAAAGATTTCTCCAGGTGTTTCTTTAAGGATTCATCCACAAAGCGCTACTGAAATTTCTTCTTGAAACCCTTCAGGGATTTTCCTGGAATGCTTTAAGAGTTTTCTCCTGAATTTTATGGAGAAATTTCTCTTGAAATTGTTGGAAAGGTTTTTTCAGAAACTTGTTGTAGGATTCTTCAAGAACTCCTTCAGTGATTTCTCTTGGAACTGTTAGAGTTTCAGACATTTATGCAGGGTTTCAATCAAGAATTCCATCAGCGATTCATCTAATTCTCTAGGAATTCCATCATAGATTACTTCAGAATCTCCTTCATGAATTCCTCCAGGAAAACTTTCGAACTTTCCTTCAGTAACTCGTTCTGGGATTCCTGCGGGGATTCCTTGGGAGATTTTTCCTGAACTTCCTTGGGCGTAGGCGTAGAGCATTTTCGTGCTTGCCACACGACATACACATGCAGAGTCATTTGCAAACCACTCTCAATGAACAACTGAGAAGCTGTTTTTGTTTCTGTTTGTACGATATTTACATATAGGGTAGCGAATCACTTGGGCAGCGGCCGGTATTTTGGGCACTCTTCGCTATAACTCAGTCAATTCCAAACCAATTGACTTGAAATTTTGTACACGGCTAGATACTATACGTATCTCATCGCGTTCCAAAAAATTGGTTCAGAATTGGCTGAGTTATAGCAGAAAAGTGCCCAAAATAGGACACCTGCTGAGACGGTTTGCACACGTGTACTACTTCTCGACTGGAACATTTGTCGATTCACTTGGAAAATTGTCAAACAACCGAACCGTATGTATATGCAATGGTTACGACAAGTCACAAACTGTCTGAGATGAGTTTTGCCGTAAGTGACGAATGGATGGCATCGTTACTGTTTATGGGGTTGTCGAAATACTATGCTGGGGATGGAAACATCTGGTCGAGCCATGGGTCCAGCTTTATCGGCCGATTCAGTCAATCCATGATTCTTCAGGACGTGAAGTCAGTGTTTGGACGAAAAAGTGATCAGTGAACCACTCGGCAGTTTTTCTTCCCTTCTGTTGGTTCTGTTTCAATTACCAAGCGGTGTATGTTCTCTCGTCGAGTCGCATGGTTCACGAAGGAACACAAAGAGGATACTCCGATATAAACAAGCTGCGGCGATGAGCGGGCATCGCTAAGTGTAACACTTACCGATGATCGCTCATCGTTGGCTTGGGGCAACTTCATCAGTATTTAATGCGTTTTCGCTTTAAAAACGTGAAATACTATTTAATTTAACTGTATTCATGACGTTGCAGGTTGTGTAGTCACAATAAAAAAAGAATTATGGCAATAAAATATTCTTACCGAATGCATCGCTTTTATTAGCGTCATCGAGCATCTTCTCTCTTGATTGCGCTCTCGTATCGAACCGGGCAAGAGAATTTCGGGGAGCGTTCCCGATCATGTTGGTTCATGAAATGTTACATTCGCGAATGTATCACTTGCTGAGCATGGACCCTTCAGTGGTTCGCGATAAAAATCCACACACTGCGTGAAGTCGATGCATGGGCCAAGGAGTAGAAATGATAGAGGTGCGTTCTACAGCGGTGAGCAACACCAAAGACGATGGCATTTCGAGGTTCAAGGCAAGCATGGCTCGAAATGGGGGTGGACATCAGAAGACGTACCCATTCACTCATGAAGTAGATTTTTTTTTTTGAGATTGAGTTTCCAGAGCAGATCGAAAGGGTAAACAAATCCGGTCAAGCCGGAGATGATGACAGAGGAACCGATTTCGAAAGCAGCGAATACGTGAATCTGTAAGAAACTCAGCCAAAGAGTTCGCTAGTGCGGACGAAGATGATATCTGGGTGGTCACCGAACCGGGAAAAACGGGAAAACCGGGTAAAAGACGGAAATTCGGAACGACCAGGAAAAAAGCGGGAAAAAGTCGGGAATTTGTTAAGAGTAACTTGATGTGCATAGGCTGAGTGTTCCAGTTATCGCCATAGTGGTTCCCTATTTGGCCATAGTGGTTATATGAAATATTTCAAAATTTTGCATCATTTCAAGAGTTTTAATGGCAAGATACCTTTAAATTCTTGCTACTAAAACTTTCAAAATAGGATAAAGCTTCAAAACTTTCTAAATTCCCACTATGGCCAAATAGGGAACCACTATGGCGATAACTGGTACACTTACCCTATTTGAATGTTTACACCTCATCGAAAATCTGCAAAATCAAAGCCAAACCAAAATACTCCTGGGATACTTCTACGAAATCCCAAGGAATTCGCCTGTGCAATCACTTGAAGTTTCCTTTAAACAAAATTTGGGATTCTTCAAGAAGTTTCTTCTAGAATTCCTCTAGGTTTTGTACCGCTTGATTATCTCTTCGAATTCGATGAGATTTTTTCGAGGAAAGAGTTTCTTACATCTGAGATTTTTTCAAAAGTTTATTTTTGGATTAACCCGTGTCCTTTCTTATATTTATTCTAGTTTTTTTTAATAGATAAGAAAATCATAACCACTAAACTGGGCTTTAATCAAGACAACCTATTGCAATTTATTCAAGAGTTCCTTTTAAGATTCATCAAGATTTTCCTTCCGCAATTGTAACAGAAATTGCTCCAATCTTTAAAATTTCCTACGGGAATTCTTCCCAGATTATTTTTTGAAATCCCTCCAGATTTTTTTTTTCTTTTTCTTCCTGGAGCTTCCTCTGGGATTTCCCTAGAATTTTCTTCTGGAATTCCTCCGAAAGTTTTTTTTTAGAAATCAATCGGGTGTTATTTCTGGGATTCTTTACAGAGTTTCTTCTGGTATTTCTCCAGGATATAATTCTGTTACTCATCCATCTCTACGAGTTTTTTGCACGATTTTGCAGGAGTGCCTTCTGAAACTTTGGTTTGGAAAACTTCCAAGAGGTGTTGCTGAATTTTATCTTTATTTTATATTTGCTTTTGGAATTTCTCCAGTGTTTCTTACCGCATTTCCTTCAAGAGTTCTTCTTGGGCACCCTCCAAGAGTTGCTTTTGGGCATCCTTCAGAAGCTCCCTTTGAAAATCACCCAGGAGTTCCTTCTGGATGATCTTCCAAAATTTCTTACAACAACTTTACGATAGCTATTTCCGGAAATACTCCAGAATCCTGAAAATCAAACTACTGCGGGAGTTTTGAAATCGAGAACTCTTCCATGAGTTCCATGGGAAACCTTGTAGACATGTGGGAGATTCTTTTGGGAATCCTTCAGGAGTTCCAGGAGAAATCCCTAAATCGAATTCATGATCCCAGACCAAAAGTTCTATTCCCTAATTGCCAACAGACTGACTAAAATCCTAAACTCCCTAAAGGAACCTCTTCCAGAATAAATCCATTAACCCTCGAGCGATTGCGCTGCTGTGTTTTGTACAACACGTTGAAAAAATCTCGCTTTTTGTGTTCAGTATTAGCGTGGTGCTGGCGGTGGCGGCCAACCGCGCTAGTTATGGATGGTTAAGGAATTTAGAGGAATCCACAAAAGATATACAAGGTGGAATCGCTAACAAAAGTTACTGAAGAAATCCAAGATACCTAGTATTTTTGGAGTAATCGAAAGATGAAATCTCGGACAAAACTTTGTTAGAATCTCCAGATGTAAGTTTTTGGGAGAATACTCAGTTGGATATCCTGGAGGAATCCCCGGAAACAACACCAATGAAGTTGCGTTAGGGCACCTACGCTAATGAATACAATTAAAAAAAAAAAATGATTCGATTATCCTCCATGTCCCGGATAATCGAGTGCGACCTTTGCTGATTTTATATGCACATCTTACCTATTGTAGATCTGTCATAGTTAGCTACCACTTCTACACTTGTTTTTTTTTAATACAAGAAAATAAGTAAAATAATGAATAAGGGAAAGCTTGAATTATGCACTATTTGGAGCTGAATGAAAATATGTTGTAAGTAATTGTGTAGCACACGCCTTTTATGTCATCATTGGTAGGTACTTTCATTTTTTTCATAGATGCATTACGTAGAGAACAATATTAAACTATCATACGCGCCAACTTGTGACGTAGTTGGGGGGGCGAGGCCTCTCGGAATCAATGAAATTCGACAAATATCAACGCAGTTCATTTCATTTAGTCATATTCACGTGAAAACTAGTACATTGAGCTAAAAAAAGTTGAATATTGTCCAATTTTGGAGAGCTTCGCCCCCCCCAACTACGTCACAAGTTGGCGCCTATGTAAACTATAAATATCTAGTACATACCCAAGTAACCACAAGCATTATATCATTGCACGAATTAGACTGAATATCAACCTTTGCAATGCAACATGCAGTAATTCCACACTTCTCATGCAATATACCTTTAGATTGGCATTATCAATGTATTGATGCATTACATTTTGTCTTTACATTAGGGTGCATTAAAAGGTGATATACGATAATTCAATAATTCAACACTGCAAAAACTGAATAAATGCAATGTACAAACTAGCAAAGGTTGCCCTAACAATACAATTATAAAAGCTTGACTCTAATTGTAAACAAATGAAATCAAAAAGAGTGAACAACTTTACGGTCAACTCTAGCGGTTTTCAACACTTCTGGTTTGGCTCCCGATCAACTTAATCTCCGTTTGAAGCGGTTTGAACCACCGATCCACGGCTTTCTTCAGCAAAACCTTTTTAAAGATGACTTTTCTCTTTTCTGTTACCTGCTATCGCATGCAAATAATGCTGGAAACCCCAATTAGCATATAAGTTGTGTGCGAGAGGTGTTTTAATTTTCTTATATTGAATAAATATATTCTAAAATGCATTATGTATTTTTCAGTGATTTATCAGAATGTAATTACAGGGATTCTATTACATATGACATAGTCGTTTTGCCCTCTACAGCAATGATTGAGACAGAAGAACAGTTTCCTTTTAGTTAACGAAATATCTTTTGTTATCACTGCAGCAGAAACAGTCCAAGGCGCCAGCACGTATGGAACTCATCTAGCGGTCTTCAACACTTCTGGTTCGACTCCCGACCCGGCAACAAAAAAATGATGGTTAAAACATTCATGTGGGGGGCATTAGTACCGTCGATAACGAAACGGTGCTAAAAATAGATTTTTGTTTTGGTTTTTCATGTTGCACGTATTAAGCATGTGCAAATGCAAATGTACAGCACATGCATTTATGTCACTTTAGCAATGGCTGTCAACGTGCTGCAATATGTGGCACTAATCTGATTTTAGTGGGGCCCTTTTCGACTTTAATATTGCTTCAATGAGGTGTATAAAGTAATGCAGCATTATATACACAATTTTAAATATGAATATATG
Organism: Aedes albopictus; assembly: GCF_035046485.1. Lineage (NCBI taxonomy): Eukaryota > Metazoa > Arthropoda > Insecta > Diptera > Culicidae > Aedes > Aedes albopictus. Next base: position 415,117,291 of record NC_085138.1, read on the forward strand.
GCAAAATTGATGCACTTATATACGGCTTCGTGGTTACTTGGGTAGTATTCACAGGATTGCAAGTTAAAATGCACATGGTACTTATCATCCATATGATACGACAATTGAACGTTATCTTCTAAAAAATGTGCATTTTAAAAACCGGGAAAATTTCAGAAATCGTACCGGGAAAACCGGGAAAAAGACGGGAATTACAAAACTGATATTTAGTGGCCACCCTGTGATATTGAAAATGCCAAAAATTGGCACCAACATTTCAAAATACGCTCCTTCTGCAATTTGTAGACCCAACTTACCCTGTGCGTCAGTTTAGGCGCAATGGCCGGGAGTGATACGATTCATATAGCACACATACTCGTCAACACGTTTCCCAATAAACCAACCCGATCCATGAGGTGAGCGATCCAAACTTCTTACAATGAGATATTGAAGCTACCGGACCGGGACCTATAGATAAAATCTAAGCGGCAGGAGATCGAAGCCCACGGAATGTGGAAACCAACGGAATGTGGAAGCTTTAAGAATGACCGAAAGAGCGGAAAGCCATCCGGAATAAATGGTTGTTTACCACCAAATGAAGCGTCGATTGACAGATCGAGCGATACAAGACCCGCTTGGTAGTCAAGGGATGTTCTTCGAAATTGATTCCGGGTTTTTGGGAACATCCCTTAACGACTAGTCGTGCGTTCTTTCTTCCCAAACTTCCGTTAGCTCCTCGCTTGATTGTGATAAAACCTATTTGTTCCGGATATCCTTACGTCCTTCGTTCGGGTAGATTCGATAAGGCCCAAGTCTGATTTTCGTTCAACGACGTCATCTCTTCTAGCACCGCCTTGATCCAATGTTCTTTTGCGCGTGCGGTCGACTTTATTTCGCTTGCGCTGAGCCCTGTTCGGTTTTATAGTCCATTTGGTCAAATTGGAACTATAGCGGTATCCAACGAACGTCCCTTTTGTTGCTTTCGGGTCGCACATCCTACACACTACGAAAAAATCAAAATTACTCGTGACGTAAATTTATTGCACAGGACGTAAACGATTTAATGACGTAAATTTATATGTCTGCTGACTTAATAATACGTCATTCTTGTAAAATTGATTTCAATGTGACGTAAATAATTTCTAAATCGTGCATCATTACGTTTCATATGACTAAATATTCAGTCAAATGTGACAGAAAATCACGCCACTTGGGCGTTTAAATTTACGTATATGTGTTGCTTGAATATGTGCATCCAGAGTGACGGAAATTTACATGATTTTTTCTAAGTGTGTACCCTTGACCTACGGTATGTGAATTGCCACACTCGCACCGAATACTTTCAGGTGTCGCCAATCAGGTTCATATTTCCTCAGAAGTCTTGAGATTTTGATTTCGTTGGAAATAATTTAAGGACAGACTTGTAAGAATCCCAAAATGGCCGCCACAATGGCCGACTTTGGCACCTACTCACGATTTTGAGCGCACAAATCTCGTCGTAAACAAAACCAGCGCATCTGATCTTCGTATTTTAAGCTTATTGCAAGTGAGCAAGAACAGAATAATGAAATGCACTGTTGTCTGAAGTTTGCATCTTGAGATTTGTGCGTCTGAATTTCTGGTGCGTTGTTCAAGCGGGATTTCAAGACGTTTGTCCTTAAATGCCGCCTATGCTGTGCTTTTTGCCTTAGGTAATATTCCGCCACTTTTTTGCTGGCGTCATATAGAAACATGATGAAATATCGACTGCCGCCGATGGAAGGCACTTGCACTTCAAACTAGTCCGCATAGGTCCGCATATATCGGAAGACTCCAACTCCAGAAGATCCGAAACCCTAGAATAGCTTTTCCGAGCTTGCTTACTGATCAAACACGCTGTACACTAGTCGCCTAGTCGTCTACCTTTCCGCTTTGAAAATCTACATCGTCCGTTACGTCCGTAAGTTGCTTCAAACTTTTCTCAGTTAGGTGTGCCATCTTACTAAGCCAAAGCTGGATTCTGTTTGCCAGGAAAGTTCGCTCCAGCTGCTTCACTCGGTACAGGCCGCCTTCTTTGCTACCAGAAACAACCAGTACGCCAATCTCGTTTCAAACTTCGCATCTATCCGCTGTGCCGGTGCTTGGAAAACGCACTTACGGACACCAGGTTAGTTGCCAAATGCGGTATCTTCAGTACACCATGAGCATCAATCGTTCCTTCTGGAATCTGCGCATTTCATCCGTACCTCTTTCCAACTCTTCCATGTTTGAGTTATTCGTGATCCCGACGGCATGTTGCCTCGGAAATTCTTCAGTGAGCTTCTTATTCGGCCTCGCCATACGACATGTCGCCAATAGCCACAGCTGTAAAGGCGTGTGTATTCAGCATGGCCATGCTGAGGGTTCGATTCCCGTTCAGTACAAGAACTTTTCGCAAGAGAATATTAATTTGACTTCCTTGTGCATAAAGTATCTTCGTGCCTGCCACACGATATGTGGCTAGAAAATGGTCATTGTCAGAGGAAGCTCTCAGTTAACTGTGGAAATGCTCATAGAACACTAAGCCACAGAGAAACAGACGTAACACTTAGAACAAATTTCATTAAGAAACATCGTCACGAAAACGTAATCGCCCAATGCTAAAAGTACTGTGTTTGGTCAGGCTGCCACTAGATGGCGGTAGTGAGCAAACGTCAAATAGGAGCAAAAACGATACCACCGCCGCTAGTGGTCAATCGACCTACATTTGAATCAACCGTTAAAAAAGTGATCAATGGGAGGCAATGAGAGTGTGACGTCTGTTTCTCTGTGACTAAGCTGAGTAGCAGGTTTCGTCCCAGTAGTGATGTCACGCCAAGAAGAAGATATGAAAAGCCGCCCCTTGTCAAAATACCTCTCTCCAGCTTGAACCCGAAATGGAATTTAAAAAAAACCCTGACATGGAGCCAGATCTGAAAAAAATTATCTCTATGACCCACGCTTTATACCGACGGATCGAAACAAAACGCTTTAACTGCTTTAAAATCATACAGCTGTTATTCGAAGTTAGTATGGGAATGTATTCTCTTGCTACAGCAATAATCTGCTAACAATACCATCAATATTTACTGGGTGCCAGGGCACCAAGGAATAGATGGGAACGAAAAAGCAGACGAACTAGCAAGAATAGGATAATCAAAACCTCTTCTAGGCCCAGAGCCTTTTTGTGGCAACTCTCCATGCTCCATAAAAATGGAACTGAGGAACTGCGAAAGGGTTATGGTTTATGCAAATTGTAATAAAACCCAAAGAGCACAGCAATCTAAAAAGTTCATTACTCCAAATGTATCAATTACAAACAAACTTCTTTCACTATCCAAAAAAGACCTGTGCACATATACAGGACTAATAACAGGACACTGTCTTACCAATCTTCACAAGAAAATAATGAGAAAAGTTGAAGATGATACTTGTCGATTTTGTGATGAGGAATCTGAAACCTCTGCATTTTTGATAAGGGATTCCTACAGCCCTCTGAAATATGGTACACTAAGGTCTTTTTTTACACGGGTAGTTTTTCTGCTTTAACTCGGTCAATTTTAAGCCAATTCACATGAAAATTTGTACACAGGTAGACACGGTTAGTACTACCTGTGTACGGAAAATCAGATAGGTAGGTTCAAAATTGACCGAGTTAAAGCAGAAAAACTACCCGTGTAAAAAAAGACCTTAGTTTACTTACAGCCTTGTAAAGTAATTAATTTTATGCGACACATTTTCTGCCGTTATAAGCATAGTTGTCCCATGTTACTTTTTGACGATTTTGACTTTTTTGCACCAGGCGCTCTATTTATACGTATATTTTCATATAACATCAAAAAATAACATACTTTGTTCGAAGACTCAATGAAAAGCATGCCAAGTCAAATTGTCCCACTGTTGAATTTCTACGCATGTCTGTCCCACAACTGAAATTCTACGCATAACAGTCCCACTATAAAATTTCTACGTAAAACCGATACAATAAGCATTTTTAGTAACTTAGCTTCACCTGATAGCATGGCTATTTCAATACTGCATGGTATAAACCCTTCTTTTATGTTGGCATTACGGTCCAGCTGGAACAAAACTTGTTTTCCAGTTAAACAAAAACTGTTATTTCTTTGCAACTTGCAGTTGCAATCTGAATTCAAATACATATTGCTGCAATGCGCGTTGAGCTCATAAAATTTTAACTTAATTAAGAGGCTCAAATGTCGTGAAGCATGACGAAGCCGATCCAATATAATGACAAAGAGGTTGCTGAATTGAATGACTGGTATATGTGAAAATTTTCAGAATTTAAGCAAGCTTGAAATATTGTTGGTAAGTGAGTTGATGAGTTTCACTTTTTTATTTCAGTATGTTATCCCAATAATTTGGTTGAATTAGTGTGTCGGTTAGTGAGTGGCTTAGTTATCGGATATTTAGAAAATAAAAAGAACACTTTTGGGTTAAACTCAAATCGAAGATGAACTGCTAAAGGCACTGAACAAGCAATCAATATATCAATTGATGAGAGATCAACCGAGTAAGCGAATTGAAGAGTAAGTGAGTGACTTGGTGAGCGAGATTTTGTAAGTGTGTGGGTTGATGAGTAAATGAGTAAGATGATAAGCGAGTGTTTTGATAAGTGAGTTGATTTATTATTGGGCTGATGGGTAAATGAGTGACTGTTTTGAATGAATGTGTTAATGAGTTATTGAGTAACTTGATAAACAAGTGACCTAGACGCTCAGAGACTTGATGAGTAAGTGAATTCTTGAGTAAATTGTTGTTAGTAAGTTATGTCGTAGATAAGCGGTTTTCTGTGTGTATGTAAAAGAAATGATAGAGCCCAAAAGGATTATATTCTTATTATTGTATGTGTATTAAAAGTGAACACAGTACCGTAACTGTTTGTTTTCGAATAGGATGAATATAGAACCGTACCATTATCAACGGCATTCTGACCCTTCATATAAAAATAAAGATACATGAAGCATGAAGCCACTAATGGCAAATCACTCCCAATCTTTGCTAGGGTTCCTATTCATATGACCCATACAAGCAGAGGAAGGCATGGTGCAGAATGTTTTGAAAACTTAAGCTGTTGTATTTCTAAACATATTTTATTTCAGTGATATGTACATTTTTCTAGTCATTTAAAATTAATACAAAAGCTTAATCAGTTGTATGCTTTGTTGGTCATTAGGCAAAATAGTCCATTAGGCCGAAAAGGTCATTAGGCCGAAAAAATCATTAGGCCGAAGAGGACGTTAGGGCCGAATAATTCAGGTATAGAACAAGGTCATTTCGCCAAGACCTGGCCAAAATACCATTTCGGCCAGAAGACCTGTTCGGCCTGAAGACCTGTTCGGCCTGAAGACCTTTTCGGCCTGAAGACCTTTTCGGCCTGAAGACCTTTTCGGCCTGAAGACCTTTTCGGCCTGAAGACCTTTTCGGCCTGAAGACCTGTTCGGCCTGAAGACCTTTTCGGCCTGAAGACCTTTTCGGCCTGAAGACCTTTTCGGCCTGAAGACCTTTTCGGCCTGAAGACCTTTTCGGCCTGAAGACCTTTTCGGCCTGAAGACCTTTTCGGCCTAAAGACCTTTTCGGCCTAAAGACCTTTTCGGCCTAAAGACCTTTTCGGCCTAAAGATCTTTTCGGCCTAAAGACCTTTTCGGCCTAAAGACCTTTTCGGCCTAAAGACCTTTTCGGCCTGAAGACCTTTTCGGCCTAAAGACCTTTTCGGCCTAAAGACCTTTTCGGCCTAAAGACCTTTTCGGCCTAAAGACCTTTTCGGCCTAAAGACCTTTTCGGCCTAAAGACCTTTTCGGCCTGAAGACCTTTTCGGCCTGAAGACCTTTTCGGCCTGAAGACCTTTTCGGCCTGAAGACCTTTTCGGCCTGAAGACCTTTTCGGCCTGAAGACCTTTTCGGCCTGAAGACCTTTTCGGCCTGAAGACCTTTTCGGCCTGAAGACCTTTTCGGCCTGAAGACCTTTTCGGCCTGAAGACCTTTTCGGCCTGAAGACCTTTTCGGCCTGAAGACCTTTTCGGCCTGAAGAGCTTTTCGGCCTGAAGACCTTTTCGGCCTGAAGACCTTTTCGGCCTGAAGAGCTTTTCGGCCTGAAGACCTTTTCGGCCTGAAGACCTTTTCGGCCTGAAGACCTTTTCGGCCTGAAGACCTTTTCGGCCTGAAGACCTTTTCGGCCTGAAGACCTTTTCGGCGTGAAGACCTTTTCGGCCTGAAGACCTTTTCGGCCTGAAGACCTTTTCGGCCTGAAGACCTTTTCGGCCTGAAGACCTTTTCGGCCTGAAGACCTTTTCGGCCTGAAGACCTTTTCGGCCTGAAGACCTTTTCGGCCTGAAGACCTTTTCGGCCTGAAGACCTTTTCGGCCTGAAGACCTTTTCGGCGTGAAGACCTTTTCGGCCTGAAGACCTTTTCGGCCTGAAGACCTTTTCGGCCTGAAGACCTTTTCGGCCTGAAGACCTTTTCGGCCTGAAGACCTTTTCGGCCTGAAGACCTTTTCGGCCTGAAGACCTTTTCGGCCTGAAGACCTTTTCGGCCTGAAGACCTTTTCGGCCTGAAGACCTTTTCGGCCTGAAGACCTTTTCGGCCTGAAGACCTTTTCGGCCTGAAGACCTTTTCGGCCTGAAGACCTTTTCGGCCTGAAGACCTTTTCGGCCTGAAGACCTTTTCGGCGTGAAGACCTTTTCGGCGTGAAGACCTTTTCGGCCTGAAGACCTTTTCGGCCTGAAGACCTTTTCGGCCTGAAGACCTTTTCGGCCTGAAGACCTTTTCGGCCTGAAGACCTTTTCGGCCTGAAGACCTTTTCGGCCTGAAGACCTTTTCGGCCTGAAGACCTTTTCGGCCTGAAGACCTTTTCGGCCTGAAGACCTTTTCGGCCTGAAGACCTTTTCGGCCTGAAGACCTTTTCGGCCTGAAGACCTTTTCGGCCTGAAGACCTTTTCGGCCTGAAGACCTTTTCGGCCTGAAGACCTTTTCGGCCTAAAGACCGTTTCGGCCTCAAGACCTTTCCGGCATAAAGACCTTTTCGGCCTGAAGACCGTTTCAGCCTCAAGACCTTTTCGGTCTAAAGACCTTTTCGGCCTCAATTCATTTTCAGCCTAAAGACCTTTTCGGCCTTAAAACCTCTTCGGCCTAAAGACATTTTTAACCTAAAGACCTTTTCGGCTTCATGACGTTTTCGGCCTATGACCAATCCGGTTTAATGAAATTTTTGGCCTTATGACTTATTCGGCCATATAAATACTTTGATGTAACAATATTTTGCGGTCACACGACGTTTTTCCGACCAAACGATATATCGGCCTGGTGACATTTTAATTCACCAGGCGCTCACTTAATTTTGGAGCACCTCACATTCATCCTCTCATCAATTCACTAATCAACTCACTCACCTAGTTCCTACTTAACCGATTATTAAGAAAGTGTTAAAATGTGATGTTAGTCTTTTGTTGTCTTTCGGCTCCGTTTTGCCTCGAGACATTTGAGCCTTATGCATGAGAGTCTTATAATGTTATAAGAGAAGCTAACATTGTTTGTAACTAAAAAAAATATAATTAAAAAGTATAGAACAGACCACATCGAGCGTGAAAAGAGACGACTAATTATCGTGGGACTGATATGCGTAGAAATTTCGCCAACAGGACCACATTTCTAGGCATAACAGTCCCACTAATAATGTTTTTACTATAAAACACTATATTTTTAAAAATATTTGATTGGAAATACTTCAGGCATGAAAATATAAGCGATTTCTAACGATACTATGAAAATTTAAATCCGATTTGTTGCCCCATTTGGTCAAAAAACATGAAAAACCTGTTTGAAACTTCAATCGCGATTTTCTCAGTTTCAAGTTTTTCAACATGGGACAACTATGCGTAGAACGGCAGTATCCCTGCGGGGAAACATCCGACGATCTCTGCTCATAGTGACCTATCGCCTTGATATGTGATTATATAGATTAAAGCGGGTGGTGTATCACAAAAGATCTGAAAATTGGTCGCAGTGATAAGTTACCCTACAGAAAAAAAAATGACCCACGCTAATACTCACCACCGTATAGGTCACTGCATGATATTCTCTCCTTCTCTTTCACTCTTACAGAAATTTTGTAAACAACAAGGCCAAGAAACGTCAAAATCCCATACAAAATCAAAACAATGCAGTGCCCTATAGATTCTTGAGTGAAATTTCATTAGAGTGTGCGTCGAAGAGCTTTCATTCCAAACATCCCACATGTGGATCTTTAGATCACGAATGACGCGTGGTTTGCATACATTTAGGCTTATGCAATCAAGCTCGAATTATCTGCGTGATTTTTCAAACTGCTAGAGATATGCCAACTTTCAGTTCACGCAAAAACGCCTTCGCTCAAAAATGTGTTCGGCCTGCACATTTTTAGTAAACATCCATGCCGCACATGACTGTGTTGGAGACACACATTTTTTTAAAATTGCTCGTACGCTCACATGAGCATGTATTTTGCAATAATTTCGACATGGCAACCTCACTGGGTTTATAAACCACCTTCAAATACCGAAAAGTATTGATATTTTGCAAAAATGTGAGCGTATGAGCAATTTTAAAAAATGTGTGTTTCTAACACAGTCCCTGTGCGGCATGGGCGTTACTCAAAAATGAGAGCTTTTGTTTTAGAGAGTTTGCAAAGCTTTATGTCATGAAGCTTTCCTAATATTTTTTGTTTTGTAATATAAATAGATATATAATCAATAGATTAATACATAAAATTCAACTTTCTTTATTTTCGTTCAGGACGGTTCCTATCAGCAAAAGCTAGTCGCACCGAGCACCGAGACGGGCCAGAAACGCACCCTCCAGGATCTGTTGGAGGACTTCTCGACACCTGTCCGGAAAGCAGGTAAGTTCTCCGTAGTTTCGTCGTCCTACCTCGCAATGGTGGGGTGTGAAACATTAATTTCGAACCGAAACAGGAAAAAGGACAATTTGTCCTTGTTTACTTTCACCTTTTTTCCCGGTTGGGCTTCGGGATCTTTGTCGATAGCCAACAGAGAGGTGCCGAATCTTAGCGCTTCATGTAACACGTCGTCGTCGTTTGCGACCATTCGGTTCGCACCTTGCTCTCTTTGTCTTTGTCGCCTCCGTATCCTTTCCTTCCCATCGTCATCATCATCATCGTCGTGATGAGGAGAATGCGTGCCTATGCATACAACACAATACCTGAGCTATGCGCTGCGCACCAGTGCGACTATTTGTCTACATGTGCACACGCATAGGCACTAGGTACCGGTCGGTACCTACCTACATATGCTAATGGCGTTTGATTTTCGGATATTTTTCTTTTCGAGAATAGAAGCAAGCAACGGTCTCTGTCTCGGTCTAGGTCTGGGCCTCGGCCAAGGTGTGATTCTAGGAAGTGGACGGTTTCGGCGAACTTGAATGGATTGCGAAGGAGGGCCAGGTGTGCGTTAAGCAAATTTCTCACGGATTTACGAACGCAGTGTATGCGAGCGAGAAGTGATGCATTTTACGGTAATGAAAACCGCATTTTTTTGCTGCATGAGAAGCAGTCCGGAAATTTACGATTTTAATGAATTGAAGAAACTTCAAAGTTTTTGGCAACGAAGTTGCTTTTGACCATTGGTTTTTACTGTTCACATATGCTGCGACGTTTTGAACACGCGCGCATGAACACGCGTTGAACTTATGTGGACTTTTTTTTTTGCTGATGGCGCTATTACCGAAGTGTTATTGAGTCATGTACTAAACAATTATTGTCAGGACAGTTAAAGTTAGTCGAAACACAAGAGACGAAGCCAGAACATTATTTTTCCCCTGATGAAGGCAACATCCCTAAGTGACAAAATTTTGAGTAAATTAATATTTTTATAGGAATCAAGACTGCGTATGTTCACAGTAAAGAATTTCAGTCGATCCAAGCAATTAGTACAATTTCTAAAAGAATTCCTTATTCACTGGAAAATCTATGGAGGAGACTCTGTGGGAGAATTTTTATAGAATCCTCCAAAAATTCCAAAAAGGAGTCACTGCAGATATCCTTGTTAAATTTTCAGGTGAAATTTCTGGAAGAATTTCAGGAGAAATTACCCGAGGAATTATAGCACAAAACTCTACAGGAAATTCTGTAGGAATCCCGTAGGATATTTCTGTATCCTAGTACAGGTATACCTCGATTTAGTGGACCCTCGATTATATAGAGGAATTCCACGGAGTCATGTCAGTCGATCCTGAGCGACCATTTCAAAAATATCTGAAACTTTTCACAGTTTTTCAATTTCGTCTAAATCGCCATTTTTTGATATCAAACCTTCATATTCACTCGCGACTAACTTTTCAAAAGGGTGCATGCGAAAATAGTTCAAAAATATTCTAAAAGCTGTACAGCAAAAACGGGTTGTTCGATTGTTATGAATTTTTCAGCAAAGTTAGATAACTAAATGATGATTCCTTAGAAAATATACACTGTAAAAAAAATCTTTTTTTACTATAAAAAAATATGGTCTTTGTCACAAAAACTCAAATATCTCAAAACCCTATCTTTTTACCAACGTCAATTTTTTAGGGCAATAGGCCCATATTATCAGCTATCTACCATAAAATTTTGGTGATGGTAAACTGATAAACAAAAAAGTTATGACATTTCAAACATTTCACAATTTTTACATTTAGTAACAAAAATTTTTTTTTTTCTGTGTAAATTTTTTCGAGAATTATATTTTGATGCTGATGTTATTGTAAAGGCTACCGCCTGAATTAAACAAGTTGTTTTCATGATATTTTTGTTTGATTATTCATAATTACTATAGTATCTATTTGAAACTTAGACGCGATCTAGTGTTGTGATCAAAAATATTGAGAGTGTCATACTTTTTATTGTACGTGACTGGTGAAAAAAATCCTTGATAGTGTTGAAAAGCTGTTGATCATAAGTAAAATGGAATTAAACTTATTTTTAAGACGAAAGCTGCATAATAAAAGTTTTATACATACGAGTATACGTCTAGTTGATCTGCAAAAAAAATACCTCTTAGAGAACAGATTTTATGATCGGAAGAATGCGAGTTACTTCAACAACAACAAATGCATGAGAGGTACATACCACAGACAAACAGACGAAACGCCTAGAACAATTTTCGTGAAAATCCATCGCCCGGTTCACACTACCACCACCTGGTGGAAATGTTTCACGAAACACTGCGTTGTGCAATATCGTCATCAGAAGGCGCTAGTGTGAAACGTCAAACGCAAAGAAAAACGATGGGCACTCTTCTGGTTATGAAAGCCTCAACCAAGATTCAAAATGATCGTTAAAGGCGTGGTCAATGGAAATTTCGTCAGTGTTACGTTTGTTTGTCTGTATACATACCATGACAATGCTAACGAAAAACGCAAAAAAATACTACCGCTATGGATATTAAAAATTTTATAGTAAATTTTTTCTTCAGCCAAGCAAACAACACCAAACTAGTCAGTTAAAACTAATAAGTGATTTTGTTTATTATAATCTAACGAACAACATGAACAGTCGCTTTCTCAAAGGTCTTCAACTCAACGCTCTCTTGTAGACCGTTTGATGAAAAAAAAAATGTTCAAAAGAGTTACGAAATCTCACCGAAAGCACCATAGATAAACTGAAAGAGACTGGTTATGCCCAAATTGAATACAAATTTACGCATTTGCACGTCGTGCCGTCTAGACTTTGGCAAACGAGCCATCTGTATATCATCGGTAAAGCAGGGCGCAGGAAGTTCGAAAACGACAACAACTAAGAAATAGCCAGAAGTGCTAAGTGCAGAAAGTCATGCCACCGTACCATCAGCGACATCTGTTTAAACAATTTAATCACGCCCCTTTTCAAAAAATGCTTTGAAATATACTTCAACATCTATACCCATTTCAATATTTTTAACGTTGCAAAACACGCTTTCAACATTCATCTTGAAGAAGAGGGAAAACACTTGTCCTCAAATGTAACAGCAAATTAATTAATAAACGACTAATGCGCGGAGGGCGTGATAAAATCGGAACATTACTGTACATATAATATACATAATACATAACAAAAACAGCTTGATGTTTTTTTTTTATCTGTATTAGCGAGATTTTTAGCCCTAGGCTAGTTCATCTCGGGACCCACGCTTTACTTCCCTTCCGAAGGAAGAACTCACATTTTGCAAGTTTGTTGGGAGTGGGATTCGATCCCAGGTCCTCGGCGTGATAGTCAAGTGTTCTAACCATCACACCAGGTCCGCTCCACTAGCTTGATGTTTTATTCACGCAAGGCCCTTAACAATAAAATCAGCATCAAACTGCGATTTCCGTCCGAAATAATTTACACTAAAAAAAATTTATTACTTAATGTGAAAATTGTGAAATGTTTGAATTGTCATAACTTTTTTGTTTATTAGTTTATCATCACCACATTTTTATGGTAGATTGCTAATACAATGGACCGTCTCCCCTAAAAAAATACGTTGGTAAAAAGATAGGGTTTTGAGATATTTGAGTTTTTGTGACAAAAATGATATTTTTTAATATTAAAAAAGATGTTTTTTCACAGTGTATATTTTCTTAGGAATCACCATTTAGTTATCTAACTTTGCTGAAAAATTCATAGCAATCGAACGAACCATTTTGGCTGTGCAGATTTTTGAATATTTTTGAACCATTTTCACATACACCCTTTTGAAAAGTTAGTCGTGATTCAAAATTAAAATTTGATATCGAAAAATGGCGATTTAGATGGAACTGAAAAACTGTGCAAAGTTTCAGTTCAATAGAAAATCATGAATTTAAAAAAATCCTTAATTTTGATGCTGTTGCTTGGAATCGCTCTATAGACCCTCGATTTTATGTACTTCGATTTTATGTACATTTTTTTGTGGTAAAATTTTCAATATTCAATCAGTTTAAAACTTGCAGTTTGTATCCTGATGACTTATAATGCAGGGGTTTTCAGCCTTTTGACACGCGGAGCACTTCATATCAATAAATTGTTTTGTGAAGTACCCATAATTGCGGCAAAGCATACCTCATGACCTACTTAGTTTTATATATTTACCTTAATCTCATACTTCCCTTTTTGATTCCATATTTTTCATAAATATCTCTGGCTTTGTGGATGATCACGATGAGCGGAGTATATAGGGTAATTTTCTGGTGATATTTTTTACAGATCCCTGAGCAATGGCAACATTTTTGGCAGATGCATGCAAACTGCTCATTCGCCAGACTTTTCCTTAAATTTTTCTAACAAACTTTTTTCAAAATATGACTTTCTCACCAAGAATTCTATTAAATTCCTGATATTTTCGGTAGATACCTGCTGATTGAATTCCAAAATGTGTACCAAATTCCATAAAAAGGTCATTGTAATGCTTCGGTAGATTACTGACAAGATGTGTGATAAATTATTTCTAGTGCTGTCATGGTAGAATCAGAGCTAATTAGTCGTGGTTCCCCGATTTCAGTGTCCCTCCACGTGTACATGCCCAAGGATGAATTCCTGGAGGTATCTTTGAAGGAACCGCTTGAGAAATTCCTGAAGGAACTGCTGGAACAACTTCTGAAAGAATCCATGAAACAACTTTTGAAAAATCCCTACGGAAATTTCTGAAATAATTCAAGTAATATTGAAGATGTCTCTAAAGATTTTTCTTTAAGTGTCGCTGAAGAAATTTCAGAAGGAATTTCAGAAGGAAAAAAATCTTAAGAAGGAATTTCTGGGAAAATGCATAGAGGAATACCCGGCGGAATTTCTGATAAAATCTCTGTGTCAATTTCTACAGGAATCTCGGCAAGAATGTCTTCCAGTTTTTCCACAGCAATCCTCTGCAAAATCTGAAGAAAAAGTTCTGAAGTAATCCTCGAAGCATTGTTTAGAAGAGGAATGTCATGAAGGAATATCTTAAGGAATGTAAGGAAATTTCAGGATATTCCTTAATAATCTCTTGCAGAATTCATAAAGCAATCCTTGGAGATAGTTCTTTAGAAAGCTCCTGAAAAAAATTTGAAGGAGTTTTGAGTTTCTGATTCTCAATGTATTCGCGAATCATATTCTAAAAAAAATCATGGAGAATTTTTGAGAAAGCTCATGGAAGGTTTTCTAGATGAATGCTTTGAAAAAAAAACTGGACGAATCTATTAAAGAAATATGAAGAAATTCGTAGATAAATTACTGGAACAATCCATGCAAGGTTTTTTAATCCATTATGGAAGCTTTCCGTGCAAGACTTTTTTAAGGAGTTCTTGGAGCAATTTCTAAATGAAATTCTACTTAAAGTCTAAAGGAATCCCTAGAAGTTTATGTGAAAACATTTCTGACTGAATTTCCTTAGGATTTTCTGGATGATTTTTTGAAGTTAATCTACGGGCAGTTTCCAAAGATTCTTTTTAAGAATCCCTGGAAGATTATTTCAGTAGCTCGTGTAGCATTTTTAAATGAATCCTGGGATGGATCTCAGCGAAGGTTCATGTAAGATTTATCAAAAAATCTGTGGAAGTTTTTTCAAAGTAATCCTTGGAGATATTTGTAAATAATTCTCTGGAGGAAAATCTAAAGATATTTTTGAAGAATTTATTAGTCGAATTTAAAAAAAAAAGCCAAAATTTGTGGAGGAACCTCAGGGTAGTTTCTATAAAAATCACTGCAGAAAATTCCCGAATGAATCTTACTTTTTTAGGAGTCCCTGGAGGAATTTCTAGAGAAATCCCAGGAGGAGCAAACCCCGGAGAAAGTTTTGGAATAAATCTTTGGGGGATCGTTTGAGACAAGGCTAAAAGGAGTTTCCTTCAGGAGATTCATCGGAAAAAATCTAAAAAAGTCTCGGAAAAAAGGAAATTTCTACAAAGGAAGAATTTCTACAAAAAAAAATCATACACAACTTTTTCTGAAACTTCTAAAGAAATCCCTAATGAAATTTTGAAAAAATTGGAAGTTGCCGTAGGATTTTTTTGGTGAAATCCTGGAAAGAATTTTCAAAGTAACCACGGTTCTAATTTTTGGAGAAAGTTTTGAATCATTTTCTGAATAATTGTTTCTGAAACTTCTATTAAAGGAATCTCTGTAACAATTTCTGAGTGAATGTCTAAAGAAATTTCTGAAGGAATCTCTGAACGCATTATTTGTATGAATTTCTTCAGGAATTTCTGCTAAAATTCATGGCTATTTTTTTTTTTGAAAAAAAAGTGTAGGAAAGTCAGAAATAAATCATGATAAATGCTTTGAAAGAAATTTTTGTGAAATGTATAGAATAGAATAAATAACTAAACAAATCTCTGAAGAAAATTTCAGAATGAATCCATGGGATTTCTCAAACAATCTCTGAAATGATTTGTGAAAAATCGTGGAGAATCGGTTAAGCAATGCATGCCAAACCTCGTTAAATACTTCTTTCTGACCCTTCTGAAGGAACACATGGAAGATTTTCTGAAATATTCTGTAACACGATGATTTGATGTGGGGATTTTTATTCGAAGACGTCGTAATAAAGTTGAAAATTTTGCATTCACTTAATTTTATTTAAAATCTCAGAATTGCAACAAAAGGCGACCGAGCAGATAGCGGTTCAAACCAACACTATTCATACAGAAAAATCGATCGGCAAATACAGGACAACCAGTAACCACGCTCTATCGAGTGCTTGTCACGAATCTCTAAATTTCCGAAGAAGCTCTTGCGGAATTTCAGATGGGATCCCTGGAGGAATTAATGAAGCAATTTATAAAAAAAATTCCAGGGTGAATCCTCGGAGATATTTTCAAAGGAATTCCTGAATGAAATTCTGAACTTTTTCATTTTTTGGAGCTTTTATACAACAAAGTTATTGTGTATGTCCATTGCTCAAAATATTGGCTTTTGAAGCAACTATACACAGTTCTGGAGACGAAAGATTTCGATGGTAACACAATAGCAAGACTAAGTAGTTTATTCGTTAGTTAGCGAGAATTACTAATACATGCCAAAAACTCCGAGCCTTTTATCGAAAACTCAATTTTCATGCAATTTTTATATGTTTTGGTACATTTTGATACAAAACTTTAATAAAAATAAAATAAAAATGTTTGCTTCGATTTTATGTAAAATTCGATTTTATAGACATTTCAAAAATTGAAATGTCCACTAAATCGAGGTATACCTGTAGTGTTACCGGCAGAGATGGAAAATGTGGAATTTCATGTAAAAAAATTTCATGGCATTTTTCTATTTACACCACTTTAGTCCATAACGCTAAATAGTAGCTGATAGGAAGGATGAAATTAAATCACCAAATCAGCTAAATCCTTCAGAGGTATAAGTTTATCGTCCATTATGTTGAAAATAATGGAAAAACTAGTAGACGAGTATATCGAATCGTTATATTTAGCAAAAAGCCCTTTGAGCCAAAACCAATTTGCATATCAAGAGGGCAAACCTTCAGTAACAGCACTTCATAAGTTGGTTACAAAATTAGAAAGATCCTAGAAGATTTCACTTGCTGCGTTCCTTGATATTGAAGGAGCGTTTGATAACACATCTTACAATTCAATGAGGAATGCTATGTCAAGACGTCAAGACATGGTTTTGACAGATGCATTGTTGATTGGATTGGGGAAATGTTATCAACAAGAGAGATATCTTCTAACCTTGGCAGCTCATTTATTACCGTTAGAGCTGAGCACAAATGATGATCTTCTCAAAAACTGGAAGCACAGGGCTTCGAAATAATTGGCTTCGCTGATGACATAGTCATATTAGTTCGTGGTGAATAAGACAACGTCATCACTAACACAATGCAAACTGCATTAAATTTAGTCTCCTCGTGGAGCGATAAGGAAGGATTGAGCATAAATCCTTTTAAAACCACGATCGTGCCGTTTACACGACGGAGAAAATTGTCAATTACTAATTTGAAATTGGAAGGAACTTTTTTGGAACTTTCAAAAACAGTCAAGTATCTTGGAGTATATCTTGATAGCAAACTAAATTGGAACGTCTGGTGGCCTAAAACAAATTGACGAATCTCTAGAAAATTTCAAGAGTAATTCTTAGAAGAATCATTGTTGGAATTCGTATTCAAGTTTCTGAAGAAAGCTCTGTTAGGATTAAGATGAAATTCCTTGGAGGGCCCATATTACCGATGCGGTTAACGCACGGGTATTCGACAAGACCAGGATGAGTGTGACGAGTTCTATTCCTAATCGATTCAGGAAGTTTTCGTAGAGGAAATTTTGACTTCCTTGGACATTGAGAATCGTCCACCCTTCCATGCGATATACAAATGTAAATGTGTCATTGACAGAGAAAGCTCTACGTTAAAAACTGCGGAAGTGCTCAAAGACACTCAAGTTGAGAAGCAGGTTTTTCCCCTGTTAGGATCTTACGCCAAGAAGAAGAAGGTGATAAAATTCTTAGAGAAATGCACGGAAGTATTCCTTGAAAAACTCTAGCATGGATTCAAGAAGAATTTCCAGCAAGAGTGTCTAGAAGAGTATGCTGGAATTCCGGATGAAATCATAAGAGAAATTTTTGAATTATACCAAGAGATATTCCTGTAGGGATTCCATGAGGAGATATTTGGCCGATACAACGAGTTTTTTTTTACAAAACGTAAGGTTGAACTGAAAATGAAAATGTATTTTTTTAAGTCAAGGATACTTAACAGAAGGTTATCACTTTTTCTGTACGGAGCAGAAGTAAGGCGCAAGGTGTCGCTCTACTTTCATACTCCCCCTAGAATGACTACCGACTTAATTCAAACCGAAAGTCCAATCTGATGGAAAATGAGATTCCTGCAGGATTACTTCTTTTAGGATTACTTCAAGGGAATTCTTCCGAGATTTTTCAAGGAGCTCCGGGAATCCTCCAGGAATTCCAACCGAGATTTTCCTAAGGGGCATCCATTTAGTATGTCACGCAAAACTTGGGAATTTTAGACCCCCTCCCCCCTTCGTACGGATTTTTCGTATACCTCTAATACATTGCTTGTCACACTTTCGGTAAACCACCCCCTTCCTACCTCTATGAGCGTGACGTACTTCATGGATGCCCCCTAATAGCTTCTTTCAGATTTTTTTTCGACTTCCAAAAGGTTTTCCTGAAGTGAATCCCGGGAGGAACTGTTAGAATAGAAGGAACTGGTTTAAGTATTTCTTCAAGGAAATCCTGTAGAAACTTCGAGATGAATTCCATAAACAAAAAACTGCTGGAGAAATTCATCAAAATACTTCTGGAGGAATTTCCTAATGAACATCAAAAAGTATTCCAGAATAAATTTCCTGAGAAATTCCAGAAGGATCTGAAGGAATTCTCGTCAGAACGCTTGGAGGTAACCAGAAAAGAGCTCCAAAATGAATTCTGGAAAGTTTTCCTGAAGAAATCTCGGAAGCAGTTTCTGATAAAATGCCAGAAGTAGTTCCCGGAAGAAGTTCCAAGAGGATTCCCTCGGGGTGTGGGTTCGATTCCTGCCCTAGTCGTGAAAATTTTCCCAGTGAACCACTGGGTGTTTCGTATTGTGTTAGGCTGTGTAACCTCTGGTTGAAGACTTCTAAAGTGTCTTTTAAAAAAGAAGTTCCTGGAGGAATCCCTGAAAAGTTTTTGGAGGAATACTGAAATAAGTTCGTGTAGGTTTCCTGGAATGATCTCAGGAACAACTCCTGAATTAATACCAGATGGAACTCCGGGAGGAATCTCGCATGGAATTCCAAGAAGGAATCCCTGACGGAATTCAGGAAGGAGTTTCTGAAGGATTACCGCAAGGAATTTCTGTTGCAATCTCCGAACTGGATGGTCCACCTTGCGATTCGATAAGCCGGCATTTGGGAAGCGATTGCTTATGGAGGGTAACAACGATGATCTATCCAGCGGTGATCTAGTCGGAACCCTAAGCCGGGCATGTGCCGCAAGAAATGCAATAGGGGTTATTAGCTCTTCTCGCATTGAGCCTACAATTAACAGCTAGGTACTAAGACACCCCGCCTGTTAGTTTTTTGCTGTTCTCAATGTTCCTATCGCACCGAAAAACCTCGTAATCGTTACCAAAAATTTGGCGGGAAAGTGTTCGTGCATCCTACCAAGTCTCGGTGAGAACGATGATGTCGTAGCAACCACCAGAGACAGCAACACGGAAATCCGCGACACTACTGTTCATACTGCCAACGTTCTGATAGTAAACGGTGGTCTCTTGATACCTGCTGGGCGAGGGAGCTCTAGATGACGACGGAGAAGATGTGACGGCTGGACCATCATTTGGACAACTGGAAACAACACGTATTTCAGTGCATGAGTTGCGCAATGGGATGTTGTACTTGGCTGCACAAGAGTTTCGGAAGACCTCTTCATTGACAACACATACAGGACCGGGACGGCTGCAGGTCGTTGGCGGGAGGGGCTCGACTGTGGTGGGTGGGTCCGAGGCTTCCAAAAGGCTGGGGGCAGGCGTGCGTCCCAGTGTCTGGATTGAGGATCTACCCAGCAAGGGTAGATGGATACACAGGCTCATACCGAGCGTGTCCAAGTGGACGAGTGATCCCCATGGCGAGGTGAATTTTCATTTGACACAATTTCTGTTAGGTCCTGGATGCTTTAGGTGGTATCTGCACAGATTCGGACATGCAGGTTCCCCCGCATGTCCGGAGTAGACTTCGACGAGACCGCGGATCATGTGCTCTTTGAATGTCCACGTTTCGTGAAGTAAATGTCGAGTATGCAGGAGGTATGCGGTAGAGATATCACGCTTGACATTGTTGGAAAGATGTGTACGGGGACGGACAAGTGGGATTCCGTTACTTCCACGGTTTCTCGAATGGTCCTTGAACTACAGAGAAAATGGCGAGCCGAATAACAGCTAATTGAGTTGGTCCCCCTTCCCCATCCAGGAGCTTGTGTTCAACGGATAGGCTACATAAGTACTAGCCAGGACCCGAGCCTCTAGGGAGAGTGAACAACTCAAGGCGGTAGCTGATGGAACGCTTACTGTTACAGTGTACTCATGTACGCCCCTCCCTTCTCGAAGGCATCCCTAACGGGCGAATCGCGAAGGTAAGGAAGAGAGAGAATGAGTTTTAGTGGGACGATCCCCGCATAGCCTTAGGAATTACATCTTGGGTATCTGATCAGCAGATATGTTGACCCTTCGTGTTGAACATTTACTAGTCCTCCAAAATCTGAAGACCTTCGATATCTCAACTTCAGTATGGTTCGAAAAGAAGTTAGATGATCTGTGAAGAGTTTATTTTATTTCTTCCTCTTCTTCTTCTTCTACTCCTCAGGGGTGGCCAGACTGATGTAGTCTATACTGCCAAGGGTTGTCAAGTATCATGAAGCGTGTTAAGGGCATCTCCATCACCCTTGTATTTAATATCGGTCGCGTTCTATATTGATCTTTTTTGTCAAACAATTAATAGTGGAACTGATCTTTTTAGTCAGTTATTACTGTAATTAGTTTAGATAGAGTAAAAAACCGTTTTTTGTGCTAGGTTAAATCGTAATGTTGTTAATTTTAACAAATTCTGAAATATCTTCGTAGTCTTTAGTGGCAGCTTGGCTCAGTAAAGTTTCTATGTTGTTGTGTAATGTAAGTATTTTGTATTTGGCTCTTGTATGTGCATATTTTGGGCATATGAGTAGGATATGGTTGGAGTCTTCCTTTACCCCACACTGATCACATTTATCATCTTGTATTAGTTTCCATATGTATAGTTTATCTTTTGTTGCAGTGTGGAATGATCTAAGTCGTCCGATCGTTACTATTTGTTGTGTGTTTAGTTCTAATTTTTCGAACCATGGTTTGAATGTGGGTGTTTTCATTAGATTGTAATGTTTCGTACCTTTCTCGGTAGATATTGATGTGTATTCTTGTATCCAGTCTTGAAGGGCTTCTGTTTTTGCTAGGTTTAGTGTATCATTTAGTGGGATTCTAGTGTGTATAATTTGTTCACTTGTGCAACCTTCTTTAGATAGGATATCTGCATTTTCATTTCCTGTTATTCCCTTGTGACCTGGCACCCATTGTAGTTTTATTGTTTTGTTTGTTTTATTAAGTTTGTTTATTATGTTGTAAATTATGAAATTGTCTTTGCTGTTTTCGTTTTTTATACTTGAAAGAGCGGATTTAGAGTCCGAACATATTACAAATTTTTCTTTCTCTTTTGTTTCGATTACATCTATAGCTATGTTAATAGCCATTAGTTCTACGTTCATGATAGACATGGCTTTGTTTACTTGGCATTTTATTTTTTCGTTATTTTCTTCACACCATATTCCTATTCCACAGGCTTCTGATGTTTTGGATCCATCGGTATAAATTTTGTTGAAATCTGAGTAGTGTTCCTTAATATAATGACTGGTTATATATTTAATTGTTTTATTGTTCATATTAGTCGTATTTATATCTGTTATTTCTTCTGTTATCATATTTTTTAGATTAATTGTTATATTCTCTTTTTGTTTGGTGGAGTTGCTTGTTAATACTATTAGATAGTTGTTTTCAAATATTATTAGTTCTAAGAATGTGTAGTGTTTGGGAAGGTTATTAATCTCTAAAAATTTTGATACAATTTGCGTTATTGGTTTATTGTTTGCAAAGGTGTTTATTACTTCTTTTTTAGCTAGCCATTTCGCTCGTATGTAAATTGGAATTTCGCCGGCTTCTGAATAAAGCACGTTTATTGGTGTCGATTTAAGTAAACGTAAACAGGTTCTAAGTGAAGTATTAAATGATGAGTTTAATTTCAATAAGTTAGATTTTGCTGTTCCTCCGTATAATGTTAGCCCGTAGTCTATTTGTGATCTGATAATAGCTTTATTTATTTTTAGTGCTGTTTTGGGGTGAGCACCTTTGTTCTTTTTACAAATCATTTTCAATACATTTAGTCTTTTTTTAACTTTATTGTTAACATGGTTTATGTGTGCTTTATGTGATAGTTTTTCGTCTAAAATGTATCCCAAGTATTTATGTTGTTCTTTTTGTTCTATTTGGATGTTATTTATTTGGATGTTGATTTTGTCATTGGTTTTTGAGTTGAATAATATTACGGCTGATTTGTCCGGATTTATATTGATTTTTAGTGTTGTTAGTTGTTCACTTATTTTTCTCAGGATTATGTTAGATGTCATTTCTATTTCTTCTAACGAGTCCCCTATAATCGTTATCGAAAAATCATCTGCAAATTGCACCAGAATGACTTTATCTGTGGTTATTTCGTGTAGATCTTTAGTATAAATATTAAATAAGGTCGGTGATAGAGGACACCCTTGCGGTAGTCCTTTGTTAGTGTTTTGTGTAAAATCTCCTTGCGATGTTTGCATTATTATTTTCCTGTTTTTAAGATACAATTCTAACCAACTGATGATTTTGTTCGGTGTTTTTATATTATCTAGTTTTTTGAGTAAGATGTTAACATCTACTGAGTCAAATGCTTTTGTTAGATCTAAGAATATTGTTGCTACTTTTTGTTTTTGTCGTTTTGCTTCTGTTATTATTGAGGTTATATGGTTTACACAGTTTATGGCTGAGTAGCCTGCTCTAAAACCGTATGATAAGCTAGGTAATAGTTCATGTTGTTCAATAAATAGGTTTAGTCTTTGTTTTACTTCGTTGTTAATAATTTTTAAATTTACGTTTATTAGTGCTATTGGTCTGTATGACGATTCTTTAAGTTTGTCTTTTCCTGGTTTTAAAATGGGTATTATTTTGACTAATAGCCATTCTTCGGGTATTATTTCGTCTTTCCATACTTTATTTGTTATTTCAAGAATTTTGATTAGAAGATTAGTATTGATATTTTTTAGATGAAAGTAAGAAAGTTTGTTTTGCCCTGCTGCTGATGAGTCTTTTTTCTGTCTGATTTTTTCAATCATTTGTTTTATGTTTAATGGAGCTAAATATTTTTCTTCTGTTACATCGAAGTTAGTATGTACTATTGGCTCGATGTTATTAATTTCTTTGAAATTGAGATCGATGAATTTAGTTGCTAATTCTTTATTGTTTGTTATTTCTGTGTTATCTTTGTTTTTGAAGTTACCACTAATACATCTGACGATTTTCCACATTTGGTTTACACTAGTCTGTTCGTTTATTTCTTCTATCATTTTGTTCCTGTAATTAAAAACTTCATTTTTTAAGGCTTTTTTGAAATTTCTTTCTGCTTTTTTGAATTCATGTTTATTTTCTAAGGATAGGTTATTTCTGAATTCAATATGTTTTTTATTTTTTATCTCATATAATTTTTTGATGTTATCGTTCCAGTATGGTTTAATTTGTTTTTTGCTGTTAGAAAATATGGTGTATGTTGCATTGTTTAATGCATTGTTTATTTTTTCGTTTAGATTTTCTGCATTTGTTATTGAGTTTGGATTTATTTGATTAAGGTTTTGTATAGCTTTTTGTTTGCTTATTATCGTTCTTGCCGAGATGTTGTTAAATTTGTTGTAAGATGTTATGTGACATTCTATGAGCTTGTGATCTGATCCTAAATCTTCTGTACTTGTGTCCCAGTGTATGTGCGGTGCTATGTCTGGTGTGGTGAAGGTTAAATCTATCGCAGATGGATTGCAATTTAAGTCTTCCCATCTTGTTGCTACTCCTGTATTTAAAATAACTACGTTGTTGTTGTCTATTAGTTCACTTATTAATTCTCCTCTTCCGTCTGTTCTTTTTGAGACGTTATCCCAGGTTGGGTGATGAGCATTTAAGTCACCACCCAGGAAAACTGGTGTGTTGCTGTTAGAAATGAAGTGAAATAGTTTTTCAAGCGGTTCTTTGATCTCCGATATCGGTGTATCAGGTGGAATATATGTTGATATGAAAATTATTGGCTGTTTCGTGTTTTTTATTTTTATTGCTGTTAGTTCTAAGTCTATGTCTGTGAGATTTATATCTTCATATATCAGTGTTGGGTGAATGAGTATTCCTGTACCACCGTAGCCATCAGGTCTACAGTTTTTGGCGAATTTGTAATTGAGAAATTTGTATTTCTCGTCTGGCTTGAGCCAAGTTTCTTGAATTAGAAAGATGTGAATGTTTTTGGTTTTTAAGTAAGTTTTGATTGTTTCTCTTTTATGTATGGGTCTTATGCTATGGATATTTAGTTGGGCTATATTTAGGTCTTGTTTAAAGCAATTGTCCATAATTGTCGCAGTTATGGATGTTTATCATGTTTTATGATGAGAATTTGTTAATTGTATCAAGTTTTGTATCATCGAAGCTATTTCGATGAGCAGTACGTCTGATTCGATTTTATTTTCTGTGTTATTATCTGTAATTTTTTCAAAAATGTATTTTAGTTGTTTTGTTAGTTTTTCTTGTTCAGTTTGTAGTTTTTCTGTTTCTGTTACTTTGTGTGGATTATTTTCAATCACTCGAACTTGTTCGGGATAAATCTCTGTAGTTGGGAATGTATTTCTGTGTATTGTTGGTTTGGGCTTTTTTTGTTGATCTTGTGTGTTGTTCTTAATTTCATTAACAATTGTTCTGTAATCGATTTTCGACTGGTTAGTGTGATTAATGTGTCTGAATTGTGAGTTTGTTCTACTGGGTTGTTCCAACTGTGGGAATTCAACGGTAGACTCAAGCAATGCAAACTTGTTTGATGTTCTTATGTTGGATTTGGGATAAAGTTCTTCAGCTTCTTTGTAGGTCATTTTGTTAACTGTCATTGCGATGTTTATGTGTTCTGTTCTGATACGTTCTGGGCAATTTTTGTTAGTAGGAAGGTGGTCCCCCCCGCAATTTCGACATTTTTTCTTCTGTTCGTCCTCGTGTGTGTGATTTTCTGTTTCGTATTCCCCACATTTAATACAGGTTTTTTTGCTTTTGCAGGCTATGTCTTTGTGACCTAACCTCCAGCATTTTGTACAAATTCGTACTGGGTAGATGTACATTTCCGGGACTTTAATTACTCCGTAGATTGAGACTGTTCTGGAAAGTTCAGCGCCTTCGAAAGTGATTTTTATAGTACGTGTGTCGGTTAGTTGGGATTTCGGGTCTTTTGGGTCGCTTCGTTTTTTAATTCTTTCAATTCGTAAAATCTTTTTTTCTGAAATTGTGTTTTGAAATATTTCTTTCTCTGTTAGTGTAGTGGGTACTTGTTTGATGATTCCTGTGGTTTCAAGCAACATTCGTGGAATGAATGCTTTGTAGTTGTTTTGTTTGAGAATATGTGTTGAGTTTAGGATTTTTTCAGCGTCTTTTGGATTTTTGTAAATTAGTTTGTATCGATATTGTCCTGCTCGTCTTAGTTCATTGAACTGATCTAGCTCTACTTCGTGTAGGAATTTTCCTACCTCCATAGGTTCGAGTAGCTTCTCACCTTCTTTGATCGAAATTGGTTCGATAAAGAGTACATTATGTTGGTTGTTTTGGACCCATGCTGTTTGATCGGTTTTGTTCGTATTTTTGTGGTTGTTTGATTGTAGATTTTTTTCGGTTGTGGTGTTCTTGTTTTGGGTTGGTGTTTGGTTTCCGTTTGTGCTTTTTGTTTGTTTTTGTGTTTGTGATCTTGTATTGTGTTGTGTTTGAGATGTTTTGAGTATTTTGCTTTGCTTTTCTTGGGGTGGAATTAATTCTCGTCGTTTGCGTTGTTGGTATTCGTTTTGTGATTGTTCGTATTCGGAGAAACCATCAAATGGATCATCCTCGTCTGTATGCGGTAAAGAAACCTCCATCCAATCCTTACCTTTGTCCGGTGGAATTTTGGGGTCGTCTGTATATGCGGCAGCCATTTTGGAGTCAACCAAGCATTCGCTTGGCTTCCCTCTTGGCTTTTTTTTTTTCACTTAACCTAGCTTTAACTAATGACTATTGTTTTTTCTCTTTTTAATTACTATTTACAACTTATACACTAGCACTTTATTACGGATTTTTACTCTTTACTTATAAATTAAAAACTTATCACCAAAATAATACTATTAATTGAACGAAAATTAAAACCGATATAGATTAATTAGGAATGAAAGAAAAATTCGCACGCGTTTTCAAAAGCTTCACTTCACTTGACGTTTGGCTTGCCAATTTTCTCGTGTGGTCTGCTTCTGACGACTGCTTGCAGAGGAGTGTATTTCTTCCTCATTTTGCACCAATCAATCGAGATCTGTCGTCTAAAGTAGAACCTCTGCTATAGAAGCGATTCGGAACCAGAACAACTGTCAATTAATCAAGTCCTGATCTACCATCTCCGGCATGTGCAGCATCCAACAGTGAGAAAGCTCTTTCTCTACGCTTGTGTGATCTACTTCTGAAGCGCTCGCTTCAGTTGGACTGACAACAACAGCTTGATTGACGGGGCGGCGGTGTGCAAAGAATGCGGTTACGCACGAATAATCGAAATGAAAGACACATCCTAGTCAGCTAGTCAGCCCATCCCGGCCCGGGGGTCTTGGCAAGTGACACCGTGTGTACCGCATACCTGCCTACTAAGTGCGCGCTCGCCACTAGCTTAGTTGACAGTTTCGCTTGCGCGCTTGTTTTGCTCGTTGCGCGATGAGTTTGTTTGCTTGGTTCAGTTTAGTTGGTGTGGTGACTCAATGTCTGAAAATATCCAAGTAACCATCGCATCGCCTCTGCCATGCCGCCGCCGCACTGGTTTCGGTTGACGAAAAATTCAATCAGCTAAGTCCATGCGCGAGTGCGAATGGCAATTCCGAGAATCAGAACGACGACGACGATGGCGACGGCAACGCGACACTTCAAAAAGATCTGCGAAGAGATCTGTCCAATGGACGTGTCGTTTTTTACTGCCTTTCAAACGTGAAATTATGAATAATTATCGTTCGCCAGTTAGTTTGCGCGACTGTTTCGGCGGCTGTCAACTTTCGCGCGGCTTTCGTCATCGTCGTCGTCGTCCCGGCAGACCAGTCAGAAGATTTGAAATTGAGAACGGAAAATCAGGGAAGGTGCAGTTGAACGCACGAATGATGCATGGTAAGGCAACAGGCAACGCAACGCATCGGAGGAGGCGAGGCGAAAGGAGAATTTTCTCGAGCTGTTGCCACGCAGTCTACTGCGATCGTACGGACGGCGGCGGTGATCCACTCTGTGGACTGTCCGCGTGTTGACGAGGCAAGTTGCACAGTGGCTGCACTGCACTGTCAACTCGACACCTTTTCGATATCCCGAAGTTAGGTACTGAGATATAGCAGGATTCACTGTGGAATATCAGAAGGCCTTCGGAAAAGATGGTTTTGTCAACTTCGACTAGCCTCCGACCACTGTAAGCCGGGAGAAAGAACGAGGTGAAAACTCGGAGTGACTCGGAGTTAACGACCTCGGGAAGAGATTGGGATGAGATTATGACCTACACGGCCATTACGAGGCAACTGCGAAGAGAACGAAGACTACAGAAACGAAGCGTTTTGACCAAGTGGTGAATGATGATTGATTTCGACAGAACGGTCGCACAAACGCTCTGATGTGTGTTAATGGTGGCAATTTTCGAAAAAAAAAAGACTTCGAACATTGACTTTCGATTGGCGTTTAATATTCCTTTGGCATTTATCATTCCTGGCGATCAGAGGATTAACAGGTTCCATGCCTATTATAATGCCAGTTTCTCACACCTTGTCGCGTCGTCCAGTCTCTCTCGCGGTAGGCAGTCAGTCAGCTAGGCCTGATCTTGGGCCTGATCCGGAACGGATTTTATTAACGACAGGCTCATTTGACATGGCACCCTTTGGTTTACAATTTGGACGGAGCCCCAGAGCATAGATAGGTGCACAGTAGGCCGTGAGTATTTTCATTTTTTATTCTGGCAGTCATTTATGATCTCATTAAACCCACTTGCTGACTGCTACCGACCGCGTGGCGTGTGTTGTAACCTTGCACATTTGACACCGTGGTCTCGGTCGGTCGGTTGGTCAGTTGAGTATAGCAGGTGAGGAACCCCCCTGGGGAAGGAATTATTAAAATAGCCCATTACCTCGTGAGCGCTCTGTTTGCGAGAGACAAGAGGACGCTGCGCGCTGGTGAGGAGGCTCGACCCAACAGCGGCGGCCAATGACGGTTGGAGGGTGTTTTTTTCCTTCTCCTCGCCGAATACGTGCAGCTTCCTACGTTGTTGGTTGAGATTTGTGTATGAGATCAGTCGTCGTCAGTCTTAAAATATATATCATCTTAGGTAAGCAGCCAGCAGCCAGCGGAGCGAGAGATAGAGAATCGCGTCAATCAATCTCTTCGAAGGGCGCGTCACATGATTGAAACCGGACAAAAGTGGTTCCCGCGCAGCGCTGTGCTGAGGTGATTTTGAGTCAATGATTGTAGCAGGCCGGTGGCTGTTAGTGGGTAGGTTGGATGGGAGCTTATCGAACGACCGAATTGGTGATCACTTGACCGAGTGGAAAAATTTAGTTGAGTCATGACTAATGAGGTTTGAATGGTGTAATCATTACGTTTAGGCAACCTCAACAAATAAATTCACATTTTAAAACAACATAATGCCTTCTTGTGACATCCAGATCAGTTACAATCAACTTTGCGAGCTTTATCTAATGTTCGTGTCATCCGAAAAGCAGAGACCAGATTTTGTAAAAAACATGCCACCGCTTTTGAGCATGTCTCGTCGCTTTACACTTTACGGAAGATCCTCAATAATAAGTAAGCTATAAACCCGAGTGCACATGCCTGTTGACCCAAAAATCTACGCTCGGAATCAACCTTTGGGTCCATCATCCTGTGCTAGAAATGTCCCGCATACTTTGTCATTTGAACATTGAAGCCAACTTGGTAGTCCTAAGATTGCCCAGCCCATCAATTTGGCAGCAGTCAGTTCGAGCTCTTCGATCGATTCACCATAGACCTTCAGTTTAGTATTGGCAATAAGGCCGACAATGTCCACGCCCACTAAGAACTTCAACCTCAGCACCTCGTCGTACATAACATTCTACTTCCGACCCACCTCTGTGTCATATACCAGTACTCGAGGGTCACTAATGTACGGTAGCGAAATCCCCTTCCTTTACGCTGAACTGGAGCGCTATCTCGGCGGTTTTTGTAACCGTCAAGATAGTATCTACGGCTGACCTCCCCTCCCCGAAGCCGAACTGGTTACACGAGAGACCATCTACACCCTCGATGTGCCTCAACAGCTTGTTCAGGACGATCCTTTCGAGCAGCTTCTCAGCCGTGTCGAACAAGTATATTGGTCTACATTCCGACGTGCTACCTTTGGCACTATGCCTCGTTCAAACATTTTTGCACAGCAGATCTGAAAATCACAGGAGTCTGCAATAGCTACTCTTATTACCAGGTTCGAAACTCCATCCGGATCTGTGACCTTATCTACACTAAAGTGTTTTATCAATCCCGCAAGTTCCTCAACGTTGACCATCACCTCATCGCAAGCCCTAGCCCTCAGAGGTCCTACGGAAGGAGGCCAAGTACTTGGATCATGACAAGGAAGAGTTCATCGGTGGTCCTCCCCAGGGACCCAGTAAGCCAAATAGCCACAATTGTAAAGGCGTGAGTATTAAATATGACCATGCTAAGAGTGACGGGTTAGATTTCCGATCGGTCCAGGAACTTTTCGACTTCCTAGGGCATGGGGTATCTTCGTGCCTGCCACACGATACGCAGTTGCCTTAGTCGCCAGTTAAGAATATGACTAGACTACTAACCCCAATTCAAGGTGTCAAGAGACCCGTGCCGAGTGATCGAAAGTGTGAAAACGATGCCTGATCGTTAACGGAGCCTGAGGAGTACCTGGGCACCCTCCACAGTATTTCATCCCCTACCGCGTTAATGCAGGGCTCTGGCGTGGTGAATCTCCTTTGCCGTGCAACTCGTGGGATTAACTATGAAATCAAATCAAAATCAAAAACAAACAACAGGCTAACCCCTTTGCAAGATGTGGGTTATCGAGATCTCCGATTCATACCCCGGCTAGCCAGGAGAGATAGTGGACGAAGCGTGGTTGATGAGGGCCATCAACCGAAAGCGAGACGGGCTGTCCTCGATAGAGGTGGCTGAGCAGCAGCTGGGCAAGATCATCGACTTTGCGTCCAGCATAAGTAAGGACCTGAAAACGGCCCTGTTGCGACTTCGTAAGTCGATGCCAAGCAAGATTACGTGACTCGCGAAAACTGCAGCAGCGCCGGAACCGACGAAAGTAAAGGTCACGGAGCCAGATGGAGGCCTTCGCTTTCGCAGGAAGTCCAAAAGGTGTGGCTAATACTCGTAATAGGTTGGCAGTAATGCCGGTAAGTCGAACCCCAGTCAGGCGTCCCGGAAAGCTGGGAAGGTTGGACCCGAAAAGGCTGGCCCGTCCTGGATGGAAGGGAACAGGGGGTTGCGACCGTTGTTAGGCCCTTGGCAACCACAAAGTAGAGTGAACCAAGGGGAGGACCCCCTCTGGGCGAAAGTCGAGCGCAAGAGGAAGAAGAAAAAACCGCAGGTCAAGGAGATCAGGGACGTTAAACTAAGAAGGCGTAAAAAAGTAGGTGCCAAGCGTGAGAAAGGCGAGGCGCTCGTCTTCAAGACTGAAGTACTCGGAGGTCTTGAAGGCGATGCGAAGCGACGCCAAGCTCGTGGATTTGGGAGCCGGCGTGCGCAGTGCGGGATATTGCCATCATTGCGGTCCCATTGCGAGTACCCGCTGGCAACGGCAATTAGATCGCGAATGGGTCCAGAAAAATGCCGGCGATATGAACGACGGGTGAATACTCCGTGTGTTTACTACCTATGAGGTTTCCGTGGTCGTAAAAGTAAACGGTATCTTCTTCTGTAGATGTTATGTGCCTCCGTGGTGGCCGATCGTGATGACAGGGCGGAGGATGGTGGTAATAGCGGGTGACTTCACTGCCTAGGCCGGGGAATTGGTAAGCCGTTTCACGAAACAGCGGGGTCAGATCCTGCTAGAGACACTGACTATATTAGATATCGACCTGCCTAATGTCGGTACCAAGAGTACCTTTAGTCGGAACGGTGCGGAGTCGACAGTATCGACTACAATAACAGCAGACAGCGGGTGGAGGAACCGACGGCTAGGCCCAAGGCCAAGCCCTCGCAGGTGGAAGACATCATACTTCGACGAAGGGGTATTTAGGGAGGCGCTCCGCCGTGAGCGAAACTTAATCGGTTTAGACGGCGACGAGCTGGTAGCGGTGCTCTCACGTGCGTGTGATGCGACCATGCCTAGGCGAGTCCACCCTAGAAATGGGAGGCCACCGGCTTACTGGTGGACCGACGCGATTGCGGACCTGCGCCGCGCCTGCCTACGGGCTAGGCGGCGGATGCAGCGAGCACGATCAGAGGAAGAGCGAAACGAACGGCGGGTGGTGTTCGTCGCTGCAAAAGCCGCGCTTAAGACCGAGATAAGAGCAAGCAAAAAGGCCTGCTTTGAGGGTCTCTGTCAGAGTGCCAATACGAACCCGTGGGGTGACGCCTACAGGATCGTTATGGCCAAGACGAGAGGTGTGATGGCTCCTACAGAGCAATCTCCAGAGATGTTGGAGGGGATCATTGGAGGACTTTTTCCGCGTCATGATCCTAGTCCTTGGCCTCCTTTCGTAGGACAGCCGGGGACTGGGGCTGGCGATGAGGAGAGGGTCACCGATGTGGAACTTGCGGGGATAGCTAAGTCCCTTAGCGTAGGTAAGGCCCCAGGTCCGGACGGAGTTCCGAACCTGGCCTTAAAAGTAGCTATTGCAGAGGCTCCCGAGATGTTCAGGTCTGCTATGCAGAAATGCCTGGACGAGGGAGTTTTCCCAGAAGCTTGGAAGAGGCAGAGCCTGGTACTATTGCCAAAGGCGGGGAAACCACCCGGAGACCCGTCGGCATATAGACCAATATGCTTGATTGACACGGCGGGGAAGGTGCTCGAAAAGATCATCCTCAATAGAATGTTGCGGTTCACCGAGGGCGAAAATGGTCTTTCGAGTAACCAGTACGGCTTCCGGAAGGGGAGGTCCACCGTAGACGCTATCTTGTCGGTTACAAAAACCGCCGAGAAAGCACTCGAGCCTAAGAGGAGGGGAATTCGCTTTTGCGCGGTAGTGACTCTGGATGTAAGGAATGCGTTTAATAGCGCCAGCTGGTCTGCTATTGCCGATGCGCTCTTGCGTCTGGGGATACCGGAGTACCTGTACAAGATTCTCGGAAGTTACTTTCAGAATCGTGTACTAGTCTACGACATGGAGGTGGGTCGGAAGTGCTTTCACATAACCTCAGGAGTCCCGCAAGGTTCCATCCTGGGTCCGGTGTTATGGAATGTCATGTACGACGAGGTGTTGAGGTTAGAGTATCCAGTGGGAGTGGTGATTGTCGGATTTGCCGACGACATTACGCTCGAAGTCTACGGTGAAACGATCGAGGAGGTAAAGTTGACTACCAACCACTCGATCAAAGTTGTGGAGGCGTGGATGCGGTCCAGGAAACTGGAGCTGGCTCACCACAAGACAGAGGTGACGGTTGTTAACAACCTGAAGTCGGAGCAGCAGACGGAGATCAGTGTAGGAGACTGTACTATCCTGTCAAAGCGCTCCGTCAAACACTTGGGCGTGATGATCGACGATAAGCTTACCTTCGGTAGCCACGTCGATTATGCCTGTAAAAGAGCCTCCACAGCTATTGCGGCACTGTCCCGGATGATGTCCAATAGCTCTGCGGTGTACGCCAGTAAGCGCAAGCTTCTGGCTAGTGTTGCTACATCCATACTTAGGTATGGCGGCCCGGCGTGGGGCACCGCGCTAAGTACTAAATGCTACCGACGGAAGCTGGAAAGTACTTACAGGCTTATGTGCCTGAGGGTTGCGAGCGCGTACCGTACCGTGTCACACGACGCTCTCTGCGTCATTACTGGTATGGTGCCTATCAGCATTCTTATCAGTGAGGACATGGAGTGCTTCGAAATGCGCGGCACAAGAGGCATACGCAGGACTGTCAGGATGGCCTCTATGGTCAAATGGCAGCGCGCGTGGGACAGTTCCACCAAAGGAAGGTGGACCTATAGGTTGATACCGAGGGTAGATAGTTGGATTAATAGACGCCATGGGGAAGTCACATTCCACCTGACACAGGTCCTTACAGGTCATGGTTGCTTCCGACAGTATCTACACCGTTTCGGGCATGCGGATTCTCCCGAATGCCCAGTGTGCAATGGTTTAGAGGAAACGGCGGAACACGTTTTGTTCGTGTGCCCGCGTTTTCGCACAATGCGTGACCGCATGCTTGCCACTTGCGGGGAGGACACAACTCCGGACAACTTGGTCCAGAGGATGTGTAGGGATGAGTTTGGCTGGAACGCCGTTTCAACGGCTATTACCCACATCGTCTGGGAGCTACAGAGGAGGTGGCGCGTGGAATCGGAGAATGGCTAGTCCAGATGCAGTACAAGAGGTGGTCCAGGGGTTCGGAGTCGGCTTCGTAGGTCATACCGGTGCCCTGCGGTCGAGATCGACCCTTACAACGATTAAGTGGCCGCGGAGAGGAAGCCCCGGTAGCGGTGCTGTCGTGGCGTCGGTCTACTGGGTTGGATCCGAGCCCGCGGTTGGAAAGGGGTCCCCGGCAAGGGTCGGGGTAGGTGAGATCCTGCTGTCTGCAACCTACGGGTGCATCTGATAGGGCCTGAAGGGTAGTGATACCCTTCCTTACGGGCAGGTCAGATCGGGTTGCACGTGGGCATCTGTTCTTGATGTCCGCTCAGCAGTAGGGCGCGGGCGGGGTTGACCCTGCCCGCCTTCCGAGGACAAAGGGAGTGGCGAGGACCACTCGGGAAACTGGCTAAGCGCCAGCATGCTACCGTGATGGACTCTCCAAAGCGAGTCATCGATGTTCGTTGCTGCAGGCTACGCAGCTAACCTTGTGGGTGCGATGTGCACTAGCCCCTCTCTGAAGCAATACCTTCTTGGTGGTTCCGGAGAGACGTAGGGTTTGGCGACCATAGGAATGGTTTAGTGGGTACGAGGAGAGAGTAGTCCTGGATTTTACTTTTGTTGTAGAAGACGGCCTGTCAGACCTACACTACCCTAACCTTCTGTTAGGGTGTCTGTTGAGCAGATTATCCCCCTATGGTTTAGAAGGAAAAAAAAAAAAAAAGGCCATGCTCTTGAAGGTGGAAGACTTCATACTTCTACGAAGGGTTATTTAGGGAAGCGCTCCGCCGTGAGCGAAACCTACGAGCTGGTAGCGGTGTTCTCGCGTGCGTGCGGTGTGACCATGTCTAGGCGAGTCCACCCTAGAAATGGGAGACCACCGGCTTACTGGTGGACTCAAGTGATTGCGGACCTGCGCCGTGCCTGCCTATGGGCAAGAAGGCGGCGGATGCAGCGGGCACAATCTGAGGAAGAGCGAAACGAACGATGGGTGGAGTTTGCCGCTGCAAAAGCCGCTCTGAAGACCGAGATAAGGACAAGTTAGTTAAAAAGGCCTGCTGTGAGGGTTTCTGTCAGAGTGCCAATCCGTGGGATTGAGTGCCAACGAATCCGTGGGATGAAGCCTGCAGGACCGAGATGGCCAAGACGAGAGGTGTAACGGCTCCTACAGAGTTATCTCCAGAGATGTTGAAAAATATCATCGAGGGGCTTTTGAAAGTAGCTATTGCAGAAGCCTGGATGAGGGAGTTTTCCCAGAAGTTTGGAAGAGGCAGAGCCTGGTTCTATTGCCAAAGGCGGAGAAACCACCCAGAGACCCGTCGGCATATAGACCAATATGCTTGATCGACACGGCGAGAAAGATGCTCAAAAAGATCATCCTCAATAGAATGGCACACCGAGGGTGTAAATGGTCTCTCGAATAACCCGTTCGACTTCCGGAAAGGGAGGTCGACCGTAGACGCTATCCTGTCGGTTACAGAAACCGCCGAGATAGCGCTCCAACGTAAGAGAAGGGGGATTCGCTACTGCGCGGTAGTGACTCTGGATGAAAAGAACGTGGTCAATAGCGACAGTTGGCCGGCTATTGCCGATGCGCCCCTGCGTCTGGGAAAACCGGAGTACTTGTACAAGATTCTTGGAAGTTACTTCCAGAGTCGAGTACTAGTTTATGACACAGAGGTGGGTTGGAAGTGCTTTCACATAACCTCAGGAGTTCCGCAAGGTTCCATCCTGGGTCCGGTGTTAAGGCATGTCATGCACGACGAGATGTTGAGGTTAGAGTTCCCAGTGGAAATACGACATTCGCTTGCTCTAGGCCCTTATATCGTACCAAAGCGGTCGTCGTTGATGACGGAGAGGTTTGAACGGAAACTAGCCAATGCCAGCTAGTGGTCAGCGCTGATGCTAGAACCCGAGCGCCATAATAGGTTCTGAGGCCAATAATGTCGTAAATGTATCTTCCACCAATCATAACGTGTAAGTGTAAGTATGACGAAGGCTTGAAGGTGACGGAGTCGATGATACGTAAGCCGTTTTCATTCGTCAACTGATGGGCATTGACCTATCCTATCCTCGGTTTGAATTTCTGGCCTAGGTACCTGAGCAATTTTGTCTCATATGATGATCTTGATGCAGTGGCTTGGGCAGCTTACTCGTGTTCGACCTTCGCGAAAAAAGCGTCTTTTATCATCATCTGTGCCAATGGAGTGTTAGTTGTGCACGTAGATTAGGGGTCGTGCACAAATTGAACTGTTCCTAGCTCGTTCCCCTAACTCTGATAGTTAGATTTATATCTAAACCTCCGTACCATGGATTCTGCCCAACACATCTCCTGAAGCCCAACCCGCTGTCTTTCAGTAGATCGGCGAGTATGCGGGTGCTCCCAATGAAGTTGAGAGATCGGTAATTCCACGTAACAAGCTTCCAATCGCAAGTCCTTTTTGTTCGCTGTGCGATCGTTGCCATTGGTCTTGGTTCGTATTATTCTGTTGCTAATTAGGGGCTGTCCATAAACCACGTGGTCATGGGGGGGGGGGGGGGGGGTTCGGCCAATGACCATTTTGTATGGACGAATAAAAAAATTTGTATGGACTAATGACCACGCGGGGGGGGGGGGGGTTGAGAAGTCCCAAAAAAATGACCACGTGGTTTATGGACAGCCCCTTATGTTTACAGCTGATTTGTTCGACCGGATACTAACCCCCTAACTTTCCGGAGAATCATAGTATTCAGTTGAGCTTAGAGTCCACCACTGACACTTGGAAGATGCGTCGATCAGCCGCCCCTATCGTGTGGAACAGACATTGCTGTAAGCCGCTTTTAAACCTAGGAGAACAAATGCTTAGGTTTGCAGAATCCCATAGTCCGACTGTTTCCAAGTGAATGTGGGATATAAATTCCTGGAAAGAGGCTATATTGATAATAATTAGCCCAAAGTACACTCGAAAAATGGTTAAGTATGTAGATGAGAGCAGGCCATCTATAGAAATCCTGAATGACCCCAACTATTCTGGCCCGTGTCAATGAAAATGCAAGCGGCCTACATTCTTGAAGCGCCTTTGTTTTACTCTCAAAGGCAAAAGCCGCTGGCAACTGTTTAGCTAGCTAGCAGAAGCAGCACCACTTTCGGACGTAAGTGCCCAAAATAGATGAATTAGTAGGTAGCTATAGCTAGGCTAAGCACTGCTGGTGGTGATGGCTGTTGGTACAGTCATTCTTGACGCGCCAGCAATTCGTTACAGCAAATTAGAAGACCCAGATGAGGAGAGACAGTGGGACACCGCACCGAACCGTTCAAAATCGAGTGCATGGCTCTCTGTTCGAAACGAAACTAGAAAATTTCCTTCCACACCTACCACCTACCTACTGCATCTGCACTGAGTGCAGTGAAGCGCGGTGCATAAGTCTTAGAGCGAATGGCGACAGCCCTAAGGCGAGAGGTGTCAAGTGCGAGCGATGATTGATGCGCGGGCGCCATTGCTTCGACGGTTGAAACAAACTTCGCCTTAAAGACGGCAGTTCGTCAGTTCGACAATTTAAAGTGTAAGTGCAGTGTGACTAAAACGTTCGGACAAGTGTGATAAGCGCACTCTCTAGGCGGCTAACGGTGCATTACACTGCCGTTGCTGTTACTATTTATAAAAACGGTTGGAATGCGCCTCCTCGAATCGAGGTTGATGCAATCTTGTGAAATTTTCTTTTTTGATGATGATCTAATACCCAATGCCTGCCTGCCTGCCTACTGCAGAAACTCGGCAGCGACAATGGCGACTTTTGAGCCAAATATTTCCCCTCATTGCGCTTGTTGTTTTTTGTCAACTTGGCTGCAATCAGCGCCGCGCCGTGTGGTTTACCTCTATAGCCGAATTCATCGTCGTCAGAGAAGAAGAAACGCAACTCGGCTCCATTAGACATGGTGGCGACAGAAACCGGGACTGTCGTCAGTAGCAAGCAGTAGCAAGCGAACAGGGCAGAATGATTGAACGGTTTGGATTGCGTTTTGTGTTTTTTGGAAATCGTTGGAATTTGGACTTTGACGGGCGCATTAACTGACGACGACGACGACATCGGCGAAGTCGCACAATGCCGGCGTCCTTGAATAGGCGCGATTGCCCTTGGCTAATGGGTAGATGTTTCCAGTCACGTTCACGTAATTACTTATGATTAATGCGATCTATTACGTTTTGAACCGTTATCACTACTGTTCCAGTATGCAGTGATGATGTGATTGGTGTAGGTTACGAATCGCTGATAAGTCCAAGTGATATGGCTAGATTTGGTCACCGAAAGGGTACGGAATACAAGACAGGCCCGCTGTTGCGGTCACACCTCATAGATCAGGAAAATACTTGGGTGCCACCTGCAGTTCATGGCTGTACACGTTGTAATGTTAATCATTATCTGTACATACTCTAATTTTATTACTGATAAGATTAAAATCTGACGAAATTTCACTTCTAGATTTCTTGTTCAAACATGTGGGTGATTTTTTATGATTAGTTCACAACCATCAATTCTACACTAGTCCAATTACTACACATTTATGATGAGTGCTTTCTTGCACTCTTCTCCAATACTAGAACTAAACTTATGCAGTCAAACCAGATTTTGATTTTGTTTTTGTCAGATCGAAAATAGGACCCATACCCCACACAAATACAATAGTAGACGCGAAGGTTTTTCAGCTAGACTATGCTGGCTGATGGTGACGGATTTCGTTTGATTCCCAGTTGATCCGAAATCGTTTCATAAATCTTAGATGTTTAATTGGGTTAGAAAAAATAGCGCTTCTCAAACTATGGGCCTATCGGCCATGACATGACCAACTGATGGGTCGCGAAGATTTAAGCAATATCATAATGAATATCATCTATAATAACATCTTTTGACACATTACAGCGGAATTAATAACATCTTTTGACACATTACAGGGAGCGTCCATAAATTACGTCACGCTTTAAGGGGGGGGGGAGGTGGGAGGGGGTGGTGTGGGTTCAGAAAAGTGTGACGACCCATACAAAACTTTCAGAGGTTCCATACAAAAAGTGTGACATAGGGGGAGGGGGGGTTGAAAATGACCAATTTTTGCGTGACGTAGTTTATGGACGTTCCCTAACGTGACCGCACGAGGAATCGCCTTTCGTAAACAAATATTATCTTCGTAGACATATGGTTCAGCAGGTTTTATATCCAGCTCTTTAGATGAATGTTCATATACAGGGGATGGCCAAAATGTTTGGGATAGGCAACTTTTTTTCTCCCACAAAAAAATTCAACAAGCTATAACTTTTCATAGAGTGCATCAAAAAATCTCAAATTTTGACTGTTTGTCAACCTATTATATGTGCATTAGACTGGGTCAACAAAGTCGATTTTTCGGAACAAAGCTTTTTCGATTCATTTTAGCGTCCAAAGTAACTGTGCAAAATTTGGGAGCGATTGGTTGATTCCCCGTATTCCGCATTGCGATTGAAATTTGTATGGAATTTAGTATGGGAAAACGTGCTTTTTTGAATTTTTCTCAGAAACTGAAATTTTTCGTCTAAAACAATCTAACCAATAACGGTAAAGTATAGCCTAGGATATGCCGGAAAATTTTGCCGAAGACTGCAAAGTGATCCGACACTTGTGAAAAAAGTTATAACGTACAGATTGCCCGGTGGTGCTTAACATTTAACATGTAAAGGAATAATATCAATAATAAAATCTCAATTTTTGGCCTAAGTTACCAGACGAATAACTTTTTTCACAAGCGTCGGATCACTTTGCGGTCTTCGGCAAAGTTTTTCGGCATATCCTAGGCTATACTTTAACGTCATTTGTTACATGGTATTGGACAAAAGAATTCATCTTATGTGTGAAATGCAAAAAAGTACGTTTTCCCATACTAACTTCCATACAAATTTCAATCGCAATGCGGAATACGGGTACGCAATCAACCGCTCCCAAATTTTGCACAGTTGTTTTGGACGCTAATATAGATTGAAAAAGCTTTGTTCCGGGTTGATACGATCAAATTTAAAGTTTCTCCATACAACGTTGACCCACTCTAATGTGCATCATTGGTACAAATTTGGGCTGTATATACAATACTAGCTGTCCCCGACAAACTTTGTCTTGGCCACTGCGTTTTTCGACGTTGCAAGCCCAGATCCCCGTCAAGTCCCCGGAAAATCGTTATTTCTCTATGTTTTTTTTACCTCATAAACCTTCCTTGGGTGAAAACTAACAGAATAAAACTAAGACGACCTAAATCTGACCTTCCGTTCGTAAGTTATGCGTGGTCCCACGTCTGCCACTGCATTTATATAGATTTATTTTAAGTGGTTAAGTGTTACATTTTGTTACTTATTTTTAAATTTCAAACCGAAATGTTTCGAAATGATATATGCTGTTAATTGTATATCTTAGACAAGGATGTTTTAGATCAACTGGCAATCATTTGACTCATTTGTCTATAATTCAGTTCAGAAGCCTAATATTAAAATGTGATGTTCGACAAACTTATAGATTATTATTTTTTCTACAATTATCACCAAGGACGCCGTATTCTAACTCTTATATTTACTGCGTAAAAGTGTTAGTACTACTTACTCATACTAAACGATCGGATTTTTCGATCGTTTAGTATGAGTAGGTGGTACTAGCGCTCTCACGCCGCGTATATGAGATTTATGATATGGCGTCCTTGGTGATAACTGTACACTCAGCGAAGTAAACTACCAAAATTCATCAAAATACCTTATGAAATTTAGGTACAACTGTAAAGTATGGGATGCCATAAGAATTCCTTATGAAAATTAAACATGCCTATTATGACCTAATTACATAAGATAAACTTATGAAAAGAGCAGAAAAATCGTATAATGATGCAGACTGCAATCGATCCATCACTGAGCTCGTGTCCAACCCACGCGGCTTTCGACGCTTGAGAATATCGTGGTGCTAAATGTGTATAAAAGCCAAACTTATGACCTTATGAAATTCAATCTAGCCGTTATGAATTGTTTAAAGTCCATTTCATAACTTAGATCTTATGATAATCTTAGGTTTATTTGCCTGAGTGTAGGAAAAACACTTATTTACAAGTTTGCCGAACATCTCATTTTAATATTATGCTCGTGAACTGAGTTATGGATAAATGAGTCAAATGATTTCCAGGTGAACGAAAACATCCTTGATCTTAGAAAATATTTTTGATTTTGTTTCGCGAGCGCATCGTTACATTTGAGTGAAAACAGTGTCTCGTTACGGTAACATGTTGTAAGGTATGTGTTCCATCACGCTCCCATATTCATTCTATTCGAAAACAAACGGTTACGGCACCGATTGATTCCGTTATTTTTGTTTTCATGCGTGCTCACTCCTAACAAAAAAAAAAACAAAACAAACAACGCTTCAATCCTTTGTTTTTCGTAGGATGAAAATTGGAGCGACATGCTTAATAAGACAACCAGTACCCTAGATCATATGCTTTATAGATTGTATCTTGGTCCTCGGCAAAATTTGTCCGTCAGATGAAGTTATCCAGTAAGGATAAATGAAGCCTTTAATCCGACTGGCCCTACGGAAACCGCTGGACGGAGCCCATATCTAACCTGTTTTGAGGATAATTTTATCTTCAAAACTATAATCATGTGATGTCTCTATCTTCACGGTTTCCCACCTTCTACATTTTAATGACCAGAAGGTTTAGTGCAAATCTTATTTTTCTGTCTGAATGAGGTTTTCTGTATGCGCTGGATTTCATGAATCATTTACTTTTTCATCAACATATAATAATTTGTACTCACCTAACTTTTGAAATGGGCTTATGAAAAAAAAAATCTTCACAAAAACTCGTAAACGGTTAGTTGGATTGAAGATGTTTGAGGTAATATGAAAGACTTTTAGAAAAAATACACTAAAAGTAATATGCATCGTGTTAGATGTCATAATTTCAAATCAATTTTCCAAAAACCTTACCATTCGATTTTTAAATATTTTTTTCTGTAGGAACCTTACTCCCAGCCTTAATATTTGCCAAGTACTAAGGATGTTAAAATACTTCTTTGTCGATTTTTGCTTAGGCTAATTAAGCTAAGTGGAAATTACAACGTTTGATCGCTTTGACATTGATGCACACAACAGAAATACGTGATTGATTAACAAATTGAGATTCGATTTATGTAAAGAAATCCACGTGCTCCAGTGGGAATCCAACCCACGACTCCCAATTCGCTAGACGGGCGCTTCTTTCCTCCAAGCTACGGAGCCACTTGACCATCTCTGTTCCCTGAATGCACAGAACTGAACTCGATTCCACTAATGCACATGGTTTGTCCCTTTTCACAATCCAAATCTCCTTCGGATGGAATTAGATAAACATGCACGCGTTTCTGTTGTGTGCAATGTGCATGGATGTTCGTGCATGTCCGACGGCATACTAGTTATCATACCGATAAGTCATCGGATAGACAAGGCCAGAAGCTCACGACAATTTTCAAAAACATTTCTTCCGCTCCGACACTTTTAATAAAAAAAAATAAATATGGGATCTTGTGAAATGTTATTAGATATGTTTTGACTGTTTTACAGAAGAAATCTCTAAAAGAATCCCTAAATTATTCTTGGGATGAATGCCTTAAAAAATGCCGGAAGAAATCCCGGGAGATAGACCCTAAAGGAATACCAAAAATCAATGGAGAAATGTCGAAAGGAATCGCGAGAAGAATCTTTGATAAAATTATTCAGGCATTCTTGGGAGGAATCTCTATAGGGAAAGGGAACCCGGGAATAATTAACAAAGAAATCATGGGAGGAGTTTCCGAAATAGTCCCGGAAGGACGAAATAATTCTCTAAGGAATCCCAGGAGAACATCCTTGAGTAATCTTTGATGGAGGAATCGATGAACAAATACCGAATCCCTCAAACAAATCCCGGGAAAAATCCACGAAAGAATACCGAGAGGAATCAATAATCCTAGTAGCAATTCCAGATAAATCCTGGAGGAAACCCTAAAGGAATCTCAGGATATGTTTCATAGAGGAAATCCGGGAAAGATCAATAATAGAATCCTGGAAAGAATCTCGAAAGGAATCACTGAAGGAATCTCTGAGGGAATCCCTGGAAGACATCCCTGGAGAAATCCCGGAAGATATCAATGGAGGAATCCCTGGTAGAAACCTTGACATGATCTCGGAAGGAATTGCGGGCGAAATCCATGAAAAAAAAAATCTAGAGGAATTCCTGAACAATCTCAGGAGGAATCTTTTCCAAAATACCGAGAAAATTTCATGAAAGATTCCCGGAAGGGATTCTGTTGCGTTCGGGGTCATAATGTTCCGGTCGTTATGACGCTTATCTTGTGAAATATCGTCCATAAACTTAGATGCGTCATAATATCTTATTTGCCTT
Source organism: Aedes albopictus (assembly GCF_035046485.1). Lineage (NCBI taxonomy): Eukaryota > Metazoa > Arthropoda > Insecta > Diptera > Culicidae > Aedes > Aedes albopictus. Next base: position 415,159,956 of record NC_085138.1, read on the forward strand.
CTTTCCTAGGAATTTGTGGTACATCTGCAATCTCCATGTTTGGGCGTTTTGCCGCGGATAAATGCACCTTTAATTCGTTATAAGATTCTCGGGTGTTATGATACTACGCCGTTCAGAAAAACGATCAATCATAACGAATTGAATGTGTCTGAGTTTCTCCAACACTTGTAGCTAGTGTAGATATAACTTCCTTCCTTCAATCATTTCATCAAAAAATCCTCCAAGAATTCTTTCAGCGCTTTCTCCAAGGATTCTTCCAAAGATTCCTTATTGAATTCTTCCAGGGGTTTCTTCAGGGATTTCGCAGCTGATTGCTTTGGAGATCCATCCTCAAGCGATTCTGTTAAGAATTTCTTCAGGGATTTCTTTGGAAATTCCCGCAAGGGTTCATCCTTCAGATTTCACAGCGTAACAAAAATTAACTTTTGGTCTGTCTCAAGAGCAAACTTATGTGTCTCTGACAGATTTTGGGCCGCTGAATCCGAATCCGGGCTCAGATTTGCTCCAACACGTCACAATTTTGAGCTATACCTCAATTTATAGGGCAAAATATGCGATATTGGGCTTTTTTGACTGCATGTTATTAAGCATGGAAATATTTTTTTTAAGCAATCAAAAGGTTAATTGGCCAATTAACATCTAAATCAACGACTCATTCAAAATATTTCGTTACCCAAATCTAATTTGATAGTTTTAAGCGATTTATGTTAGGTACGATATTCCGCATACAAGTCACCCTCCAAAAGTTGCATGCAAGTTTTCATACTAACATAAAATGCTTAAATCTATCAAATTTTATTACGTAAAACGAAATATTTTGCATGAGTCGTTAATTTAGATGTTAATTGACCAATTAACCTTTTGATTGCTTAAAAAAAAATATTTCCATGCTTAATGGCTTGCAGTCAAAAAAGCTCAAAATGACATATTTTGCCCTATGAATTGAGGTATAGCTCAAAATTGCGACGTGTTGGAGCAAATCTGAGCTCGGATTCGGATTTAGCGGCCCAAAATCCTTCGGAGACACATAAGTTTGCTCTTGAGACAAAAAAATGTTGCGCTGTGTTTTGTTTGTCAATTGCTTCGTGAATTTTTCCGAAGATTCTTCAGAGAATTGCTCCATTGATTCCTTCAAAGATTGCGTCCGGAATTTCTCCAGAGACTCTATTGGGATTTCTCCAAGCATTCCTTAATTTGAGAATTCCTTCATAGATTTTTTTTTGAAATTCTTGCAAGGAAACATTTAGAAATTCCTGAAGGCATTTCTTTCAGGAACTATTTCACGGATCCTTTCTGTAATGTCTCTGCTTTCTACACTTTTTTTTTATTGGGGATTCTTTTAAGAAGAAAATCTCTTCGAGACTCCTCAATATCAAAATTGCAACTGAATCAGAGCATCCTAAAGTCAAATTTGACAACGACTATTATAAGCCTCATTTCAATATTTTTAAACTTTTTTCCCTCAATATACCCATGGCTGTTTTCGAAACCAATCTCATTTTTGTAAAGAACGATTGATTTCATATTGACTGAGTGATTCACGATGCCCTATTGACGATCTTACGCCAAATACGACGCACAGGCAAACAAAATTGTCCCACCACAAAATGTTCACACCGGATTCAGCATAGGGTCTTGTACCATTTGGGCAGGTGTACCTATTTTGGGCACTTGCCGTTATAACTAAGTCAATTTCAAACCGATTGATTTGAGATTTTGTATAGAGTTAGATACTGTACGTGCCTAACTCTATACAAAAATTCAAATCAATCCGTTTGAAATTGACTTAGTTATAACGGCAAGTGCCCAAAATAGGTACACCTGCCCAAATGGTACAAGACCCTACATTGGTTGAAGTCGCCGTTACAGTTTTTCAGCAGCGTGTGCCATTGTGGGGCGGTGTTTCGACTACTAATCGGTTTGTTTAAGCACTGTTTCTTTTGTTGTTGGATGTGTGAACATTGTGCTTTCTAAGATTAAACATTTGCACGAGCGTCGCGAAGTTTTTGCAATGCTCGATACATATTCTAAAGACATTGTGCTTCTTCTGCTAATGAAGATAAAAATTCTTCTTCTTCTTCTTGGAACTTGTCATGTCTCTCTTCAACTTAGTGTTCTTTTGAGCACTTCCTCAGTTATTAATTCAAGGGAAGAAATTGTATATTGTTGCCACACAATGATACAGTTATTCTAAATAACGTTAGTCCGAAGGGATAAGAAGTTAATTATTAGCGTAGAACTAATTTAAGGGCTCCAAAACATTTCTACTATTTGAGCTCGGAAATGGTCATTTTTTTATTCTAAGCATCCACACGAGGTTCAGAAAGCAACTGAGTAACTTTTTTTAGATATCAAAGGTTCTCCATAATATCCTGAAATTAAGAACTTTATGATCTGTACTGAGACTGAGGCACTCGCAAAACAGCCCCATATGAATAGGAACCCCAGCAAAGATGGGATTCAAGTATTCCTTCACAGGTTCCTGTACAAGTTTCTTCTGGGATACTTCTAGAAAATTTCAAGTTTTTTTTCTATGCAATCACTTGGAACTTCTCCAGAGCATATTTTAGATTGTTCCAAAGTGTTATTTCTGGTATTCATCCAGGTTATCTCGTACCATTGTGCTTGGTTATCTCTTAGAATTCGATGAGCATTTTTTGAAGAAAGAGTTTCCGACTTCTTGGACTTCTTCAGGAGTTCATGCTCAGATTTACCCAGATGTCCCTTCTACAATTAATCCGGAAGTTTCTTCGGGATTTTTTTTTTTCAGGAATACTACCATGAATCGAAATTCGTTCTGAGTTTTAATCAAGATATCCTCTTGAAATTCACTTAAAAGTGGCTATTGAGATTCACCAAGATTTTTCTTCTGGAATTTCTGCAGGAGTTCGTCCGATTCTTCAAAATTTGCTACGGGTATCCTTTTTTTAAGTCTCTCCACAATTTATTTCTGACATTCAGGAGTTCCACCAGAATTTCATTCTGGGATTGCTACAAAAGTTTTTCAATGATTTCATCGGGAGTGCTATCTGGGATTCTTCAAAGAGTTTCTTCTGGTATTTTTTTTCCTGAAATCTTTCTGGAACTCATCCTAACATTCCCCACGAGATCCCTATAGGGTTCCTGCAGAAGTTCTTTCTAATATTTGTGCAGCAACAGTTCCCTGGAGCATTGATTTAGATAATGTTCAAGAAATTTTGCTGGATTCTATTTTGAATCGTCTTTGGAATTTTTGCAGAATTTCCTACTGCGTTTCCTCTAAGAGTTCTTTCTCCAGGAGTTGTTCTGGACTCCCTCCAGAAGTTACTTTTGAGAATCCTTCATGAGGTCCTTCTGAAAATCGTCCACAAGTTCCTTCTGGGATCTATCCTTGTATTCCTTATAGAAACCTTTCAGGAGTTATTTATAGGAATCCTCTAAAAGTTCCTTCTAAAAATGCTCCAGCAGTCCCTTGTGGAATCCTTCAAAAGTTTATTTTAGGAGTTCTGCAGGAGTTCTTTCAAGAAATCCTCCAAGAATTTTCTTGTGGAAATGCTTCAAAAGTGATGGGGTTTCTCTAGAAGTTTCTTTCTCGGAATCCTTCAGGAGTTCCAAGATAGATTGAATTCCTAGTTTCCAGACTAAACTCATGCTGCCTAAAAGAACTAATTCCTAACAGACCAATCTGTTACATTCTTTAATGGAATTTCTGAAGTATTTGCTGGCGAACTTCTTAGATGAAATCCATTGAGGAATCTGAACGAATCCACAGAAAGCATGCAAGCTGGAATCCGTAGCCAGAATTATTGAAGAATTCCAATATTGATCCAATCTCAGAGAAAAAATCTGTAAGAATAAAAGATAAAAGTTTCAGGAGGAATACCTAGACGGATGTTCTGGAGAAATCCCCGGAAGGAACACCAATGAAGGTGCCAAACAACCAGAAATCCCTCAGGACGCTCTTACAACAGTTTTTCGAAATGGCGTTAAAATCCCTAGAAGCAACAGGAAACGCTTTAGCCATTTTTTTAGGAGCTTCGTCTAATATTTCTTCAAGTGTTCATTAGACAATTCTTTTGAAAATTGTGATCCAAGTAACATCAAAAATTTCCTCATAAATTGACACTAGAAGATCATCAAAGTTAATAGCATATTTTCTGCAAAACTAATTTCTACTGATATGCAGCTTTTTGAACGTTTCCAAGTATTGCTATAGATCTACTGACACTGCGTTGTAGTGAGTCGAAAATATTCGATAATCTTCTAAAAAGCGATACGTGATTTTTACATCATACATATACAAGTTTTTATAGATTCGTAGAAAAAAAATGCAGAATCGAAATGTGATTTTCGATTTTGATTTTGTGTGTCCACCGTGAATTAATCAGCACTGCACCTTTTTTATCGTTTCAGTGGAAGCCCGAACGCATGGAGTCACAGTTCCGGCCACGACTCCCCTACAGTGGCTCTCCGAGCACCTCAGCTATCCGGACAACTTTCTGCATCTCTGCTTGATCTACGGTTAAGTATCTAGACTACAAATATGCCTCGTTCTACTGTTTAGAAGGTAAGCATTCAGGTGGTTCTCGTTTAGGCCCATGGAACTATATTTCCAATCGTAGCTTGTAATATGACCATTGTTCTTGCTTGGAAAAAAACATTGACGTTACGGTAGAAGATAGTGGACGCTAAATCGCTTTGCATTCGTATATTTGTAAGGGAAAACAACTCAGTGGGAAGTATGTATTAAGTTTATATGTCTGAATTGCATCCTAGTCTTTATTACCTTACATATTTCATTACATAAATTTGCCTCTTAAGCTGACCGTATCTGATGGGTCTCATGACGATACATGGATAAATAGTGACGACAAACATCAAATATCTCAGTCCTTATTAATGCTTAGAACGAAAAAGAAACGTCCTTTTTGGATTTGTTCTTACTGATAAACCTTGTCATGATTTAGTATGAGCTTCAATATGGATAGGAACAAAAAAAATCGCGAATAACTTGTTTTGTTTAGGCTCATATTCGCGGTCGTGACGTCAACAGATCTGCGAGTGAGACCATATCAGTGTTCAATTCCGTTTAGCAATTTGACCGCAAAAACTTGAAAGAGGATAAGTAACATTTCGCTCCAAGGTTCCTACCAATTTGCTTTCATTCTTCTCCAGCCAGGGCATTGCACTGTGTTTATCCGAAAAAGGTGTGAATATTCTATTGCCGTCATAAAGCAATAAATTAGCTACCCGGGTCGAGCCAACACAAGAAAAACAGAGCACGCAGGACCCCCTCCCAATAGGCCGGGCTTTGTTCCAAGCTATCCTCCTCCTGGTCTCAAACGGTGCAATAACAATAATACACCAAACAACAATACGCTCGATCCCATCTAGGGACGGAACGGTTCGTCAAATTGGAAGAAGATCTCCGACGAGCGACTGACTTCAGGTGCGCTGCGCACTGCATTCCTCGATCCCCTTAGGAACAGGAGGAGGTACCAGACAATAATTGTTATATTCGGGGTCCTTTGCTTATTATTTTTTCTCACTCTCCTAGCAGGTTAGTGGGAAAATGAGCTGCACCTTGTACCTCTCCCGGCCGGATGGATGGGACTCCGGGTCGGTCTCCTCGGTCGAGGAAGGTGGATTAAACGCATAAAAAATGCAAATTTTCCGTCATTGTTCGAATGGTGCGTTCTGCGTTCATGGTACCTGAAGTGGTGAGCTTTAATTTCAGAGGTGCATCTTCTGCAACCGAAATTCCCCCGTCTATCAGTGCACCGGATCACAGAAGATCATAAAATATTTGCATAAATTATGATCGGCTCAAATCGGAAACATGTGCTTCTTTCGGAGCGACATACAGGAGGACTCGAAAGCAAAATGCGTGGGAATGGTTTATGATTTCAAGGGCTTTAAATTTTCGGTTGCAGCAGGTATACACGTAGGGGATGCAATCTTAAGATTCCAATTGTCTGAACAGTCGCATATTTTGAAATGTGATATTCATTTCGATCCGCCTAGCGAACAAAGGAAGAAAACGTGAATCCAGCTGAATTCCAGTACCAATTTGGGCTCACCGTTCTAAAAATAAAAAAGTGAGACACTTTCAAGGACGAGTTCCAAAAATAGCGATCACAATGCTTCGCTCGTACTCCTAGTTACATTTTCAAGAGCTTACCTTACCTTACCGATCAGGCTAAGGCTGGGGTGGCCTTTGCTGTACATAGTAGCCGTCTCCATTCCACTCGGTCCATGGCAGTTTGTCTCTAGTTCCGCACTCTGCGTAGGGTCCGCAGATCGTCCTCTACTTGGTCGACCCATCTAGCTCGCTGCGCTCCACGTCTTCTTGTACCGGTCGGTTGACACTCGAGAACCATTTTAGTCGGGTTGCTATCTGACATCCTGATGACGTGACTCGCCCACCGTAGCCTCCCGATTTTCGCGGTATAGACGATGGTTGGTTCTCTCAGCAGCTGATGCAGCTTGTGGTTCATTCGCCTTCTCCAAGTCCCGTTTTCCATCTGCACTCCGCCGTAGATGGTACGCAACACCTTCCGTTCGAAAACTCCAAGGGCGCGTTAGACCTCTGCACGTAGGGTCCATGTTTCGTGCCCATAGAGAACGTTTTGTAGATACTTAACTTCGTGTTACGGCGAACTTTATTCGATCGTAGAGTTCTGCGGAGTCCAAAGGAAGCACGATTTCCTGCCACAATTCGCCTCTGAATTTCTCTGCTGGTGTCGTTGTCGTCGGTCACCAGTGAGCCCATGTACATACACGAATTCTTCAACCGCCTCGATTTCATCACCGTCGATATAAATTCGGGGTGGCGGGCGCGCTGATTCCTCCCTGGAACCCTTTGCCATCATGTACTTTGTCTTCGACACATTAATGACTAATCAGATTCGCCTGGCTTCACTCTTTAGTCGGAAGTTTTTTTTTTATTATTATCTTTATTAAAGATACTTTCAGCCCGTGGCTGGTTCATCTCTGATTTTTTTTTAGTCGGATGTACGTCTCCGCCATCGTCCCAAATTTGCGAGCTATAATATCAATATCATCAGCGAAACCAAGCAATCGTTCCACTCGTGTTTATCCCCGCTCTCCTTATTACACCCTCTAAAGCAATGTAGAACAGCAAGCACGAAAGACCATCACCTTGCCGTAACCCTCTGCGAGATTCGAAGAAACTCGAGAGTGTCCGTGATACTCGAGCTACGCACATCACTCGATCCATCGTCGCCTTGATCAATCGTATCAGTTTATCCGGGAATCCGTATTCGTGCATAATCTGCCATAGCTGTTCTCGATCGATTGTATCATACGCCGATTTGAAATCGATGAACAAGTGATGTGTGGGCACGTTGTATTCGCGGCATTTCTGCAACACCTGGCGGATGGCGAACATTTGGTCCGTTGTAGCGCGTTCACCCATAAATCCAGCCTGATATTGCCCCACGAACTCTCTTGCAATCTGTGATAGACGGCGGCATAAAATTTGAGAGAGAATCTTGTAGGCAGCGCTCAGTAGTGTGATCGCGCGATAGTTCCCGCAATCCAACTTGTCGCCCTTTTCGTAGATGGGGCACACGATACCTTCCATCCATTCCTCCAGTAATACTTCCTCCTCCCAAATCTTGGTAATAACCCAATGTAGTGCTTTCACCAGTGCTTCTCCACCGTATTTTAGAAGCTCGCTTGGTAGTTGATCTGCTCCAGGGGCTTTGTTGGTATTCAACCGGCCAAGAGATTTCAAGAGCACAAATCTTTAAAATTCGTGAATCAAGGCACCCCATTCTATTTTCCTTCCATGATCCCGGGAGTGCTTCAAGAATCTCATTTGGATATTTTTCAAAGGTCTTACGAGGGATCATCAGAATATTTTTTTGTTCAAGAGTTCGAATATTTTCTAGAAATCTACACAAGATCTTATCAAAAATGTTATAACAACTTTGATAGGAATGGTGCCCAACAGTTAACGAGAAAATTTTCAAAAAATCTAGAAAATCTAGAATAGTGGCGAACAAACGATGCGACCCAAAAAGCAACCATTCTAATCTCAACCGCATGGAGTTCCAAGCAATATTTCGATGATCAATTGGGTTTATAAATTTAGAATAATGTATTGATTTTTTGATTTCAAACAAAAAAGCACTTTTTTCTGAGCCACTATGATTTTTTATCAGAATTTTTATAACTTTATTTTGATACCTAAAACCAATTAGGCCGATGCAAATATTTAATTTGTTTTATTTCACCCCCCCCCCTTCAAAAATCTCAAAATATTGAAGGGGCGAAAAAAAAACATGGCGTCTCATGACTCCATTTTCAATAGACATTTTTTTTACAAGCAACTATTTTTCAATAGTTGAAAAATATTTGTTTCAATAGTTGGTAAAAATTCCAATTTTTTAATAGTTTTTTTTTTCGTTTGTTCCTTATTTATTTTTGTCCCCCCCCTCGTACCTGATGAGAGGTCTCGGACATAAAAGAAAAATAATATTTGCATCGGCCTTACAAAGAGTTTTTTTGAAAATTCACGTTCCATGGCGACCGTAGAAATTTCAGCCAAATGGTTCACCAGAGACCGAACATCACATCGTCAAACTTGGTCATCTTGTATGAAAAATGACCGGTGGTCTTATTGTTTTGTCCGACACTGTAACATGAACTCGAAGGATGTCCTTTATAGTTTCACATTTTTTTTATTCCACTATTATTATGAACCCAATTATTGAGCACTGGCATAACACTAACTGTTCCCATGACTGCCACATTTTTTTTTTTCACTTTTACTGATCGTGCATTTCCACGGATTTCAGGAGCGTTCCAGAGATGTTACATCGATCCAAGGGTTTTCAAGGGGTTTCAGATGCATTCCAGAGAGTTAAAGGGAGTGCCAGGGGTTTCCAGACGTGTTCTAGGGGCTATCATGATACCACCTGAAATCCTTGAAACTCATCTTAAAATTCCCTGAAACCCTAGAAACCGTGTTGCAAAAAATAATCTCATTTATGTGAACCTACCCTGATACCTTGTTGGCTACAAAGTAACTTTACTCTAATGCCGAGCATATAGTAGAATACCATCTTCGTCGGTCTTGGGCGATGTCCCTCCAGTTTCCCCTAACGTGTAGGGATCGCAGACCTGCTTCAATCGCGTGAAGCCAACGTGTTCGTTGCCGGCCACGAAGTCGCCGACCGCTACCTGGATCCCTGAAGAGTAGACTGGCCCAAATACAAAAAGGTCGAAAAATTCTACGGGGCACCCTCTAGAATCGTGCCTTTGGATGAGAAGAACATTCTGTAAAAAATTCAGCTCAATCGGTTTAAAACTGAGCTGGCGCAAATGAGTTGAACGTTTGTATGGGATCTTCAGCCCAAATATATGGGAAATTGGATGATCTCCAGTCTCTCATTCAGCACGCTGACTGAAAGAGTTTGATTTGGCTCATAATTGAAAAAATAATAGTTGATAGAAAGAGACGAACCAGCTCAGGGCTGAAAGTCTCTAAAATAAAGCAAAAAAAAAAAAATAGTTGATAGCCTATGGAGCAACTTTGTAGAAGACCATATCATGATAAAACTTAATTTAGTTACGGCTTCAGCTAACGAAAGTAGGATGAGGACATCTTCCTCTGTTTACTCTCGGTTGTTACATGCATCACGTGTTTGCTGTTCGAAACTTGCGCTTTACATCATAGGCGGCTATGTTGTCCTTCATTTCAATTGCTCACGCACGTGGGCGAGTATCGAAACAATGAAGAATTACATAGCTGCCTATGATGTGGCGCGCAAGCTTCGACTGACAAACACGTGCTGCATGTAACAGCCGAGAATAAACAGGGGAGAAGTCCTCATCCTGCTTTCGTTAGCTGAAACCGCAACTAAATTAAGTTTTATCATGATATGGTCTTCTACAAAGTTGTTCCTTAGGGTATCAACTACCATTCTTTTAATTCTGAGCTAAATCGAACTCGCTGAATCGGCGTACTGAGTGAAAGACTGTAGGTCATCCAATTTCCCATATATTTGGACTGAAAATCCCATACAAACCTTCAACTCATTTGCGCCAACTCAGTTTTAAACCGATTGAGCTGAATCTTTCACAGATTGTTCTTCTCATCCAAAGGCAGGATTCTAGAGGGTACCCCGTGAATTTTTCAAACTTTTCTTTCTTGCCATACAAATGTGGGCCGGTCTACTGAAGAATGTTGTTTTCGCTATTTTTCTTCTGAAACTTGCACTACGTGTCAGAAGCTAATGCCAAAATCGACATTTCTTAACCCTCTCTCCCCTCCGTAACGCGTTTTTTCTATGATGAATATCCTAATTTTTTTATGAACCGTAACTCTCGGCCATGTAGCGTTTCGCGTATCAGTCTAATTTATTTCGCCGGAAAACCACGTTATGACATTATCTGCCAAAGCCATGGCCAAAGCTCATTTCTTTTCACTGAATCGTACGTTGCTCTAAAATCAATGAATAGATGATGAGTCTGCAAGTTGTATTCCCGAAATTTATCTTGGATCATCCGCAGGTTAAACATTTGATCCGTCGTTGAGTGAAACGGAATCCACAAAGACCAACCTGATATTCTCAGTCTGTTGTACAGGACACGCGACGGTATCTTATGTACCGAATTTAAAAAGGTAATCTCTCTGTAATTGTCACATTCTAATCTGTGCCAATTTTATTGTAGATTGGGCATTCAGCTGGTAGGCTATTCTTAATCCTCCCAAATCTTTACAGTAATCTGGAGTATTGACCGATGTAGCTGCTCGTATCCGTGCTTAATAAGTTCGGCCGGAATCTCGTCCTTGACAGCAGCCTTCATCCAGTGATGGTGGTCCCACTGCTTGATCGTCATTCATTATGGTAATCCTGTTGCTGGGTGTTCCTTCGCGGCTACCATTCAACAATACTTGATGTGCTCCTTCCACCTGTCTGTCACCATATTGCACCGGTCATTGCACATGGCAGGCACTGGCGTATGTAGTCTTGTACCGCGCACCATTAACAGTTGCATAAAACCACCGCATATAGTATCTGTCCATACTTTTCTGCGCTTCAGCAACCACACTCTCTTCGTGCTGTTGTTCTGTGTTTTACTGAAGTGGATTCGTTTGTTTGCTGCTTTTGTCACCATGTACTGCTCCCTGTTGAGTCGGGTACTGGCCACCAGCATTCGACTTCTGGCGGCATTCTTTTCGTTCGTCACTCGTTGACACTTCTCGTCGAACCAATCATAACGTTGGCGTTACTGACCAGTACATATCACCTCATGCGCTGTTGTTGTCACTGCTACATGGATACATCCCCATAAACTGTTGATATCTCCAGATCTGCTGGTCTCTCCTATCCTCTCATCAAGCTTCTGATGGTACTGTGCAGCAACCCCTTCTGCTGACAAGCGTTGGATGAAACACGTCGTTCTGTTGTTTCTTGAACTCGACGCTGGATAATCGCGCCTGGATTTTTGCGGCTACAAGATAATGATCCGAGTCAATTTTCGGGCCTCTGTAGCACCTCACATCTATGACGTGCGAGAAATGTCGCCCGTCGACCAGCACGTACGTGGTCTGGGAGCGAATTTCATCACTCGGGTGTCCTCAGGTGTGTTTACGGATATCCTTACGTGCGAAGTAGGGTCTACTGATTGTCATCCTTCTAGCAGCAACGAATGTCACATGGCGTAGACCATTATCGTTGGTAACGGAATGAAGGCTTTCCATTCCAATGACAGGTCGAAAGAAACTGCCGATTTGCGCATTTGCATCTCCGATGACTATGTTGACATCTTGTTTTGGGCACTTGCCGTGAGCCTCATACAACTCATTCTTCATGTCATCGGCTTTATCGTTTGTTGACGCATAAATGCTGATCAGGCCGTAGTTGAAGAATTAGCCCCTCATCCTCAACACACAGATTCCGATCGCTTATCGACTTCCACCGAATAACTTGCTTATGCCTTATCGCCGCCGCTGTAATAGATCTAATACTTGAATAAAGTGTTGACAATGGCATCAACTGCTCGGAATTCGCGTTCTCTAGTTTTGGGCTAGCGTATCTCCTGCCACATTAACGCCAACATTCTGCAGTTCACGAGCCAGGAGCCCAATATTTGCGGGTTCATTCAAAGTTCTCACGTTCCAAGATCCGAATTCGAACAATATTCCATAACACCCACATGGAGTTCAGAATCTAGAATCTGAAGACGTTCAGTTATTGTAATTATTGGAATCATTGGAATAGCATTATGAGAGTAAGAAAAGAACACTTAAGTGTGTTTTGGACTTACTGGGCAACTCAGTCATTAATCATGGAGAACATACCATCATTGATAGTTATTCAGAACCCGATACCCATGGAATAAGTATGTTCCGATTGTTTTTCGACCCTGATTGAATTCAAAAGTCCCAAAACGAGAAAACAAACCAAACCAAAAAAATATGAACTCTACGCCGATCTTTCGTCTTCCAGAGAAGAAAAAGATCATTATGTATCGTATGTGCTGCTTTCATCGGTTATACTCCTGTCTCGTCTCCTCCCTGATCTCCGCATCCCGGCAGGTCCTCCCCCGAGTCGAGAGGGTTCACAGTTTCCCGTTTCACCATTGCGCGCCACGCATCATCCATCGGTTTATTTTGCGGTCGCCTTGGACCGTCCGTGCCCGTCCCGAGCGAACACCAAAGAAACCCAAAGCGCGCAACAGGGAGTTCCATTTCCATGCTGGCTTATCATCGACCGTCGTCGGTCGGGTCGGGCGCGTTGGCCAGAGCAGGACGGGTGAAACCGCTTGCTGGCGGCTACGGCCAAGAGCCAAGTGCCATGAACACAGACCATGCCAGACAACCAGTCGCCAGGGAAGCCGGCCACAGCCGCGCAGCTAAACGCCTTTCGAAGGTACATATACGGATTGCGGTCCGCAACGCGGAGGTAAGAATAAGAAGGAGAAGCACCAGAAACGGCTTCGGTGTTGGATTCCTCTGTCCGTCCGTTCGCCCGCCCGTCCGACCGTCATGACGTTGTTGTTGTGTAACGAAAACAGCGGATAATCCGCTGGCTGTGAGTGGTTTGAATTAAATTTTCGGTGAAATTTTACGGTTGATCGATAAGACAGGCCTGATCTCGTTTGGTTGGAATATGTTTTTTTCACGCTCTTTGTTTGAAACCAAATGCGGCGGATGTCATTGGAGCTGATTGGTGGCGGAATGGCCACCACCGTGGTTTTTGTTGTTGGGTCGTGAAAAAGGACGTCATTAAACATAACAATGTTGATGATCATTTTCCCTTGCAGTGCGAGTTATTATTTTTAGTAAAGGCATTTTTGTGTATCATTAGAAAATGGCTTCTTTAAAATGATTACCCGATTCAGTTTTACATAGTGTACCTTCAAGATTGTTATGTTGTGGATATGACGCTCTCCTCTTCTATAAAATTCACTTGCCATGATTGGTGTATAAATATGTTAAGGCTCTAATAATCATCATTCAGCAATTCATCAATCATTATTTATAAAAAAAAAACAGTATGTTTGCACTAATCCACAAAACTGTTCTTGTATCGACTTTTCGAACCCTCAAAGCAGAATACATTCTTCAAAAAGTTACCTGATGGAATCATTCAAGGAATCCGAAAAGATCCAGAAGAAATTCCTAAAGAAATCCCGGGAAAACACTTGAATTAATCTCGGGAGAAATCCCTAAAAAGACCTGGGAAAAAATCAATGAAGTAATTCCATGAGAAATCAATGAAGGAATCCTAGAAGAAATTCTTGAATCCTTGAATAATCCTGAAGGAATTTCTAAATTACGAAGAAATCCCGGGATCAATACCTGATGGAATGCTGAAAGGAATAACTAAGAAATCTTAAGAAATTCCGGGTGGATTTTTTTAATGGAATTCCAGAAAGACTTCCTGGAAGAATTCTCGTCAGAATCCTGGAGGGCGACCCTAAAAAGATCAATGAAGTCCTGGAAAGAATCTCGAGAGGAATCCTGGGAAAACCGCCGGAAAAATCAACGAAGAAATCCCAATATGGAGTTTTGAAGGAACTCAGGGTGGAATTCTTGATAGAATCCATGGAGAAACCCTAGGCGTAAACCCCGGAGAAGTTTCTAATGAAATCCCTGAAGGATTCCCGATGGAAATCCAGAGAAAATGCTATAAATCCCTGAAAGAATCCTGGGATAAATCAATGAAGGAATTTTTGAAGGAATACCTGAAGAAATTCTTGACGAAAAACCAATTGACAGTTTTAAGAAATCTCTGGAGAAATCCCTAAAGGAATTGCTCAAAGAAGCTCTGACAAAAAATTCCTGACGGTAACGGAAAACATGAATGTAAAACATCGTTCTCCCATAGTGATTTCCATGCAAACTTTGAAGGGTTTGTGCACTCTCAATTTTCAACCAAATGAGCTGAAATTTTGGGAGAAGGCATAGAATTTGGTTAAGAATCGGTAAGCGATGTGGAGCACAAACGGTTTTTTGGACCACGCTAATGCGATATGTTCTGGAAGTGGTTGTTAACTTTATCGGGCAATAGTATCGGGCTTCGGCTAAACAAGAGAACTGGAATTGCTCCTCAGCCGATAAGCCGAATCAGATAGCAGATGGTGACCTGGCATGGACGGCGGAACGGATCAGAATGCACGGAAGGTAGTACGGCCCAGATGGTGGCACGGCACGGTTGGAATCTACTTAACAGAATTCCAACAACAACACAGAATGCCTTACGATTCTGGGACGCTTGTGTGGATACCAGTTTTCCAAGTATTTAGTGGTTCTATATGAAGGTGGTTTGTAAACAGCATGTATTCAAAGACGTAGATTGATATGGTGCAGGCCTCGACTAGGCGCTGTTCATAAACTACCTAGGTTCATTCTTGACCTTCTCAGACAAACTACACCTACCTCCCCCCCCTTTCCATCTTCGTAGACTTTTACCCATTCAAAAATTAAAAAATGTGTGTGGAGCGTAGACTTTGGCAAACGACCCGTCTGGGATTCCTTCAATAGCTTTGACCCGGATTCCTCCTGGAAAGTACACCTGAGAAGAATTTTCCTCTGATTTCTTAAGAACTACCTTCTGAGATTACATCCGGAGTTCCCAAACTCCAAATTCAAAATTCCCTCCGGAATGTATCTAGAAATTAATTTCGACAATCTTCCAGGGGTTCCCGAAGCAATTTCTGATAGATGCTCAGAATAAATTCCCGATATTATTGTAGAATTCCCAGAAGTAGTTAATGAAAGAATCCCGGAAGGAGCTCTTGGTAGAATCCCGGAGAAAGTTTTGGAGTAATCCAGAAAGAAGTGCTTGTCGATTTCCTGGAAAGATCCCACAGAGAATTCTTGAAGAAATCCTAGAAGGAACGCGCATGAAATGCCTGGAAGGAATCCCAGGTGGATTTTTTTAAGGTCTGTAGGAATCTTGGAAGGAGTTTCTGCAGCAATCCCCGAGAGAACTCCTGGAGAAAAACCCGGTGAAATTGCTGGAATTCTCAGGCATATTTTCCAGGAATAACTTCTGGAAATAAACAAAAACTTTTGAAGATATTCCAAAAGAACCCACTAGGATAATCTAGGATGGAATTCCTAAAGAGTTCCCGGGAGTGGAGCGGACCTGGTGTGATGGTTAGAACACTTGACTTTCACGCCGAGGACCTGGGATCGAATCCCACTCCCGACAAACTCACAAAATGTGAGTTCTTCCTTCGGAAGGGAAGAAAAGCGTGGGTCCCGAGGGCTAAAAATCTCGTTAATACAGATAAAAAAAAATCCCGGGACTTATTGTGAAATCCCGGAAGATATCCCTTGAAGTCCGAGATGGAATCTCTTAAAGAATCCTAATAGGAGTTCCTGGAAGAACCTTTTAGAAGTTTAAAAAAGGATCCTAGAGGGAACTTTTGAAAGAATCCCAAAAACAATCGAAGATGAAGCTTCCTCCGAAATCACAAAAGAAAATCCTTAAAGAATCATAGAATAAATTTGTGGAGAAACCAAGGAAAAATTCCCAGAGTAATCTCAGGAAAATTTTCTGGGGTAATCCTAAAAAGAATTTCTGGGAGGAACCTAGGAATCAATTGCAAAATAAATTCCGAAACTCCTGAAGTAATCGCAGGAAGTTTTTCCGCAAGAAATTATTGAAAAATTCTCTGGAAGAATCTCGGGAGTACTTTCTGAAGGAATCCTGGCAAGTGCTCTTGAAGCAATCCCAAACGGAAACTTTTTTGGGATCTCAGGAAAAACTCCTGGAAGAACCCTGGAAGATTTACATCCATGTGAATACATTAACTTCGAATGTTAAATCTGGGCAGAGGACGCAATCAGTGAAGTACTAGAGTTGTAGTAATGAGCTGAATTTTTGTATGGCGAGATGCTATATTCTCCGTTTCTGCAATGAAATGGTGCAAAAAGCGTACAACAGTATGCTAAAATATTGTGTAATTCTCAAGATATTCACTTCAAAAGTACTATCCTATAAATAGGATGCTTGGGGGATATGAGTTAATATACCCTCAATTCACTATTGTACCATCTAACTACTCATGTGTGGAAAGTTTTACATCCATATGTATCGCTACAGCACGACTATTACCAATGCCAACGTGCAAGTTCCCGGAATTCCAGGCGCTTAACTTCCTCCGATTAAAGTGCACCGCCACGCCGCGCCGCTCTCTGCCAGCCAAGAAGGCGCGAAGTCGTAAAAGTGCGTCGATAGCAGCCATGCAGCCAAATTCAAGTCGCAACGACATTCTCTGTAGTCATCTAGTAGCTCTATACCTGACTAGCTAATGCAATATCGTTGTAGCTCGCTGCTGCTATGAGCAATGATAAGTATTTGCCTGCCGGACGACGACGACGACGACGATGACGGAATTCATGACTGTTGGTGGTACCTACCAACGACTCTGAACCGCATTAGCAGGCCCGAAGCGACCACGTGTAGCGTAGCGTCGTTGTCGTCGATTCGCTTTCGGTGTACAAACAAAAGTAGCAACAGCGTAACCTGAACGCCAACGGCTGTGACGACAGCGAGCAGCAAGAGCAACAGCCTACTACTACTGGTGCTACACACTTGGCCCAGCCAGCCAGCAGTGAAGATATGTACTCTTTTCCGGCGTTGTTGGTGCTGCTTCACCTCATTGGCATTAGACGGGTATGGTGGGACAAGCGAGCGAGCGAGCGGTAGGCATAAATGGTCGACTGTTGCCGGGATGTCTAGCGCGATCCGCTGCCGCGCCGTGCCACGCCGAGCCAAGAGGAACCCAAACAAGAAAAGAAACGAATCAAATAAAGGCAAAAGCATCGGCGGCAGCAAACGAGCGAGCGAGTGGCGGCACGCTGAATGTGTTGTTTTTTGTTGTTTTGTTTGGTGTTCAAGTTCCGCAGGGTAGGGATAGGGACGACGACGGAGCGGATCGACGAAGGAAGAGACCTTATAAGGGCTTGGCTTCTTGGATGGATCCTGGGCCTGGGCGGACGCGCGAAGACGACGGCCACGACGACGAATGTGAAACGTGTGCATATAAGCCTAACGTTTGAATATTTTCCGGTGCTGATGGCGATAATGGCGCAGCAGCGCATTCAGTTCCAAGAACTGATCATCCAAATATTGAATTATTTTTCGAGAAAGAAAAGAATAGAATTTAAAGTTTTACAAATTAGCTGATCGAGCCAGTAGTTTTCAAGGTCTCGAAAAGATTCCGATTTGACATTCTCAAAATTCACGTTTTCGATTCGAACGCAGGAACATCAGCTTAGTGGGAACGAGCGGAAACGTGAATAAACGAACAGTAGGTAGAAGGTAAACGTGCCAGACTTCTTGACGCTAGAGGTTGTGTTCACTTGTTGTTCTTGATACACGCCAACTGTATATCCAAATGATTTAATCATTAAAAAATGAATTTTCAATTCTATCTTGAAAACTGTGGTATTGTACGGCAATGAAACGTGGTGTGTATCTGCCGTATCGCGTTCTACCTGGTCCACCCAGCGTGCTCTATGCGCTTCATGCCTTCTTGCGCCAACCGGAACACCAACTTTGTAGCATCGTTGTCCGGTATCCTTGCAACATACCCTGCCAAACGTAACATCCCGGCTTTGGCCAACTTTTGGATGCTGGATGCATCGTAGAGTACAACGAGCTCGTGTTTTATCCTTCACCACCTCACTCCGTTCTCCCGTTCTCCTGAACACGGCCCAAGAGCGTACTTAGCACACATCGCTCGAAAACTCGGAGTGTTTGCAGGCAGGACCTTTCGAAGATTCGTGGTCATAGATGACCACCGGTCTTATTAGTGTTTTTTTTGTAAATGGTATATTTGGGGCGAGTATCTTTTTTGACTGAAGTTTCTTCTGGAATTCACAGAAGGCATAACTTTCACTTATAAATAATGCACCGCCATATTTCACGACTCACATTGTTGTCAGCCGTCAGTAAGGATCCGAGATAGACGAAATCCTCTAATATTTCGAAGGTACCGTAATCCGGGGTCAAATTGATCACTTTAAAACAACTTTTGCGGATAACATCAGTAGCAATTCAAATATTGCCAAAAGAGTTTCTGTAAAACCAGTACCCAGTGGATCTCCATGGAACCATGTGACAGAATTTTGTTCAACAAATTCAAACTTTTAGTTAAATAACTCCAAAAATCAAAAAATTGGAAATGCCACTTTGGGGCGAAATTGATCAGTATACAAATAAGCATCGGTTGAAAAGGAAAATTTCCTTCTCCGCTTAATTTTGCTCTTCTAAAACCGAATAACGCGTTTAAAATCTTACAACTAGTGAATTTAATACTTAAAATGCAAAATTAAATTTTGAAATTTCCCCTTAAACGCCTAAAGGTAGGCAATTTCATTTGAAATAAATTATGTCTCTCACAATAAATGACTATTTAATCAGAAAATAAACTTTTTTTTAACTATGTCTTGTTCTGATTAGCTACATAACTTCCCAACCAAGGCTCCACAAAAATGTTAAAACAGAGAATTTACGGGAAGTCCTATTAGCAATCGATTGTTTAGTAGCAATGATTTCAGCTAAATGAGAAATATTTTGCAAATTCCTTAGAAAATAAGGCAAAACTAACTTTTTTCTAAAAAAAATAAAAGTCTTCGCTCATCTCTAGACATCTACGAACCAGATGACGTTAAAAGTTTAAGATCATTACGACGCTTAAGAGTTCCTAGTATGGAATTACAATGTAGTATCCGAAAGATCAATTTCACCCCGTTGATCAATTTGACCCCGGTTTACGGTACCCCTGTCTATTATGACCCGAGTTCAAAATTGTCATTTTCAATGAGTGAAATCAACGTGAATTTTAAAAATGCTCAACTGAGGATCAAAATAAAATTCGTTTTGGTGAATGTTTTGTTTCCCTTATTCATTCGTTTTTCTGTCACTGACAATTTTCACTGAGAAACAAAACTAGACCAAAACTCCCTGTTATACTTTCAATCACCACAAAACTTGGGTATAGTAATGGATTGGAATACTATCCATCTGTTACATTTGTTCATTGAGTCGAATTTTGTGTTTGTTAACAGAATTTGATTATTTTACGCACATCGTAAGAAAATACTCATGACAGGGAATTGAATGAAAAAGAGAGGCATTCTGCTGACAATGAATGTGGCGAAATGAAAAAATGAGAAGGTCAATTTTCATTTTAAATCTTCGAATTTTTTACACTCTGATCATGATACTACTTCCTAAACGAATGCTGTCGTATTCGGTTCAGCCTACTGTTGTGACGGGAGGTACACAATATGACTGATCTATCCTTCTCAATACCTACTACCATGCACTTTGTTTTTGACACATTCACCACTAGTGAGATCTATTCAGAGTGTCTGAAAGCTCATGTATACATGAATGAGACAGTGTGCCATGTGCTGGTTTGAAATGCGTTTCAAGAAAATTTGTGAGATTTGAGATCATAGCATGCTCATGAAAAATGTAGTGTACGTGCCTCAATGAGACGTCTCGTGAGACTCGTCTCATTGAGATGTCTGTCAGTTTAAATCGAATTGGATCGAAGTGGTTTTAGAGGCCTAGATTAGTTCGTGTGAACCTGGTCCTACATCATAATCAAGGCAGGAATACCGAGATCGATGATTGTTCGAGAATTCATCCCACTTATCTACGAGCGGTAATAGCGGTGGTTCGGATATTGACGTTTCTTGGAGGAAAATCAAAGCGGTTCGGTTAACCTTCCTTCGCTAACCGTTCGGTAGCGCCTACCGTTGCATCCCACATCAAAATCGCAACCGCTAGCTTGTGGCCACCACCGCCATTACCGGTCGCGGATTAGAGGGAAAACTGGGCGGATCAAATCAATATTGGTATTGGTTGTATCGATGAAGACGGCAATATCCCTGACCATAGCCCACATCATATTCCAAGCTTTGAAGGTCTCGTCAACGAGCCTGTGTGGGCCGTATCACCCCAACAATTTACAACTGCTTACCATAATAAATCTCATTTTTCAACATTGCGGTATGTAGTGACTACTGTATTAGTCACAGAAGACACCTCAAAACTATGCTCGTTTCTAGTCGCCCCTCTTTCCAAATCGATGATGGTATTTGTAGGTTTAAAATTAAAGAACCATTGTTGAAACTTCTATTATCACCAAATACAATCGATCCAAAGAATAACTTTGGCACCATTTCCCTTCAACTCAAGCGACCCTTCATCTTTGTCCGTTAGTCAAACAGAACACGCTCAGAAAATCACACACGATCACACATGATCCAAAGCATGATCCAAAGCTTCTCCACTCCCGGATAAAGTCAATCCAATCCCAGCTGAACATCATATGGAAATTGTAATTTAAGTGTAGAATTCGAGAGTAAATTAAAATGGTATTCACGATCGGGTAATAACAAGCTGTACGTGGAGCTTGTCTCATTCTGTCTCAATGAGATGTCTCATTGAGACTCGCAATGCCAATGTGATGCGCAGTAACGTCGCGAGTCTCAAGCTCACGGAATTTTCATGTGCTCACAGCCAACTTTTCTCAATCTCGTATTGAGATTTGTGCGTACAGATACTCTGGATCTATTCTGCATCGCGATTCAGGTAGGTGTACGTACAGCTCTGCCACCGCTCCAAATGTTCTGGCGATAGTGTCCATGTCGTCCGCAAAGCACACAAAATGACCGGATTTTGCGAAAATCGTTCTCCGGCCATTGATCCCGTCTCGTCGCAACACACCTTCCAGAGCGATGTTGAAGATTAGGCATGAGAGTCCGTCACCTTGTCGCAGTCCCCGGCAAGATTCGAATGTACTGGATAGTTTACCTTGAAATTCTAACGCAGTTTTTGCGCACTATCTATCGTTGCTTTGAGTAGTCTGGTCAGCTTCCCAGGAAAGCCGTTATCGTCCATGATTTTCCACAGCTCTGCGCGCGGTCGATACTGTCGTACGCCGCTTTTAAATCGATGGTGATGCGTTTGGACCTGAAATTCACGGCATTCGCCACACGGTGAAGATCTGGTCCGTTGTCGACCGGTCGTAGATGAAGCCGGCTTGATAACTACCCACGAACCCGTTCGCAACCCAAGGTGTCTCACAATTTAAATCTTCATAAAAAATTGTTTTTCAACAGTCAAGTTTCAATAGAATAAACATGATTTCTATCCAATGGGTGTCCTTGAGGCCAATAAGCCTTCTTCTTCTTCTTTGTGGCTCTATGTCCGCACTGGGATTTGGCCTGCCTCGCTTCAACTTAGTGTTCTTTGAGCACTTCCACAGTTATTAATTGAAGGGCTTCCATTGCCTGCCATCGCATGAATTTGTATATTGTGAGGTAAGCACGACCGGAACGGGAATCGAACCCGCCGTCTCCGGATTGGCTATCCATAGCCTTAACCACTATTTTGGGTAAATATGTAGCTTTACTCAAATTTGGGCTGAATGAGGTGGATCTTTGGTTGAATTTACCTACTCTTGAGTATATTTTTAGCTGGATGTAAAGGCAATTTACCTAGCGTGAGTTTAATCGGTTTACTCAAATTTTAGCTTATTGGGCCGAACTGTGGGATTGCATCAAAAGAACTCAATTTCGGGTAGTTTGGCGATTCCGTGTAGGTATATCGAAAAGCCTATTTCTCTCCGTTTTTCTATTTTTCTCTTAACCTTCCACTCTCATTAGCTCACACGCTCTGTTTGAATACCATTTTTTCTCTGTCGAAATAATTCAGAGATTCTTCATAAACTATGTAACGCTATTGTAGGAGGGAAACATTCTAAAACAGTATTACGCTTCTCATAAAATACCAAATTTTCCATTCCAAAACAAACCCGGCAGAAATCCTTGAAGAAATCCCAGGAGAATTCCTTACAGGAATTATGAGAGAAATATCTGGAAGAATCCTGATAGCAATCCTGGTTGTAAGCTCGACAGGCATCTCTGAAAGAATCAGGAATCCGGGTACTTATACCTAAAAGAATTCGCATTAGATCCTCTGAATATATCTTGACAGGAATCTTTCAAAGAATGTCAGAAGGAATCCTTTAAATAATCTTAGCAGGAATCTCTGATGGAATGTCGGGTAGAATTCCTGAAAGAATCATTTTAGGATTTTCCAAAGCAATTCCGGCAGAAATCCCTGAAGTTATTCCTGAAGGTATCCCGTTGAAAATATCAGATGGAATTCTTAGGAGAATTATGGCAGCAATCCCGGTTTGAAACTAAGCAGGAATCCCTGAAAGCATCATAGAAAAAATCCTGGAAGGAATCATTGCAGAAGTTCCTGAAAAAAAAACTCCGTAAGAATTTTTGAAGGAATTCCATCGGAAATTCCGGCATGAATTCCTCAAAAAATCCAGGATTGCCTGAACAAATCTTGGCAGAAATCTATATTCTCTCATATTCCTTTTCTAAAGGAATTCCGGCAGGAATTTTTGAAGGAATTCCAGCACGAATTCTTGCAGGGTTTTCTAATGCAATCCCTGCAGAAATCCCTGTAGAAACCTCAGGAGCAATCTCTACAGGAATTCCAGAAGAAAGATTTTCGACAGGAATGCCTGAAGCAATCCCGGAAAGAATTCCTGAAAATATCTTGTGAAAATCTCATCTAATTTATTCACCCTTCCATCTACCTTAACCCTCTTCCTTCAGTAGGTTGGCTCCAGAGGAACGTTCTCCTCCATTTGGGAAATATGTACGCAAAATGTGGTAGAAATTGGTTAAGGCATTCCAGAGTTATACCAGAACATGCATGCATTTATACATACAAACAGCAAAACATACAAATATACAAACACACGATGAGAAAACTGATCTGGTCATAAGTCTGTGTTATGGAATTTCGACGTAAGAAAAAGTGTTGTCGAATCGTTCTTTGGGAGCTTTGTTCTAATCGCTCTCGTGGTCGCGACATTCCACTCAATCGAGACTCCATCCGTTCAAGGTTCCCGTATATGCCCGCTCCTCCGATACTGTTGTTGATCTGTTTCTCCCTCTTTTGACAGTTCGATTTCGCATCCTTACACTGAACCAAATAGGGGAAGGTGGGGTAATATGCACTCCCTAAGCAAACGTGGCCTAATAACTAAGATTAAGACGATTTTATGAGTGTCTTGCGTATTGAAAGTTAGTTTACTTACTTTCAAACATAAAGTGACGCCAACTTTTGGTCCACGTAATATAAATTTTACCAAATCAAATTAACAATTTAAAAAAGTGTTACGTTTTGGGTGCTGACAAACTGTTGGGGGCAAAACACACCTTGACGTGGGGCAATACGACCTCTGGCATTTTCCGCTTTGAATTCTAATAAAATACCAGGCGGCTCCATCTTACTATTTACGGCAGCAAATGGAAGGTGTAGGAGGCGGATGGTAGTTAGTAGGTTGATTCCATATAATCAGCGCGCAATTGCTTAAATTGTGTGCGCTTCAAATTAGACAATCTTTCCAAATGTGGAAAATCATCGTTTGCCACGCTTTTCATTCGAATATTCTCGTCATTCATCGTTCGGCTCAATTTTACGTCTAGTTTCATTGTACCTGACGGAACTCCACTTATATAGTGAAACAGCGTGAGGGTGTTTTGCCCCGGGGGTGCGTATTACCTCAGCTTACCCTACTTCTTATTTATATTTTATTGCACATAACGCTACAATACTCCTAAGAAATTATTACGAAATCATTTCAGTGGGCATCCTATGAAATATTTTTTGGGCGATTTAAAAAAAAACGTCGCAAAGTGGAATCGAACTAGCGACGTCGAGGACGGAGAACGAGTGCTTGACTTACGCGCTCATCGACGCTTCGGAAATTGAGGTGGTTGGAGCCCAATTATAAGTTTGTTTTTTTTTTGGGATTTTTCTTATGATTTCAAAAAGAGCGTTTTTAAGACCGGTCAAATGAATTTCTTAAGAAATATTTGCCTCAGTGTTCAAACATATAAATATACAGGGAATGACCAAAATGTTTGGGATAGGTAACTTTTTTTCTTTCACAAAAAAATTCAACATGCTGTAACTTTTGATGGAGTACATCAAAACATCTCAAATTTTGGCTGTTTGTCAATCTATTATGTGGTGCAAATTTGAGCCCGATTGGTGAATCTTTCGCATATCCAGTGAACCGAATTTAATGAAATTTTTAACGTTTATTAACATTACATTAATAATTGATACGTCGTTATAAAATGTAATATTTTCTCACAACGAGTAAAGTAATACTGGTTTGACATTTTTACCCATATAGGGGAGATTAAGTCAAAATTATAATACCACACAGAAATTACTAAATGTGTCCTTCCTTTAATCCAATTAGGCTCTATTATATCTTAATAGGAAATTCTTGAGAACAGAAGTAGAATATCTATGAATATCAAAAAATGTATTGACATTGGTGTTAAAAATTTACATTTTTTTCAAGAAAGATCCAAAAAGTGTCAATCCATGATAACTTTTTTTCATTCAGATCGCGGTTTATACCAGATCAGATCAATCACGACGGAACAACCATTGACATGTACTGTCAGTCTAAGCTAAGGGCCCAGCTGGACATCATCAGAAATGTCACCCTAGTGGAGGATTTAAGAGTCATGGGTGCAGTGTTGTACTTGGAGTTTACCTCATTGAGACACGCAATACTAATGTGATGTGCACCAACATCGAGAGTCTCAAGCTCAGGGAATTTTCATGTGCTCACAGTCAACTTTTCACAAGCTCGTATTGAGATTTGTGCGTACAGATACTCTGGCTAAGGCAATCGAAATGATGATCGCTCTAGAGTTCTAGAGTTCATCGGAGTGATTCATCCACCTTTCAATAACCTAACGCCCGTCCGCCAAGAGGCTTCCGTTCTTGTCCCTGCATATTTTGGCTCGCGATACGTTGTGGGATGCGTTGAGCTGATGGTAGCTGCTGCTTTCTTATTAGTTGGCAATGGCACAGCAGCTCCATTTCCTTGCACTTCGCATTTTCTATGCGGATCCACAGTTTTCGCTTCTGTTTGTATCGTTCCACGTTCTACCGGGTTCCTTGCTGCAGCATTGCCGCCCGCGCTGCGTTCTTTTCATCCATAATCGCTCTGCAGTCTCTGTCGAACCATTCGTTCCGTCGACTCCGTTCAACGTACCCGAAGTTGCTCTCAGCTGCGATGTTGATGGCTGCTCTTTTTTTTTTTATTCCTGTTCGGGTTTGTCACTGCGACCAGTTTTTAGATCTATTGTGACATTACCCGTATCCTTAGTGTAGTGCATGTCGCATTCATTTACTCAATTGCCATTGAGGAGCAATAAAGTATCGATTTTGATACAGTTTTTGTTTTGTTTTCTTAGAAAACAGAACAAGAGTACTGATATTGGCCATGCATCGGAAATCCACCATCACCCTTGTTTTACTGCTAAATTCTCCCCAGAAGGAACCGGGGTTTAACATTAGCTGCAATATCATTTCAATATTGGAACATGTGTTCAGTAATAAGGATTCTAGTATGTTCCTTACGTACTAGCACTTTCCAGTCTTCGAAGAGTTAGTACATGCATGGATCCCTAACCCAATTTGATTTCCTTTGCATTGAGTTTAGCCTCAGATGGTGAGGTTTTTAACTATATGCAAAGTAAAGCTGGTAAACTCAGTTTTATTCAAAAACTGGAAGTCACCAAAACACCAGTAGTAAGGACTAAATACTCTAATTCCTTGAATTACCAGAACACATATTCGAACATTGAAAGCTAGGACAACACTAGATTTCGGTTTGGTAGATCTATCACCGCAACGCAACCCAAAAAGGCGATCTACCTACGCTACGGGCTCCGTTAAAGATCGAGCATCTTTTAAACCCCCTCAACCATTCATCCCTCAGCACGGGTCGCCTGACACCTTGGATTGGGGTTACCTGTTTGGTGGACTTTTACCCCCGGAACAGGTGGTCCGTAGTGCTATTCTAAGCCGGCAGCTACACGGGCAATGGCAATGGCTGCTCTTACTGTACTCGAGCAGTCCTCCAGAGGGGCCACATGAAGCTCGCCCTGGTCTGGCAACGCTACCTCGAGATTATGCGCTTGTGTTGAGGCGTCGTCGAATTGCTTTATAGTTGCTCTAGGTTGTACCGTGGCACACGCCAGTACCGTACATTGTTAATGACAAAGAGTTTCGATGTAAGTCGATGTAAGCGCTACGATTGCTCCTGACGTCGATAATGTCGGAGAAGTGCTGTCCATCAATCAGAACGTGGTGGATTTGCGATTCCGTCTGCTATGGTGATCACCAGGTGTAACGATAAGGGAGGCTGTGTTGGAAAAAGGTTACGTATGGACATGTTTTTGGAGCAGAATCGATGAGTCGTATGCCGTTTTCTTTCGTCAACTGGTGGGCGCTGAACTTCTCAATGGTCGGTCTGTATTCCTCCCTTTGGCCAATCCGAACATTTAGGTCTCCTATGATGATCTTGACGTCATGGCTTGGGCAGCGCGTCAGTGCTTCCGGAGTGAGGGCTGTGAAGATTTATTATGCTGAAGTTGAAAAATCGGCCCTTGATCTTCAACCTGCACATTCTTTCATCGATCAGCTGTTCCCAGCTTACGTGTATTGCCGCAACTCTGGTAGATGGTATGATTACCTCTAAGCGTTCGTATCATAAATCCTGCGGGGCGGACGCCAATGCTCTACTTTCCGGATGACCATAGTGCATAGTTGGACTTAGAGTCCACGCCTTGCAATTTGGACGCCGATCAGTCACCCCTTCAGTCACATGTGGAACAGGCGCTGTTGTGAGACGCTACTTCTGGAGAACAGACGCTAAGGTTTGCAGAGTTGGTTACCCGACCTGCTCTGAGATTGCTCGCACTTTCCGGTCAATACCACGGGAAGATAGGGATAGGAGTTACTAGGAAGATACTAAGGATCTCAATGGGATCTGTGTAACGCACCTATGTTGACTTTATAATGATCATCGTTGTCCCACAGATACTATTTACATCGGTGATTTCACTTGAAACTTCACTAGAACTAACCACAGCAGGCAGCAAAACAACGCAACCCTTTGTCAGTAGATAGTTATGACATATGTTCGACTCATGCGATGATGATGGAGGATGCAGTTTAGCAAAAGTCAAAAGCCCTGCCGAAAGGTTATCGTGTATTTAGTAAAAGCTAAAGCAGCCAAGCCGCTAGTTGCCAGCGACGGCGACCGATGACTTTGGGTTGGCGCATAGCTTGCGCTTAGTTGAGTTATGACAGATGGGCTGCGGTACGTTGGCCGGTCCGGCGCTGTGATCATAGTGTACAGTAGTGGTCAGCCGTCTGCCTGCCTGCGGCATGGCGGCAATGCGGTGGTCATCATCGCTCTGTTATGGCCATTATAGTAAAAAACAGAGTGATTTGTTCACACGTGAATCGCCGCCCCGCGCGAACGTTTGCTGCGGTAATTAGCGGTTTTAATTGTACACACACAAGTTTTGTTTTTCATCGTTTTTTTTTCTTTCAGGGACCATTCATAAATCACGTAGACTTGTTTGGGGGCTGGGTCTGGTCAAAGCCTACGCTCCATACAAATTTCAAACTTTTTGTATGGGCGAAAGTCTACGTGGGTCTGAGATGGCCAAAATTTGGTCTACGTGGTTTATGAGCAGTCCCTCAGTTGTTGCCCCCATGTCAGACGGCGGACTGAGGCTTCTCCGGTCCTCGGTCATGGCGGGCTTGCACTTTAACAGTGTTTAACCATCATCAGGCACCACACAAGAGGCGCAGACAATGTGCGATGGGTTATCTTCATCAAAGTGAAATATAGCCGCCGGCTCATGTGCGGCGACGACGGTTAGTGGCGGCACGCTGACTGGTTTGATGGCGAAACATCTCCGCGCTACGGTCGAATGTCACAACAGATCCGTCAGAAGTGCCAAGCGGGGAAACACATAAACTATTATTTTAGTTTTCAATAATTGCGTGATTTCTGCATGTGAATACTAGAATTGAACGTTCACGCATGGCAGTAGTAAACATGCGATGAAATTTTGTCTTCCGTTTGTGCAAGAACCTTGGCAAGAACACAACTTCTGAAGATATATAACACGGATTTAGCTAAAATGCTATACTCAGTATACTGAGTAGAGCATAAGACGGCCATCTTTTGGAATACAAACTCGCAACATGCAAGTGATGTTTGTGAATACTCATAGGTCGAAATAATTGATCAATCAGCCTTCATTTATAAATCTGCCCCATATGAATAAGAAATCAAGCAAACATAGGGCAAACATGCGGTTACAAGCAGCGTCACAAACATTACATAGCTAGTTGCTTCGTCATCCAGATCCCGTCTCGTCTCTTAGCGTCGCCTACATCCATACATGACCAAAGCAACTTTTTCCAGCCTGTATCCCTGTTTCCTTATGTGGCTTATAGAATGCAATGTCGTGTGTACCACTGCTTGTGGTTCGACAATGACTCAAGCTCCATAAATTGCAACTTTTAATGATTACCAATCACCCCCGCGAGCATGCAGTTTTGATGTCACAGGAATTAGGCGCATAAATGTTCCTGGACTCAAATCACTACATTATACTGGGCGAAATTCAAATGACAAGAAATGACTTGGTCAACAAGATCAACAAGCTTTTTCGATTCTTTTTAGCGTCCAAAACAACTGCAAAATTTTGGTGCGATTGGTTGCGATTCTATTGAAGGCTGTTCGAGCCCGTATTTAGTTAATCATTAATATTACCCAACTTCTTTTCTCGATCAGCCTAGATCAATGTTGAGATCAGGTGAGATTTAATTTTTTTTCTATAGTAGAAGACTGAAACTGTGCTTAGCTAATGCCTTTAAAAGCGCTACTGTGGCAAATCTAGCAGTACCATTCAGTGTATCTAAATATGTGTCGCTCACATTTTCATTAAATTGTTTTGTAAATGCGTTGATTTTCCGCATTTGAAAAAAAAATATAGTGAATTTAAATCGTACTTACAAAAATATTGAAATCGTGTTTATGCCTACTTCTCAAACCGTTGTTAATTGAACTTTTATTAATCGAAATAGAACGAACTGTGAACACATATGAACAGAACACTCGGTATGTATTCTCAACCAGATTGATTTATCATTGTTCTTAAAAGGACTTTTTCAACGACTGAAAGTCAATGTTTGGTCACAAGTAGTCAGACTGGTGGAGAATTTAAAAACAATTACAAACATATGTTATGTGAAAAAAGTGCAAAAATATCGGTTTGTTGCCGAGGACTGAAAATCTCGATAATAAGGAAAAATATTAATAATAAATATCGGTGTATTTTCAAATGTAGTTACGTTTTTCCAAATCCACATCCAGATTCAAATCAACGAGCTTCGTATAAACTTGAATGCTTGCTGTGTTTTAAATCAATTATCAAATAAGTAAATATGGCATATTTAAATGGAATTTTACGCAGAATTTTTGGTATGTTATCAAATTAACTTCAGTAAAATTTGGAATTCCTCCGAGAAGCTTCAACTGATAGGGTCTGGAACCATTTGGGCAGGAGCACCTATTTGGGCACTTGCTGCTACAGCTCAGTCAATTTTGAACCGGTTGACTTGATTTTTGAGACCCGATCAGATACGCACAGTATCTAGCCATGTCAAGTCAATCGGTTTGAAATTGACTGAGTTATAGCATCAAGTGCCCAAAATAGGCGCTCCTGCCCAAATGGTGCCTGACCCTATTCATGTTTTTTGCTTGGAAATTCCATGAATAAGTCCGCCTACGAGTTGAAACGCAATTTTTCTCGTCAATTAGCAAAAATATGTTCTTTTCATAATTTTGACAAAAAACTAATCACAATTCATGAATGTCTATTATAGGAGTATCCAAATATATTTTTATTTAGATTTCCAGAATCACACAAACCCTTCAGAAATACGTCTAGCAATTTTGCCAAAGAGCTCACATAAATACCAATAATTTTGTAGTCGATGCTTATGTTTAATAGTCACAGCATTTTTATTATCTTAGACAAAACTTAAACTGTAAGCTTGAATGTCAAGGAGTTTTTATGATTCAGTTCACATTCTCGACTTATAATTCAACACTTTTGATGTTTTCTAATCATTGAAAAAATCGTCCCCCTTTTTAGTATTTTCGCCCCCCACTTTTGATTACTTAAGTTTTCGCCCCCCTGGGCCTGATTTTCGCCCCCAAGGGGGCGATTTCGACCACTTTGGGAATCACTGGCCTAGATAGTGTCGTTAGCGTGTCATCGCAAAATGGCTTCTTCAAAATCATTGACCGAAATCAACTTCACACAACATTGCACCAATACATATTTGTAAAAAATCGACACTTATCTTATTTTATAAAATAATCAATTTCACGCGAGATATTCGGCATAAATATGTATTCACACTACTTCAAATACAAGCCTCTTTCCAAGTAATCACGATACTAAGCATTAGTTCACTCGAAAGTAGAAATTTTTAACGATTTGTTTCGACCCACGTTTCGACCGCACTAAACTGTGGTTGGCGGTGTTTACCACCCACCGCAGTACCAACGACGACGGCGGCAGCGCGGTAATGTCTTTTGGCGCGCACAATCATTGATTATTGCACGCAGTGATGTCGATCCTGCTGGCCAAAGCATCAATGAAAATGATCGAAATCAATAGAGGTAATCACGTTCAAATGTATGCGTGCCTTTTTTTGTAGATGTAGTTGTGAAACTGCGAGGAAAATATTTGTTTTACCCAATTCGATTGGGTAATATTTGCATATGCAATCTGAATAGCCTTTCAATCGGCGCGCACTTTTGTGTGAGGAAAAACTTGCGCTAGTGTTCGTGTGTTGAAATGTCACTTATCTCTATTAAAAAATCCAGTCAAACACATTGGTTATGCGTCATAAAATCAAAAATAATTTGTGGGGTGATTATTTTTTAACTTTTTTACCACAATTGTTAGTGAAATAAGCAAAGCATTATAATTTACGGAATCTTCACCAAGCGGTCCGCCAGCACTGCTGTTGCAGCAAACATAAACAGTGAGAGAGTGTACCAAAATAATTCGAACATTTCTAGCTTGTTGCATAAAAAATCTAACATTTTTCGTGACATCTGGATATGTTTCCTTGTTATTCATTGAAGTAGAGTAGTTTACTGCTTGAGTTGCTTTCAAATGATTCATATTCTCGAAATGTTTACATTGGAAGTACCGAGACAAAGAGGTGCTATTTTTGTTTGTTTGTTTATGGAATTGGTATAGAAAGGCTACACAACTACTATCGTGCTTGATGATTGTTTGGAATAAGAATCAAATAAGAAGAGCAAAATTTGAGCTGACACGCTAAGGGGCCTTAATTGACTATGAATAACACTACACTGCAAATTTTGTTTGCTGGTATTCAGCAAACTTTGCCGATTTTTACTGAGTATAAGCAATTCTAGATTGAGTTTAAATAAGGGCGAAAGTAACATGAGAGAGTTCTCTTCACCGACTCTCTCTTCTGCAAATTAAAGTGACAAGATGCAAATTCAATCGAACTTTTTTACACTTAGACGCTAGATTGCATCGCAACCTAGCGATTTATGACCAAAAAATTCAACAATACTTGCATCTTGTCACTTTAATTTGAAGAAGAGAGAGTCGATGAAGAGAACTCTCTCATGTTACTT
The DNA here is from genome assembly GCF_035046485.1 of Aedes albopictus. Taxonomy (NCBI): domain Eukaryota; kingdom Metazoa; phylum Arthropoda; class Insecta; order Diptera; family Culicidae; genus Aedes; species Aedes albopictus. Next base: position 415,192,065 of record NC_085138.1, read on the forward strand.
TCGCCCTTATTTAAACTCAATCTAGAATTATTTTTCAACTTGATGAACCATCCAGCAATTTTGCTGAACTTCAGCAATTTATTTTGCTGATTTTTTTTGTGCTGGAAGCATTTAAAAAAATTGGTGTGTACAGAACTGTTCAGGTGGTACAGGGGATAGACAAAATGATCGGGACAGGCAAAATTTTCACTTTTCAAAAAATGGTCAAATAGCTGTAACTTTTTGAAAAGTGCATCCAAAAATCTAAAATTTTTACTGTAAGTTGATCAACTAGTTGTGTATCAATGGTCCAATTTAGGGGAAAGTCGGGGTATTCTACATCCGATAGTCAACTTTGAGCTGTTATATCTCTGGATTCAATTAATCAAATGCAATGAAATTTTGAGCGTTCATGACTTATATTATTAGCTTTGAAAAACTTTTTACATAACCTTAAATTGTTCACACGGAGGAAAATTATAGCGTTTAGAATATTTTTCTGATTTAACACCAAATTATCGAAAATTTCAACAAAGAAAGGAAGTAACAAAATAGACCAGTTTATTAAAAAATCAATAAATAATTTAAATCTGTAACTTTCTTTCTTATTAATGTTCTACGGGGTATGACTAAGTTTACGTAAAACTTGGTATGTTCGGCTTTCAGTCACAGAAAAGCGTTGATTATTTTAGATCATTGCCAACGTTTCGATCCTGTGGTTGGGATCTTCATCAGGGCCTATTTATTTTGAAAAGGAGGTTGATTATTCTAGATATGGGTTTGAATTACATTCGATCATACTTGGACCCTAGCACCTCGATTGAAATGGTGGGTGGGTACACAGTTCGAGTCACAACACTTGGCACTTTGGGAACACTTCTGTTCGTGCTGGCCGGGATGGAATTACTGCACGCATAAAAATCCGTTCCAGAAATCGTCAACAATTAGTCACGATTTCTTGAACAAGTTAGATTTTCCTTTACGATTATACACCATGAATCAAAATCACAATAACGTGAACTTTGTTCCATAGTGCAAACGTAACGCCTGCAAACTACGATTCCTTTCACAAAATTGAGAACTTAGTTCATGGCGAGAGGAATTTTGTTCACGGAAACATGAAGCCAAATCACGGTACCTGGAACTTAGTTCATGGTCTGCAAAATCGTTCTGCAGAGAAGAACACAGATTACGGAAACGTGAAATTCGATCCGGACATGGCAACGGGTTCACGGCTTCGGTCTTATTTTTTTGGACAGTAATTACGGGAATCAGAACTTCAGTACACTTTAATATAGTCTGCACTTTTCACTTTCAATTGAATAAAACTTACATTTTTCAATGATAATGTTGACGGCATAAGTTAAAAACCAACACCATCCACCATGATGAAACAGCGGCGGTGCACCGTGGAGATCCCGTTGTTTACCTGCTTCATCAACGTTGTGCGCTTGCTCCTTGGTTTCTGGAGATGCAGTCTGCTTCGGAATAGCCAAATAACACTTTTGAACGCGTCAGTTACAATCTATTGCGATTCATTTTAGCAAAACAGGATCATATATAACCAAACAAATGTTCGGGCACTAAAGATTGAAAGCACTTATGTTGCCGTGAGCGCGAGCGTTATCAATAATGACAGCGCGCGTGAATGAAATTCCCATTTTTGGAAACAAAATCCTAAATTCGATTTCTACTTTTCTCGATATCGTGAATTGAGATCCTGTTTTTGATTGCGTTACTAAATGAGCTATGGGACTGAGAAGGCTTGAACTGTGTTCCTAATTTTAAGATAATTTATCGCGAATGCTGGCTGCTTGAGTCACGTTCACGGGAACTATATCACGATTGTGATCAACCTATCTGATCCGTTCTCTATGATTTTCTGTTCATGGATATGGGAACGGATTTTTTCGCGTGTGTGGGGTGTTAATAGTGGTTTCTGCTTTTAGTAGTGTTGCGTGTACGTACACGCTGCATTACACGAACACCACTTGAGTTACTGGTTGAAAATAGTAAACAAAGATCAGCTGTTTCCAGCAAAATCAAATGGGCATATTTTCAACCAGTAGATTTGCATTAGTGTTCGTGACACCGCGCTGCGAAACCACTATAGTTGGCGGTGTGTCAGGGTGATCGGATGTGATTGTGTTAGTTGGGTGGTTAGACCGTTTGTATTTTGTCGATATTGGTTAGGGGTAGACGACGCATTTCTCTCTTCTCTTCTATTTTTGATCGTCGAGAGTGGATTTGCGTACGCACAGCTTAAATTATCGGTGTATGTCCGATGATTGACCGTGTTGGAAGTCATCGCTATATGACACATTTCCAACACTTGCAGAGCTTGACTCTTGTAGGTGATATCGACAATGGTGTTTTGTTGGATGTTGAAGCGGTGTTGGTGGTTGATGCAGTGGTCCATCAGTGCCGATTTCTCTTGCAGCTGCTGGATTTCGGTATCAGTGTAGTGGTAACCTTCTGCTAATCTAGCTTCGTGAGTGTTGACGTGGGTTTGGTGGCCATAAATGCGAGTGCGCAGCTTGTTGGTGCTTGTTGGTGGTCATCCCGATGTAGATACTGGGACAGTCTCTACAGTCAATTCTGTATATAGCGTTGTTTTTGTTGAGCGCCGGTATGGGGTCCTTGGCGCTTCTGTACAAATTCCCGACAGTGTTTCTGTTGCTGTGAGAGATGCCCATAACCAGCCCACTGTTGTTGATGATCTTTTAGATTGCAGGTGTTCGACCGTGGATGTACGGAATCGATCGATAGACAGCCGGTTTGTCTGTATTCTCGGATCGTCGTGGTTGATGAGAGTGTGGGGGTAATCGTTTTTGTGTAGGTGTTGGTGGATCAGCTGTCTATCGATCGATTCCGTACATCCACGGTCTAACACCTGCAATCAAAAAGATCATCAGCAACAGCGGGCTGGTTATGGACATCTCTCACTTCCTTGTTCTCCCCCTTGCTGAAATTCCTCATGCAGGTACAGTGACGATTCGTTCGTTGAGAGCTCGTTAGATGGGCTGTCTCGATGGTTGAACTTTCACTGGTTGGGGCAAAACCCAACTAAAAAGCACTGTCAATGTCAAAATAGATGTAAAAACGAGTTTGACGTCTGACCGCCGTCGCATCACAGCTCCTGTATACAGAACGTTTGCGCAAGTATGTGAGTGATCCGAGTCATATTTCCCGTCACTTGCGTGTGTCTAGAGCATTTTGATCAGTTGTCAGTTGCCCCAACGAACAAATACGATTCGCTAATCGGGGCGCAGTCGTGACCCAACCAGCGAATCCGGACTGTATAGCTGAGATTCCCACAAAAATTCCTCCTGATATTTCTTCAAAATATTCTACTGAGATCGCTTCAAGACTTTCTATAAGGATTCCTGCAGCAATTATTGTACTTGAAATCTACCCAGTAATTTCTGCTGGAATTACACTTGATATTTCTCCAGTAATTCTAGCTGGGATTGCTCCAGGGATGCTTCTGAGAATCATTCAGAAATTTCTGGTAGAATTTCTCAGGAACTTTTTGTTGGGAATCCTCCAAGAATGCTTGGAGGACTTCAAGAGCATTTGGACGCAATCATTGAGGTACTAGATTTTAGTTTAATGAGCTGATTTTTTGTATACTGAGAAGGCAAATTCTCCGTTTCTACAATAAAATGATTCTTTACCTTATTTGGTGCTGTTTGAGCAAAACTTTGGGAAACTGTCGAAGAGACAAGAAATTGAGAAAACAACAACACAGTTACCCAAAGATTTGCTCAAACAGCATTAAATAAGGTAATGAATCATAATACCCACGCCTTCTCACCATACAAAAATTCAGCTCATTTGTACAAATCTAGAATTTCACTGATTGCGTCCTATTACTGAAGAATTTCCAGCTGAAATCCCTGCAATAATTTACGTAGAAATCCTAGCAGGAATTTCAGTTGGTATTCCAAGAGAAGCTCCTAAGGAGAGAAATCAGAAAAAAATCATGAGAGGATTTTTTTAGCAATCATTGGAGGAATCATAAGAAAGATTTGTATAGGAATATTTGAAGAAACTGCTTTCCTCAGGAAGCTTTTTCCATTAAACATTTGATGAGGAATTCCAAGAGGATTGTTTCAAAGATTCCTCCAACAGTTTCTCCTTGCATTTCTCCGTGGATTTTTCCAACAGGGATCTTGCTGGGATTCCTCACACAATTCCTGCTGGAAATTCTCCAGGAATTCCTGATGGACTTCTGCACGAAAGAAATGCAGAAATGCTATCTGGAAATGCTTGAAAAATCAATAATGTTTATAGAAAGCTTGGTAAGAGTTCCTGAAGGAATCCCAGCAAGAAATTTTGAAAGAATTCAGAGAGAACTTCCAGGAGGAATCCTCCAAGAAATCTGTAAAATAAGCACAGGAGCATTTTCTGGAGGAATCCTTGTAGAAATCCATGGAGGAATTCCAAGAGAATTTTCCAAAAGATTTCTCCAGAAATTCCTCTTGTAATTCCTCCAGGGATTCTTCAAAACAGTCCTCTTGAAGTTCTTCTAGGAATACCTGCTATGATTCATTCAGAAATTTCATCAAGGATTCCTCTAGAAATTCCTCTTGGAATGCATCCAGTAATTATTGATGGGATTCCTTCAGGAGCTCCTTCTAGAATTTCTTCGGGATTTATTGCTGGGATTTCTCAAGTATTTTCAACAGGAACATCTAAAGTTATTACTCCCAAGAGAAATTCCTGGAGGAATCCTTATAATAATCTCTGAAGGAACCACGGGAAGAATTTCTGAAGGAATCCATGGAGAAATCTCTAAGAGGTCGTCCATAAATGACGTAGCATTTTAGGGGAAGTCTCTGAAATTGCTACGAGCCATGTACCTATTAGGTATTGGAAATCTGGCTACGAAGGAGCAGGGGGTGTTTTTGGCCAAAATATGCTACGTTATTTAAGGGTACCTCAAAAAGAATTTCTGGATAAATCGCAGGAGTATTCTCAAACGCAATATCTGCAAGTATCCTTAGAGAAATCACTGGAGGAACTATTGCGGGAATTTTTAGAAAAATCCCCGACATTCTCTATTGGTCTTGTCAATACATTCGTTAAGAGTAGTGTGCGGTAGTTCGGCAGTAGCAAAGTTTCGCGCGCTCGCTTTGCTAGATTTTTGCGATTTTTTTTTCTCTTCTCTCTGCGGGGCTCCGACGACGGGACGAGTGTGCGCGCGCCGTGGTTCGAGTCGGTTCCGAATTTTTCGCTTCCCATCGGCGCTAGTTTCCAATACACTTTTTGTTGATAATAAATATTTTCTTTCATTTTTTGCATTTACACAAAAGAGTGAAAAATGTTAGTTCGGGTTCGCCGGTCGAGAAAAAATCCGGGCGCCGACAAGTGAGTCGCGTTCAGTGTATTTCTGTGTGGAATAGACTAAAGGTTTCTGCTCCCTAGTGGAGTGGAGACGCGCGATAGAATTTTATTTTTGGCTAGTTTTTGCGTCGAAAAGTGGTCGGTCGTTAACGCCGGTTTGCGTATATTGATCCATTGTCAAATCATATCACCAACCATAGGTGACTCCCGGACTGACAATGTACCTTACCCTACTAACAAAAAATTCCTTCCTGAGACAAACGTGGAGATGCAGCGAGTCGCGGTCTTTATAACAACGTTTGTCTTACTAACATTCCCTTCCATCCTCGATGACCGTAAGGACGTGGCCGGGGCCGTTATTGACCTTATTAAAGTTGAGAGCTCTCGACCTGTGTACATTGAGAATAGTAAGCTAGTCCCAAGCCCTATTCATTGGTTCCTTGTGCAATTTCGATTGCTCTGATCAATCACGGAGTAGCAACTACGAATTGTGCGGTCATATATGCTCATGCTCATGCTCATGCTCATGGTCTTGTCAATACATTCGTTAAGATCATCGGTTTAATCGTAGATGGGCGCATATACATTGATCAGGCTGTAGAAGCATATTCTCCAGGAAATCCTTGAGAAGTATAACCCTCAAGACTGAATTGTTAAATTGAAAGATGTTTTCTCATTCAACATGCATTATCTGATTCTTTCCATACGTATATCTCGACTCGCTTAATTGGAATTCGGTTCAATTACCGATGTCTCGACGGATCCATTCACAGCGGACACCTGCTAGGGTGCTTTTATGGTGCCCATAAAATGCTCCTCTGTGTATCGTTTTCAAATTGCTAATTGATCAAACGTGGTTGTAATTTCAAACACCGATGTTGATTCAATGATAATTTGGGGATTCAAACAAATGGATGACCACAACTGCAGCTAATGGTCCCCACACCGAAAACGATTATCCAAACATATTTCTTCGTTTGGTTGACCAAACCAGCTCCGCCCAGAAAATTTTCCTCTATTCGCGTGGTTATAAGCGGCGCGCGTACGGCGGGTCCGTCATTATTCTGTGTGTGAAGTTTTGCACGGTCTCTCGCCTCTATTTGCATATGTATATATGAAATTTTCGGCGATTCGGCTTCACCAATCACCAATTTGTTAACTCCCCTCTCGCTTGATTGCCCCCACTGCGAGTGATCGCGAAAAAACTTTTCGATGAGCTTCGAACGATCGTTCGATGATCATCACCGGACACCGGTACATCACCACCACCTCGCCTATTATACACAGAGATCGGTTTTGCGGCGGTCGTCTGAAACGCTAATTAATGGTCAACTCCCCGCTTCTTTGTGCAGTTTTCTTTTCCAATCAAATCTCCACCACCAGCCAGCAGCAGAAAGAAGCATGATGACTCCTCCCTGCCTTCGTGGTGGTGCGGTGCGGACCCCACCATATCAGAAATGAATTCGCGTGTTGAGCACGGAATTTTTAATGCACGCTAAACTTTTTAATGCTCCTCACCATTTTCTCGCTTTAATGGTTTGTTAAACATTCAAATTAATTAGTCTGCCTTTTTCAACCTGTCCGAACTCGCATAGGTGACTAAACGGGCGGAACACATCGTGGTAGCAGCAGGCCATGTGACGGCGGCAGAATTGGATCATCCGAGGAGGCTGGTCCCAAGTGGCACGGTACCTGTTGCTATGTTACTATTTTACCGCCATCCGCGCGCGCTAATGACTACTAGCTGTGGAGGAGATGTCGGTATTTGCTAAAAATATTCCGATTTTCTTCGGAAGACAGGGCAGCGCACCGGTGACAGACAAACAGGCAAACAAACAACCGAGTCATAAGTCACCGTTTGGTATCAATAGATTTTTAGTTCGTTAGAAAAGGGTGACAGCAGTTTTTTCCCTTGCGATGTACAACATCGTCAATGGAATTTTCCCACAACCAATCACAAATATATTGTTGGTGGGAGGCTCTTCCTGCTCTGTCATGCTTAGAAAACTTTATTTAGAAATCAAGTACAGGTGATTGAATGTTGGAGATTAAATTAAAGGAACAAAACCTAGATCAAAGCTTTTTGGAGCTATCCATTTGTCACGTAACGACTTTTCGACACCCCTTCTTCACTTTGTAAAGTTTTTTGTATACTAGTTAGTACTTCCAGTTCTGAGAGCCAAATTGAAAGACTTCAATCCTGGGTGTTGCCCTCCAAATTTCTGTCGACTTCCCTAGCGACTTCCTTTATTTCCTTGTAGAGGCTGCACCTCCATGGGCTTCTGGGCCTGCCTCTGCTACGATGTCCTGCTGGGTTCCAATCTATCGCTTGCTTGCGGATTTGGTTCCCGCCCCTGCGTAGAGTGTGGCCGACCCACCACTTCGGCTCCAAAATTACTGTCGCTATCTGTTTTTGATAACATCGACGACGTAACGACACGTAGGAGATCCAATTGTGACGCCACCGTGAACAAATTATATTCCGCAGGCATCTATTAATGAAGACCTGTAGCCGTTGAGCGTTTCCAGTGATATGTATGTACAAACCTAATTTCACTGGCGTACAGCAGATTTCACATTCGAGTTGAACATTCAGATTTTGGTGCGTCGACTAAGCAGATTGTTTTTCCATACATTTCTTAAACTCGCAAAAGCAGCCCTCGCCTTCTTGATCCGTGCACCTATGTCGATCTTGGTGCCGCCATCGGCCGCCATTTGACTACCAAGGTATTGGAAGCTTTCAACATTCTGTACTGCTTGTCCAGCCACCATAAAGCTGGAAGGGTTGACCGCGTTTACATCCAACGATTTGGTCTTATTGACGTTGATGGTCAGATATGCCGCCGAGGAGCGATTAACAAGATCGTCGAGCTTGTTCTGTACATCAGAACGCCGTTGACCTAGGAGAGCAACGTCATGAGATAATTCGAAGTCATTTAGGTGCTCCATGGTAATGGGCTGCCACAGCAACCCACGATTTGGTTCACGATCAATCACATCTACCAGGATCTCGTCGATCACGATGAGGAACAGAACCGGTGATAGTATACATTGTACAGAGGTTCCCAAACTTTTTGCTACCGCGGCGCCTTTTGAAATTTTCAAAAATTTCGTGGCGCACCAACAACTTTTTACAAAGAATATTAATAATTTGAACACCTTCAGTTAAAAATTACAAATATAAATCGCAAAAAAGCCTTCAATGTCATGCTTTTTATAATAAAAAAAAGAAAAATTGCTTAAAGATTCGCAGAACTTAACACAAATTTTAGACTGCTGAAGGATTGCATTGAAAACTTTTAATTTTTAAATAAAGTACCTAGATTACCAAATTTAAGGGAAAATAGATATAAAAATGAATTGTTCAGAACCTGTCAGAACGGCTGACAGTGACGGTGAAGGGTCATGTTTTTGTATTCGGTACTTAAAAAACTCAACTCAACAACTCAAAAAAGCGGTTTCAGAATCATGCATGAAATCGACACATAAATTATCGCAGATTTTTCACGATAAGGGACTAAACCAGTCTATAGGAGGAAATCTTTATCATAGAGACAAACTAACAAGTTATGATAGTGATGTAAGTAAAAATATCGTCCCGAAATGTTTGACACAGCACGGAGAGTTTGAAGACGTGAAGATTGACAGTACTTATAGATGATAGTATTATGGAAAGAACTTCAAAACAGTTTCTGGAAATACCTACTTTGGATTACAAGCTATTGATAAAATCGAAAACTAAGCCGAATCATAAAAAGTCCAACAATTTGAGAGACCTACGAAAATTATCAAAATTTCGGATATATAAAAATTTTGTAAAAATCTAAATGTTTCATGAGGACATAATAAATTCCGGAAAATATTCGTAGACTGGAATATTTACTATTTAATTGAAAATTTTTGAAGAGGGAAAACCCCTTTGAATGACTTTCTTTTGAAGTCTTCCACAAAAAAGCCAAAACATTGGTATCGAATACAAAAAAGGGTTTGATTTGACACTAGTTTTACAAAACAATACAAAAACAGCTAAAAATTCTGCCTTCAATAATAAGAGTTTGTTCTTTGTGTTTTGGCCCAAGAGCCTGCGGCGCACCTGAGAGATGTTCACGGCGCACCAGGGCGCCGCGGCGCACAGTTTGGGAAGCACTGGACTATACATCCTTTCCTTGCCTCACTCCGGATGGGATCGAATATGCCATGTACTGTACTCATGACTGTACTTCAATGAGGCCGAAGATTTTCTCAGGGACACTCTTGTGCCTGTGGGTGGACTCCCGAAATGTTTTCATGATTGAGACGGCCGAAGGCTTTTTCCTAATCAATGAACACCACGTATAGAGATTCTTGGAATAATAATATTTGGTTTGCTCCAAGATGATACGGGCCTTGTATGGAGCATGATAATATGGTCCACACAAGATTGTCCCGCACGGAATCCGACGTGAAGTATCGTAGAGGAGACGGCTGTCGCCGGCGGCGCTACGCTACATTGATCTTCTCTACGCTTCCACTTCTCGAAATATCCGTAGCACGGTTCTCCAGCTCCTCGACGAAGGACCTGTTCACCGCAGTGTCTTCCAGTCGGCGTGTGTTGAACCGGCGCCAGATTTTCTCCTCCTGTCGATGGATCCTCGCTGGATGCGCAGCCGGATCTCGCTGATTAGAAGATAATGATCGGACGCAATGTTGGCGCTACGTTTGTTCCGCACAAACTTCTTAAAAATTTCTACAATTACTCAAGGATTACCTCCAGGAACACCGCCAGACATTTTTTTAGGGATTCTTTGAGGATTTATCAAGTATTTTCTGGAATGTTTCAAATAAATTTAGCAAGTATTTCTCTTAAGATTCCTCTTAGGGAACGTCCATAAATTACGTCACGCTTTTAGGGGGAAGGGGGGTTCAGTAAAATGTGACATCCCATACAAAAATTTCAGAGGTCTCATACAAAAAGTGTGACAATGGGGGGAGGGGTGTTGAAAATGGGCCATTTTAGCGTGACATAATTTATGGACGCTCCCTTAGCATCCCTTAAAAATGCATCCGTGTCCATGAATTTCTTTGAAAACTTCATCGGCAGTTTTCAAGAAATTTCTCAAAAGTGTCATCTTGAAACTGGTCCACGAATTTCCTCAGAAATTTCTTCACAAATTCCTCTTGGGATTCCTTTAAGGATTCTATAGGAAATTCATTCAAGGACTGCTACATAAGTTCATGTTTGTATTCCTTTATGTATTTCTTCAAACATTTCTGAAGGGATTCCTCCCGAAATATTGTCAAAATGTTTTCAGGAGTTTTTCTTTGGAATACTCTTTTAGGAATTTCTCTAGAGGTTGCTCCAGCAATTCCTCCAAACGTATCTTCAAAACAGTACAATTCCTGGAGAAATTCTTTGTAAACATTCAAAGATTCTGTCAGAAATTCCTCTTCGGTTTTTCTTCAGACGTTCAGAAATTCTTTCAGAAAGTTCTTCAAAAAATATTGCTAGAATGTCTCAAGAGGTACCTTCAGGTAATATTCTATTTATTCAAGGATTTTCCCGGGAATTTATTTAAAAAATCCGCTAGAAAATTCTCATGTTTCTTCATGTTTCTCACGTTTCTCAAGTTTCTTTAGGTATTCCTCTACGCATTGCTATGGATTTATTAGGACCCTCAGGGATTCTTTCAGAAGAAGTTTTCCAAACATTTTTTCTTATTCCAGAATCTATTTTAAAGCATTTTCAAGGAATTTTTCTATGAATACTTGCAGAGGGTTCTCAAGTTCTTCCCGATTATATTTCAAAGGTTTTTTTTTGTTCAAAAATTGTCTATTTTAAGTATAATAATATTTTATGAGACTTTCTTCAGAGGTATCTCCAGGAGTTCTTCCAAGGATTCCTTCAGAAAATCCTCCAGGGATCCTCCAGAAATTTATTGAGGGAAGAAACGAAGGATTCCACTAGCACCTTTGTCTGCTATTTCTACATTTTTTTAAAGATTCCTTCAGGAATTCTTCTACGGATTTTCCAGAATTCCCTCCACAAGTTACTTACGCATTGTTTCTTGAAATTATTTGTAGATTTCTTTTATAAGTTTCTCATGATTTTTTTTTCTGAGATTAAGAGGGAATCTTAAGGGTTTTCTTAAAATATTCTCCTAGGTATTATTCAAGAGTTGCACAAGAGATAACTTGAGATAGAAATTGCTTCAGGAGTTCCTACAAAAAAAATCAAGATTTATTCTAGGAATTTCTAAAGCTATCTTCATGAGTTTTAAGGGATTTCACATGACATAAATTTTGAAAAGGATTTCTTGGGAAGCCGCTCGGAGGATTTCTTACAAATTCCTTGAAGAATTTCTAAAAATTTCCTGGAGGAATATCTGACAAATACTGCAGTGCTTTTTAAGACATCCGAGGAGATATTTCTGATTAAACCACAAGCGCAATTTCTAAATAATAAACCTACAAACATTTTACAGAATGTCTCCTGAGGCGGGCACATTTGTGTTTTCGAAAGGTTAGAAAGGGACAGCAGCACGACCATCGTTCCGAGTTATCCTTTGTGACTTGCGAACACGAAAGTGTTCGATGAGTTTTCGGGAAATGACGAACTTCCGGTTCGTCCGAGAATTCACTCGTCTTAATCTGAGGATCACAGATCATTTCGTTCGTGACTACCCAGCAAATTGGAAGTGTGCGCGTTTTTAGTTTGTTCGTTATCCATTGTGAAGTAAGGAATTTCTAGTGACGTTAAGTATATTTCAATTCGTTCTCCAGTGCTTAAAAAGTGTGCGAGGTAGAATTTTGTGTGCGAATTAGTTAGAAGCCAGAAAAGTAACAGGTAATTGTGCTCGTAATGTGCCATATTGTGCTAGTGCTTGGTGTTCGTCTTTTCGCCAGAGCCATTTTGCAGCATATCTACTCGCACCCAAGCGCGCGAACTTCTCCCATTACGGACGGAAACATTCCCAGCCAACCGTCAACCTACCGGAAGTCGATCGATCCGCCACCATATCGATCGAGTGAGATTCAGGGGACCTCAGCGATTCGCTAGTCAGATCGCCATCCATGAATTTGACCGCCACCGCAAGTGCGTTGGTCGCGAAACGCGCGATTCGTCATTCACCAATAACGGCTATTGGGGGCATCAATTTAGTACGTCACGCCAAATTTGGGAATTTTCAACCCCCCCCCCTCCCCCCTTCGTACGGGTTTACGTATACCTATTGCATTGCTTGTCACACTTTTCAGAACCCCTTCCCCTCCCCCCTCTGAACGTGACGTACTTAATGGATGCCCCTTGGTGATAGTCGTTCAACACACCCGTCTCGGACGGGGCACTAACCTAGGCCTCAGGTCAACGACATCAGGACGTAAGCCAGCGAAGTCGGTGAGTCAAAGCAAACCTTTTTTTTTTGCGGAGTGGGGCGTCCGTTGAGGGCGCCTCGGAGATCTTTTTTTGCCAGTCACAGACTGTGGCCTCGTAAAGAAGTTCGAAATCGCCGTGCGTGTGTGACGAACTGCCGCCGCCAAGATCCGGTTGTCCCACCATGAGCGCAGACTTGCCCACAGATGCGCCGCCAAGGGATGTGACGTCACAGAACAGAACACGTAGAGCACAAAAGCACGTTGTAGATAGATAGAATCTAGGGAGAGAAATCGCACACACGATAGAGAGTAGCTAGAGAGAACGAACAGTACACACATACACGAATACCCACATAAATACTAGCATGTAAGAATGTGATATCACCGGCGAAATATAGTTTGTTATTCGTAAACCGTAATGTAGCGGGCTCCACCCCATTACCCCGAACGCCATTACCCCGAACGCCACTACCCCGAATGCCATTACCCCGAATAGGCCACTACCCCGAAAACCATTACCCCGAATGGGTCATTACCCCGAAAGCCATTTCCCCGAAAGCCATTTCCCCGAAAGCCATTTCCCCGAAAGCCATTACCCCGAAAGCCACTACCCCGAAATGGCCATTACCCCGAACCGTTCAGGAGATCACCAAAAAAGTGGTGACCGATTAGAAGTTGATGAAGGTGGTTATAAGTTAGAAAAGGGTAATCAGTAACTAGTGTAGGTATGAATACTCCTCTCCATCCTATGCCCCTATGTTAATTCTATTCTTAAACAGACGATTTAGGTACCGATTTTTTCCGTTTTCTTTTTGTAACGAGTAAAAAAAATATAAAAATAAAACACAACCTAGCTCTTATTTACTTCGTTTTAGAGAGCATGACAATAGGAGCACATTGTTTAAGATAGGTTCCGTTTCCCTTAGGTTTCCGTATGTTGTGCTTCATGCAAAAGTAAGGTTCGTGAAAACGAAAGCAGCAAACGCAATGAAATTAAGAAGACAAGTAAAGACAAATTTTCCATATTTTAAACTAGCTGCTCTTTTGAACTTATTGCTATGGCTATAAAAACTACAAGTATTTCAAACTGACATTTTCCCTTCTTTTAAAAGTTGGTTGGCCTCAAGCACGATTGTAACTGGTGGCAAACAATTGTGCTGGTTATCAAACTACACTTCTTCAAATATTTGCCTTCTTTTAAAAATAGGCTGTTCTTTTGAGTTTGCAGTTTCCAACCGTGTACTATTGCAGAGTTGTTTGGTAGCCAAACTGTTTATTTTTTTATAGAAATGTTTCCTTCTTTTCATCAGAAGCTGTTCTTTCGAGTTTGAGTGTTACGTAGTTTATTTGCAGACGAATAACTAACTCCATAGCGGATTTATTCTTCTTTGAATAATAGGCTGTTCTTTCAAGTATTTTTTTTTTCAGAATTGACTTGCGGCCAAACTGGCAACTAGATTTCTTTTGATTTTCTTTTGATTTTGATGATCAGTTTCCAGAACACCAAGCCCTGAAATTGTTTTCTGAATATTTTTTTCAAGATTGTAGTACTGGACTAGATTTTAGATATTCAGTTCAGTTCACTTAGCAAGGTAGATCCAGCATCGTTGGACCAAATTAACTATTTTTTTTCTGGCGACTAAACTCTAGCTTTTCTTTTCATGAAAGGCTGTTCTTCTAGCTGCACTTATATAGTTTACTGGGAGTGAAAGCTGCTTACTGTATATGAGATTTGCCCTTCTTTAATTTATAGGCTGTTCTTTCTAGTTACGTCGTTACCGTGTTGATTGGCGACATATCTCTTTTAATTCCATCTGGTGTTTTTCCTTCTTTTAAAGTTGGGCTGTTCTTTCGACTTATATTGTTACAGAGTTGTTTGGTAGCCATGCTGCCCTTTGCAGATTTATGTATAGGAGCCGTGCATAAACTATGTAAGTAGGAGAGGGTCTATCCAAATTCTAAGCTCTATACAAATTTACAAATTTTTGTATGAACATATCGTGGACTTCGTGGCCGAGTGGTTTGCGGCGTTAGTCGTTTAGGTATCTCGCATGCCTCGGAGTGTGGGTTCGATTCCCGCTCCGGTCGAGGAAAACTTTTCGTCAAAACAGAAAATACTCCACTGGGCCACTGAGTGTTATACGTGTTGTCCATTGTCTAATGTTAGTAATGTACACTCTGTGCGGCCTCTGGCCGAAGACGGTGTAATTCTCTTTTAAAATTCTACGATGAGGTGGGGGAGAGGACCAAGGTGACCAAAATTCGGTCTACGTAGTTTATGAATGGTCCCATAGGAGATTTGCCCTTCTTTAATTTATATGCTGTTCTTTCTAGTTATATCCTTGCAGACCTTATTGGCGGCCAACCTATCAATCACATTTTTTCACATTTAAGGAATGTTTTTTTTTAAGTTACACTGTTATTGAGTTTTATTACCAAATCGTCTATGCCTCCTTAAAAGATTTTTTCTTTTTCTAACTATAAAATGTTCTTTCCTGGCCTATTTTGCAATTTGTATTATTTGATCTCGCCTAATGATCATTAGACTTATTAGTGATACTTTGGCCAAATGACTTTTCGGCCTAATGATCCAATATCGATAGCCAGTATTTGAAGGACCTTTGCTGGTAGCTCTATCTCATACAAAATCATCTCTAATACGTATTATTCCATTATTTTGTTTTAAGGTTATTCTTTACAATGATATCTTCTGGTATTAAGGACAGACTCGTTAGAATCCCAACATGGCCGCCACAATGGCCAACTTTGGCACCTACTCACGATTTCGAGGGCACAAATCTCTTCGTAAACAAAACCAGCGCACCTGATCTTCTTATTTTAAGCTTATTACAAGTGAGCAAGAACAGAATAATAAACTGCTTTGTTGTGTAACGCTTGCTTTCGGGGTGATGGCGTTCGGGGTAGTGGCCCATTCGGGGTAGTGGCGTTCGGGGTAATGGCCCATTCGGGGTAACGGCTTTCGGGGTAATGGCCTATTCGGGGTAATGGCTTTCGGGGTAGTGGCGTTCGGGGTAATGGCGTTCGGGGTAGTGGCATTCGGGGTAATGGGGTAGAACCAATGTAGCGTCTAGCTCCAATAAATGGTAGTATAAAGTGTTACCGTAATATCCCTAGTGTTTGATTAATTTCCATGTATTGCATGTCACTACGCGTTTTGTTGTCGTTCCCGTCCTCCCCTTAGGAGTTTGATTGATGGGGTTCTCAGTCCGCTTCTTATTTGCTGATGCGTATCGCGTCGAATGACTTGTCTGCCAGTGATGAGAATTGGTGAGCAACCGCAAATGTTGTCTCACTTTGAGCATGCGTGATTCTCTCACCGAATTCTCTCCCAAGCAACATTTTGATGGCCAATTAATCTTGTAGAGGTTTTGAAAACCATAATAAAACCTAATGTCTTTTATTTTGATTTTATGATGGTTTTAAGAACCTCTTCTAGTCTATTTGACTAAAAAATGTTACTAGGGCTGAGTGCCTTCAGTATTAATGGTTGCGTTGAGATAATAGGGTGACCCGTTCGGTATTTGGTTCGTAAGCTGGTTTGGTCGTTTGGTTCGTAACGATCCGTAAAAATCCTTTCGGAAATTTTAAATGGACTCGCCCTCAGGAGAGTCTCATCCGGGCAAACTAAAATTGAGCATGTGGTCTCCCTTGTGGAATGGCGCTTAAGACACGTGTTTTGAGACGGATCGCCCGGATTCTTGAAAAATAAATGAGGAATTTACAGGAAAATTCATGGGGAAATCCTTTAATAAAATTATTGAATGATTTTCTAGAAGTCTTCTTGGAGAAATCTGTGGACGAATTTCTTTGGCACTGTATCTGCAGTCAAACAGCAGATTTTTCATTGTTATCACATATCAAATCGCATTTTGTCACCATGAATTATTCTAGCTTATGCGAATTTGTATGAACACTTTAACGAATTTATTTAACATTTTAGCGATTTAGTTCATACACCAATGCGAGTTAAATAATAAGAAAAGTGCCACATGAAGTGATATAATTATTGAATCACGCAATTGTGCGCATTCATCTGATACTCAGTGAGTTCTTAAAGTTAAGGTCATCGCAATAAAACAACAAAGTATCGTTCACTACGATGTAGTCATTCGACTTGATTTGTATTTTTATACGACTTTACCAGATATCTCGCAAAAAGTTCAAAAAATATCATAACATGCGATAAAAACTGTCCCTCTTCCGTACATATGCGTACATAAAATAGTACATGTTCTACGGGCATGCTAATGCGACTCCTGGTTGACTAAGACGAATTGTGCCAAGTATATAAAGTAATGGGCATTTTTCTTCTATTGACGAAACGTCTCCACTAAGACATAATCTGCTTCTTAGCTAGTGCTCTATGAGTACTTCAACAATAGGCTCCTAAAGCCCTATCTAGCATCTTGGTTTAAACCACAAAATATAACCCAAGAATGTATATTTACTCATTTGTTAACATTTTTATTGGCCGTGGTTGAAAATACATATTTTATATTTTTAAATCTTTTGCCCCACCCCTGTATGTCAGATAGGAACATTTTTGAAACCCCAGTACGAAAAATGTCGAGTTCCATCACGTCTAGGTCGACATTAAATGTCAAACTAGAAATACTTAACATTTCACTTTTTTGATTTTTCTCATTACTTCTTCGTTTTTTCTTTTGAATTCGAGTAAAGTACAATTCCTATTAGAACACCGTGCTTGATCGTATTATTCAATGAAAGCAGTGTTTCGTCTTTAATTTTAGGACCCTATCATTAGCTGAGAGCTTCCTCGGCCGATCACCATTTTGCATGTATATATCGTGTGGTAGGCACGAAGATACTCCATGTCTAAAGAAATCAAGAAAATTCCCTTTAAATACGAGAAGTTCCTGGACTAACCGGTAATCGAAGCCGTCAACCTCAGCATGACCATGCTGACTATCCTCGCCTTTACAACTGTGTCTGTAGGGGCCGGACATTTGCCAAAAACCTGTATTTTAAACATAAATGTAACAAGTTAGGTAACCAACTTAGAAACTTGTGTGGACCAGAGCTGTGTTGACCACTATTTTCAATAAGTCGAGTCATCATTTTGCAGCCCATTTATTTAATTTATTTAATTTACCGGTGAAATATTTTTATCTGCTGATGGGAATTCATTTTGGTAAAACTTTAACCATAGAGAATACTGTGCTTTAACCACATTAAAAAAAAACCAATCAAAAACCCGACAACAATGTAGAATTCTTCCCACTTCCTCCTAATCAAATCCGCCCAAAAATGCAATCTTGCAATTTCCTGTTGCAATCCCCACAAAAATTCCGTCCCGTCTGCATTCACCATAAGAGCTATCAAACCCTAATCTCGACGAAACAAAGCATCATTCTCCTGCCTACGAGACGAGACTCGTCGTCAGAGAGATGACGTATCGGAGGAAACCCGACCGCGCAGGCAGCAGCGTGGCGGAGTGAAATACAACGCTTCACTTTTGATGCTCATGATAATATGTATGCGCGCTTGCCTTCAAAACAAACCGTCAAAACGGGGGTTCATAAAATGGGTTTCTTTGAAATCGCGCGGGCCCCGGGAAGAATGGAACGGATAAAAGGGCCCAGCTCACCAAAATGCGCGTTCTAACTCTGCCGATTGGATTCCTCGTCTTGGTTGAGAGCGCGGGACAACGCCAACGATGGAGGAATGTCTTCCACCTCGATCACCACTTCGGCCCGACATTCATAAAACTAAATAACTAATTAGGAATTTCGTGGAACCGATCTCTTTCAGCGCAACTTCATGCGACGTCGAGAGAATAAAGTCCCGAGTTTTACGACTGTTCTTTTGGGTGCCCCAGCCCGGGCAGGGCCACGTCGTTTGTACGGATTCTCGGTCTCTAGGTTAAGTAATGGGATAACGCCGCGTCAACGATTCTTTGAGCACTCTCGAGATGTTGGATTTGATGTTTCTGGATAATAATCTCTTCGAATTTCATTTTCGTTTCGTTGTCGTGGTTCTTCGCGGGAACTTCCCAATCTGCGTTCTCTGATTGATTGTCTGGAATGATTTCAGAATAAGAGGTCTGAATCGATTTGGATTCTTATCGTTGTTGCTTTAAATGTAAACGTTCTTCTTTTATTCATTGTGAGTTATACTCTAACCTTAATATTCTATTGGCACCTTCTTCTTCTTCTTCTTCTTCTTGACGCAACGTTCCAACTGGAACAAAGTCTGCTTCTCAGCTAAAGTGTTCTATGAACACTTCCACAATTATTATGAATTGCTCTTCTGTGCACAGTTATTAACTTCCTCAGCCAATCACCATTTTGCATGTGTTTGTATATCGTGTGGTTCTTGGACCGATCGATTATCCAGAGTTTCCCAAACTTTTTGCTGTCCCGGCACCTTTTGAAGTTTTTAAAAATGTCGCGAGGCACCAATATTTGTATACAACGAATTTTCATATTATTCACTCAATTTACAGTTTGAAAATATCAAATACGAAATCCTAAAAAACGTTTAGGGGCATTTTCTTCTTCAAAATCTTTTTATTATTTCTGTGAAAATGATATGATACATGGACCATTTTTTCCTACCAAGCTTACTGTTTCCTAAGACTCAAATTGATGACCGATATTAAAATGAGCTCTAAAGAAAGTGTTTGGTGAATTATAGCCGTGATTGTGAATGTGATTTACCCATTTAGAAGCGAGATAGAAATTATTTTTGTAATTGGAAATAGTGTATTTATGGGCTGCAAAACGGCGAGTCGGTAAAGAGAGCGTCCAACATAACTCTGGTCCTCACAAGTTCCTACCTCATGCTTCCACGGGTCAAGCGATGACAAAAACCGCCAGCTGGTAGTGCAGCCTGGGCACTGTTGTCCTTCTGACTTCAACTAGATTGAGGAGGTACGACTCGAGCGTCTGTTCACCAAGGAGATGCGGCTCAAACAGCGTCTGTTCTGGCATCCAGCGGCTGAGTAAGAAACGCTGCCCCACGCCCAGCTAGATCCAAGGTGGTAGCCCCATCAGCGTGGTCGTCCCAGTGTTGGTTGGGACGTTAAACAGAACTGACACGATGGCCCTCCGGCGAGACAGGAGTGTTGGCGTAGGCCCAATAAGCCACCCGTAAAAATCCCCATTGCGAATAACATAGGAGAAAATACGACTCGATACAATCGGCAAACACCAACGTGACGAAATAAGGACTACGATTGGAAACTTGGAACATGGAATTGCAATTCACTAGGTTTCGCAGGATGTGACAGAATAATCTACGAAGAAATACATTCCCGCAACTTCCCTATCGCGGCGTTGCAAGAACTTTGTAAGACTGGACAGAAAGTGTGGAAAAGCGGGCATCGATCGGCTACCTTCTTCCAAAGCTGTGGCACCACCAATGAACTGGGAACAGGATTTATAGTGTTGGGTAAGATGCGACAACGTGTGAACGGGTGGCAGCCGATCAACGCAAGGATGTGCATGTTGAGAGTAAAGGGCCGTTTCTTCAACTACATCATCATCAACGTTCACTGCCCACACGAAGGGAGACCCGATGACGAGAAAGAAGCGTTCTACGCGCAGTTAGAGCAAACATACGATGATTGCTCGCCACGTGACATGCAAATCGTTGTCGGCGACATAAATACGCAGGTAGGAAGGGAGGAAATGTACAGACCGGTAACACTAGTTTACAGCATTTTTGAACTCGGTAAGCTGATGATCATTTTTGGTGTAGAATCATGCCCTGAGTTCGAAAACGCGAAAGAAAAAAAATACAGTAGAGCGGAAATTTTTTCGACTTTCCATACAAGGTTGATGATTTGAAATCGATTTTTGTTCTATTTTTAAGCAAAGTCGCTCACTTCAAACATCTCATTCTCCGTAATCAATGCTCCGATTGAGCTGAAATTTTTACTGTAACTCGCCTACATATGATATGTCAAATAAACGTCGAGAAAGAATTTTTAAGTTGTTTTTTTCTTATTGAAAAAAATACATTTCTTCAAAAATATTTGGGAATTTTGCTAAAATTTAAGAAGATCGTCCCTAATACGCGCCAATATCTTGAATTTCGTCAATCTGACGCAAAACCTGCATTCAGATGATCGAATGGTATTATATTCAGCTTTTCATTTATGGAAAAAGATTTAAAATTGGTTGAACAAAATATAATATATTTGCATTTTAGTAAATTACATATTTTGAAAAGTTGAAGAACTTGATATTGAGCTAAGACTCAAAAACTGTTCTACTTTTAATTTTTTGAAGCACGGTTTCGAAATCAGCGCTAAATTATGCTTCAAAAATTTTGGTCGTTGACAGAAGTTCACGACTTTCGTTTTATTTTGTAAACTTGTGTAATCGGGCGAAACAGCCTGCACGCCGTATCGAATGATAACGGCCAGCGATGCGTAAACTTTGCAGCCTCCCCGCAAAGATATCCGCAAAGTCACCTGGAGATCACCCGACCATCAAACAGAAAACCAAATCGACCACGTTCTAATCGACGGTAAATTCTTCTCAGATATAACCAACGTCCGCACATACCGCAGTGCGAATATAGATTCGGATCACTACTTAGTCGCTGTATGCATGCGCTCAAAACTTTCGACAGTTATCACCACGCGTCGAAGTCGAACGCCGCGGCTCAACATCGAGCAACTTCGTAACGTAGAAGTGGCTCAAGACTACGCGCAGCAGTTAGCAGTAGCCCTACCAACGGAAGAGCAGCTTGGCGCAGCTACACTTGAAGATGGCTGGAGGGACATCTGATCCGTCATAGGTAGTACCTCGGCTGCAGCACTTGGCTTCGCGACTCCGAATCACAGAAACGACTGGTACGACGGCGAATGTGAACAGTTGAAAAACGAGAAGAATGCAGCATGGGCGAGAATGCTGCAACACCGTACGAGAGCGAATAAGGCACGTTACAGACAGGTGCGGAACAGTCAGAACTCAGTCTTCCGGAAGAAGCAGCGCCAGCAGGAAGAACGAGATCGCGAAGCGATGTAAGACCTGTACCGTGCTAAGGACACACGAAAGTTCTACGAGAAGCTGACCGCTCGCGCGGAGGCTTTGTGCCACAAGCCGACATGTGCGAGATAATCACGGGAATATTCTCACGAGCGAGCGTGAGGTGGTCGAGAGGTGGCGGTAGCATTACGATGAGCACCTCAATGGCGACGTTGCAAGTACCGAAGGTGGCGTGGTAAGAGATCTAGGAGTATGTGCACACGACCTCCAAGAGATTGGAGCGGAGGTTGGCCAGTTGAAAAACAACAAAGCCGCTGGAGCAGATCAACTACCAAGCGAGCTTCTAAAATACGGTGGAGAAGCACTGGTGAGAGCACTGCACTGGGTCATTACCAAGATCTGGGAGGAGGAAGTATTACCAGAGGAGTGGATGGAAGCTGTCGTGTGTCCCATCCAGTCTTGTGAACATTCGACACTTTTCACTACCTTCATTTCGTTGCCGCAGTCGGGTGTCAGCTTGCTTTGTTACATTCGTGCGCGACCGTTACCTCTTACACCAGAGGTTCCCAAACTTTTTGCTACCGCGGCGCCTTTTGAAATTTTCAAAAATGTCGCGACGCACCAACAACTTTTTGTAAAGAATTTTAACAATTTTAACAACTTCAGTTCAAAATTTCAAACATAAATCGTTTGAAAAATTTTCAATGTCATATTTTCTTATAATTGAAAAAATAGATTTTTTTTGTAATTACGTTGCGAAAAGTCGTACTTTTCGATTGGTGAAAGTGCAGTGAAAAGGCCTACTTTTCCACATTTGAACAACAGTGCCGAAAAGTACTACTTTTCGGGACCCTTAAGTGTGCTGAAAAGTAGTACTTTTCGGCACTGTTGTATGAATGGCCAATTTGATGATTCTTTGACACACTTTTCCACTGTAAATAAGATAAGTCTGCAGGAATTACATTCCTTTTAGACTCAGACACGTCCTGCAGTTTATTTATGGTGTTATCCTTGTAAAACTTGAAAGCAATGTGCCAGGCCGAACTGGCCGGAAGCTTGAAAATTTGTGACAGCCATCACGGTCTGTCTTGGTCTGTCGGCCTACTGAAACGCCTACTTGATCAGATTACAAGCTAATGCACGTGGAAGCCCGCTTGCCTGTTTTCTCATAATGTGTTTGGTTAGCAAGTAAAGGTGTTTCTCGTAATTACAAAAAACTTTGTATGCAACTCGTTGCAAAACTTGATTTTTTCAGCACTCGTTGTATTTATCCAACTCGGCAAGCCTCGTTGGATAAATGTACAACTCGTGCTGAAAAAATCATCATTTTGCGACTTGTTGCATAAATAACTATTTAAAATGTTAAAAAAAGGTTGAAAATTCAAAGAACTTAACACAAATTTTAGGTTTCTGGAGGACTGCATTGCAAAGCTTTTAAATTTGTTAAAAAAAAGCACGTAGATTACCAAACTTTAGGGAAAATATATATGAAAATATTCAAAGTTGTCAAGACGGCGGAGGGACACAACTAAAAAAAAGACGGTTTTCTGAATCATGGACAAAATCGACATAGGCGAATTTACGTATTCTCGGCAGTTTTGTTCTCTTCGTCATGGGGGGTTTTTTGAAACCTGTAAGTCTCAGAGTTTGCCTCAAATCCTTCTTAACCAAGCTGAGTTATATGCAAGGTTATATGCCAAAATTTTAGTCAATTCGGCCCACAAAAACCCCCCATGACGAAGATAACAAACCTCCCGGTAATACCAACAATCAATATGCAACTGGCAATTCGCCCGTGACTCCAATTACGTCAACTTTCAATGACCCCAATCCCCCAGTACATCATATTTGAATGGGCACAAGAAGGCGGCGCTTTTAACGCTTCTCGCTGTCAATCACAGTTACCTTTGCCCGTTCATAAATAATTTCGTCCACAACAAACGAGCTATAAGAAAATACAGTGAATGGTAATTTTTCAAAAAGCATCCATTCAACACTCTCATTTCTCTTCTAAAATGGTTCGACGCTTCGGATCATCGATCCATTTACTAGATACGGTACGTTGTTGAGTGCATTGCGTCATATGTGTCCTGTTTATTAGGTCCCTCTCATCGTTTCCTTTTTCTACAGCAATTGAAGATGCCGTCTTTATCCGAAATGGATTGTAGGGTGTCTGTTTTGGTGCCTGGCGAAAGAGGAATGGAACCAGTGAGCACATTGTAAACCCATTGATCGATTTCCCCACGGATATGAAAAGAATCAGAATTTAAAGGAAGACTGTACCTTCTTGAGTCAGGGCATGCCTTCCAGAGTAACACTGTTGCTAGGTCTAACAGGTACCTTCTTAAAATTTATATCTAAATATATATTTTGTAACTGCCATCTTTGTTCCAAATAAAATTAGGCGCTGATGACAAGGCAAAACGGAATGTAACGACTCCCTAAAATGTGCTAATGGTCAAAAGAGATGCCGTACGCTGGTACAAGGCATGACAGATGTCATTCATTGAAGTCCCGAAGCAGTGCAAGATTTGGAGGGCAATCTTATTAAAATAATCATATTGTTGATGAATACTTTTATTTATATATAAATAAATTACTTATTTATATATAAATAAATTACTATAGTAATTAAAAGAAATGCTTTTTTTTTTTTGTTTATAATATATTTTTTTACTTTGTGCTTTTTTACGCTTTACGCCAATGCACCAGCTATCGCTTGGGCTTTCATTTTGGATTAAGCCCAGTTTCCGTAATCTACACAATCCACATAATACCAATTTCGGTTAATTTCTGCCGAAAAAATGCATAGTAGAATCTGAAATTAAACCTATTCTGGCACTGCCAACCGACGTTGCCGATATTCAAGAGAATTATCCTCAGAAGAACTCAGTGTAGGGCTGTGCCTCTACGAACGTTTTCATTTTAGGGTTACACCACTTGAAGGTCTTCTTTACTGCCGTAACGATGGTTTCATCACTGGAAAGACAGGATCGTCACCAGACGCATATATTTTGTCTTGTTATCTTGGTTACGCGATTCAAATTTGTTTCGTTTGCTTTGATGAAGTGGCGAAAAAAGCGTCGCTTCAAGCGAAATAAGAAGCGGGCGAATTTTCTGGGGGAAAGTGGGGGAGCGAATGGCGTCACAAATGAAACTGAATTTGTTCCTGACATTTACATCTTGAACTTAAATCTATGGTAATACCCATCGTCACCCTATAAATTGTCTCAGATTTTTTTTTACGATAAGTGGTATTTGATAGTGATGTAAGTAAAAAATATCGTCCCAGAACGTTTGAAACAGCACAAAGACCTGGAGATTGACAGTAAGTATAGAGAGAACTTCACAAAAGTTTGTTGAAATATTAACTTTAATTTACAAGCCATTGATAAAATCGGAAACTAAGCAGAATGAAATGAAAAGTTTAACAATTTGAGAGTCTTTACAAAATATTTCGAAATTCCGAAAATTTAAAAACTTTGTAACAATCTAGATGTTTCATGATAAAAAAAAAATTAGAAATTACGGAAAACATTCGTGGACTTTGGAATATTTACTTTTTAATTGAAAATTTAGAAGAGGGAAAACCATTTAGAGTGACTTTATTTTGAAGTCTTCCTCAAAAAGACAGGACATTGGTATAGAATACAAAAAAGGCTGTAAGGTGGCACTAGTTTTACTAAATAAAACATAAACAATAGAAAATATGTTCTGCCTTCAATAATAAGAGTTTATTTTTTATGTTTTGGCTCAAGAGACGAACCAGCCAAGGGCTGAATATCTCTTAAATAAAGACAAATCAATCAATCAATGTTTTGGCTCAAGAGCCTGCGGCGCACCTGAGAGATGTTCACTGCGTACCAGGGCGCCGCGGCGCACAGTTTGGGAAGCACTGTCTTACACACAATACGAGCGGTAGAACGAAGTTCAATAAACACAAGAATCTGTCTAATCAATGTCGTCTGACACGATGACATTTGTCTAATTCTAGCTTTTCGCTTAGATTTTCAGTCAATTCCGATTATGAATGTTAGTATTAGTTTATTCTTGCATGTTACATTGAATACGACACACATTTGGCCAACACAGCTCTCATTATGGAAAAAGACAGGAACAGCAAAAGCCGAACCGTCTTCTGAAGACGCTATCGTGGTGAAGTGCATTCGTTTGACATTTTTGTTTCGTACAGTAGTTTGATTGCTTGCGAATGCCGGAGACAAAGCAGGCCGAATATCGATGAAAAGGTTCAAATGACTGTGATCTCTAACAAGACTGGTTCCATCTACAAAAAGGGCAATAAGCTGGATTGCGGGAACTACCGCGCGATCACACTACTGAGCGTTGTCTACAAGATACTCTCTCAAATTTTATGCCGCCGTCTATTACCGATTGCAAGAGAGTTCGTGGGGCAATATCAGGCTGGATTTATGGGTGAACGCGCTACAACGGACCAGAAGTTCGCCATCCGCCGTGTGTTTCAGAAATGCCGCGAATACAACGTGTCCACACATCACTTGTTCATCCATTTCAAATCGGCGTATGATACAATCGATCGAGAACAGCTATGGCAGATTATGCACGAATACGGATTCCCGGATAAAATGATACGATTGATCAAGGCGACGATGGATCGAGTGATGTGCGTAGTTCGAGTATCAGGGACACTCTCGAGTCCCTTCGAATCTCGCAGAGGGTTACGGCAAGGTGATGGTCTTTCGTGCTTGCTGTTCAACATTGCTTTAGAGGGTGTAATTAGGAGAGCGGGGATAAACACGAGTGGAACGATTTTCACGAAGTCCGTTCAGCTGCTTGGTTTTGCTGATCATATTGATATAATTGCTCGTAAATTTGAGACGATGGCGGAAACGTACATCCGACTAAAGAGTGAAGCCAGGCGAATCGGATTAGTCGTTAATGTGTCGAAGACAAAGTACATGATGGCAAAGGGCTCCAGGGAGGAGTCACCGCGTCCGCCACCCCAAATTTCTATCGACGGTGATGAAATCGATGCGGTTGAAGAATTCGTGTACTTGGGCTCACTGGTGACCGCCGACAACGACACCAGCAGAGAAATTCAGAGGCGCATTGTGGCAGGAAATCGTGCTTACTTTGGACTCCGCAGAACTCTACGATCGAATAAAGTTCGCCGTAACACGAAGTTAACTATCTTCAAAACGCTGATTAGAGCGGTAGACCTCTATTGGCACGAAACATGGACCCTACGTGCAGATGACGAACGCGCCCTTGGAGTTTTTGAACGGAAGGTGTTGCGTACCATCTACGGCAGAGTGCAGATGTAAGACGGGACTTGGAGAAGGCGAATGAACCACAAGCTGCATCAGTTGCTGAGAGAACCAACCATCGTCCACGCTGCGAAAATCGGGAGGCTACGGTGGGTGGGTCACGTTATCAGGATGTCGGATAGCAACCCGACTAAAATGGTTCTCGAGAGTCATCCGACCGGTACAAGAAGACATGATGCGCAGCGAGCTAGGTGGGTCGACCAAGTGGAGGACGATCTGCGGACCCTACGCAGAGTGCGGAACTGGAGACAAAAAGCCATGGACCGAGTGGAATGAAGACGGATACTATGTACAGCAGAGGCGCCTCAGGCCTTAGTCTGATCGGTAAGGTAAGTAAGGAGATTTTTCAATTCGGCGCTCTGCACCACCGCGGGTGCCCAGGACTGAAAGTTAGTAAGTAAGTCAAGTTAAAACAAATGATCAGAAGAATGCCAGTGTAAATAGACTATTCGTGTCGACTAAAAATAGTTGGAGGCACAACTTGGAATTCAACCTATGATCATCCGCTTACAAAGCGAACGTATAGTCCTCGAGACCCCGCCTAAAGTGGAAGCCTTCAGTTTTTACAGCTGCTTAACCGTGACTGCTGACAGTAACAAGCCTGACCGAAACGATAACTGCCAAATTAACAACTCATAAGCGTAATCGCAAATAGCTCCACATTAACAGTCTATTTTCACCAACAAACATGCCACCATCGTCGCCGTCTTCATCGCCGTCGTGCTCGACTTGTTAATGTTGAAAAACGCGAGGGGAATGCACAGATCAAAAAAGAAGCTAAAAAGCATTATAAACGAACACTTCCTTCATCATGATCATCACCGTCGTCGTCGCCGCCTTCATAAACCGTCCGTCCATCCGTCCAACGTCGTCGTTGTCGAAAAAACACGATCTAAATCAAAATAAAATACCTCAAAACGAAGTTTTATGCTCTGTCTTTCTCCCTGCCTGCCTGCCAGCCAACCAAGAGTCTTTGACGATGAGGCCCTGTCTGTCTGATGCAAGCGCGTCGTGAGGCGGAAGGGGGAGTGACGTATCAAATTAAAATCATTGGTGGTCCAAAACAGATTTTCCAGGTCGTCCCAGACTGCTTGTTGCCAGTTTTGAAGAACAACAAAACCGAGCTGCGCAGGAAGAAGCAGAAGGGTCAACACCAACGATGACGACGACGACGATGGATAGGAGTATGGTTCAAGCTTGGGTTCCTGTGGTATCTCGGCCTATGTCTACTAGTGTGGGACAAATCTCAAATCCTCGCTCCAGTCGACTTTTCTGATTCCACTTAGGTCCCATATGAGCTGTACAAAATTTCAGCGCAATTGGTGAAACTATAATTTAGCGCAAGCGACTCAAAGTTTTCATAGGATTTACTATGGGAAAACTTACACTTTCAGATAAAAAATCCCAGAAGTCCCTCCTTGTGTCCTTAATTCAAATCGATCAACGTTTCTTGTAGGAAAAACATTTATGAAACTTTCCTTCGAAGACCGCAAAACAATCGGATGCTTGTGGAAAAAGTTATTGATTTATTACCGATTAATGATCCATCGAACGGCTTTTTGTTTTGTTTTATTAGCAGCACTGTAGCTGCTGCCTTGGCTGCTGCTGTTTCGGGGGGTGGTGATGCCTCCCGCCACCCCATGCAACAACGGCAGCAGCAGTGCTGCTGATAAGACAAAACAAAAAGCCGTTCGCTGGATCACTAATCGGTAATAAATCAATAACTTTTTCCACAAGTATCCCATCGTTTTGCGGTCTTCGAAGGAAAGTTTAATAAATGTTTTTTCTACAAGAAACATTGATCGATTTGAATTAAGGAGATAAAGAGCGACCTCTGGGATTTTTTGTTTGAAAGTGTAACTTTTCCCATAGTAAATCCTATGCAAACTTTGAACTGTTTGCGCTAAATTATAGTTTCACCGATTGCGCTGAAATTTTGTACAGTTCATATGGGACCTAAATGGAATCAGAAAAGTCGACTGGAGCGAGATTTTATTTTTTCCATATAAGCGTGTCCCATACTAATGTCTACCCGGTGTACGCACAGTGAAGAGAGTTAAGAATTCTAATAATATCTCAACCGTGTAATTTGGAGGACCATGTAAACACGCGTATACTCGTACAGGAGAATGTGTTTTATGGGGCCAGGGAAAGGTTGACTCACGCGTTCGAACCAAGTGCGAGGAATTGCGAGTACTACACACGTAGCTTATGCGGGGCTTAGACATGGTGGACAGGTCATTGCTTGAAGTACACTTGAGAGAACAGATTCACTCGATCTGTTGGGGTTTTTTTTCTGAAAAACCGTCAACAGGTCTGGATTTCCAGCAATTAAAGTGTGAATACGATTGATGTCTAAGCCTAGCATAAGACCAATTGTAGTTCAATGTACGTTCGACGGGCATTGGTGTGATATAAAATGACTGAGTGTGTAAATAAATATTGGATAGTCGGGAAGCAGAACGCTGCTATGTTGACATAAATAGTGATGGCTGGCATGTAAAGGAATTGTGCGTTTTTTTTTATTATGCGAAAAATCCTACGAAGAGATGTATGACATTTTAAATTCTATTTAGGGTGGCTTGTGGCTTCCATTTTCAAACAAAGGATTGAAGGGCTGTTTATTTTGTTGGGTGATTTCGAATAAGATGAATTTAGGAGCGTGAGATTGCTGATAGCGCACAGATCCAAACTAAATAGTAACGTCGTATGGACATTTGGCCCCTGTCCCTGTCTGTCTGTCTGTCTGTCTGTCTGTCTGTCTGTCTGTCTGTCTGTCTGTCTGTCTGTCTGTCTGTCTGTCTGTCTGTCTGTCTGTCTGTCTGTCTGTCTGTCTGTCTGTCTGTCTGTCTGTCTGTCTGTCTGTCTGTCTGTCTGTCTGTCTGTCTGTCTGTCTGTCTGTCTGTCTGTCTGTCTGTCTGTCTGTCTGTCTGTCTGTCTGTCTGTCTGTCTGTCTGTCTGTCTGTCTGTCTGTCTGTCTGTCTGTCTGTCTGTCTGTCTGTCTGTCTGTCTGTCTGTCTGTCTGTCTGTCTGTCTGTCTGTCTGTCTGTCTGTCTGTCTGTCTGTCTGTCTGTCTGTCTGTCTGTCTGTCTGTCTGTCTGTCTGTCTGTCTGTCTGTCTGTCTGTCTGTCTGTCTGTCTGTCTGTCTGTCTGTCTGTCTGTCTGTCTGTCTGTCTGTCTGTCTGTCTGTCTGTCTGTCTGTCTGTCTGTCTGTCTGTCTGTCTGTCTGTCTGTCTGTCTGTCTGTCTGTCTGTCTGTCTGTCTGTCTGTCTGTCTGTCTGTCTGTCTGTCTGTCTGTCTGTCTGTCTGTCTGTCTGTCTGTCTGTCTGTCTGTCTGTCTGTCTGTCTGTCTGTCTGTCTGTCTGTCTGTCTGTCTGTCTGTCTGTCTGTCTGTCTGTCTGTCTGTCTGTCTGTCTGTCTGTCTGTCTGTCTGTCTGTCTGTCTGTCTGTCTGTCTGTCTGTCTGTCTGTCTGTCTGTCTGTCTGTCTGTCTGTCTGTCTGTCTGTCTGTCTGTCTGTCTGTCTGTCTGTCTGTCTGTCTGTCTGTCTGTCTGTCTGTCTGTCTGTCTGTCTGTCTGTCTGTCTGTCTGTCTGTCTGTCTGTCTGTCTGTCTGTCTGTCTGTCTGTCTGTCTGTCTGTCTGTCTGTCTGTCTGTCTGTCTGTCTGTCTGTCTGTCTGTCTGTCTGTCTGTCTGTCTGTCTGTCTGTCTGTCTGTCTGTCTGTCTGTCTGTCTGTCTGTCTGTCTGTCTGTCTGTCTGTCTGTCTGTCTGTCTGTCTGTCTGTCTGTCTGTCTGTCTGTCTGTCTGTCTGTCTGTCTGTCTGTCTGGATTCGGAAACTACTGAATCGATCGACGTGAAATTTTGTATGGGTACTTTTGTGGCCGGGCAAGGTTCTCAGCATAGTGTGAGACTCCTCCGATCTCTGGATAGGTGGGCTCCCATACTGATGAAGTTGCGAGGGATTTCTCTAGGGAGCTGGTATGTCAAAAAAAAGACAATAGACAAGCAGTACGACGTTTGCCGGAACAGCTAGTAATAAATAAAGGATGTTTGTTTTGAATCTCCAAGAGAAAGACCAGCGAAGTTGCCACAACATACGCAATAAATAAAACGATAAAAATTGATTCCATTATCGCAGTGATTTTTATTTTTCAATTCCCGGATAATCGAATCCAACCAGAGTTCTCTGTTTCCGGAACTTCTCTAGAGATTCCTCCTGGAACAAAATCCACATCGCTGGATAATTTCAAAACATCATGGTTCATCCATTTTGCTGATAACGGACGTGTGTCGCTTGCTCAGCTTCTGGCTTAGCTGTACATTTTCACAGGTTCAGCTTTCCTGAGGCAATTACCTTTATGCATCGATCATGGATGGCGTGGCGACCCAAAACCGTTGATCTGCGTTGGTTCAAAACCGATAGGTGCATGCATATATGTACCCATAGAGGTATGTACATACGGTTCCTTTCCTACGAAGCCATGTACAACACACAGCTCAGCTCAGCCAGACAGTATGACGCCAAGCAGTCTCGACCGACTCGATCGCATCGTCCGTCCGGGTGCTCGTTACCGCTTATGTACACACCTTAAATGGACGGATGGGACGGACGGTGCAGAGCCGGGGTCAGAGTCCCGCGCGAGACGAAGACCTGGAAGGTGGAGGCGGCGGAGCAAACAGCAGGGAATAAAGCAAAACAACTCTCGGAAAACACAGCCAGCGCATTCCAATGGAAAGTTCCCTTATGTGCGCGCGCAAGTTCTATGTAGCTGCCCTGCTGCCTGCCTACCTGTGATACCTCATTGTCCATCCATATTCTCCACACACCTTTGCCACCACCTTCGCACGGCTTATTAGTGAAGCCCTTCGGGAAGGAACCCATCAGCACCGCTGCTTGCTATTGTCGTCATCCTCGTTGGAGTTGTTGTTGCACTGAGGCAGAACATCATTTTCGAATCATCTGATTTATCCAGCCATCCGAAAACGATGAGTTTAAGTACGCCATCATTTTCGTCTTGATGTTCATAAAAAGACATTCAACAACATATCAACAATTTATTTTGATGGTATATATTGTATGTCAGGACAGTTTTTCAATTTCTTCGAAAACAGTTTTTTTAACAGTTTACTTCTTTTTTGCTGTTTACTTCTTAGACATACTTACATCCCAGACAACCAATTTGCACGTTTAATGAAGTATATGTTCATGTTATAGGTACTTTTATGCGGTAAAGTTACATCGCATAAGATGCAGTAAAAGTACCTTATGCGTGCAAAAGTGGAGGCGCTATACGTGTATTGACGGAAAAATAATAACGCTATATGACTTCAGGCGACATCTTATGCGATGCACGGTGTGCACTATTGCGACGAAATATACCATCTTATGCGACTTAGTAAATATTAAAAAAATAAATAAAGCAATTCTTGTCACCTCAGTATCGAAGTAAGAACCTTTGGATTTTCGAGCCACATTTCACACTTAACACCAAACACCACTAATGAAACACACTGATTAATTGTCATGACATTCTAACTCACCTTCGTGTTTGTCGGAATGCACTTGGTTCCCCTGTGCTGTACGTGTTCGACAGGCTATCTGGAACTCATAATGACGAAGCGTGATTTCCCGCACAGTTATCACTATCCCTTTCTTGCTCGCACTACCAATTGTTATCTATCAGGTCAACGAAACAAAAATGATGACTTTGTCACTAGTTTTGTAACCATAATGATGACTGTTAACTTTCTTGTAGCCCTTTGGCACTCCAACAGCACCTCTTTCATTGTTATCACATATCACATCGCAATATACCAACGTTAACGATTCTAGCTTATGCGAATTTGCATGTACATTTGAACGAGTTTATTTTTACTTTTATGCGATTTTGTTTATACACCAATGCGAGTTTAACTGACATAATAAGATAAGTGCCAAGCGCAGTCGTATAATCATCGCAGTGCGCAATTATGCGAATTCAATTGACACTTTGCGAGTCCGCTCGAACTCTTTTGCGAATAAGTAAAGTTCGTCGCAATAAAACATCATAATATCGTCTTTTATCTTCAGCATTATAGTAGTCCTTACGACAAGGCGTTTAATGCTTATTGATCGTATATACGCCTATAGTGCTACCCCACAGCAGGTTTTGGCAAAATAACGGGCTGTCTCAGTGCTGCACCTTAAGGAACGTCGTACCAAAATGTCAAAGAATCGTAACGCCTCGTCGAACAAAACAAAACAAAAATAGTTTTGCGTCTGCTTCTCGCTCTCTCAACGTTCCGTCTCCTCGTCTTTGCACACTCCAGCTGATGTAAGGTGGTTTTTTTTTGCAAGTTTTAGTAGTTTTTGGGGACTACTAAATCATGTTTGCTGCTCAATTTCAGCTCCACGCTCCAGGATGTGCTACAGCTGCTCCGATGGCGTGCACTAATTTTATTCCCAATATAAAGAATGGTTGGAAGCCAGCTTCAGTTCCAACACCTAATTTAACTAAACTTGTTTTCAAAGAGATATTCCAATGTGTGTAAAGAATTTTCATTCCTACTTCGATCTGCGTCATATAATTCCCTCTTCCGAATAATCTTATAATCCGCCAAAGCATGCGCTGGTGCTGCAAATATTGACGAAATGAAAAATGGCAATTCTTTGATGGCCATGTTCCCAATTCAAACCAGTTGCAGCAATATTTGGTGCTGAGCTTTTGGATGCATAAGGGAAAAACGAATAATCATCAGATGTACAAATTTGACAACAGATACATAACTCCAGTAAGAGAGAGACATCGAGCGCTGTCAAACACGTAACATGTCTCCCATACTCTTTGCTCTTAGCATTTGAAGAGCAGTTAAAAAGCATTATGAATGCTCCCAAGCGAAAACACCTCAAGCACTTGAAATGCTAACTAACAGCCAAAAGCTTTTGAGCAGCACAGGTTATGCTACCTTACGGCAGCTATGGATTCGAACTGCTTATGTAGGGCAGCAAGCAGTTCGAATGCTTAATACGGTCTGCTGTACGGCTTATTCAAATGCTTAGCGGTTACCTGGGTACGATGTAGTTATACACCATAAAAGTTAATTTGCACTCTTATATGATTTTACCAGATACATCGCAATAAGTTCAAAAAATTACATCATATGCGATGAAAATTGTCCCTCAGCTGTATATGTATGCGATATTGAGTAAAACTAGAACTTTATACGATGTACAGCGTACATCCTTATGCGATTTTTGGTTGTCTGGGACTAGCTTAGCTTGAATCACGTATCCCTATCTCCTCATAATGGATTAGTTTGCAGCCAACATCTATTGGGCTCCCCCTTTCACAATGCATTTGGGTTCCCTAAACATTGGTACAACATGCTGAATCGAAAACATGACGTCATCGCGCCCGAGTGGATTAAACATGTATCTATGGTTGCCAATGCGCGATTGGACCATATGAACCAATGAAAATGCACTATGAATCAATTATAAGGATGACTGAGGGTGGTCAAAAACGTTCTATGTAATTGCGCATAATTATTCAGAGATTCCACGTTCAAGAAGTTCCAAAATGGTGCACACTACGTCATTGCAGCCAATTGTTCCAGGGAGCCCCAGGGCAGTCTCAGGGGGTTTCAGGGAGATCTAGCGGTGTCACCCGAGCAGAAGGGAATA
This sequence comes from Aedes albopictus, assembly GCF_035046485.1. Classification (NCBI taxonomy): domain Eukaryota; kingdom Metazoa; phylum Arthropoda; class Insecta; order Diptera; family Culicidae; genus Aedes; species Aedes albopictus. Next base: position 415,226,692 of record NC_085138.1, read on the forward strand.
ACAACAGCATAAGGAGCTGTGTTATTTGGGCAAAATAACTGAATAATAAAAACGATTATTACTAAGTTATTACCGCAACATATTGTGTTATAAACTTGTCTGTAATAAGCGGCAAAATAACAAATTCCATAACAAAAAAATATTCCTGGAAAAACATTTCAATAACTTGTTTTGTTAGTTTCAATAACAACTTAATAACAGGTAATTCGGAAAATATTTCAATAACAAATTTTGATATTAATATGTTATTGATAACAATCGAAGAGCAGAATTTGCTATGATATCATACTCGTTACTAAATAAGTTATAAAACTTATTATATAAATTTATTCGCTTTGTCTCACAAACCCGCCAATAAATGAGGTTCATCACTCTGACGCAAGAAATATTTTCCAATGATCGAAAAATACTATATACAACAACTTTAAATTCATTCTAAGAGATTTGAAGTCGCAAGATAATCGAACTTTAGTCATTTCTATATTATCAAATACGACGAGCTTGGATTTCCACCTGTAATTTATAAACTGTTATATTTTAATTTTTTTCGGAGCACGTGTGACCTTTGTTTTTTTTCAGCACTGAAGAATTTTTAGAATGCTCAAAAGTTTTGCAGAAAATTATTGGGATATTGGTAATATTGTACAGATTATGTATTACATCTTTCCTGGAAAGATTGTTTCAATTCCTCCGATTTTTCCCTGGATTCAAGAATTATGTCCAATATTCCTCCTGGATTCTACAAGAATTCCTCCAAAAGTTTTGCGATAATTTCTTCTTAACTTCCTCTTATGATTCCTATTCCTCTATTTATTTCTCTAAGGATTTCGTCAAAAACTCCTTTTATGTTTATCAAATGAATTTGTCATAAAATTCTTCCAAAAAATTGCCGACAGGTTTGGTCATAAACTTCTCCATAAATGACTCCAAAAATCTTCCAGAAATTTCTCCGAGAGTTCTTTAACGGAATCTTTCATGGATTTTCAAAGACTCCTCTAGAAATTCCTCCAGAATCCTGCATAGAATCCCTTCAAGGGTCGCTTCAGAATTTCCTGTGATCATTAGTCCTGAAGTTCATCTTAAGATTTCTCTGAAAATTTCTTTGAGGATTTCACCATGAGTTTTTCCGCAGAATTCTCCAGGAGGTTTTCAAAAGATTCTGCCAAGAATCCTAATAATTGCTCAGAAGAATTAACTTCGGAATTTCTAAGAATATTGCGCCTGCAGTTCTCTTGAAGACTTCTCCAGGGATTTATCGAAAGGTTCCTCCAGAACTTTGAAGTACTTATCCGAAAATTATTTAAGGAATTCTTAAAGGATTCGTTCAGGAATTTCCCTTTTAACTGGATACAAAAATGGAACAACACAAAGGGACAGGTTATATTTGTCGAATTGTTGCTGTGATTTCAAAACTTGTTACTGTTGTGCTATTGCTGATAAGTTGATCAATAGTACAACAATTACTAAACTTGTACTTCAACAAAACATGTTATTTAAATGTAATTTAGTTAATGTATATCAAAAGCTTGATTATAACAAAATTAGATTATCCAACAAAATTTGTAATGGTAAAGCTATGCCTCGATAATTTAATAATAACAAAACAAGATATAAAAACAGGTTATGTGATTTCGTAGTTATTAACTTGCTATTCTCCTCTGCTCGGGCAGAGGTGCTTCAGGGGGCTTCATGGGGTTTCTGGGGGTTTCGGAAGGAGCTTTAGGGGATCTCATGGACTTTGTTCGTGAATTTTAACTAAAGTTAATTTTCCACAAATTCTCAAGGACGTTTCACTGGGTGGTCTCAAGGGAGTTCCAAGGGGACCCATGTGGTCTCAGCGAAGTTACAAAGGATATCAAGGATGGTTCAGGGACCTAAGGGGCGTTTTGGAGGTTTCTGGGTGTTGCTGGGGATCTTAGGGGCGCTTCAGTGAATCTCAGGGGCTTTTTGAGGGTTCCGGGTGGTTTCAGATGTGTACCTGCAGGTCTCAGAGCCATTTCAGGAGTCACATGTGATTTCAAGGGGTCTCACAGAATTTAAGGGGGTTCCAGGGGAGCTCTGGAGTGCTTCATACTATTGAAACGCCCCTGGAATGCCTTGATACGCTCATTAAACCTTCATTTTCCCATTGAAACGCCCTTGAAATCGCAATTAATAATTTGAAATGCCTCTGAAACCCTTGGAACACTTTTAAAAGGGTTCAGAAAACCCTTGAAATGCACTTGTAAACCCTTTGAAGCATCCCTGAAGTGCTATCAAACGCTCCTAAACCTCTTGAAACCCCTACTATATCTATATATATAAAAATGAGTTTGAAGTTCCTTTGAGGCAACAAAACTCACGAACGGGTGAACCGTTCATAATGACTCTTGCATGGTTCGATTCGTATTCATGGCGGCTGTGTTTATAAGTAATAAAAATAACGAAAATCAACTAAGAAAGTAAGAACATTGGTTAAGTACTGATTTTTGATGAACTGGGAACCCAAGCAACACACATGTTATAATAGAGTTACGACAGCGCAAGTTTTGGTTGTATAGAAGTTTATTTTACGTAATTCTAACATTGTGTTGAAACAACGTAGAATAAACTTCTATACAACCAAAACTTGCGCTGTCGTAACTTTTGTATAACATGTGTGTTACTTGGGAAGAAAATCAACATGATCGAAATGAACCAATCTAGAGTGCTGTGCCGCAATGACCTCAACAGTTGTCAAACCACGCCAGCTTGGCAAGACAAAGTTTGCCGGGACAGCTAGTACGTTCATAAAACCCCTGAGTTTCAGAACTGCCTTGAAAGTCCCTGTAACCCGTTGTTTTGCTATTTAAAGGTTCCTGAGACTTCTTGAATTGCCCTTAAAGCACTTTGAAATGTCCCTGAAATCCCCGTAATATTTTTGAAATGCCATAGGTCCCTTTTCGGGATCTCTGGGAACTTCTTGGAAATTCCTCTTGATCTTGACCTTATCACAAATGCTTAGGAGCATTTAGGTTTCCTCCGGCTCTGATCTAATTTATGCACAAAATTTCCACTTCCACAATTCTATCCCCTTTTGAAGTTATGCAAATGTTTATTTAAAGAGTCCCAGCCCATGTCATAAAAACCCAGTCAACCAGTGATCGTATAAATGTTGCGTCTTATTAAGTGGATATCGCTCTGGATATTCTACCAGTACTTTTGGAAAACAAAATCCGGGAGCTTTGTGAAAAAGTTTATTTGTATCGAAGCGCGAAAAAAGAAGTTCCTGCATGATTTTTTAAGACTACGCAGCAAGCACGTTTTGTTCCAGTGTAGTCCATTCGGTCAAACTCGCTGGAATAGGTCCCGGCGATCGGGTCGATAATAAATTATCACAGAAATTTATGGATCTGCGCTGCTTCACCCGATGATGATCCAATATGGGAGCAGTTGTTTGGGTTCTTTTCTCCATCCACATCTCTAGTGCCTGGCCGAACTGGAGAGCGCCTAAATGGTTTTCAATTTCCTTAAATTCTCGATCTGGCCTCATTTTAATGGGTGCTTGCTGGTGCTGGCCGAACCCGCGAGTGCGTGGGCGGGTAGAGCGGGGGATTTTATGCTTTTTTCCATACCTACGTAATGTGATGTGTGTGATGGTGCCGATTGAATCGAGCAACGCGTTTAAACCCGGGCCGGGGAGGCCAACAACAACGACGATGACGACGACGACGGGGACGAGAGGAACTCGATCTTGATCTCAAAACGGTTTGAAGCCGGTTTCGTTCAATGAAAACGCACGTGGGTTGAATCGGCAACTCGTTCAGCTAGGCTGGCTGGCTGGCTCCAGATGGTCTGCCGTGATTGAGAATTGCCGTACGACGATGGCGGCGGGTAGCCATTTGGGCCTATTTGGTTGGCATTATCGGGCATTTCGAGTGTTGTGTTTTTTATCGGAGATCTTTACTTGCGTACGTGAAACTGGATTTGCGAGGGGAACTGGATTCCAGATTGATAGGGTACGGTCACTACTTAGGTAGCTGGATCAATTACTAGCTTGCCAAGCAGGAAAGATTGGAAATCTTGATGGTTGTTATACGCTCTAGCGTTAAAGGCCTCATTCAGCAAAACAATCTTGCAAAAACATTAGATGAACAAATTGACAATTCTGCAAGCAATCCGAGTTTGTTTATTTATGTGTTTATTTGTAGCTAGTGAAGCAAATCAGTTAATCCCAAGGGTCTCTCTCACCGACTCACTAAACAACATTCTTAAGACCACCAATCATTTTGTCTCTCTGAAACCACCAAGAAGGCATTGCTTCAGAGAAAGGCTAGTGCATATCGCCTGCAGCAATGAACATTGATGAATCGCTTTGGGGAGTACAAGGTAGCATACTGGCGCTTAGCCAGTTTCCCCAGTGGTCCATTCCACTCTGTTTGTCCTCGGAAGGCGGCCAGGATCAACCAACAGTTCTTCAAGCATGCAAGACTGCTGAAGGTTCAGGCCTTATCAGCTAGCACCAGAAGGAGTTGTTGACACTGAGGCACCCTTGCCGAGGACCCCTTTCCAACCTGGAGTTCGGATCCAACCCAGTAGACCAACGCCACGACAGCAACGATACCAGGATGTTCTCTCCGTGGCCACTTATTCGCTGTAAGGGTCGATTTCGACTGCAGGGCACCGGTATGACCTGCGTAGCCGACTCCGAACCCTTGGACCACCTATTGTATAGCGTCTGCACTAGCTTATAAGTACTTTCCAGCTTACCACGGTAGCTTTTGGTACCGCCGAGCCCTGAGCCGGGCCGCCACACCTTAGTATGAATGAGGCGACACTAGGGGATTTTTTATTACCGTTACCGTATAGGTTTGGGCCGAAGGGTCTCAAATTTTCATGAAACTTTTTCCACAGGCAGGGCTTATAGATATATGAACAAAAAAAATCAGGGTCGCCTCTTTTCCCGGAAAACTTAGGTAGATTTTTTTTTGTTTTCCCCTGACACTACTTACTTTGAAAAATCATAACTCAAACAAGAATCATCGAAGAAATGTTTTGTTAGAAAATAAAGTAAATTTTCTCAATAATCAAAAAAATAAAATATGAAGTTTTCCAAACATTTTCCACAGTTGAGAAAACTCGTAGAGAAAAGCCGGTAAAACTATGCCCGAACTCGTGGAAAACTTTCAAAAAAATATTTTTGAGAAGGTTTTGTATTGATACATACAACTTTGAAGAACATTGTATGGGTTTAAAAATTCAACAAATGCATGTTATGTTTAGAAAACGTGTTTTCGGGGTTAACTTCAAAACACAGGCCTCTATCTCAATTAGAGTTAAAATTACAAAATTGACGTCTTCAAGAAAGCTAACTTTGCTGAAGACGTCAACCCTCTATCTAAACAATTTAAAAAAAGTGATTTTGTATCTCACTTTTAGGGGGATTGATCCGAAAACTCTAACTGTCAAAAGATGGCGCTGGTCATTCCCATCATCTTTGCCGAAGACATCATTCCCAACAAACATTTTTGTTGTACAACAGTGGAACGCACCACTGTTGAACAAACTTTAGCTTAAGAAACTGTTATTCAGCTAGTTCTGTTACTTGGGTTGCTCTATTTCGTCAATCCTACGAACTATTAATTAAGAGCGTGAAAATGGGAAAATAAACAACTATTGTGGCACCGCAGAGCTTTTCGACATCATCCATGAAAGTGCCTCTATAGCTGTGGATGCTCTTCTGCAGGCGTAATCAACGTGGCTACCGAAGGTTAGCTTATCGTCGATCATTACCTCCAAGTATTTGACGGAGCGCTTCAAAGTGATAGTGCAATCGGCAACACTGATTATCGCTTGATGCTCCGACTGATGGCCTCAGTTTTGTGGGCTAATTCTAGTTTTCCTGGATCTCATCCGCTCCTCCACAACAGCGATCGAGTGGGCAATAGTCAATTACTCTCCTTCGATCGATTCACCGTAGACCTCCAGCGTGATGTCGTTAGCGAAGCCGACGATCGCCACTACCTCAGGGAACATGGAACCTGAGGTTATGTGAAAGCACTCCGACTCACCTCTGTGTCGTAAACTAGTACTCGATTTTGAATTACCTATCAAGGATCTTGTATAGGCACCTGGGTATCTCCAGACGTTGGATCGCATCGGTAATAGCCGTCCCACTGGCGCTGTTGAACGTATTCCTTACATCCAGAGTTATTACTGCACAGTAACGCATACCCCTCCTCTTACCCTGGAGCACTAGCTCGGTGTCTTTGTAACCGACAAGTGATTCGGCACCTTATATTCACAATGCTCTGTCATGCTATTTACTAATCTGACAGCAAATGTTTGTTTATTTTTGCTGTAGTTTGAAGATATTAAAAGTATCTACAGCAGACGGAATCGTGAAATGATCGTGTTGCGATTGATGGTCGGTGTTGGTCTAACTAATTCTCGACAAGGAATGCAGTGAGCTTTTTCAGGAATCCCTCAACCTCTAACAGCGCGGCCTGAAAAGGGCACTATAATAACGCATAAAGTGTAAAGAGAGCCTATAGCTTCTTACCACAGTGGGTTAGGAACAACAGAACATCCTGAAGAATCAGGTTTCTGAAGTCAGTTTCATTTAATAAGTGTTTACCGAGTACTCGGAAACGCAGTTGCGCGAAAACTGGACAGTTACATATCAAATGATACGAAGTTCCATAATCGGATTCACAGCTATCACATACAAATGAATCAGCTTGCTGAATATTCGCCATGTAATAGCTGATCAGCTCGAGTCGGCAGTGGCTATTCAACGCTTTGACCAGCCTGCTGCAATTCTGCTTTGACAGATTTGTTAGATACTTCACCACCCTTGGAGATGGCTCAGTACAATGCAATTTGGTTTGACGACATGACTCCAAACTATTCCAGTATTGTTTGTGTTGAGTGGCAGCCCAGGTGTGAATCTGAAGCTTCACCCAACACTATTGGGATAGCTGGCTCAGGGCCAATGAACTCATGTGATGCTCCAGTGCGAACTAACTCATCAGCCAATTCATTTCCAGCGATGGAAGAATGGCCAGATACCCATACAAGGTGAACAGCGTTAGCTGAATTCAGCTCCTCGATTTGAGTTCGACAAGCGATAACTATCTTCGACCTGGAGTTGGCCGAAGCAAGTGCTTTAATAGCAGCCTGGCTATCTGAACAGAAGTATATTACTTTGCTCATTACGTGCTGCTGAAGTGCTGATTGCACTCCGCACATAAGAGCAAAGATTTCGTCCTGAAAAACGTTGCAGTGTCTACCAAGTGAATAAGACTGATGCAGCCTTTGCTCACCAATACCTGCTCGACCTTCGAGAAGGGAGCCATCAGTGTAACATACGATGCCGTCTGAAATACTTCTTTCCTGATAACCAAATGTCCACTCTTTCCGGGAAGTGAATTTCCTGGAAAATGTCCTATATAGAAAATTACAAGCAATTGTAAGATCACTTAGAACAAGGACAACTTTGTCCCAATTCACCCTAAGGGGAATCAACGAGGTGTGTGTGTTGATGTGCGGTTCACAGGAGTTTCCTCTATTAGACCTAGTACCCGTAGACGGTAAGTGCAAGAAAGTGCTTCTTGTTTGACATGAACGTGTAGTGGGGCAACATCAAAGAGAGCTTCGAGTGCTGCCGTGGGAGTTGAAGAGAACGCTCCAGACATCGCCATTAAGCACATCCTTTGGAGATGGCCTAATTCTGATTGGATTCTCTTTCTCACTTTGCTCTTTTGCCACCACACCAGACATCCATAGGCCAATGTTAGACGAACAACAGTTGTGTAAATCCATTTGATATACTTGGGTTTTAGACCCCAAGTTGTACCAAAGGTTCGCCGGCAATGCCCGAAGGCCATACAAGCTTTCTTGATTTTGAACTCGATGTGAGGTGTCCAGGATAGCTTGGAATCGAGAATAACTCCAACGTACTTTACCTGTTCAGTCACATTGATTTCAGAATCAAAGAGACGCAAAGGTCGAACACCATTACGGTTTCGCTTTTCCGTGAAAAGAACACTAGATGTTTTACTCGGATTTGCCGAAAGGCCATATTGGCGACACCAACCCTCAACTACCTGAAGAGCGTTTTGCATCAGGTTGAATATGGTACTGATGCATATATCAACTAACAATGTTAGGCAGTCGTCGGCAAAACCATAACTAAGAAAACCGCTATTATTGAGTTGCCTCAATAGCGTATCTACTACGAGATTCCACAAAAGTGGCGACAAGACTCCCCCTTGGGGGCATCCACAAACACTCAATTTCCTAATCGCTGCTTGACGCAATGTCGAGAAGAGATATCGGTTTTTGAGCATTTGGTAAATCCCATTGGAAGTCATTGGAGATATACCATGACTCCGTAAGACTTCCAATATGGCATCGAAAGGCACGTTGTCAAAGGCACCCTCGATATCTAAGAAAACACCCTAGCAGGATTGCGTTTGAGCGAATGCCTTCTCGATATCGTAAACAACTTTTTGTAAAAGTGGACTTTCCAGAGTGGTAAGCATATTGGTTCACATGAAGAGGCACATTGGCCAGATGAACATCACGGATGTGATGATCGACAATTCGTTCTAAGCATTTCAGAAGAAAAGAGATCAAACTGATAAGTCTGAAGTTTTTTGCTTCTCCATACGACGCACGACCCCCTTTCGGAATAAATTTTACAATAATATCCCGCCAACAAGTATTTTTTTTAAAACATGTTTGAAATAATCAAATCCCTTCTGAAGCAAAATAGGATAAATCCCATCTACACCAGGAGTTTAAAAGGAGCAAAGCCATTTAGTGCCCACTCTACAGTTACAATGCTCCGCGCTGAAGGCAAAGAATTATAACTTCAAGAAAAGAGTTCAGGTTTATCCGAAGATATAATATCCACACAACCGGTGAAGTGTGTGCTGAATAAGTATTCCAGAACTTACACATCAGAGGAAGTGAAATCGCCATTTGGCAAACGAAGTTAGTTCACTTGGAAATCCTTGGATATCGTAAGAATTTTGTTTAACCGACTGACTTCACTCAAACTGGAAGCATTTGTACAAATGTTTTTTCCAGCCGTATGGTTCAGCAGACCGAAGAGCTTTTTGGTAGGCCTTGCAAGCCGACCTGAAAGCCTCCGATCCAGCCAAACGTCGTTTGTTCCAACTCTTTCTTACCTTGCTTCCTGTGCTTCGCCAGATCAGAGTTCCAGTAAGGGGTTTCTCTTGTGATCGTCACAGACCGTAGAGGGCAAGCTTCTTCAAAAGCTTCTATGATGAAGGTCATCATTTAAATCACTTGGAGTGGAAGATGATCGAAAGGTGAAAGCAGAACTTCGACAAACACATGAAACTCTATGTCAAAGGAAGTCAACAAGATATTTCTGTTACGAAAAGTTATTGAACCAGGACTCAAAACTAGACACCAGCATAGTCTTGCTGAACTCATGCGCAGGATCTCAGTAGAAATCGTTGGCCCTTTCAAATTTAGCCTTTCACCAGAGTATTTAACACTCCAGCACAGGCCGGTCCAGTCACAAACCGCACTGCGCTAATCTTCGATCTCTGGACGCGCCGCCGCTTCGGACTATTTCCTCGAAGTACAGTCCCAAATTCATCTCTCATCATCCACCAGCCAGCCACCAGAAGTCAATGCGGGTCGCTAAAGTTGAATCAACAGAAAAAAAACAGCAACCACGCCGCCGCCGCCAACTTGGATTCAAAAAGTCGTTTCTCGTGTTACTTCTGCGCTACTTCTTCCCTTTTGCCCTTTTTGCGCTTTGTTGTTTTTTTTCGGGCATGTGTGCTTCTTCTTCCTGCCTGCGCTGCTGAAGTATTTGCGCGCCAGTCAGCGCAAGGGCACTTGCAGTCAGCCAGCGGCTCCTGCTGAACACCACCTTCCTGCAAGACCCGGGACCAACAGGGAAAAAGTCAAACCCGATGAGATGTTTTCGTTGAATGCAAAAGTCGCTTTTCTTTTCGTCGGTACCTCTACACTTCTATAGCTGTGCCTGGATTCTTCTTGTTTTTCCTACGCTCAGCAACAGCAGCAGCACCAGCAGCTTATTATTATGTATGTTTTGAACTCTTCTCGGTATAAGATCATTCTGGTGCGATTGCCAACTCATGCTCGTTTTTTGCCCGCAAAAACAGCGATCCTCCAATTTCGAACCAAGAGCGCGCAATAAGAAGGGCGTGAGTGTGCGCAAAGTGCCTCCGCTGCCGTCGTCGACGGCTCTTGGCAAATCGTTAAGAGGCACACACTTGGATCCCTCCACAACTTACGGATAGTGGAATCCCTACCTCGGAGTTCCCACTTTTTGAACCCCATTCGATTGCATTCGCGCTCACTATGCAAATGGTTGCACAGTTGTAATGCTATAGGACAAAAAAAACTAAAAGTCAAATTCCAGTAAAGATTTCTGCAATATTTGGAAGAAGAATCCCTGAATCCATACTTCATGGATGAGTCACCCTATAATGTAAGTGAATGGAACAAAACTTCTGACCACCACTCATCCTCAATAGGCCCACTATCCGACCGTGCCAGCCAGCGAGTCTCCACATCTCTATGATTTTAATTTCTTTGCCTTCTGAACCCCTGACGTGTCCCGGTCCACATGCCGGTCGCGTTTCCTTCTCCTCCTTGTACCACCCCTTTCCGCATCACTCGTCCTCACCGCTCGCTCGGGTCCAGGTCGTTATGTGTTTTCTCGATTTCTCGCTTTAAATTTATGTTTTTATGCGCAACGCATACATCCTTCGAGCACCGACCAAAACCGACGACCCGAGTTCAAAACTTATGGTGTTCTGCTTCTTATTCGTCGCCTTCGTCGTGGGTTCGATTGCGCCCTCCGCTCCTTACCTCCGATGATCGCTCCGCCTGCGCCTCCACCTTTGCTGCTTCATACACTCACTACATACATGGTCGTCGCTTCCTTTTACAGCCCCGACGACCGACTCTGCGGCTCTGGTGAGCTGAGCATTCGCTTCGGGCTTGGCGTTTGCGTTTGTCTGCCTCTGGTTCTTCCAATTTCCTCCCTTTTTCCCAGCCATGGTTGTCCCCTACCCCTTCGTCCAGACATCGGAGGTGCAGATTTTGGATTCGAATCGGACCGGACAGACTTGCTGGCGGCAGCTAGTGCCTTCCCGCACACCCCGGCTACCAACCTCCGATCCTTCCCTTCCATACAGTTTGAACGTTTGAACGCACAAAAAAACTTATAAACCTTTCAAGATATTGACTCGGACGTCCCGCGCCTCGCTTCTTCCCCGAACACGTCCTCCCTTCTATCCATCGGTATTCGAGCTCTCCTTCACCGGCGTTGTTGTATTCAAGCATTCAAGTGTAATGTTACAGTTATGTTTCTCTCGACTTTCTCGGGTTGGTGCGCTGCGCACCAAAGGCTCCTCGACCGACCGACCGATCGAGGATAACATCTTTGCGCAGTTGAATTTGAAACCGTGTCAGCCTTTGTTTCATTTGGATGTGCGACTGGAACAAAACTGATATATGTACATACTACAATACCGTACTTGTGAAAAAGTTTTGATTATGAGCCAAGACTTGAATTTTCAAATTTTACTAGTTATTGATGGGTCTTTAAAATTTGCCCCCTAAAACTATTTGATAATCCGGATAGTATCAAAAGACATCTACTTGATTGGCTTTTATCAATTCTTGTTGGATTGTTGATACATCCTTGGAGGTGCATGATAAAGCTCAGCATAGGCGAAACTACTGGGGGTGCCAGGCACCCCCTAGAATTTGAATGCGTTACTGTGAGATATGGGGCGATGAATGATGAATGGATGAATAAATGAATATTTGTTTGTAGTGCACCCCCTGACAAAAATCCGTAGTTTCGCCCATGAAGCTCAGTGAAGCTAGGTATATCAACTGGAGGCCTGACCTGGTAGCGATATCAGTCAGTGCCTGGGATTGAACAACGAAGTCGCTTGTTTTTAATTCCAACAATTCTATCAGTTGACGACTATATCTGACATGAAATACTAAAATGGTTTATGTAAGGGTGGGGGGTTGGTATGTAGTAGAATTTGAATTTATATTGGCGGGAAACTCAGGCCAAACATGTCTAAAGGTCCTATCTGCAGAAGAGAGGCTCTCTTTGGTTTCCCTCTCTTTCGTTAATATCTCAGCTGTTTATTTGTACATATTATGATTGTCTCCTTGAATTGAACGATGGTCAAAACAATCGTCTTTTGATTTGTACTGCAAAAATAGTTGAAAAGTTTACCATTACATTGCAATAATTGAAAGAGAAAGTGTACAAAGAGAGCCTCTCAAATGCAGATAGGACCTATTGAAATGTTTGGCCTGAACTACGTTGTGAATTCGGTTGTAATTATGATGGATATATTTCTGTAGAACTTCTTATGAAGTACTGGTGGGATTAACACAATATTTTGAGATATTCGAGTAGGATTCTCGGAATCTTCTTGGAAGGATTTCTTCTTCTAAGATGAGAAACAACCCCAGGAATTTAGATTGTGTTCCTCCAGGAGTAGGGGGTAAACCACTAGAATTCGCCACTGCTCTAGTCTTCGCCCCCTCCACACAAATTCCATTTTTTATGTGTGAAGTGGCGAAAATTAGAGCAGAATTTCGAGGGGCGAAGTCTAGTGTTTTTAGCCTACCATAAAAAATCTGAAAGAATTCCATTATAAACTCCTGGAAGATGTCCTTCAGGAACACGGAGGAAGTTCCTGAAGGAACCTCGGAGGATGTTACTGGAATAATCATGGAAGGAGTGCCAGGAGTAGGCCTGGAACAAGTTCCTGGTGGATGGAATATGTACTTGGAGAAATCCAGAAGAAATTCCAGAAACAATCACGAAGGGATCCCGCATTGATTTCCTGCCGGAATATAGAAATAAATTCCCGAAGGAAGCTCCGAAGCAATTCCCAAAGGGATCCTGGAACGAATCCCTCTAGCAATCTCAGAACTTCCCGTAAGATATTAATGGTGAATTTGCTGCATAAATCTGAGAAAGAGCTCCTGGCGAAATCGCTGATGAAAGTCTAGTAAGATCGCAAAAGGAGCTCTCTTCATGAGTTCTTATGAGGTTTCCTCCAGGATTTTATTCTGAGACTCCTTTCAAGATCCTTTCAGGAATCGCTCCGAGCGACAATCTACCACGATTTTCATCGAAAATTTCCGCCGGTGCTTCTTCTGGTAACTCTGCAGGAATTGTTTCTGGGGTTCATCCAGGAAAATCTTCCTGGATTCCTTCAAGAAATTCTCGAGGGATTTGTGGAAGAACTTCTGTTATTACTCTAGGAAGTTCTTCAAGAATTCCTTCACATGTTCCTTTCGGGATTACTCCAGGAACTATGTCCGTGAATGATTTTTCCCGGGTAATACTTCCGGGATTTTCTCAGGAATCTCTCTCGCAATTTCTTCAGATTCCTGCAGATTCTTCTGGAATTCCTTTGTAAGTTCATTTTGGAATACTCTCAGATGTCTCTAATGGAAATTCTGAAGGAGTGTATTATGAAATTTCTTCAGTTTAAGTTAAAGTTCAGTTAGGAAATTCTAAAGGAATCTCGGAAAGGATTACTGCAGGATTCTCGGAACTCCTGGAGGAATCCCGGAGAAATGTTGGGGGGAACCTCTACATGAATTTTGTAAGATGTTCCTGGAGGGAATCCCGGGAAGAACACCTTCAGAAATATGGAATATCTTAGTGAATTTTAGAGGAAATTTCTTTCTGTTCACAAAAATACAAACTCCTATCCCTTAGAAGAAGGTTCAATAAAGAATCGAAACGTCGGACGTAGAAGCAATAACTGTGTTTGCTTACCACTCAGACTGCTATTGCCGAAAAATTATCTCGCTCATATACTTAAATGACTTGCATCAGATATCTTCCAGAATATCACCATGATGTTCATACATGCTACCAGCACCCCGCACTGGAATCGTCATTGAATTCCGAATTTTCCTCAAAATCATGCCAAAGTTCTTCCAGAGTAGGATGTGCTTTGGAATTTATTAAGATTTCTCACATATTTGAAAGAGAGTGCAAGCAGAATACCTTCTACCGTAGATTTAACCGCAATCTTATCAACATTTGAGCTATGAGCTTACCATTGTTCCAACTGCAATCAGTGCGCTTAATGGCACTGCAGGAAGTTCTCTCGTTCTCTTTCATTGTTACACACGCGAAAAAAGCCGTTCTGATAAACGTGAACAAACAAACGCAAATATGAGAACAGGCAAATATACACCGTGAACTGGAACTAGTTCCAGCTGTCAATATGGGCGTTCCAGAAAACGTGAAATCTAGTTCACGGTGTACATTTCTTAAGGGGCCATTAGACTGTTTGTCATAATGGCACACAGTTAAAATAAAAATGTAATTTTAAACTTACTTTCATGCACATATTTGGAGCATGAAAATAAACTCAAAACTACATCACGTTTGGAATTTACATTGATTGAAAACATGAGCTCGACGTGTAATTTTAAACGTCGTTGAAAGTTCAACGGCGCACTCCGCCGCACGCGCTTTACCGGTGGTTTGTATTATTTCGTTTGTTTCATTTATGAACACACCTCTCCCCGCCCAGATTGTCGGAAGAAGCAGTAAAAGTCAAAAATGGTTGTCACAATTTAATTTTATAACATATTTTCACATTATAGGTTGCAAACTATGAAAGAACACAATGTTTTTTTTTCCGAAAATGTCGAAGCAAATACCGCATCCAGCAGAAAGTTCTCGGCACTCGGTGCAGGTCGTTTTGCTGCTTGTTGGTGGTGACCGATAACGAGAGCGCCTCTGAAAATTAGCAACATTACGGATGATATTTCATAAGTTATCACTGCCGAATGTAAAAGTATGCACTTCTTACCTGCTAATGATTTTTACAATGCTGGTTCACGCGTTTGTTACACTTTCAGACGTTTGGTATATGAATTAAATCAAATTTCGAAGAAGCTCAACATCCGCACCAAGGCTTTACGCGACGGCCATACTTTCGTCAACATCAGAGCGCTGTTGTGTTTATATGTTGATTGAATTTTACAGTGAATTAAATTTAAAAATCAATGTTTATCAATGCTCTTGTTATGTGCATGGATTTCTATTGAAATTTAAATCACCGTTTCGATTCAAGTGATGTACATTTACAACCAGTATGTTTTACATGCCATTTAAATTTCATTACTTTTTGCTGTGTACCTAAACTCAATTTTGGCAATCTCAGATTCCCCCTCCCCCTCGTAGACTTTCGTTCATACAAATCATTTGTATTGACCGTAAACTTTCGCTAAAACTCCCCTCCCACCATCAGAGTCTACGTAGTTTATGGACAGACCCTTGGTTTGTTGTAGCAGGGCCCTCTCTCCCTGCAGGGAGAGGTAAAATTCCTGAATTCTATCGGTAGTCAACATCAAGTTGCTACCTCATGACAAAAGTCTGGCTACTCCACGAACTTGAGTCCGGTCATACATTTATTTGTTCAACATCATTAAGACAACACATAATCAACAATAGTACGCCACAAAACTCGGTTTATGGCTGCCGCTCTCCATCCTCGGTCGCGCCCAATGCTCGCCAAGTCACGCTCCACCTGGTCCGCCCATCGTGCTCTCTGCGCTCCACGCCTTTTTGTGCCAACCTGATCTGTTGCAAACACCAGCTTTGCAGGGTTGTTGTCCGGCATTCTTGCAACATGCCCTGCCCACCGTATCCTTCCGGCTTTGGCCACCTTCTTGATGCTGGTTTCGCCGTAAAGTGCAGCGAGCTCGTGGTTCATCCTTCTCCGCCACACACCATTCTCCTGCACACCGCCGGAGATCGTCCTTAGCACGCGTCGCTCGAAAACTCCGAGTGCTTGTAGGTCCTCCTCGAGCATGGTCCATGTCTCGTGCCCGTAGAGGATCACCGGTCTTATTAGCGTTTTGTACATGGTGCATTTGGTGCGTGGGTGAATCTTTTTCGACCGCAGTTTCTTCTGGAGCCCGTAGTAGGCTCGACTTCCGCTGATGATGCGCCTCCGAATTTCTCGGCTCACGTTGTTGTCAGCCGTCAGTAAGGATCCTAGGTAGACGAATTCCTCCACCACCTCGAAAGTATCCCCGTCTATCGTAACATTACTACCCAGACGGATCCGGTCGTGTTCGGTTCCGCTTACCAGCATGTACTTTGTTTTTGAGGCATTCACCACCAGTCCGACCTTTGCTGCTTCGCGTTTCAGGCGGGTGTTCAGTTCTGCCACCGTTTCAAATGTTCTAGCGATAATGTCCATGTCGTCCGCAAAGCACACAAATTGACCAGATTTTGTGAAAATCGTTCCCCGGCTGTTGAGCCCGGCTCGTCGCATCACACCTTCCAGCGCGATGTTGAAGAGTAGACATGAGAGTCCGTCACCTTGTCGCAGTCCCCGGCGAGATACGAATGAACTGGATAGTTCACCCGAAACCCTTACGCAGTTTTGCACACCGTCCATCGTTGCTTTAACCGTTATGTGTCCGACAAACTTTTTGCTTTTTTCTACCCCGTGCTTTTCAAATGGGTGCTGGGTACCCGGGTACCCTGTCGGCCACATAAGGGTTAATCAGTCTAGTCAGCTTCCCAGGAAAGCCGTTTTCGTCCATGATTCTCCATAGCTCTGCGCGGTCGATACTATCGTATGCCGCTTTGAAGTCGATAAACAGGTGGTGCGTTGGGACCTGGTATTCACGGCATTTCTGGAGGATTTGCCGTACGGTCATCAGTTCCTTTAACTCCCTTAGACTACCCCTCTGCTGATATTCACCAATTAAGACATTCGTTCACAGCTTGCAAATGGTTTCCGTGGCTTGCGAATTAGTAGAATACTAGTTCACAGTAAAGAGTGTGATCGGTGGCAACCAGTGAGATCGTTCTACCTTCGGTGAAGAAGGTGAAGACTCAGTGACCGTGATAAGTGCCAATCTGGATCCAGTGATTCCTGTGCGCCGTTCGTAGCACGAACGGGAAGCAACCACCTTCAATCCCGGCAAATTACGACTCCCGGCTCGTTCAATCCTCATGGGCGACTTCAACGCGAAGGCCGACTCCGACAACTCGGACTATGAGCATTGAGCACGTCATGGGACGCCATGGTCTCTGAGAATTTTTTTTTTTTTTTTTTTTTTTATCAATTCTGACTATACATGTCAATGGTTGCTCCTCCGTGATTGATCTGAACTGGTACCAGTTGCACTGAGATCCAACTGAATAAGGGGCTGGGACATTCCACTTATTCTCAAAGTGCAATTTTAGCAGCTCATGCATATTCGATCAATAACGGCGCCGGCCAAGTCCTTATAGTCAGCTGGGAAGGGAAAGGAATGTTAGAGTGTACTGGTTGTTGCTACTAGAGACCGAGAGCACTCTGCGTCCCCACAACCCGCACGGACTGGGGTATTTGTTAGACGGAAAGGATGGGAGATCTGGGAGTCACCGTTGGGGTCGGTGATGCGATCCATGGATAGGGTTATTTATAGTGTTCGTGATAGATTGTGTGGTGAATAAGGTGAATAAGGTCAAGCGGCACAGCACGCTTTGGTTGCATAACTTATAGGCGTTTTATATACACTGTGCGTTTTGTATACACTGTGCTGTGAGTGGAAGTTGGAAGGGAGGGAAACGACTTTTTTCAATCCGTTTCTGGTTCTAGCGATGGCTATGAACATATCAATATACATGAGTTGTATATGTAGAGAAGAGAGAGCGAGAGAAAGTGCGATAGAAAGATACAAAGTAGGATGAAAAGGAAGGGCCAGGGATTGAACCCATGACCTTCTGCATACGAATCAGAAGTGGTAGCCACTAGACCACCAAGCCCGTCTGGGACGCCATGGTCTCTGAGAAATGAGCGAAAACGGAGAGCTGTTTGCAGAGTTTTGTGGCAACAATGACATGGTGATTGGAGGATCGCACTTTCCTCATCGATCAGTGCACAAAGTGACATGGGTTTCCCGTGATGGCATCACGGAAAATGGATGGAATGGATCACAGATGATACCTGGAGGAAGATAGAGGAGCGAAGGAACCCCAAAGCCGCGATAGAGTGAGCGAAAATACGAGGAGCCAAAGCTGTTGCCCGTCAGCGCTATTCGACACTCGAGGAGGAAGTAAAACGTTCATGTAGACGGGACAAAAGAGCGTGTGCGGACTCCCCAGCCGACAAAGGCAAGAATGCCGCAAAAACCGGCGACATCAGTTTCCTTTACGATGTCTTACGTCGCCTTAGTGGGATCAAGATGAATGCTACGATGCCCGTGAAAGACACGTCTCGACAGTTACTTACCGACCCGGCTGATCAGCTGAAACGCTAGTTCGAGCACTTTGGAAACCTTTTTCAAGTGTCGGCCACGCCATCAACACCTCAGCATGATCCGCCAAGGGTTCGACGCACCCGTGTCAACACCGAAGCTCCATCAGTGCAGGAGATACAAACAGCCATCCGTAGCATGAAATCGAACAGAGCCCTAGGGGTCGATCGCATATCAGCTGAGATGCTCAAAGCTGACCCCGTAGTATCCGCATAACTACTGCATCAATTATTCTGCAACATGGATCGGTGGATCGGCGACACTTTACGCAAGCAAGCGGTGAAATGTTGGTGAATATATAACGAAGCCACCCTTCAAATTTTCAAGAGCACAAATCTGAAGAACCAAATGATGGATTGTGATGAAAAGTTGATCGATTGGTCACCACCAGCGGGTACATCGGGTTTCTTTCCATGAAACATCAGTTCTTCTTCTTCTTCTTCTTTTTGGCATAACGTCCTCATTGGGACAAAGCCTGCTTCTCAGCTTAGTGTTCTATGAGCACTTCCACAGTTATTAACTGAGAGCTTCCTCTGCCAATGACCATTTTGCATGCGTATATCGTGTGGCAGGCACTAAGATACTCTATGCCCAAGGAAGTCAAGGAAATTTCCTTTACGAAAAGATCCTGGACCGACCGGGAATCGAACCCGTCACCCTCAGCATGGTCATGCTGAATACCCGTGCGTTTACCGCCTCGGCTATATGGGCCCTGAAACATCAGTATTCAAGCTATATTTCTATTTGCAGAAGGTTTCAAAATATTCTATCGGGGAAATTTTAATTTTTCCGTCTTTTTGACCGTTTTTCATACAAATTTGCTAGAAATCCCCATTTTCGGTCAATTTCGGTCCCATACAAAATATATGGAAAAATTTTCCCCGATAGAATATTTTAAAACCTTCTGCAAATGAAAATATAGCTTGAATACTGATGTTTTATGGAAAGAAACCCGATGTACATTAAATTTTTATAATCTTCTGGTTCAGACATAGCGTGCAGCATGGTGAGACATTTGGTTCTTCAGATTTGTGCTCTTGAAAATTCGAGGGGGTGGCTTCGTTATATATTCACCTTAAATTGCAATCGAGCAGGACATCGCAGCAGAGGCAGACCCAGAGGCTCATGGCGGCGCACATTGGGGCAGAACCCTGTTATGGACAGACAAAACCTCTAATGCTCTGGATATCCAATCCATCCTAGAGAGCTTTGGTGTCTTTGGAGAAGTGTCTTGTAAGAGTTTTTTTTTAAAGCTGGTTACAAAATATTTGATCTAGATAGGTTGCAACTGATCTAGATCAGTTTTAACTTTCTCTAGAAGCGTCCTAAGTCTTGCAAAGTTATTCGTTCTGCTATTTTTGACATTTCTTCCGAAGACACTCTATAATGCACACGAAAAGCACAGTGGGCATCTTTACTGAAAAAGTTGAAAAAATCGATTTTGTTTCAAGTAAAAAAAATCAGAAAAAAAATCGAACCTTCCATAACGAAAATTTTTATTATCACGGACATTAGAGGTTTTTCTTATTAAAGTAACAAAAAAAGACGATTTACAATTTATTTGATAACTCATAAAGCAGCTGGCGGAGGCAGCTTACTTTTTGGCCAAAACATGTCAATACCACTAGGCTCGATACTGTGAGGAAAGAAAAGTTGGCTAACTCGGGGTTTTTGTTATACACTAGTATGAATCATCACGAAACTAAATCAAAGTTAACAATTGAGATCAATATTTTGAACTCCAAACATGATGTAAAGCAATTTTCCGATTGTTTTTAATGTAACATACCTGGATAATTACTATGATGAAACACATTTATAATTACACTGTGCCAATCGTGTGCATTATAGAGTATAAGTGTCTTCGGAAGAAATGTCAAAAATAGCAGAATGAATAACTTTGCAGAAGAAAGTTCTCTTCTATGACGCTTCTAGAGAAAGCAACTTATCTATATCAACTATTTTGTAACCAACTTTAAGCAAAAACTCTTACAAGACACTTCTTTAAAGATACCAATGCTCTAGGATGGATATCCAGAGCACTAGAGGTTTTATCTGTCCATAACAGCGTTCTACCCCAGTGTGCGGCGCAGCCTCAACAACGAAATCAAGCAAGTCGACAGAAATTTGACCTGGCCACAGGTCAAGTGGATGACTGGCAATTGGAGGCGGGATTCAATTCAGCCCTCTGCACCACCGTTATTGGGGTAAATAGGCCATATGAATACTATTCCACTGACATCCGTTTAGATGTTTCCTATTTTCTCGACGATATAGTAGCGAATGGTAGAAAACTTTCGATTTACAGCATTCGTAGTAGTCAAGAAGCCTGTAGAAAATGTGGACTTTTTAATACAAATTTTCATCTAACTAAGGAATTCCCAAAAGCAAAGATACCCAAAATGGAAAAGCAGTAGTACAATCGCGATATAACGATCAATGTTATGGACTTAGAGGACATTCTTTCGTCCATGATTCACAAAACATCGCTAAAAAAATAAAGCTGCTTTATGATTGATCATCAATGTGATTTCATACAATATTCTCTTAAAACAGAGCTGACGCTATTTGTAACAAGTTAGATATCAGTAGAAAAAGTGTACAATAGCATAATGTTAGGGGCTGTCCATAAACCACGTGGTCATTTTTTTTGGGAATTCTCAAACACCCCCCCCCCCCCCCCCCGCGTGGTTATTAGTTCATACAAAATTTTTTATTCGTCCATACAAAATGGTAATTGACCGAAACCCCCCCCCCCCCCCCCCCCCCCCTCATGACCACGTGGTTTATGGACAGCCCCTTATTGATAAAAACCATGGGTAACACGAATTTATTATTCTAATGCTGTCATTTGAATTTTGTTCTTTTTGTCAGGCGGATACGGGGTAATTAAATCTTATTGTGAAATCTATTTTGAAATTTCACAACTTTGTATAACTACTGTACACATATCGAATTGAAAGGTATTTTATTTATAGGCACAAATCTCTTTCGAAATGGAAGCTGATTAGAAACTTATCAATTTCTTGGAATTGAAGAGAAACGATAACACGCCGACCCAATCAAAGTTCTATTTCCGTAGAGTGATTCAACGCATATGATATCATCATCACCATGATTCTACGCAGATAGATACCCATCGTCAAGTCGGTTCCCACTTTCAACTCTTATCAAGTTTCACAGCTGGCTCCCCAAAGCGCCGAATTCATAATCCCACGAAACAACATTCGATCGTCCAAAAACCTGAGACGAGATGAGATGATCATCCCCAATTATAGGTGCTTCAAAGCCAAGGCGGTCACCATCATCCGCAGAGTGTTCTCCCATCGCCTTTTACCGACAAATGGTTTTTCGAAACCCAAAATCGATTTAACGGCCATCATCTCCATTATCATATTGTGAGTGTTTCGAAAAATCAAATCAGATAAGGGACTTTCTTCTTCTATCTTTGGTCGTTGGGGACTTGGAAGCCAATCAGTAGTGGCTCACCACCAGAACGAGGAGGAGGAGGCGATTATGTTTTATTCATGGGGATGTTTCGAGACCATCGCGCCTCTTGAAGTGCCCCAGTAGTGCAGTCGCAGCGCACGATTGAGCGGAGTCGATTAATGCGCGCTAAGCCTGCCGAATGGGACGCGATGCTTTATTTCATTGATTGTGTCAATTTGGAGGGCCCGGCAGATGAACCGCCGCGATTAGACCGAGTGTGTTTTCCCACCGATTCTTCGACTGCGACGATCAAGGTAGACACTTTGTCTCCATCTATTTTTCGAACGTGGTCGTCGTCTTCGATACGTTTCTATATACCAGAGATAAGGAAAATTATATCATTCCCTCCCCCTGTCGCCCTATGGTAATGTGGACAAAGGCTTCGGTAGCAAGCGACCAACCGATGTCTTCCTGGGAAAAATTGACTTCTTCGGAATTGAATGCGGCCGTGTCGGGCTCCGTGTCACGTGAACAGTTTTTCCACATTACTCATTAGCGGCTACCTGTGCTTCGCCATTGTCGTCCAAACTCTCTATAGTTATTGATGGGACGCCTGTGGGACGCATATCGATGCGTTACGTTGCAGTAGGCCGAGGTGCATCATCGTTCGAGCCGAGCTGTTGACCAATTTCTTGGAAGGCTACTTTGTTGGTGATACTCGTCATTGCTGACACTGTCGTGTTGTTTTCCATTCCCTATTCTTGCCAGTTCGGCGTAATTGGATTACTCTATGTATTGACCGAAAGTGTAAATTACAAACAAATTGAAATGTTTTTGTTCTTACAGCGAACGGAACACGGTGGAATTATTTCTCAAATATCCTATGGCAAGAGGAAGATCTAGTCGAGTGCCGTGTTTTGAGCTAGTGAAAATTGTTCTGTTTTTTTTTCAGAGATATTGCATGAAATAAAAACGGTCAACAACATATTTTGTGAAATGAGTTTTTGCACATTTTCCGTCCTCTTAGAGGACTAATGCTACCCCATAAGTGTCATACACACTTTTGAACAGCTATAGGTAATACTTTTTCAAACATGTTCTTTATTTCAAGTTTGAATAATACATAGTACTTTTTCATTTTTTCCAGTTTTTTTTATTTTCATTGATATTTTTTTTATTTTTGTGCTATTTGATTGATGTTTGCCAATTGATCATTATTGTAGAACATTTTATGTTAATAAATATTTCTAAAAATTTTTGCGATCAAACGCGCGGTTATCGTAAAAAAAAAACCGTACTGACAACCGCAACAAAACGGCCAGAGGAAGAAAATGTACGATCCGGCATCGTTACGTACGACCTCAATTCGATTCAGCTCGTATGGAAAGAATCGCCCAGCCCAGCCCAGCGTCTCACCACGATAAGTCGAGCCAGACAGCCTGGAACCACCAGAATCATAGCGGCGTGTGCGCATTAGACTGGTTCAGCTATACATACTAGCATGGTACACGGTTTATATGGAAAAATCCAAAAAATGGAAAAACTCAAGTTCCTGTATACTTTTTGAGTTCCACTTTGGTCCCATATCAACTGTGCAAAATTTCAGATCGATCGGAAAAACTATCACCCTCATTATTGTTTACGGACGTATCCGCTTTCGAACGTTTTTGGTTTGATCGAATCAGTAGGCCATTTGATTTTGCTGGCGTAAACGGGAATGCGAACGATTTTCGTTCGAAAGTGGATTCGATCGAAAACAAGAATGAGGGTGTATATTTTAGCGCCCGCCATTCTTAGTTTTTCATACGATTTACTATTTACTCGTGCAAAGAAAAATCGTTAGGAGTCACCCCTAGATCCCTAAAAATAAGTCGACAAATGATTTCTGTAGGAAACTTCACTAGGAATCAGACCTCTGAAGACATAAAATCGATGCGACGTTCCTGGAAAAAGTTATTAGGCCTCACCCGATCGATAAAATAACAAGATTTTATTACTTATTGTTATTCCTTACATGTTAAACAGCGTTTGCATGCCATTCGGTTTTCAGTCAATAACTTTTTTCACACGCCTCAGATCGCTTTGCGGTCTTCGGAGGGTTGGTTCCTCGTAAAATTTCCAACAGAAATCTTTCATCGATTTATTTTTAGGAGTTGAGAGGCAATCTGTGGCGATTTTTCTTTGAAAAAGTGATTTCCCCCATACTAAATTGTATGAAAACTTAAAATGGCTGGAGCTAAAATATAGTTTCTCCGATCGATCTGAAATTTTGCACAGTTGATATGGGACCAAAATGGAACTCAAAAAGTATACAGGAGTAAAATGTATTTTTGTGTCCCACGCTAATACATACATGTTAATGAGGCTGTTGTTATTCGCAATTTATTTGCACATGCGGTCGTAGATACCGTTTTGTAATGATTTGTACTTTAAAAAAATCTTTCCATTCGATGATATGAATAACAAATAGCCGATATTGTGAAATTTAGGGAAAAGATTTCACAACTATTTTCAATAATTATAGTTGTATTGATTTTTAGACCGCTTTCAAGATTAAGGTTGATGAGTAAACCTTGATCGAGCCATATCAAAAGCATGGATATTGCTATACCCAGCCACACCCGTATATGCAAAAAAAATAACGATGAACATATGGATCTCGAAAACGTCCACTCGGCAGCGGCCATTTTTAACATCTGTTTTTTTTTTGTTTGTGTACAGGGGATGGCCAAAATGTTTGGGATAGGCAACTTTTTTTCTCCCACAAAAAATCAACATGCTATAACTTTTCATAGAGTGCGTCAAAAAATCTCAAATTTTGACTGTTTGTCAACCTATTTTATGTGCATCATTGGTACAAATTTGGGCTCGATTGATTAATATTTCGCGAAGTTAGAACCGTTCGGGTAAAACACTATTTTTTAGACAACTCATTTTTGAACTGTCATATCTCGGAAACCAGTGAACCAAATTGAATGAATTTTTTAACGTTTATCAACAATATATTGATACTTAATACGACGTTATAAAATGTTATATTTTCTCACGGCGAATTAAGTTATACCGGGTTGAAATTTTTTCCCATATAGAGGAAAATAAGTCAAATTTACAATATCACACAAAAATTACTAAATGTGTTCTTCCTTCAATCTAAATAGGCTCTAATATATCTGATTAGAGATAATTTGAGAACAGAAGTGGAAAATCTTTGGATATCAACACTAAAATTTATTGACATTGATATGAAAAAATTACATTTTTTCGACAAAAATCCCAAAAGTGTCAATCTATGATAACTTTTTTCAACGTTTAAAAAGTACCTATGTTTTAATAGTTTGTGAAGCATTTACATATTGTTAGTGTACGTAGAAAATTTCATTCAATTCGGTTCACTGGTTTCCGAGATATGACAGCTCAAAAATGAGTTGTCTGAAAAATGGTGTTTTACCCGAACGGTTCTAACTTTGCGAAAGATTAATCAATCGAGCCCAAATTTGTACCAATGATGCACATATAATAGGTCGACAAACAGTCAAAATTTGACTGTTGATTTTTTGATGCGCTCTATGAAAAGTTATAGCATGTTGAACTTTTTTGTGAGAGAAAAAAAGTTGCCTATCCCAAACATTTTGGCCATCCCCTGTATAGTGCGTGCCTCTTAATCAGCGGACCAGTGTTCGAATCCAGTTCATTATTTTACTTTCATATGTTTCATCTGTCGATTTGGATTTAGCGATTTCCAGCTCGGCTTTATTTGTGATAGAAGACGTAAATATGTGTCAAACGGGCCGCTTCTTTTATGTGCATCCAAGAAAACTTAAATTTACATGATTTTTTCTAAGAGTGCAGTACTTTATCAATTTTCTTACTTTTCTAGTTCATTTTCATAACTTTTTGTACATATAAACACAGCCACCATGAATACGAATCAAACCATGCAAGAGTCATCCTGATCGATCCACCCGTTTGTGAGTTTTGTTGCCTCAAAGGGACTTCAAACTCATTTTTATATATATAGATAGATACACACTACAAAAAAATCAAAATTACTCGTGACGTAAATTTACTGCACAGAACGTAAACAGTTTAATAACGTAAATTTACAGGTCTTTTGACTTAATTATACGTCATTCTTGTAAAATTTAGTTCAAGGTGACGTAAACAATTTGGGAATCGTGAGTCATTACGTTTCATATGACGAAAATTTCAGTTTAATGTGACTGAAAATTACGTCACTTGGGCGTTCAAATTTACGTCATACGTGTCGCTTTTATATGTGCATCCAAAGTGACGCAAATTTACATGAATTTTTCTAAATGTGTAGATAGATACCCGGATAAAAACTAACCATAGGGTATTTGGTGAAAACCATTCCTGTACCATACAGTGTACCAGCTACAATATAGTGTATTGTAATAGAATGGTTCGCTCGGCTAAAAGCTTTGCACATTGGGAGCTATTATACATTTACATCCGATCTTTATGTAACAATATATTATACTGTTTTTCTTACGTTTGAACCATTCACTATTCCGAAACAATCTTTTTCCGTGCATTTTTAATTTTTTATTCAGTTTATGATTTTTTCCGTGCTTTGTTTTGTTGATGTCCGTGACATTTTTGTTGCAAAGGAAATGAAAGAGAAAAAAGTGAATAAGTTGAAACATCTATTTAAGGTCAATAAAATGTTTAAATAAAGTGGTAAACCAGGTGTCCTAAGGACTGCATATCCAAGAGATATGGTGGGCTAGGTATGTAGAGTGCGATGAGAGGAATACGAATGTAGTTCAAACCCGGAAAGACGCAGTCCAGATTACCGTAAATCAGTGGATGAGTTCAACACTATTCTTTCTCTTCTTCTCTCATGTGAAATTGCCTTGTACAACAACCGAATAGTCCATTTTACGATCCGATTTTATGAATGAATTTTGACAGGAGGTAGCGTCCAATAACCCGTGAAAACCAATATCATCATCAACATTGTTGTCACTTCGTAAAATGGCTCATTAAATGCGATTTATCTTTGACATTTTTAACATAAGGACTGGACACTGAAAAGACTTCTGATATAAGTTCGTCTTCGCTTTTTAACCTAACTTATAGTTGAATCGAATTTGACAGTTTTTTCATGAGTTGTTATGTACATATTTCATAGTTCAGTCAAACTGGAGCCTCAATATTGCAATAACGGTTAAGCACGCTGTAATGATACTTATGTACCTCGTCACCCACTTCATGCAACTAAATTAGTGGTCTAATAACACTTAGCGCGCTAGGCATAGTTCCATCATGCCGCTCAAAGTGTTGCCACAAATAATGCTTAGTTTGCAAAACCCAGTTATCTGGCTGGTGGGACGTGGGAACCTAAGCTTCAACTGTTAATGCAATCAGAGGCTACTCAGACTTACACGAGTTTAGGTTAGTTTGGCTAGAACTGCCATTATCGAAGGAACATGACGAGATAATATAACATTATATGGTTTATCTAATGTAAAACAATACAACATAACAAAAGAGAACCATAATTGGATGTGTTAATCACCGTTAACTGATATTTATTTGTTTTATTGATGTTTCTCGGTGAGCCAATGAAAACTATTGGTTTAACGTTGTGACGTTTCGGCTTACTGTTTTACTTCAGCCATCCTCAGACAATTTCGATCACCGCAGCAACTTTCACCTTCTTTACTGCTGGGCGATCACGTACCTCCAGGTACAGGTACGGGTACAGGTACGTGACTGTGTTTTTTGGTCTGGGAGATAGTGGCGGGTTAAAAAAAATAGAAATTCAGGGCTACCAGCTTCGACAAATCGCGCTTCACGTCACGTGACTTCGATTTAGTTGGGCTATAACCGTAGCGAAAGTTGACTGTAAATCTGACGGAGTGGTTCACCTGATGCCGTTTTCGCCGTCCGTGTGGTGGGAGTCAGCGATGGTGCCCCCAGCTTCTTCCTCCACTGCTTCTTCGAGATGATCGTGATGTCCGACGCGGTGTCCAGCTGCAGGGTGACTTGCGATCCGTCGATGTCCACTGTCAGGAACTTTCGGTTCGAGGAGCCATCTTCCTGGTTTATGCTGAAAACGCCGTTCACGTTCGTCTTCTTCTTACCTGCAGCCTTCGATGAGTAGCAGCTACAGTACCCCTCTTTGTGGCCGGTTTGCTTGCAGTCCCGACAAACGTGCTTCGTGTAGCTGCAGTCGCGGACGTAGTGCATTCCGCCACAATGCCAACAGGGCGTCTTGGGGTGATCAGCTTTCGTTTTCTTCCTGTCCTTGGATCCAGATCTTGGCGGTGCGGATTTGCACTGCTTGACTGCACAAATTGTACTCACCGATTTCTTCTGCTCCACCAAGGCAGTGTCGTGCTTGAGGTTTTGGAGGCGTTGGCACTAGGTGATGAGTGATTCCAGAGTGCATTCGCGTTCCGCATTTCCCTCGAGCTTGGAAAGGAGTCTCGTCCGGATGCCAGCGTCCTTGGAAGATCGTAACCCACAGATGAAAATCAGGCTCTTGAAGGCTCTTGTTGACCGTTCCAGCGTACGTCAGGAAATCGTCGGCGTCGTTCTTGGCCAACTGGAAACACAGGTAGCGCTTGCTGAACAACGAGATCCGTACGCCGAAAAGCTCCTTCAGTTTCTTCACCGTCTCCTCGAATGTGTAGTCACGGGGGTGGCTTAGCAGCACGGAATTGACGTACTTGTCGTGGACAAGCACGCTGAGGCTCCACAGCAACAATCGCACTTTCGCAGCATCGTCCAACTTCGCGCCGTCCTTCAGGAAGAGGTCTTCGTACTTCCGGTACCAGCGGTCAAAAACGAGACCATTCTCCGGGTCGTACACGAACTCCCGGAAGTTGGAAGCCAGAGATTCGATGATGAATTCCGGACTGTCCGTGGGCCGATGGGAACCGTTTTCTTGCCGAAGAGACCAGCTCCGTTCACGATTGAAGCTGAACTGGACCGCCTCCAGTCCCTGGACATCATCACGCCAGTGGAATATTCGCCATGGGCTGCTCCAATTGTCGCAGTGAAGAAACCCGGAGGAAAAGTGCGAATCTGTGCCGACTACTCAACCGGACTCAACGCTGCCTTGGAACCCAACCACTACCCACTGCCGGTCCCAGATGACATCATTAGCAAGCTCAACGGTTGCCGGTATTTCAGCATCATTGACCACAGTGATGCTTACCTTCAAGTGGAGGTTGACGACGACTCCAAGCAACTTCTCACAATCAACACGCATCGAGGTCTCTTTCGCTTCAACCGGCTCGCACCTGGTGTGAAATCCGCACCGGGGGCCTTCCAGCAGCTAATGAACAGCACGATTGCCGACCTCGAAGGAGTGGAATCGTTCCTGGATGACGTCCTGGTGTTCAGCAAAACTCAAGAAGAGCACCACAAGTACCTCGCCGCTCTATTCCAACGACTTCAAGCATTTGGTTTCGTTCTGCGCGATGAAAAATGCTACCTTCTTCAGTTGCAGATCAAATACCTCGCCCACATCGTAGATGCCGAAGGACTCCATCCCGCTCCGTCCAAGGTGGAAGCAATCGTCAAGATGCCACCTCCCAAGGATGTCACGGGTCTGCGCTCGTTCCTCGGTGCTGTAAATTTCTATGGTAAGTTTGTCCAGGAGATGCACCAACTGCGGCGGCCACTCGACGTGCTGCTTGTCGTATTCGAATATTATTATTTTATATTTACAAAAACAGTACTCTAATAAAAATTCAAATTCGCGTCGACCGTTCTTCGCAACACTAGTCATATCACTGAATCAAAATTTCTGTCGAGCCGTTCGCTTCTTTCTCTTTCCTCGCCTTCATTTCAGCATCTGTCATCAATACACACTCAATGTAAACACCGTAAAAGTGATTCAATTTTACTCATTTACTCTTCGCCTCGTATTCACTACATTCGCCTGCTTCTCTACTCTGTGACAATAAAAAGAACCAAAATTGAAAAAAAAATCATCATCATCATCATCATCATCATCATCATCATCATCATCATCATCATCATCATCATCATCATCATCATCATCATCATCATCATCATCATCATCATCATCATCATCATCATCATCATCATCATCATCATCATCATCATCATCATCATCATCATCATCATCATCATCATCACACTTCCATATTAGAGGATTCTGCTGGCAGAACTCTCTCTACTAGCAGATCCGGTGGGAAAACTCACTTTCCCATCCGGCGGAAGTCCTCACACTTCCATATTTGAGGATTCTACTGGCAGAACTCTCTCTACTAGCAGATCCGGTGGGAAAACTCACTTTCCCATCCGGCGGAAGTCCTCACACTTCCATATTTGAGGATTCTACTGGCAGAACACTCTCTACCAGCAGATCCGGTGGGAAAAACTCACTTTCCCATCCGGCGGAAGTCCTCACACTTCCATATTTGAGGATTCTACTGGCAGAACTCTCTCTACTAGCAGATCCGGTGGGAAAACTCACTTTCCCATCCGGCGGAAGTCCTCACACTTCCATATTTGAGGATTCTACTGGCAGAACACTCTCTACCAGCAGATCCGGTGGGAAAAACTCACTTTCCCATCCGGCGGAAGTCCTCACACTTCCATATTTGAGGATTCTACTGGCAGAACTCTCTCTACCAGCAGATCCGGTGGGAAAACTCACTTTCCCATCCGGCGGAAGTCCTCACACTTCCATATTTGAGGATTCTACTGGCAGAACTCTCTCTACCAGCAGATCCGGTGGGAAAACTCACTTTCCCATCCGGCGGAAGTCCTCACACTTCCATATTTGAGGATTCTGCTGGCAGAACTCTCTCTACCAGCAGATCCGGTGGGAAAACTCACTTTCCCATCCGGCGGAAGTCCTCACACTTCCATATTTGAGGATTCTACTGGCAGAACTCTCTCTACCAGCAGATCCGGTGGGAAAACTCACTTTCCCATCCGGCGGAAGTCCTCACACTTCCATATTTGAGGATTCTGCTGGCAGAACTCTCTCTACCAGTAGATCCGGAAGTTTTCACACTTTCACTACCGGCTGCGCCATGTCGTATTCGAATATTATTATTTTATATTTACAAAAACAGTACTCTAATAAAAATTCAAATTCGCGTCGACCGTTCTTCGCAACACTAGTCATATCACTGAATCAAAATTTCTGTCGAGCCGTTCGCTTCTTTCTCTTTCCTCGCCTTCATTTCAGCATCTGTCATCAATACACACTCAATGTAAACACCGTAAAAGTGATTCAATTTTACTCATTTACTCTTCGCCTCGTATTCACTACATTCGCCTGCTTCTCTACTCTGTGACAATAAAAAGAACCAAAATTGAAAAAAAAATCATCATCATCATCATCATCATCATCATCATCATCATCATCATCATCATCATCATCATCATCATCATCATCATCATCATCATCATCATCATCATCATCATCATCATCATCATCATCATCATCATCATCATCATCATCATCATCATCATCATCATCATCATCATCATCATCATCATCATCATCATCATCATCATCATCATCATCATCATCATCATCATCATCATCATCATCATCACACTTCCATATTAGAGGATTCTGCTGGCAGAACTCTCTCTACTAGCAGATCCGGTGGGAAAACTCACTTTCCCATCCGGCGGAAGTCCTCACACTTCCATATTTGAGGATTCTACTGGCAGAACACTCTCTACCAGCAGATCCGGTGGGAAAAACTCACTTTCCCATCCGGCGGAAGTCCTCACACTTCCATATTAGAGGATTCTGCTGGCAGAACTCTCTCTACTAGCAGATCCGGTGGGAAAACTCACTTTCCCATCCGGCGGAAGTCCTCACACTTCCATATTTGAGGATTCTACTGGCAGAACACTCTCTACCAGCAGATCCGGTGGGAAAAACTCACTTTCCCATCCGGCGGAAGTCCTCACACTTCCATATTTGAGGATTTTACTGGCAGAACTCTCTCTACCAGCAGATCCGGTGGGAAAACTCACTTTCCCATCCGGCGGAAGTCCTCACACTTCCATATTTGAGGATTCTACTGGCAGAACTCTCTCTACCAGCAGATCCGGTGGGAAAACTCACTTTCCCATCCGGCGGAAGTCCTCACACTTCCATATTTGAGGATTCTACTGGCAGAACTCTCTCTACCAGCAGATCCGGTGGGAAAACTCACTTTCCCATCCGGCGGAAGTCCTCACACTTCCATATTTGAGGATTCTGCTGGCAGAACTCTCTCTACCAGCAGATCCGGTGGGAAAACTCACTTTCCCATCCGGCGGAAGTCCTCACACTTCCATATTTGAGGATTCTGCTGGCAGAACTCTCTCTACCAGTAGATCCGGAAGTTTTCACACTTTCACTACCGGCTGCGCCATGTCGTATTCGAATATTATTATTTTATATTTACAAAAACAGTACTCTAATAAAAATTCAAATTCGCGTCGACCGTTCTTCGCAACACTAGTCATATCACTGAATCAAAATTTCTGTCGAGCCGTTCGCTTCTTTCTCTTTCCTCGCCTTCATTTCAGCATCTGTCATCAATACACACTCAATGTAAACACCGTAAAAGTGATTCAATTTTACTCATTTACTCTTCGCCTCGTATTCACTACACTGCTGAAGAAGGATGCGAAGTTCACGTGGTCCCCCGAGTGCCAGAAGTCATTCGAGCGATTCAAGGAAGTGCTACAGTCGGATCTGCTACTCACGCACTACGATCCGGCATTGGAAATCATCGTTGCGGCCGACGCGTCACAATATGGAATAGGTGCGTGCCTTCTACATAGGTTTCCCGACGGCTCGCTCAAAGCTGTCGCCCACGCATCCCGCTCTCTCACTCCCGCAGAGGCAAATTATGGACAGATCGAAAAGGAAGGTCTTGCATTGGTGTTCGCCGTGACAAAATTCCATCGCATGCTGCTCGGACGAAAGTTCACCCTCCAGACAGATCACCAGCCACTTTTGTGGATTTTCGGTGGCAAAAAGGGAATTCCGGTCCATACGGCAAACCGCCTCCAACGATGGGCACTGACGTTTCTGTGCTACAACTTTGAAACCGAATATGTCTCCACACCGAAATTTGGATACGCCGACGTACTCTCTCGTCTAATCGACAGCCACGTCAAACCCGACGAGGATTTCATCATCGCTTCCATTCAACTCGAAGATGACGTCGAGGTACTGCTTCAAGAAGCCATCAGCTCGCTACCGGTAACATTCAAGTCGGTGCAAGAAGCTACGTCCCGGTTCCCGTTTCTCAAGCAAGTGATCCAGTACATTCAGCGTGGATGGCCCTCCAACGTGGACAGCATCACCAGCACAGCAGTTCGGCCATTCTTCGCCCACCGAGACGCCCTGTCGGTGGTAAAGGGCTGCATCATGAAGTCCAACCGTCTGGTGATTCCGGCAAGCTTCTACCAACGAATTCTCAAGCAACTCCATAGAGGACATCCGGGAATGGAGTGTATGAAAACTGTTGCACGTAGCCTCGTGTACTGGCCAAGGATAGACGACGACATTGCTGACTATGTCAAGAGGTGTGAAAGCTGCTCCATCCACTCCAAGACGCCACCCAAGGTTCCTCTACAATCGTGGCCACTCGCATAATCTCCCTGGGAGCGAATCCACATTGATTTCGCTGGACCGCTCAACGGTCTACACTTCCTGGTAGTTGTGGACGCTTTCTCCATGTGGCCAGAAACCTGCATCGTGAGGAATCCGACGACATCAGCAGTCACCGAGTTCCTGAATGAACTGTTCGCACGTTTTGGTATTCCAAACGTCATCGTTTCCGACAATGGCTCCCAATTCACATCAGAGCAATTTGCGACTTTCTGCAGGAAGAACGGCGTTCAGCATTTCCGTATCTCGTCGTACCATCCGCAGTCCTATGGCCAAGCGGAAATGTTTGTGGACACCTTGAAGAGGTCGTTACGCAAAATCAACGAGGGGGAGAACATCTCCGAAACGCTCCAGACTTTCCTCCAGGTATATAGGACTACCCCAGTCGTGTCCTAAACGGAAGGACACCTTCACAGCAGATGCTTGGTCGGAACATCAAGACAGTTCTGGATCTCCTACACCACGATCAACCTAAGCCCGTGGTCCACAATCATCGCCAGGACGAGCAGTTCAATCGCAAACATGGTGCGGTTCCACGCGAATTCAAGAAAGGTGACGAGGTCTACGCCAAGGTCTACACGAGCAACACGAAGTGGCAGTGGGCTTCCGCGTAATCATTGAAGTCATCGGACTTGTCAATCACAATGTGGTCTTGAATGACTGGCACGGACGGAAGAAGCTCATCCGAAGTCACTCCAACCAACTCCAACCAATTCCGTTCCAGTGAAGAGGCATCCATTGAAGAAGATTCGACACCGCTAGGAATTCTTGTGGACATGTTTGGCCTGCAATCCTCAAGACCAGTGCCTGGAACACCAATTCGTCAAGTTCGACCATAATCCGAAGCAGCTGCCAACCCGGCAGCCGATGAGGAATCTAAGAAAGATGAAATAGTTTCGGCTCATTCCGAGCAAGCTGATTTCGAAGTAGAAGCAAGTCTATCCGACTCGCAGCAAGATGAAGATGACCAGCAACCACCCGGTTCCATTCCAGAGCCTCCTTCGGCTCGGCCTCAGAGGATGATCCGTATGCCTTCAAGATTCGAGCCGTACCTGTTCTGGAAATATCAAGGGAGAAATGTTGGAGAGTATCAAAACAATCAATACTTGAATTTGAAATCTATCGATGTTAGTTAGCAACCCATAGTAACACTTGGCAACCGATAAACAAACTCGGGTTATAAATACCTAGCATTGTCAGAATTTTCTCTAGTTCTTAAGTTTCCTTGAATAAAGAAGTACAACAAGTCTTGAGCCACTTCTACGTTACGAAGTTGCTCGATGTTGAGACGCGGCGTTCGACTTCAACGCGTGGTGATAACTGTCGAAAGTTTTGAGCGCATGCATACAGCGACTAAGTAGTGATCCGAATCTATATTCGCACTACGGTATGTGCGGACATTAGTTATATCCGAGAAGAATTTACCGTCGATTAGAACGTAGTCGATTTGGTTTTCTGTTTGATGGTTGGTAAAAAGATCTTCTTTCAATAAAAGTACTATTGAGGTTCACGTTCTGGATACAACTGATTTAGTTTATTTCAGGCTGTCAACAGCAAACTTCATCGGGCGCAATGTGTATAAAAGATGCTATCAGGTAAGGTATAATATATCTCTCATTTGTGTGTGATCGGGGAAAGGAAAGTTAACACACTGAATACAATACAATTCCTTCCCTTTTTAGTTAGTAATCATCACTTAACTAGAACTTACAAAGAATTCAACTTGTCCTTACAAATGTATTTTTACTTGAATTCGCTTAATCAATCGTAATATTCGATGGCACTTGAAATTCACACTGATGTAGCTTAATAGTACAGGAAATCTTCATGCTCTGCTCTCTTCTTCTTCCTAGTCGATTTTCGAGCTCCAACTGGTTGGTAATTCGATGCGTTTTTGGTTTCCACGATCTCTTGCAATGCCTCTGGATGGAGTTCACTCCTAGCTGGTGGGGGTTCATTCGACAACTCGAAACCATCGAATGGTTCTTCATCATCCGACGCAGTATATCGCCTTTTCTCTCCCCGTCTATTCGTGATACTGTCACCGACCTGGAACGTGACATTTCGTCTCCTTTCAGTCTTCTTGATGAGCTTTATCTGCCCCCTGTGGGCCGTGAGAAGATGTGCTCCGATGGCAATCTGTAAAACATTCGTAGAGATTTTTTTAGTGAACGTAGCTTCTACCCATCTCTGGGTTTGTGATACATTAGGGTTCCTATAGTAAACCTTGTCTCCTGGTGAAAGCTTTTCAAAAGGATCACCCCTAATATGTTTGGACTGATTCCAAATCATATTTTCTACAGGGGGATATGCTAAATTGCTTTTAAATGATTTATTTGGGTTTAAAAGATCCAGTAAGGTTTTGGGTTTATACCCCAAAACTTTTTCTGATGGCGAATCACCAGTTCCGAGACAAGTGTTTCTATAGTTAAAAAGAAAGTAGTTAATCTTGTCCTGAAGATTCAAAGAAAACATTTGAGGATCCACAAGAAACTTTTTCAAAATTTCTTTCGTTACCCTAACCATCCTTTCTGCCTGTCCATTACTTTGTGGATGGTAGGGTGGACTTTTTATTACTTGTATCCCTTGTTTTCTTAAAAATGTATCAAAAGAAGTTGAATTGAACGGTGGACCGTTGTCCGTAACTACGACATCTGGAAGACCATACCTTGCAAATAATCCAGCAAATTTCCTCAAAACTTGCTCAGCATTAGTTCCTGTATCCATCAACTCAATTTCCAGCCACTTTGAACAACTGTCTACAATCAGTAATAAAACATGCCCTTTAAAATAAAAAAAATCAGCGTGAATCCTACTGAAAGGTTTCAAAGTCGGTATCCACTTGTTCGTTTCCTTACTTCCTGAAACATTTGTCATCTTTAAGCATGTATCGCAACTATTCACAAAATCCTCAACGTCTCTGTTAATGCCAAACCAATAAACATACTTTCTAGCAAGCTGCTTCATTTTAATGATACCGTTATGATTGGCGTGAAGCAGTTTCAATACTTTACTTTGCATCGTAGCAGGTATCACCACTCTATCCTGAAACAATAGACATCCTTGCACTTCTTCCAAATCTTGACTTTGAGCATACACATTTTTGAAACATCTTTGAATTCTATTAGGCCAACCATTCTTAATGAACGAAAGTATTTGTTGTAAAAATGCATCCTGTTTTGTCTCTTGGGCTACTTGCGAATAATCCAATGGAAAATTGTCGAATAAATTCAATGACTTTACATAATCACATGCGGTATCCAACACCATTTCGTTTTTCAACGGAAAACGGGAACAAAAATCCGCATTCCCTTGTCTTTCAGCAGGTCTGTATAAAATATCATAATCATATATGGCCAAATCCATTATGTACCTTTGAATTCTCGTAACAAATATTGAATTCCGTCCAGGTTTGCCCAGAATCCCCAACAATGGCTTATGGTCTGTGTATATAGTGAACTTTTGGCCGTATAGAAATTTATGAAATTTTTTTACTGTAGACACTACTGCCAGCGCCTCTAAATGTAAGATAGGATAAGTTTTTTGCGCATTATTCAAAGAAAAAGAAGTAAACCAAATGGGTTTCTCGTTTCCGTTCACTACATGAGAAATTACCCCTCCTAAACCGTATGATGACGCATCAGTGCTTACAACAATAGGTTTTTTCGGGTCATAGAACGTAAGTATGTTAGCTGATAACAATTTTGTTTTCGATTCTTCGAATGATTTGTCACAAACCGAGTCCCACTCAAATCTGACATTTTTCTTCAGCAGACCATATAATGGATTTAAAGTCATGGACAGATTGGGAAGGAATTTATTATAATAATTAAGTAGACCTAAGTAGGCTTTAAGTTCATTTACGTTTTCTGGTCTCTTTGCTGCCTGTATTGTCGAAACTTTTTCCGGGTTTGGAAGAAGACCCTTGTCTGTAATTATGTGCCCTAAATAAGGCAACTTATTAACGAAAAACACACATTTATTAAAGTTAATCTTAATATTAGCTTGTGACAAACGCTCCAAAACAATTTCCAATTTTCTCAAGCACTCTTCAGGACTCTTTCCTGCAATTAGCACATCGTCAAGGTAACAGTATACAAACTCAATTCCTTTCAAAACATCGTCCATTATTTGTTGAAATATCGCTGCACTCGAGGAAGCACCTTGAGGTAATCTATTGTATGTGAACAACCCTTTTATTGTATTAATAACAACAAATTTTCTTGAATTTTCAGAAAGTTTGAGCTGTGTGTATGCAGTAGTCAAATCTAATGAGCAAAAACAGGTGCATCCCGCCAAAGAGGAAAATAAATCCTGTGCTGTAGGCAGAGGATACGTGTTCGGTATCAATACTTTGTTCAACGATACTTTGCAGTCAATTACAAGCCTAATTTCGTCATTTTTCTTCGGAACGACCACTACAGGCGAAGCCCATAAACTAGTTTTGATGGGAGTTATAATGCCACCGTTCTCTAATTCCTGTAAATGTTTCACCACCTTATCTCGTAACCGATAAGGTACGTTGTAAGCTTTTTTAAAAATAGGGCTATCTTTCTTGAGCACCAAATCGGCTTCATAACCTAGGATTGGACGCGAAAAATCTCGGTTAAAAACATCATCGTATCTATTTCTCAAATCATTCACCATTTTGTCTTTATCGTTGGTCAAAGCCAAATTGTTCACACACAATGCTTTCGAGAAAATTTGTCTCCAGCCATCACAAAAAACATCCAACCAATCTCTACCAATCAATGGAACAAATTTATGATCAGTATTGATAATTACAAGCTCCAGTTTAACTTTCTTTGAATTTAACCACACATTAACCATAATTGACCCAAAAACCTCCAAAGTTGATCCATTTACAACCACTAACTTTTTCATATTTCTTTTCAATGTTGTTTTACTGAATTTGCTCAAATAGTCAGGTCTGCTTATCACCGAAACTGAGGAACCACTGTCAATTTCCATTTGAATGGATTTCCCGTCAATGCAAACATCCAACAGACAAGGTTCACTAATCCTACTAATTGATTTAATCATCATACAAGGATAGTAATCACCTGAATCTGCGTCGCTATCGTAGTCCTTCCTCAGCCGCTTGAAATAGTCATGGAGATTATCCTCATTTTCCGCCTCTAAAAATTTCACCGGATTTCCTGTCGCATTTTTCGATTTATTCAGAAATTTATAACAATTCTTTTGGATATGTCCCCTAATATTGCAATAATGGCAAATGAAATTAGAATAGCGTCCCTTGGTTTGCGATCGGGACCGAGACCTATAGTTCGTATAAGACTTCTGTAAACGCCTATTATCATAGCTTCTTTCGTGACGATTCCTCTCTCTTCCTCTTTCCGCACCAACTCTTTCTCGGTAACCTCTTGTTTCAATCCTATCACCTTTCCAACCAAGCCTTTCTTTAACTGAATGCACCTCGCTAGTTCTATTGATCGCCTGGGAACTATTCGCTGCTACCTCTTTTGTCTTCAGAATCCGTTCCGCCACCTTTAGGGTCAAATTTTCTTCATCCAACAACCTTTGTTGTAAGTTTTTATCGTATACACCATATACTAGCTGATCCCTAATCGCGGAATCCCTAAACTCACCAAAATCACAGGTCTCGGCCAGTAACTTGACGTCAAGTAAAAAATTTTCATTACTTTCACTCGGTCCCTGAACGCGGCATCGAAATTTAAAACGCATCACAATGTCTGATTCTACCTTATCGTACCTCTCTTTGAGTTTCTTTATAATGTCGGCATATGATACAGTTTTAAGGTCCGTAGCAGGATACAGACGCTTTAGTTCATGGAATACCGTAACCCCACACAAGCTCAAAAAGATGTCCTTTTTCTTAACTTCCTGGATGTCATTGCTTGAAAAAATGTATTCCATTTGTTCAACATAATGGGAAAACGATGTACCCTGTACATACGGGTCAATGGTACCGATAAGTCCCATTATCACAACTTAGGCACGACACTTGAAATGTAAAAGAAATATAATTCAAACACAACCGCGATGGCAATGTTGTAGCCCACAAACAAAAGAACCAAAAAAAATCACGTACCTGTTCGCACACCAGCAATGATCTCGCCAAGTAGCACCAGTCCGATTCCGTTTCCTCAACGTCACCACCGGCAAGTCTAGCTAATCCAAGAGCGAATCCCAAAAAGCCACCGAATCCAGCAACAGCCACCTCTAAACGATCTCCAGTCACAGCAACTTCCAACTGCCCAGCAACAGCAACAACTTCCAATTCCGCAACAACAGCAACCACTTCTTATTATGCCTCGAATTACTCGTCGACGGCCTATACCAGGGAAAGCTTTCAACCTGGGAACACAATCTTCCTTGCCTGAGCTGCTCAAAAGCACTTCCGCTCAATCCTCCTGGTAGCGTCACTTGAGACCGGCTATTGATAAAAGAAACAATACTGTCTTAGAATGTATTCACAAAAGCGATTATCAATATCAACACAAAAGAACAATCAATAGTATTCTTTCAGACTATCAGGCTTTTCTTTTACACTATGGCTCAATTGTTGCTGGTAAAATGTCCACAACTTACCAAAGGAAACCTCCAGAATTGGCCGAAATCTGCCCAATTGAACGCCTTGCACAGCTTCTCCAGAACCACTTCACTTTTGCACGCAAACTTAACTTTCACTTTTAACCTCGTCGTCAGCTAAAAAGATCTTCTTTCAATAAAAGTACTATTGAGGTTCACGTTCTGGATACAACTGATTTAGTTTATTTCAGGCTGTCAACAGCAAACTTCATCGGGCGCAATGTGTATAAAAGATGCTATCAGGTAAGGTATAATATATCTCTCATTTGTGTGTGATCGGGGAAAGGAAAGTTAACACACTGAATACAATACAGTTGGGTGATCTTCAGGTGGCTTTGTGGATATCTTTGAGGGGGAAGAAGGTGCTTCGGACTACCATACCACGGGAGGCTGCAAAGTTTACGCATCGCTGGCCGTTATCATTCGATACGGCGTGCAGGCTGTTTCGTCCGATTACCGGTCGGTACATTTCCTCCCTTCCTACCTGCGCGTTCATGTCGCCGACAACGATTTTCACGTCACGCGGTGAGCAACCATCGTATGTTTGCTCTAGCTGCGCGTAGAACGCTTCTTTCTCGTCATCAGGTCTCCCTTCGTGTGGGCAGTGGACGTTGATGATGCCTTAGTCACAGA
Organism: Aedes albopictus; assembly: GCF_035046485.1. Taxonomy (NCBI): domain Eukaryota; kingdom Metazoa; phylum Arthropoda; class Insecta; order Diptera; family Culicidae; genus Aedes; species Aedes albopictus. The sequence goes on from NC_085138.1 coordinate 415,267,271, forward strand.
CAAACAGACGTAACATTTGCGAAATTTCCATCGACCACGCTTTTAACGATCATTTTAAATTTTCATAGTTGTGGCTTTCACAACCAGAGGCGCGCGCATCGTTTTTCTATGCGTTTGACGTTTCACACTAGCGCCTTCTGTTGACGGTATGGCACAACACAGTGATTCGTGCAACTTTTCCACCAGGTGATGGTAGTGTGAACTGGGCGATGGATTTCCATGAAAATCGTTCAAGGTTTTACGTCTGTTTGTCTGTGCCTTAGTTGAAGAAACGGCCCTTAACTATTAACATGCACGTGCTTGCGTTGATCGGCTGCCACCCGATCACACGTTGTCGCATCTTGCCCAACACTATAAATCCTGTTCCCAGTTCATTGGTGGTGCCACAGCTTTGGTAGAAAGTAGCCGCTCGATGCCCGCTTTTCCACACTTTCTGTCCAGCCCAACAAAGTTCCTGCAACGCCACGATGTCGAAGTTGCGGGGTGTAGTTCGTCGTAGATTATCCTGTCACATCCTGCGAAACCAAGTGACTGGCAATTCCATGTTCCAAGTTTCCAATCGTAGTCCTTATATCGTCGCGTGGGTCTTTGCCGATTGTATCGAGTCGTATTTTCTCCTATGTTATTCGCAATGGGGATTTTTACGGGTGGCTTATTGGGACTACGCCAACACTCCTGTCTCGCCGGAGGGCCATCGTGCCAATTCTGTTTAGTGTACCAACCAACACTGGGATGACCACGCTGATGGGGCTACCACCTTGGATCTAGCTGGGCGTGGTGGTTTGCTGCCAACCGTTGCACTGAAGGTCTCAGTCAATAACTGCGGAGGCGCTCAAGAACACTAAGCTGTGAAATACGCTTTGTTCCAGAGAGAACCCTACGTCAGTAGGAGAAGGACACTATTTTCTGCTTAGCCTTATTGTAGTTCTAGATTTTAGAATGAGTTTTCATTAGATTTGCGATTGAAATTGTTCAAATTTATCATCATCCGAGTTTCTCCATGAGTTTTTCTCAATACTTCCGTAGGGATTTCATAAGCGTTTTTTCTTTGTTGTGGCAAACACAAATCTGAATCAGTCTACCATTTGCACTTCGACGAATGGAACTCCAAGAAGCGCGTGCGTATGTGGATACCTCCTAGAGATAGGAATACCCCAATGTGTGTAGATGTGTACAATCAAGTACAGTTTGTCGAACTCTCCTCCCCGATGGAATTGCGCGCGTTTCGTTCGATTGGACTGGCCTGGCCTGGCCTAGCGTGGCGTGTACCTACAGCGTAGCGCGCACTGCTTATTAGCTTGTTTGATGAAAGTTGGTAGCTGATGCGTGTTCCGGCTGCCATCTGACATATGGTCGGTTCATGATGCCGAGATACGCGTAAACATCGAATATTATTAATCGGAGGGAGTGATAATTGGGTTGGGGGCTCCGAGAGTTCGAGACTGGGTGGTAGCGGGATTTCACACGTACCTACATACATACATAGAAACACTTTGACGCGCGGGCCTCTGGAATGCCCGGTCGCGGTCGCCGTTGATGAGGAGCAGCACCAGCAGCTACATAGTTTAGATGTTACTCTGATTGATATGGGCGATGCATTTGGTGGAGAACAAGCGTTTCGATTGTGGCCGGGAATGACGTGAATGGACGCTATTGAGTTGTGTAACAGGAAATTATTCTGATGTTGGGAGGTGATTAGACAGAATCGGAATCTTCGATCAAAATACGCTGAAGCAGTTAGTCAGTGGTGGCTTTCGATTAGAGTGCTCTCTATTTAAAAAGTTCAGTACAACTTATTGGGGCTAGGTTTAGTCTATATACAGGGTGTTAGGTTCATGAGTGCAAACTTTTTAAAGGGTGATAGAGGACCATAAATGGTGAAAAAAATTGTTCTACGCATATGGTCAAATCTCAACCGTTACGTAGTTATTGAACACCCCATGTTTTTAACTCTTATTGCCTTAACTGGCTATAACTTTGAAATGGTCAAACTTATCGCAGTTTTTTTGCCCTTATTCGAAAGATTATTGAATTTTCTAACAAATGGCATCTTTGAGTCGATTGGTTTAGTTAAATAGCTAAGTTTTCTAGTGCAAAATAGCTAAAAATAGCGTGTTTTAATTTGTTTATGTCAATTATCTTTGAAACATGCGTAATAAATTAAAATTATTTTTTTGGCAAAACTTTGGCCCTTATTCTACTCTACAATTCGTTCTTTGACGCCAAACTTCTAACTCTTATCGTTTTCTTACAATTTTGATTTAAATGTGCGGCAAAGTGCGCAAAAAAGTGCTTACCATGACGATTGCAAATTTATGATCTAAAATGCGACATTTAAATCGAAATTTCAAGAAAACGATAAGAGATAGACGTTTGATGTCAAAGAACGAATTGTAGAGTGAAACAGGGGCCAAAACTTTGCCAAAGAAAGAATTTTAAATTATTACGCATTTTTTCAAAGATAATTGGCAAAAACAAATTAAAACACACAACTTTTAAGCTATTTGCTGTAGAAAACTTAGTTATTTAACTAAACCAATCGGTTCAAAGATGCCATTTGATAGAAAATTCAATAATCTTTCGAATAAGGGTATAAAAACTGGGATAAGTTTGAACAAACTTATTCTTTGGTTTGGGTTTGGTGGATCTTACTCCGTATCGCACCATGTAAAAGGTGACCTACCTGCGCAAAGGCCCTATGAAAGAATTTCTGAAGGAATACCCGAATATATTCCTGGAGGAATCTTTGGACGAATACCGGAAGGAATTCCTGAAGGAGTTCTGGAAGGAATCCCTGGAGAAATTTCTGAAGAAATCCCTTGAGAAATTCCGGGAGGAATTGCTAGAAGACTTTCAGAATGAATTCCTGGAGGAATCCTTGGAGGGATTCCTGGAGGATGCCTTGGAGGAACCCCTGGAGATATTTCTGAAGATACCTCCTGAGAAATTCCTGGAGGAATTTCTAAAGGAATCCCTGAAGGAATTCTTGTAGAAATCCCTGCATGATATCCTGGAGAAACCCATGAAGCAATGCCTGAAACAATATCCGGAAGAATACCTGTAGGTAAGCCTGGGGTAACTTCTGGAGAAATTCCTGATGGAACCCCTGGAAGAAAACTTGGAGTAATCTTGGAGGAATTTCTGGAAGAATTCCTGAGGTGTTTTTGGAAGAATTTCTGGATGTATTCCCAGAGGAGCCCCCAGAGGAATTCAGGATAGAATAAATGGAGAAATTTCTGAAGGAATCTCTCGAGGAATCCTTGGAATAATTCGTAAAGGAGATTCCCTGGAAGAGTTCCTGGAGGAATCTCTGAAAGAATCCCTGGACGAATTCTGAGGAATCCATGGAAGAATTCTGGATGGAATCCCTTGAGAAATTCCTGGATGAATAGTACGCAATCATGAAGTACTAGACATGTAGAAATGAGCTGTATTTTTGTATCCTTTTTTGTAATAAAATGGTGCAAAAAGCGTGGGTATTATGATTCCTTGTGTAATTTGATTCAGTTTGAGCAAAACTTTACGGTTAACTGTGTTGTTGTTTACTCCATTTCTTGCAACTTAAGCAACAAAGTTTTTCAAAGTTTTGCTCAAACAGCATTAAATTTGGCAAGGATTCATAATATATACGCTTTTTTTACCATTTCATTACAGAAATGGAGAATTTGCCTTCTTACCATACAAAAATTCAGCTCATTACTACAAATCTAGTACTTCACCAAACGCGTCCTAGGCATAGACTTTCTAGAGAAATTCCTGGAGGAATTCTTTGAGGAATTTTTAGATGAATTCCTTGGAGGAAATCCTGGAGGATCGAAGGAATTTCTGAAGGAATTCTTGAAAAAATCTTGGGGAATTCTGAAGGAGTCCCAAGAGAAATTGTTGGACCCTGGGGAAATATCTGGAGAAAATCTTGAAGGCATGCATGGAAGAGTTTCTGTACAAATTCCTTGCGACATCCCTGAAGGAAACCTGGGATGAAACATATCTTGGAGAAATCCAGAAGGAATCGTAAGAAGTGTTCGTGGAGGAACTCCTGGAGGAATCTCTGTAGCAGTTTCTGACGAAACCCCAGGAGGCACTCCGGAAGCAATCGAAAGAGGAATTTCTAAAGGAAGCCCTAAAAAATTCCTGCAGAAATTCTAGGATTGCTTCCTGGAAAAGTTCCTTACATAGTTCTAGGAGGAATTCCTGGAGTAATGCCAAGAAGAGTTCCTCGAGGAATTCTTGGAGTTGTTCCTGAAAGCATCACAGAAGGAATTCTTGAGTATATTCCCGGGAAAAACCCCGAAGGAATTCCTAAAGAAACCCCATCAGGAATTCCTTAGGAAATCCCAGGAAAGCTTTCTTTATGAATAGCAGGAAGAATTTCTGTAGGAATGCCTGGAAAAATCTGTCAGCAGTTCTCTAAGGACGATTTTTTAAAGTAATCCCTTGATGGGCTTTAAAAAAATTATTTGTACTAAATATTTAAGGAATTCATTATTTTTTAAAAAAATAAATAGTAAAATTTTCTGAAAAAACCCTAATTAATCCACCTAGGAGTGATGGCCTCGAAATTCGCGTATCTATCAAATGATAAGCAAAATAGGGCAGAATTAAGAGGTACAAAAATAAGTGTAGAGTTAGCGTTAAATTACACATAAATAAAAACAAAAAAAAAACAAAAAGAGGTACAAAACTGACTTTAGATGTTTGAGCCTAAAACTTTTGAAAGAAAAGCCACAATCTTGGATACTCTGGTTGCCATTTTTGAACTCCGGGCATCTTTTCCATACCAAATATATCCATATTGTATGGTTTTAGGACCTAAAACTCCATTAATCAGCCGCCATCTTGAATTTGGATCCGCCATATTGAGTTATGGCGGCATCTTGATATTTCTGGTCTCCAGTGTTGATTTCCACACAAAATTAGTCAACCATGCTAAAAAATACAAAAAACGCCGCAGTTTGATATATTGGGGCATGATTCAGTCTTATACATGGCCAGTTCTACCGGTGTTGGTCCGGATCACAGAAATGGCCATAACTCCGGAACGCCTTGACCGATCCAAACCATTTTTAATAGCAAACAATGCGGTAAAATTCTAGTTCAATTCGTGCCAAAATCCAAAAAATCGGCCAATGGGAAGTGTCTTAAAAGTGAGTGACTCTTATTGTACACAGACTTACTACATACACACACACATACATACACACAGACATCATCTCAATTCGTCGAACTGAGTAAATTGGTATATGCCTCCTATCGAAAAGTCGTTTTTTTTTGGGTGAACTATAGCCTTTCAGTACACTTTGGTGTACGAGAAAGGCAAAAATCCTGGAAGAAATTTCTGCAAAAATACTTCGAATTCCAGAAGAAATGTTCGAAGGAATATCTGCAGAAATAGGATCTCTGGGGGAATATCCGGAGGAATGTCTGGTGAAATCTTGAAGGAATCTCTGGAGAAATCCATGCTAGAAACACTGAAGGAAGCTATGGGAAAATTCATGGAGGAATTTATCAATACATTTTTGAAGAACGATCTGTATAAATGTTTGAAGGAATCATGGGAGAAATTACTGAAGCATTTCTTGGAACAAGCCCTGAAACATTCCCAATCGGAGGAATTCAGGAGGGAGACATTCTTGGAAAAGTCCCTTAAGAAATTCCTGATGGTGTCCGTGAAGGAATTCATAAAGAAATTCTCCTTTTAGTATGTATAACGTTTGTTTGAATTGTATAGTAGTGATAGTGAAGCTTCGTGCATTTTGAGACTGTAGATTGAAGTGGTGCTCGTAGAATAAAAATGGCTAAATTTCTTGTGATTTTCGATTTTTCTGGAACTATGATGATCTTAAGTTGGCTCGAATTAAAGTTGACTCGAATGCGGTCAGAGAAGGGAGAGGGTGCACGATCCCCCTCTGCTACGCCCATGGCTGCTACGGGAGACGAACCCGCGCTCCCGAGCACGATGCGGCTAAGTGCTTGGTGACAATAGCCGCACTTAATCTTGGGTACACCATCGTTGTTATCATCAAACAAATTTTCGAACTTCTCCTTCTGTCCGGCAGCCACCAATATCTTGTCTGCCTGCATGTTTGCTTCTCGGTTATTGCAAAAGGCGAGCACTAGCGCATTCTTGTAGTGAAGATTATGTTCATCTACGTCAGCCTTCTCAGTGATACACCAACAGAGAAATTAACCTTCTGAATTCGGCGTACAAGATATTGTCGCGAGTCCTGTTCAAAAGACTGAGATCCCTAAGTATAATTTGTATGCATCTCACTAGGGATCTTTCATTCGCAGGTTGTGTATACATTCTCAATAATTTTCGAGTTAATCGCCGTTTCAAAAACAGATACTGAACTTTCTACAGACGTGATCTCATCGTATTCAAATACAGATCATAACATATGATTATGATAAACTCCTGAACCCGACCGGTAATGATCAATTTCAGGAAAATTTATTCTCTTCATTAGCAAGCCGATTGTCGCGCAACGGTAGGTCGTTGCTGAAAAGTTCAAAAAGCTTGTCCGCCATCAGTCTGCTTATGGTGCTACGGAGTCTCAGCCATCATGTCTCCAAGTGATATCCCGAGAGATGATTAAAATGCGCTAAAAATTAGTCAAACAAACCTCCCAGCTTGTTGAACCACTCCGGGCGACCCGGACAACTTTATGGCTCACCTTTACGTGATACGAGAGACATTACTGGTGGTGGCGCAGCCTTACGAGTTGTCGGCTCCCCAATGCCTCCCAAAGTCCGCGCACACAGAGCTGTTAAATATTTATGTTTGCTGAGTGTGTTACTTTGCTTCTCCGATTCATAATTTACCACTCCGTAGTCGGGGCGATCCAAGTAGGCAAACACGCTGCTGCTGCTGCTGCTGCTGCTGCTACATCGCATGATTTGAATAAGTCGGTGCCGAACAAAGTAGGCTTCTGCTGATGACTGCGGCGCGGCGCATCGCGAGCGAAATCCGATAGATTATTGTCACCGGAATCGCCGCCACCAAATGCTACCGCTAACGTCATAAGCCGATCAGGTTGCTGCGCAACCGACACAAATCATGTTTTATTGTTGGTTGTTTGTTGGGAACGATGCGCCGATCCTCGAACGAAAATAAATGAAATTATTTTCTTTGCATTGCTAAACTTAAGTCTATCAATCAACCAACAATTGAACATCGATAATCTAAATATGACTTTGTTTACCATTTCAACCCACTTGAAACGCCATCTTAATCCGTTCCATGACATCGTGCAGGAAATCTAGCTTTTAGCAGTCAGCACTACTGTCGCTAAGCTATCCAACCAGTTCTCCGCCCTGGCCGGAGAGTTGCGAAACGGTCCCTACACAAAGTAGCCACGTTAGATCTTGTCACCATTTATAGCCCACGCTTATCGACGCTTAATCCCCGAACTACTTGAAGCTCCTGTGAGAAGTTTGCACTCTCAAATTGGCGCTTGCCGTTCCCGACGCTGTGCTCCCTCAAAAGTGAATGAAATGATCAAAACACTTCAAACGCGTCTCACGGGTCGACCGATAAACGTGGACTATAAATAAACCGAATCCCTTTGGAGTAGTCATAAAAATATGTTTCACTATCTTTGAACTGCTTTGTTCATTGTTCTTAATCCCATGTACCGGAACGATTATCAGTCAAGGGTTGCGAAAATTCCAAATTGCAGAACTGTACTTGATCATAGCAGCCATCAAGTGGTTTTTGGAGCAGTTGAGACATACTCGTAATGTCTCTGTCGGTGCTCACGGATTCTCCGCATATCGTTACGTTCCATCCTGTTTACGTCTAAAGTAATGGATGAATTACTCATTGCATGATGGTTTTCATCATCGCGTTAGTTGATCCGCTCATGAAATTCTTTAGAAATCGAGAAATCCGCCGTCCACTAGAATCTGATCTATTCGCTTGCAACTATGTCGTTCCGTAACTCAGACGTGACTCGTTCTTTCTCCAGGAGTTGTTCGGGGGGTCCTCCAGAAGTTACTTTTGAGAAACCCCCATGAGATCCTTCTGAAAATCCTGCAGAAGTTCCTACTGGGATCTCTCCTTGTATTCCATATAGAAACCTTCCAGGAGTTATTTCTGGGAATAATCCAGAAGGTCCTTTTAAAAGCTGGAATCCCTAGTAAGAGTTACTGAAGAAATCGAAAATTGCATTTTTGGAATAATCGAAAAAAGAAATTCCTGGATGGTAAACATTTTGTGAGAACCTCCAGATGGATGATGATTAACCTGGGCTTGGTAGGGGAATATCTGTAAGTAAAAAGAAAATCGGGTTAAGTACTGTTCATTTGAATTCCACTAAGAATTTGCATCCTTTGACAGATACGTTTTTCGACCTCAACTGTAAGGTCGTCTTCAGTGTCTTGTGAGTCGGGTCGAGTACAAGACACTGAAGACGACCTTACAGATGAGGTCGAAATACGTATCTGTCAAAGGATGCAAATTCTTAGTGGAATTCAAAGGAACAGTACTTAGCTCGATTTTTTTTTACATCTAGATGGATGTTCTGATGAAATCCCTGGAAGGAACACCAATGAAGATGCCACACAATCAGAAATTCCTGTGAACGCTTTATCAATAGTGTTTCGAAATGGCGTGAAATCTCTAGGAGGAACTGCAAACGCTTTAGCTATGCGGGTTAATTTGTTATAGGTGCTTCATCGAATATTTCTCTAAGAGCTCATTATATACATATCCATTTATGAATTACCTAATAAAAAACCGTTGTTGGCGTCCCAAGCAACAAATGGTTGGCCAGTTTGTTTTCAAGCAGTTTAAAGAACCCTCATAAAAAAGATGGCGTTATCTTCGTTTTATGGTGGTTTTTTTACCCTTCGTGAATCTACTTGACTTAGAGAATGTCACTTGACATGTATTAGGCAAAAGTAAAGAAATGTCTTGCTGTGAATGGTCTGAAGCAATTCTAAAAATAAATCAGTGTAAAATCGTGGGGAGGTTTCTGATTTTTTTATTACGTGGAATGCCGGCAGGGTACCCGGGTACCCACGAAACTGAAATAATCATATTTCCGTCAACTTTTCACCGATTTAAAAAAAAATTGGCCCATTTAACTTAGAAACTCATTATCTATCTAGAAAATATGTGGTTGCGCCGATCTGATGACTGTAAGTGCTAGGAAAATCCGGATTTTTGGGAGCATGTTCTTATACCATACTGAATCCCACATTGTTGAGCCTAGGATACCGTATAGTGGCCATTGCCAGCCATGGTCCCACGAGAAGCCTGATCCGAAATCGCAGCTACAAAGTCAACACGTTTTATGATTCCAGGCTGGTCAGATACTATATGCTGAAGCCATTTTAGGATGATTGATACCGATATTGCCACTAACCTACCGAAAATTACGAGCATTGTTTTGAATAAAAACATAAGCCCGGAAATCCGGATTTTCCGGCACCCACGGTGATCCGACCAGTCTAACCAAATATTATATCGATAGATAATGAGTTTGTGAGTTGAATGAGCAAAAAAAATCGGCCAAAAATTGACGGAGATATGATCATTTCTATTTCGTGGGTACCCGGGTACCCTGTCGGCATTCTACGGGTGTTTTTTTTTTACTGGCCACACTACGGTTAACAATGCATGGAGGTTTTTATATAACCTAAAAAATAATGTTTTTAATAAATTTATGGAGGAATATCTCAAAGAATTTCTGAAAAATTAAATGCCTTTTTAAGAAATTCCTTGACGAATTTCTGAAGCAGTCTTAGCAATATTTTAAATGATAATCTCTTGAGAAAGTTCGGAGGAATAGCTAGTGAACTATCTGAATAAACCCCTGATGAAAATTTCCGTATGAGAAGGTTTTTTTTGTGAGCATTCGTCCACGTTGTTTTGTTTCCGGAAGCGTTGTCATTACGAGTTGCGTGCAAGTATGTAGATACCTAACTGATCTTTGTGAAATGTGCGGTGACTTGGTAGCTGAAAAACTTGCTAATAAAGCTTCGAGCGGGTGAATTTGGTGACCTTTAGAGTTCGCTCCACGGCGAGAGAGATGAATGGATGCACAAAAATGGGTGAGCTCGTGTAACAGTACCATGAATTCTTTGAAATAAAAGTTGTACATATCACCAGAGATAAATGAATTTCACTATTGGATTACCCCTTGAAATCAGTATTTGAATTTGAGTATCTGAGTAGCGTAGAACTCACTGAGTTCCCTTGCCACACACCGCAGACCACAAACTAAATGAGTTCCTGTGAGATGTCTGGCGCCAAATTAGAAACCTTTAGCCAAGCGACCATGTGATGATCTACGGGCATCGACCTGTCCAAGTTCTATTCAAGTATCGTTGACCCGACCTGCCCTTGAATATCTTCGGGTGGGCAATGAATTGGAAGCTCGGATCAACTTTGGGGAAAGGGGATGCTTTCTCCCAACAATTAAGGATTTTGGTGTGCGTGAAGGCGAATTTTAGTTCTTCGTGAAATTAACTTCGTTAATTTCACGTAATATCCGGGGACGAATATTTTTAGAACTCGCGCTTTATCTCAGGACCTTGAGACTTTGCTCGATCACTTCGTTCAGGTCCGCGGAAGAGTCGAGAACGGTCCGAGCAGTAATTCGCGCCGTGGTGTGTTGAAGAAGGTGAACTTAGTTCAAGTGTGAAAGTGCTTCAAATTTACTAATTTAGCTGAGAGGAATTCTATCGACTGAGGGAATCTGGCAGTAATATTTTATCGGCGTAGCAGTCTCTTTAGGAAATCAAAAGCTAATTTGTTTCAATGTCCGACGTTTCGATGTATTTAACACCTTTTTCAAGGATTTGCTACTGTTTCTAATCCTTGAAAAAGGTGTTAAATACATCGAAACGTCGGACATTGAAACAAATTAGCTTTTGATTTCCTAAAGAGACTGCTACGCCGATAAAATATTACTGCCTTTACTAATTTAGATTATCCCGTTTAATTTCCCTCTAAATAGTTAGTAGCTAGGCAAATAGTGCATAGTGCAATTTTGGCGGTTTTCTGGTGCGAGCGTAGACTTGCGGATAAAGCGGTAAGGCATATGTGCATAGTAGTGTCACGTGCGGTGAGGCAGGGCAGTAGCAACGGGTCCGGCTTTGAGCCAGCCATCGTCCATTCCGAAAGTGTCCCGAGTGGAAACAAGCGTCCAAAATGTTTTTTCGTTCGGATTCGATCCGGCGACGACCAGCGTGGCAAGCACGACCGAGTCCACTACACCACCGGCGGTGACGATCGTCGGTGCGACGGCCGTACCCCGTCGAGAAGACCATAGATCCCCGTGGGAGGCGCCGTTTGAGAACGGCCACAGCAGCGTAGTCGAGTAGGAGATTCCCACCAGGAGTCATCGGGAGAGCGCGTTTTGCACGCGCGCAGAATTGCACCGTAGCCGCAAATGCCCCCACGTAGATAGCGTCCAAACCGTAAGTAGCATGCATGCTTTCTTTTTCCCATGCGCATGGTGAGATCTTGCCCCTAGCCTTAGCCAATCGAGCTAGCGTGGCCGCTGCAAATTAGCCTCTACCGTTAGCCATACGCGTAAGCGCCCGGCAGTAGGCTGCAGCATAAAATTTGAGTTGCCCCTTGGCAAATGAATACCGCACCGCACATTGCCTGAGTACCGTACGAATGAACTAGCTAGCGAGTGACAGAGGGAATGAATTAGATAGATACACGGAAAAAACAGATTACCTAAAAAATACGTTAAAAGAACACAAAAATAAGTAAACCGCTTAAACTTTTTACCCAGCAGTGGGTTGTTTCCTCGTTCTCCCGCTCGCAATGTTGTCAAAAACAAAGCGAGAAGCAGCTACCTAGCCGATAATGTCCGTGCGAGAAGCCAAATTTGGGTTTTTTGCCGTTTACCCAAAAGTGGGTTTATTTCAACCCACTAGGGTACTTCGAAAGTCAACGCTAGGTAGAAAGAACTTTGCGATGGGTTGCAATTTTCTGCCGGGATCAAACGGAAACTATCCACTCAGAGCTTTAACGTGGTATAGCCAAATTTGGGTTCTCGCACGGAAGAGCCGAAATAAGTGAAAAGAATCTATATTTGGGTTGATTTCTGGTTTCGTGTAGGCCTAGAATAAGTATTGAATGCGATGTCGATAAAGCAGAAGTGTAAATATAGAATAGATGTTGAATTGGCTGCAATAAATGGGTTTTGAATTACACCGCAATACCAATGTTTCTGCACACTCTAATGGGAGAAGTCTGAAGCGGTAGATTTGTAGGTATTTTCGCACTTTCGGTCGGTTTTGATTCTTTTTTAGTAATTTTTCTGGGGAGGTTGGCCCTGTTAACCAACCAAGGATATACTCCTTTCTTTGGTGGCTGGATTGAATGTTTTTGAAGTAAAGTCTTCCAGTGATGATACCCATCGCGAAACCTATATTTGTCACCGGCTAATATCAACTTGTCGCACATCAATTTCTAGTTTTTTTTCCACGACTTCCCAGTCGTAAGCACCTTGTTCCCCTTGATCAGCCAACTCGTTTCCCGCCCAATCATTTTTGGGAAAACTTTTACCCTCCCCTAAAGGGGTCTCACAGGTCGGGCAACCTTAAAAACGGTAAATGGTCTCCGTAAGGATTGGCGCTTAAGGCGAAACTGGAAGCATTTTCTCATTTTTTCGGTTTTTGATTTTTTATTAAATAACGAAGCAATATTTTCAAAATCGGTTTTCGTGCGCATGTAGAGTATGGATCAAGGTATCTCCTGATTTTTTTTGAGGTGGAAAATGTTATCCATTTTTGCAGAAACCATTTTTTTGTGAAATTTTGTTCAAAAATGGTTTCTGAAAAAACGAAAAACATTTTCGACTACAAAAAAAATCAGAAGATACCTTGATCCATACTCTACATGTGTACGAAAACCGATTTTGAAAATATTGCTTCGTTATTTAATAAAAAATCAAAAACCAAAAAGTGAGGAAATGCTTCCAGTTTCGCCTTAAGCCATTTAACTATCATCCGGGAAACTCGTAAGGCTGTCGGGTTACACTCGTTTTAAGCTTTTGTTTTGTTATGAAAGTTTAAAAATGTTCATTGTTAAATAACACGAGATAATACAGATGATAACATTAATGTGATGATCGTAGAGGTTTTTACTTGTTTTTTTTTTCTTTTATAGGCACACTTTTTTTCCGTCACTTGACCGAAAGGAATTCAATTCTGAAAAGTACTGTTAACGTAAATTTTAGAACGTTCAAATTTCTACTTCATTTCATTCGATTTTACATAAAAGATAATCTTGCTCGCAACATTGTAAGCAAGTTCCATAGTGTAGCTCATTTTGTTGCGGTTTGCATAGAGTGGTTCAGATTCAAAGATGTGAACTGCATTTGCGGGTGGATCTTCGCTATACCTTCCCTACTAAGAAGCTTTCCTACAGTGTATTTTTTTGGCCGGTATTCAGCTGATTATTGTTTGTGCTAGTTGCATTCAGTCTCGCATTCAGTAATGTGAATAGCTGTGTATCAGACCTGTTGACTTTTTTTGACCTACCGGTATTACTTCAAATTATCAATCCACATGCAAAAACAAGTCTGCAGTCCAAAAATGAGCCAAATTGATAAAAGTTAAGAGGTGTATTAAGGACAGACTTGTTAGAATCCCAAAATGGCCGCCACAATGGCCGACTTTGGTACCTACTCACGATTTCGAGGGCACAAATCTCTTCGTAAACAAAACCAGCGCTCCTGATCTTCTTATTTTAAGCTCATTACGAGTGAGCAAGAACAGAATAATTAAATACACTGTTGTGTGAAGCTTGCTTCTTGAGATTTGTGCGTTTGAAGTTCTGATGCACTGTTGAAGCGGGATTTCAAGACGTTTGTCCTTAAATCGATTTTGTGTTTTTTTTAGCATTTTCACGAAAATGTACTCCAATATCCAGAAAATTCCATCGAAAAGGTACCGAAAATACCGTTAGGATATAGTTAGAACTAGGGTAGAAACTTCAGTTTTGGCCAGCCCGGAGTTTTGGCCATAGTACGGTATTCAGCCTGTAACGGTCTAAATTGGCATTAATTTATTTTTTACTAGTAGATGCTAATATAATAATATGATTGCAGTTGTTAAAACCATACATATTGATTAAAAACTGGAAGAAAAAAATAATTTTCCTCAAAAAATCAGCTCCCCTATATCTATTTTGGCCAGGGTGCTTCTAATTTGGCCAGTCCCATAAGAAATACACGTGATTGGCCAAAATAGAAACCAAAGCTGAGAATATGGCCAAAACTTCGGCTAGGCTTCTATTTTGGCCAGTGCCACTTTTAATACAAAAATCAAGTATTAGCTTTATTTCTGTATTTTTCTAATAAGGGGCTGTCGTGGTCATGAGGGGGGGGGGGGGTTTCGGCCAATGACCATTTTGTGTGGGCGAATAAAAAAAATTGTATAGACTAATGACCACGCGGGGGGGGGGGTTAGGGTTTGAGAAGTCCCAAAAAAATGACCACGTGGTTTATGGACAGCCCCTAAAACATTGGTAGTTTTCATTGGATTATTGGTTATTTTTATAAAAATAATTTCCCTTAGACTGGCCAAAACCGGTGCCCGCACCCTATACTCTACAACTTTGCCGAAGACACTATGGTGTTTAAATTGCGTATTTCAAAGTTATTCAACAATTTTCGTTAAAAAACATGAAAAATACAACATTTTTACGATTTTTTATGTAAACGTCATGTAAATTCACATAGTTTTACGTGACCAATTTAATTAGCTATTGCTCCTGGGTGTTACGAACATTTCATCCATACATAATTTTAGTGTAGGAATTCGTTTTTATTGACTAATTATCAAAAGTTTGCCATGTTGATACTAAAAATTGCATAGAGTTGCCAGCACGGAATAAAACAAAATTATCCATGATTAAAACGTCATTCAACTTCGTTGTCTCATTTGCATCAGTTCCAATTCGGTGCTGTTGGTTGAGCATGAGACTGTAGATCCGAAGATTGAAGGTTCGAGCCCTGGAATTGGATTTTTTGCGTCTTTATCCAGCTATAAGTTGTAAAACTGGAAGTATTTCTTTCACTTCTGTTAGGGAAACTACGTCATTGCATCTCACCTCAATTTGGCATCATAGCCTTATTTCGAAAGCGCCAATGGCGCTGTACTCAGTTTTCCTTTTTAATTATTTTAATAATTTTAGTTGTAATAATTGATTATGTTTAAGTGCCCATCTTGTAGAGGACCTTTTGTTTTGGTACACAAAATTTATTTGACACTTATAGTACCGCTACTGACGCTTTAAGGGCGAGGCAAACTAGATGTTAGTCACACGAACAGTCGCGACATTGGATTTCTGTGGCTGGTTATTCTAATGCATAGCCAGAATGAAGTTTCATTACACCAAAAAAGCTAGTCATGAAAATGTTTTACATTTCTCAGGTCATTTTGACAGACCACACACATGTACATAAAAGACGGATAACATCTTCTACTTTATCGATCTTGTTGCCGGTCCTTTTCATGCTCATGTTACTTCTGTCAAAATGACCTGAGATTTGTCAGCCATTTTGAGGTTAGGTTCGATGGTGTAATAAAGAGTTGTGTTGATTTGTGGGAAGATAGATACAAGAAAGCTCCACAGTTGCATGAAAAATTCTGCATCCAGAAGCAGTTCCATCATCGTATTGATTTGTTTTCGCTAAATTGATCGTCATTCCTCCTCGCTCGATCACGCTGTTGTATTTTGTACAACACGTTGAAAAAATCTCACTCTTTGTATTGGGTCTCTCGCCAATATTTAGACTACTGTGATAATTTGAGAACCCACTGAATCATCATCATCCAGCGGCATTTTACACTAATCAAAGTTATTTTGTTTACCTGTTGTGCATCCGACGCCCCTGTCACGAACTCAACCGAACTTGTGTGTGCCAGCCGCTGCGAAGTCGTGTGCGAAATTCGACTGTGATGATAATGAATTTCGGCCGAGTCTAAATGGGTGCAAATGTCGCAATATACAGCATTTGCGTGGGGCTGACGGTGATGGCCAACCGCGCGAGTTACGGAAGGTTAATCAGATGCTCAATATTTCGCCCAGCTGATCTCGTCGATACGACTTCTTATCAACAAGTAAACCAAATATCTAGCTAGTCATAGAATGGATCTAATTGGCAGGCCCCGATCATTATTATTTGAGAGATTGCGTGTAAGATTCAAAGAAAGATGGTAGATTCAAAGAAAGAAAAAAAAATATCATGTATTTGTGCATGAACCTGGGACATTCTGATGCGCAGGCTCGAGCCTTATCATCTGCACCATTTCTGATACTTGAATCAAAAGGCATTAGAATACGATGGCATGACGTCTTAACCCTCGAGCAGTCGCGTCTTCGACTACCTGCAACGGCACCACACTCACGCTGTGTATTTCAAGCGTGCATTTTTCATGGTGCGTGTACTCAGTACACGACGCGACCGCTCCCGGGTTAATCATGGGTAACTTTGTTTTAAATCGTGCTGGCAACTCTTTACGATTTTTAGTATCAACGTGGAATACTTTTGATAATTTGTCAATGAAAACGAATTCCTACACAAAAACAATGTATGGACGAAATGTTCGTAACACATAGGAGTAATAGCTAGTCACGTGAGTTAGTTCTAAGTTAGTCACGTAGAATGATGTAAAACTACATGACATGTAAAATCGTAAAAATAATGTGCTTTTTCGTGATTTTTCAATGAAAATTGTTTAATAACTTTGAAATACGCAATTTAAACACCGTTGTGTCTTCGGCAAAGTTGTAGAGTATTATTCTAACTATATTCTAACGGTATTTCCGGCACCTTTTCGGTACAATTTTGTGGATTTCCGAGTAAATTTCTGAAAAAAATGTTTAAAAATACAAAATTGATTTTATACACCTTTAAATCTTCATCATTTTGGCTCGTTATTGGATTGAAGACTTGTTTTTGCATGTGGATTGATAACACTAGTTTACAGCATTTTTGAACTCGGTAAGCTGATGATCATTTTTGGTGTAGAATCATGCCCTGAGTTCGAAAACGCGAAAGAAAAAAATTACAGTAGAGCGGAAATTTTTTCGACTTTCCATACAAGGTTGATGATTTGAAATCGATTTTTGTTCTATTTTTAAGCAAAGTCTCTCACTTCAAACATCTCATTCTCCGTAATCAATGCTCCGATTGAGCTGAAATTTTTACTGTAACTCGCCTACATATGATATGTCAAATAAACGTCGAGAGAGAATTTTTAAGTTGGATTTTTCTTATTGAAAAAAATACATTTCTTCAAAAAATTTTGGGAATTTTGCTAAAATTTAAGAAGATCGTCCCTAAAACTTGCCAATATCTTGAATTTCATCAATCTGACGCAAAACCTGTATTCAGATGATCGAATGGTATTGTATTCAGCTTTTAATTTATGGAAAAAGATTTGAAATTGGTTGAACAAAACGCAATATATTTGAATTTTAGTAAATTACATATTTTGAAAAGTTGCAAAACTCGATATTGAGCTAAAACTCAAAAACTGTTCTACTTAAAAATTTTTGAAGGTCGGTTTCGAAATCAGCACTAAATTGTGCTTTAAAAATTTTGGTCGTTGACAGAGGTTCACGACTTTCGTTTTATTTTGTAAACTTGTGTAATTTGATGTGTCACGGAGAATCGATGAAAAAAAGTTTCAAAGTGAACAGGTCTATCCGTGTGTATCAACATTTTGTTCGAGCTAGTCAGCAGTCTTGACAGAATTATTCCTTGTTGGGTATCTAAGCCACTGCGACCATTTGTTAGATTTATTGTTTTGACAAATAATCAGCAACGCTTTGCTGAAGTTCAGCAACATTTTTGCTGAAAATTCTGTAATTTATATTGCTGTTTTGTACTTTTTTGGGCTGGAGAATTTTAAAATTATGGCGTGTACAAAGTTAAGCTAAGTCGCGTTCAGTCATTCGTTACTATCGTTCTCACAGTTGAAAATCGGACGCGAAATGGATTTTTCTCCGTGCGTCGGAAGTACGTCGGATACAGTGCGCTGGCTAGAGGAGAAGATCCGCTATCCAACGCATTATGTCCGACGTTAGGTTTAACATATGGAAAACTTTGGGTTTCAACCACGGCGACAACATAATTGAGGGGGTTAGAAGCAAAGGGGTGTAAGTGAAAAAATCCACTTTCGAATAAATGAAGTTAAAAGTTTTTCAGCAATTCTTCATCCCATATCATATGTATGGAGTTTCAAAATTGATAAAATTTTCTACGATTTATTGTAATTTTTGTAATCATTGTAAAAATAATAAATATTAAAAAAGTTCATGAAATCTTGAAATTTGAAGAATTATTCTCAGCTCAAAACCGACAAAATGGTCACCCTTTGCATCTGGGCCCTTTAATTCTCCTTACTATAGTTAGAAGATCTTGAATGGTGTATATTGAGATTAGCTACCTCACCTAGTCCCTTAGGGGATGCTGCTCGGTACCACCATGAGCTTGACGAAAGAACAGGAGAGACCAACCAATTCGGCAATGTCAACAGTCAATGGGAGTTAATCCGTGACAACAGTTACTTCGACGTACTTCGTTTAATTATTTTGCTTGTGACTTCTAGTTCCGTAGATATGTATGAATCCCAAAGCCTTTGGATATTCGCCATACGTATGACGTAGGGTATATCGCCAAGTGTTGGACACCCCATAAGAAATGCATGGAGTGTGCAACAATTAGCGAGTTTTTAAGATGTGAAATAATTGGTGACTTACCCTAGTTGTTTTTTTAATTATTATTTATGTGTATTTAAGTTTTATTTATGTGGCAGTTTTATTTATGTGGCAGTCACAGCAGCGTCTGATCCCCATGTTAGGGGCGGCTGATCTACGTCCGAGTGCCAGGGAAGGACTCTAAGCTCAACTGTGCACTATGGTCCTCCGGAAAGTAGGGGGTTGGTGTCAGGCCCTACGAGCCAGCCGTAAAAACCCATTGTAACGGAAAATCAGCAACAGAATAATACGAACCGAGACCAACGGCAACGACCCCAGCGAACAAAAAGGACTTGCGATTGGAAACTCGGTACGTGGAACTGCCGATCTCTCAACTTCATTGGGAACACCCGCATACTCGCCGATCTACTGAAGGACCGCGGGTTCGGCATCGTAGCGCTGCAGGAGGTGTGTTGGACAGGATCCATGGTGCGAACGTTTAGAGGTAATCATACCATCTACCAGAGCTGCGGCAACACACGCGAGCTGGGAACAGCTTTCATCGTGATGGGTGATATGCAGAGGCGCGTGATCGGTTGGTGGCCGATCGACGAAAGAATGTGCAGGTTGAGGATCAAGGGCCGATTCTTCAACTTCAGCATAATAAACGTGCACAGCCCACACTCCGGAAGTACTGATGATGACAAGGACGTATTTTACGCGCAGCTTGAACGCGAGTACGACCGCTGCCCAAGCCACGACGTCAAGATCATCATAGGAGATTTGAACGCTCAGGTAGGCCAGGAGGAGGAATTCAGACCGACGATTGGTAAGTTTAGCGCCCACCAGCAAACGAACGAAAACGGCCTACGACTCACTGATTTCACCGCCTCCAAAAATATGGCCATACGTAGCACCTTTTTCCAACACAGCCTCCCTTATCGTTACACCTGGAGATCACCACAGCAGACGGAATCTCAAATCTATTGGTAATTGAGCAGACAATTGACTAAAAACACGTCTTTATGGTTTGAAGTGTAATTCGGGAATGATTTATTACTCTAAGTTTTCTACTAATGTCAAATAACAGTGCGACGGCTTTGCCTACTGTGATCAATGGGTTGCCTCGTTCATCAACACTCCTCCTCAACGCATGATCTCGACGCCAGACATAGTTCTCAGTTTCTCCAATCGAACTGCTCCAAGAGGCTTCGTTAGAAGATCTGCGACCATGTCTTCAGTGCAGCAGTAGACAAAACTTACTTCTTGTTTCATTTTGATATCTCGTGCATAATGAAATCGGGTATCAATATGCTTGGTCCTGTTGCTGAATTTTTCGTTTTCTAGCATTTTCAGGGCACTTTGATTATCTTCGTACATAACTGGAACAAATGGATGTTCATCCAGATCGCGGAGTAGCCGCTTCAACCATATCATTTCTTGAACGGATTCTGATAGCGCTACGAACTCTGCTTCAGCCGTTGACAGCGATACGCACGTTTGCTTGCGGCATGCCCAGCTAATTGTTCCACCGTTGTATTTCATCAGGTAACCACTATTGGATTTTCTGTCATCTCGGCATTCGGCCCAATCAGCGTCGCAAAATCCTAGTAATCCTTCGTCCTTCTTCGTATTGCTCAATCGTAGCCACAGATTTTTGGTCGTCATCAGATACCGAGCCACCCGTTTGAGCTCCACCCAGTCATCTTTTGTAGGACAGCTTGTTTTCCTGCTCAAGATGGACACAGCAGCAGAAATATCGGGCCTGGTATTTACGGATACGTACAGTAATTGACCAATGAGTTTTTGGTACTCCTTGTTATCCGAAAGACGATCACTTGATTCATGCTTGTGGTATCCTGGGTCTAACGGTATTTTTGACGGTTTTGCTTCCATTAATCCAGCCGAATTAGCAATCTGCTCTATGTAACGTTCTTGGCTCAGAAAGAAATCTCCTTCTTTGTTTCGCTTCACTTCCATTCCTAAATACCAGTTGACTTCTCCCAATGATGTGAGCGTGAATCTGGTCTCCAAAGCCTTCTCCGTCTCAATTATTAGATTGTTGTCCTCGCTTGCAATCAAAATGTCGTCCACGTAAACTAATACATAGCAATGATGTCCTCCTTTGAGCTTCACATACAAGCATGGATCCGATTCACTTCGCTTGAAACCTTGACGCTCCAGTTCCGCATCAAGCCGTTGGTTCCACGCCTTAGCAGCCTGCTTCAACCCGTATAAGCTCTTGAACAATCGGTAGACTTTGCGTTCACTTCCTTTGATCACAAATCCAGGTGGTTGTTGCATATAGATCTCCTCCTCAAGGATGCCGTTTAGGAAGGCAGTCTTGATATCATATTGGCGTACAGACATTCCTCTCTTTGCAGCCACCGCCAATAATGTACGAAAGGTTGCTTGACGTACAACAGGTGCAAAAATTTCATCATAATCGACGCCATACTGTTGACTAAATCCTTTTGCTACAAGTCTCGCCTTAAATCTTGAAATTTCTCCGTTGGAATCTCTTTTTATTTTGTAGACCCATTTGGCACCGATCGCTTTTCTCCCAGCAGGTAGTTCAATCAACTTCCACGTATTGTTATCTTCGATCGAATTCATTTCTTCCATCATGGCCATCTTCCATTCCTCCTTATGGTTGCTCGAAATAGCTTCTGCAAATGTTGTTGGCTCCTCCTGACATTCTGTTACTGCCCATATACGCTCGAACCATTTCGGGGGAACTCCTTTCGTTTGCCTCGAAGATCGTCTGGGAGTGATTTCATCATGATTCGATTCATCTTCATAATGCACTTCCGGGCTCGCATCTCCATCTGCAACTGGCTCGACTGGTTCAGCCTCTGCTTCCGGTTCCGGTTCTGGCTCGGGTTCCACTTCAGGCTCCTCGTTCGGTACTTGAGGTACAGGAATTTCCTTCTCCAGACTTACTACAACATCATTAAAATTCTGTTCTGCAATTTCAGACTCCTGATATAGATATTCATCAAATTTTGCGTCTCTGCTGATAGTGATAGTACAATTCATCCGGTTCAGAAAGCGGTATGCTTTGCAACCATCCGCGTATCCAACGAACGTCAGCTTCTCTGCCTTCTTGTCAAGCTTCCTACGTCTCTGTTTTGGAATGTGCACGAAAGCTGTTGATCCAAATATCCGCATATGTGTGTACGATGGCTTCTTTCCGTAGTAGACTTCAAAAGGAGTTTTGCTTGACGATGATGTTGGTAAGCGATTTTGAATGTAGTTTGCTGTTGCTATGGCTTCTCCCCAAAACTTTTTCTCCAGCTTCGACTCGGCCAGCATACATCTCATCATTTCCACCAAATATCGATTCTTCCTCTCCGCTACACCATTCTGTTGAGGGCTGTAGGGAGCGGTGTGCTGCATCCGGATTCCATTATCTGCACAAAATTGCTTCAGCTTTCCATTGTTGAATTCGCCTCCACCGTCTGCTCGCATGATTCTTGGTTTCCTTCCAAACTGATTCTCAATCAAATGAACGTATTGTTGAATCCTAACGAAAGCTTCCGATTTGCATCTCATCAAATATACTTCAGTATAGCGGGAATAGTCGTCGACGATCACCAAACAAAATCGGTTTCCGCTCGGCGTGCACTCTTCGAATGGTCCACACAAATCCATGTGAATCAGGTCACCCACGGCTACGGTTCGACTTTCCGACTCTTTCGGGAATGAAGCACGACTCTGCTTTCCTTCGCAACACGTATCACAAATGGTTCGAACGCCACAGCTCTGCATCGTCATTCCGGTTCCCATTTCCTCTCGGATAATCCGCATAATCGCATCCGCATTCCGGTGTCCCAATCGGCGATGCCACAGGTGAATGCATTGTTGGGAATGATCAGCTACAGTCACCAAAGCTCTCTCAGGTCCTGCCTTCAAATGATACAAGCCTCCTTTGCGCTCTCCAGTCAGGTATACGACATCGTCCTTCATAATCTTGCACATTGTCTTGCTGAACACGACTTCGAATCCTTCATCGGTTATCTTGCTAACGCTCAACAAACTTCCGGCAAGTGCTGGAACGTGGTAGACATCGGACAGTTTCACCTTGACTCCTTTACCTTCTTCATTTACGCCTCGAAATACACCGGCACCAATACCGGTTCCGACCACCTTGTTTCCGTCCGCCAAACTGATACTTGTTTTTCGCGACACATCCAAACTATCCAGCATGCGTACATCGTTCGTCATGTGGGAGGTTGCTCCAGAGTCCAATAGCCACAAAGCGCCACCAGTTTGCTCACCAGCCGCCAAGCACATCTCGACTTCATCGTTCGTTGCTAGCTTCACTTTTTGCTCTCTGGGTTTCTGCTGCTTTCTCTTGTCACTCACGAGCTTCTTGCAATCCCGACGAAAATGACCAGTTTCTCCACAGTAATGGCAGGTTAGCTTCTGTTTCAAGAATGGTTTTCGTGATTCATCTCCGCCAGTCCGTAAAACCTTCTCAATCGATTGATTTTCTTCACGCCGCTTCCATTCATCAAGGAGTTTGCCTTTTACGTATTCCAGGGTTAAATCCGCTTCTGGTCGACTCTCCAACGCCGTAATGAGACTTCCGTACGATTCAGGTAAGCTTGATAGGATCATGGCCACTACCCAGTGTTCTTTCAGCTCTTCTCCCATAGCGATCAGTCGGTTGGATAGGCACGTTATTTCATTTAAATGTTCGGACATGCTTCCTCCTTCCAACAGCCTCTGGGAACACAGCTTCCGGAGAACATGGACCTTGCTCGCCAGTGATGACCGTTCGTGGTAAGTCCGTAACGCGTCCCACATCTCCTTGCTTGATGCAGCTCGAATAACATGGGAAAGTTGTCCATCTTCGACTGAGAGTCCGATCAGTGCGCGCGCCTTCGCATCTTTCGTGATCCAGTCGGCCGGCGGATTTTCAGGCTTCTGTTCAGTCACGACATTCAACAAGTCTTCTTGAATCAGCACAAGCTCCATTCGAAATTTCCACACAGCATAATTGGCATCACCTAGCTTCTTGAAGGACGTCTTGAGATCACCCATCGCGCTGGAACTTCTCCTTGAACTTCTCGGAATTGCTGGTAACGGTTCTACAGTTCGGATAGCGTTCTCCTCTTCAACGAGTTCTCCTGGGCCCATAACCTATTGGTAATTGAGCAGACAATTGACTAAAAACACGTCTTTATGGTTTGAAGTGTAATTCGGGAATGATTTATTACTCTAAGTTTTCTACTAATGTCAAATAACAGTGCGACGGCTTTGCCTACTGTGATCAATGGGTTGCCTCGTTCATCAACAAAATCGACCACGTTCTGATTGACGGACGGCACTTCTCCGACATTATCGACGTCAGGACCTATCGTGGCGCCAACATCGACTCCGACCACTATCTGGTGATGGTCAAACTGCGCCCAAAACTCTCCGTCATCAACAATGTACGGTACCGGCGACCGCCACGGTACAACCTAGAGTGACTGAAGCAACCGGATGTCGCCTCAGCATACGCGCAGAATCTCGAAGCCGCGTTGCCAGACGAGGGCGAGCTCGATGAGGCCCCTCTAGAGGACTGCTGGAGTACAGTGAAAGCAGCCATCAACGACGCAGCCGAGAGCACCATCGGGTACGTGGAACGGAATCGACGAAACGAATGGTTCGACGAAGAGTGCAGAACGGTTTTGGACGAGAAGAACGCAGCGAGGGCGGTAATGCTGCAGCAAGGGACTCGACAGAACGTGGAACGTTACAAACAGAAGCGGAAACAGCAGACCCGCCTCTTTCGGGAGAAAAAGTGCCGCCTGGAAGAAGCTGAGTGTGAAGAAATGGAACTGCTGTGCCGTTCCCAAGAAACACGGAAGTTCTATCAGAAACTCAACGCATCCCGCAACGGCTTCGTGCCGCGAGCCGAAATATGCAGGGATAAAGACGGAGGCCTCTTGACGGACGGACGTGAGGTGATCGAAAGGTGGAAGCAGCACTTCGATCAGCACCTGAACGGCGTGGAGAACGTAGGCACGGGAGCCCACGGCAACGGAAGGAGCGACGACGCCAGTGCAGCGGAGGACGGAAATGAACCAACTCCCACGCTGAGGGAAGTTAAGGATGCCATTCACCAGCTCAAAACCAACAAAGCAGCTGGTAAGGATGGTATCGCAGCTGAACTCATCAAGATGGGCCCAGAAAAGTTGGCCACCTGTCTGCATCGGCTGATAGTCAGGATCTGGGAAACCGAACAGCTACCGGAGGAGTGGAAGGAAGGGGTAATCTGCCCCATTCACAAGAAAGGCGACCATTTGGAATGTGAGAACTTCAGGGCGATCACTATTTTGAATGCTGCCTACAAAGTGCTATCCCAGATCATCTTCCGTCGTCTGTCACCTAAAACAAATGAGTTCGTGGGAAGTTATCAAGCCGGCTTCATCGACGGCCGGTCGACAACGGACCAGATCTTTACCGTACGGCAAATCCTCCAGAAATGCCGTGAATACTAGGTCCCAACGCACCACCTGTTCATCGACTTCAAAGCGGCATACGATAGTATCGACCGCGCAGAGCTATGGAGAATCATGGACGAAAACGGCTTTCCTGGGAAGCTGACTAGACTGATTAAAGCAACGATGGACGGTGTACAAAACTGCGTAAGGGTTTCGGGTGAACTATCCAGTTCATTCGTATCTCGCCGGGGACTGCGACAAGGTGACGGACTCTCATGTCTACTCTTCAACATCGCGCTGGAAGGTGTGATGCGACGAGCCGGGCTCAACAGCCGGGGAACGATTTTCACAAAATCCGGTCAATTTGTGTGCTTTGCGGACGACATGGACATTATCGCTAGAACATTTGGAACGGTGGCAGAACTGTACACCCGCCTGAAACGCGAAGCAGCAAAGATCGGACTGGTGGTGAATGCCTCAAAAACAAAGTACATGCTGGTAGGCGGAACCGAACACGACCGGATCCGTCTGGGTAGGAATGTTACGATAGACGGGGATACTTTCGAGGTGGTGGAGGAATTCGTCTACCTCGGATCCTTACTGACGGCTGACAACAACGTGAGCCGTGAAATTCGGAGGCGCATCATCAGCGGAAGTCGGGCCTACTACGGGCTCCAGAAGAAACTGCGGTCGAAAAAGATTCACCCACGCACCAAATGCACCATGTACAAAACGTTAATAAGACCGGTAATCCTCCACGGGCACGAGACATGGACCATGCTCGAGGAGGACCTACAAGCACTCGGAGTTTTCGAGCGACGCGTGCTAAGAACGATCTTCGGCGGTGTGCAGGAGAACGGTGTGTGGCGGAGAAGGATGAACCACGAGCTCGCTGCACTTTACGGCGAACCCAGCATCCAGAAGGTGGCCAAAGCCGGAAGGATACGGTGGGCAGGGCTTGTTGCAAGAATGCCGGACAACAACCCTGCGAAGCTGGTGTTTGCAACGGATTCGGTTGGCACAAGAAGGCGTGGAGCGCAGAGAGCACGATGGGCGGACCAGGTGGAGCGTCACTTGGCGAGCATTGGGCGTGACCGAGGATGGAGAGCGGCAGCCACAAACCGAGTATTGTGGCGTACTATTGTTGATTATGTCTTGTCTTAATGATGTGGAACAAATAAATGTATGTATGTATGTTATGTGGCAGTTAGTTGCTGATTCTATACTTATAGTTGGGGGCGAAGCTCTTCGAAATTGGACAAAATGTAACTTTTTCGGCTTAATGTAAATTTGACACTAAAAGGGTGTTTCTGTGTGTAAGTATTATGTATCACCTATTCATTAAGTTGTATTAAAAATACAGTCAGGTTTTTTTACGTGGGGGATACGTACCGCGTAAAAAACTCAGTGTCAAAAAGTCTCACCATTTCTCAAAGAATCATGCTATAATTGAACGATGAAAAAAACCCTAATAAATCCATCAAAAGCCCATTTCAACAAAACTCAAGTGACATGTTGATGAATGTCGCACTTTCATACGTTTAACAAAAATCCATTTCATGGTACCAGATATGATTCGCTTAACTGGCTTTTGTTGCTTGATCCTTAAACTTTAAAAAAGAAAACCGCTATCTTGTATTTTGATCCGCTATTTTGGATTCAAGTCCGCAATCTTTGATATTCTGGTCGCCATTTTTGGACCCTAGACTTCTTCCCCATACTAAATATACCCATACAGCATGGCTGATTTTCGAGCCTTTGACAGACGCCATCTTGAATTTTGTGACTCCATATTGAATATTCGAACTACTTGCCTTTGCCTAATATACCAATATTGTATGGTTCTAGGGTATAAAACCCCCTTTAAACAGCCGCCATCTGAAATTTAAGGCCGCCATGTTGGATTGTGGGCCGCCATCTTGAAAATTCTGGTCGCCATTTTTGGACTTCGGACATCTTCTTCAAACCAAATATCCCCATATTGCATGGTTGCTAAAAACACCTAAGCTTAAAACACCAATAAATAGCCACCATCTTGAATTTGGAGCCGCCATCTTGTATTTTATACCGGCATCTTGAATATATTGGTCGTATTTCTCGGACTCCGGACATCTTCCCCATACCCATATTGCATGGTTTTAGAACCTAAAACACCATTAAGGACAGACTTGCTAGAATCCCAAAATGGCCGCCACAATGGCCGACTTTGGCACCTACTCACGATTTCGAGCGCACAACCCAACAAACATTTTTGCTGTACAAAAGTGGAACAAACCATTCTTAAGCAAACTTTAGCTTAAGAAACTGTTATTCAGCTAGTTCTGTTACTTGGGAAATCTCTTCGTAAACAAAACCAGCGCACCTGATCTTCTCATTTTAAGCTTATTATAAGTGAGCAAGAACAGAATAATAAAATGCACTGTTGTTTGAATCTTGCTTCTTGAGATTTGTGCGTCTGAAGTTCTGATGCACTGTTGAAGCGGGATTTCAAGACGTTTGTTCTTAAACAGTCACAATCTTGAATTTCGAGCCGTCATCTTGGATATTTTGTTCATCATTTTTGAACTCCGGACATCTTCCCCATGCCAAATATACCCATATTACATAGTTTTAGAGGCTAAAACACCATTATACCGGCATCTAGAATTTGAAGCCGTCATCTTGAATACTAGGATGCCATCTAGAATTTTGGGCCGACATCGCGGAATGCTGAAGGTTTCAAAAATCACCGCTGTTTGATGTGCCGCATCATGGGGCTTGGTTCAGTTTTATATACGGCCAGCTCTACCGGTGCGGCGCTGGTCCGGATCACTCAAATGACAATAACTCCGGAACGCCTTGACCGATCTGGACCATTTTTCATAGCAAACAATTTCGGTTCGATTTGAGCTATAATCCGAAAAATCGGCCAATAATGGAAAGTGCCTTGAAAGAGAGTGAACCTATTTTACGCACAGACATACATACATACACACATACAGACATCATCTTAAATCGAGGGCAGCAGGGACAGGAGTCCAGGGGCTTGACGAACCCCCCCTTCTGCAAGTCTGGTGGAAGCTTGGGAATTTTTCCTCAGCGAAAACTGTTCACACACCCGTGTGGATTACCACCATTGGCACTTCCTTTGGGGAGTGACCGAGCTTCTGGTTTCCAGACAGCTCAAGCAGAGGATGCCTAGGATGTGGCGGGGTTTTAACAGTGGGCTCTGTTGGATCCCCATAAAAAGCCACACATCTGCAAGCAACTCCGTACAAGCGACCTGGTACCGCTTCCAAAGTGCCTTAGCCCAAACACCCGGAGTGCCAACCGGCACATCAGGATCGATGCCAGTGACATCCTGATTATGGCATACTGGTCAACGCAAACGACAATGGACAAGTTACGGAATACGGATCGGATGGCGACGATGGGCTGGTACTCGTGCTATTCTACTCCCTGAGTAAAGTAGGGTGACACCAACTTGAAACGGCGAGTGGGCTAATGGTACGTTTGCCTCCGTCCCGGTAAAACCTTGGCAGGCCTCCGGATACGTTCATCATCTGTACATCATCTCTGATGCGTACTAGGCTCGGATGAACCATTCCCGACTAACGCTGATCTGGCTCTGGACATGAACCCCATGAAGGAACGTGTCCAACACTCGCTTGGCCTCCCTGATCCATAGATAACCAAGAGATCACGAAAGCGACTAGATACAACGGATGGTGATAGCGGTGCGGAGGGGGGACCCTGAAGAATGGAAGATCAAACAACAAACAACGAAGCAGGAGCGGCAAATCCGTTTGCCAGAACTGGGTTGGCGAGGACACCACCATCGCAAACCCAGCAGGTGCAAAAGCTACAAGGGCAAGAGAAGGAGCACCAGCAGTTGCAGCAGCAGCAATACAGCGCATGGTCGAGAGTACCAAAACTACCAAGGGTAGAAGTAGCCAAAAAGCTGGTAGACGAGCTGCACGAATACGTCGACAAACGGAGCAACGTGCACAAGGACATCAAAGCGTTGGTGATTAAGATCCAAGGGGCCCTTGGATCGGCAGTTAAAGAGTGGAAGAGTATGGCACAGAGAGCCGAAGATGCAGAGAAGGAGCTCTTGGCAGCCAAGACTGCCAGTGAAGCAAGCCGAACGTCGGAAGCGAGAAGGCAGATCACCAACATAACTGCGGAGAAAAATAGCGTGGTGGAAAGCATCCCCCAGAGGATGCAAACTACACCCTTTTTCACGCCGAAGAGACCAAGGGCATCGCCAGGAGAAGTGAGACCCGGTGGCTCCAAGAAACATAAGGACGCCCCCGTTACTGGTGCACGCCATCCAGTAGAGAATGTCGTCGCAGACGGCCATACCCCGTGGCAGGTCGTCGGCAAAAGAAAAGCGAAGTCGGCCGGTAAAAGCAGGTCCGACAAACGGAAGCTCATAAAGAGAAAAAATAAAGGTGAAGCTCTCATCGTCAAAACAAGTGACGACTCGTACGCGGAAGTTCTGCGCACCATGCGGACTAATCCGGACCTTAGGGAGCTAGGGGAAGACGTGAAGAAAATTAGGCGCACCCGCAATGGGGAAATGATCCTCGAGTTAAGAAGGGATCCAAAAGGAAGCAGCTCCTCCTACAAAGAGCTTACCGAGAAAGCTATGGGCGATAAGGTCGAAGTCAGGGCCCTATGTCCGGAAGCAACCCTCCTATGCAAAGACTTGGACGAGGTCACATCGGAGGAGGAAGTTGGATTAGCTATGAAGGAGCAGTGCGAGCTAGGAGAAGCCAGGATGACCATCCGTGTGAGAAACGGACCTTCTGGCACGAAGGTGGCATCGATCAAACTATCGATCGATGCAGCCAATAAGGCATTAAGAGTTGGCAAGATCAAAATAGGCTGGTGTATGTGCCCCCTGAGTATCTCTCAGCAACCGGAAGTGTGTTTCAAATGCCTAGAGTACGGCCACCTGGCAAGAGATTGCAAAGGGCCTGACAGAAGCAAACTATGCAGAAGGTGTGGTGAGGAAGGCCACAAAGCTCAGGATTGCAGGAAGTCCCCGAAGTGCCTCATCTGTGCAAACACACAGAACAGCAATCATCCGACAGGTGGCCGAAGATGCCCGGCCTTCAAGCAAGTGAGTGCAACTAAGTCCCAGTGGAGGTAATCCAAATCAACCTCAACCACTGTGAGACTGCACAGCTTTTGCTGCGACAAGCCGTTGTGGAGCAAAACTGCGATGTTGCTATTATTTCGGAGCCATACCGAATCCCCCCCGAAGATGGAAATTGGACAGCAGATAGGGCGAAAACAGTAGCAGTCTGGACAGCGGGAAGATATCCCGTGCAAGAAGTGGTGTACTGCGCAGATGAAGGTTTTGTGGTTGTGAAAATCAACGGAATTTTTATATGTAGCTGCTATGCCCCACCAAGATGGACGATAGAGCAGTTTAACCAAATGCTGGACAGGATAACCGAGGAGCTAATCGGCCGAAGACCAGTCGTCATTGCCGGCGATTTTAACGCTTGGGCGGTCGAATGGGGTAGCCGTCTCACAACCCCAAGAGGAAGTAGTCTACTGGAGGCCCTAGCTAAGCTAAACATAGACATCGCCAACGAAGGTAGCACCAGTACGTATCGTAGGGAAGGTAGAGAGTCTATCGTCGACGTCACCTTTTGCAGTCCTGTTCTGATGGGAGCGATAAACTGGAGAGTATGTGAGGAATACACCCACAGCGACCATCAAGCCATCCGGTACCACATTGGAGGTAGGGTTCGGCTGGAGTCACGTGGGACACAAACGAATGAGCGGAGGTGGAGGACAGCGAACTTCGAAAAGGACGTGTTTGTTGAGGCGCTAAGGCTGGAGGAGAGCAATTCACTGAACCTCAGTGCAGACGAGCTGGTGGCGGTACTATCCCGCGCGTGCGACGCTACAATGCCAAGGATGGGAAAACCAAGAAACAGTCGACACCCCGTCTACTGGTGGAACCCAACGATTGCTGATCTGCGTGCACAGTGCTTACGAGCTAGAAGAAGGATGCAGAGGGCTAGAAATGACGGGGATAGGGAGCAACGAAGGTTGCCTTACAGAGCAGCAAGAGCCGCATTGAACAAAGCGATCAAGCTCAGCAAGAAAGCCTGTCTTGACAATCTCTGTCATAAGGCCAACTTGAATCCATGGGGTAGTGCGTACAAAGTAGCAATGTCGAAGATAAAAGGTCCTGCGGTACCACCCGACAGATGCCCGGAAAAGATGAAAGTTATCATCGAGGCACTGTTTCCGATTCACGAGCCGACAATCTGGCCGCCCACACCGTACGTCAATCAGGATACCCACGAGGAAGAAATCAGGGTGACTAACGAAGAGCTGATCGCGGTAGCGAAAGCCTTGCCAATCGAGAGAGCCCCTGGCCCGGACGGGATACCAAACGTGGCCCTAAAAGCAGCAATCTACGAAAACCCGGATATGTTCAGGAGCACAATACAACATTGCATTCAGGAGGGCAGTTTCCCTGACATCTGGAAACGACAGAAATTGGTGCTACTGCCAAAGCCTGGGAAACTTCCCAGCGATCCATCAGCGTATAGGCCGATATGCCTATTGGATACCGTTGGTAAATTGTTGGAGAGAGTGGTCCTAAACAGGCTCACGAAATACACTGAGAGTGAGAGCGGTCTATCAGAATTGCAGTTCGGATTCCGGAAAGGCAGGAGCACTGTAAATGCCATCAGAACGGTTGTGGATGCTATGCAGACGGCGCAGAAGCAACAGAGAAGGGGAAACCGTTACTGCGCGGTGGTCACCCTAGACGTCAAAAATGCTTTCAACAGTGCCAGCTGGGCAGCAATTGCCGATTCGCTGCACAGGCTGAGGGTACCTGAGTATCTGTGCCAAATTCTGAAAAGTTATTTCCAGAACCGCAGATTGATCTACGAAACAGACGCCGGAAAAAGGAGTGTGGCTATTACGGCGGGCGTTCCACAGGGATCCATTCTGGGCCCGACTCTCTGGAACGTCATGTACGATGAGGTTTTGAAACTGAGCCTTCCCAGAGGAGTAAAGGTCGTCGGATTTGCGGATGACGTGGCGCTGCTTGTGATCGGAGAAACACGAGAGGAAGTAGAAGTACTGGCCACGGAGGCGATAGACACGGTGGAAGACTGGATGCGGGAGAAGAAGCTATCTCTAGCTCACCACAAGACTGAGATAGTTGTCATCAGCAACCGGAAGAATGTGCAGCATGCAACAATTGTGGTTGGCGAGTGTACTATCGACTCGAAGCGCGAAGTCAGACACTTGGGAGTGATGCTAGACGACCGACTGAACTTCAACAACCACGTTGACTACGTCTGCAAGAAGGCCACGGTGGTGATCTCGGCACTATCCCGGATTATGCCTAACAACTCTGCGATCATCAGCAGCAAGCGGAGACTACTAGCAAGCGTATCATCATCCATCGTCAGATACGCAGCCCCAGTATGGTCGTCGGCATTAAAGACTGGAAGAAACCGCGCCCAGCTGAACCGTACGTCCAGGCTGATGGCGATGCGAGTGTCGAGTGCGTATCGAACCATCTCGTCAGACGCCGTGTGTGTAATAGCCGGGATGATCCCTATCTGCCTTCTACTGGAAGAAGATAGCGAATGCTACAGGGACCGAGGCACAAGAGGAATCCGGAAGAGAGCGCGAGTCAGCACACTACACAAGTGGCAGCAGCAGTGGGATAACGCTGCGAATGGCAGGTGGACTTATCGTCTAATTCCCAACGTGTCGATGTGGATTAACAGAGCACACGGGGAGGTTAACTTCCACATGACACAATTCCTGTCTGGTCATGGGTGCTTTAAGCAGTACTTGTACAGATTCGGCCATGCCAGTTCACCGATCTGTCCTGAGTGTCGGGACACAGAAGAAACACCGGAGCACGTCATCTTCAGTTGTCCAAGGTTCGCGCATTCGCGAGGAGAAATGGCAGCAATTGTCGGCGTCGACGTAAATGTGGAAAATATCGTCGAACGTATGTGCAGCGACGAAGAAAAGTGGAACGTAGTTAACAGGACTGTAGTTCAGATCATGGTTGTACTACAGCAAAATTGGCGGGAGGAACAACGATCGGTTTCGGGAGACATTCCTTCGCCGGGAAACTCTCTGACGGAGTAGAGGCGAGGGCTAGTAGAGTAGAACGCGTCGTAGCACCGGTCTGGGTCGTCGGAGCGCCAGTGAACCGGACGCCAGGACCCACCGGCAACGCTGGAACGACTTCGGCACTCTGCCGGTAAGTTGGTAATGTCCGCAAGGCGTAGAAGATATCTGCCTCCGGGCGGGTCTGCGCTGAATGGCGGAAAATGTAGGAAATTAACAAATTACTAACAGGAGCTAAATGGTTCAGCATGACGCATGTTGCTTGGTGATTGGCGAAACGCTAGAAATCTAACAAATTAATAACAAGAGCTAAATGGCTTAGCATGGAGGTAGCGAAAGAGCGTAGAAATTTTAACAATAACAGCGTAGAATAACAAATTGGTGATGGTGCACAAGGCACATAACGCCTCCCCTCCGAAGAAATACTGCATGGTGGTACCGGAGGGGAATTTAAGGTGGAGGTGAACTAGGAGAGTGTTTTTAGTGGGTAGGCGCACATTCGAATCCCACACAGCGTCTTTTGAAGATTTTTGGACTCCTAGAATAAAAAAAAAAAAAAAAAAAAACATCATCTTAAATCATCGAACTGAGCCGATTGGTATATGCGGCTTGATCCTCCGAGCTTTTTTTTCGAAAAAATCGTTTTTTGAGTGAACATATAGCCTTTCCAGTACACTTAGTGTACGAGAAAGGCAAAAATACTAAGGATTATAATACTCTTCTACTAATCTCTATAAACATAACTAGTCACACGAACTTGGTTGGATTCTATCATCCACCAATTCTCACGCTCAGACAGTTCAAGAACAAAACAACAACAGTTTTCGACAAATTCCTCAGATAACTAAACGGTGCAAAAAAAAATCTCATTCACAGATAGGTAAATCACCGCAGTTTTATGTTCAGCAGAACCTTCCCCATACGAGTAGTACTCACTATTTCAGGTGGCTCGACACCTGAAGAGTTTGTAGCCACAGAAAGTCAAGTGGCCTCGCCAAGCATCCTACTACTGACGTCCAGCGTTACAATCTCTTGGTCACGACTCCACACCTATCATCTACCGTCCGTAGTCCCAGTAGTAGGTTTTGGCCCGGGTCGTTCCCTACAACATGGGTAAGAGCGTGGAATCGGTGCGGTGTGTGGGATGGTAGATTCTCATTCATAGGTACAATCGACGGGAGCTCACCATCATGAAGAGCTGGTGGAATTTCAAGCATCATCGTCCACTTCACGTTCATTCATCATCAGCTGGACTTTAGCTGTTTTTTACACCAGGTATGATAATTTGCTAAAAAGCATTAGGAAAAAATACTGTCAAGGCAGATGTCACTAGGCATCGCACAGTGGGAAAAACGACAATTTGAGTGATCTTGTCTTCTTCTCTTCTGAAGCATCAAATTGATCCGTCTCTCGCCCACTGTGCAATTCCAAATGCTGGGCGGTTGGCGCTTCGCTTGTGCGCTGCTGATCATCATCAGCCTGTGGCTCCTCGCTCAAGGTGTGTTATTCAAATTGGAAATCATCGCTTTTTTTATTCAATCAACATTTGTGCAACGGCAATCTGTCCGGTTCCATCTCCGTCCAACCGTGGAGCATCGATCGCATGCAAATTGTATGGTTTTGGATTTTTTTCCCTCCTGTTCAAACACCCATCATCATCGTAGAGTTTTAGAGATGGCCGAGGCGTCGTCGTCGCATCTGCCGAAGAAGCGAGAAAACGCGGCGATGTGAGAGCACCTCGAAAAAAAAAACAGGTTGTAGTCGAACTTTTTCCCACGGCGATGGAATTAATCATCCGCGCCGTTGTTGTCCGGAGGCGGACGTGTGGACATGGGCCAACAGCAGCATCCTCTCCTATGCCGGATTGGAAGATGGCTGGCTAGGGAAGGTGAACAAGGGGGTGCCAATCGATTCGCGGTTCACTTTCGGGTGGTCCCAATGTGTGTTTTCAAGGTGCGTCTTTGCGTTGATGCGAATCGATGGAACATCAAGCAAATGACTCACCATCATCGTACGACAGGGCAGTTATCGCCACATGAATGAAAGAGGAGAAAATCAAGTGTGATGTCATTTTTATGTGGCAGAATTTTCAAGCCGCATTTCGATAGCGTTGCACGGCGTGCATATGGTGAAGGTTTATCACAAAAAAATAGGCATCGCCAAATCCGCTGGTTTTCGAAAATATGGACTTCTAGCTTTCATTTAACCTTCCGTAACTCGCGCGGTTGACTACCTGCGTCAGCACCACGCTAATGCTGAGTACAAAAAGCGACATTTTTTCAACGTGTTGTACAAAATACAACAGCGCGATCGCTCGTGGGTTAACGTGTTCCCCAAAAAAATCCACCGAGGGATCCCGAACAACTTTTTCAGAATACTGTTTTTCCCCATACAAAATGCACGGTTCCAAATTAATCCCTATTTCTACTTAACAAACATACCCAATTTTTGTATGAAAAAGTTCCCCCGATGGAATATTTCGATGTTGGGCTTGAATGAAAGCTGGTAGCGTCAACTTTCACGTAGCGTAAAAATTAGCGATGCCCATTTTTTTGTAATAAATTTGTTCTACCAGACACACCGTGCGTTGAAGCTAAACATGAATGAAAGATGGATTACAGATTAGAAAAGCTGTAATACGGAAGTGAAGAATGAGATTCTGTCCGATGTTCTTGGTGTGATAAGCATGCGCTTTAATCCTGCATTAGGGTCATTTTTACTCAAACCGTACACAACGTCGGCGAGCTGTTTCCAACGTGCAGTATTAGGAGGAAGGTTAATGATTACACCAGGTACGCTTCATAAATATGTTTAAATCTATAATGTATGGTCAATAGGAGGGGGAGGTCCGCCCATCCTACTCTCTGCGCTCCACGCCTTCTTGTACCAACCGGATCAGTCGCGAATATCAACTTTTCAGGATTGTTGTCCGGCATTCTTGCAACATGCCCTGCTTATCGTATCCTTCCGGCATCATCAGCACAGCGTCTTGTACATGGTGCACTTGGTGAGTGAGTGAATCTTTTGAGACCGCAGCTACTTCTAGAACCCATAGTAGGCACGACTTCCACTGGTGATGCGGCTTCGTATTTCACGGCTGGCATTATGGTCAGCCGCCAGTAAGGATCCGAAGTGGACGAATTCCTCCCTCACCTCGAAGGCATTCCCGTCTATCGTCACATTACTATCCAGACGGATCCGATCGTGTTCGGTTCCGCCTACCAGCTTGTTCTTTGTTTTGGACGCTTTCACAGACAGTCCGACCTTTGCTGCTTCGTGTTTCAGGCGGGTGTACAGTTTTGTCACCGTTCCAAATGTTCTGGCAATAATGTCCATGTCGTTCGCAAAGCAAACAAATTGACCGGATTTTGTGAAAATCGTTCCTCGGCTGTTGAGCCCGGCTCGTCGCATCACACCTTCCAGAGCGATGTTGAAGAGTAGGCATGAGAGTCCATCACCTTGTCGCAGTTCCCGGCGTGATTCGAATGAACTGCACGGAAACAAATCTGATCCTGTTTTTATGATTCACAAATCATAAAACATAAAGATTTGTCATTTTAGGAAATCATGATCACAAATCATAATTTCATAATCTGAGCAACTAATATCATGATTCGATGCAGCCATTTTTATGAGCTTGAACTCAAGAAAATTATCAAGCGTTACGCGCACTCCGCACACCTGTCAAAACGTGGTCATTCAGTGTGTGGTATCGTTAGTGATTGGTGGAAAAAATGAAAAAATCCATTATTTTAATTGAAATATAGTTTTAAATACAATAATTCTGTTACTTTTTTGTGTTATTAGCGTTCTAGTGTGTTCTTCGTGAAACCATTCTCTCAAAGAACTTGGTAAGTAAAATGTGCCGAAAATGTTTTCTTACGTTGTTTTTACTCATTTCTAAATTCGATTGTACACCATCGTTCTTGTTCTAGCTCAAACGTGACTGCCATTCCTTGTCCAATTCCGTTCCGACTTCGATTGTTCCAGTTCCAACGCCGTCAAACGACACCAGCCCCATCCCGACTGCAGAGTATCGGCCAAAAAAAAAAACACAAAAACGCCGCAGGCACCGTCCCGACAGTGTTCGATTCTATTCCTGTACCGACTCCTTTTAGCGACGCGTGAGTAAAAAAAGCGTGTTGAAATTTCTTCCTAATGATTGAAAAAAAATTCTAAGTAACATCCGATTGCACGCCATCATTCTCATTCCAGCTAGATATGAAAATGCAACAAACCCACGCATGCGACACATCAAACCACGGCATTTTCGATAATATTATGAACGGTAAGCAAGAAAATAGTCTCAGACCGTATCTTAACCGGCAATGTTCCGGAACCGGTTCCGAAGGTCCCACCAGAAGTGACCAAATATAAAAGTGAACCAAACCCATACATGCGACTCATCAAATCGCAGCTTTTTCAATAACCTGATGAACCGTTAACAGGAAAATAGTCTCAGATCATATCTGAACCGGTAGTGTTCCTGAACCGGTTCCGGGCGTCCCGCCGGAAGTGGACAAATATAAAAATGAAACAAACCCATGCAAGCGACACGTCAAATCGCGCCCTTTGCGATAACCTGATGAACGGTTAGCAAGAAAATGGTCTCAGATCACATAAGAAACTACCGCTGTTCCATAACCGGTTCCGGAGGTCCCGCCGGAAGTGGCCAAATATAACAGTGAAGCAAACCCAGGCATGCGACATATCAAGTCGCGGCTTTTTCAATAACTTGATGAATGATAAGCAAGAAAATAGTCTCAGACAACCTAAGATTCTACCGGTAGTGTTCCGGAACTGGTTCCGTATGTCCCGCCAGATGTGGCCAAATATAAAAGTGAACCGAACCCATGCATGCGACACTTAAAATCGCGGCTCCTTAGGCGACCTGATGAATGGTTAGTAAAGAATAGTTTTAGACCATATTTGAGACAACCGGTGGTGTTCCGGAACCGTTTCCGGGTTCCCTCCGGAAGTGGCCAAATATTATTTTGTTTGCCTTTATTAACGAGATTTTTATCTCGAAGCTAGTTCATCTCGGGACCCTTCCCTTCACTTCCGAAGGAAGAACCTACGTTTTGTGAATATGTCGGGAGTGGGATTCGATCCCACACACTAAGATTAGCTCGGTATTTTTCCCATCTTTTTACTGAGATTTAACTCGGTACGCTCGGTTGTTTCTTTTGCGGATATCCTATAAATGAGTTACCGAGCTCAGATAATAAACTGTCAAAAGTTACTGATACACGGTAAAAATCGTTACTGGTGTATGGTAAATACGATTACCGAGTGTACCGAGATAAATCTGCTGTTGAAAACTCAGTAAAAAGATGGAAAAAATACTGAACTCAATGAAAAAATTACTGAGCTGGAACATCTGAATCGTAGCGTGCAGGCCCTTGGCATGATAGTCTAGTGTTCTAACCATCAAACCAGGCCCGCTCCACCGCCAAATATTTAAGTGAACCAAACACATGCATGCGACACATCAAATCGCGGCTCCTTAGGTAACCTGATGAACGGTTAGCAAGAAAATAGTTTCAGACCATATTTGGGTCAACCGATGGTGTTCCGAAACCGGTTCCGAGTGTTCCGTGAGCCGTAAAGTGGCCAAATATAAAAGCGAACCAAACCCATGCATGCGACACGTCATATCGCGGATTTTCCGATAATTTGATGAACGGTAAGCAGTTAAGCAAGAAAATAGTCTCAGACCACATAAGAAACTACCGGTAGTATTCCAAAACTAGCGTTGGGTGCTTCGTCGGAATTCAAAAATGAGAAAAATTAAAGCAAGTGATAGATATCTTGACAAAACTAAGACGATCTCATCCAATCACACCATTTCAGATTCCTGAGGTGTAATAATGCAGAAAGATGGGTTAACGTTGTATGGAAAAATTAAAATTTAATCGTAAAAACTCCGAACAAACTTTTTCAATTCTCTTTCGCGTCTAAAATGACTGCGTAAAATTTTTGTGCGACTGGTTGCTCCCTCACGCACTGTAATGTGGTTGAAAGTTGAATGGGATTCAGTATGAAAAATTTCAGTTACTTGCATGTTTTCGTCAAATTTTACATGCATCTTGTTGCCAATGATAATAAAATGTAGCGTGTGTAGAAGTGTGTAGAAAATACTTTGTCGAAAATCGTTAAGGTATCTGTGTTTGTGAAAAAGTTGTATCGTCTTGGTGCTGATCGGCCTCCAGTGATAGTGAAGGAGGTCAAGCTGTCAACTGAGAGGTCTCATATTTTGCAGCTCTGCCTATACGTTGAACATAACGTCGGAATATGTGCCATCAAAGTCAATTCAATGATGGCTCTGATAAAATTCTAAGTATTCTCATGATTCAGGAACATTTCAGCTCACGTCAACGGAAACGTCATGAGTACATATTCGACGAGAAAGGCACTATCACCACTAGGTGGATCAATCCGGTTTTTTTTATAAAACGAAAATGTACGGGGCTCATGTAATCATGAGTCGTATTTATGATTTTTGGGAGCAGAATTTTACCCGTGTGGATAGTTCACCCAAAACCCTTACGCAGTTTTGCACACCTTCCATCGTTGCTTAAATCAGTCTAGTCAGCTTCCCAAGAAAACCTTTTCATCCTTGATTCTCCATAGCTCTGCGCGGTAGATACTGTCGTATGCCGCTTTGAAGTCGATGAACAGGTGACGGGTTGGGACCTGGTATTCACGGCATTTCTGGAGGATTTTCCGTACAGTAAGGATCTGGTTCGTTGTCGACCGACCGTCGATGAAGCCGGCTTTATAACTTCCCACGAACTCATTCGTTTTAGGTGACAGACGACGGAAGATGATCTGGGGTAGCACTTTGTAGGCACATTCAAAATAGTGATCGCCCTGAAGTTCTCACATTCCAAATGGTCGCCTTTCTTGTGAATGGGGCAGATTACCCCTTCCTTCCACTCCTCCGGTAGCTGTTCGGTTTCTCAGATCCTGACTATCAGCCGATGCAAAAAGGTGGCCAATTTTTCTGGGCCCATCTTAATGAGTTCAGATGCGATACCATCTTTTCCAGCTGCTTTGGTGGTTTTGAGCTGATGACTGGCATCCTTAACTTCCCTCAGCGTGGGAGTTGATTCATTTCCGTTCTCCGCTGCACTGACGTCATCATTTCCTCCGTTGGCGTTGCCGTGGGCTCTCGTGCCTACGTTCTCCACGCCGTTCAGGTGCTGATCGAAGTGCTGCTTCCACCTTTCGATCACCTCACGTCCGTCCGTCAAGAGGCCTCCGTCTTTATCCCTGCATATTTCGGCTCGCGGCACAAAGCCGCTGCGGGATGCGTTGAGCTTCTGATAGAACTTTCGTGTTTCTTGAGAACGGCACAGCAGTTCCATTTCTTCGCACTCCACTTCTTCCAGGCGGCGCTTTTTCTCCCGAAAGAGGCGGGTCTGCTGTTTCCGCTTCTGTTTATAACGTTCCACGTTCTGTCGAGTCCCTTGCTGCAGCATTACCGCCCTCGCTGCGTTCTTGACCTCCAAAACCGTTCTGCACTCTTCGTCGAACCATTCGTTCCGTCGATTCCGTTCCACGTACCCGATGGTGCTCTCGGCTTGTTGTTGATGGCTGCTTTCACTGTACTCCAGCAGTCCTCTAGAGGGGCCTCATTGAGCTCGCCTCGTCTGGCAACGCGGCCTCGAGATTCTGCGCGTATGCTGAGGCGACATCCGGTTGTTTCAGTCGCTCTAGGTTGTACCGTGGCGGTCGCCGGTACCGTACATTGTTGATGACGGAGAGTTTTGGGCGCAGTTTGACCATCACCAGATAGTGGTCGGAGTCGATGTTGGCGCCACGATAGGTCCTGACGTCGATAATGTCGGAGAAGTGCCGTCCGTCAATCAGAGCGTGGTCGATTTGAGATTCCGTCTGCTGTGGTGATCTCCAGGTGTAACGATAAGGGAGGCTGTGTTGGAAGAAGGTGCTACGTATGGCCATATTCTTGGAGGCTGCGAAATCAATGATTCGTAGGCCGCTTTTGTTCGTCTGCTGGTGGGCGCTTTACTTACCAATCGTCACTCTGAATTCCTCCTCTTGGCCTACCTGAGAGTTTAAATCTCCTATGATGATCTTAACGTCGGGGTTGGGGCAACGATCGTACTCGCTTTCGAGCTGCGCGTATAATGCGTCCTTGTCTTCATCAGTACTTCCGGAGTGTGGGCTGTGCACGTTTATTATGCTGAAGTTGAAGAATCGGCCCTTGATCCTTAACCTGCACATTCTTTCATCGATCGGCCACCAACCGATCACGCGCCTCTGCATATCACCCATCACGATTAAAGCTGTTCCCAGCTCGCGTATGTTGCCGCAGCTCTGGTAGATGGTATGATGACCTCTGAACGTTCGCACCATGGATCCTGTCCAACACACCTCCTGCAGCGCTACGATGCCGAACTCGCGGTCGTTCAGTAGATCGGCGAGTATGCGGGTGCTCCCAATGAAGTTGAGAGATTGGCAGTTCCACGTACCAAGTTTCAATCGCAAGTCCTTTTTGTTCGCTGAGGACGTTTAAGTTGGTCTCGGTTCGTATTATTCTGTTGCTGATTTTCCGTTACAATGGTTTTTTTACGGCTGGCTCGTAGGGCCTGACACCAACCCCCTACTTGCCGGAGGACCATAATGCACAGTTGAGCTTAGAGTGGCACTCGGACGTTGATCAGCCGCTCCTAACATGGAAATCAGACGCTGTTGTGAGTTGCTCCTCCTGGAGAACAGACGCTCAGGTTTGCAGAAGCAAACTTCCTTCCCCTGTCAGCATTCGACCAAAGTTGCCACCGGGGTTGGTTACCCAATCTTCCCTAAGGTTGCTCGCCCCCCGGCCGGTTCCACGCGGTGGTATGTGTAAATTTCTGCACTACAGTTTCGGCCGATTGCCGCAAAATTGCCTCCAGCCTGTTTTGGATGACACGTGCTTGCCGCCCGGTTGCTGCGATGCGAAAGAGGGCGATCGTCGGCGGCGCGGTCTCTCCTGTCCGACCGGCTCGAGTCTTCGTGTCACTGACGACCGATGACGTGCGCGTCGCGACGTCGCGAAGTCGCGATGTCTGCTGGAGCGCGAATATTGTTGTCGCCTCTAGCGTGCGCAGCATTTTCATTTTTCTCACTCACTCTCGTAAACAAACACGCGAAAGAAACAGATAATAGAGGGGGCACTTTGCCCCCTCTTTTATCTTGCTCTTTCTCGCGTTCAACAAAATGAACGAGCGAGAAAAAGAAAAGGCTGCGCACGCAAGTGGTTGTTGCGGTTGGGTCGCGGTGTTCGATGATGCGCGAATGCTGACGATTCGCATCTCCGCGCATAGGGTGCTAAACTGGTATGCCACAGTATGGATAGGAGGTGCTGGGCATAGGCTAGTGATCTCAATGGGATCTGTATCGCACGAATTACCCAGCCTTTACCGTGCCAGAACACTACTCACAGTTGGTGTGGCAAAATGTGTAGAGTTGAGAGCATACATAAATATATTTAAGCAACACATGCTACCGTCAGTAACCCTTCTTCTCTTCGTCTTGGCGTAATGTCCAGGAGCAAGGTGACAACAGACTGTGGGTTCACGAAATCCAAGGTTGTATGCTATGTGCT
Source organism: Aedes albopictus (assembly GCF_035046485.1). Lineage (NCBI taxonomy): Eukaryota > Metazoa > Arthropoda > Insecta > Diptera > Culicidae > Aedes > Aedes albopictus. The sequence goes on from NC_085138.1 coordinate 415,310,115, forward strand.
ATACGAAAGCCACGTTGAGGAGAAAATATCACATATTGCGCATTTCCCACCCCACTGGACCCCTTTCGCAGTTAGTTTAAGTGCGGGATCGTGAATAAAACTGCGATTTTGCATTTAATCGTATCGGTGTCTTCTGCGCACTTATGCATTACAAAGTGCTGAATAAGTGCGCAGAAGACACCGAAACGATTCGATGCAAAATCGCAGTTTTATTCACGATCCCGCACTTATACTAACTGCGAAAGGGGTCCAGTTGGGTGGGAACTGCGCAATATTTTTCTTTCCATCCCGACTAAACTTCCTGTTATAAACGAATGCATTATAGGTTGCTCACATCATAGAGACCACACACAGATCGCATGCCAGTTTGGTTCTGGCATGATCACCCTAGTGATCAAAGCTAGCCGTTTGAGCGAAAGGTCGACGATGAAGATGAGGGGATGCAACAGGGAGCTAGCCAGCAGGCAGGAACCTTGGCAGACATAGCACGCCTACCCGTCCATCCATCCAATCATCGATGTGCCTTGAACTGTTTAGTGATGTTTCGATTTGCTACTTGGTAGGTCAAATCGGTGTCGAAAAAATGTGCGTAATTGAAACACTGCAGCAGACTGCGGTACTGATGGAATGTGCCAAGCAAGTAGAAACGATAATTTGTTTGTTCTGGTTGATTGACAGCTTTTCATCGGACATCATGAGCTATCTAAGTGGGCGTTATGAATCGATCGTTCGAAATAAAGCTTTGAGTGATTTGCCTTCGATCGTGATGGACATTTCAAAAACCCTTCTTTGCTGTTTTGTCGTTTCAGTGATGATGACAATTTATTTGTCACTTGTAAACCTGAAAAATTCGTTATGTCACATATTATAAAAACACCCACATTATCTGAGGTCAAGTTCGACATGTTCAAACGATAACAAAATACTAACAATTCATAAAGCAAAAGTTTTCTTAAATATGTACATGCTTAAAGCAGAAAGGTAACATGTGTAAAACAACACCGGCAAAATACATCTGAAGTAGGCATCTCCAATCGGTAACAATGGGTACTAGAGTGGGTCAACGTTGTATGGAGAAACTTTAAATTTGACCGCATCAACCCGGAACAAAGCTTTTTTGATTCCTTTTTACGCCCAAAACAACTGTGCAAAATTTGGGAGCGATTGGTTGCGTCCCCGCATTCCGCATTGTGATTGAAATTTGTATGGAAAATAGTATGGGAAAACGTACTTTTTTGCATTTTACTCATAAGTTGAATTCTTTTGTCTAATACCGTTTAACTAATGACGTTAAAGTATAGCCTAGGATATACCGAAAAATTTTGCCGAAGACCGCAAAGTGATCCGACGCTTGTGAAAAAAGTTATTCGCTTGGTAACTTAGGCCAAAAACTGAGATTTTATTATTGATGTTATTCCTTTACATGTTAAATGATAAGCACCACCAGGCAATCTGTGCGTTATAACTTTTTTCACAAGTGTCGGATCACTTTGCGGTCTTCGGCAAAGTTATTCGGTATATCCTAGGCTATGCTTCAACGTCATTAGTTAGATAGTTTTAGACGAAAAATTTCAATTTATGAGAAAAATGCAAAAAAGCTCGTTTTCCCATACTAAATTCCATACAAACTTCAATCGCAAAGCGGAATACGGGGACGCAACCAATCGCTCCCAAATTCTGCACAGTTGTTTTGGACGCTAAAAGGAATCGAAAAAGCATTGTTCCAAAAAATCGACTTTGTTGACCCAGTCTAATGGGTACTCACTGCCAGCTCCCCGTGACCGCGCAAACCACGTGACGATCATCCGACGAACCCCATCGCCCGAGCACAGATATGTATCAATTGACTTTAATTTAACGGCAATTAAGCACTCTAAACCACACCGGCAGCCCCCAAGCCTCACACATCTTCTCCCAACGCTAGCGATGACGATGACAGTCAGTCGGGTATTGTTCAAATCTGCCACTTCACTGTTTTGTTCATTAGGTATAGAGTTGAACTTGTGTGCTACTGCTCCTGCCACTACTGCACCTAAGGCACATGCAGTTGAACCGCACATACTGCTGCTGCTGCTGCTTATGAGATTGATGTGATGCATCTCCCCATCCCCCTGCTAGAGACAGGTAAGAGGGTATACTAACTAGACCACCCATTCATACATTCCACATGGAAACGTAATCTGCGCTACTTCGGAGCTGATTTAGATTTGCTTGCTAATATAACTAACTGACTGCGCAGATGATTTCCAGCGAATTTCGACTGGAATTCTTCAATGCAGTAGTGGGAAAAAAGATGTTCGTTAGAATTACTCTGCGATGGATTTTCCTAATGTTTCATCGCTTGAGTTTTTATGTGGATGTTATACATACGTGTGGAACGTTCTACTAACCGTTATATCTATGTCATTAGATCATTTCAGTGGGTTTAAGCTCTGTCTCTGTTTTGGTGTTCAGTATTTTCTTGAACGATACTTACCTTACCAATCAGGCTAAGGCCGGGGTGGCCTCTGCTGTACATAGTAGCCGTCTCCATTCCACTCGGTCCATGGCTGTTAGTCTCCAGTTCCGCACTCTGCGTAGGGTCCGCAGATCGTCCTCCACTTGGTCGACCCACCTAGCTCGCTGCGCTCCACGTCTTCTTGTACCGGTCGGATGACTCTCGAGAAACATTTTAGTCGGGTTGCTATCTGACATCTTGATGACGTGACCCGCCCACCGTAGCCTCCCGATTTTCGCGGTATGGACGATGGTTGGTTCTCTCAGCAGCTGATGCAGCTCGTGGTTCATTCGCCTTCTCCAAGTCCCGTCTTCCATCTGCACTCCGCCGTAGATGGGTACGCAACACCCTCCGTTCGAAAACTCCAAGGGCGCGTTGGTCCATCTTTGTGCCCATAGAGGACGACCGGTCTAATCAGCGTTTTGTAGATAGTTTACTTCGTGTTACGGCGAACTTCATTCGATCGTAGAGTTCTGCGGAGTCCAAAGTAAGCACGATTTCCTGCCACAATGCGCCTCTGGATTTCTCTGCTGGTGTCGCTGCTGACGGTCACCAGTGAGCCCAAGTACACGAATTCTTCAACCGCCTCGATTTCATCACCGGCGATAGAAATTCGGGGTGGAGGGCGCGGTGATTCCTCCCTGGAGCCCTTTGCCATCATGTACTCTGTCTTCGACACATTGATGACTAATCCGATTCCTGGCTTCACTCTTTAGTCGGATGCACGTTTCCGCCATCGTCACAAATTTGCAAGTTATAATATCAATATCATCAGCGATACCAAGCAGCTGAACGGACTTCGTAAAAATCGATTCACTCGTCTTTATCCGCGCTCTACTTATTACCCAAAGAACAGAAGTAGTTGTATAACAGTTTCTTAAGCTAAAAATAGCTTAAGAATGGTTTGTTCCACTCTTATACAGAAAAAATGTTTGTTGGGTACACCCTCTAAAGCAATGTTGAACAGCAAGCACAAAAGACCATCACCTTGCCGTAATCCTCTGCGAGATTCGAAGGGAGTCGAGTGTCCCTGATACTCGAACTACGCACATCATTCGATCCATCGTCGCCTTGATCAATCGTACCAGTTTATCCGGGAATCCGTATTCGTGCATTATCTGCCATAGCTGTTCTCGACCGATTGTATCATACGCCGATTTGAAATCGATGAACAAGTGATGTGTGGGCACGTTGTATTCGCGGCATTTCTGCATCACCTGGCGGATGGCGAACATCTGGTCCGTTTTAGCACGTTCACCCATAAATCCAGCCTGATATTGCCCCACGAACTCTCTTGCAATCGGTGATAGACGGCGGCATAAAATTTGAGAGAGTATCTTGTAGGCAGCGCTCAGTAGTGTGATCGCGCGGTAGTTCCCGCAATCCAACTTGTCGCCCTTTTTGTAGATGGGACACACGATACCTTCCATCCATTCCTCCGGTAATACTTCCTCCTCCCAAATCATGGTAATGACCCAGTGTAGTGCTGTCACCAGTGCTTCTCCACCGTATTTTAGAAACTTGCTTGGAGTTGATCTGCTCCAGCGGCTTTGTTGTTTTTCAACCGGCCATGGCCATGGTTGCAACCTCCTTCTCAATCTCTTGGAGGTCAGGGGCCGGAAGTCTTTCGTCCTGTGCACATACTCCAAGACGATTTTCACGTCACGCGGCGAGCAACCATCGTATGTTTTCTCTAACTGCGCCTAGAACGCTTCTTTCTCGTCATCAGGTCTCCCTTCGTGTGGGCAGTGGACGTAAATGATGCTGTAGTTGAAGAAACTCTTAACATACACATCCTTGCGTTGATCGGCTGCCACCCGATCACACGTTGTCGCATCTTGCCCAACACTATAAATCCCAGTTCATTGGTGGTGCCACAGCTTTGGTAGAAGGTAGCCGCTCGATGCCCGCTTTTCCACACTTTCTGTCCAGTCCAACAAAGTTCCTGCAACGCCACGATGTCGAAGTTGCGGGGATGTAGTTCGTCGTAAATTATCCTGTCACATCCTGCGAAACCTAATGACTTGCAATTCTATGTTCCAAGTTTCCAATCGTAGTCCTTATTTCGCCGCGTGGGTCTTTGCCGATTGTATCGAGTCGTATTTTCTCCTATGTTATTCGCAATGGGGATTTTTACGGGTGGCTTATTGGGCCTACGCCAACACTCCTGTCTCACCGGAGGGCCATCGTGCCAGTTCTGTTTAACGTCCCAACCAACACTGGGACGACCACGCTGATGGGGCTTGGATCTAGCTGGGCGTGGTGCAGTGTTTCTTACTCAGCCGCTGGATGCCAGAACAGACGCTGTTTGAGCCGCACCCCCTTGGTGAACAGACGCTCGAGATGTACCTCCTCAATCTAGCTGAAGTCAGAAGGACAACAGTGCCCTGGCTGCACTACCAACGAAGCACACAACTCTTAGCTGGCGGTCTTTGTCATCGCTTGACCCGTGGAAGCATGAGGTAGGAACTTGTGAGGACCTTATGGAACTTGTGAGCTATATTGGACGCTCTCCTTATCGACTCACCGTTTTGCAGCCCAGGGTTCTTGGATACTTCTATACAATCATAGATCTTACGACTAGATAGAACACAGATGTCAGAGGTTGTGAAAGTATGAATCTTATTTATAATGTCAAGGTCTCAAGTACACAGGGTCGAATATTTGAAAAGAACTCAAGAAACAACATCTGTTTGACACTAATGAAAATTCGATCGAGTCATACAAGATGTTTCAGCATTGGTTCCTTTTTGGACAAATATTTGACCCGGCGAGATGGATCTACATAGGTCTAAACCGAGTCGAAAGACACCAGCAAAGAAAAAGAAAATATATATGACCCTGTGTACTGGGATCTTAATAATGTATGCCAATTTGACCAATTTATCAGATGCAAAATGAAATGCATAGCTTTCGTAATTCACGCTGGTGTTTCCGACCTCTAGGTGCGCTCAACATATTCCAGCACTTCTACCAAGCAACCAACATTACAACCCATTCTTCGTCACCTTCACCGCTGCTCTGCACAGACTGCTCGGTGGCCCTCAACCGATCGTGATGGATTACTACGACGAAAGAAGCATTCGCACATAAATCAAAACGAGTCTCCCGGAGGCATATCATCAGCGCATCGGTACGTACCCCGGAGCCAAATTGATACTTCTACAACCCCTTTCCCACCGTCGCGTCGTCGTCGTCTTCGTCGCTGGATCGGTCATCGTCACACTGACTGACTGGGACGAGCCGGTCCAACCGGCGGCAGTGACTGGCCGGCCACTTGCTGCCATCAGTTTGAATGACCGCGGCCAGGCCAGGCCACACACCGTCGCACCTTACGACCAACCGACCGACCAGCCGCAGCCAGCCAGCGCAGTGCATCTCTCTGCATGAGGAGAAGCGTGTCTGCGAAAATAATTGATAATACGTTCGCTGCCCGTTGCTGCTGGCAAGTCTATTTTGATGCCTCGTGTTGTCTGACGAAGACGACGACGGCGACAAGTCTAGAGAGGTTCAGAAGAAGCCACGTGATCAATGAGGGGGCTTTATTGGAAGCATGCTCGTGAGGAGCAACCTCGCGGCTTATGTAACACTTTACACCCGAACAACGGGCCAAGCTCTGGTGACCGGGCACAGCCTGTAGGGAAGAGTCCAGACGACGATGGCAGACGAGACTGATTGAATTCAACAAGGGTTTCTTCTAGTGTCCCGTGTAAGTCTAGCGTGTTGTTGGGTTGGGTCCCATGGTCGTCGGTCGTACGACGGTCGACGATCGTCAACTGCAACCGAAAGAGGCTAAGTGGCTCGTTATCGCTGGTTGGCTGGTTGAATGGGGACATGTACAACGACGTCGCGCACCGGGCGACCAGACGACCGACCGGCTAAATTTGCCATTTCTAGTCAATGGTTTAGGTTTAAGCGGAATCGTTTGCGCCACACAACAAGAGGCGATGGGTAAGGCGCAAGGGCTGTGATTAGAAATATGCAATTGAGGATGTTGTATGCATTGCTGCAGTGCGATGAAAGATTGTGACAGGTGACAATGGACAATCGATTGACTTCTTGGAAGCCTTTTATGGGTTTGTTCGAAGTAGCGCCTAATAAAAATTTGATGAATGGGAAATGGAGGGAACTTTCTACATCGACCCTGAAGAAGAAAGCGCTGTTTCGAATAGGGCCACTGGCTATCAAAGTAACAATGACAGCTGAATAACAGCTTATACAGCTAAAATTTTCAAAATCAGGTTTGAGAGCTGCTTATTCAGCTGTTGTACAACAATAATGTTGCTTCGTGGCCGTGCGGCTAGTGTCACCAACCACTTAGTCGCATTGTGCTGAGGAGCGCGGGTTCGATTCCCGCCGCAGCTGTCAGGGAAAGTTTTCGGCTGTGCCACTGGGCGTTGCATGCTAGTCCATTGTCTAGTGTCGTGCTTCCTTCAAAGAGCGAATAGCTCACTGGAAGCATTGAACGTATCCGTGTCTTTTGATGTTTGTTGGGTAGTGACCTGCTACTAAGCCTAACTTCTTTAAGTGTGACTGACAGAATGGAATGATTTTCAAGTGGAACGTTTACACATTTTGCAGGGATAATTCGCACGAAACTTTTAATTAACGAGTTGGGGTGGGAGGGGTCACTTTTGACCCCAAATGAAAATGGCTGTATAAAATCACTAACTCACGTAAAGTAAATTCTGTATTCAGCAAATAAAGCTTTAAACACAAAGAACTTAACCCGGTTGACTACAGGTAAAAAAAGTTCAAAAAATTACCAACAGCCCATTTCTAAACAGAATTCAACCAAATTTTGAACACAAACTGGCACAACACTATAGTTTTGGAAATATACGGTATCAACATTTTCTTGGACTTCTGGACGGAGTAAGGCCGGTGGGTCACTGGGTCAAGTCGGGCATAAATAAGGCCAAGTACGATTTGCACCCCCATAATTTTCTTCTTAACGAAGTTTTTCAATGGGAGTTTCCACATTCCGTTGCCCTACGATAGTTGATGTTGCTCTCTCTCTCTTTTCTTGGCGTAACGTCCTCATTGGGACAAAGCCTGCTTCTCAGCTTAGTGTTCTATGAGCACTTCCACAGTTATTAACTGAGAGCTTCCTCTGCCAATGACCATTTTGCATGCGTATATCGTGTGGCAGGCACGAAGATACTCTATGCCCAAGGAAGTCAAGGAAATTTCCTTTACGAAAAGATCCTGGACCGACCGGGAATCGAATCGAAGTTGATGTTGCTACAGGTTCGAATTTGAGATTTTCCGATAGGTTTCTTTTGAGTTTTTGAGATATTCAACATTTCTGAACCATCCAAGTCTTCATTTGCGTTTATTGTTTTCAAATGAAATTAAACACTAGATATTATTCCCTTATTGAACCCATAGGTCATCGGAGACATCTTTTGAACATGTGTTACCCTTGTAGTACTAATAATATTTCCTGAATATCTGGATGGATTGTCCGAATCCGTCCTTACAAAACATGAACACTCGAAATAATCACCAAGGATTATTTTCAATTATTTTCATTTGCACCAATACTTAAACATCTGTATAATGTTTGTTATATCAACGATCATTAGAAATTTTAGACGATCTGATTGAAGTCATGCCTTGACTACAGAGAACCGTAGATGGACTACAATTAGACCTATTTGCATGCGGAAAACAACGGTTAGCTCCAGAAACCAATACTACATCGAACAGGAATAAGTAAATTCCTCGACTAGATTTCTGAATACACGGGACATCTTGATGAAAGTCAGGTCTCGAGTTCTATGAGCTGTTGATGAACTATAATCACATGTTTTGCCTGCGTAGAATCTTCATTGACTACATGAACTCACATTCCACCATGTGTCAGGGAAGAAGGTCTCTCAAAACTATTCCTAGGAAAATTTGATGACCTAAGCGAAGTCATGTCTTGACTTCAGAGAACCGTAGATGGACTGCAATTAGACTTATTTGCATGCGGAAAACAACGATCATGGCTTCCAAAGAATCGATAATTAAGTCTACAGCCACCGGGAACTGTGGCATCGGATTTCTTCGAAACGCTCAATGCATCAGTCAAAAGATTTGCAATAACATTTTTAATGCGCAAAACATACCCACAATCGTATCGCTCCTCCGTACCAACATCGAAGCAAATCCATCACATTCATGTCTCTGCTCGTTAGCGTGGGACCAAGTGGGACTTACGACTGCCAACGCGGCCAGACAGCTCGGCACCGAAATAACGATCACTCAGGCTCAGCTGCGTTATGAGGCCCACCACCATCCACAGTCACACGCAAGTCGAAGTCGAAGTCGCGAAGGCAATCAGTTAGTGTACACCTATACCTAGTAGTAGAGTCGCCTCACATTTTCGACTCTGACTCTGACAGATCAAATGTTAATTGCTAGTAGCGCTACTGACTTCGTGTACATATACGATGACTTCTGTTGACCGGGCCGGGCACCTCTCCGCCGCGCACTGTTACAGTTCCTCCAACGGTCGTCGTCCGTCACATTCCAGAGAGCGAGCGCACGGGTGTCACAGTAGATAACGACGACTGCACTGCACTGGTTCTCAATCTGCCGTAGTTCGGAGAGGTTTAGCCGATTCAGCTATGTAAGGTATAATGGAGCTAGATGGACCGCTGATAGGTTGGTAAAGAGCTGACTGTATGTATGTTATACCCAAGTTACAATTTCATTGCTGATCGATTTTGTTTGATTTTTGTTAGGGTTTTATTACAGTAAAAATTGAAACTCACAGTTTAATGGCTACTTCTATCAAAACCATTGATGAAATGTTTTATAGTATACTTGAAGATATCCATAAAACCAGATTTTAAGAGTAAACAAAACTCTCCGATATGTAAACCTTCTGGCATTCATTATTACCACAATAAAACTGTTCAAACTCTCAACAGATAACGATCCGTTCGATTAGTAACGACATATGTGAGTGGAAAAGCAGAAACTACGGCACTGCTAGGTTTATTGTGGTCATTAAAGCGTCTCGAGTATACCAAAGTGGCGAATCCTTGTCGTTTTGACAGGTCTCCAGCTCGATTGGAACTATGGATATGACAGAAAATCGACTGTTCCAATTTTGACGTTTCTTCTCTTTGTTTTATCCAGGCTCGTTAGTGGTCATCATTAACCCTAAAAGGGATACCTTCATGGCCTCAGTTTCGCCACCTCGCTGAGTGTGTTCCATCAAAGACGAGCTCTGAAAGGCGCCTGGGGTCCAATGGACCCTAGGTATCCCTTTTAGGGTTAAGTAAACATGCTTTCGTTTTATTTTCGCTAATTATGGTCGTCGCCATATTGAAGTATTAGCTGTCGTGAATCTTTCCCTTTTCTGATCACTGTAAGGACGTGGCCGAAGCCATTATAAACTTTTTAAATGTTGAACTACCGATTTGTGCAAATTGAAAGTAGTTAGCTAGTCTCATGCACCATTGATGGTTCTCTATGCAACTTCAAGTGTTCTGGTCAATCATAGTTGCTATGTGTACGGTTATCTTTGTTTTACTTTGCTTTGCTTGTCCGCCAGAAATGACTCCAAGGATTTCTTCAGAAAATCTTCCACAGACTTCTTCAGGAATTTTTTTTTCCAAAATTCTTCCAGGGACTTCTTAAGACATTACTTCAGGGCTTCCTTTAGATATTCCCTTAATAATTTTCATAGAAATTTCTGCAAAATATTTTTGAGATAGATTTCTATGTTTTTGCCTTTCTCGTACACCAAGGTGTACCGAAAGGCTATATGTTCACTCCAAAAATGAAATCTTGATAGAACCCCCGGAGGGCCAAGTCTTATATACCAATCGACTCAGCTCGACGAGTTGAGATGATGTCTGTGTGTGTGTATGTGTGTGTGTATGTATGTATGTGTGTGTGTGTGTGTGCGTGTGTATGTGTGTATGTGTACAAAAATGTCACCTTACTTTTGGATAGTAAATATCATCCGATTTCAACGCTTTATGTTTCAATCGACGCGGAATATTGTCCCATTGTTTCCTATTGAAAATGGTTTGAATCGGTCCAGCCGTTCCGGAGTTATGGCCATTCAGGTGTTCCGGACCGGTACCCCAGGAAAGGGCCAGATATGAAATTGCAACAAACCCATGCATGCGACCCATCAAACCACGGCATTTTCGATTATCTGATGAACGGTAAGCAGGAAAATAGTGGCAGACTATATCTGAACCGGTAGTGTTCCGGAACCGGTTCCGGGTGTCCCGCCGGAAGTGGCCAAATATAAAAGTGAAACAAACCCATGTATGCGACACATATAATCACCGCTTTTTCTGTAACCTGATGAGTGGTAAACAGGAAAATACTCTCTGACCATATCTGATCTGGTAGTGTTCCGGAACCGGTTCCGGGTGTCCCGCCGGAAGTGGCCAAATATAAAAGTGCAACAAACCCATGTATGCGACACATATAATCACCGCTTTTTCTGTAACCTGATGAGTGGTAAACAGGAAAATAGTCACTGACCATATCTGATCTGGTAGTGTTCCGGAACCAGTTCCGGGTATCCCGCCGGAAGCGGCCAAATATAAAAGTGAACCAAATACATGCATGCGACACATCAAATCGCAGCTTTTTCTATAACCTGATGAACGGTAAATAGGAAAATAGTCGTGCACTATATATGAACCGGTAGTGTTACGGAACCGGTTTCGGATCATATCTGAACCGGTAGCATCACGAAACCAGTTCCTGATGTCCCGCCGGAAGTGGCCTAATTCATACATGCGACACATCAAATCGTAGCCTTTTCGATAACTTGTACGATCAGCAAAAAAAGCAAAGCCCACATTTAAAACTACTGATAGTGTTCCGGAATCGGTTCAAGGTGTCTCGCTGAAAGTGGCCGAATGCAAAAAAAAACAAAAATTCGCGACACATCAAGTGGCATTTAAAGTATCCTGATGAACGGTTACAAAGAAAAAATAACTCAGATCATGCTTGGGAGAACTAGTAGTGTCCCGGAATCGGTTCCCTGTGTCCCTCCGGATGTGGTCAAATGTAAAAAGGAACCAAACTCCATGCATGCGCTTCATCAAATCGCGGTTTTTTCGATAAGCTGATGAACGGTTATTAAGAAAATTAGCTGAGATTACATAAGAGACCACCGCTAGTGTTCCACAACCAGCTTTAAGGTGTCCCGCCGGAATTGGTCAAATGTAAAATGAACCATGTAAATTTTTCGGAACCGGTTAAGAGTGTCCCACTGGAAATGGACATATATAAAAGTGAATCAAACCCATGTTTGCGGTACATCAAATCGCTTTTTTGTCAGTAACCTGATGCATGGAAAATAAGAAAATAGGCACAGTCCATAGAAGTTACCACCGGTAGTGTTTTTAATTCCGGGTAACCTGATTAACAGTTTTCATAAACTCAGACCACATTTAAATGGAAATGGATGGATATGTGTAAGAGAACCAAAAACCTAAAAAAACTAAAGCGATCTCGTTAAATCACACAGTTTTTGATTCCTGAGACGTAAACTTACAGTAGGATGGGTCAACGTTGTATGGAAAAATGAAAATTTAAGCGCATCAGCCCAGAACATTCTTTTAAATCTTTATTTGCGTCTAACATTACTGCGCAAAATTTTGATGCGACTGGAGGGCGAGCACTGTAATGTTGTTAATATTTGAATGTGATATAGCATTGGCAATTCAAATTACATACTACATTACAAATTTTACATGGATCTTGTAATCAATGATAATAAAATATAGCATAAAGTGTGCAGATAAAACATTGTCAAATTGATCTGTGAAAAAGTGAAATCCTGACTTGTAATTGTCATCTTGGTATGAATCAGCCTCCAGTGAAGGTGGTCAAGCAGTCAACTAAAAGGTCTTATACTTTCGGCTCTGCCCATACGTTGAACATAACGTCGGAATAAGTGCCCCAATTCGATGCCCAAGTAACACACTTGTCACCGAAAAGTCACGGCGGCGCAGGTTTTTGTTGCGCAGAAGTCACTGTGACTTAGTTCTAGCAAATGAGTACTTATTTGTTAGAATTAAGTCAAAATGACTTCTGTGCAACAAAAAGCTGCGCTGCCGGGACTCCTCGGTGACAAGTGTGTTACTTGGGTGATGACCTTGAATTTCTAAATAAAGTATTCTCATGATTCAGAAATTCGTAGGTTCCGTAGCATTTCCTCCGTCTCGTCCGTTACCAAAGCACAGAGATTTGGGGCTGATCAATGACTCTAAGGCAAGATTGATTGCGTCGACGGAAAGATTATGAGAACATATTCGACGAGAAAGGTACTATCACCACTAGGTGGATTAATCTAGGTTTTTTTTCTAAAACTCGGTGAAACTTTTCTTATGATTCGCTTAGAATATCTTTCCTAAATTTCTCCAAAGAATCTTTCTGATTTTTCTACTGGGATTTATTCAGAAATTTTTACAAGGGTTGTTCCATAAATTATTTCAATGGTTTCTTCAGCAAAGTTTTCTCGAGATTCCTTCAGACATTCGTATAAGAATTTCTTCAAAAAGTCCACCAAAGATTTGTTCGAGAATTGCTCGTGGAATTCCATAGGAAATTCCCGCAGGAGTTCTTCAGGGATCAATCTAGAAGATCAATCAGTAATCAGTTTTCGCTGTTCAAGCGAGCGTTCCTCCAAAGATTCATGCAAGAGTTTAAGCAAAGACTTCTTTAGAATTTTTCCCTTGATTATCCATGCATTTCTTCAGAAATTACTTTGGATTTTTCTCTGAAGATAACTCCAGGGATTTTTCCGCCTAGATGAGCTTCTGTAAAGATCTCTAGAAAAAAAAACTTGAGATTTTTGTGAAGAAATTCATGTAGAAATTTATAGTAAATTTCTGATTAAATAGAAATTACTAGAAATTTCTACACGAATTTCTTCACTAAAATCTCAAGTTTTTTTTTAAGTTCTTTACAGAAGCTCATTTAGGCGTTTTCCAACTATTATTTATTCCGACTATTATATAGAAGAGCAACTGATGAAGTGCCGGGGCTGGGATCGAACCCATGACCATCCGCTGAAGCGAACGTGTAGCCACTGCGCCACGGGCTCCGGCAGATGCCAGGGATTGTACTGGAGATTTCCGCTGGAATTCCTTCAAAAAATCTTTCAAAAATTCCTCCGCGTATTGCTCCAGAAATTTCTTGAGGGATATCTTCAAATATATCTCAAGATACTTCTTTAGAATTATGGGGCTTTCTTAAAGAGTTTCAGCAAGGGATTACTTCAAAAGTTCTTCCATGGAGTTCATTCGAAATACTTTCTTTAAATTATCCTACAGAGATTCCTTCGGAAATTCTTCCGAGAGTTCCTTCAAGAATTCCTTGAAAAATTTCATCAGGTTCCAAACATTCCTCCAGGGATTTTTTTCAGAAATTGCATAAAAACTAACTGGGAGAATTCTTGAAAGAACAAAGGATTCCCTTAAAAAACTCCTGGTGATGCCTTTGTGTATTCCTAGAAAAAAATATTTAAGATTTTTTGTTTTGAGGGATTCTAGGACAAAAACTCCTAACGCTTTCTTTGGAGAATTTCCTGGATGAACGCCTGGGAGAATTTCTGAAGGAATACCTGGAAACTCCAAGAGATATCTCTAGAGCAGTAGTGGGCAACGTTTACCAAAAAATTAACGTTGTTAGCCGTTGTTTCCCCAGAATAATTCCTTATTAGTCACAATATTGAAGACGTTTCCATGAAGGCGGGGCATACCAGTAAAGAAAAGTGCCCAAAATTTGGAAACCATGGATATCCAGCTCTGATTTTACCATGGAACTTGTGTACTCCCGCCTTCTACTTTGCCTGTAAGTGGCGGTCCTCAACTTCACACGACCTGGGCCTTCGTCTAGGCTTCTTTGAGCAGATTATCCTTTTTGCTTAGAGAAGAAAAACCCTCTCCATCACGCATGAGACCCCCCAAAATACTCCTGAGAACCCTCTGAGGATCCCCTAGAACTTGCTGAAACGCCACCAGACCTCCTGATACCCTCGCTGAAGCGCTCTAGAGACCCTTTGAATCTTACTTGAGACTCCCTAAAATGCCCCGGGGTCCCTTGGAACAGCCTTAAGACCCCTAAAGTGCTCCAGAGACTCCTTGAAATCCCTCTGATACTCCGTGGAACTCCTTGAAACACCCCTGAAACTTCCTGTAGCTCCCTAAGTCGACTCTAAGAACCCCTAAAATGTGACTCCTGTGCAATAACCCTGAGACTCCCTGAAGCACCTCAGACCGCCCGTGAAGAGCCCCAGAGACGGACTCTCATGCCTACTTTTCACCATCGCTCTGTAAGGTGTAGTGCGACGAGCCGGGCTCAACAATCGGGGTACAATTTCCACGAAATTCGGTCAATTTTTGTGCTTTGCGGATGACATGGATATGATTACCAGAACATTCAGAAAGGTAGCATACACTCAGGCAAATTAACCTAAGATTATCATAAGGTCTAACTTATGGGGGGTCTCCAGTTAGCCTAGTGGTTAAGGCTATGGATCGCCAATCCGGAGACGGTGGGTTCGATTCCCGTTCCGGTCGGGAAAATTTTCTCGACTCCCTGGGCATAGTGTATCATTGTGCTTGCCTCACAAGGTACAAACTTCATGCAATGGCAGGCAAAGAAAGCCCTCCAATTAATAACTGTGGAAGTGATCAAAAAACACTAAGTTGGATAGAGGCAGGCCAAGTTCCAGTGAGAACGTAGAGCCATACAGAAGAAGAAGAAGGTCTAACTTATGAAATGGCCTTTAAACAATTCATAACGGCTAGAACGATTTTCATAAGGTCGATCTATGACGCAGAATCGACTTACAGTTTTGCTTTTATACACATTTAGCAACACGATATTGTCAAGTGTCGATAGCCACGTGGGTTGGGCACGAGCTCAGTGATCTAGACGTTCATGGATCGATTCCAGTCTGCATCATTTTACGATTTTTCTGCTCTTTTCATAAGTTTGTCTTATGTAAATAGGTCATAATAAGCATGTTCAATTTTCCTAAGGTATTCTTATGGCATTCATACTTTACAGTTATGGCTAAATTTCATTAGGTATTTTGATGAATTTCAGTAGTTTACTCCGCTGAGGTAGCTATACATCCTTCTTTAATCGAGGCATATCATCTCTATGTGCTATTTCCAAGTTATTCGAACTCGCAGTTCTGGATTCTCTGTTATTTCACTGTAAGCAGTACCTGAGCGATGACCAGCATGGCTTCATCTCGGGAATATCAACCACTACAAATCTTTTGTGCCCCACATCTCACGTCACAGAAGGATTCGCGGCATCTACTCAAACGGACGTCATCTACACTGATCTCTCTGTGGCATTCGACAAACTCAACCACTCCATCGCAATCGCTAAATTAGAAAGATTAGGAATTAGCGGAAATATTCTGCGATGGTTCGAGTCGTACCTGGTCAATCGAAGATTCACCGTAGCTGTCGAAGGCTTTTGTTCTAAGAAGTTCGTCGCCTCCTCCGGTATTCCTCAAGGAAGTCATTTGGGACCACTAATATTCCTCCTGTACTTCAATGATGTAAACCGCGTGCTGAAATGTCCCCGAATTTCCTACGCAGATGACCTGAAGGTTTACTTGAGAATACGTTGCCCTTCCGATGCAGCTTTCAAGCCGAGCTGAACAACTTCGACCAATTAAACTGCATGGTCGTCAACCCAGAAAAATGCTCCATCATAACTTTCGCTCGAATCCGTAACCCCGTCATCTTCAATTATGTACAAGCTTCGCGATAAAGTAATCCAACATGTGGATCGCATAAAGGATCTCAGTGTTATCCTAGACCAGTGATCCTTAGGCCCATTTTTTCAACTCTGCTCGTATTGTCATACCTGGATCGATTTGTGAAACATTCAACACGTTATTTTTGATTATTTCTGGAGTAGAACAACTTCCATAAGAAACATTGCAAGGAATTCTTCGACAACATAGAGAACTGTACTTCACGTGCGGCCCGCGGGCCGCACTTTGGTGACCACGGTCCTAGACGATAAGCTGCAGTTTAATTGCCATGTTTCGTACATCGTGGAAAAAGCGTTCCGTACATTGGGGTTCATCCTTGGGTTCATCTTTCGTATCGCTAAAGACTTCACCAGTGTATACTGCCTCAAATCACTTTATTGCTCGTTGGTTCGATCAATACTAGAGTACTGCTTAGTTGTATGGCATCCTTATTACCAAAATGGGATTGAGAGGATCGAGTCCGTTCAGCGCCGCTTCCTCCGTTATGCTCTCCACCGCCTGCCTTGGCATGATCCTCATAGGCTACCTAACTACATAAGTCGATGTCGATTGATTTATCTGGACACACTTCAAGTACGCAGGAACGTTTCTAGGTCGCTATTCATAGCAGATGTTTTACAGCAGTGATCCTCAGCCTAACTGTTTTTGCGGGCCAAAATTGAATTTTGAAAAGAGACTGCGGGCCGCAAGTCATTCAAGAGTTTATTTTCAACAATTTTCAAGATTCAACACAAAATTAATTTGTTTGATTTTTTTTAAATATTGAACAAGAGCAAAAAAGTAATCAGGAGATTTTATTTCACTATTAGAAAAATCATTAAAATCATAGGAAATTGAAAACAGAATTATCAGCACCGCAATATTTAAGTTTTGTATTTCTTGGTATTAATAATATTGAGCAAATGGAGTTTCTTACTGTAGCTTAGGGATTTACTGAAAAGTATTTCCAACCCTTTATTTTAAAAAAAACCTTAGAACTATGAGATTTTTTGGGACTTTTCGTGGATATTGAGAAATTTCAGAATGATTTGTAGGAATTTCAGGGTTTTAGGAAGAAATTCCGAAAAACTGCCTGGAGATACTTTTTGGAAATCCATGATGAATTTTCAAAAGTTTTTCTTTATAGGACGCTAATGAAGAAAAACTAACAGGCATGATTTTATGCAAGTGTGCAAGTTTTTGTAGACGATTTTAATAAATATTTAAGAGGAATTCCTAAAAGTATTGCTAGGGGAATGAAGAGTATCTTGCCCAATCCCTGAAGTTTTTAGCGAAATTCCGAAAGTTTGGGCCCGCTTCCTTTTAAAAGAAATCGTAAAGCAAATATTCTGTTTTTTAATAGTTTCTTGGTACAAGTGCTGAATGTTAAGTATATCGAATAAAAAGAATATCGAATATAAGGATTTTTTCGCCGATAAAAACAAAATTATTTATATTTCATTTTTGTTAAATCAATCAAATTATCAATGCCGAGTTCTGCCACCCAAAATCTATGGCAGAGAACCTATGGAATTTAGCCTAAACTCATTATTTGAGCGAAATACACCGTTCCTAACAACAGTTTCGAATATGGTTTTGAATATTTTCGGAACAAAATTCGAAAAGTAGCCCTTTACAGCCCGTGAAACTTTTAAAAATTCTTGCTTCTTTAGAAAAACTCTCCATGTTATTGACAAAATATTCATTCTCATGAAAGTTTTAAAATACAGTGAAATTTCTGATTTTCATTATGGAATCTATGAGTGGGCCACTTTCTAATACATTTCAAAATCAGTTCGCGGGCCGCACAAAACCTGGTCGAGGGCCGCATGCGGCCCGCGGGCCGCAGTTTGGTGACCACTGTTTTACAGGGTCGGATTGACTGCTCCGCTATCCTAGAAGCTGTCAACCTTAACGTTCGTCCCAGGGCGCTCCAAAATAATTCTATGTTACGACTACCTTTTCGGCGCACCAATTACGGCCTAAACAGCGCACTATTGGGCATTCAGCGAACTTTCAACAGGGTGGCATCAGTGTTTGATTTTAATTTAAGTCGTGAAAATGTTCGTCGTAGCTTTTTCTCGTTTTTCTCTAGTTCGGATAACGATTAGTAACAAACTTTTCATGTTGTTTTTTTTTTTGTACAAATGTATTTGTCTAGTTAAAGTTTAATCAACCATTGGGACCATTGTTGTCTGTTGGTGTTGTCAAATAAATAAATAAATAAATTTAAAAAAAACGCG
The DNA here is from genome assembly GCF_035046485.1 of Aedes albopictus. NCBI lineage: Eukaryota > Metazoa > Arthropoda > Insecta > Diptera > Culicidae > Aedes > Aedes albopictus. Next base: position 415,328,614 of record NC_085138.1, read on the forward strand.
ACGCTAAAATAACAAGAGAAGAATGCGAACCGATACCAATGGCGACGACCACAGCGACAAAAAGAGACTTGCGATTGGAAGCTCGGTACGTGGAACTGCAGATCTCTCAACTTCATCGGGAGCACCCGCATACTCGCCGATATACTGAAGGACCGCGGGTTCGGAATCGTAGCGCTGCAGGAGGTGTGTTGGACAGGATCCATGGTGCGAACGTTGAGAGGTAATCATACTACAGGTATTCTTCGATATAACGTACCCTCGATATAGCGAATTCGATATAACGTACATTTTGCTTCGGTATAACGTACAACATTGAAAATTTTAATTTATCCCAGAAATAACCCTCAGATAAGCAACGAAACCACTCAAATCAATGTTTTCTTGCAGTATTAACCTTGTCTCCTAGAATAAGCGCAAATTGGGGAAAAATTTAGTGTTATATCGAAGCAAAATGTACGTTATATCGAAGCACAAAAAACGAAATTACTTTTTCGTGAAAACTCATGTGTTTCATTATTGGTTTTGTGAATTTTACCGATAACATTATATGGGGTTAATTTCACGTCGGAATAATCAATATAAGCATAAAAAATATTATTTTTTTCTCTGCTTCGATAACGTACACTTCGATATAACGTACAAAGAGGAAACATTTTTGTACGTTATATCGAAGAGTACCTGTATCTACCAGAGTTGCGGCAACACACGTGAGCTTGGAACAGCTTTTATAGTGATGGGCGACATGCAGAGGCGCGTGATCGGTTGGTGGCCGATCGACGAAAGAATGTGCAGGTTGAGAATCAAAGGCCCATTCTTCAACATCATTATAATAAACGTGCACAGCCCTCACTCCGGAAGCACTGATGATGACAAAGACGCATTTTACGCGCAGCTCAAACACGTGTACGACCGCTGCCCAAACCACGACATCAAGATCATCATAGGGGATCTAAATGCTCAGGTAGGCCAGGAGGAGGAATTCAGACCGACGATTGGAAAGTTCTGCGCCCACCAGCTGACGAACAAAAATGGCCTACGCCTCATCGATTTCACCGCCTCCAAGAACATGGCCATTCGTAGCACCTTCTTCCAGCTCAGCCTCCCGTATCGTTACACCTGGAGATCACCACAACAAACGGAATCGCAAATCGACCACGTTCTGATTGATAGACGGCACTTCTCCGTCAGGACCTATCGTGGCGCTAATATTGACTCTGATCTCTACCTGGTGATGGTTAAACTGCGCCCAAAACTCTCCGTTATTGACAATGCACAGTACCGACGGCCGCCCCGGTACGATCTAGAGCGACTGAAGCAACCGGAGTACAGTCAAAGCAGCCATCAACAACGCAACCGAGAGCACTATCGGGTACGTAGAACGGAGTCAACGAAACGATTGGTTCGACGAAGAATGCAGCGCGGGCGGCAATGCTGCAGCATGGAACCCGACAGAATGTGGAGCGATACAGATAGATGCGGAAGCAGTAGACTCGTCTCTTCCGGGACAAAAAGCGCCGCCTGGAAGAAGCGGAGTGCAAAGAATTGGAACTGCTGTGCCGTTCACAAGAAACACGGAAGTTCTACCAGAAGCTCAACGCATGCCGCAAAGGCTACGTGCCGCAAGCCGAAATCTACAGGGATAAGGATGGGAGCCTCCTGACGGACAAACGTGAGGTGATCGAAAGGTGGAAGGAGCACTTCGACGAGCACCTGAATGGCGAAGAGAATGTAGGCACGGAGGACCAAGGCTGGGGAGGAAATGACTATGTTGGTGCAGCAGAGGACGGAAACGAACCAACTCCCACGCTGAGGGAAGTTAAGGATGCCATCCACCAGCTCAAAAACAACAAAATGGCTGGTAAGGACGGTATCGCAGCAGAACTCATCAAGATGGGCCCGGAAAAGTTGGCCACCTTTCTGCACCAGTTAGTAGCCAAGATCTGGGAAACCGAACAGCTCCCGGAGGAGTGGAAGGAAGGGATAATCTGTCCCATCCACAAGAAAGGCGACAAGTTAGAGAACTTTCGAGCGATTACCATTTTGAATGCCGCCTACAAAGTGCTATCCCAGATCATCCTCCGTTGTCTTTCACCAAAGTAAATGAGTTCGTTGGAAGTTACCAAGCCGGTTTCATCGACGGTCGACAACGGACCAGATCTTCACCGTACGGCAAATCCTCCAGCAATGCCGTGAATACCAGGTTCCAACGCACCACCTGTTCATCGACTTCAAGGCGGCATACGACAGTATCGACCGCACAGAGTTATGGAAAATCATGGACGAGAACAGCTTTCCCGGGAAGCTTACCAGACTGATAAGAGCAACGATGGACGGTGTGCAGAACAGCGTAAGGATTTCGGATGAACTATCCTGTTCATTCGAATCTCGACGGGGACTACGACAAGCAGGGATGGGAACACTCACTTTCAAAGAGTTACACTCACTTGATATTTTCTCAACTCAGAAGCGTGCAATCAAGAAACGATATATGAACGACTTTTGCCTTGCGGTTTTGTCTAAAAGTTTGCCGAATATAGTAAGGGTCGCACACGCATACCAAAGTCGTGACAGAACTGTGAAAGCGACTCTCCACGAGGTGAGTGTAATTTACATTCACCTCGTGGAGCGTTGTCTTCGCAACTCCCTCACGACTTCGGTATGCGTGTGCGACCTTTATTCCATTCGGCAAACTTTTAGACAAAACCACAAGGCAAAAGTCGTTCATACATCGTTTCTTGATTGCACGCTTCTGAGCCGAGAAAACAGCAAGTGAGTGTGACTCTGTGCAAGTGAATGTTCCCATCCTTGATGACAAGGTGATGGACTTTCCTGCCTACCATTCAACATCGCCTTAAAGGTGTTATGCGATGAGCCGGGCTTAACAGCCGGGGTACGATCATAACGAAATCCGGCAAATTTGTGTATTTTGCGGATGACATGGATTTTATTGCTAGAACATTTGGAACGGTGGCAGAACTGTACTCTCGCCTGAAACGTGAAGCAGCAAATGTCGGACTGGTGGTGAATGCGGCTAAGACAAGGTACATGCTGGTAGGTGGGACTGAGCGAGACAGGGCAAGCCTTGGCAGCCATGTTACGATAGATGGGGATACTTTCGCCAGCTGGATCAGTTGCAAACAACAGCTTTGCAGGGTTGTTGTCCAGCATTCATGCAACATGCCCTGCCCACCGTATCCTTCCAGCTTTGGCTACCTTCTGGATGCTGGGTTCGCCGTAAAGTGCAGCGAGCTCGTGGTTCATCCTTCTCTGCCACACACCGTTCTCCTGCACACCGCCGAAGATCGTTCTTAGCACGCGTCGCTCGAAAACTTGTAGGTCTGGAGTGCTGGAGTGCTTGTAGGTCCTCCTCGAGCATGGTCCATGTCTTGTGTCCGTAGAGGATCACCGGTCTTATTAGCGTTTTGTACATGGTGCATTTGGTGCGAGGGTGAATCTTTTTCGACCGCAGTTTCTTCTGGAGCCCGTAGTAGGCCCATGTACCATGTACAAGACACTAATGAGACCGGTGGTTCTCAACAGACACGAGACATAGACCACGCTCAAGAAGGACCTACAAGCACCCGGGTCATTTTGAGCGATACGTGACCTAAACGATCTTCGGAGATGTGTAGGAGAATGGCGTGTATCGCTATACAGCCATTCTATGCATAATTGCCCCATGTTATATGGGATTCCCATATAATATGGAACAATCGGGCGTAGAACGGCAGCATACTGTACGGTGATTCCAGCATCCAGAAGGTGGTCAAAGTCAAAATGATACATTGAGAAGGGCATGTTGCAAAAATGCCGAACAACAACCCTGAAAAAATGATAGTGATCCGCACAAACCGAGTATTTGTAGAGGACTATGGTTAGCTACTAAATATTGTAAGCTGTTTTGTTTTAATCGTTTTATGTATATGATGCCTATTTGAATTGATGATTGAAATATTAACACGGAACGAGCTCACCAATTTTGATGAAAAGGATTAATTAAACGACAAATGGAAAATTGGATAAATTTTCAACACCGATTGACTCCCAACTTGATCCAGTGCACCTTATGTGTATGACGCTCGCACCTTTCACTGTCAATCGGTCGCCTCCGCGGAGCTCGCGATGATTAGGCATGGCAAAGGAGAGCAGGCAAGACGCGACGCAATGCTGCTGCTGCTGCTGCGGTGGACGACAGTTGACTTCCGTTATCAAAGTCAAATTGAATAAAAATATTTGAATTTTGGCATATGTATACGACTTGCCCGACTAGGCTATAGGATAGGAAAGTTCGATTCCACGAATCCGTGAGGGTCGTCCGATGCGGTTGCTAGAGCGAGATGGTTGATGCGAGATAATAATCGTGCGTCGTTTGTCAGGTCATGTCAGCGATCACGTAATTAATTTTTCACCGCTCTCTCTATCTCACTGGCTATGGTGGGTAATGTTGATTTTCATTCCAATCGATGTAGATCATTTTTAATTAGGCGAACACACAGAAGCTCTCCCGCGGAAGCAGCCGGGTTTCTTTTCTTTTGTGTGTGGTTGATGATGGACGAGTGGCCTTCGGGGAATTGTCCACCGAATCGAGGATGTTTGTTGTTTGTTCTGTGAGGAGAAGTCGTTATCAGTGTGTCAGGGTCTACGGTGGCGCTGCTGCTGCGGAGCGCCGAATACTAGCTACCGCTGGACAGAGATCGAGGAAATAACCCATCAATAACACTCTTTCATTGAAACTTAATCTCCGTTACATATTGTCGAATGCAGCGCCTCTTTCCAGTTTGATGAATTGATTTCAATGGGAAGTTGATGCTGATCAGCGTAAAATAGATGAAGCGTTTGAGCGTGGTAAATTTCAAAATTCATTCGATGCTCGTGCACAGATTAGTGCAGTCATGGTAAAATCAGATATGCTACTCAGGTTTCCCTATACTGGGGCCCCCCTGGAAATGACCTCTACATTGTGCTAAATCAACGTTCCAGGTGCAAAATTCAAAGATTTCTCCGAGAGTTTATTTAAGAATATATTCTCTCAAATGCACTTCTTCACCTCCAGGCCAGAAATTGCTTTAGGATTCTTTCTGGGTTTATAAATTTGTTTTTCCATTTTTTATATAAGGAAGATTGTTGCAGAATTGCAACAAGAATTTCTCCAAATAAGCCATTATTGTCCATGTATTTCTTTGAAAATTTAACCAGAGAATCTTCTACCAAAATTGCTCTTGGGGGTTTCTCTAGGGATTGCTACACAATTTCGTGCATGTATTTGACCAAACATTTTTGAAGGAATTAGTTATTTATCTTTATTAAAGAGATCAGCCGGGGGTTTTTAAAGGAATTCTTCCACGAATACTATCAATTTTTTTCACCAAGAGTTTTTCTTCGGATTTTTTTAAAGATTTCTTCGAAAGATGATATTCCAGCAGAGTTTTTTCACCAACACTCGGGAAGATTTTCCTTTAGAAATTCTGATTTTTTTCACAAACCTTTAAAAAAATATATGTTAGAATTTCTCTAGCGGTTTCTTAAGGTATTGCTCCGCGTATATCCACTATTTTTCTTAGGAATTCATAAAGTAATCCACTTTGAAAATTCACAAGAGCTTCTTCTGGAAATTTCTCTGGGGTTTCTCTAGAAATTACTCCAGGTATTGTTTGGGATTTATTCAGACCTTTATTCAGAGATCCTTACAGATTTTTTCGGGTGATGTTCAGAAATTTATTTAAAGAACTAGAATCCAGGTATTCTTCGAAAAATTTGTACCAACATATAGGTATATGCTATATATGTGCTATATGTTCACTCCAAAAACGATGATTTGATAGAGCCCTCGGAGGGGTCAAGTCTTATACACTAAAACCTCTTTTTATGCATGTTATTCTTATGCACTTTTAATTTATGCACCTTTTTTATGCCCTGCATGAAAAGAGAGAAAGCTACTCAGAACCAACATTGTGCATGAGAATATTTAATAATGACGGGAACTATTGCAACGGCGGCCAAGGGGTGTTTACAGAAGAGAGCAAAGGTTACAAAGGTTACAGGTTTGTTTTTGGGTGTTTCCGAAGGTCTCATGTGCGTCACATGGGGTCCGAGTGGGTCTTAAGGGGGTTTCGGAGTCATTTCAGGAACTCTCAGAGCATTTTAGGCTGGTTCCAGAGGCGTTATGGAGGCGATTTTAGGGGTTTTGTTTTAGGAGGATTTTTTGAGGTATCTCGGGATGTTTCAGACCATTTTCGGCGTGATTCAGAGGCGTTATGGAAGCGTTACGGAAGAGTTTTCGGGGGGTTTGCATACGTTACATGGGGTCCGCGGGGATTTAAGGGGGATTTTGAAGGCATTTCAGGACGTTTCAGAGCCTCTTAGGTGGGAACCCCTTAAAATGCCCCTGAAGCCCCTTGGAACCCCCTCTTTGGACTCTATGGGAACTTTCTGGAAACCCCCTTAGCCGCACCTCAACTCCCCAGGAGCAAGACCTGTTCTCGCGAACTAGATTCTCTAATTAAAGCCCAAACTTAATTTATGCATAAATTTCCCTCTTTTTATGCCTTTTTTAATTTATGCACATTTTTAATTTATGCAGTCCCAGCCATGTGCATAAAAAGAGGTTCCAGTGTATATCAATCGACTCAGTTCGACGAGTTAAGATGATGTCTGTGTGTGTATGTGCACAAAAAGGTCACCTCATTCTTAGACCGATTTAAACGACAAATGGTTCATTCCACGTGGTATATTGTTCCATTGTTTCCTATAGAAAATGGTTCAGATCGGTCCAGCCGTTCTGGAGTTATGGCCATTAAGGTGTTCCGGACCGGTACCCCCGGAAGGAACCAGATATGAAAAAGCAAAACAAACCCATGGATACGACCCATCCAACCACGGCATTTTGGAACGGTAAGTATAAAAATAGTCGCAGACCATATCTGAACCTGTAGTTTTCCAGAACCGGTTCCGGGGTAGTGGCCAAATATAAAAGTGGACCAAACCCATACATGCGGCACACCAAATCGCTGCATTTCCGATGATCTGCTTATCGGTAAGACTGAAACTAATTGAGACCATTTCTGAACCGGTAGTGTTCCGGAATCGGTTCCTGGTGTCTCGCTGAAAGTGTCTAAATATAAAAGTGAACCAAAACCATGCTTGCAACACGTGAAATTTATGTTTGCGCACATAGAGCGTTCCGGAGGTTCGCGGTGGATGATACGATCACTAAAACACATTATTTCACGGGTCGAATCGAAACAAACTTTATTTGCGGGTCGAACTACAAAGACGTGGTTTATTCACAAAAACCAGTATCGATCGCGGCGGAGGGATATTTATAACGGCAGTTTAGATAACCCAATAACGGTTGGCACAACCAGTAGCTTTCTGCAATTGATTCCGGGTGTCTCATCGAGACTGGATGAATGTGAAAGAGATCCAAACCAATAATCGTGACACATCAAATGACTTCTTAGGTAATCTGATGAACGGTCAACAAGAAAAAAACCTTAGATCATATTTTGGAAACTAGAAGTATCCCGGAATCGGTTCCGGTTGTCCCTCCGAAAGTGGTCAAATGTTGAAGCGAACCAAACCCATACATGTGACACATCAAATTGTGGCTTTTTCGATAACCTGATAAACGGTTTTCAAGAAAATAGCCACTGATTACGTCGGTAGTGTTCCACAACTGATTCCGGGTGTCCCACCGGGATCGGTGAAATGTAAAAATGAACCAAACCCATGCTTGCAGTACATCAAATCGATTTTGTCAGTAACCTGATGCACGGATATTATGAAAATAGGCACAGTCCACATAAGTTACTACCAGCAGTGTTACTAGTTCTGGGTGTCCCATCAGAAGTAGTCAAATGTAAAAATGAACCAAACACATACATGCGACACAACAAATTGCGGCGTTTTGAGTAACCTGATGAACAGTTATCATGAACTAGGCTCAGACCACATTTAAAACTATCAGTAGTGTTCCGGAATCGTTCCCAGGTGTTCCGTCGAAAATGGTCAAATATAAAGTAAACCAAACCTATGCATGGGACACATCAAAACGTGACATTTTGATAACTTGGTGAACGATTAGCAAGAACATAGTCTCAGACTACATATGAGGCTACCGGTAGTGTTGCAGAAGCAGCGTTGGGTGCTTCAGTGGAATTACTAAAGTGAACAAAATTAATGCAAGTAATAGATATGTGCAAAGAAATAAGAAACCTAAAAAGCTAAAGCGATCTCACCAAACCACACCATTTTAGATTCCTGAGGTGTAAATATACAGTCGGATGGGTCAACGTTGTATGGGCAAATAAAAATTCAATCGCACCAGCCCCGAACAAAGTTTTTTAAATCTCCTTTTGCGTCTAAAATTACTGCGAAAATTTTGATGTGACTGGAAGGCATGCTCAGTAATGTAGTTGAAATTTAAATGGAATTTAGTATAGGAAAATAACTTGCAGAATTTGAAAAATTTTACATGAATTTTGTAACCAATGCGATTACAATATATCCTAAAGCGTGCAGATTTTTTTTTCCAGTGACCTACGAAAAAAGTTATATCCTAGCTTGTAATTGTCGTCTTGATATGGATCGGCCTCCAGTGATGAGGTGGTCAAGTAGTCAACTGCGAGGTCTGATATTTTCAGCTATGCCTTAAACGTTGAACATAAACTCCGGAATAAGTGCCATCATTAAGTTTCCCAATTCGATGAAGACTTTGATACAATACTTGCTTTTCTGAATTAAGTATTATCAGGATTCAGAAACTTTTCAACTTGCGTCGACGGGAAGGTTATAAGCATTAAGTAAGTCGCACAAATTCGTAGGTGTTACAGTCCCAAACCGCTGTTATGATAATTGCATCGTTCCCGTTCGGAACCAAGGACAGAGATTTGGGGATGATCGCTGACTCTAAGGCAAGATTGATTGCGTCGACGGAAAGATCACGAGTATTAGAGTGGGTCAACATTGTATGGGGAAAATTAAAATTTGATAGCATCAACCCGGAACAAAGCTTTTTCAATTCATAATAGCGTCCTAAACGACTGTGCAAAATGTGGAAGCGGTTGGTTTCGTATCCGAATTCTGAATTGCGATTGAAATTTGTATGGAATTCAGTATGGGAAAACGTATTGTTTGCATTTTACTTATAAGTTGTTTTTTGTTGTCAAAAACTATGTAACTAATGACGGTAATGTATAGCCTAAGACATGCCAAGAAACTTTGCCAAGGCCACAAAGTGGTACGACGCTTGTGGAAAAAGCAATACGCATGTTGATTCAGGTCAATAATAGAGATTTTATTGTTGATGTTATTCGTTTACATGTTAAATGTTAAGCACAATGAGACTATCTGAACGTAATAACTTTTGTCACAAGTGTCGGGTCACTTTGCGGTCTTCGGCAAAGTTTTTCGGTAGACCAGTGCTTCCCAAACTTTAAGGAGGTATCGCCTTCTTGGAGCTTGAGAAAAATGATTTCGCCCCCCCCCCCTCTCCCTTAGGTGACATTTAATTTTCCCATGATAAAATGCTGAAACTTTGCTGAGCGGAAGCCCTTTTAAGCATATTTAATGTATCTAACTTAGTATCGCTCTGGTTTTCATTGAGTCTGATTGTCTACATTTAAAAAAAAACTGCATTTTTGCATGTAAACATTTTTATGCTATAAAATATAGTTGAACAAAATAGAGCAAAACAGAACGGACTGTGAACATTTACGAACATTTTCAATCAGATGATTTATCAGTTTTCTAAAATGGGGCTCTTCAACTCTAGAGATGTTTGATCACAACTTCTCAAATAAGAGTGCCGAGAAATTGAAAAACAATTACCTTTTTTATGCTAAAAGTACAACTCAGGAATATTCTGGCGTATTCTCAAATACAGACTGTTTGTTGACCTACTATATGTGCATCATTGGTACAATTTTGAGCTCGATTGGTTAATCTTTCGCGAAGCTAGAATCGTTCTCGTAAAACACTATTTTTTAGACAACTTATTTTTGAACTGTCATATCTCGGAAACCAGTGAAACGAATTTAATGAACTTTTGAACGTTTATCAACAATACATTTATGCTTCTCATGTAATTAAAACATTGCTACTTTTTGAACGTTGAAAAAAGTTATCATGGATTGAAACTGTTTTGGATCTTTCTTGAAAAAATGTAAATTTTTGCATCACTGTCATTCAATTCTAGTGTTGATATCCAAAGATTTTCTGCTTCTGTTCTCGAGATATCTCTGATAAGATGTATTAGAGCTTATTAGGATTGAAAGAATAACACATTTAGTAATTTTTGTATGATATTGTAAATTTGACTTATTTTCCTCTATATGGGTGAAAATGTCAAACCGGTATAACTTTATTCATCGTGAGAAAATATTACATTTTATAGCGTCGTATCAAGTATCAATATATTGTTGATAAACGTTCAAAATTTCATTCAATTCGGTTCACTGGTTGCTGAGATATGATAGTTATTAAAATTAGTTGTCTAAAAAATTGTGTATTACCAGAACGATTCTGACTTCGCGGAAGATTAACCAATCGAGCTCAAATTTATACCAATTATGCACATATAATAGATAAATAAACATTCTAAATTTGAGAATTTTTCATGTGCTCTATGAAAAGTTACAGCATGTTGAAATTTTTGTGAGAGAAAAAAAAAGTTGCCCATCCCAAACATTTTGACCATCCCCTGTATTAGATAACCACAATCCATAGGAATTCTTTTGGAAATTCGTGTAGCAGTTTTATATGTGTTTTTCCTGGAATTTTGCTGAAAATCCACATAAACATCAAAAATTCTGTAAAATTTTGTCGATCTCCAAAAAATCTTGAGTTGTCAGGGAGTTTTAATGATTTAGTACTGGACTTGTATTTCAATACTTTTGATATTCCTTGATTATTCAAGAAATCGCCCCCTTTTTAGAATTTTCGCTCCCCAATTTTGGTTTTTCAAATTTTTGCCCCCTTCGGTTGGATTTTCGCCCCCTGGCGGGTGATTTCGCCAACTTTTGGAATCACCGCCCTAGACTATACTTTAACGTCATTAGTTAGATGGTTTCAGACGAAAAATTCTCAATTTATGACAAAAATGCAAAAAAGTACGTTTTCCCATAGTGAATTCCGTACAAATTTCAATCGCAATGCGGAATACGGGGATGCAACCAATCGCTCTCAAATTTTGGACAGTTGTTTTGGACGTAAAAGGAATCTAAGAAGCTTTGTTCCAAAAAATCGACCCAGTTTAATCAGTATATATTCGACGAGAAAGGCACTATCACCACTAGGTGAATTAATCTGGGTTTTTATGTTGTGAGCTTGGAGTAATCTCGATGACTGACACCACTGAGATAAAATGACATTTTTTCTTTTACAAATTTCGATCAAAAAGAATAAATCTTATCGCATGACTAGCTTACTATTTTATGAAGCTTTAACTCGGCTCTGTTTGGACTGACCGGAAATCCAACTTAGCAATCCTCATGATTACTTTTTTTTGAAAAGTTACGTTGTTACAACCAATAACCATTGGCGCCTTTGCGGCATTATAGTTTAGCCACAACATTTAACTGGTTTTTGCAGTAACCTAAATTTCGATGAGTTAAAATCGCACGTACCTATCACATATCAGTGCTACCATATTCACCGGAGCCCACCGGGCTACCATACCATCAGCGATGACCGGTTGTCACCGATCGCGATAGACATCGCCGCTGCAGCGGCGTGACGTACGGAAAAAGGGCGCACTCAATACCGGTTGACCAGGTTTAGCCGATGTGTCGTCGTCGTCGTCGTCTTCGTCTTCTTGCACGCTCGCATATTATTATGTGTTGCAATTTAGGAATTTCCAGTCCCCTAGATACGCATACCCAGTCGCAGCGCGTGTGCGACGGGACGCCACCGCCAGTCGTCAGTCAACCACACGCAAGACGGATGGCGTTGATGCCCCGATAGCCACCGCGCGCCGAGCTGCGCTATAAGGAAAGGCTTGAATTTCAAATGCAACTGTGCATCAATCGTCTATGCATCGATTGCCACTCTATTGACCATAAAAATAGCGAGCTATGCGCGATCCAAGCAGCATACGACAATCATTCCGTCCGTCCGTCTGGCTTATGGCAGCTAGCAGCCAGCATAGCAAAACGCATGGCACGCTGCGATGCAATGTCCACAACCCATTAGGACCGCCGCAATTGACTTATGGGGTCTCTTTATAACGGTAATCAATTAAGTATGTACCTACAAGTCGTCGCGGCTTGTGGCACACTGCACTGCTGCCGGTCGGTCTCGGCTCGGTGTATCGCATCGGAGTCCGACGACAATTTATATGGTCACTCTGCTGAGCTGTTGCTGGTGGAAACCGGACTCTCCTTCGGGGCTGCGCAGGCACAGACAGCAATATCTTCAGACAGGCAGGTGCCGCCGCAGTGCAGACCGTGTGCCATTAGCGTAGCGAGGGTTGTTTTCTGAAGAGGCCTACAACCCGTAATGGATTTATGTCTTCAGAGATGGAATAGAATAGTATAGTATGAACACTTGCACAAATCGTGGATGGAATCTCAAAGATGAGTCGGGTTTAAGTGCCATTAGTAATCTCCGAAAGGTGACATCAAGATCCTCATGGGAGACTTCAACGCGACAACTCGGACTATGAGCACGTCATGGGACGCCATGGTCTCGGAGAAATGAGCGAAAACGGAGAGCTGTTTGCAGAGTTTTGTAGCAACCGGTGATTAGGGGATCGCTTTTTCCTCATCGACCAGTGCACAAAGTGACATGGGTTTCCCGTGATGGCGTCACGGAAAATCAAATCGACCACATCTGCATCAGCCGAAAATGGAGATGGAGCCTTCTTGATGTGCAGAACAAACGTAACGCCGACATTGCGTCCGACCATCACCTCCTAATCGGCAAGATCCGACTACGCATTGCCAGGATCCAGCGACAGGAGGAGAAAATCGGGCACCGGTTCAACGCATGCCGACTGGAAGACGCTGCGGTGTTAAGGTCCTTCGTAGACGAGCTGGAGATCCGTGCTGCAGATATTCCAGAAGGTGAAAGCGTTGAAGATCAATGGAGCGCCATCAAGAACACCTTCATCGCCACCGGCTAGAATAATTTGGGTGAGCTACGCACCCGGAGAAAGCCGTGGAGGAAGACAGAGGAGCGACGGAACGCCAAAGCCGCGATAGAGCGAGCGAAAACACGAGGAGCCCAAGACGTAGCCCGTCAGCGTTATTCGGCTCTCGAGAAGGAAGTGAAACGCTCATGAGCGATTCCACGAACAAGTGGGAAATTTTTCCAGTTTTTATTTTTTGTATTTTTTGATTTGCATGAAACCTTGCATACAAGTTTTTGGGGAACAAAAACGCCGTTTTGCATACTTGGTTCGCCATTTTGAATCTAGCCTTACTTATGAGAAGGGCCTATGAAAAATGCACATGATATCTTCAAAAAATTGTATCTCGAAAACGGTTTGTCCGATCGGTTTGGTGTCTTCGGCGAAGTTTTAGACAATTGTTGGTGCTATATGGAGAAAATATGCACGGTAAAAAAAAATGTTTGGTTTTCGTGATTTGAACTAAAATATAGATTTTCCCTCAAAAGTGACATGTCAATATTTTTTTTATTATCCTTATGTTACAGCTGACTGAAAATGCTATCTAGTGCACAGTGGGTTGTTCTGGAGAAAAATAGGTTACAACGGAAAAAAAATGTTTTAAAAAATTACGGTTTTCAAAAAAAGCTATTAAGTAAAGTCAAAAAAGTTTGTCGCTCTAATTTTATGAAAGTACATCAAATTTGCAAGAAAAAAGTACTTCGGTAACATTTTTCTAAGATGCACCGTTTAGAAGATATTACTAATTTAATATTGATTTTTTTGATAACTTAATAAGTTTTAGCCCTTTTCGGATGTACTCCGTGTTTCTCCAGTTTCAAAAGTATTTTTTTCGGAAAGATTGGAAAATTTTGAGTTAAAATGACACTGACAGCTTAAAGATTTGAGTGTAATTCTCTGCCTTAAAAGTATTTTGAAAAACAAGTTACAAAATCCCACTATCAGGAACAATGATTTCTTCCAGTGGTTTTTGGTGTATTGTGTTGATAATGTGCATTCAACTCTTGCATATCGCAAGCTCCTCAATTAGCAAGAATCAAAAGAGCGAATAAGGCTTATTTTTCAGGGGTGGTATTTGTGCGCAATATAAAATAACATTATATTTTGTACATCAGTTTATTTTTATTCCTGTATTTTTATCAAATTACTAGCTGTCCCGGCAAACTTTGTCTTGCCAGTCTTGTGGTGGTTTGACAACTGTTGAGATTATCGCAGCAACGCACTCTAGATTGATTTCATTTCGATCACGCCAAATTTCTTCCCGGTTCATCAAAAATCAGTATTTTCTCAATTTTCGTAACTTTTCAAAGGATTTTCGTAACTTTTTCTGCATATAAACACAGCCGCCACGAATACGAATCTAACCGTGCAAGAGTCATGCTAATCGGTTCACCCGTTCGTGAGTTTTGTTGCCTCAAAGGAATTTTGAACTCATTTTTATATATATATAGATAGATTGTTTACACAACTTTCTTAACAATATCGAATATTTTGGCATCATTGTTAGGACAGTTTGAATAAAGCTTTGCCTTTATTGTATTTTCTGATAGAGGAAGAAATAAATGGAATTTTTGAGTTCCCTGAATTGTTTTTGCATTATTATATTGATTATTTAGCTGCAAAGACATATTTTCGTATTCTTCTGTAGTAGAATAACAAAATGACAACTTTGTAAGTTCTTCTTCTTTTCGTTTGTTTGCCCAATTAAACAACTCTCTTGCAGTCTTTATCGGGTGTTCGCGTTCTTTGGCTAAACTTGCTCTGGTAGCCATGCGTTTTATCATACCTCCAATAGCATCGCATAAACCTTTTCCGTGCGATCTTGCGAAGAAATGCCATTCAGCGTCAATACCATACTTTGACTTAAACTTACAAAGGCTAGAAAAGTTTTTTCGGTTTTTATACTGTGAAGCAGCACCATCTAACATAAAATATTTTTTTTTTAATTTTTTTTATTTTGATCAATTTGTAAAAAGTTTATCATTTTATCAATAAACAAATTAACAGCGACTGAATCATGTCTTAGTTCTTCTGAAATTATAATGAAGCTAAAATATTTAATTTGCATATTTTCAGTATAATATATTACGAAAGGATGGATTGTGGCCTGTTGCACGTTCCAATGGTGTGATTGAACTTCATCCTGCAAAACGAAGCTGTAATTTTCAGAAAAGTCACAAATAGCTAAAAATTCACCATCTTGCAAGTTTTGTTTTGTAGTTTTCAAAAAATTGGACTGTTCGGTTTTTACAAAATCATGCGGAACCAAACTTTCTAATTTTGAGCTGAAAAATGTAACAAAGTCATCGGTTTGCTTTACAATAGTTTCTAAATCACATCTGTCAGTGGTAACCCATTGTTCGAATGAAAGCTTTTCAACAAAGTTTTCTTCCAGTTGTTTCAATAAACTGTCTTCTAAAACTGAGGTATCTGGGCAGCTTTTACATCTTCGTAGATGGCAATGAGTTGTCTTATTTTCGCAAAGTAATCTATTCGTTAATGTTTTTAGATCATTCAAGACATTGTATTTTTTTTAAGCTATGTAGAATTAAATTGACATTTTCATGCGTAGTGCAAACGCAAACATTATGTGTTCCTGTGATAGTCAATAGTTTGCCTTGGCCGGAGGCTTGCAAATGATGAAAACCCTATTTTTACATTGACGTACATTTCATTAAAGCGATTAAAAGCTTCTCTTAATGTCATCATTAACAATCTTTTCTGAACAGGCAATCTCTTATTTCCTGTCTTTACGCTAACAACATCTCTTTGGCATGGCATTGCACGGCTTATATCATCGTCCTCAAAAAAATTCAAAACCAGTTCTTTTGTTTCATTACTCAAAGCTTTTCCAGAGCTTGAACCTTGAGATGAATCTAATACATTATCTCTTTCCTTTCTTGCATCTGATGCCATATTTCTACTAGTTTTAAATTTTTTGTACTAACAATGATTTTGGTAACAATGATAAAATTGATAGTTTTTCTTGCCTTGTGGCTGAATTTAAAAATTTAATTTTCAGCTGACACCCGACCGCGACAACGAAATGAAGGTAGTGAAAAGTGTCGAATGTTTACAAGCCAATCACCAACTGTACGTTCACAATCACCAACTGTACGTAGTACAGCTAACTGGTATCTAATTACCTGTATCTAATACTTATTAGCACGTTTTCAGCAGAAGCCACCAAAAACCACTGGAAGAAATCATTGTTCCTGATAGTGGGATTTTGTAACTTGTTTTTCAAAATACTTTTAAGGCAGAGAATTTCACTCAAATCTTTAAGCTGTCAGTGTCATTTTAACTCAAAATTTTCCAATCTTTCCGAAAAAAATACTTTTTAAACTGGAGAAACACGGATTACATCCGAAAAGGGCTAAAACTTATTAAGTTATCAAAAAAATCAATATTTAATTAGTAATATCTTCTAAACGGTGCATCTTAGAAAAATGTTACCGAAGTACTTTTTCTTGCAAATTTGATATACTTTCATAAAATTAGGGCGACAAACTTCTTTGACTTTTTTTAGTAGCATTTTTTGAAAACCGTAATTTTTTAAAACATTTTTTTTTTCATTGTAACCTATTTTTCTCCAGAACAACCCACTGTGCACTAGATAGCATTTTCAGTCAGCTATAACATAAGGATAATTAAAAAAAATTGACATGTCACTTTTGAGGGAAAATCTATATTTTAGTTCAAATCACAAAAACCAAACAATTTTTTTTACCGTGCATATTTTCTCCATATAGCACCAACAATTGTCTAAAACTTCGCCGAAGACACCAAACCGATCGGACAAACCGCTTTCGAGATACAATTTTTTGAAGATATCATGTGCATTTTTCATAGGCTCTTCTCATAAGTAACGCTAGATTCAAAATGGCGAACCAAGTAAGCAAAACGGCGTTTTTCTCCCCCAAAGACTTGTATGCAAGGTTTCATCCAAATAAACATATATGATAATTACTCGTTGCTGAAATGATATGGAACCGCTCTCATGTAGACGGGACAAAAGAGCGTGGGCTGACTCCCCAGCCGACGAAGGCGAGAAAGTCGCAAACACCGGCGACATCCGTCTCCACTACGATGTTTCACGTCACCTTAGTGGGACTAAGATGAGTGCTACGATGCTCGTGAAAGACACGTCTGGACAGTTACTGACCAGTTGAAATGCTGGTTCGAGCACCTTGGAAACCTTTTTCAAGTGTCGGCTACGCCATCAACACCTCAGCATGATCCGCCGAGAGTTCGACGCATTACCCGTGTCAACACCAAAGCTCCATCAGTGCAGGAGATAGAAACAGCCCTCCGTAGCATGAAATCGAACAGGACCCCGGGGTCGATCGCATATCAGCTGAGATGCTCAGCTGACCCCGTAGTATCCGCACAACTACTGCATCAATTATTTTGCAACATATTGGAAACCGCGACATTTCCGGCCGACTGGATGCAAAGGTTCCTAAAAAGGGTGACCTGACTGTATGCGATAATTTGCGGGTCATTATGTTACTGTGTATGGTTCTCAAATTCCTCTGCAAAGTGATCCTTACAGGATACAGGAGAAGATTGACGCAACTCTCCGACGGCAACATGCAGGATTCCGTGTCGGACGATTCTGGGTGCACCATATTGTCACGCATCTTGGATCAAATCAAAGAATTCTAAGAGTCTCTCTACCTGGTGTTCATTGATTAGGAAAATGCTTTCGACCGTCTCAATCACGGAAACATGTGGGAAGCCCTCAGGCGCAACGGTGTCCCTGAGAAAATCATCGGCCTCATTGAAGCACAGTACAGGGCATTTTCGTGCAGAGTACTGCACAACGGTGTTTTTCCCGAACCCATCCGGGTCGTTGCTTTAGTGTGGCAAGGATGTATACTATCACCGCTACTGTTTCTCATCGTAATCGACGAGATCCTGGTGGGTGCGATTGACCGTGAGCCAAATCGTGGATTGCTGTGGCAACCCATTACCATGGAGCTCCTAAATGACTTTGAACTGGCTGATGACGTTGCTCTCCTAGCTCAACGGTACTCAACGGCAGAGCAAGCTCGATGATCTTGCCAATCGTTCGGCAGGTTTCACCATCAACGTCAACAAGACCAAATCGTTGGATGTAAACAAGGTTAACCCTTCCAGCTTTACGGTAGCTGGGCAAGCAGTCAGTGGAGCTGAAGCTGAATGCTTCCAATACCTTGGTAGCCAAATGGCGGCCGATGGTGGCACCAAGATCGACATAGGTGCACGGTGAGTTAAAGAAAAGTATGGAAAAACAATTGATTGATACGAATTTTCAACTCAATCGTGAACTGTGCTACAGAACGCCAGTGAAACCTGGTGTGTATCTGTGGAGCGGAGAACATTCAGCGGCTGCAGGTCTTCATTAATAGATGCCTACGGTATATAATTCGTGCATGGTAGTCTCACAATTGGATCTCCAACATGGAGCTCCATCGTCGATGTCACCAAAAGCCGATAGCGACAGCAATTCGGGAGCGAAAGTGGAGGTGGGTCGGCCACCCCTACGCAGGGGCGGAAACGAAATCTGCAAGCAAGCGTTAGACTGGAACCCAGCAGGATATCGCAGCAGAGGCTCATGGCGGCGCAGCTTCAACAACGAAATCAAACAAGTCGACAGAAATTTGAACTGGCCACAGGTCAAGGCGATGGCTGGCAGTCGCTCAGGATGGAGATCTTTTAATGCGGCCCTTGGCACCACCGTGGGTGCCCAGGACTGAAAGTAAGTAGTAGTAAAGTTCTCTTTATACAATTTTAGGTCTGATACTTGAGAGTTACTGATTATAGAGTTTTTGGGGAGTTCCCAAGTGTTTCAAGGATTTCAAAGAGTTTCAGTTAGTCAAACGGTCTCAGGAAGGTTCCAGTGGGGACTTTAAGACGTTTGGCAAAGATACCAAGATACCATGGGATTTCAGAAGGACTCTCTGGAGGTTTCCAGTGGGTCTCTAATGATTTCTGATGAGTTTCTGAGGGTTCTAGAGTGTCGCAGCGGGGTTCATTTGGGCTTCTTCTTGGAGCTTCGGGATCTCAAGGAGGTTTCAGAGCGTTTAGTGGTGTTCCAGGCGGATTTCAGGTGATAAAACTGATGCATCATCAATTATCGATGAAATCTATGTAAAACAGCGCATTTAGGATAAACGTCTTGAAATCTCGCTTCAATAGTACATTAAAACCTCAGTGAAGTTTTCAACAACAGTGCATTTTTTATTTCATTCTTGCTCACTTGTAATAAACCCAAAATAAGAAGAGCAAGTGCGCTGGTTTTATTTACGAAGAGATTTGTGCGCTCAAAACCGTGAGAAGGTGTCCAAAGTCGGCCATTGTGGCGACCATTTTGGGATACTAGCAAGTCTGTCCTTAACCGTAGTATGGTTTGCAAAAAAATGCTCACGTGTAAAGCCGGCAGGGTTCCGGGTACCCTTTTACTAACCTGAAATGATAATATCACCATTTATTTTCCATCGATTTTGAATATCTTAGGCTCATTCAATTCGGAATATATTCTCTTTCGAGTGAACATTCGACTGGATCAATCCGATCAGCGTGGGTTCCGATAGATAAAATCTGGATTTCGTACCCACGTACCATGCTGGCCACACTAGGATTAATTCTGAACAAGATCTAACAATATTGCCCTGTAGAAGTCATCAGAAAATCTGTGATGATCACCGAAGAATACGTTGCGCAACGACGCAGAGCCGTAGCGTGGGGTTGGCCAGGTTGGCCCCCGCCAAGGGCGCCAACCTCAGAGGGGCGCCGAGAAGCCTAAGGCTAGACGGGAAACAGAATGAAGCTATTGTTTTCTGGAATGCTGCCAAGATTTCCCTGTTTTTAAAGTATCTTAGACTCATTACGTGTTTTTTGTTTTACGTTCTTCCGTGTTTTAAAAAAACTAAATTTAGATTATTTTGAATATTTACCATGATGTTATTAGGAAATTAATATACTTTTTTTATTTTCATAAGCACTTTTTACACATTCTCACTAGGGAATGTTTTGATGTTACTTCTGATGACTTTCTTTGCATTCATTCAAATATTTTACAGTGTTGACAAAAAGTATTTAAATGGAACATATTCAGATAATGCCCTTTCAGTACAATTGCTGTTTCCAGTGAATGATTATTTGGGCTTAAACTTTTATAAATCTAGCAGAAATCATTCAAGTCGTGTTTACCCAAAAAACTACCAGTGAAATTGAATGTTCCCGGAAGCCTTCATAAATTTCACCAAGTATTTCTTCGGAATTTCTTGCTGTTTTTTGACATTTTTTTTTAAATTAGTTTTGGAAATTTCTTTGAAAATTATTGAAGAATTCCTCCTGAAATTGTCACAAAACCTCTTTTAGGAATTGTTAAAAAAATCATTTTAAAAATTATTCTGGAGATTCCTCTTCATATTTAATTTTTTGTTTCATTTCATATAAGAAGGATCGTATGTGGAAAAAGTTCGAACTTAATCGGGTAAGAAAAGTGATCGCCTTAAGTGGAACATAGCGTAAGACCCTGGACAGTAGAACATAAACTCGACGCCACATCCCCCAACACTTTGAATTTATTGAAATTCCTCGAAGGTTTTTTTTAGGAAATCTTCTACAGATTATTTGAGAAATACGTCCAAAGTTTCCCTCACAAAGTTTTTCATAGATACATTTCGAAAAAAGAAATCTCTCCCATCGCTTGAAAAAAAAAAATCAATTACCGTGACGGCGCCTAATTCCAATCAGCTCCTAATTCCGTTCACACGAATCAAAACATCGAGTATTAGCCGAAATTGTCGCAAATCTTTAGCAAATTGATTTTTGTAATTTTCAATAATTATGTCCACGCCAGAATATAATCAAAAAGTTAAAGGGTTTCTTGTGTATTATTTTGAAAATACATCAAATGCCATTATTTATCCAATCGGCCGCCATATTACTTTTTTTCTTTTGTGGACCTGTGAATTGCATCAATTTATACATTTAATGTGTTTTCATTGAAATACTAACAAAATCAATCAAAAAAGCACCATAGCAGAACAATAAAGGACATATTTTTATAAATTTAACATCAAATCATCTTATCGAAGAAGACTTCTGATGCTAGAAATGAAAAAAAAACACATGACCGGAATTAGGATACTACAGGTTGTACTTGCTCCTAATTCCAATCACCATATAAATCCAAAGGAAACTATGAAGAAATCTGCAGTACAATCGAAACAACCAACTCCAGCATCAGTCAAGGCTCCCTGACGATTGATGTTTGGTTCATATCATTTATTGGTTGCCCCAGCTAGCAAGCATAAATTGTGGTGTCGTCGGTTTAAAGATTTATAGATGACGTCAAACCCGACATAAACCTATCATTGACCTGTTTTTATTTTGGTCTCCAAACCCAACATAGACCCAACAGTTATGCAATGTGGGCCCAACATTCGATAAAATTTGACCCGACTTTGACGCGACATTCGACACTCTGGTGGAATTTTGCAGTTTTCCCAGAAAGCTCTCAAAAAACGCAACAACATTAAAATAATCCAATGTTATTACTTCAAATTATTATAGAACTTTGTTTTGACAAGTAAATAAATGTATTTCGACATATAAAATATAAATATAACCATAAAAACCTATGCCAATATGATTATTTTGTCAACTTGATAATTACTTGGAGTGACCGGAATTAGGAACACAAGTGAACGGAATTAGGATCATACTGATTGGAATAAGGAACAGCAACTTGTTTCAAATAGCGGCAATTTTCCAAATAAGTTGAGTGCTTGCAACCTTGATTATATTTTTCTAGCAGTATAGAGTCATAATGAAACAGCGTTGCACAATTACAGCCACTAAATGCAGAACATGTATTTTCTACAGCTATTAGACTTAGTTCATCGCCTTAAGTGAACGGAATTAGGTGCAGTCACGGTAATTCCTTTCGAAATTGTCCCATGTTCACTAGAGTTTGCTTCATAAATATCGGGCAGAATTACTCTAGAAAACCTTGCATGAATTTCCCCATAAATTACTCCAGGAAATCATAATTCAGAAATTCCCTCGTACCAGGGTTCGTACATAGAGTCGTACGAAAAAATAAATTTTGGGCGACTCCCAATGAAATTTTTAAAGAAATATCCGAATGAAAAGAGCTCAAAGAAAATAAAAAAATAAAAGCGGGAGAATTCGTTTCTTCGAATCATCATATTCTAACTTAAAAAAAACTTTGGAAAAAAATGAATTATTTTTTTTAGTAAATAGGGTAAGTGTGCCCATCGTTGTGGTATTAAAGTAAATTCATTTTAAAAACAATGATCGTACCATCTAATGAAGGGTTGCAAAACGTTAGTTGGTAGTTTTCTATCCAAATTTGCTGGGTAAAATATAAAAACTATCGTTTCTCTCTGTTTTCGATCATAAATCGCTTACCACAACATTAGGCACACTGTTCCTATTATGGAGGTAAAATTAAATTTTGGTTCCTATTGTTGCGGTATCCCATTGAAATCATATGGGATACCGCAACAATAAAAACACAGCAGCAAAAAATTTAAGGAAAATATTTTTTTAAAAAAGGTTTTTGGGCAAATCTTAAGCACACAAAAGGTGCAATCTCATAATTTAAGCATAATACATCTATTAAAAATGCCTTTTGGTAACATTTTAGTCGAAAAAGTGCTCAATTGCCACTACCGCAACATTAGGTACTACCACAACGAAGCTAGCAACGAAGGGAACAATTACCCTAACCAATTTTCGGGGGGCGTCAATCTGGACGCTTGCCAAGGGCGCCATGGGACCACGCTACGGCTCTGGGAAAAAGTGCACCCTCTTTTCACTTCTTCCTGGCATAACGCCCCAACTGGAACAAAACTTGCTTCTTAGCTTACTTTTATATGAGCTTGTCTAAATTCAATATCTCTGCTCGGAGTGGATGAATTCGAATGAATTTTCGACACAAACTGCAAAAATCTCTACAGTTTATGATAAGGAGGATGTCATTCGCCGTATGATACTGGAAATCAGTGTACCGGGCCCGTTTTACATCACTGTCTTTCTTTTTCACCTTTTTGGAAAAATTCTGGACTGCCCATAACCGCATAACAGTAACATTCGACAAAAGTAGGCAGTGGAGAAAATTGAGCCCAAAGTTGCAACATTCGATAATATGGGAATGAACCAAAATTTCGAAGAATTCTTATAAATTCAATTTCATTAATTTCGCAATAATATCTTCTACAATACTTCTTGTATTCTAGACTAATTGCCAGAAATTAAATCCGACCTAAGCATGATTGATGGCACATTTTTAAGTCAGTCTATTTTCCCAATACGACTGTTATGTGGTTACATGTGTCAATGAGACAAAATGACTTTTTTTTCATAATTTGAAGAACAAACTTTAAAATTTTATTTGGTTAATCGAAAGTACACGTGACGATTCCCGATATTAACTCAATACAAGCAAAATATGCAAATGCTACAAATATGCAGTTATGGGCAGTGGAGTGCAAAATTAATTATCTATTTAATTCGTGTTTGTGTAAAATATTCCGTAGTAATCGTACGGAGCTCGTTTGGCTCACCGCACGGGCTTAAACATTGAAATATCCTCAAATAACCCCGATATCCCCTTTTTTTTTTTAAATTTTCACATGCATCTTCGCCGGGTGTGGAGCGAAATCGTTAAGAGCAGGGGCGACCTTATGTTAAATTGCCGATACTATGGAAGTTTTTACACTAATACGAATTGAATAATTCATCTATTTTGCGCGCCAGTTGGGAACAGATGAGAATTTTCTCAAAAAAAAAAAAAAAATAAGAGAAAGAGCGGAGTAAAACGAGCTCAAGACACTGATTTCCAGCACCGTATGGTGAATTGCACCCTCTTTATCTTAAACTATAGAGACTTTTGAATTTTGTGTCAAAAATTCATTCCAATCCATCCACTCCGAGCAGAGATATCGAATTTATTCGCGTTTTATGTCAATTTTTCCCACTGTGCGATGGCTTTATTGCATATGTATATCGTGCGGCAGGCATGGAGATGCTCTTAGCCCAAACAAGTTCATTACAAAAAACTTATGGGCTGACCGAAAATCGAATCCGTAAATCTTAGTATGATCTTGCTAAAAATAAATAAAATATCTTTTTAATTTTTTTTCTCAACTTTCTTCGAATGTTTGTTTGATCGTTCAATCCACTTATCCACATCATCACGGACTGGCTCTCCAGTTCTGACCGATTCCATATCGCTATTATTGTTTTTGTTCCTCATTGTAATTGGTACGACTGCGCTGCCGTTCTTCTGCAAAGTTATGTAACGATGTAAGCGATATTCAAAATGTTTATACATTTTTGGTTATTATTCATTAAACTCTTAATCGTTCGCAGCCAGCCAGTCGGCATTTCTGCCATGATTACTCTAAGCTAAGGATTCCATCAGGTATTCTCTACGGGAATCCTTAAGGATGAAGGATTCGTCATTGACATAATCGTCATCATTGAAAACTCGAAAGCAGTTTTATCGTTCAAAACTGAAACTTTCTCATTGAAAATGTATTCACTGTATTGCGGGTGGAGAATGAAGTACTGTGAACACATTTTCACTGCGGCAATTTCCGTGTTGAACGAGAAAACTACTTTCGAATTTTCAATGATGACGAATCCTTCAATCTTAAGGATTAACTTTAGGGATTTCTGTCATGATTGCTTTAGAAAATCTTGGAAGCATTCTTTCAGGAATTTTAGCAGGCATTCCTTTTAGCATCCCATCAGGGATTACTTCACGGATTCCTCTTGGTATTATTTCAAAGATTTCTGCCAAGATATTTTCAGAGAATCCAATGGGAGTTCCTTGAGGTGTAAGGGCCAAGATTCCTGCTGGTATTCCTTGAAAGATTCTTTCTTGGATTATGCAAAGATTTCTCTCGGGATTCCTTCTGGGATTTCGCCTCTAATTTCTTCCGGGGTTTCTTCTGTCATTCCTTCAGAAATTTCAATCAAGTCTTCAGCCACGATTCCTCTCAGGATTCTTCCACATATTTCTACCAGAATTTTTGTAGGGAATCCTCGTGGTGGGGATGTCTGCCGCAATTAATTTAAAAAATCTTTAGTATGCAATTTTTAGAAATTTTATATAAGGTACACCGGGGCAAGATGAAACACGGAATTTTGAAATATATTTCAATATAATTTGGAAATTTATCCTCCACTAAAAGATGTTTTGAATCAAAAACTATGTGTTATGGCAATCAAATTGTTTATCATCATTAGTAAACATCATGTTAACCCGCTGTTTCATCTTGCCCCACCCGTTTCAACTTGCCGCGGTGTACCTTAAAGCGTAAAACTCTCTCCTACAATAGCGTTACGGAGTTTATGATCTATGAGTTATTCAGCAGAGGTTGAAAAAGTATCAGAACAGAGCGTGAGTTAGAGGTAATGAGAGTGCGTGAGTAAGAGTAACATAGCGAAACAGAGAGAAATTCTTTATTACACCAACGAATCTAACCTCAAAATGATTGACAATTCACAGATCATTTTGACAGATGTAACATGAGCATAAAAAGGTCGACAACAAGATCGATAAAGTAGAATATAACATACATCTCTTTCGTGCATGTGTGTGGTCTTGGTGTGGTCTGTCAAAATGATCTGAGAAGCGTCAAACATTTTCATGGCTAGCTTTGTTGGTGTAATGAAGAATAGGCTTTTTGTTACTCATAGATATCTGTACTTAACCATGGTGTCATGTGAAAGTCATTTTCTTATTAAGGACTGTTCAATTTATAAAACGGACAACTTTACAAGGCTCTAAAAAGAAGACGCGTAGTTCAAATTTAACCACCCTTGCTTCGTTGTTCAGTACATCATCTTTCATTATAGTAATCATTTTTGAATCGAATAAAAATAGTTTTATTTTACAGAAAATCAGCCAAGTGTTAAATGAGGTGAATTTTTCGATTGCTGAAAATTGAAAATATATATAATATTACTGTCCACATATGGTATATCGTTTTTAATACCAGAAAAGTATGTGCCACGCTGCAGCAGCATGAGTAATAAACATTCTGGCAAAATTTAAACTCAATCGGAAAATTAAGTGTTGAGATATTAAAGTCTCAAGTAAGATTCGATTTTTTTGAATAAAATTCAATTGTAAAGCAAAAAGGGCATGAAAATATAAAATAATCAATTTTTTTATGCATCCAGTCAAAAGTGGGAATAATGCGGTTTTAAACGCAGAAAACTGCTTCTTAATAGCATTGCTGGTTTGGTTACTGTGCGCTAATGCAGACACAGCAATCAAAAAGGTTTCGTTCTTTGAAGGTTCTTCCAAATAACAATGCAACCTAATGCAAATTTTGCATAACAATGATGTTGGAAATAAAAACTTTGCATCCGATTATTATAATAATAAGGTGTACAATAACATAAGACCAACTTTGTTGAAAAAAAATAATAACAAGATTCGCTACAGTAGAAAATCTGCATCAATGGAGCAAAAAGTATGTTTTTTTTAAATATGATCATCTTTATGGATTAAATTATTGATGGAAAATGCAATTATGAGTATTTTTTTCTTCTGTATCATTCAGAGAGCAATTTTCTACTACTCTGGACAAATTTTTAGCCGAATCCGTGATGCTATTGCAACACAGGACTTAAATGAGCATTTTTTAATAATTTCTATGAAAATAAGGCAACTCACTATATCAAGCCGGAGACTGCTTGGTGCATTATTACTGACCAACTATTGAGCTTTATCTTTAGAAGAATAGTATAAGATTCCAATACATTGAAAAAATCATGAAAATGTGCATGTTAAGTATGTGGAAAATTATGTCGAATTTTGAGTAATGGGTTTTTATTGATGTTTTACGAAAACCGCTTCAGTTACACAATGAAGAACATTTTGCCTAATGTTATATTTTTCCTATATTTGAGAATAGCTATAGAAAGTAATGCAAAAAACTGATAATGATTTTATTGAAAAATAAAAAAGATATCGCACAAGTAAGTTGTCCGTTTTATAAATTGAACAGTCCTTACCTCGATTTAGTGGACATTTCAATTTTTGGAATGTCTATAAAATCGAATTTTACATAAAATCGAAGCAAAATTTTTTATTTTATTTTTATGTAAATTTTATGCTAAAATGTACCAAAACATATAAAAATTGCATGGAAAGTGAGTTTTCGATAAAAGGCTCGGAGTTTTTGGCATATATTAGTAATTCTCGCTAAATAACGAATAAACCACTATCACGCTTTCTTTGCTATGATCAAAATCTTTTGTCTGCAAAACTATGTATGGTTGATTCAAAAGCCAATATTTTGAGCAATGGACATACACAATAACGTTATTTGCATAAATGTCCCAAAAAAATTGAAAAAGTTTCTAAATTCCTCCAGGGATACCATCTGAACTTCATCAAAGGGTTTCTTCGGAAATTTAAAGATTCGGAACAATGACAAGCACCTGATAGAGCGTGATTACTGGTTTCGGCTGTATTTGCCGAACGATCTTTCTGTATGAGTAGTGTAGGTTTGTGCCGCTATCTGCTTGGTCGCCTTTTGTTGCAATTCTGGGGTGTTAAATTAAATTAAGTGAACCCAGAATTTTCAACTTTATTACGACGGTCTCCGAATAAAACTTTCCACATCATATCATGTTACTGAATATTTCAGAAAATCTTCCATGTGTTCCTCCAGAAGAGTCACAAAGAATTTTTTAACGAAATTTGGCAAGATTTGCTTCACCAATTCCTCCATGATTTTTCACAAATCATTTCAGAGATTGTTCGAAAAATTCACACAGGGGTTGTTTCAGAAATTCCTTTAGTTATTTTTTTCTTAAATTGCTCTACGCATTCGCACGAGAATCTTTTGGAGCTTTCATTAGAAAATCTACAAAAAAAATTTCAGAAATTCTTCTATTCTATTTTTATTTGCAGAAACTTGTCCAAGCATTTCGCCAAAAAATCCTTCACGGATTCTTTCAAAAAATCTTTCATGAATACGTTCTTCATAGATTTGTTTAGAAATTCCTTTTATTCTATAAATTTCATAAAGAATTCTATCAAAGCGTCTTGCATGATTTACTTCTGAAATTCTCCCTTTTTTTTCCAAAATAATATCCATGAATATGAGAAGAAATTCCTCTATAGAGGAATCTCTATAGGGATTCTTACAAAAATGCGTTCAGAGATTCCTTTAGAAATATCTTTAGACATTTATTCAGAAATTTCTCCAGAGATTCCCTTAATAAAACATTCAGCGATGCCTTCAGAAACTATTTTTAAGAAAATGTTTCAAAAGTTCCTTCAAAAATTTGAACTGGCATACTTTGGAAATTCTTCCAAGCATTTCACCAAATATTCCAACAGTAACTTCCAATTTCTAAGAATTTCTTCAGAATTTTCAGAAAGAGATGTGAATGATTTGTTGTAGAAATTCCTCCTTTACCTTTTTTGAGACTGTTTCAGTTTTTATCCGAAAAATCTTTCGGAAATTCCTTTAAGCATTCTCTCAAACGATCCCCCAAAGATTTATTCCAAAACTTTCTCCGGGGTTTGCTTTAGAAATTGCTTCAAAGATTTTTTTAATCTAAATTTCTGTCAAAAAAAACTTCCTGGGATTTCTCTAGGAATTTCTCCAGGGTTTCTTAAAAACAATGTGAGAACCATTCGGGAATTTTCTCCAGGAATTCCTATAGAAATTACCCTGGGAGTTCCTTCACATTTTTTTCCAGGGGTTCTTTCAGATAATCTCCCATGGTTTTTATTATAAATTCGACCAATAACACAGCGCATCATTTTTTTTTGTCTCAAGAGCAAACTTGTGTGTCTCCGAAGGATCACACATCAAATTCGATTTGGTAAAACGAAATATTTTGCATGAGTCGTTAATTTAGATGTTAATTGATCAATTAACCTTTTGATTGGTTAAAAAAAATGTTCCATGCTTAATGGCTTGCAGTCAAAAAAGCCCAAAATCGCATATTTTGCCCTATAAGTTAAGGTATACCTCAAAATTGTGACTTGTTGGAGCAAATGTGAGCCCGGATTCGGATTGAGCGGCCCAAAATCTGTCAGAGACATATAAGTCTGCTCTTGAGACAGACCAAAAGTTATTTTTTGTTACGCTGTGTAATTTCTTCAAAAATATCTCCAGATTTTCCTCCATTGATTTCTTTACAAATTTCTCCAAGGATGACTTCGAACGAACTTCTACAGATTTTTCAATAAATCTTCCATGGACCCTTGCTGAAATCAATCCTAGGATTCGTTTAAAAAATCTTTCACGAGCTCCTGATAAAATCTTCCATAGATTTTTAAAGAAATTCTGTCAGGGACTTCTTTGGAAACTGCTCGTAGATTTACTTCAAAAAATCATCCAGGGAATCCTTACGAAATTCAGTCAGAAATTTTTCACAAAATCTTCTAGAGATTCCTCTAAACTTAAGAATGTCATTTAGAAATTTCACCAAGAACACCTTAAGAAAGTCTTGCATGGATAGCTTCCAAAAATGGGTTCAAAAAATTTTGCATAGATTGTTCCAGAAATTTATCTACGAATTTCTTCGAGAGAGATTCTTCCCGATTTTTTTTTTAAAGCATTCATCTAGAAAACCTTTCATGAAGTTTCTTAAAAATATGTATTCCATATTTTTTTTTAGAATATGATTCACGAATACATTGAGAATCAGAAGCTGAAAACTCTTTCAAATTTTTCTTAGAAACTTTCTAAAGAACTGTCTCCAAAGATTGTTTTAAGAATTCTCTACAACAGATTATCAAGGAAATTCCCAAAATTTATTCACATTCCTTTTGGTATTCCTTCAAAACATTTCTCTTCCAAAAATTGCTCCAAGCATTTCTTAAGAGAGTCTTTGGAAATCCTCAAAGAAAATTTCCTACAGATTTTGCAGACTTCTACAGAGGATTGCTATGGAAAGGCTGAAAGACATTATTGCAAAGATTCCTGCCAAAATTAACACAGCGATTTCATCAGAAATTCCGCCGAGTATTCCTCTATGTATTTTCGCAGAAACTCTTCCAGGACTTCCTCCAAGCATACCTCTATGAATTTCTCTATGGATCAAGGAGTTCATTAAAAAATGTTTAGGATTTTTGTTTGGGGATTTCTCCAGGATTTTTTTTTTCAACAATATCTCAAGAGGTTTTGTTAGGTATTCCACCGGGAGTTTCCAGTTATTCTTTCCGTAACATCCTCAAAAAATCCATCTATGGATTCTAAAAATATTCCTTTTTTCCGAAATTCATTCAGAAATTTAATTAGAATTTTCTCCAGATTTTTTTTTTTAAATTGCTTCTGAAATTTCTTCAGCGATACTTAAGAGACTTCTTGAATATTACTAGAATTACTAGAAATTTCGGCAGGGATTTCTTCAAAAGTTGTTCCAGCAGTTCCTTCAGGAATTGCTCAAGCGGTTCCTTAAGAGATTCCTCCAGGAATTCATCCTTGGAAATGTACACGTGTAGGGACGCTAGAATCGGGGAATCTTGACTAATTAGCTCTGATTCTACCATGACAGTATAGAAACATTTTATCACACATTTTGTCATGTGTTAATATGGGTGCTCCACAAAATAATTTATTGATATAAAGTGCTCCACGAGTCAAAAGGGCTGAAAACCCCTGCATTATAATTCATCATGATACAAACTGCAAGTATTAAACTGATTGAAAATTAAAAATTTTATCATTAAAAAAAATGTACATAAAATCGAGGTAAAATGTACATAAAATCGAAGTACATAAAATCGAGGGTCTATATAATCGAGGGTCCACTAAATCGAGGTATACCTGTATTCTTTATTACACCACAAAACCTTACAGTTTGACTATTCTCTGGTCACTTGACCGATGTAACATGAGCAAGAAAAGGACAACAAAAAAGCCGGTAAAGTAGCAGATATGTTTTGTCTTTATCTTGCTTGTGTGATCTGTCATGTGACCTGAGAATTGACAAACATTTTCAAGGTTAGGTTGATTGATGTTATGAAGAATTTTGGAGTATTTATCATTCTTTTTTTCACTCATTATAGTTAGATGCATTGAATCTGTTGAAAGGTTTTTGCGTAAAACTGGCAACACTGAATTAATAGCATGAATAAATTAGTAGCGAATAATACATTGTTGGATGAAACTGTAGTTTTGTGAGAAATGCGAAGTCTAATACCAAAACGTTTGTAAATATGGATTTAAGAATATAAAGTTTAAGTGAATCAATAAATTATTTTCAGCATTGAAGCTGCTAAGTTGAAAGCTGCTGACAATTCGAGAGTTCGAAGGTACGCTGCTGCCACCTGGAAAAGTATGCGTGAAGGACCGATTTTTTAGCATGGTTCTCATAGAAAGTCAGTTTTCAAATGCTTCTAAAAAAACCAAAACAATATTTGTTTAAAAGCGGGTTAGTGTATATATTTTGCCTCTATATACAAGGAATAAGTGCATCGAAGACACCAATTCGATCCGACGTGGTTTTGCGGTGCAATCACATTTTAAAGGTGTGTGCACACTATTGTGTCAATCCAATTTGGGGTGCAGTCAGCAATATAAGTTCAAGACCAACAATTGAAAAGGCCTTATCAACATTGCGTAAACAAACACATTTCCGTCGACTTAGGGCCTTCTCAGCTCCACCCACACATCTCAGCCTCACCAACACTAACAGAAAGCGCAAACATCAAGCTTTCTGTTAATGGTGGTGCGATGCGTGGGTGGATTTCAGAAGGCCCTAAGTTGATGGAAACGTGTTTATTTACGCAATGTTGACGAGGCCTGTTTCGTCTAGGGTTGTGTGGTGGAAGAGGGGGATCCAGGCGACGACGAAGAAGAACAACTTTGGATTTGAACTATTTATTTGCCATCGAGACAGACGGCGTGTCTGCTCGATGGGGAAACGATGAAACTTATAGCTAGGAACAAAATCACTGTCGCCTTTTATAGGCGACACACAGTACGGAGATGAAATGATAATTAAATTGTGGGCTTCGAGGCCGTGCGGTTAGCGGCGGCAGTCGTCTAGGCGTATCGTAAGCCTCGGAGTGTGGGTTCGATTCCCGCTCCAGTCGGTGGAAACTTTTCGTCAAACGAAAAATTCATCACTGGGCCACTGGGTGTTCTGTGTGTTGTCCGTTGTCTAATGTAAGTAATGTGTTCAGTCTGTGCAGCCTCTGGCTGAAGACGGTGTGAATTGTCTTTTAAATACAATTAAATCTATTGATACCGCGCGCAGTGCAGTACGCTGCATGCTACTCGCACGGTGCCTATCGAGTCGTCGGGCTGACAACGGGTTGAAGGAAACAATGCACAGCGTGGTTGAATGGAACGCACGCCGCTTGGATGTGATTGCAGAGCCAACGTTTGCGCTGCTGCCGGCGCGAGATACAACAAGGCCTTTTCAATTGTTGGTCTTGAGTTGTGCTAAAATAGAGCATGAAAAAATGATGTTGAGAACCCACATGAAAAAAAAATAAAGTTACACTTAAGACTTATATTTTTTTTTCATGTAATTATGTTCATTTTATAGGAACTTGGCTGTTGATAACATTTCTTACAAAGAGTTAAATTGTGAGACACCTTGGACGTTGACGGATTAACTGGTGATTACCAATCAAACACATTTTCACGTGAAACATCATTTGATTCTTATTGACTGATTAGATTTTTTATGTATTTTTTATTCTTCAATCATTTAACCTTATTTACAGCTCTTTTTTTGTCCACTAGTGCACTGCGTGAGCGATTCCAATTGGCAGCTGCACTTACACTTTATACAGGGCCCAAAATGTATTCCACATATTTCAATTATTTTAAATCGAACTGGATGCCTTTGCGCTGCTGTCACTTTTCTACCCTATCCATGGTAGAATGATGAACACGAGGATGTTGATGTGTGGCTCTTGTTCCGTTCCCAGTCCGATTGCAGGTCCATGATGAGTTGCCGTTAGCTGGTATCCAAGTTTCCGCGTCCGTTAGAGTATTTGCTCAGAAGAGAGTCAGGTATCAGCCGCTCTCGGGTGGAAGAACAACTGACGAAAAATTGTGTCAGGGCTTTGATCGAACCCATGACCATCCACTTATAAACTTATATACAAACTTTACCGGAATTTCATCGTAAAATTAATTTGATAAAAATCGCTCTATCAATGGTTGGTGTATGTAGACCGCCCTCTTTTGACTTCAGTCAGTTCCATGATGATATTTAAAATATATTATCAGCTCAAACTTCTTATCCTCGATTCTTCGTTGGTGACATGAATATTCCCACTAATTTGTCTAGTAATAACATTGTTGTCCGTTACAAAAGTCTGTTAGAATCCTATAACTGTGCTTGCTCAAATACGATTGTCACTTAGTAGAGCCATAAAGAAGAAGAAGAACTAATTTGAAAATCCGTACCAACTGCCAGTTTCCCTTGTAATGTCTACACTTTAGTCCATGCGTTTATTAGTATATTATTTAATTCTTTCAATTTAGTTATTTAGTCAATTTTCGGGATCCCTTCAAAGGAACATAGTTCCACTGGGATCTCCTTTTTGTAGCTTGTTAATTGCACGAAAATAAATTTAATGATATTCTTCATAAAGATTCATTTATGTTAATTATTAGATACGCTGTAATCAATTTCATAACATAAACTAATTGTGTTCATAAAAGAACATATTATTAACTATAACATTGACTTATACCATGTATAAGTTTTGTGTTATGGCTGAAAAGTATAACATTCTCCTAATATATTTTCTAAGGTTTGGTTTTGAAAACTTCCTCCACCACAAACAAACGGTGTCGTCGTCGTCAACGGAGGAAGCCATTGTGGCACTTTTTTGTCTTTTGTGAACCTGTAAAATCAGTTGTAAATCACGGTAGGTGTAATAATTAATTGATTAATAATCAAATTATTTGTATGCTTTAGCTCAATGAACTTTTATCATCGACAGAGTATCCCGGGAAATCGCTACACTGTCTGGAACAACGAAATATCGGTGCCAGCAGCTACATCATGGCCAATGGAAGCTGCCCGTCCAACAGAACCAAAAATCGGAACTCTATCAGGCGAATCCAAATGAAGGGAAGCAGCATCATGATGGACACCAGATCGGTTTTCAACTGCAATAACAACAGCTGCAACAGGCACTGCAAGCAATCTCACCCTGCAGGACATGTCCATTTTACCATCGCAATTCAACGAGGCATCTCTTCATTTGAAACAAACACCGTCTCCAAATCCTTCGACAGCGCTAACAGTCAGGAATCTTCCGTCGACTAGGTGCAGCCACTTCAACGGTGCTTCAACCGCTCGATCCGTACGAAAAGTGAAGCAACGGTGTTAACGACATCTCCAGCAACATCGTCGAAGCGGATCCTAGAAGGCCTCGATACACCAACGCAATCGAGATCACAATGTTTTGCCGTAGCTTTCTTCCAAGCGCGCTGATTGGTACCAAGATTAAATAAAACATCAATGTGCGAATTGAATTCAAAACTTATTATTACTATTACAAATTATTACAAAAAAAAAACAAAAAAGAAATAAAATATTCAGGATCTAAATCACAATATACGCTTATAAGCTTTATTAGATTTAACCAATAAACGCCATAACACGTCTAATAGCAGTTATTACAAAAAGTGAATGATATTCATAAGTTAAACTTATACTTTTTATTCATTGTGTGTTATGATTTATATTACACTCTCAAATTAGTTTTAAAAGGAAAACGAAATGGCAAAAATATATAACATATTCTTATACATTCAATATGGAAATTTTTCTTCGTGTGGGTAATTGTCATCACTTCCGTTCACACACCAATAATTTCGTTTAATTTTAAATGTTAAAGAATAAGATGAGTTCACTACCAGGGGGCTCAACGTAGAGGTTTTTGTGTGAGGGTGGGTGGTGGGTCATCTTAGAAAAAAAAATCCATCGCATGCTTGACGTACCTACTTTTGAAAAAAAAAAAAACCAGCCCCTCCCCCTTGCTACGCCAATAGCGAGAAGACTCAAATCGCTGGACGCACAACGGATCGAACGACAGACGGACGGGCGCGCATTCAGAAAATGTAAAGTGTTCAATCAAAATGGCGCTAGAGTGACTGCGCCGCCACCGCCGTGGAAGAAAGGTGAGCCCGGATCGATTGAGCTGAGTGAGGTACGGATGGGCGAAGGCGCACACGCGGACCAGCGCGGCGACGGACGACGTAGGGTCTGGAACCATTTGGGCAGGAGCACCTATTTTGGGCACTTGCTGCTATAACTCAGTCAATTTTCAACCGATTGACTTGAATTTTTGTACATGGCTAGATACTGTGCCTAGCTGATCGTGTTTCAAAAATCAAGTCAATCGGTTGAAAATTGACTGAGTTATAGCAGCAAGTGCCCAAAATAGGTGCTCCTGCCCAAATGGTCCCAGACCCTACCTAAAAGTTGAAAACGACCGCGCGCAATTTATGTAAAATTGGCGGCCGCTTGAAGCTCTCAATCATGCACCGGTTCGAAAGGTAGCGGCGACGGACGGTCAATCAGCAGTATAGTGGTCAGTTCGGGCATCGAGGTGACATTTTTGCTTAATTATCAGGAATTTTCGCCTCGTTGCCTTTCGATAGATTTAAACCAGTTGGCGCGCGGTGGCGGCGGCGAAGGTGGTGGCGTCGGACAACCGATACGTAATTTAGCCCGAAGTTGACAGGTAGCGGCGCTTTTGGAATTTTGCATTATGGCCAAAACCTTTGTGGATTGACATTCGGCTACAGCTCCGTTCGACGGAGAAGGTGGTGAAACTTGATTCGGACGGCTATTTAGGCTGCGCGTTGTCTGATTACACAAGTTTACAAAATAAAACGAAAGTCGTGAACTTCTGTCAACGACCAAAATTTTTGAAGCACAATTTAGTGCTGATTTCGAAACCGACCTTCAAAAAATTTTAAGTAGAACAGTTTTTGAGTTTTAGCTCAATATCGAGTATTGCAACTTTTCAAAATATGTAGTTTACTAAAATTCAAATATATTGCGTTTTGTTAAACCAATTTTAATTTTTTTTCCATAAATTAAAAGCTGAATACAATACCATTCGATCATCTGAATACAGGTTTTGCGTCAGATTGATGAAATTCAAGATATTGGCGAGTTTTAGGGACAATCTTCTTAAATTTTGGCAAAATTTCCAAAATTTTTTGACGAAATGTATTTTTTTCAATAAGAAAAAAACAACTTAAAAATTCTTTCTCGCCGTTTATTTGACAAATCATATGTAGGCGAGTTACAGTAAAAATTTCAGCTCAATCGGAGCATTGATTACGGAGAATGAGATGTGTGAAGTGAGCGACTTTGCTTAAAAATAGAACAAAAATCGATTTCAAATCAACAACCTTGTATGGAAAGTCGAAAAAAATTCTGCTCTACTGTATTTTTTTTCTTTCGCGTTTTCGAACTTAGGGCATGATTCTACACCAAAAACGATCATCAGCTTACCGAGTTCAAAAATGCTGTAAACTAGTGTTATGCGCGATAGGGTTTTGCAGCGGGTGAAGTGGTCGAACGGGTTCCATTCATCAAGGGGGTGGTGATAAATACACACAGCAAACTTTCCAAGAATGCACGCTGGAATTGCGCCATGTCTAGTTGGCTATGTTGATGGCTGGAAAATTAGCCACGGACCCTGCGAGAATCCGCTTGAGGGCTTGTACCCTGAAGAAAAAAGTGATTAATATGTTTTCAGCGCCAAATTCTGATGATCCGCCAGAAAGGCCCGATTCCATGAAGTCTGTCTCATTCTCGGGTTTATTTAACCCTCTCACTTCCTGCTTGCTGCAAAATAAAATTAATCGTAACAATACAGAAACATTGCACAGTGGGAAAAATCGACCCAAAAAACGGATCTTTTAACGCCGCTGGTTTTGGTACATGAAGTAGACCATTTCTGACGTAAAAAATTACGAGAAATCGATTGGTGCTAAATTCACTCAACGCAGGGCACGGGAAGTGGCCTATTTTGCCCCATTTTGCCCTTCTTTCATACAAAAAGTGAATCAAAATGTACTTTCCAACAACTAACACGACTGTAGAACGTTCAAAATAGCTGCAGGTGTAATTGCAAGTTAGTAGCAATCATAAGAATGCATAAGATATCCTTTTTAATGCTTATTTTGCCCCATATGCCCCAACAACTGCTGGATATTCACAATTTTTCCTAGCTATGAGTGGATTTTCAATGTTACTGATTTGAAGTTGATTTGTTTGGCATACACAAAAAGCGCTAGATCTATTGTCACCAGAATCATCTTCGGGAGTTGTCCGATTTGCCCCATTTTGCCCTATTTTCATGAAAAAATGAGATTTAAAATGTATTTATGAAAAATAAATACTGCTATTTAACGTTGAAATTAGTTTTAGGTGCAATTGGAAGCTAACAGTTATCATGCACATATATGAAAGATATTGTCCCTATTTTACCCTACATGCCCCTAAAACTGCTGGATAATAACAAATTTTATATGGTTTTGTTATGTTACTGGATGCAAAACATGAAGTCATGGATCATTTTTGATATATACAAATACGGTTTATCGATTTATACTAGAACCATTCTCGGGAATGGTATGAATAGCTGTCCATTTCACCCCAATTGGCCCTGATTTTTTGTCATGTGATGAATAAACTGATTTGCCCTGATTTTTTTTACCATCCTTTCAGTACCAAAAGTCCATCAATTCGCACATAAGCAAATGCGGGAAATCAATTCATACATGAGGTAACAACAAATCAGGGCAAATTGGGGTAAAATGGACAGCTATTTGTACCCTCCCAAGAATGGTTCTAAAGTCAATCGATAAACCGTATTTGAATATATAAAAAATGATCCAGGACTTCATGTATTGCAACCATTAACATTACAAAACAATACAAAAAATGTTATCATCCAGCAGATTTACACGCATGTAGGGTAAAACAAGGAAAATATATTTCATATATGCGTATGATCTCTGTTAGCCCTGGAAGGACCTAAAACTAATTTCAACGTCCCATAGCAGTATCTGTTTCTTATATATGCAATTTAAATCATTTTTCTAAAACAATAGGGCAATATGGGGTAAAGTGGGCAACTACTGAAGATGATTCTGGTAATAACAGATCTAGCGCTTTTTGTTCATGCAAAAAAAAGAAATTTAAATCAGTAACCTTAAAAATCCATTCATAATTATGTAAAATTCACAATTTCCAGCAGTTGTTGGGGCATATGGGGCAAAATAAGCATTTAAAAGGATCTTTCATATGTGTTTATGATTTACATTGACCTCAAATTACACCTGCTGCTAATTTCAACGATCTACAGTCGTGTTAGTTGTTGGAAAGTACATTTTAATTCACTTTTTGTATGAAAAAAGGGCAAAATGGGGTAAAATGGGCCACTTCCCGTGTCGTGCGGTGAATGAATTTAGCACCAATCGATTTCTCGTATTTTTTTACGTCAGAAATGATCAACTTCACGTACCGAAACCAGCGGCGTAAAAAGATCCGTTTTTGGGTCGATTTTTCCCACTGTGCATTGGTCCATATAGCGGATGCGGAAAACACGTGTTCAGCAAGACCGTGCTAAGGATGGCTGGGTTCGACTCCCAGATGGTCTGGGATTTTTTTCGTATTTTACCATGATTTTCTTCGGCGAAAAATATCTATCATTGGCAATCCAATTAATATTTTCAAACCAAATAGTTTCAAAGAGGTGCTTAAAACCACCATAAAGCCAAACTAATCTCAAGTGGATTTTATGGCGATTCACAAAGCTTTCTAATTGCTGTTTAAGAGCGGCAACATTCTTATAACACTGAGCTGAGAAGCAGACTCTATCACAGAGGCAATACTACATCAAGCAGAAGAAGAAGAAGAAGAAGAAGAAGATGGAGAAAAAGTAGAAGTATGACAAAACCATAACTAGTAAAAACAATTAGAAAATAATAACTTATCAATTTCGTATTCATTGCAGTAGTTTTGGAAGAAATTATTAGGACCTCTAAAATAAAGCTGACCATCACAACTTATTTTCACAACTCTTACAAAAAATACTGCCATCAAAGGGTTAACCAGTTCGGACCACATTATGTACACCAAAGCGTTCGCCGTTTATCAATGTCCGAAAAAAAAAGAACAACACAAACGAAAAAACGTAATATAAATACAAGAAACCTATATAAATCAGGCTTACTTCGAACATCAATCATCCGTCCGTCCGTCCGTCCGTCAGACCGTGCGTTCACTGGCACTGACTGGTCGGAACCTGGCGCAGCGATCCGTGGTCCACGCAACCGCCAACGGTTCAGGACGATCGGGAGAAAACGGCGACGACGACGATGCGAAGAATCGAAAAACTTATGGCGCAATCGCAGTTTGACGTGCGTTCATCGGAGTGAGTTTTGGGCCCCATCGAGCGCCTGCCTTTCCAATTCCGAAAAGTGCCTCCGGGGCATTTTTCGACTTTTTATTTTCATCTGTGCTTGCTCTTAACTGGGCTACTTACTATCAACGGACAGTGCGTCATTGTGCGTATTGTGGGTATATACTCATGATGGTCTGACTACGTTTCAAGATATAAGCTGTTTTATAGGCTCGAAAGTAGATCCTTTCCTCGAAAATTTCTATACTGAAGAATCGGCAATTTCTAGGATTTATCAATAACGCAAGGGGAATTAAAAAAAGGAAGAGAAATTAAAAAAAAAATCCTAAGTGGCGTACAAAAATATTTGGGGTTCCATACGACAAATCTTGCAAGGAGTGAGAGAAGTCAGTAAATCGCGACAAATTCCAAACATAATGAATTGACAGTCCTCTAGTCGATAGGCCAGAGGCTCCTGGTGAGTGGTGGTGCAATCTCTACAGAGAAATGGAAGAAGTCAATAGAAATATCGCTTGGTTGGTCACAGATCATGACGACAGCAAACAATCACCCAGGATGAAGAATTTTCACGTCGGTTCCCTGCACAAATATGGGCGCTTAGAACTGTTTTTTTTATATAAAAAATAAAGAGATCTTCAAAAAGAAACCAGGGAGATGGTTCTTCGGGTAGTGTAGGAAGCGTGATTTGCGAGGCTATGGCCGAACCACTTGAACCTCATTCAATCTGTTCCTCTTTCGCGGTACGCCCTTTGGGTTAAGACTTCGTGAAAGGCAAGTGTGGCTTCGTAGTCGTGCGGACAGTGTCATCAAGCATCCAGACGCATAGTGCTGAATAGCGTGAGTTCGATTCCCGCCGCAGCTGTCAAGAAAAGTTTACGACTGGATATCACTGGGCGTTGCATGCCAGTCCGTTGTTTACCCGACCAGAAGCTCCTAACAAAATTTTAACAAAATTATTAAAACCGTTGTTAAAAATAACTCAATTTGATATTATTTTGTTGTGAGGATTCGTATATGTGAATAACCATAACAAAATTGTAACAAAATTTGTTATTATTTTAAAAACAAAATTATAACAAAACTTGTATTATTTATTCAAACAGATGTATAACACCATTTGTTACATTGTGCATATTAAAATAATTGCCTATAACAAAATTTCGTAACAAATTTATTGTTGTATTCGCTACATTGTTTGTAACAAAATAATTTTATAATTTGTTAGGTTTTTTGTACTGGCGCGAAATAGTTTGATCATTTTTGTAATATTGACTACTCGAGCCAAAAGCCATAAAACAAAACTTATAGCATACATTTCGAACGCAACGCTAAAATCCTCATGTTTTAACACTGCCTCCTCTTCCGTAACGTTTTTTTGTATGAACGTCTTAAATTTTTGTATTATCCGTAACGCTCGGTTGTATTTTCCCCCTCCCTTGAGTGACGCGTAATTTGTTAAAAAAAAAAATGCATCAGAACTTTTTATCATTTAGTCACAAACAAACAGACGTCTCACTCTACTCACTTCTCATCGTTACCCTTTTTAACGGTTAGTTCAAATATTTTGTAGTTCGCAAATCGCTCGGTTACGGCGCTCGCATCGTTTTTGCTCCTGTTTGACGTTTGCTCACTACTGCCACCTACTGAGTAGTTTGCGTAACACAGCTAATCAGATTGGGCGATTAGGTTTTCGTGACGATGGTTTTTATCGCAAATTGTTCCAAGTAATACGTCTGTTTGTCTGTGATTTAGTTATTATCAGCCAAATTCTTCCCAAACCAGCAGTGCTTTGAAGCTACTACCGTTATGCGATATCATTACAGCTGGAAGGTGTATTAAAAAAAACTGTTGGGATATCACCATGGCTTGTCAGATGTTAACATTATTATCAATACAAACTGTAAGCTGTAACTGTAAACTGTAATATAGATGGAAATCAAATATTCAAATATCTTTTTTCTATTTTTTTTTTTTGGGTTCTTATATTGCACTCTAATCCAAAACCGGAATAGTTCCCGGATAATGTGCCAATCGAATAAGAAGCCTCACCAACAAAACAGCTGCTTTCATAGAGTACGCTTTGGTACTGTTGCAGCGCTTTGTAACGTTTTAAAGAACATTATTTCTGCTGGAAGCTGTGGCGAAGAACCTGTTGGCGCAACAGCACACTATTTGATAGATGATGTTGGGTAAGTTTTGTGGCACAATTGTAAAGTCTTGTCTGATGTTACACAACACAAGTAAGCATTGACAAAGTTAACCTTAGTTTTGTATTCTTACGCGATATATAGTCGGGTAAACAACGTGTAAAAAGGTTTGGAACTTTTTATCAGACCGTTTTCAAATTTTGGTAGGATGTCAAAGACACAGTA
The DNA here is from genome assembly GCF_035046485.1 of Aedes albopictus. NCBI lineage: Eukaryota > Metazoa > Arthropoda > Insecta > Diptera > Culicidae > Aedes > Aedes albopictus. Next base: position 415,370,543 of record NC_085138.1, read on the forward strand.
GACGTTCGATAACTGTAACATGTTTACGTTTCACTTAACGAACCAACATCCGATAACTGGAACGCCTGACAGTATCAACAAACCATCAACTGACGTTAAATGAACGTGACACATTTGTATATCCCAAAACAATCACTCACTTGATTACATAGACGAACAGTTTAAAGTTGTTCTATTTTCGCCAAAAAGTATACCAAGAAGTGAATGTTATTGGACATGGAGAAAGCAAAAGTGGAACTAATCATTATAACGTGGAATTTGTTTATTCTACTATTTTGTTTCAACCTTAGGGAGCATCTATTAAGTACGTCAGGCTAAAATTGGAAATTTTCAACCCTCCCTGCCTCCTTCAAACGTGACGATAAACTTAATGGATGACCCCTTATGTGATAGATTAAATTTCATTGCATAAAATTAAAAAAATGTGAAATATAACTAAATTATATCAACAGCTGTTATCATATCTGCATATGATATAATTGTGATAGATTAAAACAAAATCACTAACGACAAATCAAGTCTATTATATGTACGTCAACAAGTTCAATGTGACGTCATTGACCAATCCAAATTCCTGTGTGGTAGTGGTTTGTGTTCAGAATTCCCGTGTTAATCTATCTGTAAGAACTTTGTAAACATCTTTTGTTCTCACGTATATGGATAGGCTTGCATTAGGTTTCGTGAGACAATTTTTGGACAACTCAATACTACCCCGCTCGTGTGGGTCTGACAAACAAGGATTTGAATAAGGAAACTGGCAATACGTAGAACTAGTAAAGCTTCTATCACCGCTCTCTTCAAGTGTCGTGATGGCCTCATTGGCAAAGGCGTCAGATTGCTACCGATGGTAGGTGTCTTGGTTCAAATCCCGTTCGGATCTGAAAAATTTATAACGTACTGGAAGCTTTTTTTATGTCACCTACTCTTTCTAAAAATAGAATAACACACTTAAAAATATTTACCCAAAAATGAGTATAAAATTTAGTTTTTACCCTAAAAGATTGCCAAGGAATTATAACACAATTTGTTATAATTTTTTAAAAAGTTTTTTAAAAAGTTATTACTTTTTTGTTCTTTTCATATGGCTACTTTGTTAGAATTTCTGTTATTTTAACTACTAACGGTACATGTTTTATAACAACCCTTGTTATTAAAATTTATCGTAACAAAATAACACAGCTTGTTATAATTTTGTAATGTCCATCTAGTCGGGTAGTGTCGTGCTTCCTTCAAAGAGCAAATAGCTTACTGGAAGCATTGAACGTGCTCCTTTCTTTTTTTGCGAAGAACACTATTTTGTAGTTAGCCTTACACCAGCGGCGCTAGTTCATCTTCTTTCTCAGAATATGGATTTCTGCCTTTTACTGTCCAACAACAAACCAGCGGTCAAGACATCTCGACGGCGCAGAGAGCGATGCCAGCATCGACTCCAACATTATAGACAACAATCTTCGTTTCTCCGGTTTGTGCGTCATTCAACCGGACGATTTACTGTTAACCCACAGTATCCTTCAACGGAACCGTTTTCCACTAATATGTAAGGTACAAATGAATTGTTTTGTACCGTTCACTTTCCGTTTGGCACAGCCCTTGTAGGAGGATCAGTTTGTTCGCTTTGCCTGTTAGACGACCCGTTATTTTCGCTGTTTAAAGGGCTTGATCAGCTTGATCAGCTCAAGCTATCTCGACCTCAGCCACTTTTCAACTAACTGATCAAGTACGCCGTGGTCAACTCAACGCCCTCCATTGTTTCGACATTACCGCTTTGTGTAAACCCAACATCCAGTGGTAATCCGGGCCATAATACGCCGCATTCCATAGTACCGGTCTCAGCACTGAACCTTGGGGTACCCCCGCGCTAATGTGATAGCAATTGGTACTCTTCTTCTTCATCGGTGTCATAGAGATCACCCTGCCCCAGAAGTAGCTCTCTACGATTCAGCATAGTTTTTTTACGGGCTCCCATTTTGTTAACGGCGCTCGTAAATAGCAGCCCAGTTTACGTTGCTGAACGCGTTATCCAGATCTAGTGTGACAACCGCGCCATAACGGATTTACCCATATACTTCTGGTGCGCTAACTTGGCCATTTTGGTCCCTAACCTAATATCGTTCACCTTCGATCTCCCCTCCCAATCCAAATCCAACTGGTTGTTCAAAAGTCCGGAGCCTCTCGATATAGACTTCCTTCCTAGGGAATCAGAAAGAATATTCGTCTTTTCCGCACCTCCCAGGAAATTCTACTCGAAACAAGCACCTCAGCATAACCAGCCTGAACACATCAGATCAAGCTTCAATGGTCGTCTTGATAGCTATGGTCGGATACAATCTGGGTCCGGTGCCTTGTTCAACCTAAGCGATTTTGCTATAGAGGAATTCGAATGACCCCCAATTGTAGAGGTGCTAGGGGAGATGAAGATAAAATCGTTTGTTTACATTAAACATTCAATTTTTCGTCTTTAAAATTAACTATTATTTTGCCTTGGTAGTTGCTATTGGTAATGGCTTCAATTATCATCATTCTTGATGCCCACGCCGACAGACACCGGATTGGCCAGCTAACAAAAATCCGGAAGATCATCCGCCGGAGGCATAGCAAGAGCTCCTCAAATTTATCACATAAACGTACGAGTGGTTTGACGATGAGAACGAACGTCGGGAGCTGATAATATCGGACAGACAAAGGTTAGCAGCAGCGTACAATATTAGTGTAGATGAAATTGAAGTGTATCATGGTTAAAAACTGTTATTGTTATTGTATTTATAGTTATCGGCTCCGCAAAGTGTCATGCACAATTGAGCCTACCAAATAAATATACTGGATAATAAAAAAAATGCTCGAAAATACGTAAGTACCAGATCTAAGCGCATCTGAAACAGAATTAAATTTTATTTCCAAAAAATGCTCGTTTGATTTTCTACGATGCGGAATTCGATATGAAAAAGAGAAAAAAGTGCACTTTGCCTATGCTGCACCATGGCAAGTTTTGGCGAAGTGACTTTTTTCTTGGGTTGACGGCGACGTCGTCATAGCGACGTCCTCAAACCGTATACACGGAACTACAAATCAACCCAAATTTAAGTTGTTTTGACGCAATCCCGGTCTTCCGTGGAATAACTCAAATTTGCGTCAAACAGCTAAAGTGGTGAGTGAGTAGTTCTCGTTTGAGAGCGGCAAAAAAAAATTAACCCACTGGTAAGTTATTTTCACCCAACGGAGGCCTCAAATGACGCAAATTTGGGTTAACTCAAGAAAACCCAAATTTGGATTCTTCCACGGAGGAGCAGTGGATGCGTCGGTGCTTCTCTTTTTGTTTTCGACAACATTGCGGTGGGGCGAGGGAGAAAACAACCCAACTTTGAGTTAAAACTATAAGCAGTTTAGCCAAATTTGAGTTTTTAAAACTTATTCTTTGGGTTTTAATATTTTTCCGTGTACAAATAGGTCAACGGGACGCCTTACACACCAATATAAAAAGGACGATTTTCACGAAAATATTATTCAACAACGAATCTAGAAATTTTATTTGCACAAATTTCACTCTATCATGCACTCTATACTGTTTTATTTTTGTTTATTATGAACATTGCCATTATGAATTGAAAGGAAAAGTATCTCAACAATGCATATGCGCTTAAATTTCCTTGTTTTGAAGTGTAAAACATTTCGACATTCTTTTACTTACATTTGGGTACTTTATCATCAAAGTGCATATAAGTTCGCAGCGTCCAAAGTGAGCTGCAATCAGACTTTGTACATACATACATTTATTTGTTCAACATCATTAAGACAAGACATTAATCAACAATAGTACGCCACAATACTCGGTTTGTGGCTGCCGCTCTCCATCCTCGGTCGCGCCCAATGCTCGCAAAGTCACGCTCCATCTGGTTCGCCCATCGTGCTCTCTGCGCTCCATGCCTTCTTGTGCCTACCGGATCAGTTGCAAACACCAGCTTTGCACGGTTGTTGTCCGGCATTCTTGCAACATGCCCTGCCCACCGTATCCTTCCGGCTTTGGCCACCTTCTGGATGCTGGGTTCGCCGTAAAGTGCAGCGAGTTCGTGGTTCATTCTTCTCCGCCACACGCCGTTCTCCTGCACACCGCCGAAGATCGTTCTTAGCACGCGTCGCTCAAAAACTCCGAGTGCTTGTAGGTCCTCCTCGAGCATGGTCCATGTTTCGTGCCCGTAGAGGATCACCGGTCTTATTAGCGTTTTGTACATGGTGCATTTGGTGCGTGGGTGGATCTTTTTCGACTGCAGTTTCTTCTGGAGCCCGTAGTAGGCCCGACTTCCGCTGATGATGCGCCTCCGAATTTCATGGCTCACGTTGTTGTCAGCCGTCAGTAAGGATCCGAGGTAGACGAATTCCTCCGCCACCTCGAAAGTATCCCCGTCTATCGTAACATTCCTACCCAGACGGATCCGGTCGTTTTCGGTTCCGCCTACCAGCATGTACTTTGTTTTTGAGGCATTCACCACCAGTCCGACCTTTGCTGCTTCGCGTTTCAGGCGGGTATACAGTTCTGCCACCGTTCCAAATGTTCTAGCTATAATGTCCATGTCGTCCGCAAAGCACACAAATTGACCGGATTTTGTGAAAATCGTTCCCCGGCTGTTGAGCCCAGCTCTTCGCATCACACCTTCCAGAGTTGAAGAGTAGGCATGAGAGTCCATCACCTTGTCGCAGTCCCCGGCGAGATTCGAATGGACTGGATAGTTCACCCGAAACCCTTACGCAGTTTTGCACACCGTCCATCGTTGCTTTAATCAGTCTAGTCAGCTTCCCAGGAAAGCCGTTTTCGTCCGTGATTCTCCATAGCTCTGCGCGGTCGATACTGTCGAATGACGCTTTGAAGTCGATGAACAGGTGATGCGTTGGGACCTGGTATTCACGGCATTTCTGGAGGATTTGCCGTACGGTAAAGTTCTGGTCCGTTGTCGACCGGCCGTCGATGAAGCCGGCTTGATAACTTCCCACGAACTCATTTGTTTTAGGTGACAGACGACAAAAGATGATCTGGGATAGCACTTTGTAGGCAGCATTCAAAATAGTGATCGCCCTGAAGTTCTCACATTCCAAATGGTCGCCTTTTTTGTGAATGGGGCAAATTATCCCTTCCTTCCACTTCTCCGGTAGCTGTTCGGTTTCCCAGATCCTGACTATCAGCCAATGCAGACAGGTGGCCAACTTTTCTGGGCCCATCTTGATGAGTTCAGCTGCGACACCATCCTTACCAGCTGCTTTGTTGGTTTTGAGCTGGTGAATGGCATCTTTAACTTCCCTCAGCGTGGGAGTTGGTTCATTTCCGTCCTCCGCTGCACTGGCGTCGTCGTTTCTTCCGTTGCCGTGGGCTCCCGTGCCTACGTTCTCCACGCCGTTCAGGTGCTGACCGAAGTGCTGCTTCCACCTTTCGATCACCTCACGTCCGTCCGTCAAGAGGCCTCCGTCTTTATCCCTGCATATTTCGGCTCGCGGCACGAAGCCGTTGCGGGATGCGTTGAGCTTCTGATAGAACTTCCGTGTTTCTTGGGAACGGCACAACAGTTCCATTTCTTCACACTCCGCTTTTTCCAGGCAGCGCTTTTTCTTCCGAAAGAGGTGGGTCTGCTGTTTCCGCTTCTGTTTGTAACGTTCCACGTTCTGTCGAGTCCCTTGCTGCAGCATTATCGCCCTCGCTGCGTTTTTCTCCTCCAAAACCGTTCTGCACCCTTCGTCGAACCATCCGTTCCGTCGATTCCGTTCCACGTACCCGATGGTGCTCTCGGCTGCGTCGTTGATGGCTGCTTTTACTGTACTTCAGCAGTCCTCTATAGGGGGGTCTCATCGAGCTCACCCTCGTCTGGCAACGCGGCCTCGAGATTCTGCGCCAATGCTGAGGCGACATCCGGTTGCTTCAGTCGCTCTAGGTTGTACCGTGGCGGTCGCCGGTACCGTACATTGTTGATGACGGAGAGTTTTGGGCGCAGTTTGACCGTCGCCAGACAGTGGTCGGAATCGTGCCGTCCGTCAATCAGATCGTGGTCGATTTGAGGTTCCGTGGTGATCTCCTGGTGTAACGATAAAGGAGGCTGTGTTGGAAAAAGGCGGCGAAATCAATGAGTCGTAAGCCGTTTTCGTTCGTCTGCTGGTGGGCGCTGAACTTACCAATCGTCGGTCTGAATTCCTCCTCTTGGCCTACCTGAGCGTTCAGATCTCCTATGATGATCTTGAAGTCGTGGCTTGGGCAGCGATCGTACTCGCGTTCCAGCTGCGCGGAAAATGTGTCCTTGTCATCATCAGTATTTCCGGAGTGTGGGCTGTGCACGTTTATTTAGCTGAAGTTGAAGAATCGGCCCTTGATCCTCAACCTGCACATTCTTTCGTCGATCGGCCACCAACCGATCACGCGCCTCTGCATATCACCCATCACGATGAAAGCTGTTCCCAGCTCGCGTGCGTTGCCGCAGCTCTGGTAGATGGTATGATTACCTCTAAACGTTCGCACCATGGATCTTGTCCAACACACCTCCTGCAGCGCTACGATGCCGAACCCGCGGTCCTTCAGTAGATCGGCGAGTATGCGGGTGCTCCCAATGAAGTTGAGAGATCGGCAGTTCCACGTACCGAGTTTCCAATCGCAAGTCCTTTTTGTTCGCTGTCGTTGCCGTTGGTCTCGGTTCAGTTCTGTTGCTGATTTTCCGTTACATTATTTTTTTTTACGGCTGGCTCGTAGGGCCTGACACCAACCCCCTACTTTCCGGAGGACCATAGTGCACAGTTGAGCTTAGAGTCCTTCCCTGGCACTCGGACGTAGATCAGCCGCCCCTAACATGGGGATCAGACGCTGTTGTGAGCCGCTCCACCTGGAGAACAGACGCTCAGGTTTGCCGTAGCAAACCCCCCCTTCCCTGTCAGCCTATGACCAAAGTTCCCACCGGGGTTTGTTATCCGATCTTACCTAAGGTTGCTTATAGTTTCTGGCCGGTACCACGAGGAGGAAGGGATAGGAGTTGCTGGGCAGAGACTAGTGAATCACAATGGGATCTGAATTGCGCAGCATACCCAGCCTTTACCGTGCCAAAACTCGCGTTGTACAAGACTCTGATTCTTCCGGTCGCTTAATATGGCCATGAATCGTGGACGTTGAGAGAAGCTGATCGGAGAGCCTTTGGAGTCTTCGAACGTAAAGTGCTGCGAACAATACTCGGATGGATGGATATAGTGGATGGATATAGTGAAAGCGTGAAGCGAACAAAACACGGCAGGCTGCGGTGGGCTTGGTACGTAGCTGGAGGAACGACAAGCTAAAACCATATTCAGCAGAGAACCAGGAAGTGGCCGTCGGCTTCGTAGTAGGCCGCGCACACGTTGGCTTTTTGCAGTTGAGGACCTAAGGGCTCTAAATGTTCAGGAGACTGGAGGCGATTGGCCTAGGACCGCGACCAGTGGAGGCGAATGCTACATTCAGCGTAGACTCACCGCTACGAGTTGTAGCCCATCAAGTATCGAGTAAGTGCTTTGCTGCTTTACGATATTGCAAACTGGTGTACATCAGTGGAGAATATTTAACGGCTGCAGGTCTTAATGAATAGATGCCAGCGATAGTGGTGACCTCACAACTGGATCTCTGAAACGGATCGAAATCAACAAGCAAATATTTTTCGTTATTATTTGTGTTTTATAAGCCATTTTTTATTCTTTCCATACTTACTTCGGACTGTGTAATATTTTCAATTTTCAATTTTCTTTCCATTAAAAAAAAACTTCAAAAGAACTAATCAAACACATTCTTTCCTCCATATTCTTGGAATGCCCTTCACATGCTACTTCAGCAGCGACAACAATAAGCATGATCGCTGTCCTCCTCTTCAACTCGGGCTCGGGATGCATTATTATGAAAATAATCGACTGCTACTGGGCTTCACACCTCCGCCCGCAGAGCTGCGGTGGGCTCCTTCCTGTGTCGTCGTCATCATCAGCAGCGCTCAGTGGCGGCGGCCATAACCATAACCCACGCATCCCGTTCGTCGTCGACGGTCGATGATATTGTAGTACACCACGTTCGCCTGATTGGGTTGGTTATGGGCCCATCCCGGCCGGAGCATACATTTTTATGTAGAGGCCTACGTGCTTGAGCTGCCGTTCCCTCGAATTCGGGTTGACTTGACACGCAGCGCGCTCTCGGCATATTTGGGATGCGCATCGAGTCGAGTGCATTTAAATATTATTACAACCATTATGTGTGCGGATGGCGAGGCGGCTACCGGAATGCGCGTTCGCTTCGTGGTGTCGCGTCCAGTTTGGGCCTAGTTCGTGGGTTTCGGGGCTAACTACATATCACCACCGCCGGCCGCAGCAGCATAGACCACTCGAACGTGAAACGAGGCAGACAGTGAGGCGACGGACACCCTGCGTGAAATGGTTAATAATGTGGGATCGGTGGTTGATGGTGATCACTGCTGCTGCTGCTGATCGTGTGTCGGATGGATTTCGGTTTGGTCTTTTTCCGGAGTATTTTTGGAATGCACACTTCACTGGAAGTGGTAGATACTATGGGTGAGACGTGGGACCTCGTTTTCCGGGCGCTAATAATGTGCGTTGGCCGATCGTGTGTGGGTTCTGCTTCCGGTGGTGAACGGTCAGAAGTGGCTGGAATTATCAATGAATTCTAAAATGGGCTATGATCAACGATTTATCTTCTAATCTTATTGATATTCATGCACCTGAACTTTATAATGAACGTATTGTTGATCAGATCTAAACATGAGCATGAGCATTAGAATGGACCATCCGTCATATGAGGCAACTTGATCAGATTCGATTAGTTCAGAACTTTCGGGTCCAATTTGAGGTCCCAAAAAACTATGCAAAATTTGAGCTCCATCGATTTTGTCTACATTTCGGGAGGATACGCCTTGTCTAAGGATTTTTGGGAATTTGCGTGTGTTCTACTAAGTTGTTTTTTATGATGAAATACATCTCCTTCTGCATCTTTTTCTTGTTTTCGGAATAACGCCGCAACTGCAACAGAGCCTGCATCTCCTGGAAGTTTTTTACAAATAAATATTTCTGGTAGATATTCCTCATGCAATTTAAGTAGACTCCTAAAAAAATGGTTGTAATTCTTTCAGGGATTTCTACAAAGATTCTTTCACAAGTTTTTCCTGGAATTTTGCCAGTGAATTTAGTTGGCGATCCATTTGAAAATGTTTCAAGAATTATTTCAGGGACTGTTCCAGGAATGCTGCTAGAATTTATTCCGGAATTTCTGGTGGAATCCTCCAGCAAGTTTTTGTTTTGTCTTTATTTACGAGGTATTCAGCTTGAGAGCTGGTTCGCCTTTTGAGAAATAGTGAAACTTAAATTTTGTTGAACAAATTTACATCTTTTAGAAATTGTAGTAATTTTAGCTCGTCTTCTTCAGTATTGCTTAAAATATCCCTGATTGTAGTCCGTAGGTTTAATTTTGAACGCGCATCCGCATATTGTTGGCAATCTACCAGTATGTGATGTACACCAGAAAGTATTGTTGTAAATTCTCCAGGAATTCTTGGAGGACTCCCAAGAGCAATTCCTGCAGAAATTCCAGCAAAAATTTCTGAAGAATTCCATGAACAACCAAATCTCCACTAAGATAATGAATTAGGTCTGCCTAAATAGAAGTTTAACCTAAATGGATTTCAAGGCTTCAAAGATAAAGGGCCTGTGATTAGAAGATTTAAAAGAGGAGTCATAAGAGGATTCAGAGGGGTTTCAAGGGAGTTTTCAGTATAGGGGGCGAGGTTTCAGAGGCGTTACATGGGGTCCAAAAGAGTTTCAGGGATTTCCAAGCCATTTCAGGATATTTCAGAGGATTCCGGAGGCGTTACAGGGGCGTTTAGGAGGTTTCGGAGGTTTTAGATGCGTTACAAGGGATCCGCGGGGGTTTCAGGGGGTTTTCGGTGGCATTTCAGGTCATTCCAGAAGATTTTTAGGAGATTCCTGAGGCGTTACATATTTTTTGTGGGATTGTGGAGAGACTCTTGTGCGTTACAGGACCATTCTATGGATTTTGATGATTCTCAGATGCATTACATGAGGTCCGATGGGATTTCAAGGGGTTTTCGGAGTCATTTCAGAAAGTTAAAGAGAATTTTGAACGAGTTTTGGAGGCGTTACAGGGTCATTTTAGGGGGTTTTGGAGGGTTTCAAGTGGGGTTCGATGATGCTTCAGGAGGTCGCAGTCGTTTCAGGAAGTTTCAGAGGATTTTCAGGAGGTTCCGGAAGCGTTACAGGGTTGATTACGATGATTTCGGAGGGTTTTAGATGTGTTACATGGATTCTGAGGAGGTTTTTACAGTATTTGAAAATACATTTTAGATTACCGCTCTCAGGTGAACTTCTGGGGGATTTCAGAGGCGTTTTAAAGCGCTTCATAAACGTTTCAGGTGGTTTCAGGCGAATCTCTTTATGACGTTACCGATTCTTTTTGCTTATAGATCAAATAACCGATACTTAATGATGTTTATGGGGATTCTCAAACAAACATTGAACACCTACTTCGACAGCACATAGTTGCATGATGCTGTACAGTGTTCGTGCATGGATTTCATTCAACCACACAAGTTATGGAGATAGATTCAATGAATCACGCTTGAGAAAGTTTTTAGGAAACCTGAAATAGTCCCATTCACCCCCCTCTCATCTTTATTGCCTATATCCGACCTTAATATAACTTAACTCTCCTCGCTACTTCTTACCCTTAAACTAACTTTATCTTTAATTATAAGTATTCCAACTGTTTCGAATGCAAGCAAATTCCATTTAGGTAACGTTACCTAAAGATGGCCCTTCAATAGATTTTACCTCGGATTTTGACGGCTACTCAGTCTTGATAAATCAAAACGAGTTGTTATCTAACAATTCGTTTGATTTAACAAGACTGCGTAGCCCTCAAAATCCGAGTTGCACAGAATACAGTCGATTCTTCCCCATATAGATTTTACCTGTATGTAATGGATTCTACCTAAACGGTAGTTTTAGTGTAAGAATTTCTGATGAAATCCTACCAGGAACTTCTACTGATATTCCAAGGGAAACTCCTGAAGGAGCTGTTCAAAACCGCGTAGACCAAAGTATGACGTTATCAGATCCGCCCCCTCTTCCATTGTAGACTTTGACAAGAATTTGTACTTGATAATTTGTATAGCGCAAGCACTGTGGCCAGAAACACGCTCCCCTTCCACTCCCCGTGGGATTCTACTAGATGTTCTTCCTGTGTTTGATCCAGGGATTTAAAATAACATTATAATCCACCCAGTGATTTCTCTAAGCATTGCTCAAGAAAGTGCTCCCGGAACTTGTAACGTTTTGACGTTTTTATTCTATTTAACCTTCCAGGACGCACGCCATCAAGCAACCGAAACTGCACCGCGCTCGCGCTGTATACGAAAAGCGAGGTTTTGTGTAGTGTTGTACTTTTTACAACAGCGCGCGTGCTGAAGGGTTAAGTAAAATAAAGTTTTGAATTCAGTTAAATTAAATTATTATTTTATTTGAATATTTCGATTTTGATTTTAGAGTTCGTTTTCAATATATTTTATTATATTTCATGATTATTTTAGTTAATTTGTAGCTTAATGTTTGAATTTGGATTATTTTCTTAGATGCTGGGTCATTAGGCCGAATGGTCGTTAGGCCGAATGGTCATCAGGACGAATTGAAAGTTAGCCATTGTTTTTACCCTTTTCCAACATTTTTTGCCAAAAACTACTTTAACAATGAAACTAGAAAGAATAGCCTATATTTAAAAGAAGGAAAAATTCATGGGTAAAATATCAGTAGATTCAGCATCAATAAAGTATCGTTGTCACACGATACACACATGCAAAATGGTCATTTGCAGAGGAAGCTCTCAGTTAATAACTGTGGAAGTGTTCATAGAACACTAAGCTGAGAAGCAGGCTTTGTCTCAGTGGGGACGTAACGGCAAGAAGAAGACCCAATGACCATTCACAGTTAAACAGACGCTCGGAGATCGGTAATGAAATTCACCGGAGTTGATCGGTAATTCTGAAAATAGCTGAACTTTCGGTAAATTTCTGCAGATTTACCGAAAAATGTAAACAAAATCACAGAATTTCGGTGATTGAAACCTTATTTACCGACTACGGTGATATTTTTTACCGAAATCATCTGTAAAAGAGCTCCAACACCGAAATCGGTGAAAAAGTACCGAACGTTCAGTATTTTGTGCTTTGAATTACTGACGCTTCGGTAATCTGTTGGAAACGTCAAAATGATTGAGTGTCGAGCTAGTGCAACAAGAGTTAAGAGGTTTTCATATGATTCTCCCTGTGGATTTATTAGTTAAGTTTGTTCGAGCGCACGATTTAGGATTTGGATAGCGTATTATTCCAACGACTGCCGAAAGAAAACAGGTAGGTTAGCCAAATAGCTCACTATCACATTTTCAAATAATTAATTTTCATTTCATTTCAGTCGCCAATAGCACGGCCCGAAAACCCACTCGGAAGCCACAACACGGTTTGATTCCAGAATGCAGCAGAAGAGTAATGTTTATTCCATGATGTTCCAAGATGTTGTAATAAATGTAGCAAGAAAAACTGTTTCGACTCCTTTTTTCCAACGAAAACAAAAAAAAAGTAAATGAAAAGAAAAGAAGAAAACGAAAGGTAAATGGGACCGTTTACAGTTCTTTCGGTAAGCGTTACCGACTAATCGGTAAATTTGACAGTTGGGATCCATGGCTCAGTTTACGGATCGTTCGGTAATTCGTTTCATTACCGAACAGATTACCGAACAGTCAGCTGTTGAGATTTCGGTAAACGGTTTACCGAAGTCGGTGATCTGATCTAAGTGTGTTCGGCCTAATGACCTTCGGCCGAATGGCCTGACACCATTTTCTTATACGTTTGACTTCTTTTCAATAAAATCACTCACTATGTTATTATGTTTATTCCGTTTTGTTAGTTGTTTTCTTTCTGTTTTCCTTAAGATTTAGTAGCGTTTAGAAGTTTTAGAGTTTGGGTTTCGTCTTTTAAGAAGTTTTGCCGATTTTCCGTTAACCGTTACAAAATCCTCTGAGATATTAGTCTCCTACAAAAGTCGGGCAAACCTAACACGACCGGTGGTCTCTCTTCACGAGAGTGGCGCATAAGCCACCGTGCTTAAATAAATCTCTTGAGAAAGTTAGCGAACGATTACAAACTCCGGCATTGCCTACTGGAATATTCCAGATTTTTTTTCTTATAACTCCTCACGGAATATCTCCGTGGATTTCACCACAAGCTTCTTTAGGAATTCCAATGAGAATGCCCGCTTGTATTCCTGCACAAATTTAAAATGTGATTTCTACAGAGATTTAAGAGACGAACCAGCCAAGGGCTGAAAGTCTCTAAAATAAAGATAAATCAATCAATCAATTCTACAGAGATTCCTTAAAGGATTCCTCCAAAAACTACTCCTGCGGTTAATTCAGGGGTTTTCAACGAATCTTTCAAGAAACTCATCACGGGATTTCTCTAGAGATTTTTTCCGTGGATTGCTTCAGGAATTCATCTACGAATACCTCTAGAAATTCTCGTTAGGAATTTTGCAGGTGTTTTTTTTTTTGGCAATGCCTCCAGAAATTTATCCAGAGATGAAATCTAGGGATTTCTTCAGAAAATTCCTTCAAAAATCTTCCAGTACTCCCTCTTAGTATTCCTACGGGCAATTATTTTGATATTTTTAGAAAATCTTGTAAAAATTGCTTTAAAACTGCTACTTGAATTCCTCCATATATTTCTGGTGGAAATTCTTCTGGATGTAAGTAGGGTAATTGATCCGATCATAGAGGAGTTAAGCACTGGGTTCATGCATAAACCACAATTGTATCGTCCCAAGCAAACTTTTTACATGGATTGAATTGAAAATAGTAAAATCTATCCTTTATCTACGGGAAAATAACGAAATATAGCCACTTTAAGGTTGTTATGAGCATTTTATTCGTTTTTATCTGAAAGAACATTGTGTTCCTAATGTTGCGGTATCCCATTGAAATAATATGGGATACCGTAACATTAGGAACACTACCGCAAACATAAAGCCTGTCCACGTTAAATTTCGGACACCAAGTCGTTGGTATCACAAGCAGTCCAAAAAAGTGGCAAAATATGCAAATGTTGGTGCTTCCTGATTAATTTAATCCTTAATCTAGAAGAAAAGCTTTAGTTCATTCAAATCGGTTGATGTGCGGTAAGGTTATGACGTTTTGAAAAAAAGTGATGAAAATGGATTTTGTAAAAATGCGATAAAAATATAAGAAAGTGTGGTCCTGTATCATCAAAAATAAATTATATTGTACCACCAAAAATTCCTGAAATGGGTTTATTTTGAAGTACTAGTCCTGTCGAATTTCTTACGAGTTAAAGGATGTTTGTTTTTACAACCAGAATCAAGATTGTTATTAGTGTCGGCACGTTAAGGATGATAAAGAAATCGGTTTTTCGTATGCCTCTTAAACCAGAGATGGTATGGCAAGAATATACATTTCTAGGACCAAAAATTGCCACCTTGAAGAAGCACTAGCCTTCCTGTACCGAACCATCCCAAGTAACACAGAAAACATCTTTGAGAATAAACATTAAAAAAGACGTTGTAGTATAGTACTATAATCGTATTTGTACACATATTAGGTTGAAATCATGTTTTAACTCTGTTTGGCAATAACAAGTTACTGAAAAATATTATCATCCTCACTACAAGTAAAAATAACGTAAATTTAACGTTGGTTACACAAGATATTTATATCACCGTCTTCCTTCAATTGAAGATGTTTTGTATAACATCAGCAGCACATAGTTATAACCTTTGAGATCAAACATGTTATGAAAGCGTTGTTTTTACGTACTAAATACGTTAATGTACAACATTATTAGTTTGCTATCTCTTCTCACTGATTTGATCATTATTTAAAAAACATCTCTTTCACTTAAAAATACAAGGCAATCCAAATACGATAGCAACTTTAATTTTATGGTTTGTGGATTGATCCTGCTACAAGTATGCTAAACGAGGTAACCAATGGGTATGTTAATAGTCTCTAAAAACTTGGCGCAGACCAATCAGCAGATCACAGTCACCATGGCTCGAAAGATGGACGCCACCATTCAACTTTATTTATGTACATGGTAGGCCTCCCGTTATCTAAAAATCACTGGGGATAATTACCTGGTGGCTTAATCTCCCTTACCAGCACAGTTTTTACACTATTTTTATCCCGTGAAGCAAACGAAAACAATTAATTGGTATTTGTTCTAGGAAACGCACTCTAACTTTGTTATTGTTATACCTATGTTCAAAAAAAAATGGCATCGTCGTATGCAATTGAGTAGTAGATGTTCAAAATACGTTGCTATGATGTTTTTTCAATGTATTTCATTCGACTCAAGTGGTATTCGACAAACATGTTATTAAGATGTATAGCAGTCGTAATTTAAACGTATTTCTAAAATTTTGAGCTCTTCCGTATATCAGGCCAGACCAATTACAGTGCCTGCTAAAAAGTTTCACACTATCATTTATATATATGGCCGTTAATTCATCTACTGATGTTTCTGCCAATAATTATCCATCTGGAACAGTTTATATATGTAATGAAATAATATAATTTCCTTATTGATAACGAAGACAAATTCTACAGTCTAGAAGAACATCATTAATACATCATAATTTAAAATAACATCCCAAAACATTCTGACGGTACTTTGGCAAGAAGCCACCATGTTGCATATCTGAAAATTTGTTTGAAAATCTCTTACAAACCACAGAAATGTCAAAAAACTTCCCTTCTTATTTCTTTCCGATGGAAAGCGAATGAATTTATTAAGAGGAAAAGTTCTCATTTCACCATAAATTTTGAACGGCACATGAAATTAAGTCATAGTGCCCAAACATCGAGATGGTAAATTACAAACGATGTGTAAGACCTGAAAATTATTTTGAGACATCACTTAATACTGCATTTATAATAGATGCCATATTGATTTGCTGTGCGTGGTTGATGAATATTAATTTCGTGCCAGCAATAAGTAAGTTGTTAAGAAGTTGCTGAGAACATATTCGATACATAATTTTATGTTATAATGATGTATTGAAAACCATCTTCAGTAACATCAAAGATGTTTTGTAAGCCGCCATTTTTTGCGCTTTTTCGGTTATATAAGTGTATGAAAATACGTTTTCCATATTTGAAACAAAACATGGACGTTTGTATGAAACATGTATTATATACAGTATTATAACAAATTGTGTTACTTGGGATGTTCATGTTTTGCTTTATCGCTGTAAGTTTTCAAAAAATCATCGAATCACGTCAATCTATTGTATAATAAGTGAAAAAGTTCAAATTTCATTAAATTTGTATTGTTCATAATAATACTGAATTGATGATTGTTTAAACTCCTTCGATTGGAATCAAAAGTACAAGCTTTGAGAAACATTCAAGAACAAAAAACATGCCAGAAAACGCATACTTGTGAGAAAAAGCAATGCAATTTGGAAAATAGGGCCCTTAAATTTGATATTTCGATCGCATCACTATAATGTCTCTACTGATGCCATAAACTAAAGCTATACCCAATGTACATTTCTCAATTTCCCCTTGACCATAACATCATGTTTCAGTGATATTTTGTATGAAGTTGGTTACACCGTTTTCGAGATTCCGCAGCTTTTAGGTGTCCGAAATTTAACGTGGACAGGCTTTATTAAGGAAAATATTTAAAAAAAATAGGTTTTCGAGCAAATCTTAAGAAAACAAATTGTGCAATCTCATAATTTAAGCACAATACATCAATTAAAAATACCTTTTGGTAACATTTCAGTCGAAAAAGTGCTAAATTGCCATTACCGCAACATTAGGTACTACCACAACGATGGGAACAATTACCCTAAGTATCTGTAAGTAAAAAGAAATCGTGTTATGTACTGTTCCTTTGAATTCCACTAAGATTTTGCATCCTTTGACAGATACGTATTTCGACCTCAACAATAAGGTCGTCTTCAGTGTCTTGTACTTGACTCGACTCGACTCGAGAGTCGAGTCAAGTACAAGATACTGAAGACGACCTTCAGTAGGTCGGCTCTAGAGGCACGTTCTCCTCCATTTGGGAAATTTGTGCCATCGCCATGAACACGAGCCTATTCATCATTTACCTGACGGAGAAGGGAAGGAAAAAGGATAGGAGATGGGAAAGGACAGGTAAGGGAATAGGATCGTCATACTCGCAAAAGCGTACCACAATGGGTTCACATAGCGTCCTGAAAAGGACACTGTAATAACGCATAAGCGTGCCACAATGGGTTCGAACAGCGCCCTGAGAAGGGCACTGTGATAATGCATAAAGCGTAAAGAGAGCCTATAGCTCTTTACCACAGCGGGTCAAGAACAACAGAACGTCCTGAAGATTCAGGTTTCTGAAGTCAGTTTCACTTAATAAGTGTTTCCCGAGTACTCGGAAACGCAATTGCGCAAAAGCTGGACAGTTACATATTAAATGATACGAAGTTCCATAATCGGATTCACAGCTATCACATGCAAATGAATCAGCTTGCTGAATATTCGCCATGTGATAACTGAGTCGGCAGTGGCCAGTCAATGCTTTGACCAGCATGCTGCAATTCTGCTTTGACAGACTTGTTAGATACTTTGCCACCCCTAGAGATGGCTCAGTACAATACAATTTTGTTTGACGACATGACTCCAAACTATTCCAGTATTGTTTGTGCTGAGTGGCAGCCCAGGTGTCAATCTGAAGCTTCACCCAACACTTGGATACCGGAATAGCTGGCTCAGGGCCAATGAAGTCATGTGATGCTCCAGTGCGAGCTAACTCATCAGCCAATTCATTTCCAGCGATGGAAGAATGGCCAGGTACCCATACAAGGTGAACAGCGTTTGCTGAATTCAGCTCCTCAATTTGAGTTCGACAAGCGATAACTATCTTCGACCTGGAGTTGGCCGAAGCAAGTGCTTTAATAGCAGCCTGGCTATCTGAACAGAAGTATATTACTTTGCCCATTACGTGCTGCTGAAGTGCTGATTGCACTCCGCACATAAGAGCAAAGATTTCGGCCTGAAAAACGGTGCAGTGTCTGCCAAGTGAATAAGACTGATACAGCCTTAGCTCACGAGAATAAACACCAGCACCTGCTCGACCTTCTAGAAGGGAGCCATCAGTGTAACATACGATGCCGTCTGAAATACTTCTCTCCAGATAACCAGATGTCCACTCTTCCCGGGAAGGGAATTTCGTGGAAAATGTCCTATATGGAAAATTACAAGCAATTGTAAGATCACTTGGAGCAAGGACAACTTTGTCCCAATTCACCAAAAGTGGAAACAACGAGGTGTGTGTTGAACTGCGGTTCACAGGAGTTTCCTCTAGTAAACCGAGTACCCATAGACGGTAAGTGCAAGAAAGTGCTTCTTGTTTGAGATGAATGTGTAGTGGGACAACGTCAAAGAGAACTTCGAGCGCTGCCGTGGGAGTTGAAGAGAACGCTCCAGACATCGCCATTAAGCACATCCTTTGGAGATGGCCTAACTTTGATTGGACCGTTCTCACTTCGCCCTTTTGCCACCACACAAGACATCCATAGGCCAATATTGGCCGAACAACAGTTGTGTAGATCCATTTGATATACTTGGGTTTTAGACCCCAAGTTGTACCAAAGGTTCGCCGGCATTGCCCGAAGGCCATACAAGCTTTCTTGATTCTGAACTCAACATGAGGTGTCCAGGAAAGCTTGGAATCAAGAATGACTCCAACATACTTTACCTGTTCAGTCACATTGATTTCAGAATCAAAGAGACGTAAAGTTCGAACACCATTACGGTTTCGCTTTTCCGTGAAAAGAACAATAGATGTTTTACTCGGATTTACCGAAAGGCCATATTGGCGACACCAACCCTCAACTACCTGAAGAGCGTTTTGCATCAGGTCGAAAAGGGTGCTGATGCACATACCGACTAACAATGTTAGGTAGTCGTCGGCAAAACCATAAGTAGGAAAACCGCTATTATTGAGTTGCCTCAATAGCGTATCTGCTACGAGATTCCATAAAAGTGGTGATAAGACTCCCCCTTGGGGGCATCCACAAACACTCAATTTCCTAATCGCCGCTTGACGCAATGTCGAGAAGAGATGTCGGTTTTTGAGCATTTGGTGAATCCAATTGGAAATCATTGGAGATATACCATGACCCCGTGCGGCTTCCAATATGGCATCGAAAGGCACGTTGTCAAAGGCACCCTCGATATCTAAGAAAACACCCAAGCAGGATTGCTTTTGAGCGAATGCCTTCTCGATATCGTAAACAACTTTGTGTAAAAGAGTCACAGTGGACTTTCCAGATTGGTAAGCATGTTGGTTCACATGAAGAGGCACATTGGCCAGATAAACATCACGGATGTGATGATCCACAATGCGTTCTAAGCATTTCAGAAGAAAAGAGGTCAAACTGATAGGTCTGAAGCTCTTTGCTTCTTCATACGACGCGCGACCCACTTTCGGAATAAACTTCACAGTAATATCCCGCCAGGATTTGGGAATATACCCTGTAGCAAAACTGCAAACAAGTAGTTGTTTCAAAACATGTTTGAACTGATCAAATCCCTTCTGAAGCAAAATAGGATAAATCCCATCTGCCCCAGGAGATTTGAAAGGAGCAAAGCTATTAAGTGCCCATTCAATCGATTCTAAAGTTATGATACTCCGAGCCGAAGCTAAAGAATCATAACTACAAGAAAAGACATCAGGTTCATCCGAAGATGTAATATCCACACATCCGGGGAAGTGTGTACTGAATAAACATTCTAAAACTTCCTCATCAGAGGAAGTGAAATCACCATTTGGCAAACGAAGTTCGTTCACTTGAAAATCCTTAGATTTTGCAAGGATTTTGTTCAATCGACTGGCTTCACTCAGACTGGAAACATTTGTACAAAGGTTTTTCCAGCCGGATCGTTCAGCAGACCGAAGAGCTTTCTGGTAGGCCTTGCGAGCCGACCTGAAAGCCTCCGATCCAGCCGAACGTCGTCTGTTCCAACTCTTTCTACATTGTTTCCTGAGCTTCGCCAGATCGGAGTTCCACCAAGGGGTTCCTCTTGTGGTCTTCACAGACCGCAGAGGGCAGGCTTCTTCAAAAGCTTCCATGATGAAGGCCGTTGTAGTATCAACGGCATCATCTAAATCACTTGGAGTGTCAATTGATGGTGAGTATCCATGAAATTTGGCTGCAACCAAATCGGTAAAGAGATCCCAGTTGGTTGACCGGGGATTCCTGAAACGCAAAGTTTGCGAAGTAAAATTCACATGTTCAAACAAGATGTAACGATGATCAGATAAAGATTCTTCATCTGACACATGCCAATTGGTCAGCTCATGACTAATTCTGCTAGAGCAAAGCGTTATGTCTAACACTTCCTCTCTACCAGATACCATGAAGGTTGGGCGGTTGCCTATGTTAAGTAATCCAAGATCTGTACTACTCAAGTATTCCATCAAACTGGAGCCTCTCAAATTGATGTCTGAGCTGCCCCAGATTATATGGTGAGCATTAGCATCACTACCAACAATTAGCGGAAGGCCTTTTGAAGTGCAGTATGCAATGACTTGCTTGAAAGCATCCGTAGGGGATGGTTCATCATGCGGTAAATAAACCGAACAATAAACGTATTTCCTGTTGAGGTTTCCAACAGATACATCTATTATGATAGCACATATATCTCTGGTAGTTAGTTCAGAGATGAGTGTAGCAACGATTGCGTTGTTGACAAGCACACATGCTCGAGGCATGACACGTGAGTTTGCCATTTCATTTTTACTGAAAGTAGCAAACACCGGATTCACAAGGTTTCCTAAATAGAAATTCCCCTTACGAAAGTAAGGTTCTTGGACTAACGCCACTTGGGCTGTACCATTTTGCATAAGTCTACAAAGATTGATCGTTGCTGTTCTTTTGTGCTGAAGATTGATCTGAGCTATCCTAACCGTAGCCACTACCCAAACTAGGCAAGATTAAACTCTTAACAATCACAGCACAAAAAAGAACAGCAACAATAAAGCCAGATCGGTATCGAATTGAGTGCGCCAAAGGCGAGGATGCACAGAATACACTGTGTAAAACGCATAATGCGAAACCATATAGGTTAAAATCTAAACTAATTAATAACATCTTCATAATCCCGCCCTTATTCAGCCTCAAGTATGAGATTGAAGAAGGGCAGCTGATTGTCTCGGAGAAACACAAGGTCCACCGCGCTATTGCTCCGGTTAGCACAGTAAGGGCAAATACTGTGGAGGGTGCCCTGGTACTCCACAGGCTCCGTTTGCGGTTAGGTTTTTATTAGACCCCCCTAGCCATTCATTCCTAGGCACGGTAAGCATAAAGCCGCATAACACCATGAATTAGGGGTCACCTGATTAGTGGATTCCTACCACTGGAACAGGCGGTCCGTAGTGCTATTCTTAGCCAGTTGAACTAACCGCTACCGACACTACACAGCTATCTAGGCTGATCGGGAAAAGAAGTTGATATTGGTGATCAATAAGCACAATACATCAATTAAAAATACCTTTTGGTAACATTTCAGTCGAAAAAGTGCTAAATTGCCATTACCGCAACATTAGGTACTACCACAACGATGGGAACAATTACCCTAAGTATCTGTAAGTAAAAAGAAATCGTGTTATGTACTGTTCCTTTGAATTCCACTAAGATTTTGCATCCTTTGACAGATACGTATTTCGACCTCAACAATAAGGTCGTCTTCAGTGTCTTGTACTTGACTCGACTCGACTCGAGAGTCGAGTCAAGTACAAGATACTGAAGACGACCTTACACGTATCTGTCAAAGGATGCAAATTCATAGTGGAATTAAAAGGAACAGTACTTAACACGATTTCTTTTTACTTACAGATTTTTCCCTAACAAGCCCAGGTTAATCATCATTCTCCTGGATGTTTTCTTGGTTTCCCCTGGAAGACTCTCAAGAGCATCGATTGGTTCCTGGTGAAAATACTTTTGAAATATCAGCAAAAACTCCTGGAGAAATTTAATAGGAGTTTTTCGAAGTAATCCTAGCAGTAGTTTCTCGAAGAAATCTCTGAAGGAATCATAGGAGCAATACCTCGAGAAACTTCAAGGGGACTTCCTGGAGGAACACCAGGTGGAAACGATTTTTGAGGAAATCCAGTAAGCATTCTTGGAAGAGGAATTTCAGAAGATATCTTTGGAATTCTTTCCATAACGACTGATGGAATACCTCTAGAAATTCCTGCAGAGATTCCTACAGAGATTTTTCAAAGGAATCCTCCAGATATTGTTTCAATGAATCTTATAGGAATTCCTTTAAAAATATCACCAAGAATTACTTTCAAAATTTTTTGCTGCGATTCCTTCAAGAATTCCTACCGGGATTTTTCAGGAATTCTTGCTGGGATTTCCCAAGTATTTTCCTACGGTATTTCGGCAGGTATTCCTCTTTGAATTCCTCCGCGAAATCCTGTAGGATTTCCAGCAGGAATCGCTTGAGGTATCCCAGAAACCAACACGATTTCCTAGAGAATTCCCACCATGAATTTCTGGAGCAATCCCAACATAAATTCCCAGTTGGAATACTAACAGCAATTTATTGAGAAATTCTCATGTGACTGGTAAAAACCACTGAATGTGTTTCTGGAGGAATCCATGGGTAAATTACGGCAGGAATTGCCAGTGGAAACAAAAAAATAATCCTTGAAGAAATCCCAACGATGGTTCTTACTGGTAATCCCAGAGGAATTCTTTGATCAATCCTAAGTGGAGTTCCTGTGGAAATCCTTGGAAAAATCCCTGGTGGAATCCCAGTAGGGATTTCTGGGGTGATTCAAAGAGAAATGTCTGCAGGTATCTTTTAAACAATATCTGTAGAAATCTCAGAACAAACTTCGGCAGGAATCCCAATGGGCATTCCTTAACAATTTACTTGAGCAATTAGTCCTGAAGTAGTCCTTGTAGAAGCTCGCGGAGGAATGCCAAGAGAATCTCTTGGATCTAGCTTTGGATGGATTTCTTTGAAGATGCCTTAACATATTCGTTAAAGAATTTCTGGGAATAACTTCGATTTTCTTAGAAACTTCTGAAGAATACAGTAAAGACACTTGTAAAGAGAGTAATTCTTCAGAGAACTAAGGGGTTTCAAATGATATTTTTGAAGCCAATCAGAAACTCTTTTAGGGAAAACCGAGATGATAAGAATTCCTTCTTGTAATTGTGTTCTTGAGCGTAAGTATTTCTAATGTAGCTGAAACTACGGTTTCAACAAGCTGCAGCTTGAAAACCATGTTTAAGAGCGCTAGACCTTATTACTGGAAAAAAATCTACTCCAAGCATCATGGGTTTTCTTCAAAAAAGTAAAAGATCTGTGCCCTGAGCTTCACAAGAAATTCTACAGAAAAAAAAATAGCTACGTGTCCATGAACTACGTAGACTCCGAGGGAGGAGGGGGTGATCTGCCAAAGTCTACGATACATACAAATTTCGAAAATATTGTATGGACGAAAGTCTACTAGGGGGTTGGCATCTATGTCTACATAGTTTATACGCAGAGCCCAAGAGTCTCGACAATCCTTGTTGAATAAACGGTTGTACCTTGTGTTGAAACTTTTTTTTTAAATGGAGAGAACTTTGAAAGATTTCACCCGGTCTCTCTCCCCATTCCTTATCCCGAGGTCGTCCAGAAGAACATGAACATTACCTCAAAATTCCCCATAGTTTTTCATCGGCCCCGCACAAAAGTTGACCAAATCGGTTTCAACCTACTGATACGACGTGCACGACGGGGCGCTTAAAAGGGACTTCCCGCCGAGTTTGGAGCCTAAAAGAGCGAACGACCGCTTGCTTGGACCTAGCCTGGCACTGGCAGTGATAGCGAGCGGGATGGCAAAGACTGACATCATATTTTTTATGGAGGTTAAGTCAAACAAACCGGTTACCTCAGCACAGCCGAGCTGGGGACGGATGAGAAGCCTCTCATTAGGCAGCAGGAGTTGGGAATTGCGGACCGGAGCGACACGAGCAGCCAGCAGCGCAGGGAACAACAGAATCGCTTATCTCATCCATAAAAATATTTAAACGCCATCCAAGTTGGCCACGTTTGCGCGAAAGCTGTTGTATCGCCGCCGCACAGTGGGATCATTCTGAAAAAAGACGATCAAAACCTCTAAGAGCCGTTAGATGACATTTTAGCATATAGGTGTCTTTGGAAGATATGTTCAGAAAAATCTTCTCTATTTTTATGCATATTCACTGTATGGTAAAACTGTAGGGTAAACCCGAGCAAAAAAATATTTTTTCAAAATATTTTTTTAGAGGGTAGATGTTTTCAGCAAAGTTGTAGAACAAGTAATTTCAAGTATCTTTGCTGAAGACACCATATAGTTTGGACTTCATTTTTTGGGAGAAAATATGAAAGTTTAAAAAACAACCTCAGAATCAGTTTTTTGAACTTTTCCATGATTAAAACGTAAAATTTCAACGTGATATGTTCTACAAGTTTGTAGGTACTACTGGAATACACTATCTTGCCGAAGACACCAACTCTGTAAAGTTGAAAATTGCTCCAGTAAACCAATTTTTTTGAAAATTTTTCACTATTTTCACTATTGAATATTTTTTGAATAGGCACTTTTTGGCAGCCGTGCTATCAAAATTTCAATGCTTTATCATGTCCAGAATAGACCAAAAGTGACTTAGCAATCGGGTCTGATAAGGCACTTTGATTTCTGATGCTATTTTAATAGTCATTTTTTCAAAGAAAATATTCACAATTTTCATACAAATCACCTAATACAAACTGAAAACTTTTTGACATTAATATTTGTTAATAAAAATAGTATTCTTGTTGAAATAGTCTACATTTCTAACACTGTGGTTGACTTTACGTTGAATACCCGACAAAAAATATCGCTTCTTAAATTTTTAGATGAGTTAAAAACTCACTATTGAATATTTTTTGAGTAAGAACTTTTTGGCAGCCGTGCTGTCAAAATTTTTATGGTTCATTATGTCCAGAATAGACCAAAATTGACTTAACAATCGGGTCTGATAAGGCGCTTTGATATCTGAAGCTATTTTAATCGTAATTTTCAAAGAAAATATTCACAAGTCTCATACAACCTTTCGATATTATTTTTAGCTCATCCAAGTAGTAATTCTGAATAAAAAAAAAAACAAGTTAAATAAATGTAGACTATTTCAACTGTTAGTGTCATTTATTTTGAACTACAAATTTTGAAAGAGGGAAAAGCCTCTTTGAGTGATTTCCTCATCTACGAAATCTCTCTTAAAAAGGCACAAAACCTTTTTACATTTTCAAAAAATCGTTATAATATACACTGAAAACTAAAGGCTCCTCCGGAAAAGTATCCATAATCGAGCCGTGATCTTGATGTGGATTTGTCAAGGGATGAACCAAGGTAATATGTCTACGACGAAGGAATTTTGAAAATCATGGACAGGAATCGACCTAACGGACGCAGTTCTTGAAAACTGGAAAAAATAAATTTTAAAGAGTATCAAACAGCATAAACAATTTCAATAAAATATCTGTGAAGAATTTTCATCATGACGTAAGATTTACAACCTAGAATATCTCTAACAGATACTAGCTATTTCAATGTGATGTAACAATGTTTCACTCGTTTTATTTTATTTTTTCATTTTCAACACGATATTTGTAGAGGCATTCATTATATTTTCGCCTTTTTAGTTTTATAACCGAAGTTATAATGTTAACATAGCAAATTAAAAAAAAAAGTTATCATTGTTTTAGTTGATTGATTAATGTATGTATTTTAACATAAACAAATGCATTGGGAATTACAATAAAAAATTAGATAAAAGACACAGTTTTTAATTGGTGTTAAAAACTCATCTAAAAATTTAAAAAGCGATATTTTTTGTCGTATATTCAATGTAAAGTCAACCACAGTGTTAGAAATATAGACTATTTCAACAAGAATACTATTTGGATTAACAAATATTAATGTCGAAAAGTTTTCGTGAGTTTTCAGTTTGTATTAATTGATTTGTATGAAAATTGTGAATATTTTCTTTGAAAAATGACTATTAAAATAGCATCAGAAATCAAAGTGCCTTATCAGACCCGATTGTTAAGTCACTTTTGGTCTATTCTGGACATGATAAAGCATTGAAATTTTGATAGCACGGCTGCCAAAAAGTGCCTATTCAAAAAATATTCAATAGTGAAAATAGTGAAAAAAAATCAAAAAAAATGGTTTACTGGAGCAATTTTCAATTTTACAGAGTTGGTGTCTTCAGCAAGATAGTGTATTCCAGTAGTATCCACAAACTTGTAGAACATATCACGATATAATCATGGAAAAGTTCAAAAAACTGATTTTGAGGTTGTTTTTTAAACTTTCATATTTTCTCCCAAAAAATGAAGTCCAAACTATATGGTGTCTTCAGCAAAGATACTTGAAATTACTTGTTCTACAACTTTGCTGAAGACATCTACCCTCTACAAAATTATTTTGAAAAAATATTTTTTTGCTCGGGTTCACCCTACAGTTTTACCATACAGTGAATATGCATAAAAATAGAGAAGATTTTTCTGAACACATCTTCCAAAGACACCTATATGCTAAAATGTCATCTAACGGCTCTTAGAGGTTTTGATCGTCTTTTTTCAGAATGATCCCACTGTGCGCCGCGCTGCGCCGCACCCCTAGGCAACGAACGACGACAACGGCGACGCCGCTTCTGCTGCTCTGAGCTCTGGTCGCGGAATGCTTTGATGAGTGCCCGAGCCGCGATTCCTATGCCTGCGCCATCATCAGTGTGTTTTGGAAAGATAATCACCGCGCGGCGCTGCTGCCTTTTGTTTTTTGCTGCTCCAAGAGTCAAGACTCGAGAGGTTTCGGGCACACACACGCACATTTTGCGCGCCACAGGTAGAAAGATAGGGGCGAGGTATTATCTTACCGTACCGCCCCAGAGTCGAGTGGTGTGATAGTTAGGACTCGATAGGTGCTGGTTTTAGAAATGACTCAAGCGATTCTTCCGTTGGATACCTCAAGTTTCTTCTTCCTGCGAGAAGTTCTTCCAGCTCGACGGGCTAGGAATGCGGGATGAAAGCGATCCGGGGCTGAAATAACCGCGCTTGACACGTTTTGATTGGGAGTCGTGGCCCACTTGACTCCGATGAGTGATCGAGAGGTGAGACCGATCTGTTTAACACTTTTTGATACTTGAGATGTTTGATCTAATCGGCGCAAGGGGAGATATAGGAACGCGCGATTTGAGTATATTTTGTCTCATCTGGCATGACTCATCGTTTTGAATTTGAAAGCCTTCCCAAGAAGTAGAACTAGCTGAATAACAGTTTCTTAAGGACAAACGTCTTGAAACCCCGCTACAACAGTACATCAGAACTTCAGACGCACAAATCTCAAGAAAAAAAAATACAAATCTTCATTATTTTTTTGTAAATTTTTCTCAAATTTAAGGAGATTGGCCTATTGAATCACCAATATCTCAAATCCCACTAATTTGATGCAAAAAATATGTTCAGATGATCGAAACATATTCTATTCAGCTTTCTATTATGCAAAAAGATTGAAAATTCGTTGACTGGCACGCAAAATATTTGAATTTTAGTAAATTCCATATTTTTAAAAACTGTAGAGCTCGATTTTCAGGAATAAACTCAAACACTGTACTGCTTAAAAATTTTTGAAACACGATCTTGATAACAGAACATAATTATGCATCAAAAATTTTGGTCGTTGATAGAAGTTCATGACTTTCCTTTTTTTGTAAACTAGTGTAATCCAATTACTGAGTACATCTTTATTACTATCATTCAAAACGTCTTCAAAGTGGGCATCTGGCTGCCACTATTTGTTTTGTCTGCCAGTAAATTTCCTTCTCGGTTTTCATCGAGCCCCAGCGCAGTAGTTTGCCGTGCCATTTGAATAAAACCTCATCATGCCTTCATGGAATTCAGTAGTTATTGCTGCTGTTTGTTGTTACGGTGAATTCGTTTCTCTAATACTTTTGTCACCCTGCTGTTAAGGCGGTTACCGGTCATTAGCATTCAACTCCTGGCGTCATTCTTCTCGTTAGTTACTCATGAGTTGCACTGCCAGCACTCCTGCACTGGCTGTCATTACTTTGGCATTTCACCCTGGGAACACGCGCCTCCTCAATCATCCATTCCGGATTCAGTCATCCACCACTACCAGCAGATCTTCAATCTGAACAGTCTTATAGCTCTTGTACCTCTTGCTGCGCTTGTTGATCGGCGGCAGATATTCCTTCACCTATCGAGCCCAGAACCTGCCCAACAGCTGCTAGGAGAGGTTCCAGTTACAGCGTGCCGTCACTATCTCTCAGACTGGTTCCCTATTTGCTGGTGCTCAGCATTAAGAAGCAGTTCGCCGTAAGCGCTTCTTGCTCCTCAGAGTAGGTACGTAAGCGGCCTCGACTTAACGATGGATTCTGCCTCTACTAATAGTGTACGAAAAGTCTTCCCAGCCAACACACGATTGCATATGATGTTGAATAGGATGCTAAAGTGGAGGCGATATGCGTACACTTTACACGCGATCAAATGGAAGCATGTACGCATACTGCCTCCACTTTGACATCCTATTCAACATCATTTTCCGCTGGTAGCCAGCGTGCTTTTAACCAATCGGATCATGCGTCCCCAAGATCCCCCCTTATGCGGCGTGCAAAGAGGGTTGGAACGCCATTGCGTGTACGCATTGATGAACGTGTCTGCCAGGTTGATGTTGTTGAGACGCTGAAGTTGTATTCTGAGATCGCGGCTGGCATCCATAGAGTTTATTCCCTAGCATGTGCACAACGTAACTCAAAGATTCACCTCGCTGCATCCCTGTTCAACCAGCATCGACCCGAAAAAGTCTACGCCGGCGTGGGTGAATGGCCACACGTGTGTCACCGTTCTTTCTTGTGGAAGTGGCACCATCCTTGGGAGCTCTGGAGCCGCCATTTACACTTTACACCACTGGCACTGTTTCCTGGCTTGCTTGAAGGACATCCTTATCTTCTGTCTCATTCTGATGACACCTTGATCGTCCAAAAAAGGCGAAAGTTTGAGGACTTTTGCTGTGTTTTCAAGCTGTTCTGGTTCACCGACGGGAAGTTTCTGTTTTGTTCTTCAAAATAACCAGCTTGTCTCCGATAACTTCGTGCTGGATCTGCTTGTAAGCGGATGACGACCACTCTCGCTGCAGTTCATCTTGACTTAATCATTTCATGTTGCTTGGTAACTGGTTCTCTGCCTTGGATCGAAGATTGTCTACGAACCCACGCACGTAGGATACAGCACGGATTGAGCGTTCCTATTTCTAGAAACGTTCAAAGTGCAGCAACGTCATGGTGAAAATAAATCGGACGTATTTCTTCCAAGAATTCCTCTCCTTTGGTCATTTGCTGTGGAATGTCGGAACTTGAAACCAGCGACTGCCGGGGCTGATATCGGGGGACCTCTGCCTCACTTTGTAGCATCGTCAGCAACATTCATACTCGATGGCACCCAGCGACATTCATCGACCTGCGTAAGGTCGTAGATTTCTGACAGCCTGAATGTAAAGAGTTGCCTATATTTTCTGGGATCTGCCCGCAACCAGGAAAGAAATGTGCAGGAATCACTCCAGAACGTTTTGCGCTTGATTGGGATCGTGTGGTTCTCAATTACAGATTTTGAAGGTAGGGCCTCAAGAACGACCGGCAGCTGAAAGTTCAAGCCTGGAAATCGACAGACGCTTCAGAGGGGCTACCTTTGTTTCCGTCGACGACGAGCATCGAACTCTTGTCCCTTTGACGATTCGGAAATAGACCACAGCTGCAAAGGCTTCAGTGTATTAGATAGATGTTAGTCCCAACCGAGTCTAGAGTGCCAGATGTGTTGCACGAGCGAGCACCTTCCCGTGGAAAAAGAAGATGGCTACAAGTCCGATGGAGCCGAAGATGCCCATTACAGTCCGCAGAACTTCTCTTTTGGTTGAAACAGCGTTATCCAAGAGGAGAGCCTGGATTTCTTCTCGGAGCACACCTTGGTAGCAAAGACATCTGGTGCAGGCTTCTAGACCACTTCCAAACTTTCTCTGGGAAATATATTGGCTTCCTCCGTGTTAGAACGTAACTGGAGTTCGATAGTCAATTTCTAATGAAGGAACCGACCTTAGAGAGCACTAATTTCCCCACCACTGCCAGGTCGACTGATTTCTGCTCAGTATCCACGCTGCACTGAAAACACAAGTTTACAAAATAAAATGAAAGTCGTGAACTTCTGTCAACGACTAAAATTTTTGAAGCACAATTTAGTGCTGATTTCGAAACCGACCTTCAAAAAATTTGAAGTAGAACAGTTTTTGAGTCTTAGCTCAATATCGAGTTCTTCAACTTTTCAAAATATGTAATTTACTAAAATTCAAATATATTGCGTTTTGTTCAACCAATTTTAAATCTTTTTCCATAAATTAAAAGCTGAATACAATACCATTCGATCATCTGAATACAGGTTTTGCGTCAGATTGATGAAATTCAAGATATTGGCGAGTTTTAGGGACGATCTTCTTAAATTTTAGCAAAATTCCCAAAAAATTTTGAAGAAATGTATTTTTTTCAATAAGAAAAAATCAACTTAAAAATTCTTTCTTGACGTTTATTTAACATATCATATGTAGGCGAGTTACAGTAAAAATTTCAGCTCAATCGGAGCATTGATTACGGAGAATGAGATGTTTGAAGTGAGCGACTTTGCTTAAAAATAGAACAAAAATCGATTTCAAATCATCAACCTTGTATGGAAAGTCGAAAAAAATTCCGCTCTACTGTAATTTTTTTCCTTCGCGTTTACGAACTCAGGGCATGATTCTACACCAAAAATGATCATCAGCTTACCGAGTTCAAAAATGCTGTAAACTTGTGAAATCGTCCACCTAATGGTGCTTTGTAATTGCCTCCGCTACCAACGAAACTCTTCAGAAAACTCTTCGGCATTCCTATTCTTTACGAACTGGGCTGCAGAAGGTGAGCAGACGAAGATCTCGAAGGGTTCAAATGGACCATCCCGTCACAAAAATAGCTGTTCCGACTAAGTAGCATGCTGGCGCTTAGCCAGTTTCAAGAGTGGTCCTTACCACCCCCTTGGTCCTCGGAAGGCAGGCCGAATCAACACCACGCCTGCTTCCAACTGCACGGCTAGTATCAAGAACTGATACCGCGTGCACAGCGAATTGACCTTCCCGCAAGTAAGGCCTCAGTAGACCAGCACCACGACAGCAACGCTACCAGGATGTTCTCGTCGCGGCCACGTAATCGCTCTAAGGGTCGTTTTCGACCGCAGGGTACCGGTATGACCTTCGTAGCCGATTCCGAACCCTTTGATCACTTCTTGTATAGCGTCTGAGCTAGCAATTCTCCGAGTCCATGCGCCACCTTCTCTGTAGCTCTAAGACGATGCGGTGTGGGTGAAAGCCGTCGAAACGGCATGGCCAGCCAAACTCATCCCCACACATCTTCTAGACAAGATTGACCGGAGTTGCGTCCACCCCGCATGTGGCAAGCATGAGATCACGCATTGTGCGAAAATGCGAACACACGAACAAAATGTGCTACGCCGTTTTATCTAAACCATGGTTACGCATTTCTCCAGATATTCTTACAGCTATTTCTTCAGAGATACGTCCACAATTTGTACTATGAATACTCCAGGAATTTTCCGTGAAGTTCCTCAATAATGTTTTCTAGGAATTTCACCAAGGGTTTCCCTATGAGTTTCTCATGGAACTTATTCAGAAATTCTCCCTGAGAATTTCCCTGGGATTACTTCAGATATCCTTCTTGATTTCCAATCAAAACCTGTATTCTTTTGACTTTTCTTCAAAAATTTTTCAAAAATTCCTGCTCGAATTCCTTCAGATTTTCTTTCAGGGATCCCTTGAAAGATATCTCCAGATACTCTTCAAAATTTAGGAACTTCTTTGAAAGTGTCAGCAGGCATTTTTTCAAAAAATTGTCAATCGAGTTTTTCAGAAATTCCTCTAAACCTATCGTTAAACATCCTACAGAGATTCCTTCGGAAATTACTCAAAGGATTCCCCTTGAATAAATTGAAAAATTCCTGCAGAAACTTCATCAGGGCTTTTTTTAAATGGTTTCTGCAGTTTCATCAGAAATATCTTCTGGAAATCCTTCAAAGTTTTCTGAAGGAATTGTTTTAGATATTTTTATAGAGGTTTTCAACAAGTTCTTTCAGAAATAGCACAAAAAATACTGGGAGGATTCTTCAAAGAATCCCTGAAAGAATTTCTAAAGAATTCCCTGGAGACTTGTTGGGTTTTATCACCGTAAACTAGTATATATCATTTTTGTTGATATTTCTCGGAGAACGAATATTCGTTATATAAAAAGATACATATTTCTCTGGAGAGTTGTCTGAAGAAACCCCTACAAAATCCTGGTGATCCCCCCAGATTCCTCCTATCAGAAATTCTTGAAAAGTTTCTGGACAAAAATTCCTTAAGTAATTTTTGAAGTTATCTCTGGAGAAATACCTGGATGAATGCCTGAGAGAATATCTGACAAAAAAAAAACTCCTTGAGATACTGCCTTAATTTCTAGAAAAACAATCATGAGAAGCTTCTACAGGTACCCTGGTAGCCATTTCAAGGAAAAGTTGCCTGCGTAATTTTTGGATGAATACTGGCATACAAAGGCGCTTGTGGAGTTCTTGAAGGAACCCTTCAATATATTTTCGAGTGATATCTGCAGGATTTTCTGAAGCAATTCTCGGAAAAGCTCTTCACGCTAAAACCGCTCAGCACTAAAATGTGTAAGACCTGCTCATAAGTGCATAATTTTCAGACCACTCAAAAATGTGTAACAGTTACACATTCACAAAACCAGCTCCTACGCCCGCAAAAATGTGAAATTCGCAATCATTTTTGTACGGCAATCTATCTAGGTTTGCAAGACCTTGGTAAACTAAAAATATCGACATGTCGCATCTAGAAGAGCGTACGAGCTGATTTTGTGAATGAGCGGTTTTAGCGTGTTGGAAGCACCTATGGAAGAATTCTTAGAATTATTTCTTATGTCATTTCTGAAGGAATTAGTAAACATCTGGATAAGCCTGGAAGAATTCCTTAGAGAACCACTTAATAAGTTTTTGAAAAAAAAATGTAAGGAATATATGAAAGAAGAACTGGAGAGCTCTCTGCAGCTATTCGAAGTAATATTTCATTTTTTTGGACATTTTCTTCCAAAAATTTTAAGAAACATATTCTGGAATAATTTCTGCAGGAATTGCTGAAAGAATCTTCAGAAAAAATCTAAAACAATCCTTGAAGAATGGTTTGAATTAATTATAAGAAATCTTTGGAGGATCTTCTGTAATAACCCCTGGAGATATTTCAAGAAGAATCTCTTGAGAATTTTCTTTTTTCTTTAACAAATGTCTGAGAGAGTTCTTTAATAAAATAACCTCTGGAGAAATCCCTACAATAACTGAAAGAGTTGCTGGAAAAATGTATTTTTTAAGGAAAAGCCCTCTAGAAAATCGCTGTGATTTAAAATTTTCCGGAACTACATCTTTTGAAGAAAAATTTGGAGAAATTTCCGGAGAAAACCCTGAAGAAATTCCTAGACGAATGTCAAGCAAAATTCTTGAAGAATTCCTGGCGAAATCCCACAGAAACCCCCACAGAAGAAACTATGATAATATTCCTAGAGAAACTCCTTCATAAATGTTTTAAGAAATACATGAAGGAATACATACACGCACTTCTGCAGCGATCCTTGAAGGAATCCCAAGTGGAATTTCTGAAGGAGTTTTTTATGAAAGCCGTGGAAGAATATATTGAGAAATTTTTTAAGAAACTCTCGAAGAAAACCCAAGAAAAATTCTTGGTGGAATTCCTGGAATCCATGTAGAATATTTCAAAGAAATATATGGACAGGAATGGGTTCTTCCTAGTTATAATCAATCCTGCAAAATTCTTCTTTCTATAAAAACTCCCGAAACATTTTGAAAAAAAATGAGAGAATTCCTACAGGAATTTTTGGCGGTGTCTCTGGAGATGATCATGGAGAGAATTCAAAAAAAATACATAGGAGGAATTTTAATTTAATCTAGGAGGAATTTTTAGAAAAAATGCTTGCTGAACTCATAAAAGAAATTCCTGCAAAAATGCCCCTTTCGCGATAATTTCAGAAAAAAAATATAAAAAATATAATTCTTTAAGGAGTTTCCCCGAAATAGTTCGCAATTATATAGACGCAATAACTCATTTCCTTGGGGTCGTATCAGTATAGGAGGTGAGGTGTCCGGTGCCTCAGCACTAAGGATTTTGAGATTTACTAATAGTGTTAAGTTCGTGCCATGCGTATAGTTGATGTGGCCTAGCCAGTGCTGAAAATGTCATATCGACTTGCCTTGATTTAATCACCTACAGCTACAGCTGAAATGAGCTGTAGGTGATTAAATCTAGATATGCGAAATGAAATTTCCACAAAGGGCCTAGCTGCTCTGAATAGATTTTTTTTCAAGCCATGTGTAATTTTATTCGTAAAATATAATGCTCGCATAGCATGATTTACTTTCATAATAATTTGTGCTGCCGTTCAAACGAAAAGGCTATTTTCGTATTGAAACTAAAATCTTGGATTAAAATTATCATTCGTTCCCCATAAGTGGTCCAAAGAGCATGGCTCCCAAACGCCAGTCCGCTGCAAGTTGCGCTCTTGGTCGAAAAACCAGTTTACTCCGGCACTTGGTTCACTGGCACAACAAGATCCCCAGCAGCAGCAGCCCAACAAACATCATCAGCATATTTTCAGATCAAATATGAATGAATGTCTTCTTGTTTCGAAGAATCCAACGAAAAAAAAAAAACAACCTGGCATACCACCATAAGCGATCCTCTGCGCCATGGCAAGACAACCCGAGCATAGAGGGGAACGAAGACCACGAAGAAGAAAACAAAAATGATCGCCAAGCGCCTCCAGTTTGTCTGTGTAGAAAAACGCCACCCGGTCTCGCCCAGATCGGTCTCGTCCTCCTCACCCACCACCGACCCCTTCCATGACCCATCGCACCAAACAGCATCATCGTCATCCTACTCCGGAGCTGAACGCACTCCAAGAAAAAACCCGTTCCTCGATCGGCGAGAGAGGCCTCGCGCAGAGTCAGTTGCACCGCCGCCACATTCTCTCCTGCACGCTGCCTTTCGCCCCGTCTGATCCATGGAACGTTGCGCGCACAGTCAGCGTTCGGAGTATAGGTTCGACACCCAAAACTGAAAACGGCGACCCTGCGTTGACGACGACGACGCCACTTTGGCTCATCTTTCTCGGTGTTTCTTGGTCTGCTGATGTGCCAAAGCACCAGCATCAGCATCATAGCAGGCCTTTGCCAACTCCGAGAAAAAGCACGCATGCTGTGCGATCATCATGTACGTTTGTTCCTTCCTCCTCTCGGAGGCTTTGTTGATTTGAACGGTTTTGCTTGAGGTGATAGGTTTAAGAGTCACGAGAAAAGTAAAATAACTTATATTTTATAACTTAAATAAGTCAGACTCACTCGTTAACTCACACATCCACTCGCTTACTCACTAACTCACACGCTCACCTATTCAATCACTTACTCAGTAAGTTATTAACTCACTACATCACTCATTAACCCACTCATTCACTCATTTACGCACATACACTACTTCACTAACTCACTCACTCACTCATTTGCCCATCTGCTAACTCTTTTTTCAACTCAGTCACTAATCAATATTTCAACTCACCACATCACCCACTAAATTACACACCAACAGGCTCGCTCACTTAGTAACACAAGCACTTAGCAGCTCCCCCACTCATTTAGTTATTAACTTACTATATCACTCACTAACTCACTCATTTGTTTAGCCACTCAGTCACTCATTAACAGACTCGCTTACTCACTTATCCACTAACTAATTCCTCACTCGATCGCTCATTCATTTACTTGCCAGCGCACTACATAACTCACTAGCTCACTATATTTCTCACTTACTCTCAAACTTATTTATTTATTCATCAACACTCATTTACTCACTAATTAACTAATTCACTCACTTACAGGCTCACTCTTTAATAGACTCACTCACTGTTCGTGCAAGTGGTAGGATAAGTTCGGTAGGCAACATTTCTTCCATGTAGTTAAAATATGTTGTACGTTTCACATTTTATTCACTAACGGAGTGTACACTCAACTGGACATGACTACGTTGTGTTATTGACTAGAAACAATGGGTCAGATACGCTAGGCAGATGATGTAGGGTTAGAGTTTAGAGCTGGCAATACGGATGGTGGAGATCTCGTCCAAACACTCACTTATTCACGCTTATTGATTCACTCATTTACACACACATTCACTCATCAAAAATCTCATTTATTCACTAATTTACTAGCTCACTCATTCATATGCTTTTAAATTCACTACATGCTTCACTTATTAGCTCACTAAATCATTCATTTGCCTTTTAATTGAATAACTCTCTCATAAACTTTCCCACTCACTAACTCTCAAACTCGCACTCAAACATCTCACAAACTCACCCATTAACTAATTTACTTACAAATTCACTAGCTCACTCATTTTTTCCACTCACTTACTCACTAAGTGATCGACGCAGCGTTACTATTGTCTCTCAAATGCCCGTATATCGGCTCCCTATTGTACGCATAAGCTTTTACATCGTTTATGGGTGTGTAACTTTATCGTATAAAAGTACGTATAACACGGTCATAAACTTCGTTATATAGCCATTTCATAGAAAATGGATATGATGGGTTCCCGTATACACTAAAACATTTTTTTCGTGCTGGTTTTTTTATGCACTTTTTTTTCAAGGGGCGTTTAGAGGGTCCTAAAGGGTTTCAGGAGAGTACCAGGAGATCGCAGGGGGTATTAGGGACGTTTTAGAGAGCCTCTGGGGGTTTCATGGGGGGTTACAGGGGGTCTAAGGCGAGTTTCAGGTGGTCTAATGGGGTCTTAGGGGCATTTCAGGGGATCCCAGTAGTTTCAGGACGGTAACTTGAGGTCTCAGGAACGTTTCAGGGGTCTCATGCTGTATTCAGGGATAGGGTGCGACTCAAAACTCTTTGCGTGCCGCACACTCTGCTACGAGACAGCACAACAAACTAGAAGGAGACGAGTACGCGCAATCGGTTGTGTGTTGCTCGCTTACTTTGCCGCGCGCTGGAGCTCTCCTGTCTCTCACGCTCTGTCATATGCACTCTCTCGGTGCTTGTCTCCGTTATTTGTACTTGGCTTGATACTACGCATGATTGGAAAAATTTCGAATCAAACGACCCATCACTTGTCAGCCCTTGACAAGCTTAACAACTTTGCCGAAAACACAAACTCTTCAATTAATTTATTAATTAATTTTTCTGTTTGGAGACAAGCACAGTCCCAAGCACCGCGCATTACTCCCTGCGCCGTAGAGCTAGTGCTGCGATTGTCTCTCGCACAATTACGAAAGCTCTCACTCATACGTCTCTTGTCTCTCGGCAAAACGGGAGACGAGCACTTGCGATTGTGTGAAACACACGCTTTTTTCGCACCGCACGGTGCATGCCGCCAATCCCTGGCTGTATTGTATATGAAAGTCTCAAAAGTATTTCAGGACGGTAACTTGAGGTCTCAGGAACGTTTCAGGGGTCTCATGCTGTATTGTATATGAAAGTCTCAAAAGTATTTCAGGGGTCTCGGGTGTTTTCGGGGGCCCCAGGGAAGCTCTGGACAGCTTCATACTATTAAAACGCCCCTGAAATGCCTTGAGACGTCTTTGAAAGCCAGGGGGACGACACTTCTTTTGTTAACCGGAAAAATCAGCATTTATCCGCTGCTATCCGTCGTTAACCGCGGCTTACTACTGCTGGGTATAAAGCGGCTAGCGACGGATCATACGCATAAATATGGATTGTTGTGGTTAGCAAAAGAGCTGTCATTTCCCCTGATGAAACTTTCATTACCACATTGCAACACGCTTGAAATCTCCATGAATATTTTGAAATGCCCCTGAAATCCCTTAGATAACCTTTAAAAAGCTCCCGAAAACCCTTAAAATGCTCTTGCAAACCCCTGAAATGCTATCAAACGCCCTTAATAACTTAAAAAGTTCCTGAAAACCCCTGAAA
Source organism: Aedes albopictus (assembly GCF_035046485.1). Lineage (NCBI taxonomy): Eukaryota > Metazoa > Arthropoda > Insecta > Diptera > Culicidae > Aedes > Aedes albopictus. The sequence continues at coordinate 415,408,794 of NC_085138.1, forward strand.
ATCTCCGAAATGCCTCTAAAACGCCTTGAAGCACCCTTGAAACCCATTATAATGCCCGTTAAAGCTTTCTGAGATCTCCTGAATTGCACTTAAAGTCCTTTGAAATGTCCATGAAACCTCCATAGTACTTTTGAAATGCCTCTGAAATCCCCGTAGTACCATTGAAACCCCAATGAAACCTATCGGAACGCCCATAAAACTTTCAAGTCAGTCATATTAAATTTCTTTATATCGATTGAAAGCTATTTGTAGTTTTAAGAAATAATACGATTAAAGCTTGTAAGAAAAGGGTTTCCTATTAAGGCGAAACTGTCAATAAATCCTTCCAGAATTTACCAGGTATTTTTAAGAAATATCCTCAAACATTTTTTTAAATGTGCTTTCTTTGCATTTTTTCATCACAGATATTTTGAGATTCTGTTAGAGATTTTTTTTTTGCTGGCATTTCACAAGAGATTCTGTGGTTCTGGTTTGACTTCACATATTCATGAATTCTATCAGGTATTTATTTGGAAATTTCTCTAGAAAATTCTAACCGATTCTTCTAGAAGTTCCTCCTGGGGGGATTTTTCAAAATATCCTCCAGGTATATCTCCAGAATTTTCGCAGGATTTATTCATGACTTCCTCCAGCCATTCTTTCACAAACTTTTCCGGAGATGATTTAGGAATTTCTCCGCATATTTTGCTCACCAATTCCTGCAGAAATTACTCCAGAATCTATTCCTTGGTATGTTTCAAAGAATGTTTCAAATTATTCTTTTATGCACACCGGCAGAAGGTTCTCCAGTTCTCCCAGTTTTTTTTTTCCTATAAATAAAATTATTTTTAATAGAAATTTCTAGAGTGGTTTACCATATAATTTCTCCATGATCATTTTGTTTTTGCAAGACTTCCTTCAGAAACTGTTTTTTATCTTCTTTGTGAACTAATCTCTGAAATTGAATGAGTAATTGTGCTAAGAATTTCTCTAGAGATATTTGCAGGATTTATTCCAAGGATTCCTTCAAAAAATCTTCCGGAAATTTATTGAGCACTTTTACTTACAATTTCTGCACACATTTCCTAAGCGATCCTTCTACGGGTTTCTCCATGAATCGTTTCAAAATTTTATCAAGCATTTTTTTTCTCGGATTTAATTCCAGAGTTCCTCAAGAGGTTTCTGTAAAATATTGTATGTAGTTTTTGTACTAATTACTGTTTGTAACCCCACTCTGCAACGATCATCAGCATAACTGATGATCGCGAGATGGTAACCCATTCTCGCAGCATCCATCCAAATCAATAGATAGCGCATATCAACCTATCTCTTTGCTTGCCCGGAGATAGGAGAATGCGATAGCCGATCCAGATAGCTGGAGGTAGATGAGATTAGTCTCGAAACCGTGCGCGAATAAACCACACGTCCATCGCCACAATAAACGAATTTGTTTCAATCATCATTTTTCAGTGTTCGTTAATGTGGTGGAAGAATTCTATCTTTCGCGCGGGACTAGGTGCTAGTGTGATCACCGTGCAAACACTCTGGGTCGTGGATTCCCCCAGAGCCGCGAATCGGGAATAGGCCACTTTGAGAACGGTCATTTCGATTGTGTTGACCAGTGTGCTAAGGTCGAAGACGGAACAGTTTCTCATGACATTTTTCAAGGAATGAGGGAGGTACTGAAGGAGTTTCATCAGGTAATCTGCCAGGGCAGAAATTTTTGTCCAGGAATCTCTTAATGTATTACCAAGAGTTTTTCAAGAGATTCCTTCAGAAAATCATCACAATTTTTTTTTGGAAATTCCTTCGGAGATTCTTTGAAGAATTCTTTCAGTATTTTTTGAGAAATTTTCAAAAGAACTTCTGAAAAAAGTCTCTAAAGGAATAACCTAAACAATGAAGGTATCTCTACGAGAATCACAGAAAATATTTCTGGCGAACAGTAGAAATTTCTAAAAGAAAACCCTTGTAGGAATTTCTGCTAAAATCTCTGACGAAATTCTTCAAGGAAGCCTAGTTGGCACCCTTGCACATTGGTCGGCCTCCATACAGAGGGGTGGCCAAAACTCCCAAAAAAATAATTTGATATGTTTAAACTTTATTTCACCTTATATCAAAGTTAATGTATTGTAGTTTTATGATTCTTTATTAAAAGCATTCCAGCTTTTGTATTTCAATGACATTTTCACTGCCAAAGTGGCCCAAGTCATAAAATAAAAAAAAAAATGAATCATTCGAAAAAAGTAAAATATTATTATTTTGAGAATGAAATATATGTTTTATGTTATAAAGCATATGAATGCTTGTTGATGGACAGTTTTAATGCACGTATGGTGCAAAATTAATATGTCACAAAACTTTTCAAATTTCCATATATTGTACCTTAGGCATACTGGTAATTTTTATGTTAAAAAACGGTTCGTGTCGTCACGTGTCGCCGCAGTTTCGAATAGTATATCTTAAACAATATGCTTAGGGCTGCATAAAAACATTTAAATATTTTTAAGAAAATCGCAGTTTTTCAAATTAAAGCTATTTAAATAAGTCATGTTTTTTTCATATATTTTACGTTATTCTTCCATTTTTGACATAAATAAAATTTATCTTCCTACATTTTTTACTCGTTTTGAACAAACTTGATTAAATATGATGGAAAGTGAAATGATCTACTTGAATTTAATTTGATTTTCTACAAAAAAACGCAAAATGTGTTGTTTACTGACTTATACCGTTTTAAAAATTATTGAAGTTACGTAACTTTTGAATACCCCGTTTGAAACACTAAAAATACTATATAACATATCTAGACAACCTAAAACTTCGAATAAACACATAAAAAGAGTTTCGGCCGAACTTTATCTTTTTCCGACCATTGTGCATTGGAAGATTTTCCGAAGGAATCTCGGTAGGAATTTAAAGAAATTTTTAGAGGAACTTCTTAAAAGCAAAATTCCTGAAGAAATCTCTTAAACTTTTAAGAAGTCTCTGAGTATATTTTTGAAGGAATCCCTGAAGAAATTACTGAAAAATTCTCCAGAATATAATGAGAAACATCTGAATAAAATTCTGAGGCTTTCCACGAAGCAGCACGAAAAAAATCCATTTTTTTTAAATTTTGCATTTTTGATTTGCATATAATTTTGCACAGCTGTTCTAATCAATATAAATAACCATTTTTTTTATATTAAAACTTGTTATGGAGTCTCGACTAACTTTCAAATAGGGCCTATGAAAAAATGGAACACATGCAAATGAAAAATCATATCTCTGACACTGCTTGTTTGATCGGAAAACTCTCTTCGGCAAAGTTGTAGATTAATAAATGGTGGCTCTCAGAAAAATACACATTGAAAAATTTATTTAGTTTTACTTCTAAAAAACTGAATTTTGTTACTAAAAATAAAATATCTCAAAAAGCTATTTTTTACCTTCGTGATATTTTGTGAGAATAAAGTTCATTCTGTTAGCTACCATCTGTAGAAATTTCATAATGGTAAAAAAATGTACAAAAAAGTTACGGCACTTTGAACATTTTCGGTTGTGGGTTTTTTAGAGTGCATGACGAATTCACGCAAACTCGCCGTAAAGGTTTGGCAAAACTGTCTCAGAATCCGATGGAATTTCTTAGGTTTAAAGACTATGTATTTTAAAGCAAGATTGCATACGTTGTTTTTTTCATTTATCTAGACTAATATTTGAAAAGGGCTAAAGTATTTGACCGTTTTTTACTCAATATAACTTAAAAATGGCATTACCTACAAAAAAGTTATGTATGGGTGACTATTAGATAATCATGTGAACTTTCATAACATTGAAAAATGTCAATACACTTTAAAAGTAAAAAAAAATGCAAATAAGAAAAATTATTTCAATTTACAAAACATGACATTTTTGTAATTATTGAAAATTTTGCCATATATCGCAAGATGGGCACTTTTGAAGAAAAGCATTTTTGAGGTACCGTGATCTCGGGTGAAATTGATCAGTGGGGTGAAATTGATCGACGTGAGAGTAGAATAACTAGCCACAGAAGTCCAATGTCGCGACTGTTCGTGTGACTAACATCTAGTTTGCCGCGCCCTTACAGCGTCAGCAGCGGTACTAGAAGTGTCAAATTAATTTTGTTTACAATAACAAAAGGTCCTCTACAAGATGGAAACTTGAAAATAGTATAGTATTGCAATAAAAGTTATTAAAATAATTAAATAAGAAAAGTGGCTACAGCGCCATTGAAGTTCTAGCGTATTTCTATTGACGTGAGGGTCATTTTCATTTGTTGAAAATATTGCTTTAAACTTAAAACAATTTGTAGAAAATGACCATCATCCGGCTAAAGGATTATTGAATGATGAGTTACATGTTTTACAGTCAATTAGTCACATATTTCTGTATCAAACTCAATATTTTCCGTAATTGCGTGTTTGGCGAATCTCAAATACCCTTTCAAACTTTTGTTACCGTGGCTGTATCGCGCATGTAATGAATATTCGAATGGATGCTTTTAGCTGCCTAGTATTTGCTAAACACGATTACATCATCAAAAATTTTATAAATATTCAAATTTATACATAAAATTGCACTTTTCCGGAAGTAATCACTTTTTCACTATGAAAAGTGCATACTTTAAGGCGTTTTCATAAAATTTATTAAAGTTAAAACTTGAATAATTAAAAATTGAGAAAACTCGTAAAAGTTTTGCGTAGCATTTCGCATTCTGGGGTGGTTAATTCAGGTGGAAAACATATTTTTGCCTCATGTAAAGGTATTTCATTTACCGATCAATTCAATCCCGAAAGAAAAATCATTGATTTTTTATTTCAAATGATATTTACCTATTGCAATAAAATGATTTGTAGTAAAAGTTTCAATCTCGTTGACTGATGAGAATCGTGGTCGTACTTGTTTTATTGCTTTGATTGTTTTTTGACAGCTCCTCCCCTCTTAAAGTATATTCTCCCATACCTAATAGAAGGCTCCTGGTAATATCATAAATTTCCCCTAAAACGCTACGTCTTTAATGGACGGTTCCTAACAACAAATACATCATGTCATCATTATGCATGTTTCTCTTCGGTAGAAAAAAAAAGTTTTTATCCCGGGCAGTTATTTTCATATATTAAATTAAACATAGCTCCATATGTTTGATTCACAAGTCTATCTAATGCAAAGTATTTATTTTATTCTCCTATGAATAAGGAAACTTTTAAGTTGAAATTCGACTTCTGGTTGATGCTCTGAATTTCTTTGTAACGGATCTGGTGTTCTGGTTCAAAAGAGAATCCTAAATTATATTCTTTGTATTGGATATATTTATAATTAAAACATATAAAGCTATGTTCAATATTAATATGTGAAAATCCACGTATTAAAATACCCAAAAATTGGTCTGACTCAAAAAAAAAAACATTTTGTGTTGGGTTAGATTCAGATAATAGCAATTTAATTACTTTGATCCATTTTGAATTCTTTTCTTAATGGTTGGTGTGGGGTTTGGTTCTCCGAAATAGGATTAATTTAATTTCACAAATGGGCATGTATTCCAAATTGACTTCAATTTATTTTTAACTTTTTTAGCGTGATCGTTTTTTCAATATTTCAATTTTTTACTTGAAAGTTCACACAAATTCCTTAAAGTCACACATACCACACTTGTTTGTAGGTCATGTTATTTTTAAGTTACAATTGTATAAAAAAAATGGTCAAAAACTTAAGCCCTTTCCAAATATTAATGTAGATAAATTAAAAAAAACAACAACAACAAAGTATGCAACGTTGCTTTAAAGTACATAGTCTTCATACCTATACAATTCCATTGAAATCTAAGCGCGTGCTGCCAACCCCAAAATCTAGTTTGCGGGAAATTCGTCATGCACTCTAAAAAACACGCAACCAAAAATGTTCAAAGTGCCATAACTTTTTTGTACATTTTTTACCACTATAAAAAATTTACAGATGATAGCTAACAGAATTAACTTTATACTCACAAAAAAACACGAAGGTAAAAAAATAGCTTTTGAGATATTTAATTTTTAGTAACAAAGTTCAGTTTTTTTCAGAAGAAAAACTAAATAAATTTTTCAATGTGTATTTTTCTGAGAGCCGCCATATATTATTCTACAACTTTGCTGAAGACACCTTTTCGATCGAACAAGCCGTTTCCTCGATAAAGTTTTTTATTTGCTTGTGTTCCATTTTTTTTCATAGGCCCTAATTGAAAGTTAGTCGAGACAAAATATGAACTTTTGATATGAAAAAATGGTTTCTCACATAAAAAGGAATAGTATACAAAAATATCAAGTAGATTAAAAAACATCGATTAAAATGGATTCGTGCTGGTCCGTGGAAAGCCTCTTCTGGAGAAAATTCTTGAAGCAATCCTTGGGTTTTTTTAGGAACTTTTTGAAGAAAATTAACCGGGAAACCCGTGGTAGAATCCTTAGATTTTTTTAAGGAAAATTCCTTGATAATCCTTTAAGAAAAAAAGATTTTCTTTGAGTACACCAGAAACAATTTGCTGGTGTATTTCAGAATAAATTCCTGTGAGATTTAACGGTAAAAATCCCGAGAAATACTATTGAGCCCTTAATTATCAACGGAAGAATTCCGGAGAAATTCTGATTTTTTTTTCATTTTCTGAAGGAATCCGTAGACAATTTCCTGAAAGAATACTAGTACGGATTTCTGAAAGAATCAAAGGATAGATATTATGGATTACTGCACGAATATATACTGGCCTGCTTACTCTCACGCGAAATTTGACTTTTGGGCGATGTCGGCACCGTCAAATTTTATGTGAGAGTAAGCAGGCCAAACATAAATTGTGCAATGGACCATATAAGCTATTTCAAGCAATTCTTGGAAAACTTTCTGTTGGATGAGAAACAGAAAACTAGAGAAATTTCTATTATTTAAAAAAAACTACAGCATGTCATGGAAAATGTTCCAATGAAATCCAAGGAACATTTTTGGAACATTTTGGACGTTGTGATCCGGCCCCTTTTGGAAGGGATCCAATGACAGTTTTATGAAGGAGTACTTAAATTAGATTCTGGGGTAATTTAGAGAAAATTACAAAGGAAGCTAAGAATTTTCTGAAGGAATCTCTAGAAGTATTTTTCAAGGAATTTTCAGAGTAATCTCCTAAGGCATTCCTGGCAGAATTTCAAAAATAGTCACTGGAGGTTTTTCTGGTTAAATGGCTGGATAAATTTCCGAAGAAATACCTGAACGATTTTTGACAACAATTTATGAAAACATTTCTGAAGTTATTACGTATGTAATAGTTTCTTGATATTGTTCTGAAATAATAGTCTGAAAAGTTCAAGATTAATTGTTTTGCAATATTCGTGATTTTTTAAGGGAGAATTGTTGAAAACTTCCCTGCAGATATTTTGAAGAATACTTCATGGAATATTATTTTGAAGTGTTTTAGAAAATTCAGAGTAAACTCAGCAAAACTCTTGAAGGAATTTTCAAAAGAAAACTTCAGCAAATCAACTTGAAAATGGCAGTGGAGAAAGCTATGAGAACCCCCTATCACAGTACCAGTACCAAAGTATGTTTTATTAAAAAGGACTATGTATTTTAAGAAAAACGAAATTTGAAAAATAATGAAATAATTTTTGATGGAAAAAGTTTTGAAGAGATTTTGCATGCGTTTTTAATGTTATTCTTGGAAAAAAAATCTAAAGAGTTCTCAGAATAACTATTTGGAGAGTTCAAGATTATATCCTCGTAGGAAAATTCAAAGATTCTTTCTTGATAAAAAAAACCAAAGCTACAGAGCATTTCTGAGCTTAATTCTGGGTAAAAAAGTCAGATTTGAAAAATTCACAGTCGTCCTAAGCCGAATTGGGGCATTACAACTTTCAGCAATGCTGCAGGCAGTAAAAAAAAACTCATATCGTCACTAGGTAGATCAATCCAAAAGCCTCTATCTTTATTCTTCTCCAGTCCAGTGCACTGGAACAGTCCCGCGTGTATCCCACATCCATGAGCCATTCCGTTCCGAGGTGATATTTAATGAGTTTCCAAACATAGCCAGCGCTCTCTACCTGCTTGATGCACCTCCTCGTCTCCTCCCACCAAGGAAGGCTTCCTCTTCGTTCGTCTTCCTTCCCTCTCCTGGTCCATCTCCGTCTCCGATCAAATCCGTTTTTGGTTCTGACCGGTGCTGCGGTGGTGGTGGTGGTGGTGTCTGTGTGGACCACTTTTTATGTGCTCGCATCTCAAGATTTCTTTCTCGTTATCGTCGTGGATTTTCACTTCTTCTCTTGCCCGGCCAAGGGTTTGTCGTTTCTTCGGCCAGTTTGGAATTCCTCAGGCAGCATCCCGCCAGAGCTAGGCATCGGGACTCGGGAGAACAAACGGCAAAAGATTTTTGCGGCAGTTCCAGATTGATAATTATAAACTTTGCCGAAACAGATGTTTCCAAAAGGTCTTAAAGATTTCCATAAAGATTTAAACTGGTGAAGATTGAAATATTCAACACTGGTCATTAAGACCTTGATATTATTAAAAATAATACTACAACCGGCAAAACAAACCTTGTCAAGGAGCGTATCTGTTGTGATGGTTAAAGCTCTTGACTGTCACGCCGAGGACCTGGGATTGAATCTCACTCCAAACATATTCACAACATGTGAGTTTTCACCAAAAAAAAAACACAAAATAGTAACAGAAAACCAATAATAGTAAAATTAAGAATAAGTCTAGGAGGATTGAAAACAAATGAGAGTAATAAGTAGTAAAAACAAATGTCGTAAAACTTAAAGTTTATAATGTTTTGAGGGTGGTACAAAGTAAAGCAAGGCTCCGGAGATGTGACAGGTAACTCATAATTAATTTCAAAAATGAATGATAATGAATATGTATTTTATAGCCACATGAATCAGACTACCCAAAAAGAATCAAGTGAGGAATTTTCTTACGAGGTCTTTCTCTGAACCATCCTTTACACAAAGCCTACGACGCCCTGGCAGCAGGCTCCAATTTTTTGACAAAAGATGAACGCGCCAGTGTAGTCGAAAAGCATTTTGGTCCATCGCGCCGGGTCGTTCGAACCTCGTGCGGGATGCTGTGCGCAACAGAGGGTCGCCCGATGGCATAGAACCATCGAACGGTCGCTCGTTTGCGAGGAAAGTGGCCAAGTTCTTGAGACCCCTCGGCAGGCGAACGAGCACCTAACGAAAAATCTTTAAGACCCGAGGGCGAGAAGGTTAGGTGAAGTAAAATAAACAACAAATAAGATATGAGCAGTTTTTTGTCTTCTTCTCGGTCACTCTCCGTCTCACCCTCTCTCTCTCTCTCTCTCTTGCCCCAGAAGTCATCAGAAGTGAGTAAAATTCCCGAAAACTCCAACAATGGGAAGAAGATCCCGAAAATGGTACACCCTTCACGGTTGGGCCAAAGAATTGCCCTTCGCCTTAGTTGCCTGGTTTTTTTTTTCTTTTTTGGAGGTTCGTTCTTTTTCATCAGATCACGAGGCGAGGAAACTTATGCACACCTTTCGTTCCACGGAGTTGAACTCTCGTTTTTGCCTTTTGGGCCCTGGCTGGCCGTGTTATAGTTCTTGCGAATAGCTTGGAATGTCCGTTTTATTCGTTCGCTCGTTTGGCTTAAGCAAGCATAGAAGGAGGGATCATCCAAAAATGCAAGAATTGAAAGTTGAGGTCGTTTATCTTCGCTGGTAGTTTTCTTGGCTTTTGTTTTTCGGATAGGTTGCCTCAGCTTCAACATCCTGTCCGAGGACGTTGGCATGCCACAACTTTGTAAATCATGATGTCAGCGCGGAAGATGGAATTTCCGTTCACTAATTTGTGAGGGAATTTGCATCAAACTCAAACTGAAATTGACAGTTGCACTTTTCGTTACATATATAAGGACAAAGTAAGAAATAACCTGGATTTCAAGACATGTTGACGAATGAAAATAAATAAATAAATGTAAAACGTTCTATGAGCCTCGTTTTTAAATGCATATTAGGCAATCAGTAACTCATGTTTTGAAACATATTTCCCAACAAAAGTTGCGTGTCATCCCTTCAAAAACAGGACCCTTTATGCTTCTATGCCAATTTTCGCACAATTTCTAAAAAAGTGCTGTTAGGTGTTTCTTTTGGAGCACATTCTGATTCTGGTATTTCTCCTAGATTGCCTTCATATGTGGAAAGTCTCACGGGGGATCTTTACATGTTTCTTTCAAAGCTCTTTCAGAAGTTTCACCGTATTCGGTTACTTCAAATAATATCCCTCAAGGATAAATACAGAAGAAAGTTAGGAGGGATTCCTGGTGGAATTCCTGAAGAAGGAATTCCCGGAATGGAAGTACTTAAGGGCAATGGTGGGCACGCTTTCCGTTAACCGTTAACGCAATTTGTACGAACATGTGCTTCAAAAATTACTTAAAAGTTCACTATCAATGTTCTTCAATTTGCAAGTGAGACCTTTATATTTCAGTGAAATTTAACTTGAATTTATGATTTTCAAGTTATTGAGATGTGAACGCAAACGAAAGACTTCCGGCCCCTGACATCCAAGGTTGGCCGGTTGAAAAACAACAAAGCCGCTGGAGCAGATCAACTACCAAGCGAGCTTCTAAAATACGATAAAGAAACACTGGTGAGAACACTGCACTGGGTCATAACCTATATTTGGGTGGAGGAAGAATTACCGGAGAAGTGGATGGAACGTATCGTGTGCCCCATCTACAAAAAGGGGACAAGTTGGATTGCGGGAACTATCGCGCGATCACACTACGGAACACTGCCTACAAGATACTTTCTCAAATTATATTCCGCTGTCTATCACCGATTGCAAGAGAGTTCGTGGGGCAATATCAGGATGGTTTCATGGGTGAACGCGCTACAACGGACCAGATGTTCGCCATCCGCCAAGTGTTGCAGAAATGCCACGAATATAACGTGCCCACACATCACTTGTTCATCGATTTCAAAACGGCGTATGATACAATCGATCGAGAACAGCTATGACAGATTATGCACGAATACGGATTCCCGGATAAACTGACACGGTTGATCAAGGCGACGATGGATCGAGTGATGTGCGTAGTTCGAGTATCAGGGACACTCTCGAGTCCCTTCAAATCTCGCTTTAAAACATTGCTCTAGAAGGTGTAATGACGAGAGCGGGGATAAACACGAGTAAAACGATTTTCACGAAGTCCGCTCAGCTGCTTGGCTTCGCTGATGATATTGATACAACATACATACATTTATTTGTTCAACATCATTAAGACAAGACATAATCAACAATAGTAGGCCAGAATACTCGGTTTGTGGAAATGCTCGCCAGGTCACGCTTCACCTGGTCCGCCCGTCGTGCTCTCTGCGCTCCACGCCTTCTTGTGCCAACCAGATCAGTTGCAAACACCAGCTTTGCAGGGTTGTTGTCCGGCATTCTTGCCACATGCCCTGCCCACCGTATCCTTCCGGCTTTGGCCACCTTCTGGATGCTGGGTTCGCTGTAAAGTGCAGCGAGCTCGTGGTTCATCCTTCTCCGCCACACACCGTTCTCCTGCACACCGCCGAAGATCGTTCTTAGCACGCGTCGCTCGAAAACTCCGAGTGCTTGCAGGTCCTCTTCGAGCATGGTCCATATCTCGTGCCCATAGAGGACCTCCGGTCTTATTGACGTTTTGTACATGGTGCATTTGGTGCGTGGGTGAATCTTTTTCGACCGCAGTTGCTTCTGGAGCCCGTAGTAGGCCCGACTTCTGCTGATGATGCGCCTCCAAATTTCACGGCTCATGTTGTTGTCAGCCGTCAGTAAGGATCCGAGGTAGACGAATTCCTCCACCACCTCGAAAGTATCTCCGTCTATCGTAGCATTACTACCCAGACGGATCCGGTCGTTTTCGGTTCCGCCTACCAGCATGTACTTTGTTCTTGAGGCATTCACCACCAGTCCAACCTTTGCTGCTTCGCGTTTCAGGCGGGTGTACAGCTCTGCCACCGTTTCAAATGTTCTAAAGAATGAAGCCAGGCCAATCGGATTGGTCATTAATGTGTCGAAGACAAAATACAGGACTCTAGGGGGAAATCACCGCGAAAAAAAACTTTACGGGGTTCAGAGGTTTACATCCCTAATCAAAGATGTTACTGCAAGAATACATCTCGTCATCTTAAAATGATCTTGACCCATCTGCCAGTAAATCGAACAGCGAGGGTAAATGTTTCTTCTCGGAAAAGTGGCTATCCGATTATACCTAAACGCTGGACAATGACCCATGGCTTTGATAATAAAGGCCCGTTTATAAACAACGTAGACTCTGAGGAGGTGGGGAATATCTAGCCAAGGTCAACGATGCATACAAGTGTTGAAAATAATGTTTGAATAAAAGTCTCCCAGGGGGAAGATGTTCTGAAATGGGGAAGATGTAAATGGCCAAAAATAAGTCTACCTAGTCTATGGACAGTCTCAAGATACAGTTTTCAAATAAGACCAATATTTTCCAAGCCTTTTGCCTTAAGTTTAATAAATATGTACACTACATATGTGGTGAAAAATCGGATTATCAAATCGTTCCACATACATGTTAACTGTTGTAACATAGAATTCCTTGTAGAGTTCAAGAAAAGTTGAAGTATTCAAACGATGTAATCAATTGTATGTAGGCTTTATTTCATATATTAACAATTGACATATTTGAAATAATATGGTAATATTAGAATTTTAAATATGCCACCGTTCTCAGTTGTCTTTTTATGGTTAACGCACTTCGTCTACCCATCCCGGTAGTCCCGGAAGTTGGATTTTGCGTATCCTGCCACAGCATAAAAGGCTCATCGAAGGTCCCAAGCAACACACATATCTTATAATAGTTACGGCAGCGCAAGTTTTGATTGTATAGAAGTAAATTTGATGTAATTTTAACATAATATTAAAATAACGTCAAAATAACGTTTATACAAACAAAACTTGCGCTGCCGTAACTTTAATATGACATGTGTGTTGCTTGGGGTAAGGCACATAGTTGGATCTTGGAGCTTGGAGTACTGAAAATAAAAAGAAGGCGATTCATTGCGTGATAACTTATAAATTACTCTATGTGTGAGAGTAAGCAGGTCAGAATAAATTCGTATTCACATACCAATTCATCTATGTATACTGAAAATAATAATAGAGAATCGTAAATTACACCAGACGTCACCCTTGTATCGCAGAAACTGGCAGTGTTCGTGAACGATTTCTACACAGCCTTTCCGGTTTGCTAAAATAGCGTTTTAAATCAGATGATCAGATGAGCAGAAGATTGTTATAGAAAGTTCAATCCAAGAGCACTGGGATGATCTCCTACCATTCGATAAGTATCCCGCTCCAAAGATGGAAAGATGGGATTAATTACAATGCCTGCTCTGAAGACTTCCTCGCAGATAACTCCAGGTAGAAAGAAGATGTCCTAAACTGAGATCAGGGTTTGTCTAGAGTATCTTTATTTGGTAAAACTACCTCAGTTATTAACGAGAAGCTCTGAGTTTGCGGAAGCCTAACCGCTGAATACCCATCCACATCGTTTTCAAACTGATCCACTTTACAAAACCCTACCAAATTTGCCATATTATTTATTACACCACCGAACCTAACTCTGAGAAAATCATCGGCCTCATTGAAGCACAGTACAGAGCATTTTGAGGGCTGCTTTTGCGAGTTTAAGAAATGTATGGAAAACAACCAGATTAGTCGACGCACCAAAATTCGAATTTTCAACTCGAACGTGAAATCTGTGCAGCTAAATATACGCCAGTGAAACCTGGTGTGTATCAGTGGAGAACACTCAACGGCTGCAGGTCTTCATCAATAGATGCCTGCGGTCAAAAATTTTTAAGTAATTTATTATATTTGCTGCGGTATATAATTCGTGCATGGTGGCCTCACAATTGGATCTCCAAAGTGGAGCTCCATCGTCGATGTCATCAAAAGCCGATAGCGACTGAAATGCGAGAGCGAAAGTGGAGGTGGGTCGGCCACACTCTACGCAGGGGCGGAAACAAAATCGGCAAACAAGCGTTAGACTGGAACTCAGCAGGACATCGCAGCAAAGGCAGACCCAGAGGCTCATGGCGGCGCAGCCTCAATAACGAAATCAAGCAAGTCGACAGAAATTTGACCTTGACACAGGTCAAGGCGATGACTGGCAATCGCCCAGGATGGAAATCTTTCAATTCAGCCCTCTGCACCACCGTGGGTGCCCAGGACTGAAAGTTAAGTTAGAACCTAACCTCATAATAACTAACAATTCTCAGGCCATTTTGACAGTTGTAACATGAGCATGAAAAGGACGGCAACAAGATCGATAAAGTAGAGTATGTGATCCGTCTTTCTCGCAGAGTTGCTCTCTGTCACTATCAATGGTAGGTAAATCGCCGATTTTGATAGGCTGATTACGATTCAAGTCAGCGTGTGCTCTGTTGAGTGACCGTTACTTTTCTTTTCCCATCACAACTGGACTGACGATGGCGGGTAGCTATCACTGATAGGATATCTTCAAAATTAGTTTAACAGTCAAAATAAACACTTAAAGTGGTGAAATTTGAATATGTTGTACAGAATAACAAGTTTTGTATGTTGGTCATAAAACATTTTGAGTTTTGGATATAATCGCCAAAATACCAATTCAGTTGCTATGATAGTGCGGGTCAGTATCAAGTCGTTGCCGGTCACTATCGTTTTGAAATTGATCGGCCTACAGTGATAGTGACGGTGGTGCAAATTCAGTAGTGAACTGACATGACTGATATTTCGCAGCTCTGCTTTCTCGTGCATGTATGTGGTCTGTCAAACGGACCTCAGAAGTGTCAAACATTTTCATGGCTAGCTTTGTTGGTGTAATGAATAATTATTAGCCGCTGCAAATCTCTTCGACCCCCCGGGCAGTAAAATTTAGATCGACCGATCCAAAACAAATCAAATGTCGCTTGAGTATCACTGTAGCATCTAAGCAACCATGTAATAGTAAATGTATTGACAACACGAGATAAATAAATCATTCTTAATCCAACCACCTACCGAAGCAGTTCCGTTACTACATTTGGCGACTACGGATGCGAATTTCAAACCGATCTGATAAAACGGACAGGACAGTGATGCGGTTCCTCATTTGTTGGAAGAACGAAGGCCTTGGATTCAAGAAAAAGCTATGCAAGTCGAATGCAAGTGATAGTGTCCGTGCGTTTTTACGTTACTTAGTTTAGATATTGGAGAAAAGGAAGATGGAACAGTGCGGACGTACATATAGTATCCAAGATTTGCGGCGTTATTTCAAATCCGTGGCAAAATCGTGTTTTTTTATAATTCTAAAGATAACGTGGGAGGTATGTGATCTAATTGTGGAATTAGCATTAGTTAAATACACAAAAACAAAAATTAAAAAAAGTATGTGATCTGCGGTTGAAAGGTAGAAAATATTTCTCTTTATCAGTTTTGCTCAGATGCAAGTTTGTAGCTAATATATGTAACAACTAGAAATTCAGGATGCTGTACGATGTCTGAATGATTCAGAGCCTCGGAACCTGGAAGTTGTATCATAGGAATGCTTCTGACACGGAAAAGATTTGAAAGCAAGAAAGTTTGTGTTGCTCATAGCAATTCAGCGAAAAATCTCAGTATGCTTTTTGATGCTTGGGAACGTCCATAAATTACGTCACGCAAAAATCGACCATTTTCAACCCCCTCCCCCCCTATGTCACACTTTTTGTATGGGACCTCTAAAATTTTTGTATGGGTTGTCACACTTTTCTGAAACCCCCCTCCCCCCTCAAAGCGTGACGTAATTTATGGACGTTCCCCTTTGTAAAATGCTTTCTTGTAGTTCTATATTGCTCCCATCTGTGGCAGCACAATCGCAAAAAAGATACACACTAAGAATGAACCGCAGAATTCTGTGAAATAATTCACCGAATCTAAACTGTAAAATATGTTTTTACAGATCTTTCTGTGAAATTCAAAGTTTTCCAATCCAACTGTCAAAACTTCACAGTAGTACACTGCCGTGAATCGCAAGTCAGTCCCATCTGCATTTTGGTCAAAAATGGATTAATGGCCGTTTTCGAGCTTTCTTCGGATGATCTTTCAGCTGCGTGCAAAAAAAATATAGTTTGTTCAGTAAAATTGAAAAAACAACACCAAGTCAGATTGTCCCATAATGAAATGTAATCGCAAGTCAGTCCCATTACGAACTTGTGCACCCTCCAGTACAAAACTTAACACAATTTAAGCAGTTTTATATTTTTCACTGTTACGTTTTCACGTTTGAAACAATATGTGAAAGTTTCATGATGATCGCAGAAGTTTTCAATTCATGGTGATTTTTTAGAGTTTCACATAGAAATCGAATTTGAAAACTTCAGAGGCCATTTTCTCAATGCCTACTTTTTACATATGGGACTGACTTGCGATTCACGGCAGTACAGTGATGGTGAAATAATTACATTGTGGTTCGGTAAACATCAAAATTTTCACCGAATTTCTGTGAAACCATTACCCGGGTTGTCAAAACAAACTTGATTGGTTTTCATTGTTATTCCGTGAAGCTGCGGGCAAAGATAGTAATCGGAAAATCAGCAAAATTACACAATTATAAAAGAAGCTTTGGATGATTTTCAACAGAAGGACGAGGAGATGGTCTGTATTTTCCGTAAGTACTAATTACACATTAATAATATTTATTTTGTTCCAATCAATTATCTGCTGTTTCTACCGGATTGAAGTGCCCGGATCTTGGCCTGCATACGTCGCAAAATTTCGTTATAAAATCATGTAAAACAACTATTATCGTCCAATTTATATGTGAATGATTTCAATTTGTTTCTGATAATGATTTAATAAAATAAGATACTCCAAATAATTTGGTAAATCGTAATAAATCTAACTAAAAATCACCGTTAACATGTAGAAAAGTCACCGAAAGTTCAGTGAAATCTGCAAAAATAAACAAAAATTTCACAGAAAATCTGTAAAAAAAACACCGAAATGATCGGTGAATTTGACAGATTAGCATACTTATTTTTTACAGATGTTCGGTGAATCATAAAATCACCGAACAGTTACCCGAAAATTCTGCTGTTGAGATTTCGTTGAATTTCACAGAATTCTGTGATTTATTCTTAGTGTGTATGTTTCCTATGATTCGTATGGAAAATTCACTCACATAGCCATCTTGTTAATCGGATATCTTTGCACGAAATTAACTGTCTAAAAAATGCTCTACGGGCACGAAACATGGATTCTACGTGCAGAGGACCAACGCGCCCTTGGAGTTTTCGATAGAAAGGTGTTGCGTACAATCTACAACGGAGTGCAGGTGAAAGACGGGACATGAAGAAGGCGAATGAACCAACCTAGGAACCAACCGTTGCCCACACCGCGAAAATCTGGAGTCTACGATGAGCTGGTCACGTCCTCAAGATGTCGAATAGCAATCCGACTAAAATGATTCTCAAGAGTCAACCGACCGATACAAGAACCGGTACAAGAAGAAGTGGAGGACGATTTGCGAACCCTTCGCAGATTGTGGAACTGGAGACACACAGCCATGGACCGAGTAGAATGGAGACGACAGCAGAGCACACAGGGCTTAGTCTGACCGGTACGAAATGCTCTCCAATAGGTTAGACTTCTTGTTGAGCTCGAGATGGTTCTGAATGAAGCGCGGGCAGATTCTCCTAGAAGCGTCCTGGAAATTTTGGAATACTTATCCTAGATATACTAGATAAGTTAGGGAAGCTTCTCCAAAAATCTTGGAAGACTTCTTCCGACAGTATGGAAAGCTGTTTCTTGGTCACCTCCTAAGAATGCTTTGGTAGGCTTACATGAATTTTTGCCGCTTCTAGAAAAAAAATGTAGTCCCACAATGGCCCTTTTTCTGGACAGCTTTGGAGCATCTACTCTGGACACTCTTATAGTAAATATTCGGAGCCTTTTTTAACATTGCAGAGAAGTCATTTCTATACATTTTTTAAAGCTTTCAGGGCAGAGCATAAATTTCAAGACAATGACACCATGTTGAGGATGCACTGAAATTCTTTAATATTCCCAAAAAAACATGTACTGAAGGCTGACTCCTAACTGACAATAAAATATATTCCATTAACTAAATACCAAAGGTCACCGCTGACAATATCAAGCAATTATCATCCCACTTGTCGGTCGGCTTTCACTTTTGCTCTACCTTCAAAGTGGCGATTTCTGGCCCCGCGATTGCAAGATGTTTATTGCAACGCATTCGCCGCCGCAGACAGAACGTGGGAATCGCCCTTCAAAATCCAGTCGATCCAATTTGAACCGATAAGTCAACCTGTCCCTGTGAATCGCGACTCCCCCCAAATCCAAGGAACTGAAAATCGACCAACAAATATCTAACAAAGTCAACTCCTTTCGCTCCACAATTTTCCCATCGATTTCGAGTGAGAACCAATCCAGTTTCGGGTGATTCTTCCGAATTGCATTCGCCGCACTCGCAGTAAGCCACCTGGCGAAAGGGCACTCCGATTGCGGCAGTAGGCCTTGACTGTGCCTGTGCCTGCTTGCCCCTGACAAGCTCCTTCGACCAACCAGGGAGCCCCAGAATCAGGTGAGAAAGTAACCTAACCCATACCTGATGTGCTCGACCGCCCTAATCACCCTTCGCGTTACCTGTCGAGTCCGTTGTTGTTGTTGTTGCTGTGCTTGCACTTTGCCTGTGCTGTGTTTTCTTTGGCACTGCTGTTGCACCTTCCTCTCGTCCACCTTGCTGCTGCTGTTCCTGCTGCTACTAGCTCGTTGTCATCGAGTTGGGCCGTCGTGTAATAACAATAATAAAAGTAATGAGCTTAACTCAATGTATGTATATTGGCACCCTCTGGGCCGGCAGGCAGGGAGGCCCAAGCCACCGACCAACCGACCGACCGCCAGATGGAAAGGAAATGCACCTTTAATTGCCGGGCTTTGTCTACCTGATGACTTTGCGCCTGCGGATTGACCTTGATGGTTTGCTCGGTTGCTGCTGCGCGTTTGTTTGTGCGGCGCGGCGTTGCACCAGTCAGTCTACTGCGATGACTTTGGGGTTCGCTCGAATCAGATCGGATTGGATGGTGCCAAGCCTACTACTGTAGCTGCCTTTGCCATTTATGCGATGAAATGACACACATTTGTCGCACGCTACCTTACTCGCTGCTGTAGGGTGCTGCTGCTGCTGCCGATTAATCTGCGATGCTTGTGTGTCATTTGAAGTGATCTGGAGTGGGATCGGTGATTTAATAAATTGATTAACGACCATTATTAGGATACGGCGGAATGTTGTCAACAAATGCTAATTGTGCATCAGTTCCTTTCTCGATGGGGGCACTTTTGGAGGGTTCTGGGGAAAAACAGCTTTCTTGTTTGATTTGAATGATATCAACTTAAGTGGCACCTAGGCAGCACGTTTCAGGTGAAATTGTGCGTCATGTTGTGAACAGCGCAATTTGCAAGTGATTCAATATTCTCAATTGCTCATACTAAATTAAAATAAATTGTTTAAATGTTGTTCACGTGATAATAATACTTAAGTGGTAGTTGTCACGCTTCCTGAAAAATAATACAACAAATGCTTCTACAAGAAATTCCGAATATTTCCAAAATGTTTCAATGAAACAACTTTCTTTCCATAACTAGGTATGCAATACCAAAAGTTCCTGAGGAACTTTCAGCTTTCCTGAAAAGACGCTGCAAAACTAAGAAGTAGTGATGATGATTAACCTAAGCTTGTAACTGTAAGGTCGTCTTCAGTGTCTTGTACTTGACTTGACTCAACTTGAGTCTAGTCAAGTACAAGACACTGAAGACGACCTAACAGTTGAGGTCGAAATACGTATCTGTCAAAGGATGCTAATTCTTAGTGGAATTCAAAGGAACAGTACTTAACGTGATTTTCTTTTTATTTAAGAAGTAGTGTCAATTAAAGTTTCCTGAGGCTAAATAGTAGCTTTGAATTTTTCGAATTTTCTGAATAGAAATATTGCGGATTTTTATATAAAATTCCACTCCGCGGTAGCCGTAGAATTCTACCGCAGCTTTTTGGGCTCTAAAACTCCGAAAGCCCAAACCACTAGGCTAACTGGAGACTGTTATTGGATAGGTCAGTCGGAAGTACCACAGAGACTCCCCGACTCAATAGCCTCAGGGTCGGCACGTTCACTACACAGTTACTCGCGGGCAGGTAATTCTCGTGCAAAATGGAGGAAAACCGCAGCACATTTACACTTTCTACACCAGTTTATTGCACCAACTACGCTTTATTCCTAGGCTATTCCTGGCACTTTCTACTCCCACATTCTTAATTCTATCTGACCCTTTTTTGTTGCGATGTGGGGCCCCTTTCTGCTTCTGCTCCACCACCTCGTCTCCACGCCGACTCGCGCGCGGGCGTGGATCCACGGTTCGCTCTCCACGGTTTCTGGGGGTGGCTTGGAACTCGCGCTGCTCCGTATTCCGGCCGGCTACACGTCCGGGTCCTTACCGATGTCGTAGTGGATCAGTCTTCGGTCTTTCCCGGAATGACTTCAGACACTCGGATGTCGTAGGTCACTTCGCGGTGTTCTTAAACCAAAAACGGTGGGGTTCTGGGATGAGGAGGAGGGGGGGGCGGTGGTAGGCATTACAATCAGGCTTATATTGGTGGTTCTAATAGTTACCTGATATCCACTTCACCAAACTTCTTTCCACCTGCACTTCCTTAGACTTCTTTCACTTTTCCAATTTCTTTCTACAACTTGTCTCTAGCTTTTCAAAACTGTCTTGCTCGACGAACTTTTTGTAAGTGATCCTCAGTCATGGCGTCGTCGAGCGCTTGGGGGTCCATGGCCTCTTACTCAGGTCATAGCCCCCTCCTCAGATTTCTTATTTCTTAATGGTTCCATTACGCCACCCCTCATGGCCGCCCAAGAATGGTACCCGTCCATCAGGCGGTGGGTTTTGGAACTGAGGTGGGTGGATGATGATGGCCTTCTCGTAGGGTGGTGGAGTTAGAACCTGGCTAAGCCTATCGCTGTTGGGATTTTAGCTGGGAAAAACCTACATTCATAACGAATACTACCTTGCTCACGGTTTTCACAAAATCACACAAAATTCTCGGTAGTACATACGACACGAATTATGCAACACTTACAAGACCCAAGTGACCCAGCGTCTTATACAGAGCGAATTACGTTTGCTTTTGCAAGTTACGGAACCTAAAATGGTTACGAAAACCGTAAAAGGCTCTATTCGCAGCTGGAATACGTGTTTTAACTTCACGGGAAACGTCATTGTCACATGTCACAAGTGTTCCAAGATAAACAAATTCTTCGACAACTTCAACTGCCGTAATACTGCAAAGTGATGTACGAAGGAAATGCGGACCAGCTTGGAGACATCTTTTGCGAAGAAGTCCGAAGCGAGCCGAACAATCGTTCGGAAGCAGTTGGCTCGTTTGCGGATGAAGGAAGGCGGAGATATGCGGATGCTTGTATTGGAGCATCACAGTCTCTTGAGGAAATTGTATACGTCTGGAGTGACATTAGCGAAAAGTCATCTGGTGTCGCAGCTATTTTTTACCCTGCCGGGCTTTTTCGACCCCCTGGTCACGACTCTGGGGCACGTTGCAGAGGAAGATTTGAATCTGTAGGTCTGTAGTCTGTTGGCAGACGAAAAGAAGTATTCCGATCGAGAGGGGGATTCCGTTGCCAGCGTTTTCTGGTGATTGTGGAAGCCTCCAGAAGTTCGACGTAAAGTGTCATAACTGTGGCATGAAGAGATTGTAGCCAGCGGGAAGCTGGACCAGCGAGGAAGAATACCGTGCGCTTCATGCCCGATGCTGACGTTACGGAGAAAAGTCCAAGACGCGTCGTTTTCAAGATGGATTCCATATGCAGTGACCTTGACAACGTCCTGTGCGATAAGACCGTATTTGCCATTTTGAAGAAAATGCCGTGCCGAGTGAAGTGCAACTTCAAGCCAAGAAAGGAGAAGTTGTGGTTGCCAACCATATGGGACACATCAACGCAATTAGTAACAATGCTGTACTCTTCAACAACAAGGACATACTCTACGTCCCAGAGTTGCGTGAACACGTAATGTCGGTGAAGAAGTTGACCAGGGCCGGAATCGACATGCTGTTTTCTGGAAGCGTGGCCGATTTGATGAAGGATGGCAAGCTGTTGGCCACTAGGCTTCTACGAGGAAGTTCCTCGTGTGGCCATTACATGGCCAATGTATGTAGGTGGTGACAAGGTGCTGAAAAAAAGCAAGGTCCGACATTCATCAAGTTGCTCCAAGGACGTGAAACCCTAGAATCGAAGAAGACGATCCGTCTACTTGATGACCATCAGGCAATTTCCGTTACGAGCGTAGGGAATCTACCAAGACATAGGATTCGACGGTTGAGAACGAGTATTACCGTGGTTAGAGAAGGACTCACCCAGCAAGAAGTTCCCGAATTTAGAAATGACAAGGCCCTGCACTATTCTGCAGGAACAGTCAGCAAACTACACCCCGTAGCTCGGAAACCTACCACCCGAGGGACTGGTTACCATTCGCTGGGCGCCAATGTGGGGTGGTGTACTGGAAACCATTTAGGAATGGGCTTCAACAGGGCAATAACTGAGGAAAGAGGTCATGAACCTCAAGGCGGTTGACGACACCGTGATTATTAACTTGCCAAAAGTTCGTAGACCAAGACTACGATAAAAGTTTGAAGTTAGAAGCAGCTGGAAAAGTTAGTGGAGTGTACAGCGACTACAGCTAAAAAACCTCTCATAATGAAACTAGCTAGTCATCATCATCATTCTAGCTTCGACATCCGAGCAGTGAAATCGACAAGTGTGCTCAGAGTCTCGATTAGCGATCCGCCCAAAGACCCACACGGTAATCTCAGGCGGACACCGCTGGTTGCTTACGGATTATCTGTTCCCGCTGGCCTGTTGGCATTCCAAGCTCGAAGTAAGTTTTCCCGCGTATTTCCCCGTTTTCGCGTTGCTCGCATAAAGAAATTATTCGCTCGCGTGACTTGTCTCCGGCTTGCCCACCTATTTGGTGTGGCAACGGAAATAAAATCGCTGCAAGAAACAGCAGCAGTTTTTTGTCGTCCCGAAACACCGACGACGATGGGTCGCGGCAGGCGATTGTGCGATATTTGCCAGAAAGTATTATTTGTCAGAATGAACCAATCCCCAGAATTTATTATTAAATATTAAACTCTGGGGATTGATACATTCTGACAAATGGTACTTTCAGGCAAATATAAATTTTCTCCATTTTCTAAGAATTAATTGAAACTAAAGATGTGATAGTGAGAATTTGGTGAATATATTTTAGTCCATTAACATAAAAAATGTCGTCAGCTTCAATCTTTTCATTTTTTCATTTATTTAGTTCACATCAAATTCATGATAATACTGAATCAACAATTTGCCGCCATAATACTCGATTTGCAGCTGCAGCTCTCCATCCTCGGTCACGCCCAACACTCGCCAGATCACGCTCCACCTGGTCCGCCCATCGTGCTCTCTGCGCTCCACGCCTTCTTGTACCAACCGGATGGTTAGCAAACACCAACTTTGCAGGGTTGTTGTCTGGCATTCTTGCAACATGCCCTGCCCACCGTATCCTTCCAGCTTTGGCCACTTTCTGGATACTGTGTTCGCCGTAAAGTGCAGCGAGCTCGTGGTTCATCCTTCTCCGCCACACACCGTACTTTTGCACACCGCCGGAGATCGTCCTTAGCACCCGTCGCTCGAAAACTCCGAGTGCTTGCAGGTCCTCATCGAGCATCGTCCATGTCTCGTGTCCGTAGAGAACCACCGGTCTTATCAACGTCTTGTACATGGTACATTTGGTGCGGGGGTGAATCTTTTTTGACCGCAGTTTCTTCTGGAGCCCATAGTAGGCACGACTTCCACTGATGATGCGCCTTCGTATTTCACGACTCACGTTATTGTCAGCCGTTAGCAAGGAACCGAGGTAGACGAATTCTTCTACCACCTCGAAAGTATCCCCGTCTATCGTAACATTGCTGCCAAGGCTTGTCCTGTCTCGCTCAGTCCCACCTACCAGCATGTACTTTGTCTTAGCCGCATTCACCACCAGTCCGACCTTTGCTGCTTCACGTTTCAGGCGGGTGTACTGTTCTGCCACCGTTCCAAATGTTCTAGCAATAATATCCATGTCATCCGCAAAACAGACAAATTGGCTGGATTTCGTGAAGATCGTACCCCGGCTGTTGAGCCCGGCTCGTCGCATAACACCTTCCAGGGCGATGTTGAATAGTAGGCAGGAAAGTCCATCACCTTGTCGCAGTCCCCGTCGGGATTCAAATGAACTGGATAGTTCACCCGAAATCCTTACGCTGTTCTGCACACCGTCCATCGTTGCTCTTATCAGTCTAGTCAGCTTCCCGGGAAAGCTGTTCTCGTCCATGATTTTCCATAGCTCTGTGCGGTCGATACTGTCGTATGCCGCTTTGAAGTCGATGAACAGGTGATGCGTTGGAACCTGGTATTCACGGCATTTCTGGAGGATTTGCCGTACGGTGAAGATCTGGTCCGTTGTCGACCGGCCGTCGATGAAACCGGCTTGGTAACTTCCCACGAACACATTTACTTTAGGTGAAAGACGACGGAAGATGATCTGGGATAGCACTTTGTAGGCGGCATTCAAAACGGTGATCGCTCGAAAGTTCTCACACATTAACTTGTCGCCTTTCTTGTGGATGGGACAGATTATCCCTTCCTTCCACTCCTCCGGTAGCTGTTCGGTTTCCCAGATCTTGACTACTAACTGGTGCAGACAGGTGGCCAACTTTTCCGGGCCCATCTTCATGAGTTCTGCTGCGATACCGTCCTTACCAGCCGCTTTGTTGTTTTTGAGCTGGTGGATGGCATCCTTAACTTACCTCAGCGTGGGAGTTGGTTCGTTCCCGTCCTCTGCTGCACCAACATAGTCATTTCCTCCGCTGCCTTGGTCCTCCGTGCCTACATTCTCTTCGCCATTCAGGTGCTCGTCGAAGTGCTGCTTCCACCTTTCGATCACCTCACGTTTGTCCGTCAGGAGGCTCCCTTCCTTATCCCTGCATATTTCGGCTTGCGGCACGTAGCCTTTGCGGGATGCGTTGAGCTTCTGGTAGAACTTGCGTGTTTCCTGTGAACGGCACAGCAGTTCCATTTCCTCGCACTCCGCTTCTTCCAGGCGGCGCTTTTTCTCCCGGAAGAGACGGGTCTGCTGCTTCCGCTTCTGTCTGTATCGCTCCATATTCTGTCAGGTTCCATGCTGCAGCATTACCGCCCGCGCTGCATCCTTCTCCTCCAGAACCGCTCTGCACTCCTCGTCGAACCAATCGTTTCGTCGACTCCGTTCTACGTATCCAATAGTGCTCTCGGGTGCGTTGTTGATGGCTGCTTTCACTGTACTCCAGCAGTCCTCTAGAGGGGCCACATCGAGCACACCCTCGTCCGGCAACGCTGCCTCGAGATTCTGCGCGTATGCGGTGGCGACATTCGGTTGCTTCAGTCGCTCTAGATCGCTCTAGATCTACCGGCGGCCGCCCCGCCGGTAATGTACGTTGGTAATAACGGAGAGTTTTGGGCGCAGTTTAACCATCACCAGGTAGTGATCGGAGTCGATATTAGCGCCACGATAGGTCCTGACGTCGATAATGTCGGAGAAGTGCCGTCCATCAATCAGAACGTGGTCGATTTGCGATTCCGTTTGTTGTGGTGATCTCCAGGTGTAACGATACGGGAGGCTGTGCTGAAAGAAGGTGCTACGAATGGCCATGTTCTTGGAGGCGGCGAAATCGATGAGGCGTAGGCCATTAGGATAAGGGAATATATTGGTTAGAAATGCCGCAAATAAATTAAGTTCATCTAGAAAGAACAGCAGATGATTAAAAGAAGGAAAAAAACTGCTGGAATTATTTGAATTTATTTCTTCAAGAACAAGCTTTTTATAGCATTTGATCAAGTGATATTCAGACTAATGGTACATTCAAGCTTGTAATATTGGGGGTAATGGCTTTCGGGCAGTGACAGTCAAGCTAATGATATAGGTAAAACCGTCACTTTAGTTATCATTTCTGTATATTTTACTCGTTGCTCCAAAAGGTTTTTGTTTATGGTATTCGATTGACTTAAGGCGAAACTGGAAGCAAATCCTCACTTTTTGGTTTTCGATTTTTTATTAAATAACAAAGCAATATTTTTAAAATCGGTTTTCGTGCACATGTAGAGTATTGATCAGGGTATCTTCTGAATTTTTTTACGCGGTAGAAAATGTTTTTCGTTTTTGCAGAAACCATTTTTGAACAAAATTTCACTAAAAAATGGTTTCTGCAAAAACGAAAAACATTTTCTACCGCGTAAAAAATTCAGAAGATACCCTGATCCATTCTCTACATGTGCACGAAAACCGATTTTAAAAATATTGCTTCGTTATTTAATGAAAAATCAAAAACCAAAAACATGAGGAAATGCTTCCAGTTTCGCCTTAAGTGTGTGATCAACAATTCCGGATAATTTTCCTGTTGGCACAAAAGTTATGATTTAAAGTGATCATGTTATATGTAGTTATTGTCATAAAGCTTAAAAAATAACTTTCAATTGAAAGAACCCAAGCAACACACATGTTATAACAGAGTTACGACAGCGCAAATTTTGGTTGTATAGAAGTTTATTTTACGTAATTTTAACATTGTGTTGAAATAACGTAAAATAAACTTCTATACAACAAAAACTTGCGCTGTCGTAACTTTTATATAACATGTGTGTTGCTTGGGAAGGGAATCTTTGAAAAATATAAGTAAAGACAAAAATTGCATATCAGTAAAAGCTGGAAGCTGGAAGAAAGGAAAATCTTTGATGAATATTGATCAAATTCCGTCAAAATAATATTTGATCAATTGGATCCACATCATGATCAACTTGTCCACATGGCAAATTTGTGGAAATGTTCTAATTGAAATTGCGCACATCAATAAAATAATTAAATTACAAAAAAGATTAAATGTATTGTGAAGTTTGAAAGGTTTGAGTTCATATCAATTTTTTGTTTCAGAGTGATTTGTTCTTCTTCAAACTATAGGCTTTTCTTTCAAAGTTACTCTAAAACCATTTCTTGTTTGCTCTTACATCAGTTCAAATAATTTATTTAACTTTCGCATATAAATCTGAACGAAAACATTTTATATTTTTACAATCGTTATCGTGGGCTAATTGATCCCAAACAAATAAACACGATTTATTTTTCAATAAGAATGTTTTAAATTATCATTAGATTGGGAACACTTCTGGATTGAGAACTTTGGAAAATTTCTGGGGAATGGTACATTCTGGCAAACGGTTTTCCGGCAAATGCCTTTCTGGCCAATGGCATTCTGGCAAATGGTTTTCTCCCGCTGTGGTAAATGCGCCGGAGAACACTCAACAGCTTCCTGCACCCCGATGCAGGAAGGAACAGCCCCAAAGTGCGTCAACTGCGGGGACATTCACGAGCGAAACAACAGAGCCTGCCCGAAGCGAGCGGAATACATTGAAAGCGTCCGCAGGAAAGCGTCCGCCAAGGGAACGTTCAAAAATTACGTCCAACATTTGGGGGAGGGGGGGGGTCTAGAAAAGTGTGACAGTACGTGTATTAGGTATAGGAAAATAGCGTGACAGAGGGGGGAGGGGGGGTCTAGAAATCCCAAAAAATGATGGACGTAATATTTGAATCTTCCCCAAGAACCAGCGCGGCCGCGACCGGTCATCACCACCCCCGGTGACAGAGGGTCACTTTCCTCAACTCCCACCAGTGGTTTCATCCCGGAACCAATTAAACCACAGCCGGTCTCCCAAGTGCAACAACGCCTTGCGGCCGCCGCCTCTACTGGTGCCTGAGCAGAACCGTACCCCTCCTAACTGGGAAAACCAAGGACGTAGCGCCCCCACCGCCCACCCGCCGGACGATGGCACACTCTACTCCCCGGAAGTAGTCACCGAGCTTGCCATGTGTCTGTTAGAACGGCTGGGAGCATGCCGCTCCAAGCGCGAGCGTATCAACGTCGATACCACATTTTAGGGGCCCCCCACAAAAACCGTTTTTGGTTCAAGTATTGCCCAAAAACAAATAAAAACTGTATTACTGATCACATTCGTACCTCCGAGGGGCCTCCAAAACCACTCGGGCCCCGGGCCTGCCACCGGTAATGCGTCGAGACTATCACCGAGTCAACAGGGTGGCATTCAGCCGCCTGGTAAATTCCCAACTACCAGGAGAACCGAATCTCCAAACTATCGAAAGCATCGAACAGAACCTGGACGTGTTCGAGAACGCCATTCACTTGACCGAGGACTCCTGTATCCGGTGGATCCCAGTGAGATACAATTTCACGAACATCGACGACAATACTCGTCGGCTAATCCAACAACGGAACACCGTCCAAAGGCAGTTCCAACGGACCGGCTGCCTGCTGAAAAAGCTGGAGGTCTCCCTGCTAAACAGCCGGATCAAGGACCGGATGGACGTGATCAGGAACCGGCATCCCAAGTCCCCACTTGCCACAGAAGAGTCACGGCGGCGCAGGTTTTTGTTGCGCAAAAGTCACTGTGACTTACTTCTAACAAATAAACACTTACTTTTACTCTTTCAAGGTGAAGAGCTCTGTTTAATGTTGCTCTAGGTATGTACCTTGTAACAAAAAATTAGGAAAAACGTTTCCCTCGCCATCTATTCTGTGAACGGGCCTGCTTGTAACTCTAATGACGTGCGATAACATCAACCGCGAGCTGAGAAGGGGTCTTGCTGCTGGCAATGGAAGTTTTCTGCGGGCTTCGTATCAGCTGAAGTCACGTAGTTTGAAGACGAAGACACTCGTATTAAATAAGATACTGATCCTTCCGGTTGCTTAATACGGCCACAAGCTTTAGACGTTAAAGAAAGTCAACCACAGGTCAATTAGCGTCTTTGGGCGTGGTGAAAGGTGCTGTGAATCACGAGTTATATCAAGTTTTAAAGCTATGAAAGTGTTTAAACGTCAAAACCAAAAATATGTGTGTAAAAAAGCAATTTCTTCACATATTTTAGGATGGTCTAGTGTAGTCCCACCCAGTCGCAGTGCGGCGTTTTCCAAATACCCAATCATGCCGCTGGATCAAACCCGTTTCTGCCAAATCATCAACATTCGTCGGCGGTGGCGAATGACGCCCGAAAATGCGCGCGAGCTGCGCCCCGGCATCCCAGAATGTAGATCACTACGCCAATCATATCCCGCAATAATTCAAACTCGGGCGGGCGGGCGTACGCGCGCTCGTGCGCCATGCGGTAGAACATCCACCACGGCGAAACGGGGCTTGTGCCTAGTCATGATTCGATCAACGCGCATCAGCAGCAGCGGCGGAATGCGATAATTGTGCTAATTTGCCTATTAGTAATCTCTTTAGCCTAAATCTTCAAACCCGACGTCGATGATCAGCCGCGAGCCAGCCAGCCAGCGCAGCGCCCCGGAGTCAGAAAAAAAAATTCCCCGGCTTCCGTTCCACCCATGAAATTGAGTTTCAGTTTGAGTGCGCAGTTGTTTGTCTGCTGCTGGCTGGTTCGCGGCGAGAATCAGGTTTTTGGCCACGTCGATGTGTTGGTTTACGTAAGAAAACGGGTGAACCCCGTTGCTGGTGTCGATAAAACGCATGCGGCGGCAGCAGCAGCCATCGAAGCGCCACCTCATCATCATCGCAGTAAGCCGAGCGTGCATTTTGGCCATAAAAGCATATAAAAACTGCCAACTCGATCTGCTGACGGCTGATAAACGCGTATGCCACTGGATTTACTAATCTTTCCTGTTGTTGTGGCGTCAACAGAACTGCACATTGCTGAACGAGGAGATTTAGCAGCTGATAACGGTCAACGCGTATATTAACTTTTATGGATTTTGGAAATGTGTCAAGGTGAATGACACATTCCGAGTATTTGTATTTCGCATAAAAACAGCATTAACATCCTGGTGTAATTCCTGGAAATAAATATTGGTCGAGTCACTTAATCTCAAAGTGCAATTTAAGCAACTTATACATTTTCCAGTTAGTCTAGTAATTAAGACTATGAATCGCCAGTCCGAAGACGGTGAGTTCGATTCCCGTTCCGGTCGGGAAAATTGGCTCGATTCCCTGGGCATATAATGTATCATTGTACTTGCCTCACAATATACAAATTCTTGCGATGGCAGGCAAAGAAACCCCTCAATTAATAACTGTGGAAGTGCT
The DNA here is from genome assembly GCF_035046485.1 of Aedes albopictus. Lineage (NCBI taxonomy): Eukaryota > Metazoa > Arthropoda > Insecta > Diptera > Culicidae > Aedes > Aedes albopictus. The sequence continues at coordinate 415,439,014 of NC_085138.1, forward strand.
CAAAGTAAACTAATTTTTGAAGCAAGGCAGGCCAAGTCCGAGTAGGGACGTAGAGCCACAAAAACAGAAGACATTTCTGATCAATGATGGCACCGTCCAAGTACCTGTAAGGGTACCAATAATTTAAGGGCGTGTCGATTGTTGTTAATATAGATACCGAAAATACTCCTGCATCTTCAAAACTGTCACGGTAAGGGTATTTGGTTTTTGAGGATCATGTAAATATTTCAACAACACGTCATATTTAACATTCCGAACCCTGTATGAAACTTTTTGTGGGACTCCTGAGGTTATGTGATCCCAATCTGTGTCGTAAGTTAGTACTCGATTGTGGATGTAACTTACAAGCATCTTGTACAGGTACCCGGGTATCACCAGACGCAGAAGCACATCGGCAATAGCTGGCCAACTGGCGCTATTGAACGCTTTCCTTATATCCAGAGTCATTACTGCACAGTAGCGAATCCCTCTTCTCTTACGTTGGAGCGCGATCCTTGCACCCGACAAAATAGCGTCTACGGTCGACCTCACATTTCGGTAGCAGAACCGGTTGCTCGTGAGGCCATTTACATCCTCCGTGTGCCTCAACACTCTGTTGAGGGCGATCTTTTCGAGCCCTTTCCCTACCGTTTCGATCAAGCAAATTGGTCTATATGCATTCCGATCGACGGGTCTCCTGGGTTGGTTTCCCCGCCTGTGGCAATTGAACCAGGATCTGCCTCTTCTAAATTCTGGGAAGACTCCCGCGTCCAGGCATTTTTGCATAGCAGACCTGAACATCCCGGGAGCTTTCTGCAGAGCTATTGCGTCCGGACCTTATCTACTCTAAGAGACTTGGCTATCACCGCAACTTCCTCATCAATGATGCTCTCCTCATCATCAGCCCCCGCAGATCCGCAATCGCTTGAGTTCACCTGTAGGCGGTGCGGTGGTCTCCGACTTCTAGGGTGTACTTGCTCAGGCTTGGTCACATCGCACGCACGCGAAAGCGCCACTACCAACTCGTCTCCGCTTAGACCAAGTAGGTTTTGCTCACCGCGGAGTGCCTCCCTAAATACCTCGTCGTTGAAGTGTGATGTCTTCCACCTGCGAGTTGCTTCTTCCTCTTACCCGGTGCCTACTGTTTTTGTAGTCTACAGTATTGACCTGGCGAACAGCCAGGTGATCGTTATGAGTGTAGCCATTGTATACACTCCAGTTCGAACTACTTGTTAGGTGAGGACTACAAAAAGTTACGTCAACATTCGAGTCCGCATCGTTCCGACTAAAGGTACTCTTGGTACCGATGTAAGCCAGATCTCTACATAGAGATGAGCGGAAGTTACATATGTCTATTCGGCAACGCTGTTTGTTTTGTTTACAACAGCTTCCAACACTTACCAAAAAGCTAGATGTTCAAAATTTTGCGTGACTTTGTTGTGGCACAAGTTGTTTTGTTTACGTTTGCTAATTATATTCGAACTTTTTTTCTTAAATTTGGACAAAGATAACAGCGCAATCGATGAAATCTGAAATGCATTGCAAAGAATAGCGCGAATCAAATCGGCAGAAGTGAATCAAGCAGCAGCAATGAAAGTTTTTTTCGAGAAGAGCAGCGACAAAAGTTTCTTCATGAGCATGAGCTCTTGAAAGCAGAATTAGTTAAATATAATCTTCTTACTAAATTTACATATGTCATAAAATTCTCGATAATAAAAAAAAATGTAATATGTTTATTGTCGATTGCAATACCGTTCAAGCAACGTCTTCCAACAAACGATAAACATGTTCATTTGGCTCACACTTTGGCAGTTCTCTCTGCTCGATTGGCTCACAATGGCCGCCTCCGCACATCTCTATAATGTAGGATTACTAGCTATTACCACCAGTCTTCGCTCTGCCAGCATGGTCGTCAAGCCTTCGTATATAGTAGACACCAACTCCTGGACAGGGTATTTATCCGTCGTCCATATCGCTGCCATTTTTCTGGACCCATCCGTGGCCCAATTGCCGTTGCCAGCGGGTACTCGGTATGGGTCCGCTATGATGGCAATATCCGTCCCCCACTCAAAAACCGCCTGATAAAGCAGTTGCTCAGCTGCGTCATAGTGGTTCAGGTTGAGCTGCGTTACCTGCACTGTGATACGTTCACCGCGGCTTTCGAACGGCGCGTCTCAACATCGAGCAGCTGCGTAACGTAGAAGTGGCTCAAGACGCGCAGCAGCTAGCAGTGGCCCTACCAAAGGAAGAGCAGCTTGGCACAGGTACACTTGAAGATGGCTGGAGGAACATGCGATCCGCCATAGGTAGTACCTCGGCTACAACACTAGGCTTCGCGACTCCGAATCATAGAAACGACTGGTACGACGGCGAATGTGAACAGTTGAGAAACGATGCATGGACGAGAAATGCAGCATGGGCGGGAATACTGCAACACCGTACGAGACCGAATGAGGCACGTTACAGACAGGCGCGGAACAGGCAGAATTCAGTCTTCCGGATGAAGAAGCGCCAGCAGGAAGAACGAGATCGTGAAGCGATGGAGGAGCTGTACCGCACTAAGGACACACGAAAGTTCTACGGGAAGCTGAACCGCTCGCGCAGAGGGTTTGTGCCACAAGCCAAAGTGCGCCGAGATAATCACGGAAATATTCTCACGAGCGAGCGTGAGGTGGTCGAGAGGTGGCGGCAGCATTACGATGAGTACCTCAATGACGACGTTGCAAGTACCGAAGGTGGCGTGGTAACAGATCTAGGAGTATGTGCACAGGACGAAAGACTTCCGGTCCCTGACCTCCAAGAGATTGAGGGGGAGGTTGGCCGGTTGAAAAACAACAAAGCCGCTGGAGCAGATCAACAACCAAGCGAGCTTCTAAACTACGGTGGAGAAACACTGGTGAGAGTACTACACTGGGTCACTACCAAGATTTGGGAGGAGGAAGTATTACCGGAGGAACGGATGGAAGGTATCGGATGTCCCATCTACAAAAAGGGGGACAAGTTGGATTGCGGGAACTATCGCGCGATCACACTACTGAGCGCTGCCTACAAGATACTCTCTTAAATTTTTGCGCCGTCTATCACCGATTGCAAGAGAGTTCGTGGGGCAATATCAGGCTGGATTCATGAGTGAACGCGCTACAACGGACCAGATGTTCGCCATCCGCCAGGTGTTGCAAAAATGCCGCAAATACAACGTGCCCACACATCACTTGTTCATCGATTTCAAATCGGCGTATGATACAATCGATCGAGAACAGCTATGGCAGATTATGCACGAATACGGATTCCCAGATAAACTGTTCGAGTTTCAGGGTTACGCTGAGGGTTACGGCATGGTGATGGTCTTCAGTGCTTGTTCAACAGTGCTCTAGAGGGTGTAATTAGGAGAGCGGGGATAAAAACGAGTGGAACGATTTTCACGAAGTCCGTTCAGCTGCCTTGTTTCTTTGATGATATGGATATTATTACTCGTAAATTTGAGGCGATGGCGCAAACGTACATCCGACTAAAGAGGGCTCCAGGGAGGAATCACCGCACCCGCCATCCCGATTTTATATCGACAGTGATGAAATCGAGGCGGTTGAAGAATTCGTGTACTTAGGCTCACTGGTGACCGCCGACAACGACACCAGCAGAGAAATTCTGAGGGCAGTTAACTATCTACAAAAAACTGATTAGACCGGTAGTCCTGTATGGGCACGAAACATGAAACCCTACGTGCAGAGGACCAACGCGCCCTTGGAGTTTTCGAACAGAAGGTGTTGCGTACCATCTACGGCGGAGTGCAGATGGAAGACGGGACTTAGAATACGAATGAACCACGAGCTGCATCAGCTGCTGAGAGAACCAACCATCGTCCACACCGCGAAAATCGGTAGGCTACGGTGGGCGGGTCACGTCATCAGGATATCGGATGGCAACCCGACTAAAATGGTTCTCGAGAATCATCCGACCGGTACCAGAAGACGTGGTGCACAGCGAGCTAGGTGGAGGACGATCTGCGGACCCTACGCAGAGTGCGGAACTGGAGACAAACAGCCATGGACCGAGTGGAATGGAGACGGCTACTATGTACAGCAAAGGCCACCCCGGCCTTAGCCTGACCGGCAAGGTAAGTATGATTTGATTTCTCGAAACACTTTATAATGTTGCCGACTCCAACTTTCGGCCCGAGTTTCGACTTTTGGCAGATATTTGAGGGGCCCAGAATCAAAGGGGTGTTAGTGACCATTTTGTCGTTTTTGAGCTGAGCATATCATAAAATTCTTCAGATTTCAAGCTTTCAGGAACTTTTTTAAGATTGTTTCTACGATGATTGGAAAAATTACAATAAATCGGAGAAAATTGGGTTGATTTTGAAACTCCATACATTTTGTATGGGGAGAAAAATTGGTCAAAAACTTTAAACCTCATTTACTCGAAAGAGGGTTTTTGTCACTTACATACCTTTGCTTCTAACCCCCTCATTTGTTTGTAGCTGCATCTAAAAAGAATAACAAATATAGGATGATTTGCTAGAAGACATGGAGTATAATGCATCTGCACTTACCTTAAAAAGAGAATTTGTTTGTAGATTCTCCAAGTTAGCCGATAGATTTTGCAGTAAAATTGTTATTGCTGAAGTCATTTCAGCAATTCATTTTTTTGGAAGGCGAAACGAATTTTTGGTGTGAACATAGAGGGCACCGAAATGTCAAATGCGTTATACCATTATCACCACACCATTTTTCATTGATTTCATTTTTTATTGAAGTAAAGCAAAAACTTCCCAGATCTAGACTGGCAATATGTGCAAATTAAGAATAAAACAAATTGTGATGAAACTTTGCAAACTAGAATACACCTCAACTAAAAACGGAGATGAATAAATGGAACGTGGATGTGTTATTTCATAGATTTTAAACATTTTATGACTGAATGAGTAAGTGGGTTGTCATTTGTCAACATCTAGTTTTGCGCATGTCTCAGCCGCCAATATTTGTGTCTGTGGACTACTGCTTGGATAAGATGTTTTTGGTATATGTACTAGATATACCAATCTCGCATGCTGGAAAAGAGTACAACTTTTTCCTTCACTTTGACTATAGAGTTCCACTTATGTTATGTGGTTGGAGTCTTCGATGAAGTGCCTTAGATTGATCGATATCACATTTGTGAGTCTTCGATTTGGATCTAGATTGGCAGAAACTGCTTTGGATAATTGTTTTCTTTTTATTTTTTTTTTTCTTTTTAAATGCCTGTCCAATGTTCTGCATATGCGTTCAAGAGGGTTGCAGTCTTCAGCAAAGTGCTTTAGGTCGATCTTTGCTTTATTTTTACATCTTCGGTTTTTGTATGGATCTGTTGTAACTAATCTTGATCAGTTTTTTTTCTCTTTTGCCATAAAGTTCCAGAGCTCTAGATATGTATTTTGAAGAGTAGCACTTCTCGGCAAAGTACTTCTGATTAGCAGGCTTGTCCGCACTGAGCGCATGAAAATTCTGCTCTTTGGATTTACACCATCAAGCACTTCATAAATTATAAATCTTTTCATCTTATCAGATAGAAGGATGTTGAAATATTGTAAATGTCATTTCGAACTGTCAAAAAACCGCACCGCAGAGCCACACGGAGCGCGCAAAGAGATTTTCACCCGGGTGAAAACACTCTAGTGAATTTCACTTTGAACGGCCCGTGTGGCGCTGCGGTGCGATTTTTTGACAGTTCGAAATGACATTTACAGTATTTCAACACCCTTCTATCTGATAAGATCAAAAGATTTCTAATTTATGAAGTGCCTGATGGTGTAAATCCAAAGAGCAGAATTTTCATGTGCTCAGTGCGGACAAGCCTGCTGATTAGTATTAGGGTAAAAGGGTATAATGCGCCCCACCGGGGCAAAACGCCCCTCCTTATTTTCTAGCGATTCAAGCGCTTTTCGCATGCGTGATCGATTAGAAATCTCAAATATTGAAGAATTATTGCCGTAAAGCTGGTCCGTTAGTGGATTGGAACAGAAAAGCAATAAAAATATCAAAAAGTCTGAAATCGAGGCTTTTGGCGTAATATTTTACCTCTTGAGAGCTGACTTCATTGTAAACGAAGCTAGTTCTGTTCGCTTGTGTAACTTTGCAACTTTTATGCAATTAAACACTTGTTTAAAGACCCTCCTAGGATAAGCATGAGGTAGAATTATCCCCTGGGGCAGTTTTATCACGGGGCTGGACGTTTTTCTTTTGATGGGGCGTATTGCCCCGTTTGTTTTGAAAAGGCAAATTTTGGAACGTTTTCGAAAAACGTTTCAAAGCTTCCATAGCCATCTTTCCAAAGGCAAAGTCCGCATGCAACACTTCACTAACTTTAGTAACAACGATTTGCAGTGAACAATAGATGGAATAAGGCGCCAGTTTCAGATATATTGCCATTTCTGCTTAGGGGGGGCATATTATACCTGTTTACCCTACATTTTTAAGTTTTTCGTTTTGATCTAGATATACTTCAACTGATCTAGAGCAGTTTCTTCTTACTATACAACTCTCTAGAGCTCCAGATATGTACTTAGGAGGGTAGCAGTCATTAGCAAAGATCTTTCGCAAATTTGAAATCAGCGTCGGTAGAAACTAAAACCAAATAACTATTCAACTGAAAACCCTTTACCTATTGAACAACTTTTCCGAAGCAAACGTCAGGACCCCTGAGGTTAAATTTGAAAACTTGTATTCCAAGGAAAATTTCCACCAGATTCCAGTGAGAATCTCCACAATCTTGATGGCATGCCCCTCAGTGCGAATCGTGATAAGCAATATCATACACTCTACACAAGACTTTCAACGAGATCATGAGTGAGCTTTTACGTTTACGATTTGTGTACGCTGAAAATGTTCACACAAAAGTATTATGTTGCAAATTTGCAATAGCATGTGAATTTAATTATAAGCTAGAACATTTTTAACAAGCTGTAACTTTTTACAAAGTTTGGCAAATATTCTTAAATTTTGACTACTATTTCCTCAACTATTTAGCTATAATTGGTACAATTTTGGGCTTGGTGGGTTGATTCAACTCGAACTAAGAAAACTACTAGTAATATACCAGCATACCCAATCGAAAAGGCTTCAACTTTTTGAGCCAGAGTTCCACTTATGGTATGTGCTCTCGCAACTGCGGCGCTGCGGTGCGGTTTTTTGACAGTTCGAAATGACATTTACAATATTTCAACATCCTTCTATCTGATAAGATGAAAAGATTCATAATGTATGATGTGCTTGATGGTGTAAATCCAAAGAGCAGAATTTTCATGCGCTCAGTGCGGACAAGCCTGGTGCTTACTATAGACTCATCACTCATTACTAAATGGGTGGCAGCATCTAATAGGAGACCCGACTGTACCAATCAATCTAGATAACTTTGCTGAAGACCTCAACCCTCTAGAATGCTTGACAAGAGCACTGAAGCGCTTGTTCGTCAAGGGCTGCAATTGATCATAGCTAGGAATGTTTAAGAAGATCTCACGTTTAGTATCATACGGGCGTGTCTACAATGATCAATGATTTCCCTTTATCGATTCTCTCTTAGAGTTATTCTGACAAATGGGATCAGTGCTCGGATCATCTCTTGATATAATGCGGTTGAGAACATCTTAAACTAGCATCTAGAACAACAAAAACAATTAAAAATATATTTTGCGGTCAAGTTATATAAAATCGAGTCATTGACGAGATTCCGTATCTTTTTCATGTATTGCATTTTATTCAACAAAGATTCAGTGGAAAAATACAAATCGACGGATTTAGTAATAAACCTGTAGTAACATGGAAAATATTTGAAATAAAGAATGATAACTTTATTCAAAATACTGACCGATCCAGGATAGCAATGGCCATCGACGGACGCGGAGATCAAATGATCATACGAGCACTTACCAACACACATCTCTGCTCAGCTCCAGTAGAAACGCGATCCCGCGCGGATCCAACAACGCCAAGATGGCTGCGCCGTTTCTTGAATCCACGACGAGAACACAAAAAACCACAACAACGTGAGCAGCAGCAGCACCAAGTAGAAGAAGAAACCGGAGCGCGGATCGCGGAGCAAAACTCCGAGCCGTGTAGGAGCCAAAAAGGCGGCGGCGTCGCTTGGTCCAGCACGATCGCGCGCAGCACAACAGCTTGTTGGGCCCCAGCACCAGCGCAGCATACCGAAGGGGGCGGAGCGGAGAGGAGAAGATCGTCGTCGGTTGGGTTGGGTTTGGGTCTGTGGTCGGGTGGCGGGCGACGAACGAGGGGAGAGATGCTGAATCAACATTGCTAGCGCCGCCGGATTAACGTTATGCTGTGCTAAGTGAAATCGATTTTCTATGCCTCTCGTCTCGCTGATTCAGCAGCCAGCGGCAGCATCTCGTTCGACCGACCGAGCGACCGAGTCCGAGTGGGATGCGGGTTTCTTCTTGTGGCGGTGGTGGTCTTCTTGGGCGTCGCTCGCATTAGCCAGCCAGCCGCTTGCGTCAAGCGAGCGCGATCATCTTCAAGCTCTCGGAAAACGGGAAACCGAGAATGCGAGACTTGGGAGATGGGTGAAATGTGCGTAAGGTAGAGCGGAGCAAAGTTGGGACGGTGGATAATTAGGGGCTGTCCATTTATTACGTAACGGATTTTTAACGATTTTTTGACACCCCCTTCCTCCCTTGTAAGATTTTTTGTATAAAAACCCAAATATTTTTGTATGGCGCGTAAGATTTCTCAAAATTTAATCTAGTGATGCAACAATTGGTTAGTTATTTCGCCACTCGTCAAGTAAAGCTGCAAACTTCTCTATCTCGGGAATTAGTAAAGTTTCAAACTTCTATATCTCGGGAAGATCTTGACTTTCTGAAGAACTTTGTCGAAGACGACACTCTTCTATTTGCTCTGGATTCCAAGATAGTGGAGATTGCAGCTTTACTTGAAAATCTAGCGCCACCTTGCGGCGAAATCACCAATTAATTGTTCAATCACCAGATAGCTCTTGACTTCCTGAAGAACTTTGCCGAAGACGACATTCTTCTATCTGATCTGGTTCCCGAGATAGAGAAGTTTGAAATTTTACTTGACGACTATTTAGCGCCACCTAGCAGCGAAATCACTAACTAATTGTTGAATCACCAGATTGCTCTTGACTTCCTGAAGAACTGTGCGGCGATATCACAAACTAATTATTTAATCACCAGATAGTTCTTGACTTCCTTTTCTATCTGCTCTGCTATGTATATGTCTGCTATCCCAAGACAGAGAAGTTTAAAACTTTATTTAACAACTGGCGACACCTCATGGCTTAATCCCCAATTCAATGTTGGATCAGTAGATATGGTTTGACTTCCTGAAGAACTTTGCTGAAGACGACATTATTCTATCCGATCTAGATCCCGTTACAGAGACGTTTGAAATTTCCCTTGACGACTAGCGTCACCTCGTGACGAAATCACAAATTTTTGAATCATCAGATAGCTCTTGACTTTCTGAAGAACTTTGACGAAGTCGATTTGATCTTGATCCCGTGACGGAGACTTTTGAAATTTCCCTTGATACTAGCGTCACCTCGTGACGAAATCACAAACATAGGCAGCATCCATTTATTAGGTAACGCTGAAATCAACATTTTTTACCTTTTTTTTTAGTTTTTATTTTTGTGTATTTTAACTTAGATGCTAATTCTACACTCAACATTTTTTACCTCTCCCTCCCCCTCCGTAACGTTTATTTGTATGAAAACCTTAAAATTTTTGTATGGGTCGTAACACTTGACCGTAAGGTACACCGGGGCAAGTTGAAACGGGTGGGGCAAGATGAAACAGCGGGTTAACATGATGTTATACAATGATGGTAAACAGCTTGAATGCCATAACACATAGTTTTTGATTCAAACAATCTTTTGGTGAAAGAAAAATTTCCTAATTGTATTGAAATCTATTTCAAAACTTCGTGTTTCATCTTGCCCCACCCGTTTCAACTTGCCCCGGTGTACCTTACTCCACCCCTCCCCCTAGAGCGTTACGTAATTTGTGTCTTATAGGTGAATCACCAGATTGTTTTTGACTTCCTGGAGTACTTTACTGAAGACGACACTTTTCTATTTGCTCTGGAACCCGAGACAGAAAAGTTTGAAACTTTACTTGACGACTAGCGCTACCTAGAGGTGAAATAACCAACTAATTGTTCAACACCAGATAGCTCTTGATTTTGTGATGAACTTTGTAACGTTTTGACGTTTTAATTTTTTTTAAGCAAAATTGTTTTTGCTTTAAGGTTAGTTTATTGTAAATATTTTGTTTTAGTAATTAATGAACTGCATTGAAAAACGCTTTGACGTTTTTCTCTTTTTAAGTAAAATCACGCTTTGAATTCATTTACAGAAATATGCCATAAAGTAATTATCGCTATAAAATAAATTGTTTAGATTAGATTCGACATTCAAATTCGTCTTGCCTTTGCTCGTGTGAATTAGAAACTAAAGCTATACGTGTATGTTGGTTTGTATCTCGGCTAAACCAGCTGCTATAAAAATGACGTAGTGAGTGCAGTGATGGCTCCTAAATATACATAACTCATGTGAACCATCTTGACGAGCCTAGAAATGCGCCAATAATTCTTCGTTGGCGCGATTATTCGAATAATAGGGGATTGTTTAAGAAGTTTATTTAAGGGAAAATTGACCAAAGCTCGATCATTTCGTTCATCATAAGGCTGGTGTGTGGAAGTAATCGCGGTTTTTAAGTATCGATAAGTGCAGTATATCAGATCAATCTGAGCCCTTCGTTTCCGTACCGAAGGTAATTTTATGTAAAAAAGTGAATTCGTGGAAGGTGTTTAAAACGGTTTTTGTGTCTTTTTTTCGTTAATTTAGTAAAATTGTACGTGGTTTCCGGTCAGATAGACCGTGGTTATTTTTGCGATTCTTCTACGTTTCGTATTTTGGATTCGTACAAAAAGGTAAAGTTAGTTTAAGGAATTTAACTTGACAAGTGACTAATTTAGACTATTCGCGTTGGACTATTTCCAGCGCCAAGGCGCTTTTTATTGTACGGGCTGGAATCAATTTGTGTGACAAGCGGAGTCAATTAGGGGTTACCCGTGGCGTCCCTGGCGCCCTTCTCGTCCGAGGTACTCGGACGGACATTTTTGAGCTCGGGAATCCGCAAAGGCCCGCATATCGAGGTAGCTAAACGGAGCGAGGTGAAGTTCGTTAAATAGCGAACGAAGTTCTCCGGCGGTCGCCAATAGCCGTCGTTAAAGTTCACCTCACGCTACAACCCCCTAGTGGACAGAGTACCGAGAGCACGGTCCGCGTACGTAGCCAAGTGTCGTGCGTAGGACCGGATCTTATCCGAAGGCGAGGAGTTTCATTTCATCGCGTACGGTGGAACCCACAAGGAGAAGCCGTGCGAAGGGTACGTTGGCTCTTTGTCCCGAGGAGACGGTCACAACCCGGGAAGCTCGACAATCCGTCGTAGCGAAAGCTCTCGAGGAATCGACAAATCGGAAGCCTTCCGTCCAGCCTCCGCACCGATATTTCGGCCATACTCCCGAGCTCTAGAGTTCATCGCTGCCGCCATCACTACAGCGACAGCGGCCAAGGATCGTCATCGTCATTGCTACAGGGATCTACCCCCGCAACAGGCATCCCTCGTCCAGCTCCGGCAAGCGCCGGAACCGTTCGTCGTCGGAGGACGACGAGACAACGCTACAGGGTAACAAAACCTGCGCAGGTACGTGGAAACCTTATTTCATGGCCATGATTGTTTCCATTTTTCCAACCCGTAAACTTTTGTAAATAAAAGGTCCAACCCGAATCAGTTTGTTCAGAATAATTTATGAATTCAAGTTTGCAATTTTAGAATAAATCCGTTTTGAACAGTTGAACTGAAATTCATATTTTTCACAGTAATTTATATCGTTACGGTTGAGGTAAATTGACCCTGTAAACTTCCACCTTCCATCCCAAGCGTACGAATCGAAAGAGCTTAGGTCGGGGTTTTCTCCATCGTAAGTGGGCAGGGTAAGGTGGCGTATTTCCGGGTTCGTTGGATAATAGTGAAGCCGTTCACGAGTCCCCTGAGGGAAAAGTCTTCAAAGTCGGGCAAAGTCAAAACGACAGGTGGTCTCTCGAGTTTCGGGAGTGGCGCTTAAGCCATCTTGTTTCAAAAACCTCGTGAATATTCTTGAACGGTTACAACTTTGCCGAAGACGACACTCTTCCATCTGCTCTGGATCCCGAGATAGAGAAGATTGGAATTTTACTTGAGACACCAGATTGTTCTTAACCTACTGAACAACTTTGTCGAAGACAGCATTGTTCCAAATAAAGTAGATCTTGTGTAGAATCTCATAGTAGCATGTGAAAACTATGAGTGCTTCTATTGGCGAGTGTACATAGCAATCACTTCGCCTCTAGCGGCCGAATGGCCAACTAATTGAATGTTAGTTGGCATTGTGTGGTAGATCTATTCTAGTACTACAACTTTGCCTAAGAAAATATGACGGATATGTTTTGGATTAAGCCTGAGATATTCGCTCACATCCCTAGGCGAAATCCCATAACCTCTTGGATTCCTACAACATGGATTCCTACTGCACCCCCGAACCAACCGTGTAGTAGAACTCTAGACTCACACGGATCTCAGACTAAACAGGACTGCACTAATGGGCCGCCATGGGGGAGACGAACTGGGTGGCCATCATGAGGAACTTCGGCGCTCACGATTGGTCAATGACCAAAGGTTCGAGGTAAACGATCTTCAAAATGGAGGAACATTAGTCTGATGACCGCCAATGACGGCAGTCGAAAGTGTTAAGAAAAAAAACAGCAATTCTAAGAAAAGTATATTTTTGAAATTGAAGAAAAGAAGAGAAAAGAGGAAACTTGGAGAAAATCAGGACATCTACTGCCGTAATTCTGCAAAGTGACGTAAGCGCCATTCAAAATGTCGATATTTTTTGGTATATTATATATAATATCTGATGTAAAAATAACACTGTGGTATGCCTGCTGTATTAGAATGCAAGATCTAGTCGTAATCTATCATCTACGGAAAGAAACTTAAAGAATAAGCAAGAGTTTCATGCATAATAACCAAAAAATGGGCAAAAACTATCAATGTCGCTTACGTCACTCTGCAGAACTACGGCAGTCTAGGACCTCGTCGTTTTTGTTTCAAAACCAAGTTAAACCATTCAGTGGAAGTTATTGCCGTCTCATTCCCGTATCCTGATACCACCAAGCGCACCAACGAAGTAGAAGAACTGTCCGCTTTCTGGTCCGAAAGGAGGAGTTAGCCAATAAACAGATGAAAGGAGCGGATGCAAAGGCGTTGCAGTGTGCGGGTCCCCGAAAAAAGAACGGAGAAAGACGAAGAAAGGTAGGACTAGACCGTAAGAAAGTGAGAGGCATCATACAGTGTTAGAGACGGGTGTTAGGGAGCTAGAAAGGGAGAAGATAGGAGAGGAAAAGTAGAACGTCAAAAGGCATTAGTGAAGCGACTAGGGGTTGAGGCGTGACATAGTCACTGCGTGTAACTTGGACTGCCGGAATTTCCAGAATGGAAAAAGATTCGCAGTGCGTGAGTCTCTTCATCTCGACGAGAGTATGAAAACATTCCGGCATTTACATGGAGATTCTAAAAAATACGACAAGAAGATCAGCCACCCTATGGCGTCGAAGAGGCTTACGTTGGAGAAGCTCCTGAGGAAAGATCCCCACAGTCCGTTCCATGAACGCTCGCACTGTCGTCGGAGACACACGCATACAAGGCTACAGCGTCGGAGCAGCTAGCGTCAGAATGCGCAATGTGTGGCACTGAAGCTAACCTGAGGGCCACAGAAGCCTAAGAAATATCCTGAAATTCTCTAAAACGTCTCAGAAATTCTCTGATACCTGAAAGCCTGTGAATACCCTCTAAAACCCTTCTGAAACACCCTCAAACGTATTGAAAGCCCTCCAAAAACTCTTAAAGCTCCTGAATTACCCTGAAAGCCTTGTATCGTCTCCCAAAACCCGCCTGAACCTCCTCGAAAGCTCACTAAGAACAAAGACCCATACTAGAACAAACTTACACTCGAAAGCTGTGTAAGAATTCATTTTTTAGCGTTGACGACACTAGCGTCGCCACACTACATGTTACCTCAATCAGTGGTGAGTATACATATCAAGAAATGTTTCATATTCACCACTGACAATAGCATGGGTATTTTGCGACAGCAGCGCCGCCACTTGTGTTGCCATGTCGAATGATTGTTATTTTTTTTTTGCACAGTTTTGAAACTGGACTATGGTCTGTTCTCTGTGCTATACACTACACTGCACCATAATCTGCTAGTCACTCACCCACGTAAACTCTATTGCAACATTGGAATTTGCCATTTCGATAATAAACTGAATCTATTTAGGAAAAAAATCTTTTCGTGCACCTCCAACTCATTACCTAAATGGAGATTCTAGTGTAACACGTTTGATACTACCTTGTAACTCGTCTGACACTTTCCAGAAGCCCCAGAAAACCCCCTGGAACACAATGCAATGTCCTGAAACCCCTGTTATGTCCTGTTCTGTGATACTCTCAGAAACTTCTCGGAAGCATTATGGCATTCAATCTCGGAAACATTCTCTAAAGCCCTTCGAAACCACCAGACACTTTCTAAAAACCATTGAAACGCCTGCGCCTTGAATCTCCCCTATTAGGAAAAAATGTGAGTAAATTGGAGTCTAGACGGACTGGAGATCCTAGAACATCCTGAATTCCCGAATTTAAATAATTTGCGTTGAACTCTGCACTGCATTAGAAACAGTTTATAACTTATAAATATTTGTATGCATATGTTCTAGGTATTTCAAACTGTCCAGAAATTCAGTCCGTCAATGGAGTAGCTCACAACATAAGCTGTTCCCCATGTTAGGTTGCGATAACTGGTGACATTCTCACGTCTAGGTCGTTAACGTCCTTACGTTGGATGCCTGCTCAGGACTGGCACTAGACCTGCTTATGGGACATCTCCTGAAGCTATACTGAAGTAAAGACACCTGCAAGGTCATCAAACCAGCCAACAACAAACGGTCATTTTAGGGTGAGTTCGGTTAGTATCGGTGATCATGATGGAGAACTTGTTGAACATACACGAGCCCTTGGGGCAATCGTATACGATGGCTTATATAATCCTGACTGGGACCATGGCTAGATCTGTTGGATTGACTGGGTCTAGTGATGATTCGTTGAACTATTCGATCCGGCGTAGTGTAGAGTTTACCCCGACCCTGGATGGTCCGGGACGGCTGTACTTGGAAAGGGCTATGGTTGGACACGTGCTTGTTCTGTAGCCTGAACGGGCCCCGGATGACAGTTGCTGAGTGGCTCGGTTTGAGATCGCGGCCTAGATGGGTCATCGTTGGAGCTTCTCTGGACGTCTCGATCCGGACGGCTAGAGTGGACACGTGGACGGTCGCGGCCTAAGCGTGTGCTCAAACAGCATAAAATTAGACAAGGGATCATAATACCCATGCTTTTTGTACCACGTTATTGCAGAAACGGGGAAATGACCTTCTCACCGTACAAAAATTCATTACTACAATTCTAGTACTACACCGAACGTGTCCTATTACGGAAGTTCTAGCAGTAGTTCAACGCATTCCGCAACAGCTATGTGTGACGAACTAGAATCTGCAAACACAAGAATGGGAGCCCGACGGATCTTAGATGATTGAAAGATGGAAGCAGAACTCCGATAATCTCCTGAATGGTGTTACGAGAACGTACGCACTAGAGACCTAATTAACGTAGGAAAGAATTTTGTCAGTGTAGCAGAGGACGGAGCTGATCCAACTCCTACGCTGAAATAAGGTAAGGATGCCATTCACCAGCTTAAAACCAACATAAAAGCTGGTAAGAATGATATCGTAGCTTTACTCATCAAGATGGGCCCAGAAAAGTTGGTTGACAGTTGACCCGTTGATAGTTGTAGTTTTGGACCGGATCAGCTACCCGAGAAGCGGAAGGAAGGGCTAATCAGGGCTATTCACAAGAAACGCGAGTGTGAGAAGATTAAGGTGCAAATCTTAAAGGGTGCAGGTATTCTAATAAACTTCCTCATTGTTTTATATATTCACATTTCCCCAGTGCACCTTACACACACGGATCGAGTTTGGGTGAAAGAGGTACCTTCTTCTTTTCGATCTTCTCGTCTTCCCTCTATTCAACCTCTCTTCCAAGTAGTCATCCAACATCGCAGCATACATATGTGGCGATCTTCTGCTTCTCCAACATCTTCTTCTTCTTCTTCCTGCTTCGCGCTTGGCTCACACTTCGAGTGTGCCGGGATATTAATGGGTTTGTTACTCAAGTTGGCTCTCTGTGTGTTGTGTACCTCACATATTACCCAGCTTGCTCGGTAGATACCCTGCGATGAATGATGACGATGGTTTAAGGTGTGTCGTCGATGATCGTTCGGTTTACTCTTCTGGGCTGGTTGGGCCAAGTGACTCGACTCGACTCTTGCTGGCGCACCGATGTCTGGAAAGTTTTCCCCTCGCCGCGTCCGCACTACCATCCTTCTCCTCCTCTGTCAGTTACATGTTGGACTCCGAGGTCTGGGGTCCGGAGACGGACGCAAGCGAAACGAGCTTATGTACCGAGACTTGCCCTGACGATGCTGCTGATGGTGGAATTACCCGGCAACGAACGACGCGACGACCGACGACGATTTGATTCGATCAGCTCTTATGGTTCTGATGAAGTGCACACTGCGCAGCCTAGGCTAGTTATGCTTATTAGCTGGTGTGCTGGGGCTTTCCGGTGGAGCACGTGCTCCACACCGACCGTTTGATTTGAAGATGGATGGCGAATTGGGCGAACATGCGGCGGCGGTGGGTGAGCATGGAATTAGAGGTGTGACAAATTTGCGGCGTGATCACTGATCAGTTTATGAATGGTTTTTGTTTAAAAACTGTTTTTTTTTGCTGAATTAGAGTTCCTGAGTTGGCAATGAAAGCCCTCAGTTATTACTACGAGATTGCTCGCTCATAGAATACTAAGCTAAGATGCAGGCTGATCTACATTCGATTGAACGTAAAATAGGGCATAACTTACGCCTGCTCTATGCAAAATCGCATCTAAATTGATTATTCAACTGTTAAATGTTCGGCGTCAAGTAAAACCGAACCATGTGTAAAGTGGAAGACGCAGAAGTAAGAGACTCGACTTTACTTTAAGCTCCTGCTTTATGCCACAAAAGTTATCCTTATTGGACTCAGTGGCCTAATTTCCCCAACATGGGAGGAAAAAAGCTCCTGCTGTCCAACCAACTAAAGACAGCTATAGAGCAGACAAGCATGGAGCAGAGCAATATGCAGAGGTTTTATTATAATTTTAATGACACATGACACAATACTGAACATCGGACTTGAGTAATAAAAAAGCAATAATAAAAGTACCAACTTCCCAGTCTCAATAACCATTTAAATATCGAGATTTGAAATCAAAAACGGTACGTGGGCACCCTGCAGGCCACATAAGGGTTGATTATTATTTTATACAAGGAAACTAGGAAACTAGTTCTTCGTCCAGAATTTCCAGCAGATTTGCACTCAAGATTTGTACAAGAATACGTGTTAAGTTTTCTCCAGGAGTTCCTCGAGAATTCTTTCAAGAGTTCCTTGGGGATTCCTCCAGGAGTTACCCGAAAGTTTCTCCAGGAGAGTCTCGGGTATACCACCTCGAGGTTAATCGAGAATACCTCCAGCATTTTCTCGGGAATTCTTCCAGGAGATTTTCGGATGGAAATTCATCCATCAGTTTATCAGAAATGCATGTGGATATTCCCTGTGAATACCCCCAGGAAGAATTATCGTGGAACTCCTAGAGGAATTCTCGAGGAACTCCTAGGAGAATTCTCGTGGAACTCCTAGAAGAACTCTCGTGCAACTGCTAGAATTTCCGATAAACTCCTAGAGTAATTCCGGAGGAACTACTAGAGGAATTCTCGAGGAACTCCTAGAGGAATTCCCTAGAAACTCCTTGAAGAATTCTCGTGGAACTGCTAGAGAAATTCCAGAGGAACTCCTAGAGGAATTCTCGAGGAACTCCTGGAGGAATTCTCTACGAACTCCTTGAATAATTCTCGAGGAACTCCTAGAGGAATTCTCGTGGAACTCCTGGAAGAATTCTCGTTGAAATCTTAGAGGAATTTCCGAGAAACTCCTAGAGTCATTCCGGAGGAACTCCTAGAGGAATTCTCGTGAAACTCCTAGAAGAATTTCCGAGGAATTCCCGAAGAATTCCCGAGGAACTACTAGAGAACTCCTAGAGGAATTCTCTAGGAACTCCTAGAAGAATTCTCGTGGAACTCCTAGAGATATTCTCTGGAACCCCTACAAGAATTCTCGTGGAATTCCCGAGGAACTCCTAGAGGAATTTTCGTGGAACTCCTAGATGAATTTCCGAGGGATTCCCGAAGAATTCCCGAGGAACTCCTAGAGAACTCCTAGAGGAATTCTCTAGGAACTCCTAGAAGAATTCTCGTGGAATTCCTAGAGATAATTCTCTAGGAACTCCTAGAAGAATTCTGGTGGAACTCCTAGAGATATTCTCTAGAAACTCCTAGAAGAATTCTCGTGGAATTCTCGAGGAACTCCTAGAGGAATTTCCGAGGAATTCCCGAGGAGTTGCCGAGGAACTCCTAGAGAACTCCTGAAGGAATTCTCTAGGAACTCCTAGAGGAATTCTCGAGGAACTCATAGAGGAATTTCCGAGGAACTTCTAGAGAACTCCTATAGGAATTCTCTAGGAACTCCTAGAAGAATTCTCGTGGAACTCCTAGAAGAATTCTCGTGGAATTCCCGAGGAACTCCTGGAGGAATTCTCGAGGAACTCCTAGTGGAATTTCCGAGAAATTCCCGAAGAATTCCCGAGGAACTGCTAGAGAACTCCTAGAGAAATTCTCTAGGAACTCCTAGAAGAATTCTCGTTGATCTCCTAGAGATATTCTCTAGGAACTCCTAGAAGAATTCTCGTGGAACTCCTAGAAGAATTGAGCATGAGCATTAGGTTGTCCCAAAATTGCACATGGTCAAAAAGCTTGGGGGCTCACCCTGCAAATGATAGCTAAGGGTGTTAGAAACAAACTTTTGTATGACGGCAACTTTCAGAAATGACGTTTAGAGGTTGCCCCGGCGAGATTTTTGAAAAATGGCCATTTTTCGTAATAAATTTCTTACAAATATTTTTTACCGTACAAAAATTGGCAATACTCACTATTTTTATATTTTTTACAGCTTGATATGGATCCAAACTATTTGGGAAAAATAATTAACGACATGTTTTGCAGGTAACTTTTTGATACTGAATTTTTGAATTTACTAAAATTTGTAATTTTTTGATATACTGTGCATTTTACCCATCATAAAAGTATCTGAACATTTTGCTAATTTAAAACAATTTCCATAAAAAGATAGGAAATTTTATGAGGAAAAACTTTGCCAAAGACAGCATGGCGTTTTTTCTTTCCGTTTTAGAGTTATTCATAATTTACTATTTAGTGAAAATTGAATTTTTGGGTATTTTTCAAAAAATGTCACATAAGAACTTCCCAGAAACACATACAAAGTAAAAAATCACGTATGCTCAACAAGTTTTTGTCTTGATTGTGTTATGGAATTATGGTGACATAATTATTTTTTTTGTTATTCAACCCCTTCATATAGAAATCAACTAGCAAAGATTTCTTAAAAAGCTAGTTCTCTTGACAAGTTACGTACTGCCTATTGATTTTTAAAGATATTCTCCACAAAATGTTGAGCCATATTTTCGCGTTTATCTTACTTTCCTGTCGATATCCTCAATTATTTTCCTACACGAAGACGTATGAGTCCTGGACCAGTGAAACAGCCCAGGAAGCAGTGGCAAAGTGAATAAAGGCGAATAAGTTGATCCATACCCGCGATTACGAACATCTTACGTAAGAATACCAATTTTGAGATACTAAGTTCCAATTCAAGACATTCTAAAGAGCAGAGCATGTTTTTTTACATTTATTGACTAGAATTATCTTATCAACACCGAAAATAAGATATAAAGAGGCAAATTGAAACGGGTGGGATAAGATGAACCAGTGAGTTAACGTAATGTTATCCAAGGTTAAGCCTGGAACATATACACCCTCATTCTTGTTTTCGATCGAATCCACTTTCGAACGAAAATCGTTCGCATTCCCGTTTACGCCAGCAAAATCAAATGGCCTACTGATTCGATCGAACCAAAAACGTTCGAAAGTCGATACGTCCGTAAACAAGAATGAGGGTGATAGCGTCCGTTCCGTTAACGTTTTTTTGACAGTTTTCCCATGGAAAATGTGTCAAACTACTGTCTCGCACACGCAAACGTATGCATTGTGTGGGGTACTTTAGAACAATTTGTTTACCATAACACATACACGGCATACAGTAAGATAAGGTAGGCTATTATTGGCAAACAACAGTTTTGGACGTAAACAAGTGACGTCATTTTTATCGTCCTATGTGTTGATCAAAATGATAGGGACTACTAGAACTTTGAACGATTTGAACATCATCATTGAAAACCAAAACGGCATATTTTGAGGAATGTATCACCTTCTGAATAATATAGAAAATGTGCCGTGCGTTTGATTGTGTATTATGCTCGTATAAACCATGAGCCATTTTACGATGTGACAACAATGTTGATGATGATATGATTTTCACGGGTAATTGGACGCTACCTCCTGTCAAAATTAATTCATAAAATCGGCTCGTAAAATGGACTACTGTCAGTACATAACCGTTAAAAATTCCATGGCCTACTGAGGCATCTCAAAATGGTACCTAATGATAAAGTTTCTCGCTAGTATGTAGGTACTTTTCTATTTCATAGAAAATGGATTTGTCAACGGAAACAAAAATTCAATAAATGATGCCACCATAATTCCTAAACACAATGAAGAGAAAAACTTGTTGAGTATACGTAATTTTTTTACTTTGTATGTGTTTTTGGGCAGTTCCTTTGTGATTTTTCTTTAAAATACCTAAAAATCAGTATTTCACCAAATAGTAAATCGTCAATAACTCTAAAACGGATAGAAAAAACGCCATGCTGTCTTTGGCAAAGTTTTTCCTCATAAAATTTCCTATCTTTTTATGGAAATTGTTTTAAATTAGCATAATGTTCAGATACTTTTTATGATGGGTAAATATTTGGGACAACCTAGTTTACACTTTGACGTTCGCGGAGTAGTGACGCGACGACAGTTTGCGCGCCTACTAGATTGCTTGGTGTGCATTTGGCAGATCATGTGCTACCAGCGGGGACATAGAGTATCATTGTGCTTGCTTCACAATATACAAATTCATGCAATGGCAGGCAAAGAAAACCCTTTAATTAAAAACTGTGGAAATGCTCAAAGATCACTAAGTTGAAGCGTGGCAGGCCAAGTCCCAGTGCGAACGTAGAGCCGTAAAAAAGAAAAAGAAAAAGAAAACTGTAGTGAAGAAAGACATTCAGTTGCAGATACTGTCTTTTCTTCGGGCATAACTTGCAAGCTATATAAATCAGAGTCTGCTACAGTTCGGCTATCTTGACGTAAAATATCCGCCGCGATGTGATTCACCAACTAATGCCAGTTTCTATATTGCTTTTTCATAAAACTCTAACTCCGTGGCATATCCCAAGTAACAATTCTATTGCTGGTTGATTTTGTTTGATTTTTATTACGGTTTTATTGCAGCAATAATTAAAACTCACAGTTTTATGACTACTTTTATGGAAACCATTGATGAAATGTTTTATAGAATACATGAAGATATCCATAAAGCCAGATTTCAAGAGTAAACAAAACTCTCCGATATGTAAACCTTTTAGCATTCATTATTACCACAATAAAACTGTTCAAACGCTCAACAGATGGCGATTCGTTCGATAAGTAACGACATCTGTTGGTGGAAAAGCAGAAACTATGACACTGTTAGGTTTATTACGGTCATCATAAAAGCAAACTTGCATTCGTTTTATTTTCGCTAATTATGGTCGCCGCCATATTGAAGAATCAGATAGGTGAATGGAAAATAGTTAATTTTGCTCAAATTAGCAACGAATTGATAGTATATGCCGTCAATTCCATAACATGCTCACATAAATAAATTCTCTCAGATGAGTTTTCTTGTTATTCGAGATAGTTTTACCAAATTAACAAATTGATTTATTTCATTCCAAGATGATAATATTTACCATTTTCGAAGCGCATTAATTTTATGTTTCTGCAGCCCCAACAAGACCTGTGCGCCGCCGCGCTACGCCGTCGCCGCCGACACTTTTTGTCCCACGCCGACGCCGACCGAGGTATCGGCGGCGCGCCATACGCCGATGATTGTCACGCCGCCGATATGGCCGATATTCGTTTTTCGCGCCGGTTATTAGTGCACAAACAAAATTAAGTTTATATAAAGTTGAGATAAAAAATTCTCATCGGAGATCGGAGCAATCCAAACCTCAAATTGTCGCTTCTGTGACGAGGAGAGAGAAACATCAGAACACATCCTCTGCTATTGCATTGCACTCACCCAACGTAGGTTCAAAGTTCTCAGCAAGACCTTTTTAGGGCCTGCTGACATATGGATCTTATCTCCAAAGGACGTGGTTGGATTCATAAAGCTAGTCTCGCCAGAATGGGGGAGTCACATACTGTAACTCAGGATCTCTATTCATCAATAATAGATGGTCTTGAGTTCAGTCGATACCAAGGTATCTCAGTGACAAATAAGTTACTGAGATAACTTGCGTCCCTCACAGCAAAAGGGTATATCACAATAGTTCTAAAATCTGGACGCAGTGATCTTCACCCGACAAACGAGAGAGAACGGTATTTTGAACGTATGGAACGCTGCATGGATTAAATAAGGATTTTCCAAAAATGTACTTCCGGAGAATGCTCCAAAACTTGTCAAAGAGTCATGAAAGAAAGATTCTTAGAAACTATTTTCCAAATTTTCCCAACATTCTATTTTTATTAAATCCATATGTTAGTCAAATTTCAAAACCATTCAGTAAGCATCTCTAAATAAACCATGACCCACTGACTTCAGCCACACTGATCACGATTGCACAACCGTAGGTATCAGGCTTATCAGCACCGAGAGATGCGATTATGATGAGATGCCGCCAAATTTATTAGGTGCCGCTGGTCTGATACCGACTGGTACACGGGAAAAAATTCGTTGCCGGATCCATGACTAAAATGTTATGAAATCATAAAACTTGTCGCTTCATGATATTGTAACTACAAGTCCTGATATCGTGACGTTAACAACGATTATCATGAATAATAATAACTGATTCCATCAACAAAAGCCATGGCCGTCAAAAGCGTTATGAAAAAATTAAGCTCGTTTTCATAAATTGAATACCATAAAGCTGAGTCATGGTAGCATGGCTCTGAGTCATAAAACTATGACGCTGAGTCATCTCAACCAGACGCTGAGTCGTATGAACATAACGCAGAGTCATAAAATCATGAATCACAACAAACGAATTTGGGCACTGTAAGCGTTACGCAAACCCTCGCGCAGAATCACCTACGCCATTTTTGTCACTTCTGTCAAGGCGCCTTTTGTGAGTGGCAGTGTTTTCCGGTGAGATTTTTTTTTGGTTTTCGAAAAAGTATAGTGAATTGTTCTTACTTAAATTGTAGTAAACTATATAGTTATTGAACTACATTCCAGAAGTTGAAAGTGAAAAAACTCCATATTCCGGCCCAAAACTCCGACCAGCTTCATCAGCAGCAGAAGAATCAAGCTCACGCACAATTCCGGCGCAACATTTTGGCCAGCTTCATCAGCAGAAGAAAAAATACGGTATATAAATTACAAATACTAGAATCATGCATACTGCTTATGTTTTTATAACATTAGGTTTAGAACATGCTTTATGATAACATGACCAGTACTACCATTTTTCGCAAATCGACCCATTACCATAAATGACAAATACTTGCACCATGAGTAATGCTCAAGCTTTTATAAATTTAGTTCATAGTTTGAGTACGTACTTCATGATAATATGAACCGACTTACCAAATTTTGCTAATAAAACTGGAACCATAAATGACAACTACTAGTTCTATGAATTCCGCATCTGGTTTTTTTTTTCTAGTTAATAGTTCTGGTATTCATGGGCATGATATCATGACTTAACTTACAAATTTTTGTCAATAAATATGAAAAACGTAACGCCAAGGTGATGTTACGGCAACATGAGTCATGAAATTATGACCTTTTTTTGTGGTGTATATTTCTAACATGAAAACACACATTTTACGCGAAATCATGACTCATTTAGCAGGTTTCAAGCAGCGGATTTTTTCCCGTGTACACAGGAAAATCAGCCTTTGCAACGCCTGCCTGCCTGCCTGTTGTTGTTGGTTGGCGCTTGGGGCATTCATTGGATCTTGAAGCTCGCCGGCGCACCACAGCTCAGCTTAATAAATAAAACAAATTTCTATGTCAAACAACAGCTGTACGCCGGGCCGGGTCGGGGTGTTTTGATGACTATTGTAGGCTAAACATCCGATAAGAGGAACCGGTCGGCGGAATGCTCCGCACATGCATGCAGATTAAGCTCCCCCCGTTGGACAATAATCTTCTTTTCCTCTGAAGTGATTGTCGACCGATTCGAGAGCCACAAACTTGATTCAGCGACTTTTATTGGCTTGGCCAGCGGTTCTCGGAAACTTCGAATTTCAAATTGCGTCTCTTGTATTATTCAGGAGCGATCGGTATCGCGTCAAACTGCGTCACGGAACGTTTATGTGATTAGCGGTGAACATGACTATTCGGGGCAATTGATGGAATGGCAATCGCGGCGCGCAAGTACATACAGACAGACAGACGACCGCACCTCATGTGTAATTCGGGACCGTTTCTACTCGATCTACGATAACGGTTACAAGAAATTTGAACTTTTATTTGCGGTTTGTGTGCAGTTGTTATCTTTTGCGACGTCATGCAAGCGCGTGCAGGTGAGGGCTTCATTTGCGGTGATTTTTACGAAGAAAGTTAACATAAGCCCGCGTTGATTGGAAACACGGACAGAAATAGATACTGTGTCGGTACAGATGTTCTGATTGAAATCAGTTAATTTGTATTGTTTGATTTGAAGTTGGTTTTTTTTTTGAAACATTACACGAAGTCAAAGTCTGCTTTTCAGCTGAGTGTCTTAAGATAATTTCAATGCAGAAATTAACCAGAGAAAATATTTGCGATTGAACCGTGGAACTGGCGTTCTCTGAACTTCATCGGGAGCACCCGCATTCATAACCTGAAGAGTTAATGTTAAAATCATTGATGAATGATTTTTGGACTGCAAAACGGTGAGTCGATAAGGAGAGCGTCCAACATAGCTATGGTCCTCACAAGTTCCTACCTCATGCTTCAACGGCTCAAGCGATGACAAAGACCACCAGCTAAGAGTTGTGTGCTTAGCTGGTAGTGCAGCCTGGGCACTGTTGTCCTTCTGACTTCAGCTAGATTGAGGAGGTACGACCCGAGCGTCTGTTCACCAAGGAGGTGCGGCTCAAACAGCGTCTGTTTTGGCATCCAGCGGCTGAGTAAGAAACGCTGCACCACGCCCAGCTAGATCCAAGGTGGTAACCCCATCAGCGTGGTCGTCCTAGTGTTGGTTGGGACGTTAAACAGAACTGGCATGATGGCCCTCCGGCGAGACAGGAGTGTTGGCTCAGGCCCAATAAGCCACCCGTAAAAATCCATCTTGCGAATAACATAGGAAAAAATACGACTCGATACAATCGGCAAAAACCTACGCAACGAATTAAGGAGTACGATTGGAAACTTGGAACATGGAATTGCAAGTCACTTGGTTTCGCAGGATGTGACAGGATAATCTACGGCGAACTACATCCCCGCAACTTCGACATCGCGGCGTTGCAGGAACTTTGTTGGACTGGACAGAAAGTGTGAAAAAGCGGGCATCGAGTGGCTACCTTCTACCAAAGCAGTAGCAACACCAATGAACTGGGAACATGATTTATAGTGTTTGGCAAGATGCGACAACGTGTGATCGGGTGGCAGCCGATCAACGCAAGGATGTGCATGTTGAGAGTTAAGGGACGTTTCTTCAACTACAGCATCATCAACGTTCACTGCCCACTCGAAGGGAGGCCTGATGACGAGAAAGAATCGTTCCACGCGCAGTTAGAGCAAACATACGATGGTTGCTCGCCGCGTAACGTGAAAATCGTTATAGGCGACATGAACGCGCAGGTAGGAAGGGAGGAAATGTACCGACCGGTAATCGGGCGAAACAGCCTGCACGCCGTATCGAATGATAACGGCCAGCGATGCGTAAACTTTGCAGCCCCCCGTGGTATGGTAGTCTGAAGTAACTTCTTCCCCCGCAAAGATATCCACAAAGCCACCTGGAGATCACCCGACCACCAAACAGAAAACCAAATCGACCACGTTCTAATCGACGGTAAATTCTTCTCCGATATAACCAATGTCCGCACATACCGCAGTGCGAATAAAGATTCGGATCACTCACGCAGAAAAATAAATTGTAAACACAATTAAATTCTAGTTCAAATCAACCAATTTTTCAATTTACTATAGCGACAAACTGATTTCTAGTTTAAACTGAATTGTTCTATTGTTTGATAATACAAATATTATCATTTGTCGAATTTTTTGACAGTTTGTTAAAACAAACAGAGATATGGTATTTTCAACATGAAATAATGGATTGATTCAAACGACTGCACTATTGCCACTAACAAACCCGGAATGTGATTGTGTTGGTGACGGCAGCAACTGCGGCAGCTCGGAAATCTATTTTTAGACCGTCGGTAAGCGGATGGGAAGGAGAACGACTAAAAAAAGACAAACAAGGCGAAACCAACCAACTTTTTGTGGATGCTGTCGTGAGTACCTGCGCGTTATCCATCACGGCCAAAGCTGCACTTGGAAGTTGGCGTGATGGATTTGCTGCACCTTTTTCGTTGTGGCGATGTTGGGGTAAGCATTTTATAGATGTGTGAGTGCTTTCGGACCATGTTTATGGTTTTTATTTTGTTGGAACAAATGGAATTTTTGACATTATATGAAATGATGGTAGTCGGTTGTTTTTATCGATAAACTCTAAATAAAAACAATTAAATATAACTTTGGAATAAGTAAATTCTCAGTTTGAAAATAAACCATGCGTTTTATTGTTTTGAACAAGCGCCATTTTTCTGCGTGTGGCAGGTCGGCCCTACGGAAATATTTGTTTTCCAATTAAATTTAAGTCATTTCGTACTCTAGGAAAACCCACTTCCCGCGTAGCACTTTCAATGCCAGTTTCATGTAGATAACATACGCTCCCGGAATCAATGGGATTTCGTGGAAACTTTTGATGAAACTTGCCTTTTTTTGCAAGAGGAAATCTTGTTTGGTGCTGCAGCTGGAACTTGAGAGTTTTGTTTATGTTCTCGACGGCGGAACGGGGGGCTCTTCAATGGGTATTGTAAAAATCAAAATGTAATTGAGTTAGTTTGAAAAATTTTATCAGTTTACCGAAAAACATGAATATTTTTGTTTCAAACGAACGAAATTTGTCTCCGTGATTGGCTACTTTTAAATTGCAGAAGTATTTGTACAGTAATGTATACATCATAGTATAGTTCAGCTATCATTACTATTATACAGCAACAATTCAGCATGCATGCTTGTTTGTGGCTTGCGATTGTTAGTTGGGAGACGTGTAAACAGGCACTTCATAACCTGCTCCCTTTTGTACTAATGAACCATCGCTGAAAATGTGTGGCCTATCTGCACACGGTGGGTGTGGACATCAGTCAGCACATCCCAGCTAACATTTTGGTCTGTATAATTTGTGTTATACACTACTATATAAGAACCTATTTAATCGTATAAACTGCACAAAACTGCTATATACGTACCAAAGTGGAGGCGATATACATACTTCTGGCGATATTTCACGATTTCTTATAAGCAATATTACGATGCCCCAAACACTCGATCGAAAGAAAGAAAATACGACTGCCTTTGACTAGTAATACGACGTCCAAAATATGAACGAAAAAAAAAAATGTAAACACCTAGTCGCGAACACGGAACTTCGTGATTGTGAGTCTAGACTCATACCACTGTACTAATCGATCACTCGTGAATATAACTTACATTTTGACCAATATAAACTTAAGCTTTCTAACCTACACGAGAAAGTTGCCTTTGCCTTTGCTTCCTATATGAACGTTGATATGAGAGCTGGGGCCCATATAGCCGAGGCGGTAAACGCACGGGTATTCAGCATGACCATGCTAAGGGTGACGGGTTCGATTCCCGGTCGGGCCAGGATCTTTTCGTAAAGGAAATTTCCTTGACTTCCTTGGGCATAGAGTATCTTCGTGCCTGCCACACGATATACGCATGCAAAATGGTCATTGGCAGAGGAAGCTCTCAGTTAATAACTGTGGAAGTGCTCATAGAACACTAAGCTGAGAAGCAGGCTTTGTCCCAGTGAGGACGTTACGCCAAGAAGAAGAGGAGGATGAGAGCTGGGTTGTAATTTTTCCTAAGTCATTGCGATTCCTTTCGTTACGTTGCTATACTGATATATGTATGATATACCAAAATATGAGCTGTCAAAATATACAACTCGTTGCGATTTTGAATTGCGTTCATTACAGCATGTTTTGTTTACAACAGAAGTCCCACATCGAGTATACGGTACCGCCTTTGCGTTGTCGTCGTCGTCGCCGTCCGTCGTCGTCGTCGCGGAAAATGTTTAATGCCCATGGAGAAATTATTTTGCGTCCTCATTCGGTAACGAAGAACATCCCAAGGATACCAAAACAAAATTAGCAAGTGACGATTGGTGGCGGTGGCGAGCAAAGTCAGTGAGATGATTATTACACCCAATAATCTCGTCGCGATGCCAATCTTCGTGCAGGACGACTTACTCTGAATATCATGTTGAAAATTGTGAGAAGAACAAGCAAGGATCTGAGCAAAGAATTGGATTAAGCACATAACAATCTCAGAATCATAGTGACCACTGTGCGTTGATCGCTTACCGGGGAGAGCTGATGTGATAAAATATGATGGAATGGAATTGATATCATATCTGTGACCATGAATTTGCAGTGAATTATATCCTATCACCTAGAACCATTTAAATATAATTGGTGAACAAATCGTAATGATGTTTTTTATCTATCAATGCCGATGCTTAGTTATAATTTTTATCAAGTCGTTGCGATTCCCAACCAAACTTCACTAACATGATATATGACATGTCAGCGGGTACAAACAGCAACGATTTCAATTAGCTCTATTTACGATTTCATCCTTACACAACAACGTTACTCGTAAACAAATCACAACGATGATTTATATACAATTGGATTTATCATTCATGTCACAAGGTTCAGCGGTTTTTACGATTTTGAATTCTGGCGGCTAGAAATGCGATTTTGAATACACTTTTTAATACGATGTGTGGTTTACTGGGATGTTTCCCGCACTCGCCAGTCGATCTCAGGGATGTCGGCATCCCAAGCCTGTTGCCATAGATGAGGCCTAGTGGTTAACGAAAGGACATAAGATCATGCCACTGGCTTGAGGCACGCAAGACTATCTGTATCCCACCAGATAGGCGCTACCTTTTTAGGACACGGGCAGTCTCAATAGCCAGGTCCCCGGTTACCAGATGTACCAGTGATAGCCTTCCTCACTGTACCAGCCGAAAAGCTGCTGGTGAAGTCTTGGAAGCGCCTGAGCATATTCTTAACATCTTATTGTATTGAGGTTCTAGAATGCGGTGCTACCTCTGCTCCACAATTCAGACCTGTATGCTAGGGATAGACATTGTCAGGTTACTTTGGTCAAAGTGGCACGAGAGTAGTCTTCAGAGAAGCGTTCAATTAGAGCCCGAATGATGTTCAACTTAGCGTTAAGGTTCTACTGCACTTGCTTAAGGGCAAACGTCTTGAAATCCCGCTTCAACAGTGCATCAGAACTTCAGACGCACAAATCTCAAGAAGCAAGCTTCAAACAGCAGTGCATTTTATTATTCTGTTCTTGCTCACTTGTAAAAAGCTTAAAATAAGAAGCTCAAGTGCGTTGGTTTTGTTTACGAAGAGACTTGTGCTTTCAAAATCGTGAGTAGGTGCCAAAGTCGGCCATTGTGGCGGCCATTTTGGGATTCTTACAAGTCTGTCCTTAACATGTTTGATAAATTTCGACTGTTGGTGATTATGTTGGGAAGCTTAAGAATCCGTTTTTGAGTTATTCCTCCAAAGACTTGTAACTAATGGGGTCTCCCCCTATTCGGCATCAATGAGACCCCCTTCTACAACTGCCTCAGGGTCGGCATACGCGCTTGACTCACCGCGTCCAAGAAAACACTTGAGTACCGAATTGCAAACACTTCTACCACTTTATTAAAACTTTTGTGCACACAGGTACCTTTATTCGTCCTTCCCACTTCCTTACGGCCTATCTCCTACCTTATCTATCACTTTCTTCTTCTTCTGGCGGGGCCCCTACTCCGTTCCGCAGCCACTCCTTTCCACCTTCCTTCTTCGTCGCTGGCTCGCTCCTCTCGACCGGCGACGCTACGTCGGCTTCACTTCCTCCTCTCTTTCGCTTGATTCCCTTCCGAACGGTGCCGAGCGTTCGCGGTCTTTGGCTTGACGATGCCGCGAAGCTCCAGGCAAAATGGCGGCACTCACTCACCGTCGGGTAACGGCACGGTGATGGGCGGTTCTATCCAACAGGATAGGCGGCCTACTACTGCAGTCTCGGGTGTAGGATTCGAGAACTGCGGTTGACTGAGAGGCGGTAGGACCACGCAAGGGTCTCGGTCGACTACGCGCACTCTACGGACTTCACCAAGGTAAAACACAAAGGGTCCTGCGGGTGGTTTGAAACGGATGGGTGGCGCTTTAGTGATGGGAACGATTGGGGTTCTGGTCAAGGGATTGGTTACCTGGATAATTTTCAATCTTCAGCTTCTTCCACTATCGTTAACTTCAACTACTTTTCTTTACTTCTTTCGAACTTCAACTTAAATCTCCGGATAATTTCTTGGATCTCGTCTATACTCTTCGAGTTTTGGCTTGCCAATGATGTAGAGCAATGGCGCTTTTCCAATCCAGACTCCCCGACCGAAGGTTTCCCGCTATGACGAAATTCGCCCCATCATGGCTCCTTATACGCCACCCCTCATGGCCGCCTTATCCTTGAGCCTGCGATGTCTGGTGGCGAGTAGCGGAACTATGTGGTGTGCTTGCTAGCTGTCCGGTGGGCGGTGGGTGGTATTTGGTGATGCTCAGCGGGCATTCAAACATCTTCTTGGTATTCTTAACATTGAAACGAAACACTACACCGCGAAAATCTCACAAATCTCGGACAGACAGACACACCACTGGTTACAGACTGAACGCCATACCTCCCAACATGTTTGATAAAGTCAACCTTATTAATAATCAGGAGGCCAAAGAGTTTCATCTGACGGTATTGGCTGCGTGTGTTCACCGATGATGATGGGTAGCAATGCCGACCTATAGGGCACTGCATGAAATTCTCTCCTTCTCTTTCACTCCTACAGAAATTTTGTAAACAACAATGCCAAGAAACTTCAAAATACCATACAAAATCTTCTTCCTCCATCGGCTTACACGTTGACGTGAGGTGTCCTCCAGCACACTAGCCACAACGAGGTTCCATATGGCAGTTCCGTGTCCTGCGACCGAAAGCGAGGCAGTTGCCGCACTGGATCACATCTCGTTTCTTAGGTCGGTATCTCTCCCACTCCACGATGACCTAGAAGAGGGCCCTAGTCTTCTAAAAGTCCGTCATTGTGACGGAGCCCTCCTCCAAATGGACCGGGTCGAGCTGGTCCCGGTTGCTTCCTTCCTTGTTGTGACTGGTGGGAGACACGTCCAGCGGCTTCAGGTTGGCCGCCACCAACCCAACTCGGCGATGACCTCCTCTTTCGAATATTCTGGCAGACCGTTGACCATGACCTTCAGTGGTTTGGTTCCCCTTCAAATGCTCGCCGACCGCTTTGGGACCGTTCATAAACCACGTAGACTTTTCGGGGGAGGGGGGGGGGGTCTGGCCAAAGTCTACGCTCCATACAAATTTCAAATTTTTTGTATAAACGAAAGTCTACGAGGGGGGAGGGGGGGGTCTCAGAAGGCCAAAATTTGGTCTACGTGGTTTATGAACAGCCCCTTTGTAGTCGGCGTCGGTGGAGCACATTATTTTTGTTCCCTAGCAGCAAAGCTTGAAGAACGGATGAACTGTCTTTGTCGCCAGCTCAGCCCTGATCGTATAGCGACATCCTAAAGCGAGGCGGTGAAGATTGACGGCAACTTCACGCGTTTGGGGATCTCACCCTTGGTCTTGGGGGTTTCTGATGATGACCCAGTTGAGCTCGATCAAACTGAAAACCGTATGGTAGCCTATTGCTAGATTGAGGTCGCTTTCATCTTCAGATGATTTGGCATGGTGAAACGATTCCCTGAAATTGCTGTTTGCCGACACATTGACAAAATAATCAACAAAGGTTTCAGCTACCTAGCCCGCATTATAGGTGAAACTGTCTTCTACTCTTATAACATTATTCTTGTGTCTGTTCCTGACAGCTTTAACCTTCCTCTATAGTTCCGCCGAATTAGCAGTCTCGGAGATCTAAGCTGTAAAATCAGTCAACTGGGTCTTGTACGCGTAAGTTGAAAATCTCTCCGCTTACAAGGCCTCGCTGGGTCATCGGATGGCAGCAACGAAGGATTCTTAGGTGCTTACGCCTAAGTTTGATAGCCCGGTAGAGCTCATAATTCTAGCAATCCAGTAACTAATTGAGCTGTCTTAGTCACGACAAGATGGCCCAACACAACGTTCTCACCTGCTACAGTGACTGCCTCCATGAGGAGAACAATCGATCCAGTCGTACAGTTATTTTTCGGCGGGATCTGCGTACCCTGCATGCACCTTCTCTGACAATACATAAAAAAAAACTATTACGGGGAAGGACCCAATCTTACCGAAGCCACCGGGATCGACTCTGCAAACTAGAGGAACAAAACATATAATAGTATTTGACCTGATCATACTGGCTGGGATTGACGAAGAAGCCCAATCTACTGAACCAAATCGCTCCGTATCTTCAAAACGTAGTCGCTGATGTATGCTCAATTGCCCATGCACATAAGGAAAAAGTTCATTCATCATGAACAACCCAACTATACGCCTTACTAAGCAACTAGTTTATATCAGAAAAACCTGAGCACGGTGCTCAGGTCCGGCTCTAGTTCTGGTGACTGCGTATCTTCAGGCTTTCAAACCACTCGGTACTTCTTGTTCCCATTCATGACTATGATGGTACTCACCATCGGGCATAACTTCGAGCACCACAAGGAGTAAAGGATGAGAGTTTTAGCACCAATAATCATAAGTAAACCGGTCCTCTGTGAACAATCGTACACGGAGCAATTTGTTGTCCTTGCTCCAAGCGATCTTGCAATGGCTTGTAATTTTGCATATAAGACGTTTTCTCACAAGCTCCTGATAAACTGATGGCTTCCTTCTCTAAGGTTGAGCTGGTGCTGGTGTCCACATCCGTCTTAATCATTTGCTAGACACTGTGACCGTTTTTTAGGCTGAAATCTGTTAATAACACCTAATGGACAAAGTATTATTCTCCTAGCTAAGCTGCTATCAATGCACTTCTTTCGTGTAACTCTAGGTTGAAGATAGCTATCGCTTGTCGTATGGACTTTTTCTGGGAACGGCAACCAATGACATGTATTGCTGCAGCTCTGGTAGATGATACAACTACTTCTTGACGTTCGTTCCATGAATCCTGTTTCATAAGTTTCATAGTGGGCTTCGTGGCCGAGCGGTTAGCGGCGTCAGTCGTTTAGGTGTCTCGTAAGTCTCGGAGTGTGGATTCGATTCCCGCTCCAGTCGGTGAAAACTTTTCGTCAAACGGAAAATTCTCAACTGGGCCACTGGGTGTAATATGTGTTGTCCGTTGTCAAATGTTAGTACTGTTCAGTCTGTAGAGGCCGTAAGGTCGAAAACGGTGTAATTGTCTTTTTATATAAATCCCACTGTTCTGCAGTAGATAGGCGAGTATGCGAGTGCTCCCGATAATGTTGAGGGATCGGCAGTTCAATCCTCCGAGTTTTCAATAGGAAGTCCTGTTTCGTCGCTGCCGTCGTTGTCACTGGCCACGGTTCGTATTATGTATTCTGTTGCTGACTTCTCGTTGCAATTCTATTTTTAAGGTTGGCTCGCAGAATCGGTCACCAATAGCCTACTTTCCGAAGGACCACAGTGCACAGCTGAGCTTAAAGTCTTTCCCTAGCTCTCAGAAGTGGATCAGCCACCTTTAACATGATGCACAAACTCTGTTCTGAGCCGCTCTTTCTGGAGAACAGACGCTCAGGTTCACAGAAGCAAACCTCCTGTCCCTCCCCTTGCTAAAGTTTAACCTTTGTTGCATAACCTAGTCAGTCTTTGAAGACTGCTTTCTAGTCACCAGACAAAAAGTTCATGATCTTACCGAAGTTGGAGACAAACTTGAGAGTTCATCGCTGCTTCTGTAAATCTTATAAGCTGATTCGTTCAATATTTATTTGCTAAACACGTTGATTACAGTAACCGTTCATTTTGAAATTGGTGCACAGATAATTACTAGGAACATGGTGTTCACAATAAAATCCAATATGTTCATGATTTTTCCTGAACCGGTGCACACCATTTCATCGGCTGATGAAATTCGCATCCTTTTTTAATCCATTCAGCCTTGTCGATCCGCAAACATTTATTGATAAGCAATTTTGATTGGATCACCATCACACAACCATCACCAGACCGGTTGAGTCAGTGGAGTGAGGTCAGGCCGATGAAAACTCGTGTCGCACACCCAATGTGAACTAGCACCAATGGCGCAGAAATTGCGTTTTAGATTTTGGTTTCACGAAACCTCGTCAACGCACCCCAAGTGCATAGGTGAACAGAAGCAGCTTATCTTTTGGTGTCTTACTTTGCAAACTAGTCATTCAGCGAATGCTGATAAAAAGGTTCAGCATGTTCTCTGAACAGCCAGGGATTTCATAGGGTTTAGCACCAAGAGGTACGTCCGCTTGCCTCTGCCAAGAGAACTGCCTCTCCTGAAACCTGTCAATAACGCGCAACGCGTTCGGTTCAGGCATCTTTTTTTTTGTTTTCTCGCGCGGTTTTATATTCATTTATATTTTTTTTGTTTTTTGAAGCCGCCCGCGGGCGGCTCCTTTCATGTCGTTCGTGCGGAGCAGTTGTCATCGGTACGCGGTATAAAAATGTGTTTTTTTTTTGCAATAAGAAGCCGCTCGCCGCGCACTCCGCGTGTCACTTTTGTGTGTGCGCGCACGGAGTTGGTTGAAACAATTATCACTTGCTGCGCAGCAGCGACCGTGATCATCCCTGTTGGGAAGGGTGCGGGAAGTGCTTCCCCAGGGCTGTGTATACATGGGACGTTCAGTGCATTTAATTGTCCAGCAGGGCAGAGTGAAGCGTTGTGTGAGGTTATGATGGGGGGAAATGCTGCGCGGTGTACTTAGGGGAGGTGCTGATGCTGATGTGTGGACGCAGATAAGGCCGCACGAGTCGATCCGAGTCTGGCACGGTGGAGGAGGGTGGAAGAGGAAGCACCACCGACCAACACACAGGGTACCATTTCGTCATTTCGAATCACAGAGTATACATTCAATTTTTTCCTCGCTATATACTCTCCAGCGACGCTTTGTCTGGTACGAACCCAAGTCGTGGCGACAATTTGTCTGGTCGGTATTATATACTTGCGCGACGTTGCCGCTGTGAGCGCTCGCGCGCGGCGGCACCGTACATGCAAGTCGAGTCGAGTCGGCGACGGGGCGGCTGGCTGTTGATTCGAGAGACTCATTCGCGCCCGCCCGAACGAGCGTCTGTTTGTCTGTCTGTGCTTCGGTCGGCGGTCGGCGGACGACGGGCGTTCTTCGGAGGAATTCTGTGCAACCCGCGAGTTGGTGTGAGTGCCGATCCGCGGTTCGCCTGCGCTGGTGTTGGTAACCCGCGGACTTAATATTTTTAGAGAGTGCGACGTGTTTTTTTAACTACATAATTAAAAATAAATCATCGCCCAGTTGGTGCTAAGGACATGGATGGGTTCAACGGGGGGTTTTTCATTTGGCGGGGAGCGTAGGATTTGGGCAAGCGATGAGCGATGGGTGTAAATATGTGCAACAGGGCCAGTTTGGCAACGTTGCTTCTAAACTCGTTTGAAAACGGATGTTAGACCTGTAGGCGTTGTGAAGCGAGAATCGACAGACGTCGTCCGTCGAGAGGCGATCGAGCCAAGTGTCGCGATAAAGTTGCGGGGACGTGAAAGAGATGGTGAGAGCGAGCTGTCTCGCTTGCAAGAATGCTCTCGCAACCTGTCCTGCTGCCACCCCTGGCAACCTGCCCGCCCGGCGCACACACACTTCATCATGTGACTGCGGGTTTGAATCGACGGCGCGGCGGTGGAGACGACGAGTCATCCATCGCACACTTGCTGCGCTCGATGTAGCGCTGAGGGTGTAGTGGTCAGGTCAGCGCCGACGTTCGAATCCGGTGTACGTATATGGACGGGGCGGCGTGCGTGTGTGTGCGAGGCAGCCGAACTGGCTGGCCGAATCCGTCCAAAGAGGCAGAGATATTTATGAAAAAATAATACCACACCACTCGACTGTGTATGCTGCTAACGTTTAGTCATATCATTCATCCTCTCTCGCGCGACTGGGTTTGTTTCAACCAGAAGAACTACAGTGCCAGTCAGTGTTGTGCTCAGAAGCCAGAAGACAGACGGACAGAAAGACACAAAAGCCAAAATGAGTTTAAATGGGAAACATTAATGTGCAGCGGCCAGTATCACGGTTTCGGGCAGAGTTGTTTCGTTTTTCGGTGACCCAGAGGAAGGAATTCAGTTTTGGTTTTTTTTTTTTTTTCGTTTGGATGTGCTTCGAAGTGAATAATCAAGTGTAAACCTGTATCAGACGGTGGCACTCAAAGTGAACTCGCAGTTCGTATTATTTTTTTTTTATCAGTTTTACTCGAGACGAGTGCAGCGGCGGCAGTGGACACACACTGGGAGTTAAGTCCGCACCCCGCATAAAGTGAAGTGAAACTCGAAAAAGTGACAGTACAGAGCCGAGCAGAGTGTGTGAGCAGATTGAATGTGTAGAAATTACGAAAATAATTCAATAATGGCGCACGGACTACATTCGATGATAAAAAGTGAAATTGGTTGCGGGAGCGGTGGAAAGCCAAGGATTGAACAACATCAACGTCCGGGGGGAAGCAGCAGCCAGAACAACAGTTCGGGAGGAGCCGCTGGAAAGATGGGTTCTCGAAGGATTTTCACTCCACAGTTCAAGTTGCAGGTGCTGGATTCGTACAGGAATGACAGTGACTGCAAGGGCAACCAGAGAGCCACAGCCCGCAAATATGGCATCCACAGGAGACAGATTCAGAAATGGTTGCAGGTGGAGAACAACCTCCGCTCGGCGGCAGCCAACAGCAGCTCAGGCGGAGCTGGCGCTGCGATGAAAATCAATCTAATGGGCAATCATCAGCCTCAGACCGCTCCGCAGGCACAGTTTCCACTGCATCCGCACCATCTCCATCAGCACCGACACATTCACCACCAGAATCTGAATTCCATCGAACTAAAAGTGCCTCTGGATTCAGCTAGACACCGCGTCGCTCAAAACGCCAGTAATAACAACAACAACATCCTCGGCAACGGCAAAGAGAGCAGCGCTTGTATAATATCGCCCGTTCCCACTCACACTTTGGTAGCGCCATTCTCGCATCCACACCACGAAAGTTCGTCGTCGTCAGCAAGTCTATCGGTACTTAAACCGCACAGCCGCGGCGGCGAGTCGGAGGCGGTCGCCATGGCGGTGAGCCAAGTGCAGCGGCCCAACTATTCACCCGTGTCCGGTGATTTTCCAGTCACCCCGACGCCGACTCACCCCTTCGACAGGCTCAATCTGCTCGATCCGTACTATCATCCGTATCATCTCCCCTACGCCAAGTACGCGATCGACTGTCCGATCGACCTTTCGCTACCGCAACACTATCGCACCAAGCTGGATCAAGCTCTCTCGCCCTGTTCGACCATCTCCTCGGTCTACTCATCACGGCCACGATCCATCACCCCATCGGCCCCAGTGGAAATCAAAACCGAGAAGCTTTCCTGCGATCAACCCGCAGCAGAAGACTACGAAGCGGTCGATCTCTCCTGCCGAAAGCGCAAAACTTCCTCCCCGAGTGATGACGACGCAAGCCCTCCCAAATCCATCAAGCTCTTCAAACCTTACCTGCTGGACGAGAAAGACGACGACAAGGACTCCACAATCGGTTCCCCGGTTCCGACGGGGAGGCCCGATTACCCGATCATTTGGAACTTTCATGCCCAGCAGCGATACTACGAAGGTCTGATCGAGTTCCACGGAGGATACCCGCTAAGCCCTCCCTGTATCCGCCAACCGCTAACTCCGAGCCCTAGGACTCCGTACAGCGCCACCTTGTCCCCTTCCCCGCCGAGCAGCACCCACTGGGCACAGCCACAAGCCTCCCCCGTGTCCGGCTACGACAGTTCTACCTCGATCTCGTCCGTCTACAGCAACGATGGCGACGCCGACGGCTACAGCTACAACCTGGAACTGCGGCAGCAGGCCATCGACAGCTACTACCACGACGCCAGCTGCCGGGGCGATTTCCGCGCCGTCGCCTCCAAGTACAACATCAACCGGAAGTACGTCGAGAAGTGGCTCGCCCAGGAGGATCATCACGCGCTTCCGGCGGCACCACCGCCACCACCAACACCGCAACAGGTCGTCGTAGGGTAAGCCCAGAAATCGCCATTTTATGTCATTCAGATTGAACACACACACGAGTATATACGATTAGAGTCCTGTGATGTCCTTCTTCGGTGTTTCGGGGTTTAAAGAGTTCCGAACCGATCATGTAATGGTCGGTCGGTGACCGAATTGTTTCATATTTTAATCTGATTGATTGGTCACAGTTCGGAGGGACACCTCCGAGTCCACACAGGGACTATGTTGGAAAAACTGAAATGTGATATTTATAACATATATACCTATACATATACAGACAGCAGGAAGTAGATTGAAAAAGCGCGTATTTTGCAGAGTAGGAATTTGCCAGGATTAGCAGCTAGCGGATTAACGTCCGATAAATTATCATCGTCTTCGGGCAGGAAACCATCGGTAAAAAGGTGTGAAAGGACATTTTCGGAAAGGTACATTTTGTATTTCACTTGCAACCTGTGGGAGGTACCCGGAGCAGGTCTCCGGGCGTTGTGGGGAATTTCGAACTGTTAAAATCACTTGAAAGAATAAATATGCTAATTTTGGGACCGGAGATCAGGCAAAAATCTCGCCTTGGTGTGTCGGTAATTAGCATAACAATTGGTTTTTATTAACCGAACTGCAGGGATTTGGGAACCTGTAGGTGGTCCGACAGAGAGTGCGAATGAGAAGAAGCGAAAGGAAAGCTAACATCGGCCTTTTGTCACAGGTGTTGCGGCCCTCTTCTAGAATTAGATAGAAGGTTCCGCCCCCTGAGAATTTTCAAACACCTTCCAGGATCGCAGGTAGTTCCTTGGCGGTTATATGATCTCTCCCTTCTCGCTTTCTCCCAGTATCCTTGCACTGGATTGTCTCTGCAAGTCCTGAACGACCGTCGTGCACACAAATCACAGGTGCCATATAGTTTCTAGGCTTTATTCTGTTTTCATTTCCCTCTCTAGCCGAGCCAAGTGCGAAACTGGGGGCTGGCATATAATCTGCTGCACCGGCGGCAATAATAACAGAAGCAATAAAAGCAACACCTTTCGCACTGCGATCTTTATAATCCTTGGAATTCCCCACAATCCCGCTTTCGGTTGATCACTTGGCAGCATTTGTTTACCCGCAGATCACCTCCGTTTCTCCGGCACAAATGTCACTCCACCCGATACCACATGGACGCTCTTGCGCGAAACAAAATGGCCGCCTTGAACTTACCGTTCCTCGCATGATGGCGGCCGATTGCGTCACTTCGCCAATAATCGGGATCTCAATCCATGCGCGAAGTCACCGCCGGCTCCGATTGCTCCACTTCTTCTGTGTGCGCAAAAGCGCTGATTGCAACTAATTTTAGTCGGACGGACGACTCTGATTGAACAACAGTTTGCGCAGAAAAAGGAAAAATAATGCGCGCAAGAGGTGTCACTAATTACCACCGGTGCCAAGCGAGCGCGTGTTTCGGCGTGCCGTGTCAAGTTCGTCACTGTTGTTGGCAACCGAACTGTTTGCAATTGTAACAAGATTTCCCAATCCTTTTGCAAAACGTCTTTTTTTTTTCGATCAAAGCCGGTGGTGAAAAAGCAAGCTTGTACCTTTCCGACGGGTGTCTTCCCCCTTCGCTCCGAGAAAATCATAATCAAAAGATATCGTAGTAGGCCAGGCAAACAAAATCCTAATCAAAGCAAACATATTTGTGAATATCAAGTGCCTAATTGAGATGGAAGAATCAAGCAAAATAATCCCATACAAACAAAAACACATTATTAGAAGAAAGACTAGTTAGAGTTACAAAGTAAATCAAGTGCCAATACAACAAACAAAACAAGCTAAAACCCAGCTAGTAATACATAGAAACACACACACATACTAGATAAGCAATCCAGTTACAATACTTCAGTTTGTTAAGCATAGCTTCCCCAAGCCAACTTGAATTGTAAATAGCCAACTCACAAGTGTCATCCCCCTTCTAAGATTTCCATTGAATTTCATTAAAGTTGTAAACTCATTCACACATATCGTATCGGGAGTTGATTCCCGGTCAGCGCTGTAAAAAAGAAAAGAAGAAACTAACTACATTACACCCTTACACGAAAGTATACAGATTATTTTGTAAGAGCGGTTACATGTACTAAAAAGAAAGCAAGAAATGTATAGATTTCCAGCCAGATGATTTGTCTCAGTCTCAGTTTTAGTTTTAGTAGTCAGCCAGCAAAGTGAACTCTATAACAGTAGTTTGTAATTTTCATCATAGAAACACACACGACGCAAACATGCATACATTGATTGTATAAAGTGCAAGCAGCCATATTAGCGATGAGTGAGCGGATCGGTTTCGAATGAGTGTTCACGAGTTGAGAGTTTGTAGTTTATGGAGAAGATGAGAAGAAATAATTCGTTGTAGATTAGGCTAGCGTTTAACTAAGGCATGCAAGTGAGAGAACTGAGTAAGAAAGCATATTGTATTTTCTACTATATTATACAGATTGAGAACGGAACGGTCTGTTCTTTTTATTCGATGCGGAGAAAAACGTTAAGATGAGAAATATATTATATATTATGATAGTTGTAAACATTATCATAAACAATTAAAAACTATTTGTATTTTGCTTATTTTAATATCACATTTATTCTGGTTTTATTGGTTCGCCTGTTTTGTCCAGTTCTCCTTTGATTTTTTACTTTTCTTCTCTTTGCAACGATGCTGAATGTGATGTGGTAAGTATTGAAAACTGATGACCCACTCTTACGTTAAGACGCTAGATTTGTGGCATTAAACAGCCATCTTGCATTTACACCCGCCATCTTGAACTGCTCTTAGTTGAAGTTTGCTTTCTCCACAAAACTAATGAGCTTGTAGCCCACACAAACACAAAATCAGCAGGATGCGGGACGTCAGGCATAAATATTCTAGGTTGAATCTGTTTAGTTATATGAGATTATGTTTATTTTATTATTACGTTTTAGTTATATGAGATCTGTTTAGTTTTATCAGATTTCTTCACTTTCATTTTTTTATTTTTTCTTCATTCGTAAATCAACAATACAGTTGCCTTCGGTTTACTTGTTTTTATTTTGCATAATTTTTAGTAATAAGAGTATAAACCTAAATTTTTTGGTGACTACATATGTATGGAAGAAGTTACCTTCTCGAGTTCCATCCATTTTTTGTAAACTCACACGAGCAGAAAAACTCTGTAATATTGGTGCTTCTTTCAGGAATACCTCCAAATAATTGAAATAGTTCAGGAATTCTTGCAGAAATTCGTGCTGGGATTTCTTCGGATATTCATTCAATCCCACAAATAAATAAACTTAAAAATTCCTCAACAAATTCTTAAAAAAAAACTATCGCAGTTTTAATAGGGATTATTTTTTTCATGGATTTCTGATAGGGAAAGATTCAGTAATTTCTAAAAGGAATGTTTTAGAAAATCTTGAGTATTGCGCTTTTTCAAAAGTTGTTGAAACCTGGAATTCATAAGCTCTTCTGGATTCAAATGACATAAATAGAGAAACCTCTGAGTTTGAGCCAAAAATATTGAGACTTAGAGATGGCACAGCCACCTCGAAGTAGAATTTTCGAGTAATAAAAAGGTGTTGTGTTGTAAACTATCTTGAACATCCCTAGCTATGATCAATTGCGGCTCTCAACGAACAAGCGCTCCAGTGCTCTTGCCAAGCATCCTAGAGGATTGGAGCCTCCGGCAAAGTGTTTCAAATTGATTGGTGCAACATTGTAACGTATTCGGTTTTGATCTAGATTTGCTGAAACTGATCTGGATAAGTTTTGTCTCTTGTACCGACTTTTCGAACCCTCTAAGCAGAATACCCTTTTCGAATAAGTGTAATCAATTTCGTACTCCGCCCTATTTTGAGGTACACTAGTGGATAACTGACACTGAGGAAGATTACAAGTGGTAGTCGAAATACGCGTATCTGTCAAAGGATAAGTAAAATAGGGCGGATTTAAAAGGTACGAAATTGATTACACTCATTCGAAGTTTTGTCTTTCAATACGATGCTCTGATGTTCTCGATATGCATCGTAGAGGGTAGAAATCTTCAACAAAGAGCTTTGGATTGGTTAGAACTACATTTCTACGACTTCAGTTTTGATCTAGATCGGCTGAAACTGATCTAGATATGTTTTATCTTTCAATATAACGCTTTATTTTACAATATCTTCTCGATATGCATCCTAGAGGGTTGGAGTCAGGCCCGGATTAAGGTTTGTGGGGGCCCGGGGCCCGAGCGGATGTGGAGGCCCCTCGGAGAGATGACCAAAAATGTTTTTCCGTATTTTCGAACAGTACTTGAGCAATATGAAAAATAAAGCTAATGTTAGCAACCAAAAAAGGTTTTTGTGGGGGCCCCTAAAATTTATCTAGATCAGTTTTAACATATTTAGATCAAAACCTAGGACGTAATAATGTAGTACCGACCAATTCAAACCACTTTGCCGAAGACTTCAACCTTCTAGGGTGCGTACCAAGAACACTAGAGCGTCGCATAGAGAGACAGAACTTATCTACATAAGTTTTAGCGAATCTAAATCAAAATCGAGGACGTAATAATGTAGTACCAATCAATTCAAAACACTGCCAAAGACTCGAACTCTCTATGATGCATACCAAGAATACTAAAGCGTCGTATTGAAAAATAAAACTTATCTAGATCATTTTAGCTATTCTAGATCAAAATCGAAGACGTAAAAATGTAGTATCAATCCATTTGAAACACTGCCGAAGACTCCAACCCGTCTATAGAAAGATAAAACTTATCTAGATCAGTTTCAGCAAACCTAGATCAAAACCTGGGACGTAAGAATGTAGTACCGACCAATTCACTTTGTCGAAGACTGCAACCCTCTAGGCTTCGGTAAACCTGAGCGTCTGTTCTCCAGGAGGAGCGGCTCACAACAGCGTCTGATCCCCATGTTAGGGGCGGCTGATCTACGTCCGAGTGCCAGGGAAGGACTCTAAGCTAAACTGTGCACTATGGTCCTCCGGAAAGTAGGGGGTTGGTATCAGGCCCTACGAGCCAGCCGTAAAAAACCATTGTAACGGAAAATCAGCAACAGAATAATACGAACCGAGACCAACGGCAACGACCCCAGCGAACAAAAAGGACTTGCGATTGGAAACTCGGTACGTGGAACTGCCGATCTCTCAACTTCATTAGGAGCACCCGCATACTCGCCGATCTACTGAAGGACCGCGGGTTCGGCATCGTAGCGCTGCAGGAGGTGTGTTGGACAGGATCCATGGTGCGAACGTTTAGAGGTAATTCCGGAATGCTGGCTTTCTCAGTCTTGGGTAAATCAAAACGGCAAGTTTTGCTTTTCCCGACGTTTCGGCTTTTTATTAAGCCTTTTTCAAGGGGTAAGCTTAATAAAAAAACTTGCCGTTTTGATTTACCCAAGACTGAGAAAGCCAGCATTCCGGAATCAATATATTCCAGTCGTACTCACCCAGCACAATCCTTTAGAGGTAATCATACCATCTACCAGAACTGCGGCAACACACGCGAGCCGATCGACGAAAGAATGTGCAGGTTGAGGATCAAAGGCCGATTCTTCAACTTCAGCATAATAAACGTGCACAGCCCACACTCCGGAAGTACTGATGATGACAAGGACGCATTTTACGCGCAGCTCGAACGCGAGTACGATCGCTGCCCAAGCCACGACGTCAAGATCATCATAGGAGATTTGAACGCTCAGGTAGGCCAGGAGGAGGAATTCAGACCGACGATTGGTAAGTTCAGCGCCCACCAGCAGATGAACGAAAACGGCCTACGACTCATTGATTCCGCCCCCTCCAAAAATATGGACATACGTAGCAGCTTTTTCCAACACAGCCTGGAGATCACCACAGCAGACGGAATCTCAAATCGACC
Organism: Aedes albopictus; assembly: GCF_035046485.1. Lineage (NCBI taxonomy): Eukaryota > Metazoa > Arthropoda > Insecta > Diptera > Culicidae > Aedes > Aedes albopictus. Next base: position 415,483,799 of record NC_085138.1, read on the forward strand.
ACGTTCTGATTGACGGACGGCACTTCTCCGACATTATCGACGTCAGGACCTATCGTGGCGCCAACATCGACTCCGACCACTATCTGGTGATGGTCAAACTGCGCCCAAAACTCTCCGTCATCAACAATGTACGGTACCGGCGACCGCCACGGTACAACCTAGAGCGACTGAAGCAACCGGATGTCGCCTCAGCATACGCGCAGAATCTCGAGGCCGCGTTACCAGACGAGGGCGAGCTCGATGAGGCCCCTCTAGAGGACTGCTGGAGTACAGTGAAAGCAACCATCAACGACGCAGCCGAGAGCACCATCGGGTACGTTGAACGGAATCGACGGAACGAATGGTTCGACGAAGAGTGCAGAACGGTTTTGGAGGAGAAGAATGCAGCGAGGGCGGTAATGCTGCAGCAAGGGACTCGACAGAACGTGGAACGTTATAAACAGAAGCGGAAACAGCAGACCCGCCTCTTTCGGGAAAAAAGCGCCGCCTGGAAGAAGCGGAGTGTGAAGAAATGGAACTGCTGTGCCATTCCCAAGAAACACGGAAGTTCTATCAGAAGCTCAACGCATCCCGCAACGGCTTCGTGCCGCGAGCCGAAATATGCAGGGATAAAGACGAAGGCCTCTTGACGGACGGACGTGAAGTGATCGAAAGGTGGAAGCAGCACTTCGACCAGCACCTGAACGGCGTGGAGAACGTAGGCTCGGGAGCCCACGGCAACGGAGGAAATGACGACGCCAGTGCAGCGGAGGACGGAAATGAACCAACTCCCACGCTGAGGGAAGTTAACCCACGAGCGATCGCGCTGTTGTATTTTGTACAACACGTTGAAAAAATCTCGCTTTTTGTACTCAACATTAGCGTGGTGCTGACGCAGGTAGTCAACAGCGCGAGTTACGGAAGGTTAATGATGCCATTCATCAGCTCAAAACCAACAAAGCAGCTGGTAAGGATGGTATCGCAGCTGAACTCATCAAGATGGGCCCAGAAAAGTTGGCCGCCTGTCTGCATCGGCTGATAGTCAGGATCTGGGATACCGAACAGCTACCGGAGGAGTGGAAGGAAGGGGTAATCTGCCCCATTCACAAGAAAGGCGACCATTTAGAATGTGAGAACTTCAGGGCGATCACTATTTTGAATACTGCCTACAAAGTGCTATCCCAGATCATCTTCCGTCGTCTGTCACCTAAAACAAATGAGTTCGTGGGAAGTTATCAAGCCGGCTTCATCGACGGCCGGTCGACAACGGACCAGATCTTTACCGTACGGCAAATCCTCCAGAAATGCCGTGAATACCAGGTCGCAACGCATCACCTGTTCATCGACTTCAAAGCAGCATACGACAGTATCGACCGCGCAGAGCTATGGAGAATCATGGACGAAAACGACTTTCCTGGGAAGCTGACTAGACTGATTAAAGCAACGATGGACGGTGTGCAAAACTGCGTAAGGGTTTCAGGTGAACTATCCAGTTCATTCGAATCTCGACGGGGACTGCGACAAGGTGACGGACTCTCATGCCTACTCTTCAACATCGCTCTGGAAGGTGTGATGCGATGAGCCGGGCTCAACAGCCGGGGAACGATTTTCACAAAATCCGGACAATTTGTGTGCTTTGCGGACGACATGGACATTATTGCCAGAAAATTTGGAACGGTGGCAGAGCTGTACACCCGCCTGAAGCGCGAAGTAGCAAAGGTCGGACTGGTGGTGAATGCCTCAAAAAACAAAGTACATGCTGGTAGGCGGAACCGAAAACGACCGGATCCGTCTGAGTAATAATGTTACGATAGACGGGGATACTTTCGAGGTAGTAAAGGAATTCGTCGACCTCGGATCCATACTGACGGCTGACAACAACGTGAGCCGTGAAATACGGAGGCGCATCATCAGCGGAAGTCGGGCCTACTACGGGCTCCAGAAGAAACTGCGGTCGAAAAAGATTCACCCACGCACCAAATGCACCATGTACAAGACGTTAACAAGACCGGTAGTTCTCTACGGACACGAGACATGGACGATGCTCGAGGAGGACCTGCAAGCACTCGGAGTTTTCGAGCGACGCGTGCTAAGGACGATCTTCGGCGGTGAGCAGGAGAACGGTGTGTGGCGGAGAAGAATGAACCACGAACTCGCTGCATTTTACGGCGAACCCAGCATCCAGAAGGTGGCCAAAGCCGGAAGGATACGGTGGGCAGGGCATGTTGCAAGAATGCCGGACAACAACCCTGCAAAGCTGGTGTTTGCAACTGATCCGGTTGGCACAAGAAGGCGTGGAGCGCAGAGAGCACGATGGGCGGACCAGGTGGAGCGTGACTTAGCGAGCATCGGGCGCGACCGAGGATGGAGAGCGGCAGCCACAAACCGTGTATTATTGAGAAATATTGTTGATTCAGATTTATCTTGAATTTGATGTAATACTAAATAAATGAAATGAGGTACAGTAAATCTAGATCAAAATCGAAGGCTTGTAAATGTGATATCAATAAATCCTAGATACTTCTTCAAATACTCCAACCCTTCATGATGCATATCTTGAACACAACATAATCATATCAAAAGATAAAACTGATCAAGATTTGTTAAAGCATATCTAGATCAAAACCGAAGACTTAAGAATATAGTTCCAACCAATCCAAAGCACTTTGCCAAGGACTCCAACCCTCTAACTGGAACAAGCGTCGTATTGAAAGACAAAACTTATATAGATCAGTTTTAGCATATCTAGATCACACCCGAAGACGTAAGAATGTCGAATGAAGCACTTTGATGAAGACTGCAACCCTCTAGGATGCATATTAGGCTGCGGCTTATTTTTCAAAAGTTGTTGAAACCTGGAATTCGTAAGCTCTTTTCGATTCAAATGACACAAAAAGAGAAACCTCTGAGTTTAAGCCAAAAATATTGAGATTTAGAGGTCGCGCAATCGCTTCAAAGTTGAATTTTCGAGTAATAAAAAGGTGTTTTCACTTCAAGTGCCATAACTTTCTCAATTTTCAACCGATATTCAATCTTTTTTTATAAATTTCTCACAAATTAAATTTTGAATAAACTCGTAAAACATCTTTTTTACCCAAAGTCACGCAAAATATGAGTTATAAAAATAAATTTAACTTCTGAGTCCTATAACTTTTTAACCGTTTGACCAATTTTAATTTTTAGCTCGCTTTTGTAGATATTTTTGTTGCCTAAGAATACTGTGAATAAACTGTACCTTTAAAAAATCCGTTTCAAAATAGATAAACACCAAAAACCGTTCGAAAACACGTATTTTTTGGAAAAACCAGAATTTTGGCTAAATTTTAATTGTTTTCATGCTTAGTTTCGGGCTCAAAGTGAAAAATTTATTCTCAATAATCATATGGAAGCCTTAAACTTCAGTTTTTGAAGTGTTCTGAATCAAAAAATATTTTCATGTTCAAAATGCAAGAAAAGAAAAAAATGAAAAAAAAAATCCTAAAATGTGTTCAATATCCCTAAATATGATGCTAAGTATCTGGTTTGGAGTAAAAAATTGCAAATAATCGTCAAAAATTCCAATTTTGTATGAAAAAATCAAGTTTTAAGGCATGTTTTGGTGAAAAGTATCATAAGAATGACTTCTTTGATGAAAAGTTTGTTTGGGACAAAGATAGGCAACAAAAATATCAACAAAAGCAAGCTAAAAAAATTAAAATTGGTTAAACGGGTCAAAAGTTATAGGACCCTGAAGTTAAATTTTTTTGCAAAAAAAAAGAAAAAAAATAAATTAAATCTTCAAAAACTCATATTTTGCGTGACTTTGGAAAAAAATGATGTTCTACGAGTTTATTCGAAATTTAGAGTGTGAGAAATTCATAAAAAAAGGTTGAAAATCGGTTGAAAATTGAGAAAGTAATGGCACTCGAAGTGAAAATACCTTTTTATTACTCGAAAATTCAACTTTCAAGCGATTGCGCGACCTCTAAATCTCAATATTTTTGGCTTAAACTCAGAGGTTTCTCTTTTTGTGTCATTTGAATCGAAAGGAGCTTACGAATTCCAGGTTTCAACAACTTTTGAAAAATAAGCCGCAGCCTAATGCATATCCAGAACACTAGATCATCGTATTAACAGACAAATCTTATCTAGATAAGTTTTAGCAAAACTAGATCAAAACCTAAGACGTAAGAATATAGTACCGACCAATCCAAAGCTCTTTGTTGAAGACTCCAACCCTCTAGGATGCATACCAAGAACACTAGAGCGTCGTATTGAAAGTCAGAGCAAAACCGAGGACGTAAGAATGTAGTTTCAACCAATCCAAAGCACTTTGCCGAAGACTCCATCTCGCTAGGGTGTGTACCAAGAACACTAGAGCGTCGTAAAGAAAGATAAAATTTATCACTTAAACACGTAAAAATGTAGTACCAATCAATTCGAAATACTTTGCCAAGGCCTCTAACACTCTAGGATGCAGACCAAGAACACTAGAGCGTCGTATTAAAAGATAAAACTTATCTAGATCAGTTTCAGCAGATCTAGGTAAAAACAAAATACATAAAAATGTAGCATCAATCAATCTAGACAACTTTGCTGAAGGATGCTTGCCACGAGCACTGGAGCATCGAAAGCCGCAATCGACCGTAACTAGGGATGTTCAAGAAAGTGGCGAACATGTTGTACTACCACTGATATATGGGGATTTTTTTTATTACCGTACGGGTTTGGGCCGAAGGGTCTCAGATTTTCATGAAACTTTTTCCACAGGCAGGGCTCATGGATATATGAACAAAAAAAATATTGAGGAAAATTCAGGGTCGCCTATTTTCCCGGAAAACTCAGGTGGAAATGTTTTTGTTTTCCCCTGACACTACTTACTTTGAAAAATCGTAACTCAAGAACGAAGCATCGTAGAGTTTATTAATGAAAATGAAAGCAAATTTTCTCAGGAATCAAAAAAATATGAAATAGAAAAAGTTTTCCACAAAATTTTCCACCGTTGAGAAAATCCATAAAGGTAAGCCGGAAAAACTATGTCCGAACTCGTGGAAAATTTAAAAAAAAATATTTTTGGGAAGGTAATTTCATAAGCTTTGATCGCTGAAATTTTTGGAATGCACTTAATTTTCGTTCCTGAGTTATGGCAAATTTTGTGTAAAATGATCATATAATATAGGCTTACATGGTCATTTTCACATAATTGGCCATAACTCAGTAACGAGAAAAAAGTACATTCCAAAAATTTTAGCGATCAAAGCTTATAAAATTACATTCCCTAAAATATTTTTTTGAAAATTTTCCACGAGTTCGGACATAATTTTTCCGGCTTTTCTTTCTGAATTTTCTCAACTTTGGAAAATTTTGTGGAAAACTTTTTCCACTTCATATTTATTTGGATTCCTAAGAAAGTTTGCTTTCATTTTCTTTAAAAAACTTTGTTTCTACGATGCTTCGTTCTTGAGTTATGATTTTTTAAAGAAAAGGCTTTTATGGCACATTTGGACATTTTTCAACAAAATTGGCCAAAACTCAAAATCGAAAAAAAAGTGCATTCCAAAAAGTTCTGTGATTAAGGACAAGTTATTTGGAGTACATAGCCCAAATTTTCTAGAGCACCGTTTTTTAGAACCGTTTATCGGATTTTGATGAAAATGCATCACGCTATTGACAACCACTGAGCAATCAGCATGATGCATTTTCAGCCATATCCGTTCAATAGTTTAAAAAAAAACGGTGCTCTAGAAAGTTTGAGCTATGTACTCCAAATATCTTGTCCTTAAAGCTTATGAAATAACCTTCTCAAAAAATTTGTTTTTTTTTAATTCCACTAGTTCGGACATAGTTTTTCCGGCTTATCTTTATGGATTTTCTCAACGGTGGAGAATTTTGTGGAAAACTTTTTCCATTTCATATTTTTTTTTGATTCCTGAGAAAATTTGCTTTCATTTTCATTAAAAAACTTCTTTTCAACGATGCTTCATTCTTGAGTTATGATTTTTCAAAGTAAACCGAGCAGAAGGGAATAGCAACAGCATAATATAATGTGTTATTTTGGAAAAATAACTGAGTAACGGAAAGAGTTATTTTCATGTTATTTACATAACATTTCCTGTTCTAAACTTGTCTGTCATAAGCGGCAAAACAACAAAAATTATAACAAAAAAATGTTCCTGGAAGACCTGTTTAATAACATGTTTTGTTAGTTTCAATAACAACTTAATAACAGCGATTTTTTTTAATATTTCAATAACAAATTTTGATATGAATAAGTTATTGATAACAATCTGAAAACAAAGTTTGTTTTTTTTCTGTTGCGGATAGAAACTCCTCCAAAGTTCCATATGAATTCAATGGGATACGCAACAATAGCATCTATTGTTAAATGTTTCATTCATAATTGGGACGCTATTGTTGTCGCAAGCGATTTATTATCGAAAACAGAGAGAAACAATAGTTTTCGTTTATTTTCTAAACAACTTAAGATGAAAAACTACCGACGTTTAGAAGCCTTTTATTAGGTGGTTCATTGTTTATAAGATTAACTTACATTATTAGCTCATTGGTTAACACATTTATCCAAGTGAATCTAAGTGGGATCGATGCAGTGAAATCAATAAAAATAAAATGTCTAAAAATAATAATCAATAGAGTTCTTCTTCTTGATGACTTATTTTTTTACATTTTTGTCGAAAAAGTATTGTTCGTCCTTGAATTCCACCAGATGATCCAAAATGTTTGATAAAATGGCTAACACTCTATTACACTCTCTATATTCAAACTTAACTAAAATTGGGACAAAAAACAGGTATACTTTTCAAAGTGCTTATAAAACAAAAGGCTGATAAGTTGGCTCTGTCACAGTTAAAACGATATGTCAGAAAGAAGAGGAACTGATGACAAAACAATATTTTCTCTTACAGTTCCTCACGGAATGATGTGAACAACGAAAATCTCGAATGGTGTAGTTTTGATTGCAAAGCTAGTTATGTTGTAATATTAATGATCAAATGTTTGTACAGTCTCAATGGCACAATAATAACTGAACTTGTGCTACAACAAAACATGTTATTGAAAGAAAAATTTGAAGAAAGTATACCAAGAGCACGATCATAACAAAATAAGTTTGCCCAACAGAACATGTTATGGAACGGTGATGACTTAATAAGTTAATAATAACCAACCGAGATATAAAAACAGGTTTTGTGATTCCGTTGTTATTATTTTGATATTTTCCTCTGCTCGGGAAGTAGTGTCAGGAGAAAACAAAAAAATTCCACCTGAGTTTTCCGGGAAAATAGGCGACCCTGAATTTTCCTCAATTTGTTTTGTTCATATATTCATGAGCCCTGCCTGTGGAAAAGAATTCATGAAAATCTGAGACCCTTCGGCCCAATTTGTACGATAATAAAAAAAAATGTCCTGCAACTAACGCTGATATGTTGAATCAGCGTGTTTATAAAGGAAAAGTGCTGTAAAATAGTGACAACATTGAGCAAAACACCTGATTAATAAAATGTGGCACAATTTATGAATCAGGTGAAAAATCGGCTGAAAATTTGCAATTTTTGTATATTTTCCACTAGTTGTTTTTAATCTGGACGACCGATTCGATGCCATTTTGTACGTTGTTATCGCTGTTGGACACTCGATGGAGGGTTTATCAGGAGCAATCATTTGAGGATTTTTTTTTTCATTCTGGTGTTACGCTGATTAAAATATATGTGATAGGAAACTATAAAACCGCTTATGAAAACATGTTGGTGGTCACAACTTTGGTCTGAAAGAGATAATTGATGATAACACCTCTTATTCATCTGGAACTTATGTGAGGCTTCATAGAGGTGGATATTAATATGTACCACTATAGGAGCAATAGCAAGCAACAATTAAAAGAACGTTGCTAGACTCCGGTAAACAATAATTGTCTGTAAATGGCTTTAAAAACTTTCCAATACCAGTTTTATGATACCTTTTAGATTTGTTGAATATTTCAGACGCATGTCAATTAAATATGTAACTACCATGTTGAATTTTTTTCATCTTCAAAGTAGATCACATCCTCTAAGGTGCTGGAATCGACTCGGTTTATTTTATTCTTATATACTCTTGTGTTCTAAGATGGTTCTACAAGGTGGTTCTACAGCCATAAAGACGTACGGTGTAATGAGTTTCACGAAAATTGCAAAAAAAAAACGATGATTCATAAATAATGTCTCAACTGATTCATATTTGTGGGGAAGTATTCTGCTGATTCATAAATTGTGGTTTCCGGTATTCTTCTACAAAGTCAAAATTTTAACATTTTTCAACGTCGGATGAAATAGTATCACCCCGCTTATAATTTATCCGGACCGAAAAGCCAACCATAGAGGGATAACTTTTTCATTATATTTAACGAGCAAAGTGTTCGTGAATTAGAAGTATAGACACAGCCATACTGTTTGGTTTTAAGCTGATTCAAATACATATATACTATCATTTCTTGCAGCAATGCCGTTAAACAAATTAGACAACGTTTTATCAATATCATGAATACACTTGTTCACACGGTTCAAGCAACTATGTCTTAGTTTCGTGAAAAGCTTATTCAGATTAAAGAATGGTCAGCTTTTCGCCCTGACCAGAACCCAATTGAGAATTTGTAGGGTTAATTATAAAAGCAGTGTGTAAATAAAATAAGCCGTACGGATGTTTTCAAAATCTAAACCGTGTAGTTGTTTGAACGTGGAATAAATCTATTCAAAGTTAATTAAAAGTATCCTGGATAGGCTATTTGAGCTTATTGAGAGTCTCTCTTTTACTACTCATTACACAGCGCAACATTTTTTTGTCTCAAGAGCAAACTTATGTGTCTCTGACAGATTTTGGGCCGCTGAATCCGATCCGGGCTCAGATTTGCTCCAGCACGTCACAATTTTGAGCTATACCTCAATTTATAGGGCAAAATATGCGATTTTGGGCTTTTTTGACTGTAAGCCATTAAGCATGGACATATTTTTTTAGGCAATCATAAGGTAAATTGGTCAACTAACATCGCTTGTGAGTGCTGACATTGTCAATGGTGGTTACGTCAATTATGCGATTATGGGCAGATCTGTATTAACTGCTCATGCAAAATGTTTCGTTTTTCCAAATCAAATATGATAGATTTAAACTTTTTATGTTAGTATGTAAACTTGCATGCATTTTTTGGAGGGTGACTTGTATGGGAAATATCGTACCTAACATTAATCACTTAAATCTAACAAATTCGATTTTGTAAAACGAAATATTTTGTATGAGCCGTTAATATAGATGTTGGTTGACCAATTTACCGTTTACAGGGGATAGACAAAATGATCGGGACAGGTAAGATTTTCACTTTTCAAAAAATGTTCAAACAGCTGTAACTTTTTGAAAAGTGCATCAAAAAATCTGAAATTTTTACTGTAAGTTGGTCAACTAGTTGTGTATCAATGGTCAAAATTTGGGAAAGATCGGGCTATCCTACATGAAGTTAGAAAGATTCTAGAAAAAGTCAAAATTATCCGATAGCCAACTTTGAACTGTTATATCTCCGGATTCAATGAACCAAATGCAATGAAATTTTGAGCGATCATGACTTATATGATTAGCTTTGAAAAAAGTTTGACTTAACTTGAACTTATTAAAAAGAAAGAAAGTTACAGCAATTTCATTTATTTTATGATTTTTTAGTAAATTGGTCTAATTTTAATATGCTTCCCATTACTATTTCAATTTTCTGCCAGTTATTTTGTTACTTCCATTCAAAACATATTCATATTTAAGTCAATTAGAGGGATTTCAAATAAACTATAATTTCTATATCGAATATTAAAGCGATGTTAAAATTTCCGATAATTTGGTATTATATCGGAAAAATAATCTAAGCGCTATAATTTTCTTCCGTGTTAACAATTTTAGGTTATGTCAAATGTTTTTCAAAGCTAATCATATAAGTCATGATCGCTGAAAATTTCATTGCATTTGGTTCATTGAATCCGGAGATATAACAGTTCAAAGTTGGCTATCTGATAATTTTGACTTTTTCTAGAATCTTTCTAACTTCATGTAGCATAGCCCGATCTTTCCCAAATTTTGGTCATTGATACACAACTAGTTGACCAACTTACAGTAAAAATTTCAGATTTTTTGATGCACTTTTCAAAAAGTTACAGCTGTTTGAACATTTTTTAAAAAGTGAAAATTTTACCTGTCCCGATCATTTTGTCTATCCCCTGTAATTGCTTAAAAAATATTTCCATGCTTAATGGCTTGCAGTCAAAAAAGCCCAAAATCTCAAATTTTGCCCTATAAATTGAGGTATAGATCAATATTATGACGTGCTGGAGCAATTCTGAGTACGGATTCGGATTCAGCGGCCCAAAATCTGTCGGAGATACATAAGTTTACTCTTGAGACAGACCAAAAGTCAATTTTTGTTACGCTGTGTTATTGATATGTTGAACGTTTTGTGTAGCTTAAATTACCTAGAATGAATTCTCGCTTGGATCTATTGTTATGAAACAAGGGAATTCATATAAAATTAACTATCAGATTCAGAGAACACATGTAATATCGAATTATTATTTTTCTCATGTCTACTCTAATTAGTGAATTAAACAGGAGAACAATATGATTCGAATTCATTCCACATATCCGAGTATTCAAAAATATTATTTGGATCTATAGTTATGAAACATAGTGTATATGATTTATTTTTCCATTTATTAATATTTTATGTTGCAAAAAGCCTTAGAAGATTCATACGTGACCCCGCGAGGCAAAGTATTGAGATTTTATTATTGATATTATTCCTTTACATGTATTGGAAAAACAACAATAAAGTTTATCCTCACTTTTCCTAGAGAATAACTTTTTTCACAGCCGTTGGATCACTTTGCGGTCTTCGACAAACTTGTATGGCATATAGTCACCTACAATAATACCAAAGGGTTTATTTATTAAACGCTTACAGCGCCACCTAGCGGCAAAATCCGAAAACTTAAAATTTCTGCATACATTTGGCCAAGTATTCCCAAACAAACTTCAAGCGTTTTGAGCGCCCCTTTAGGCTTAATTGATTTTGCTCAAATTTCGAACGTAGCTTCTAGGAGTCTAAAACAACTGATTTTGGAGGTAAGACTTGGCATTTTTCGAAATTTTAGTTTTTCATATAAGTGTGGGCCACCTTAATGTATACTCAATAGAGAATTGGAGGTGTATTTGTTCTATAAATACGGGTCAATTTCCAATGACCATAATAGCAAATCGCACTCCTGTTAAATGTATAAAACTCACAGAGGTTTCATTATGAATCACGAGTATACATACACCTTGAATAACATGTTACAACACGATATTCACCTTGGTGTACCTAGTCATATTTTTTGCACTACAATTTTTATCTTTTAATGACGTAAGAATGTGTGGTATCTATCTTTTAGTAGAGCAGTTGGTATTATACCGCGCGAGCAATCCGACTAGAAATCATAGCGGAAAATTCAAACACGTACCGCACGACTGTTCGTTGATCTCAACATTTGGATTCTTCCCGATTCTTCGTTCGGTTTCCCCACCGTCGTTGTTTTGCATGTGACAAAGTGATAAAAACATATCAACATTCCATTCTCGTGTGGGAATCGTCTACAAAAACAGAAAACAATCCGTCGTCCCGCCTCATTCGAGCGCCATGATAAAGCACAGACAGCCATAGGCCACAGAGATAGGTTGGTAGCGGTAATGTGACCCTGGCGATGATGATACACTGCCGTCAGTTCAGCGCCACCACCAACCAGCACACAATCCTCGCGAGTTTGGTAAATAAACATGCGTGAATTAAATTGTCATCCCATCTCCTCCCTATCATATCCATTCGGTGTGGGGAGCGTCGTCATGGCACTGCTGTGATACTACTGAGCGATTGGGGTGGTGATGATGGATTTGGGTGCGCTTGCAGTGACATCGAGGGACGGCCGGCCACCACAGCGAGGCGATATTCGCGCAGCCAGCAATGTGATCGGAGTCTCCCGTTTCGTTGATATCATCGCGCATGGCCTACCACCACCGCGGTCTATAATCTCTTCGGTGATTTTGATAGATCGTTTCGAGCCTGGTTCGTTGATTTTGGTGGTAGATTATGTGACAAATACAGAGGAAATTAACAGCATAGTAGGCGCGCTGCGCTGCTGGCTGGTTCCACAATGTCTAGCAACGCAACGAGGGTAAATATGAGCGTGAGCCATTCCGCTTATAAATATATAAGTTCTAGTTGTGATCGAATAGTGACTGATATGTTAACGCTGATGATAACGGAAGGATGACTGACAATGATGGCTGATAAGACCCGTGTGCCTACTTAGAACAGAGTGTATACCTAGAGTAGGTCGTAAAGATCCTCGCACGTATTCACCTAACATTCAATCACCGGGCGATGATTTCATGTCGGGTTGGCGTATCTTATCAGCAACCGCTGCTGCTGGCATGGCACCCTTCAATGAGCTTTGCACTTTTCATGGATCATGAAAAAATAGAATACTCCTGGGCAAACACTAGGAAAAGCATTCCAACTGCTGCACCTAAGGAGTGTATCGGAAATTAACTATAAACATTCAGGATGCTCTATCTCGAAGCATGTTTGGTCTTATCATTTCGGTTCTTCTATCAAATCTTCACAATACAGTCAAGTTTAGAACAGCCTGAACAAATTTGAAAAATGTTTAACATTACTGAAAATATTGTAGAATGAATACATCTCACAAATTAATGTTTTGGACAAATTGTTGTATTTTAAAGATTTTTCAGCGTTTCAATAACCTGTAGCGAATAAAACTTGTACGGCGAAAAACCCAAAAAATATTAATTATTGTTAGCAGTTATGTACACATAACATATCACCGAACACCAACTTAAAAAAAATATTTATGATCGAAAAACCCTCAACATTTGAAAAATGACCTATCCTAAGAAAACACTAATTTTTTGGGGAACTTTGACAGTCTGTTTTAAATATCTGCAAAGGTTATACAATTCCGTTCTCTACTAAAGCTACCTCGTCGTTAAGTTTAAAAACATTTCCAATTAAAAAAAAATAAATCATCAATTTGATGTATTTTTTATTTGCGTAATCGTGCTTTGAATGAGCATCAAAAAATAGGGTCCCTGAAAAATGACCTTTTTTTCATTTTTAAGAATTGCGCTAAAATGGAGTCGAATTTTTTCTTGAAAAAAATTTTTTACCTATATTATGAGCAATCTGGGAAAGAATATATTTGCGCTAAAATATTTAAAAAAATAAAAAAAAATCCATTTTTTCCGCAATTTCAAATTTTTAGGAGGTGTCCAAAATTTCAAGATCATGCGTTTAAACTTTGAGATTGATGACCATGTAAAATAACTATTTTTACAAAAGTAAAAGTGCCATTCCTTTTTCTGAAGATTTATATAGTACCTCCAAAAATAAAATTATTTATAACTTGAATAAATTATTTTTTAGGATATTTTGAACATATATAGTTAATTTCCGATACAGTCCTTAAATGAGTGCAATTGACTATATACAAAAGAAAGAACGCTCGCTGTGTTTCCAACAGAAAAAGATCTTTTGTGCTCTTTTTAGAAATTGCGGTCAAACAAGATTGAAACCCGACTAAAACTTCATAAAGCCGAAGTTGTAAGCGCATGGGTGGATATTCGGTAAGACCACTCTACAGAATGGAAAGCTCGATTCCCGGTCGGTCCAGGAATTTTTCGTAATGGAAATTGCGTCCCTGTCTCACGATTTGTGAGACAGAGACGCAATTCCCATTACGGAAAATTCCTGGACCGACCGGGAATCGAGCTTTCCATCAGGGCTGCAATTTTTCGACAGGCCTTTATGATAGCGATATTTTGCTTCTTTTTTAATTTTCTCTGTTTTGGTTTTCCTGTCATTGTTGTTTTCCAATCAGCGAAATGAACTAGGTACACGCAGAAAAAGTATGGTAAAATCAAAAATATTTGAGGTAAATTCAAATAAATTGTCAATTTGTTCAAGCAACAAAAATAAAACTGTTTGAAGTACTTAAATCGAACGTCACATTTGAAGCAATTGCAATCCATGTTTGAAACAAACATGCATCTTCTGACAGGTTATGTAAAAAACAAATGTAAAAATTTTTGTTTTTTTTTTTTGCGGCAGGTTGGCGGAAATATTTGTTTTCCCATTAAATTTCATTTTCTTCGCTGAAAAAAACCATCTCCCGCGTGGCATTTCCAATGCCAACACCATGTGGATAACATACACTCCCGAAAACAACGGGATTTCGAGGAAACTTCTGGTTAAACATGATTTTTTTGCAGGAGGAAATCTTGTTTGGCAGCTGGAACTTGTGAGTTTTGTTTGTGGAACGGGGGGCTCCTCAATTGGTATTGTAGAAATCAATATGCCTAATAGAGTTAGTTTTAAAAATTAAAATTTTAGTTTTAAAAATTTTATCAGTTTACCGAATAAACATGAATATTTTTGTTTCAATCGAACGAAATTTGTCTCCGTGTACTCACACTCACTCGCAGCGTGCTGAATGCGAGAGCTGACATGGCTAAATTTCCATTCAATTTTCTGTAGTTGAGTGTTTTCACCCGTGGTAGCGTATAGGGCACTCACTCTCACAAGCAACCGCTTGAGACGAATGGCCTTTCAGCATAAGTAGTGTGTGGATGATTGGGAATTGACCTTGTTGGGTCGCTCACGAATGGAGCGCTCGGACTCTGTCAGTTCTCACATCGAGGAACTGAAAACGACCGCCGCAGTCATTCATTTTCGGCTGAAAACAGACATTGAGACTGATATTTTGCAGGCCTGCTCACGATACATATACGATACTTTTCAATTTAGTCGTCCAGGACAAATATCCCCGGTTCACTGTTCTAGATTCGGCCACCACTAAACTCCACGGAACTTCCTAAAACTTTCACGGATTACTTTTAAAAAAGGGTTTTCTTCGGACTTCTCAAGGCACGTCTTAACTGTTTGGTTTGTTGTAAAGTAAGAGAGCCTCTTGGCCTGGTTTATTTACTTTTATTAGTTTGACAGTGCGAGTTTTCGCGCAAGCGGCTAATGATCATTAATGATTGTTCGAATACACTCTCAATAGATTTAACCAAAAGCGGATACATTAGATACGAATGCAAAATGATCAGAGGCAGAAGCTCTCAGCTAAAAATTGTGCAAGTACTCTACTCATATATATGGAACACTTAGCTGAGAAGCAGGCTTTTTCCCAGTTGATCCCAGAAGACGAGACCTTTCTGGAGCAATTCTTCTTCGGCGAGTACCAGGTTTTTATGAGGGGCAATCAACGATGGATGCGATATTTACCCTAGACAAATTTCAGGAGTACGATGTGTAGCAAACGCACCAATTGTTTATTGAAGTTAACCCTTCCGTTACGCTATAACTTTTTTGTTTTTCAATATTTCTCAACCAAATTTTGACACAAGACCCTTCTAATACAGGGATTTGTTAAGGATTGATGGAATTGGTAACCTGGTTCCGGAGTTATTCCGGAATCAAAACGAGTCATTGGAATTGGTTATTTTGGAAAAAGCGAATGGATGAGATAAATCGATATGAGACCAGTTTATTTTTCAGATCTAAATGAACTGGAATGATAGAAAAATTTGTCTGAAAGTCCATCCTGGTCACTAAGTGCCTTGGAACCAGTTTTACGGATGATCCGGGGAACCGGATCCGGGATTTTTGAATATGATCCTCAAACTTCGTGATTTTTTAAGATGCATCATTCTGATCTGTTTTTGCTTTATTCGAAATACGTTTGGCAATTTTGGAATCGATACGCGGATTTCACGGGAATAGATTCCGGGGTCTATTTTTCTAAGATGAATAAACACCATCATGCGACATATCAAACTTCATGATTTTGAAAGGTATAACATATTATCACGACGATTGGTCCCTTAGAATACATTTGGACATTTTAAAATAGTTAAATTCATGCGACATTTCAAACATCGCGGTTTTCGATATACACCCCTTTGAGCTAGTTTTACGCTGTCCCAAATACTTCTGGCCATTTTGGACCCGATTTACGGATTTCCGGCAAACCGGTTCCAGGGATTCCGGGATCCATTTTTTGGAAGTAAACAAATACCGTCAAGCGACACCTCAAATTTCGTGATTTTTCCAAGATACATTATTTTGAGCCGTTTTTGCGTTATCCGAAATATTTGCTCCTGCGATTTGTATACAAGAATTCCTCTAGGAATACCTCTATCAATTTTTCAGGGACTTATCAAGGTATTCTTTTATAAATTTATCGAGTTATTTTTTCATTGAACTTCTCGTAGGATTCTTCCAGGCAGTTCTGATGGGGTTTCACTAGTAATTTCTGCAGAGATCAATCTAGCGATTCCTCCTAGGCTTTCTCTAGAAATTCTTACTATGATACTGATCGAAATTCTTCCAGGAATTTCTTTAGAAATTGTTAATGAGATTCTTTCAGGAATTTCTAGTGGTATTATTCAAGACAACCATTCTGGGATTCATCCAGAAGTTACTCCGGTGATTTTTACAGGAATTCCTTCAGAGATTTTCAGGGTTTTCTCGAGAAATTTCTAATGGGGTTCCTCTAGGAGCTCCTTTTGGCTTTCCTTTGGGAATTCTAGCTGAGATTCCTCCAGCAACTCCTGCTGCGGTTTTTTTTTTTTTTCAACAATTTATCCTAGAACTCCTCCAGAAAGTCTAACTATATTACCTTTAGGAATTTTGCTAGGAATTCCTCTAGAGATTTCTTCTAGCATTCCTGTTGAAATTCTTCCTGGAAATCTTCATAGTATTTTTCCAGAAATCCCTTCAGTGGTTCTCCAGTGATTTCTTGAAGGATTTATCCAGGACTTCCTCTTAAGTTTTCATCTAGCGGTTCTTCCAGAAATTTCTCGTGGGATTCCTTCGCGAACTCATGTCTTCCTCCATGTATTCTATTTATTCTATGATACCACTCAGAATTCTACGAACTCCTCCAGAAATTTCTCCGATGGGATCATTCAAGTCAATCTTCTTGGGATTATTCCAGAAGTTCCTCCGGTGATTCCTCCAGGAACATCTTCAGAGATTTAATCAAGATATTCCTGCTGGGATCCCTCAAGCAATAGCAGCTGTTGTTCTACCATTCATTCAAGGGCTCCTCCAGAAACTTTTACTGAAATACCTTCAGGAGTTCTTTTAGGGATTTCTCTAGAAATTTCTTATTGGATTCCTTCAGAAATTCTTGCTGGAATTAATCATTGCAATATTTGTGAGATACTTCCAGAAGTTCCTCCGATGATTCCTCCAGTAATTTCTCATGGCCTTCCTCCTGGAATTTCAGCATCTATTCTAGCTAGGAAACTCTAACAGAAACTCTAACTACGTTACTTCAGAAATTCTCCTAGGGATTCTTCTAGAGCTATCTCCTGGCTTTCTTACTGGGACCTTCCGGGCAAACTTCCTGGAGTTCTTGCAGAAATTCCTACGGTTGTTCTTCCAGAGATTTCTCCAAGCACTCGTCCATGAATTCTTACAGAGATTTTATCCAGAGGTTCCTCCAGAAATATCCTCATGGAATTCCTGCGGAGACACATCTTGGCTCTCCTCCAAAGATTCCTCAAACAACTCCTCCTGCGGTTCTTCCAGCAATTGGGATTTTTCTTGGCATTCTTGCTGGAACTCTTTTGGGAAATCTTCCTGAGATTCCTTCGGAAATTCCTCCCGCGGTTCCTTCAGAGCCTTCTCTATGGATTTCTCCAATATACCTCTAGCGGTTCTTTCAGGGACTTCTCTAGAAATTATTCCAGGTATTTCTTCGAGGAACTTCTTTTTGGATTGATTCATCCAGGCACTCCTGATGGGGTTTATTTTAAAATGCCTGTACAGTTTCATTCAGCAATTCCCCCTAGGATTTCTGCTGAATTTTCTATCATGATTCATTCCAGAATCCTTTTAAGAATTCCTAAAAAAAATTTCCTTACATTCTTCCAGAAACTCCCTCCGGTGATCCAAAGATTTCCCCATAGATTTCTCATAAAAACCCTCCATGAACTCCTGCTGGATTCCTCAAGTAATTCCTGCTGTGCTTCTTACAGCAACTAATCCTAGTACTACCCGGATATCGTATAGGGTAATTCTCGCTGAGACCGGCCCACTATTTACACCTTGTCTTCAGAAATGTTTAAGGTGCCGATTTTCTGAAAGCCCTCGCTAAAAAAGTAAGAAAAATGCATTTGGTTACTCAAATTGATGGACCCCCCGTTAGTTTGAGCCACAACAATTTTCGCAGACCCCTCGATTTTGGTCAAATGGAGGCTCATTTAAACCGTTATAACTCGAAAGTTTCTCCAAAAACCACCTCAAAACGAATTGTTGTTGGAAAGAGGAAAGATAGAGCTACTATTTACAGTAATAAAAAATTGGGTCGGCCATATTGATTTTGGTCGCCATCTTGGATTTTTATACCAAAGCAGTTTTTTCACCATGAGGGCAACCACCGATTTTAAAATTTTTTGCATCAATTGAATGCTGAGGCATTTATATATATTATATCAAAAAATTAGAGATGTCTTTTTCTTCTTTCAAAACTCTAGAGGTAGCATCAGCTGCGGCGATCAAATTGCGTCTGAAGATGGCCGAAGTGTGATTAGGCCGAAACGTCACGCAAAAAACGAGATTGTTTTATTCGTTCACCGAGAAATATCAACAATAAAGAGATATACCTTCCAGAATAGTTTGGAAAGCCCAGAATAATCCATGAATGTACCATACCCCAGGGTAACACTTAAAAAAAAGAAGTTATTGCATTTCAATTAAAAGAAGATCATTCCGCGAAGAAGAAAATAGCAATATTTTATTCACTGAACAACCCAATTCTTCAACAAATTCCATGAATCTTGACGGTAAAAAGGAATGGCTACAGGCGTAGTAGACTTTACGGGTAGACTAATAATATCTGACAAATGTGGACGAGACCACTGACACTGTAAAACTACAACCGCAAAATCAGTGTTATAGCGGCATATTATTGATCTTTTTTCAAATAAAAATGCGAAGATGATCAATAAATTGAAACTAATGAATACCTAACTAAAAAAAAAATATTCCTCAGAACATAGAAGTAAGAGTAACAATTTAAGAATGAGTTTAAATTGGTTCAAAATGTGCACGAAAACAGGATTAGGAAGCTCTTCAAAATATCATGCCTAAATTACTGTTAGCCACAGGTGCCCCGGCAACATGCGCCACTACTACTCTCAATCGAGTAATAACTGTCATTGCCAACGTTTGCCACAAAGTCAATTATCCCAGCCCTATACCACACAGAACCGAACCGTCCGTCTTCGGCTGCCATTGTTCATGTGGTGACGATGAGTACAGTGCGCTTCCCGGTTTTAAAGTTTTAACCGTAAAAATTTGACCACCCTTCCAGGTAACGCGCCCTTTCTCAAATCCAGTTGGTTCCCGTCTCAACAAACCGCATAATTCAATTAATGATACCTATCCGCCCAAGACTTGCACCAACTTGCAAACTCCCGCAGCTGTCAATGTCTCCGTCTTGATCAGAGCGAAGCAGTTCGGAGGTCGAAATCGAAAACCGCACTTCACTTCTTGTTCGGCTAACTGGCTGGCTGGCCGGCGCAGTAACGCAACTAACCGACCAGTAGGTGCTTGCTTACCTACCTGCTGCTGCCTAACCCAGCCCAGACCCGCACTAACTGACCGGCGACGACGACTGGACTAACCGCTGCGCTGGGGAAAGGGGTTGGATAATTACTCTTGACATTGGCTTCGGCAATCCGCAAGGTCTACTCGGGTTACCACCAGAGAGTGCGGGCTGGCTGATGACGATGGTCGTTCTGTTCTGGACTGAACGAACACGGAACCTGTTGTTGGGGCCTGGGAAGAAATTGTCCGGAATGAAACTGCGAGGTGTTGTTGAATGAGGTGGAGTGTTTGCCAGACTTGAAATTTAAAATGTCACGACGACGATACGTCGAATAGGCAAGTAGGTTATGCAAGTTCGAAAGGTTTCCAATTTCAGTTGTACGGAAGATTTGGTAAATTGAATTAGGAGTTTTGGGGAATTGTTCTTCAGAGCCCGTCTACGAGGAGGAAGGAGATTAAGGTGGCTGAAAATGAGTCTACGTAATGTATGGACAGCGCCTAATTCCTTTCTTAGATATCCAACACAATTGTGTTGTTCAGCAAGTACAATTCTGCATATTTCTGTAATAATTTGTGAAAAAGACGTAACTGACCAAATGTACACCATTTAAGTAATTATAAGAGTAACAAGGTGCTAGATTTTCCTATTGAATAGGTACATACTTACATGCTTGCCTTGGGGCTGCAAAATGGTGAGCGTCCAGCATATCTGGGGTCTTCGTATGTTCTTACCTCATGCTTCCACTGGTCAAGCGATGACAAACACCGCCAGCTAAGAGTTTTGTGCTTAGCTTGTAGTGCAGTCGGGCACTGTTGTCCTTCTGACTTCAGCTAGATTGAGGAGGTACCTCCCGAGCGTCTGTTCGCCGTGCGGCTCAAACAGCGTCTGTTCTGATATCAAGCGGTAAAGGGTAAAATAATCCTCCATTGGAAGCTATACCTAACATGCAAGCCCTATTACGGTTGATAGGGGACTTGAGGCCAGCAACCTATTTTTCTATAAACCCTAAAAAAGTTACAAAAACCAAAAATGAAAGATTACGAACTGAAGCGTGAAGCAACGGACGAGAATTGGAACTTCAAATATATTAACTCTAGCAGCAGAGTTAACTGGCACAACTAGCCGTATAAGATTGAGCTTGAGATTTTAGGACTGAGCGAAGTCCGTTCGCTGCTACTCGTCACCAGGAAACCAGCGCTTAGCGCTCACACCCATGCTACGCTCATGAAGTGGGAACCTATTAATGAGAGGATAATTACTGCCAGATTCATAACACGAGTTCGAAACCTTACCATGATCTAATGTTACGCGCCAACCGATACTGCCGAATTGCAAGACAAAGAGCCGGCCCACCGTAAACTGCACACAACACACACAATTTAGTCAATTTAGTGAGTAGTTTTTCATTGAGCCCTAGATTAGCCTTTCGAGAATAGCCGACCCGGTGATAAAAAGGCGGATGTAGCCCACCCCACACGACTTCTGTGGCCGTGACCAGAAGTTAGGGGCTATCATGGGAAAGGCCCCTATGGCCAGGTCACCCTGGAGAATTGGTTAAAAGAAACACTTCTGTGACATGTGTGTTGCTTGGAAGAGTCCCTGGAGGATTTATTGTAACAATTCCTGATAGTATCCCTGAGTAAACTCCTCAAGAAACTGCTGGAGGGATTCCTCAAGGATTCCCTGGAAAACTTTTAGGCAACTTCATGGAGAAATTCCCATACAAATTTCTGATGAAATCCCTACACAAATATTCCAAAGGAGATTCCAGGTGAAATTCCTGTAGAAACCCTCGGAAAAGTCCAAAAACATTCGTTGGAGGAAACCCTTATGGCTTTCCCAGCGGAAATTCTGAAGAACTCCCTTTACAATTTTTTGGTAGAATTCCTATTGGTATGCCGGGGCCCGTAGCGTAGTGGCCACACGTTCACTTCATAAGTGGATGGTCATGGGTTCGATCCCAGCCCCGGCACTTGCAATTTTTCGTCAGTTGCTCTTCACCCCGAGAGTGGCTGACAACTGACCCTCTTCTGAGCATATGCTCTAACGGACCCGGAAACTTGGATATCGGCTAAACGGCAACTCATAATGGGCCCCTAATCGGACTGGAGAAGGAACAAGAGCCACACATCAACATCCTCGTGCTCATCATTCTACCCATGTACAGGGTAGATAAGTGAAAGCAGCGCAACGGAAACCCAGTTCGATATAGTCTACTTCTAATTCTAACTAGAATAGAAAGCATTTAGGCGCTGTACAAAGTGTTAGTGCCAATTGGAATCGCTCACGCAGTGCCTTAGTGGACAAAAGATCTGTAAATTTAGTTAAGTGGTTGAAGAATAAAAAAAAATCCTTTAGGACTTCCTAACTAACATTTTCAGCGCATCAAGCTTCAGTAATTTGTTTTCTGTTGTGTAACCATCGAATTGAAGTAGTCAAACATAAACTATAAGCTAATATACGGCTGCAAAACAAGCACCCTACAGCTACTAAGGGGCCGTACACAAATTACGTCACGCTTTTAGGGGGAGGGGGGGTTTTGCAGAGCGTGACGACCCTTACAAAATATATTGAGGTCCCATACTAAAAGTGTGACATAAAACATGGGTTGAAAAAGGTCGATATTTGCGTGACATAATTTGTGTATCACCCCAAACTCGGTATTCATAAATCAATCACTTTTCACTGGAATTGCTTTAACTGCATTCTATTCCAAGTTCGAGAGATTTCCCAGAAGATGTGAACAGTTGAACAAATCGAATAGGAGTCCCCACTAACAAAACAGCTGCTCCTATACAGTACAATTTGTAATACTGACAAATCCACAAACCAGCAGCACTTTAAAGGCCGTTATGCTATATCATTGCGGCTAGAAGCTGCAATAAAGAACCTGTTGGTATTGATTGATGCATCAAGCGAAAAGAAAAAGAAGTTTTGACATCCAAGCGGTGTGCCGTCAATGAGATCCTCGTCGCTGATTGGTCGATGGATGTAAACGGCACACCACATGGATGACAAAACTTCTTTTTCTTTTCGCGTGGTGCATCAATCAATATAAAAGGCTTTTCGGATGTAAACATTCCCAGGTAACCAATAAGCAGTTAAAATAGCATTTATTTAGCACTATATGCGCCTTTACTGCAGGTCATTAAATGCTAATATGCCGTATATGCGCCATAAGTGCTAATTAAATGCAGGTTTTGGCCCAATATAAGGCTGATTAAATACTTATCTTTTGTTACCATTGTGGAATAAAATCCCTTATTGTTTGCCGTATAAAAATGCATAAAGATAAATGATACGAAGATTATAGCTTGTTCCTAATTTTTATTGTTAGTATTGTTTTGCTGTTATTTGTATTTTCAATAAACGTTAATAAAATCTGAGCTAGAAAGATAAATAGAAGCATGCACACCAAATAAATTTATAATAAAATTAAAACTGTCAATTCAAATCTAAAGTTAAGAACATAATTTGTAAACAGTTAGGTACACTACACAATACACTCTTCAAATGCTGCCTGGGGAAAATTTACGAGTCTTGTCGCGAGATGGAGAAAGGACCACGAATAGAGAAAGGAAAAGGAGGTATGATAGGGAAAAGGTTTAGCTACTGGGTTCGGTATTGTAGATAGCTCTTTTCCACATCGTTCGTCAACACGTTAAGACGTTGAGCTAAACCCTGTGATACTTTTGAAAAAGTTACTGCACAAATTATCAGTGCACATCCATTCAGTGCTATAGTGTGGAAAATACCGTATTTGCATAAGCAGAAAGGATCAGGACCCAATAGCGCTTACCTAAAGTCGACTGGACACCAGGAGACACGTAAACCAGCTCCTAGTGGTCCTAGGGACGGTAGGACTCGTCCCCGAAGCTAACCTCGAATAGGGACGTGAACCTTCCACATTCTGGGCGACCCAACCCTAGTTTACCGCCAAGTCAACGGCAAAGGGGTGTCCAGTGCCCATCGAGTTTCCAGAGTTTAAGCGAATCCCCGGACGACCGACCAGATACACCCGGAAGTCGACCTCCGACTGGTGTCCATGAGGCCCGTCGAACCCTGTCTCCCGGTTCTACAGACTCCTCGCATCCCCTACCGCAGCTACTGCCGGCCGGCCAACTACACCACTACACCCAACCATTGTAAGTTTAGCATGAATAAAAGACAGTTAATGATAGTTCTTTGTGTATGCCTTGATTGATTTCTTGATTAGCCAAACGTACGAAGCCGACCCGACCGTTAAAGGTCTCGAGCTCAAGCTTGCTGGCTCCTAGGTCTCTGTTAGGAATCCGTCCCTCGAGGACGTGACACTTTCCTATCCCCAAAAAATCGAACATAAACAAAAATATTTTCCCCTGCGCATTTCAGTCGCTTCATATTATTCCCTTTCTATTTTTACTCACATTTTCCTGTGCATCTTTTGACGCTGTTGTTTATTTGTGCAGTTGTTTTTTGCTGATCCCGTTGAAATTGGGATTCGATCCCACAAATCCTCTGGTTGATGATGATGCTGAACCGCGCTACTGGATGAGCTATAAATGAACAGATAATGTGCGTTGGTTTTTTGATCTATTAAAGGCTTGAGTACTACACCGGTAGTTATTTTGCTGTGCCCGGACAACGGCTCGGACAAGTGCTGATAGTTAAACCATCTACATAATACAAGATGGCATAATTGGTTTCTTATTCCATGGGATTTATTTGGAAAACATTTGTTCTCTCATTGATTTTCTTCGTTGCTACCAATAAATGATAGGACGACATCTGTAATGGCTCCTATAGTCGTGGCTTAAGAATTGAAAAGTTGAAATGTGTAGCAGTTTTAGCATAGCTCATCTCTCTTAGCAGTTTTATGGCAACAAAGTAGCAGTTGTTAAGATGCTTGTTAACCAAAAAATATCGTGCATTTGAAATGCTACATAACAGCTGTCATATTTTATGCAGCATTTAAATTGCTAATATAATGCAATTCAGCAGTCGAACTGCTATGATACAGCAGCACGCAGATACAATGCAGTTTTATAGCTGAAATGCAGCTTTTTTAAATGCTTATTGGTTACCTGGGTTATTGTCAAAACAAACTTTAAGCAGGATATATAGCTAGTACACAAATACTTTACAGCTATCCATCTATGTGCGGTGAATTCTTGGGTGAAATTATGTGGGTTGCTTTTATTGCACTTTAATCCAACTCCGGAAGATTTACCGGAAAATGTGCATATCGAATAAGAGTCCCAGCCAAAAAAACAGCTGCTTTTATATAGAACACTCTCTCAGCTAGAAGCTGTAAGGTACACCGGGGCAAGTTGAAACAGCGGGTTAACATGATGTTATCCAATGATGGTAAACAGCTTCAATGCCATAACACATAGTTTTTGATTCAAACAATCTTTCAGTGAAAGAAAAATTTCCAAATTGTATTGAAAACTATTTCAAAACTTCATGTTTCAGCTTGCCCCGATGTACCTTAACGAAGAATCTGTTGGTGAAACCACACAACTTGTTCAATGTAAACGTTATCGGTTTTGACGTTTCACAAGCTTTTGTAGCAAGATGAAAATGGGCTATTCTCTATGCTTTTTATATATAGCAGTGTGACAGGAAGGACATTATCGGGACCAGTGGATACAGAGATCGGGAATTCGATTTCAAGTAGCGGTAAATACGTTATTTATTCAATTTTAAAAGCGATAATTCCAATTCCACATGTATTGCGTCACGGTATCCATAACATAATCATATTTAATCGATTAATTTTTGGATGCCGTATAACTATTATTTAACAACTGTGAAAAGGCTGAAGAAGCGCCTTCTCAAGATGTTATTCAGTTAGTGGTTACATAGGAGCAGAGAAAAGAGCTATGACTTGGTGTCATAGAGCTGCTCGCTCAGCATATACATGTGGATTAAGTTTGCCAGATTCATTGGTGTAGGGCTTGCATAGAAGCTTCCGTTCATATAAACAACACAGTAACTCAGTAACTCAGCATCAAGCCATATTGAGGACCTTTGTTGACGTTTACATTTATCGCACACGCATACCGAAGTCATGAGGGAGCTGCGACGACACGAAGTGAATGTTAATTACACTCACCTCGTGGAGAGTCGCTTTTACAACTCGTCACGACTTTGGTATGCATGTGCTCTATTCGGCAAAGCTTTTAGACAAAACTAAAAGGCAAAAGTCGTCGATACATCATTTCTTGATTGCGAGAAAATAGCAAGTGAGTGTAACTCTTCACAAGTGAGTGTTCTTATCCCTGGTGAAAGGTTTTGTTTACGCATGAATTTTGGTTTTATGGATAGCTTCAAGAACGCTACAAAACCATTCATCAATGATTTTGATAAAAGTAGTCAGCCAGAATATTGTGAGTTTTGGCTATTGTTGCTATAAACCGTATTAAAAATCAAACAAAACCAATCAGCAATGGAATTGTTACTTCCAAGAATACTGAGTGCAACTGCGAAGGGCCTGTCGAAGAAGGATTTCGCGGTACCACAGCTTTGCCGATGGACCAACAATAAAAATATCGTGTTTGGGGGTGGCAGTAAGGTGTTAGGCACTGGATGATGGAAGAAAAAGAGTTCAAATACTTTCTTTATCACATAAGCTCTCATATTTCTTTTTAATGGTGCCTGCTGGAAGTGTGCTTAGTATACTGATTGAAGAAAGTAAAAGAAATTTCAAAACCTATCTGAGATTTTGTTTTTATTGTAAACTCTCAGAATCAAAGTCGTCTTCATTCCACGTGGATCAGAAACCTCTGCCACGTGCTCCGCGAAATCACCAATCAGTTACAATCTACATACAAGGACCTCTGTCAAGCTTGTTGCCAAACGCCCGCCCAACACGGGCCTGCTTCTTCGGGTCATTTCAAGCGAATTTCAGGGGGCTTCATGGGATTCCTGGAGCTCTATGGGCGCTTCAAGGGGGTCTCAGGAGCGTCTCAGGAGGTCTCACGGGGATCCAGGAAGTATCAGGGGGCCTCAATGGGTCTCAGTGCATCTCAAAGTCTTTTTGGGGTCTGAAGGATATTCCAGGCGGTCGCAGGGAGTTCCAACGAGTTTCATTGGCATTTCAGGAAGTCCAAGGGGGCTTCAGAAGGGTACCGGGAGGCGTGCTTGACAATACTACTCAAAATCAAAAGAGTTTTTCAACATGCTATGTTATTTTTTTGAAGAATAAAAACATCACATAACCTAATTTACAGCTCTATTGTCCACTAGGGCACTGCGTGAGCGATTCCTACACGCAACCTGAGATTGGCAGATTCTAATACATTTGGGTATGAAACATATACAAATATTGTATTAGGGCCTTGCAAATACAAAAATTGGTAGGTGGCAGTATACCAAAAATTGTATTGGCTTCCTAGAATCTGGAAAAGAAAAATTTCGCATGTGTGCGTGTGCTCTGTCGCACTGGTTTCTCATTATTTGTTCTATTTTTAGACTGATCATGGTAGCAGTGGCGGCATCAAATACCAATACATGTTTAAAAAGAAATACGGGCGGCGGCGGGAATCGAACCGAGACACTATCATGGTGATACACGGTATCCTGCGCTCTAACCAGCACGGCTATAACTGCACATGAATAGACAAGAGGCTGAAAGCCATCATGATCAACACAAACGTGGCTTGGTGATGGAAGTGATACAGCCGACACACTGCACAATGGGTCCAGTCCAGAGCCGTATTTGCGAAGACAAAACTGTTTTAGCTTCAGCTTTAAGTTTTTAGACACATATTGTGTTTTAGAAAGTTTATTTTCAATTGTTGACCCTATTCCCTATTATTGTTATGTTAGGGTGGTTCGTCTGGTTAAACTGATTCAAAAATCTGCTTTCTAATAATTTTATTTGCGATACCATGATGGATGGTGATGGATCGTTTAATTAGATATTCCACCAATAAACGGCAAATTTTAAATTTGATGTATCTCAGGACTCTCACCACTTAGAAAGTTGGTGTCTTCGACAACGTTGTTAAGTGAATCAAGGGCTTACAGTTAATGGTCCACTAGGTGGCGCTAGTTACACATTTGCAAAATCATTCAAATGATTGATATTTTTTTGTGAAGTAATCAACAAGCTGTAAGTTTGTTTTCTTTGAACGTGTCTAAGTCAAGTCAAAGGTTTTTCAAAGAGCTATGTATTAGTCATAATTGTGCAATGTCGCATTTCATTCGGTCCCCTTGATCCAGAGATATAGCAATTAAACGAAGAACACTCAAATATGAACTACTTTATTAGAGTTGCTCCAATTTTAAGTAAAGTTATCCAATCGAGCCCAAATTTATACCGTTTATAGCTTACTAGTTGTGCAACTGGCAGGAAAAAAATTAGAATATTTGGTGCATTATTGAAAAAGTTACAGCTTGCTGAATATATTTGAAATAATAAATTAAAGTTGCATGCTTCAATTAATTCGTAACTAGAGCCGCCTACTGACAGAACCTTGAACCAATCAGCTAATCAACTGAGCGGCCGTAACCAACCTAACAACATCGCCGAAGACATCAACTTTCTAAGTGGTCTGAGTCCTGAGATATATGGAATATAATATTTGTTTGCTCACTAGCGCTGCCTTGTGGTGGAATTTTGAATCAAACGGCTCATTATTTGTTAGTTCTTGACCAGCCAAATAATATTGCCGAAGACACCAACTCTCTAAGTAATCAGGATGATGAGATATTTGGTATAAACATTTCATCAGTGTTACATCTGTTTGTCTCTGGTATGACAGATATCACAGACAGCAAGACGTAGCACTAACGAAATTTCCATACCGTACATCTTAGCACCATGATTACTTAAATATTCGGTATACTTGGCAAAGTTGTTAGGCCAGCCAAGGTTTTACTGGTGATGGGCCGTTTGATTTAAAATTCCACCACTAGGTAGCGCTGACGATAAATTAATTATTATATTCCATATATCTCAGAACTCTGATTACTTAGAAAGTTGGTCTCTTCGGCAATGTTGTTTGGTTTATTAAGGCGTTTCAGTTGATTAGCTGATTGGTTCAGGATTCTGCCAGTAGACGGCGCTAGTTGCAAATTAGTAGAAGCATGTATCTTTTACTTATTATCTCGAAAATATTCAGCAACCTGTAACTTTCTATAATGTGTAGGGAATATTCTCAAATTTTATCTGCTAGTTGCACAACTAATTAGCTATAAATGGTACAAATTTGAGCTCGATTGGATAGTTTTACATGAAGTTGGAGCGACTTTAGTAAAATGTTTCAAATTTGAGTGTTCTTCGTTAAACTGCTATATCTCTGGATTAGGTGAACCGAATGAAATGAAATTTTGCACATTTATGACTAATATATAGCTCTTTGAAAAACCTTTGACTTGACTTAAATATGTTCAAAGAAAACTAAATTACAGCTTTTTGATTGCTTTACGAAAAAAAAAAAACATTCATTTCCATAATTTTGCAAATGTGTAACTTGCGCTTCCTTGTGGCAAAATTTCGAAACAAGTGGACCATTAACTGTAAGCCCTTGACCTACAAAACAACATTGTCAAAGACACCAACTTTGAAGTGACCAGAATTCTGAGATATATTAAATTTAAAATTTGCTTGACCTCTAGCACCGCCTAGTGGTATATACAAAAGCATGCTAACTTTTAAAAATTGCCTAAAACATTTTATGCAAGTTGTATCCTTTTATAAAGTCCACCAAAACTATTCAAATTTTGATTACTTGTTCCTCAACGAGTTTGATTTAATTGGAGCAAATTTGGGCTTGATTGATTATTCAACTTTACACGAAATTAGAGCCCTTCTATCTATATTTAGTTTTTGACTTCCGTTTATCAAATTACTGTACTTATATTACTTCCTACACTTAGGACTAAGCGAACCGAATTAAATTAAATTTTGAAAGTTTGTGACTAATGTATTGGTCTTCATGTATCGTTGGACTCGACTAAAATGTGACCAAAGGCAAAAAAGTTGCAATTTATTGAAAACTTTTCGAAAAGTTCTAATGATTCGAATGTTTTATCCAAGGGCTGAAAGTCTTTTTAATAAAGACAAATCAATCAAATCAATCGAATGTTTTATTTTTGTAAATTTGCTATGACTTTGTAAAACATTCTGATATTGTATAGAGAATAATTAATCAGCAGATTTTTGGATAAGCCACACTTGATTGACCGTAATCATTTCACAATAATGAAAAAAAAAGAAATGACAGAACTTGGCAGAAACATTTTTGTCTTCGTAAATACGACTCTAGACTCATTGTGCACTGAAAAGCCCGCATCCAGCAGGTTGCTGTTTGCAAGTGGAAAATTCCATGTAGACAATAGGACGCGAAGCTCAGCAGCGAAGCGAAAGTTATTTTTAGACGCAACCCGGTTCAACTTCTCGGGTTTGAATGGAGGTGTTTGTGTGTAGTGGTATGGAAGCTATGGAACCGTGTAGCGCATCTTAATACAACGAATGGATTATGATTTATCACATTTTCTGTACGTTTTTAATACATAAATTGGTAGAAAAGGCATATCGCAATTTTTGGTAGCTTTTCTTGTTTTGCGTGTATTGGAAGCTGTCCCAAGCAACACGACTTGTTTCAAAGCCAGTACCAGCAACATCAGTGCAATTTATTCACTGTTCAAATTAAGGACAGCAGAACACAATTGCTTCTTCTTTGAAACGCAAAAAGCGCAAATTTTAAATCGTTGTGCAACTTGAGCTAGGGGGAATGATAAAAAATGAAAAAAAATATTCAGACTCGAACCATGGACACCAGGAGTAATAACCACTCACCTTACACACTACACCAGAAGCTCTGTGAAAGATTTGCTGCTCAATGCACCATAAAAGCTACTGAAGTTACGCGTTACTTCATTGTACCGTCTTTGCCACAAGTTAGAAAGCTGTCAAAATGAAAAGACGCGCAAGTTTTCCGCAACACATTTGGAACCTAATCTGAACAAACAAACCAGAGTAAGATGTTTCATGTGTGTTACATAGCACATTTAATGCAAGCTGACTGTATTGCCATTTGATAGGAATATGTAAGCTCCGCCTCCATAAATTGATGTTAAATACGATGTTATTTGTAATTCCTATGAAACAAAGATGCAACTTAACGATATTCGGAGTTTAAATGCAACTCAACTGACAAGATGGAAGTTGCATGCGCTTTTATTGCAACTCTTTTAGACCAAAGCATAGAAAACCACATTTTGGATGATGTTGCAGGTGCTGCTTGGGGTGTACATACACTTTGTACAGAACCTAAATGTATTCTATTTCTAATTGTACACGCAACCTGAGATTGGCAGATTCTAATACAATTGGGTATGAAACATATACAAATATTGTATTAGGGCAGTGGTGCTCAGGCTGGAGGATACCGCGGGCCAAATTTGCAATTCGGGATCGACCTGCGGGCCGCATAAACCATCGATGCACAAAAACAACAAAAAGAACAATTCTAAAGCATATTTATTAAAAATCTGAACTGTTCAATTTAGATTCATAAATTTGGTTGAGAAAAACAATTGAGCTTCAAATTGATATTCGAACAAACAATTTTGCAGTTGCCCCTAGAATTGCCTTCTTGAAGCCACTTCAGGAACTTGTCAAGCAGCTTTTACATGAATTTCTTTTGAATCGCTCCAACAAGGTTTGCTGGATTTTCTCCTGAAATTTCTTGTGGAGTTGCTCCAGGAGGATTTCGAGAAATTTCTTGAAGTTTGTTTAGTTTTCTAGAATTCTCTTGGAACACCTTCAAGAACTCCTCTTAGATTTGCCTTTGCAACTGCCCTGGAGTTACTTCAGGAATTCCTCATTAATCGTTTCCAAGAATTTCTCCTAGAATAGCTTCCGGAATTTTCCGAAAATTTTCCAGGAGTTTCTTGAAGATTTTAGTAAATCCTTTCCATAAGTATCTTCTAAAGTTGGTGAAATACTTCTAAAGCTGCTGCATAAGTTGCTTCAAATTTATTATTCAAATTTTCCTCAGGCGTTCTAGGCATCTTTTGTGCCTTGATGCAAACATTATTTTTTTGTTCTTCGAGGAATTTATTCTAAAGTTGTTTAAGAAATTTCTGTTAGAGTGGCACCGGCTCATTTTTCTAGGAAATGCTCATATAATTTCCATGCAGTATCGCCACAACTTTCTCATTGAGTTTCTTCAGGTTTATTTTCTCCAGGATAATTTGAGTTTCTCCATATATTTCGCTAAGAGTTGCATAAATTTTTCTCCAATAATGTTTCCTGGACTTTCTCCAAAAATGTATCCAAAAGTTTCTCCAAAAGGGCACAGGTCAGGTATCAGTAGGTCGGCTCTAGAGGCACGTTCTCCTCCATTTGAGAAATTTGTGCCATTCTAGATTACATTTTTAACAAACTTTTATTTGATTCGTACCACTTATAAATAACTATAAGCTGGCTTCGTGACTTAGCTGAAATGCCGAAATATTTTTGAGTTGCGATTTCAAATCTTACCAGAACGGATTGTTTTTTTTTTTTTGTTTATTTATCATTTAATTTGTGTTCAACACTATGAAAATTGATCAGCTTTTTTTTGTTTGATTTCTTAATAAATTTTACGAGTTATTTCAAATAATCGTTCAAAAATTTCGATTCGTCTTAAAGTACTCCGCGGGCCGCATCTTAAGGCTTGGAGGGCCGCATGCGGCCCGCGGGCCGCAGGATGAGCACCACTGTATTAGGGCCTTGCAAATACAAAAATTGGTTGGTGGCAGTATACCAAAAATTGTATTGGCTTCCTAGAATCTGGAAAAGGAAAATTTCGCATGTGTGCGTGTGCTCTGTCGCACTGGTTTCTCATTATTTGTTCTATTTTTAGACTGATCATGGCAGCAGAGGCGGCATCAAATACCAATACATGTTTAAAAAGAAATACGGGCGGCGGCGGGAATCGAACCGAGACACTATCATGATGATACACGGTATCCTGCGCTCTAACCAGCACGGCTATAACTGCACATGGATAGACAAGAGGCTGAAAGCCATCATCATCAACACAAACGTAGCTTGGTGATGGAAGTGATACAGCCGCCACACTGCACAATGGGTCCAGAGCAGTATTTGCGAAGACAAAACTGTTTAAGCTTCAGCTTTAAGTTTTTAGACACATATTGTGTTTTAGAAAGTTTATTTTCAATTGTTGACCCTATTCCCTATTATTGTTATGTTAGGGTGGTTTTCGTTGCGGTAATCAAGATGGCGGTCGTGGTGGAACAAGTGCAAGTTGAATACGGACCAGCACGCAGGTCTGACGAAACATCCGCGCCGTCTGCACTGCCAACGGATCTTCCTTGATATCGCCCACGGAGGGGGGGGGGGTCGTGAGGTTCCGCAATTCAGATAATCACTCGCGCTCAACGTCATCGAACTTGAACTTTTGTAACAAAACTTTTGGAAGTCTCACTATTGTTTGTAGATTAATCTTGAGTTGCGGCACATGTCCAGACTCCGCGTGAAGGTCTATACGTCCTTCGTATCGAATGTCATCTTCCTTACTGGTCCCGAATATTTTACTCCCACCAACTCGCACCACTTTTGCTGCTCTTTCTCTCATCATCCCATTTCGCTTCTCATTTCCGCCCTCATCGGTGCTTACTTCACACGGGTGGGCGAGTTGGTAACCCACTTAACACACAGCTTTTGCTTTATATCGACACACTCAATCACAGTGCATTTAAATAGGACGTTAAACTAGCTTCACAAAAACTTTCCCTACAACCCCACACAATATACAAAGTTACCGTACGGTAACATCGTAACAAATTCTTTTTAATAAAGACAAATCAATCGAATGTTTTATTTTTGTAAATTTGCTACGACTTTGTAAAACATTCTGATATTGTATAGAGAATAATTAATCAGCAGATTTTTGGATAAGCCACACTTGATTGACCGTAATCATTTCACAATAATGAAAAAAAGAACGGCAAGATGGACCACCCATGGTCTTAGCCAGAAAAGACAGCAAAGAAAAAAAAAAAAAAAAAAAAAAAGAAATGACAGAACTTGGTAGAAACATTTTTGTCTTCGTAAATACGACTCTAGACCCATTGTGCACTGAAAAGCCCGCATCCAGCAGGTTGCTGTTTGCAAGTGGAAAATTCCATGTAGACAAAAGGACGCGAAGCTCAGCAGCGAAGCGAAAGTTATTTTTAGACGCAACCCGGTTCAACTTCTCGGGTTTGAATGGAGGTGTTTATGTGTAGTGGTATGGAAGCTATGGAACCGTGTAGCGCATCTTAATACAACGAATGGATTATGATTTATCACATTTTCTGTACGTTTTTAATACATAAATTGGTAGAAAAGGCATATCTCAATTTTTGGTAGCTTTTCTTGTTTTGCGTGTACTACATCGAACTGGTGGCCGTTGCGCTGCTTTTACTTTCTACCATATCATGGTAGAATGATGAGCTCGAGGATGTTGATGTGTGGCTGTTGGTTGTTCCTGTTTCCAGTCCGATTGGGGGTCCATTATGGGTTGCCGTTCGCCGATGTCCAAGTATCCGGGTTCATTTGAGCCATATGCTCAGAAGAGGGTCAGTGTCAGCTGCTCTCAGGGGGAAAGAGCAACTGACGAAAGTGCCGGGGCTGGGTTTAAACCCATGACCACTTACTTATGAAGCAAACGTGTAGCCACCGCGCCACGGGCCCCGGCGGAGTGGTATGTTGCATCTGCCTCGTCACGAGGGAGCTAACGAGCTTCGTAAGGTGATAAAAACCGAGCGAAGAAGAAGGGAACGAAAAAAGAACAATCGATGATAATTTCGGGTAGAGGAGTGTGTTTTGAGCTTCATGAGTTTTTATTTGTATGGGAGTGGACCTCGCGAGTACTTTTAGAGTGTGAGAAGCACAACAAGCAATTATAAGCGTTGGATGAACTTGCGTTGTGATTTCTGAGTTTTGTTACCACTCATCAGAAAAGCGCTGAAATCGGCCCCTCATTCCCTCGCAAGGGAATTTCTGTGAAGCCTGCTTGAAGTTGTTAGGGGCGTTTTAGGAAATCCAAGGGGGTTTTAGGAAGATCTCAGGAACGTTTAAGCAGGCCTGAAGGGGATCCAAGGAATCTCAGGGGAGCCATTTAACGATCCATGAAAAGTTGCCAAATAATCCATTGATAACTTTACGATATTCCATAGAAGCATACCAGAAAACCATAAAGCAGTCATTTGGATCCTTGAAATATTGTCGAATGGTCTCTTCTTTTCGTAAAATGTAGCAATAAAAACAATCCAGAATTTCTTAAACAGCTCCATGAATTGGCTGAAACAATCTTCAGTACAATTAAATCAACAATATAAATAGAAAACGATCCTAAATAAGAAAACGATTAATAAAATATAAAAATGTTCATAGAAAATTGAAGAACGATCCATAAAATATAGGAAATAATCCATAGGGGGGTCTCATGAGCTTTCAGGGCGTCTCTTATAAGCTTCAGGGGATTTCAAGGACATTCCAGTGGGTCTGAGGGGAGTTTTGGGGGTCTCCAAAGCAGGGGTGGCATGCTCCTCAATGAGCAAGAGTGAGCGGTTTTAATATAAAAATGAGCCGCACTGTGCGCATTTTCTGTGCGCAATGCCATCCTAGCTCAGGGGCATTTCAGGGGAATTTCAGGAGTACCTGGAGGTGTCAGGGGTGTTTCAAGAGGCCCAAGAGGATTTCGTTCGCTATGTTTTCTTCCATATATGCTATTTTACCACTAGATCTTGCATCCTCCAGACATGCCACAGTATTATTGTGGCGCTTACGTCACTTTACATAACTACGGCAGTTCAGATGGTCTCAGGGGTGTTCAAAGGTCAAAAGTTCAAAGGTCTCATTGGCATTTTAGAGGGTTTCAGGGAATCTTAGTGGGTTTCAGGAGATCTCAGGGAGTTTCAGGGGGCTCGAGGGCCGTCCGGGGCGTGTTAGGTGGGCCCAAGGGTCTCAGGGGCGCTTCAGAGATCTCAGGAACGTTTCACGTCTCAACGGCGTTTTAGGGGATCTCAGAGCATTTCAGGGCAAATGCTTATAAAATCCCAATAGTTACTCTGAACACCTTGAAACTTCTGAGAGCCCTCCAGAAAAATAAAACATGAAATCCCTTGAAACGCCCATGAAACCTCCATTATTTCATTGAAATGCCCTTGAAATCTCTGCTATCAATTTAAAATGTCTCTAGTACCTCTTGGAACGCCTTTAAAAGACTCCTCAAACGTACCTGAAGATCCCTTGACGCGCTTCTGATATATGCAACGAAAGACCAAGCCTAGGCAGCGATGTTACGATAGATGAAGACATTATCGAGGCGGTGGAGGACTTCGGATAACTCAGATCTTTACAACGGCAGACTATAACGTTAGCAGTGAAATACGAAGGCGCATCATCAGTAGAAGTTAGGCTTGCTATGGGCTCCACATGAACCTGCGATCAAAAAAGATTCACCCTTGCACGAAATGCACTATGTACAAGACGCTGATAAAATCGTTGGTTCTCCTTGGTTTCCTACGGGAACGAGACATGTGTTCGAGCGTCGGGTGCTTAGAACCATTTTTGACGGTGTGCAGAAGAACGGTGTGTTGCGAGAAGAATGGAGCACAAGCTCGCTGTACTCTACGGCGAACCTAGCACCCGAAAGGTGGCAAAAGCTTAAAGGACTAGGGTTTGTTATCATGAAAAAACAAACAACTCCCAGGCCAATTAAACGGCGGGGCCTAATTCCGAGTAGCTGACATTTACTACTGCAAAAATAATATTTGTTCTACTGCAACTCATTCCAATGCAAAGCAACCGTATTGCTAGCGTGAAAATATTCACAAAATAATAAAACCAATCAAAAAGAATGTAAATGCACAATTTTCACCCCACATTTAACAGGCCGTGAAACAGCCCGTTAAAAGCATGCGACCGACAACAATAACAGCATTTTTGCGCACTACAAAGCGCATCAATCGCATCAAAAGTGTTTTGTTTTCTGCAATACTTACCTACCTACCTACCAGCTACCACAAGGGTTTTCAAGCATATCAACGTCGCGCAAGCGGGGAGACATTACGGCATCTCTTTGCGTCCATCGCGTCGCGTCGCCATGAGTCACATTCCTCGTAAATTTTTCTTTCGGACGTCACCCGCGCTCATCATCAAGTCACTCAAGTTCAACGCATGCGGCTGTCGCAGGCAGTGGGGAAATTTCCTTTCATCTCTGAGAATTGCGCTATGACCTGACTAAGAACGATTAGTGGAGATGGTACAGTTTCCGATTAGTCTGCGCTTGTTGGCTGTGATATTTTTCTCGGAAAACCCAGAAATCCAACACACTATTGCTCGTGTTTCGGCTAATTACTCTTTAATGTCTTCTTAAACGGCATCCTAGACGTTACAAAATTAATGAAAAAAGAAATGATTCACGGCATCTGTGCAAATCGTTTGTAGTCGATCTTCTCCAACTGGACCAGCGGTTTGAGTTGTTCGGCAAAGATTCGCATATCGTCGGCGATGACGTCCTGACCGGTCGGGGCCAGCACGGACAGTTCGACCAGGTAGCTCTGCGAGATCGGTTCCGAACTGTTCACCTTGAAGATCTTCGACACGGTAACCTTCATCCGACCCTTGCGGAACATGTAACCTGAAACCATTTATGTCATTTATGCAGCTATGATCGTGAAGATTCTGAACATACCTTTAGTGATGTACTCAAAGTCGACACGGAAACCCATCTCGGTAAGGAATTCTACCACATGTGGAGTGCAGGCAATGTCCAAACTGCTACGGACCAACGTTGGACGGTTGCGGTCGCCCAACTCTGGTTGGCCAATGTATCGCAACTGGTAGGGAGCGTCTGTGTCCTGAGCTTTGCGTACCCGTACGGTCATAACGGGAGTCTGTAAGGGAATTAAAAGATGCCATGGGTTTCACGTATGTATAATTATTAGCGTGGGTCATCGAAACCGTTTTCTCAGATCAACGCTTTTTTGGTTCCGTTTCGGGTCCTGAGTATCTGTGCAAAATTTGAGCACGATCGGTTGCGTCTACACTTTGCGCATTGCAATTGGAATGGCAAAAGGTTATTGCAACCATAACTAATTGCAAACGCTCCATAGCAAATCAAAAAGCGCTCCATAAAAAATGAACATATTTTCCATGAAAATGTGCAATGTTACCCATAAATAATTGAAAACGTTCTATACATTATAAAAAATGTACCGGTAAAACTTAAAATTTTCTCATTCAAAGTGAAATTTTGCACCAATAAATAATACTGAAATGCTCCATAATAAAATACAAATGCTCCATAGAAAAATTCAAATGCTCCATAAAAATGAAAATTGTACCCATAGAATGCTCCATAGAAAAAATAAAATGCACCATGAAAAATTGAGGTTGCACCATAGAAAATAGACAAAAGATCCATAAGTATTATCAAACTGCACCACATAAAATAGATTTTTCTCCATAAAAAAAATGAAAATTCTCCTTAACTTTAAACATTTGCACCACTAAAGCAGTGCAAAGTAAAGCAATTCAGCCATGTCGAATTAAATTATGAGACTATGCTATCAATGGAGGATTTTCAATTTTTCATGGAGCAATTCATATTTTTCATGGTGCAGTTTGATAACACTTATGGAGAATTCATCTATTTTCTATAGTGCAATTTCATTTTTTTATGGAGCAATTTAATTTTTCTATGGAGCAATGTTCCATTTTCTATGGGTACATTTTTAATTTTTTATGGAGCATTTGCATTTTTCTAAGGAACATTCTAGGGAACATTTGTATTTTATTATGGAGCATTTCAGTATTATTTATTGGTGCAAAATTTCACTTTTAATGTGAAAATTTTATGTTTTACCGGTACATTTTTTATAATGTATGGAACGTTTTCAATTATTTATGGGTAACATTGCACATTTTTATGGAACATATGCTCATTGTTTATGGTGCGCTTTTTGATTTTCTATGGTGCGTTTCTATTTGATTATGGGTGCAATAAATAGGCTGCCCAATTGGAATTTGTATGGGAAAACATACTTTTTTGCATTTTTTTCATAGGTTGAAAAAGTTTGTCTAGGATGTTCTGAAAAACTTTGTTAAAGACCGGAAAGCGATCCGATGCTTGTGAAAATAGTTATTACCAACGAACCGCATGCATGTGTTTATGTATTAACATGTAAAGGAATAACAATATGTAACAACAAAATCATGCTGTTTCGGCAAGCAATGCCGCTATAACTTTTTTCATAAACATCAGATCCCTTCGCGGTCTTCGACAAAGTTTTTCAGGACACCCTAGGCTATGTTTTCACTTTATCGGTTACATGGTTATACAAAAATTTGAGCTTGTCATCAGAGAAATGCAAAAAGTGTGTTTTCCCATGTAAAATCCCATACAAACTTCAAACGCGATGCGCAAAACGTAGACATAACTGATCGTGCCCAAATTTTGCACACTTATTTGGGTTTTGAAATGGGATCAAAAAAGCTTTGATCTGATGGGATTGGGATGGAATACCATTGAATTTTTCATTTTTCCATATAAACAGTGGCCCACTCTAATAATTATTTCATACGATATTTGATTTGGGATGGTTCATTTCTTTCCAGTATTCTCTGAACTTTATCGAATCTTTTTTTCATAACTGGAAGCGAGAATGAATTAGAAACAATAGTCGTACAATTTTTT
Organism: Aedes albopictus; assembly: GCF_035046485.1. Lineage (NCBI taxonomy): Eukaryota > Metazoa > Arthropoda > Insecta > Diptera > Culicidae > Aedes > Aedes albopictus. Next base: position 415,523,142 of record NC_085138.1, read on the forward strand.
GAAAAACTTCAAGGTCCTAAAATGATCAGTATTTTTTTATCAAAATCTCAACTGTTGTGGGTTCGGTCATGTTTTTACCGGAAATCTGTAAAATTACCAAATCCCAGTGTTAGAAATGCTTCGATATTCGTGTACACAACAGTAGTACGTGTTTGATGAACAAATTGAAATTTGAATTGCAAAAAGAAATCCACATGCTCCGGTAGGAATCGAACCCAGAACTTCCAGTTCGCTAGACGGACGCTCCTTTCTTCCAAGCTACGAAGCCATCTTCGTCCCCTGAAGGCGAAGAACTGAACTCGATTGTGTGAAAAGAAGCAAAACCATGCGCACCATGGAATCGAGTTCAGTTCTATCAGTGGTGTAAGATCCCCCCCCCCCCTTTTCGCCCACTCAAACATGCCCACCAGCGCGTGTTTAATATGTTTATCCCTTTGGTGACGAACCAGCACAATTGTGCTGTTGAGCGGTAACAGTTTCGTTTTTTTTTCATATATTTAGACTTTGTCAACTTTTTCAATAATTCAGCCATTACTTGTTTGTGTGTAAACAAACATTTGTTTATGTTGCCTGTGGGTTTACCACAACAAGGTAAACAAAAAGTGGACAAAAACCGTAAAATATTAAAAAGTTTTATTTGTCGCATATTTTTTATTTCCAATTTATCTACCTATTCAAAGCTAGAAATCGAAAGATAAGGAGTAGTTCTTTCAAATGAGGATAAATAATTGTTGTTTTGTTGCGAAATCTAAGAGTTCTGGAGAGCAATTTGTATGGAGATTTCTCTTTTTTGCGCTCCGTCCCGAAAGGGTTATAAATATCAACAGTAGCACAAACATCAGTATTTTTTGTCTTCATTTTGATGCTAATGATCAGTGTTTTCGATAATTATCGATATTTCTTGAGTCATAGGTTGAATTATCCTCATATTTAACCTTTCAGGACGCGCGCCATCAAGCAACCGAAACTGCACCGCGCTCGCGCTGTATGACGAGCGAGGTTTTTTGGTAATGTTGTAATTTTTACAACATCGCGCTTCCTGAAGGGTTAAACAAAATAATCGCCCAGGAAGTGTTCAATTTTTAGCCGGTTTCCGCACACCAAACAAAACAACAACAAAAACAAACGAGAGTAGAGGCTAGAGTAGGCTAGAAGTGTTTCATAATGGTGAGAACAGAATAATGATTTTTTCGAAATGTTTTTTTTTTCCATCTAGCATGTTGAATATAACATCCTTTATCTTTGAATCACATACTGACTTGCTTTAAGCATGATAAAACGGCAATAAAACCAATTTTGCAAAAAAAAATCTTTATATGGCAGTTACGTCTTTCTACTGGTTCTAAAATAGAATAGAAAGTAATTGTTCCCAGTTGTCAATCAACTTACTTCCCTGAGTTCTATGTCTCCAGGGAACGGAGATGGTCAAGTGGCTTCATAGCTCAGAAGAAATAAGCGCCCGCCTGACGAATTGGGAGTTGTAGGTTCAATTCCCACACGACCATGTGAATTTCTCGTTGGAATTCAAATCTCATTTTGTTCATTGAACACGTGTTTCTGTTGCGTGCATGCATGCCAAAGCATTTCCAACATTGTGATTCTCACTTAGCTGAGTAAGCATATCAAGAAATCGACATACCGAATCCCAGTAGATGTTATCGTTTATCTGTTCACCTAAGTGAACTGAAAGGCTATATGTTCACTCAAAAAACGAATTTTCAATAGAAGGCTCGGAGGATCAAGTCACATATACCAATCAACTCAGTTCGACGAATTGAGATGATGTCTGTGTGTATGTATGTGTGTGTATTAAGGTGGCCCACACTTATATGAAAAACAAAAATTTCTAAAAATGCCAAGTCTTACCTCCTGAATCAGTTGTTTTGGACTCCCAGAAGCTATGTTCAAAATTTGAGCGAAATCAGTTGAGCCTAAGGGGGCGCTCAAAACGCTTGAAGTTTGTATGGGAAAACTTGGCCAAATGTATGCAGAAATTTTAAGTTTTCGAATTTTGCCGCTAGGTGGCGCTGTAAGCGTTCAATAACTAAACTCTTTGGTATTATTGTAGGTGATTATATGCCAAACAACTTTGTCGAAGACCGCAAAGTGATCCAACGTCTGTGAAAAAAGTTATACCCTAGGTAAAGTAAGGATAAACTTTTTTGTTATTTTTCCAATACATGTAAAGGAATAATATCAATACTGAAATCTCAGTACTTTGCCTCACTTTGCCTAGGGTATAACTTTTTTTACAGCCGTCGAATCACTTCGCGGTCTTCGACAAAGTTGTTTGGCATATAGTCACCTACAATAATACCGAAGGGTTTGATTATTGAACACTTTCAGCGCCACCTAGCGGCAAAATTCGAAAACTTAAAATTTCTGCATACATTTGGCCAAGTTTCCCCATACAAACTTCAAGCGTTTTGAGCGCCCCCTTAGGCTCAACCGATTTCGCTCAAATTTTGAACATAGCTTCTGGGAGTCCAAAACAACTGATTTAGGAGGTAAGACTTGGCATTTTTAGAAATTTTTGTTTTTCATATAAGTGTGGGCCACCCTAGTGTGTATGTATGTCTGTGTACAAAAAGTACACTCACTTTGTAGGCAATTCCCGCTGGCCGATTTTTCGGATTATAGCTTGAATCAAACCATAATTTTACCGCATTGTTTGCTATTAAAAATGGATTCGGATTGGTCAAGGCATTCCGGAGTTATGGCCATTTCAGTGATTCGGACCAGCACCGGTACCCGAGCAGGAGAAAATAGCTGAAGAATACCAAACTCAGGTATGCAAAACCTAATACCTACAACCTGAATGAGGTATTAAGAAGCCCTGCATAAGAGGTAAAATACCTAAAATAATAACTAATGTGTATTCTACGAATACTACGTGAATAACGACATCAGGTATTGTAATACCTCAACAATAACCGACGATTTTCCCATACAAATGGAGATTTTTCCATAATTGCATAATACCTCAAGCAGTCCTCAATACCAAACCAATAACTCGTTAAGGTATTTTTGTTGACGACTCAATACCTACACAATACTGTCGTGACCGTTGCGGCTATCCTTACAGCCACAACACCGACCGCAGAGAGGAAACTCTTTAAAACCTCTCTGTGGTGGACTGCTGTGTACTGCAAATGCCATTGCTGTTGCCTTTTGGTGCGTCCGTTCGTATCCACTATCGTCTATCAACTGACTTGTATCCACGATGCGCAGCTCTTTTTGTATGATCGCTTTTATTGTTCATTCTAGCTTTCCACTGAGTCGGCCAATCAGAAGGCGCATATTTTTCGCTTCAATCATTCTCTTCTCTGTCTCTATTACTACAAATACCAAAATTGGTTATTTCCAATACCGGGATAACCGACCAATACCTTGTCTTGTTATGATACCTGCCATTGGTATGCTGGAGTTATGTGTCAGTTATTCGTTCCTGCTCGGGTAGAGCTGGTCGTATATAAAACTTAACCAAGCCCTTTCACATCATCACACATCAAACTGCGGCTATTTTTGTAACCTTTAGCATGGTTGGCGAATTTTGTGCGGAAATCAACACTGGAGAGGGGCCGGGTCACAACGTCCGAGGCCATACAGTCCCGGACATTAAGTCGCGTTTTTTTGCGAAATAGCGTCCAAAAGTTTGGATGCGTCATAATATCCTATGTGCCTTCTTTCCTTGGACTTCGTGGCGTATCTGCAAGTTCGGACGTTATGCCCCGGAAAAATGCGCCATAAAGTCCTGGGACTTTATGGCCTCGGACGTTATGATACTGCGCCCACTGGAGATCGGAAATTTCACGAAGTCGACCCAAAATTTAAGATGGTGATTTGAAATCCAAGATGGCGGCTCAAAACTCAAAATGGCGGTTGTACAAGGGAGTTTTAGGCCCTAATACCATGTAATATGGGTATATTTTGTATGGATAACTATTATGCAATTCTGGATTTTTTCAGCACTCTTCGTATTTATTCAACTCGGCAAGCCTCGTTGGATAAATGTACGACTCGTGCTGAAAAAAAATCAACTTTTTGCAACTCGTTACATGAATAACTATAATTGGCAATATTCTAGGCTGGCCCAAACTTATATGAAAAACAAAAATTTCGAAAAATGTCACGTCTTACCTCCTAAATCAGTTGTTTGGACTTCCAGAAGCTACGTTCAAAATTTGAGCAAAATCGGTTGAGCCTATGGGGGCGCTCAAAGCGCTTGAAGTTTGTATGGGAAAACTTGGCCAAATGTATGCAGAAATTTTAAGTTTTCGAATTTTGCCGCTAGGTGGCGCTGTAAACATTCAATAAATAAACCCTTTTGTATTATTGTAGGTGACTATATGCCAAACAACTTTGTCGAAGACCGCGAAGTGATCCGGCGGCTGTGGAAAAAAGTTATACCCTAGGCAAAGTGAGGCAAAGTATTGAGATTTCATTATTGATATTATTCCTTTACATGTATTGGAAAAACAACAATAAAGTTTATCCTCACTTTACCTAGGGTATAACTTTTTTCACAGACGTTAGATCACTTTGCGGTCTTCGACAAAGTTGTTTGCCATATAGTCATCTACAATAATACAAAAAGGGTTTGATTATTGAACGCTTTCAGCGCCACCTAGTGGTAAAATTCGAAAACTTAAAATGTCTGCATACATTTGGCCAAGTTTTCCCATGAGTATTGTGTTGTTCTTTGCTGTGCATGCATCACTCCTGTAGGGGTGAGTATGGCAGCATAATCGATCGCGTTCGCTATTGTATCGAGTGAAAATCAAAACAATAGATGCGCGGGTTTTCATTGTTCAGTATTGTGTTGTTCTTGGCTGTGCATGCATCACTCCTGTAGGGGTGGGTATGGCAGCATAATCGATCGCGTTCGCTATTGTCTCGAGTGAAAATCAAAACAATAGATGCGCGGGTGTTTAGTGTTCAGTATTGTGTTGTTCTTTGCTGAGTATTGTGTTGTTCTTTACAGAGAAGAACATTAAGCAAGACAATTAGATGATCAGCATTGAACCACAAAAACTCCACAACAATTGGTGAGATCTTTCTAGTATTATTCATTTATTTATAAATAATTCTACTTCAGTATATTTACTTTATAACTGCATATAAGTTGAAAATTCGCTATTTTCAACATCCTTTCATCTATTGGAAGATGCTTCAGTTCTGGGCTCTTTCTAAGTTGATGAAGGGATTCATAAATGCTTGCAAGGACTTGGCCAGGTGTGTGGAGCTGAGTGAATCTATGACATTGTAGATAGTAGCGACATCAGCAATGTCAATGGAAATTCAACTTTGCAACTCCATCCAAGATTTGTGCAAGTATTCATGCTATGCTATGCTATGCTACATTTGGCCAAGTTTTCCCATACAAACTTCAAGCGTTTTGAGCTCCCCCTTAGGCTCAACCGATTTTGCTCAAATTTTGAACGTAGTTTCTGGGAGTCCAAAATAACTGATTTAGGAGGTAAGACTTGGCATTTATCGAAATTTATGTTTTTCATATAAGTGTGGGCCACCTTAATTCACATCGATGTTAGCTTTGTACATGTGTAGAACACATTGAGTAAATGTACCAATAGGGCACTGCATGCAATTCTCTTCTTCTCTTTCACACTTAATGGAATTTTGTAAACAACAAGGCCAAGAAATGTCAAAATCCTATACAAAAACAAAACAACGCAGTATCCCATTAAGGAAAGAAAAGTTTCTTATCTGGCCATAGTTGATATTTGGAAAGCTTTCAAAGTTTGAACTCTTATAAGTAGAGTGGGTCATCCATTATATGGAAAAATGTAAAATTTGATACCCATTAGATCAAAGTTTTTCGGGTCCCATTTCAGGACCCAAATAACTGTGCAAAATTTGGGCACAATCGGTTATGTCTACATTTTGCGCATCGCATTTAAAGTTTGTATGGGATACAGTGTGAACAGTATTCTTAACTTCGAACGGCTGTAATCAGTTTTGTACCTTTTAACACCACCTTGCTATTTATCCAAGAATCTGCCCAGAATTCCTATTGTAATCCGTCCAAGATTTTTTCTGAAATCCGCGTAGGATATCTCTTGGAATCCATCCAGGATTTCTCATGAAGTTCGTCCAGGATTTCTCCTTGAATCCACCCACGATTACTAATTGAATCCACCCAAGATTTCTACCGAAATTCATTCAGGATTTCTCCTGATGTCCATCCAGGATTTGTCTTGAAATAAATGCAGAATTTCTCTAGATTCTCTCTAGAATTTCCTGAAACCCTGAAATCCGTCCAAGGTTTCTTCTTGAATCATCCCAGGAATTCTACTGAAATTCAACCATGATATCGCTTGAAATCCATTTCGAAGATTTCTCCTGAAATCCGTCCAGGATTCCTTCAAAAATCTGTCTAGGATTTCTCTTGGAATCCATCTGGGATTCCTCCTGAAATCCGTCCAAGATTTCTCATGAAACCAGCCCAGTATCTCTACTGAAATTGGTCCAGTATTGGGGTGTGGTAGTGGTTAGTTTTTGTCAATCGTTTTAGCAATTCTTGGGAATTCTTCGGTAAATATTCTTTATCTATTGTACGTACAGGTACTCTTCGATAAAACGTACAAAAAACAAATTCTCTTTGTACGTTATACCGAAGTGTTAACCGAAGCAGTGAAAATTTTTATATTTTTTATGCTAGTGTTGATGGATTCGATGTGAAATTAACCCCAATAATGATTTCGGAGAAATTCAAAAAAAAACTAATAACGTAAAACTTGAGTTTTGACGAAAAACTAATTTCGTTATTGATGCAACGATACGACACACATTTTGCTTCGATATAACGTACACATTTTTTCCCAATGTGCGCTAATTCTGGGTAAAAAGGTTGATGCTGCGCCAAAACATTGATTTGAGTGATTTCGTAGTTTATCTGGGAGTTAGACCGATGCAAATGTATAATTTGTTTTATGTCACACCCCCCCCCCCCCCCCTTCAAAAATCCCAAAATATTTAAGAGGCGAAAAAAAAACATGGCGTCCCACGATTCCATTTTAAATTGAAAAAATGTTTACAAGCAACTACTTTTCAATAGTCGAATAGTTTTTTTTTTTTTTGTTTGTTCCTTATTTATTTTTGTCCGCCACCCCTCGTACCCGATGGGAGGTCTCGGACATAAAAGAAAAATAATATTTGCATCGGCCTTATTAAATAGATTTTTCAATGTTGTACGTTGTATCACAGACGTTTGTATAACATTTCGCCGAAAACCATTTCGCGGAATTCCTTTTCGCGGTGTAACATTTCACGGAATGACATTTGGCGGAATGAACCATTTCGCGGAAAGCACCGTTTCGCCGAAAACTATTTGGCGGAGCGGAATGTACCGTTTCGCGGAAAGTCGTTAGGGAGAAACTTCAAAGAATATCAATATGGCTGCCACAATGGCCGACTTGAACCCCTACTCACGTTTTCAAGAGCACAAATCTTAAAAAATCGTAAACAAATGCACTCGATTTGGAAAAGCTGCCTCTTTTTGCAAGTGAACAAAGCCAGGATAACCAAGTGTGGCTTTGTTCAGTGCTTCGTTCGTCAGATTTGTGACTCTAAAGTTTGTATGCAAAATTGCAATGGGATTTTTTGATGTTTCACCTTAATAAGAGCAAACAATTCAACTTATCGAGAGACAACATCATGATGAGGTTCAAAATTCAAATCGTAGAGCGGACCTGGGGTGACGGTTAAAATTCTAGACTATCACGCCGAGGACCTGAGATCGAATCCCACTCCCGACAAACTCGCTAAATATGAGTTCTTCCTTCGGAAGGGAAGTAAAGCGTGGGTCTCGAGATGAACTAGCCTAGGGCTAAAAATCTTGTTAATACAGATAAAAAAAATCAAATCAACAGATGAAAAATGGAATACTTCATATCAAAAATTCATTTTTGTAGCAGTTTACTTTGAAAGAACAGCCTATGTATGAAAGAAGGGAAATTCTCTAATTATATTAATTTAGCAGTTATGCCAAAATAAGTATAATGCATATAATTTATGCAAGAACAGTTTTGACCAGAAGAAGGGAAAGTTTTGTATTGAACATAACAACATATCTGTTAAAAACAGCGTTTGTTTGAAAGATGGAAAAACCTGTGATACAAAAATGAGATTTTTTCTAATATCTATTACAGCAGTTTGAGTTAGTTAGAACATACAAAAAAATAAAAGAGAAATCTGGTAAAGTTATCACTAAGGAGTGTTACTATGCTTAAGGGTTACGCGGTCACACTGTTTACAAATAGCATCATTTTGGCATAATTTCAAAGCTTTCAATAGATAAAGGTGAAAGTGTGGAAACTGATAAGCAGATTCAGTACCTGAATTATGATTCTGGGTCATTAGGCCGAAGGAGATTACACTGAATGGACGTTGGGCCTAACAATCATTGGGCTGAATAGATGTTAGATCAATAAGATAATAGAATAGACCTCAAAAAATCTGAAGAATATATCTCCCACCGAGTTAGCAATAAGACCGCCAATAGATAACTCCAGTGCAACTTGAATGAACAGCCCTAGTTTTAAAGATGGATAAATCTCTAACGTCAGCAGCCTGGCAACCAAAAAACTCACCAACATTGTTACTCTAAAGAACAGGCCTTTATTGACAGAATGAAAAATCTCAGACAAGTTAGCAGTTTGGTCACTAGCCAACATTTTTAACAATAAACTTGCAAGAACAGCCTATTATCAAAAGAAGGGCAAATCTCCTATAGAGTTATCAATTTGATTATTAAAAACTACATACCACATAAACAGCCTTTGAAGAAAAGAAGGTAAATAATGAAAAATTTAACAATTCAGTCGCCAAATAACAATGTTACTGGAAAGAACAGACTTAGTGGAAATTGAATTTGAAATTTGAATTAATCGTTAAGGAGAAACTTCAAAGAGTACCAACATGGCTGCCGCAATGGCCGACTGGGACACCTACTCACGTTTTCAAGAGCACAAATCTAAAAAAATCGTAAACAAATGCGGTCGATTTGGAAAAGCTGCCTCTTTTTGCAAGTGAGCAAAGCCAGGATAATCAAGTGCGGCTTTATTCGACGCTTCGTTCGTCAGATTTGTGCCTCTAAAGTTTGTATGCAAAACTGCAATGGGATTTTTTGATGTTTCACCTTAAATGCATGTGCCAAGCCCTTTCGAAGACTGTTACGTCTGTTTGTCTGTGGTTGCATCGAAGCAAAATGTACGTTATATCGAATTCGCTATATTGAGGGTACGTTATATCGAAGAATACCTGTTTTAAGAATTTGTTCGAAAATTTCTTAGAAGTAACTTTCGGCAATCATTTTGGGAATACCTTCTTTAATGTCCATGAGAATTCTACAGTTAATTTCTGCGATATTTTTTCCAGGAATGATTTGAGGAATTCTTGTAGCAGTTTCTTTCATAGCGCCTTCGACAATTCCGATGTAATTTGCTTGGAAAATGTCTAGAAGTTCCATCAGCAATTCCTTTGAAAATTTCCCCGGCAAATGTTTAAGAGACTTCTTTGGTTACTGGGAACTTTTTTTACGGGAATTTCCTTAGGAATTTCTTCATGTTTTCCTTCGCAAAACCTTTTGCGAATTCCATTGCTAATTGATTCGGAAATTCCATTTTCAAAATATTTGATATTATAATTCCTATTTTTTTATTTTTCAGCAAGTTTGATTTCAAAATAAATAGATAAAAGAATTCATAAAGAAACTGTCGCAAGAAGCCGCAGAAAATTTCTTGAAAAAAAAGCAGATGTCAAATCTCATTTCAACCATATACCTACAGCTCCTTTTAGAAGCTGAACCTAAGAACATTAAAAACTTGTGCAGTCAGACCAGTTCTGCAAGAAAGTCACAAAAAACCACTCTTTTTCGAATATTTAAGGTAAATGTCACGGACTTCCTTCGAAAAATGCCAATTGATATTCATGGTGAACATCAATTGGCATTTTTCGAAGGTAGTTACATTTACTTCAAATATTCGAAAAAGAGCGGTTTTTCGTGGCTATCTTGTAGAACTGGTCTAGCCGCACATTTTTTTCATATACCATATTCTCATGTTCAGCTTCTAAAATGAGCTACTGCCGTGAATCGCAAGTCAGTCCCATCTGCATTTTGGGCAAAAATGAGTTAATGGCCGTTTTCGAGCTTTCTTCGGATGATCTTTCAGCTGCGTGCAAAAAAATATATAGTATATTCAGTAAAATTGAAAAACAACACCAAGTCAGATTGTCCCATAATGAAATGTAATCGCAAGTCAGTCCCATTACGAACTTGTGCACTCTCTAGTACAAAACCTAACATTATTTTGGCCAGTTTTATATTTTTCACTGTTACGTTTTGACGTTTTAAACAATATGTGAAAGTTTCATGATGATCGCAGAAGTTTTCAATTTATGGCGATTTTTTAGAGTTTCACATAGAAATCGAATTTAAAAACTTCAGAGGCCATTTTCTCAATGCCTCAATGCCTACTTTTTACATATGGGACTGACTTGCGATTCACGGCAGTTATAGGTAGTTGAAATTAGATTTGTCCAAATGACATTTTCAGCACTAAGTCCTGCTTGACTAGTTTGAAATTTATATGAGAATACAAAACAATGTTTGTGCAAAAATGACAGAGTTTTAGCTTTCTGTCTGTCGCTAGGTAGCTCAGAAGTACTTTATAGAAAGCTATGCTTAACAACTTTGTTTTAGACAGGAAAGTATCCTGGTCTGAACCGACCGTGAGAAATACGTGCCAAGACACTTTCAGCTTGATTTTGAAGAAAACCCGCACCAAAGTAGAAATTGACTATACGGGGCCAGTCCAAAATTGTTTTGAATATTGTTTTGAAAAGTGAATGGATGACATATTTAAAATTACAATTTGTTATACTAGCAAATATTTTACTTATTTGTATACTGTTACGAAGCTTAGTCTTTTAAGTCAATACTTACCTTCTCATTCGGAACCTTCAAGCTAAGACACATCTCGTAGTCGGCAAACGCTTCTGGTCCAGTATCAACGTTATCACACAATCCACGCAGCCTGAAATCAATTCACTAGTGAAAAAGCGAAACCTAAACAAGCAAAGTTTGTTGCATGATAACTTACCGGTGCAGCAAATGCTCCGCAGCCGAATCCAGAATCGAGCCCTGCAGCAGGTACTCCTGATTCGGAATGATGTTCGAGTTTAGTGCCTGCTGCAGCAGGTCCACCGCGGCCATCGGTGTGGCCGACGAGGTCATTTTTATTGAGTTTTACAGAAAAATACAGCACTAGATTCACTGCTACCGGTTTCAAGCGATGCGCCTCTTGTAGATACGTCCAGATGTAAATAACAACAAATGCTGCTGTTTGACAGCCGGTCGCAGGGAACAGCGATCGCAGCGCCAAATGGATACGAAGCGAGTTGAGTTGGAACTTGCATCTAGCACGCGTGCAAGATGCAAGTGTCGCCATTTTTGAACATTCAAACTGTAAGAATGTTGGCTTTGCGCACGTGCTTTTTAATGCAAACACGATTTGATAAACATCATACAAACAATTTCAGTACATCTCAATGTAAACCGTCAGGTATAGAATACAATACAATGGATATAAATTTGTGCAATTAACTGTGGATTTGACTCATTTGTCAGTCATCTTTCATACAAGTTTTCCCAGGTGATTGGTGAAACATTTCCCTCAACCAACTTTGTACGAGATACCAACACACATCTCTCTCTCTTCTCTCTTCTTGGCGTAACGTCCTCATCGGGACAAAGCCTGCTTCTCAGCTTAGTGTTCTATGAGCACTTCCACAGTTATTAACTGAGAGCTTCCTCTGCCAATGACCATTTTGCATGCGTATATCGTGTGGCAGGCACGAAGATACTCTATGCCCAAGGAAGTCAAGGAAATTTCCTTTACGAAAAGATCCTGGACCGACCGGGAATCGAACCCGTCACCCTCAGCATGGTCATGCTGAATACCCGTGCGTTTACCGCCTCGGCTATATGGGCCCAAACACACATATACCAGCGAATTCCACCACCCAAAACAACCTATGTGTCAAACCCTCAAGGTAAACTTGTTCTTCGTCCCGCCACCCCACGGGTGCCCTCCGAATCGAGACGCTTTAAATGTGGAAACCCCCTTTTTCCATGCACAACTCGCACGAGCGAGATCGATGCTGAATCAGGTCTACACGGAGTGAATGGATTCAGTATAGAACTTGCCTGTCGACGTCGCGGTACGACGGACAGTCGACGGTCTTCGGGCGCGTGTAGATTCTATGTGTCTTGGTCAAATACAGTCAGCTTGCAAGTTGAAAATAATGATGAGCTGCAAATGAGTTGAACAGGGCGTTCTGTCCGTCACTTAGTTGTCAACGACGAACAAATTGCGCTTATCCAAAGCGTCTGTGAGTGTATTTTGTGCGATTATCTCGATCTGTGCAGCTCCGTCACGACTCTAGAACAAAACGAGCAGTGCATTTGGGTGATTATAGGCACCGCCATAAGGGGCAAACCTCTCGAAAGAACGACCTACTGGGATTGCTTGATAGGTAAGCACCTTCGTTCGCCTGCTTTGTTATTTAATCGATTCTTGATTTTGCTTCCAAATCGAAGCTGGTCGTGCACACAGGAGGCCATACAGATTGGGGCAATGTTTTCGCTTCTGTTGGTAAACTCTTTAGACAAACATTACATAAACTAGTGCCGTGACGGCGCTTAAGCATGGTAGATTAGCTACCCAGTGCAGGCGCTGCTACTGCTGCTGGAACCTGAATTGTTTACAACTCACTTGCCTCGCACACCTTTGCTATACCTGGCGGCCGTCGCTCTCTTCTCTTGTGGTACGACATCTGTGTCATTGGGTTTTTCGTACTTTTTCGCATGTTCGTTGATCGAAATAGTTTAGCGAGTTGTTCGCCTTGTTCAATTGCGACGAAGAAAGCGCATTTGGGAAGGTCGTTTTGGTTCAGCGGTTTTCGCTTCTCAATTCGTGCAATCGATTTTTGACGCCTACTCGTTCGAAGTGGACTGTCAATTCTCTTACAATCTCTTTATCAAACTATGTCACACCGACCATATGTCTGTTGCTTGCGCTTCTAATGATAAGATTCCAGTGCGTTACTTCTTATCAAAAAGGCCCTATGATAGAGCACGCATAGGAAACACAAATACATGGCGAAGACTATCGCTTCGCTTCCCGGTCAACAAAAGAAGTTCACTTATCATCATCATTCATCCACCCAGCGCACAATTACTTCAGCCGCCGCCTACTGTACTCCAGATCTCCATCCAGACTCGTATGTTCCTCGCGGAGCACAGCTTGTTCGCCTGCCTTGTTTGCACAATTAGCCGCGATTTGTTGTTGTTACACCTTTTATCGCCGCTCTGCGCTTACTCTGTCTCTCATGCCTCTTGTTTCCATATTTCAGTTCCAGTTGATCAAATCACGGCTCAGCGCAGCGCGGCGGTACCCTTGTACTCATCGAGGTGACCAATCACCAAATCAACTTGCTGGTGGAAAGTACACAACAGCTGGTCCGACCGTGAAAACCCCCTTCAAAAATGCACATGCACATGTCGTTCTGGTGGGGTGCCGACGTGGGCGATGTGTTCTTCCAGGGTCTCACGGTGAGCACGACCGGTGCGATGGTGGCCCTCTGCGTGACCCTTACGGTGCTGTCGATCGTGTACGAGGGACTCAAGGTTAGTATGATCGTACTTTCATAAAACTGTTTCTGATCAAATTAAGTTAGCTTAAAGTTAGTTAAAGCGAAGAAATTTTCCTAGTGGGCGAAAAGTGGGTGGCTGCGTCTTATGGGAGACCGACTGTAAGATTCATAATGTTGTGTGAGTTTTCCTTTCCAAAAATGTCCATTGTTGTGTGATTTGCTTGAATTGAATGACGGAAGCCCGTCGAATATGATTCATTATTGTTCGGCACTCAAGCAAAATGATAAAATAATGTGCACTGCGGTCATTAACCTTTCGAAAATCAAAGTGTCATTACTGAGTGTTTGGTCGGATTATCAGCAATATAGGACCAGAGATGGAAAATGATGAAGATTGCAGCTGAGCAGACACAAACTCTTTTTTTTTTGCACAAGCACTTTTTTTTGCATTTTGACGAACAACGCATTTTAACGACTGGCAGTGCTGCTTTTCAGGAACAATAAAGCATTAGCTTATATTGGATAATCACTAAATTTGCTATTATAACCACAATAAAATGCACTTCCCGCACCTCCACTATTTCTTCACGAATAAAAACTCATGAGTGTTTCCGTTTTTGTTTTGCTTCTTACTCACGAAGCAGGCGGGTGCGAATAAACTCACACACTGTTTACTCTCGGAATCGTGAGTAAGCCTTGTGTTGGCTTTACACTCGCGAATTGCTTCATGATGAGAGTAATTCCACCACTGTATAGGACTACCCGTCATAAAAATAATGCAATTGATCTTCGGAAAATGTATGTGTGACCCTCTAACGAATAATCACATGATAACAAGTTTGTGGTATTATGGGTCAGCCAAACTACCCTGAAGATCAAAGCATCAAGTCAACTCTACACGTGTAACAGTCCCTTGATCTGCTAATATTGCATTTACAATAGGGTGGGCCAAAGTTTTTAAAGAAAAATAAAAATGTATCCGTCCAGAACAGCTATGCTAAATTTAAGTAAGATTGGTTCTGCATTAGGGTGGCTCAAGCTTGTATGGCAAAACCACATGTCAAAAAGTTCGATGGGCCCCCTTCTCATTTCGTTCTATATGACGCCACGATGCTGTGGTCAAATTTTCAGCTAAATCCGTTAACATTAGGCCGGTGCTAAACTCGTTTGAAGTTTGTATGGGAGTTTATATGGGAAAACATCGATTTTTGCAATTTTCTATTGAGGGGTTCAAATTTTTCTTAAAACACATTATCAATCCTATAGAACTATAGCCTGGGATATGCCGCAAACTTTGTCGAAGACCGTAACGTAATCAGACACTTGCGAAAAAAGCTATAGCCTAGACAGTACGGGCACATTCAATGAGATTTTATTGCTATTCTGCCCATAATCGCATAGTTGACGTAATCACCATTGACAATGTCAATGAAATATTTATAATACTATTTTTGGTACTGGTTTCTAATCATTTGCTTGATTAATTCCATTGTCTGCACACTTAGATTTTTCTACAGTATACGGTAATTTTTACCGAATTCTCAACTGCTGAACGTTCGGGAAACCAAACGACTACCGAACATCCGGTAAATGATGTTTTCGAAAGGCTGTCACAAATTACCGAATTTCTCCGGTAATGTGAGTTGAAGAATTACCGTAGGATTTCGGCAATTTATTGTTTTCATTTGGATGTTTTACAGATTCGGTACTTTTAAGAATGAAAAATACAGGCGAAGGCTCATTGAATTTTTATTTATGAATTTTTTTAATAAATTTGTTCATTTTTATAAGCAAACTAGCTGTCCCGGCAAACTTTGTTTTGCCGTCTTGTGGTGGTTTGACAATTGTTGAGCTCAAAATAGCACCGCACTCTAGATTGATTTAATTTCGGTCGTGTTGATTTCCTTCCTAGCTAATGGAAAATCAGTACTTTATCAATGTTGCTACTTTTCTAGTTGATTTTCGTAACTTTCTGTACATATAAACACAGCCACCACAAATACGAATCGAACCACGCAAGAGTCATGCTCATCGGTTTATCCGTTCTTGAGTTTTGTTGCCCCAAAGGGACTTCAAACTCATTTATATATATATAGATTATATCCACTTCACTATTTTCTTCTCGGCATTGATCCGTAGCTTGAACGCGACGCGAGTTTCCATCCATTGAATCATGAAAACAGCGGACAGCCTGAAACGGATTGTTGGTTATTTAAATAAGGGAAGGCCAGACAAAAATTATGTATGATGAATACTTACCAAATTCCAGCATATGTGATGTTCCGTTCACCATAATCATATTACACAGGTATCAGGTATCAGGAGGCCGGCTCCAGAGACACGTTATCCTCCAGTTGGTACATTTGTGCCATCGCCAAAATAATAGCCTATTTCATCATCTACCTGAGAGAAAAGGAAGGAAAAAGGAATGAAAGGTCGTACATTAAGCATTAATGCTCGAAACGAAAGCTAATGAACTCATCTTTCTTAACTTTACTGGCGTGGATTTGATAAAACTATTACAAAGGTTCAAATTTAACAAAGTTTGCAAAAAGTGTCTTAAAAATCAGTCATTTTCAAGGTTTTTTTGAAAATTTTTAAATGAATAAATAACTTCTGTTAAAAAAATTCTTCTACAAAACATGCACGAACTTGTTCTCTAAAAATGTTTCTTTGACAGTAAAACTTTATCTTTTGTAGAGTACCCAAAAAATGAATTTAAAGATAACACTCCAAATTGCATAAACTTCATGCCAAAACAATGGTCATCACCCTATTAGTTCGCGCGTTCGTTTGTTGTTGCCAGGGGATCCGCATGCGGCAAGGTAGGCCTACTGCTCATCTTTTGCGAGTGTGTTAGTGTGACTGGCAACGCGACCAGAAGTCTAGTCGAATCCTGCTTGGAAATCGGTTTGTTTTGTCGATGGGGGTGGCCCGCGAAATCGCATTGTGTTGTTTGGGAAGGCCCGCTCGATGCATGTTAGGTAGGCGTAGTTTGTTCGAGTTTGACGTGCCTGCACCCTCCCTGGTTGTTGCTCCACAGCATGAGCACGCTAACGCCGCTCAGCACTAAAGTGCATAATTTCCAGACAACACCAAAAATGTGTAACCCATTATAAGACTCTAATTTTTTGGCCCCGGGACCGCTCTGTTCCTGAGGGGACCAGGCACAAGCTCCCGTCTGCTGGTCTGAGCCGCGGCAGGCGATTGGAGTGGGCAAACACGACCTCTTTTGGTCCCGGGTCTCAGGGCGTTTGGCGTGGGGAAGCCTTCGGAATGCGAGGTCCTAAAACTGGAAACATACGGTGCAAAAATACATTTATTCAACGACTTACATGTGGGGGTGGCTAACCCGTCTGGACTGGTACAGGGTAGCGTTGGTTGCAGCGAGGAGCGGCGTCAACCGCGGTGACGAGCTGTGTGGAGTGACGGTGACCGCCGGGAACCGCGGCGTTGGTTGCAGCGAAGGGCGGCGTTGGCCACCAAGAGGGACGACGTCACCCACGGCGAGAATCGACGACAACGGGCTGTGACCGCAGGGAAAAGCGGCGGCGGCAGCGGCGAACATCGGCTGGGCCGACTCGAAGTGCAGCGTCGGGGTTGACCGCCGAGGAAAGCGCCGAGGAAGGTGACCTGGCGGTGGCGAAGTTTGTAGTGGCCCACCACAAGAAGCAGTGCAGAGCAGCGGGGGCCGTGGTAACCAGCCGAAGTGGCCACAGAGAAAAACGGCGGTGGTGACCGCGATGAAGATGAACTTTGGCCGACGCAACGTGCTGCGAGCTGCAGCGTTGGCCACGACGAAGGTCGACGGTTGCCGCAGAGAAAAGCGCCGTCGGTCGAGGCGAGGGTCGGCGCAGAGCCGAGCGGCGTGTCCGCAACGAGATTTTACAAAGAGCGTTGGTGACCGCGGCTATCCTGGTCACTAAACCGCTTCTGGGATAACGAGGTCTCTTCAGGTGTTGTAACCAGATGTTGTTGGCTTGCAAACGTGGCCGCCGGTGCTCCCGGGGCTGGCCAGAAAGATCCCTGGTGATAATTCCCACCAAACAAACGAAGACTCGTTGAAGCAGCTTTCTCCTCGTGGTGACCCAGAGCGATCAACGTTCCGATCAATGGCGGCTGAACAGAAAATAACTTTCGCAAAAAGAATGCTTTGGTTTGATGGACGGTTGTCTCGCTTTGCGTGTTGCCAACTAACTGCCCGCTACTCGTCGCCCACTCGTATTCTCGGTCGCCCACTAGCGATCGGTCACCCATGGAAACCTGCGTTTTCCTTTTTCCTGGTGCTGCAGGTGACTCTCATGGCTTTTCGCCCGCGAAGATCGCTCACCCGCGAGCGGTGCGTTTTTGTTATGTCAGCCACCCACAGCAAGATTTAAATTAACCGTTGAGTTGACCTAGCTTACAAAATCTTCCCTACACACTCGCACCCATAATAACACAAAATGTTACCTGTCGGTAACACCATGCACATTCACAAAATTAGCTCCTGTGTCCGCAAAATCGTTAAATTCGCAAAAACTTTTGTACAGCAATCTAGCTAGGTTTACTAGTGACCTTGGAGAACAAAAAAAAGATCGACATTTTGCATCTAGACGAGTGTACGAGCTGCTTTTGAGAATGTGTAACAGTAACACATTTTTGTGTGGTCTGAAAATTATGCACTTATGAGTAGGGCTTACACATTTTAGTGCTGAGCGGTTTTACTGTGAGGGACGACGGCAGCTGCTGGTGCTGTCCTTGCGAACAGAAAACGAGTTCGCTCTTTGTCGCGTCGCATCTCCGGCTGCGGAAGCATTCGAGGCAGAGTTTGGTATTTCTAAATCGTGTGAGCATACTAAGTGCGACGTGCACTAAACTTATTTTTCGACGGAGCAAAAGCACCGATGAAAGTTTATTTACAAGAGCATACATTTAAATCCCTCGCACTCGTAGCTCTGCTGCGGTGCTGTTCAGATGGGGGTCTATGCGTGCGGCAATTTAGAAGATATTTTTTATTTGACGATGTAAGTGCATTCTTCTTCTATCTGGCATAGCACCTCCACTGGGACAGAGCCTGTTTCTCAGCTTTTAAAGGGAACGTGGGGGATTTGTAGGATATATTGGGGAGGATAAAGGAAACTTAGGAATCAGGGGGGTCTTCAAGTAAAACTATGCCTTTGGGAAATCTAAGCAGCAAGTTGGACATTTTTTAGAAGTTGGAGATTTTAGGAGAAGTTGGGGCTTTGAGAGAAAGTTGGGCATTTTAAGAGTATTTGGGGAATTTTAAGGAACGTTGGGGGTTCCTAGGAGATATTGGGGAGATTAAAGAAAACTTAGGACTTATTAGGGTCTTCGATGAAAATTATGCCTCCGGGAAATCCAAGCAGCAAGTTGGACATTTTTGGAGAAATTGGACATTTTAGGAAAGGTTGAGGATTTGAGATGATTTTGGGCATTTGAGGAGAAATTGGGGATTTTCATGGAACATTGGGGCATTTTGGGAGATATTGGGGAGGATAAAGGAAACTTAGGACTCATTAGGGTCTTCGAGGAAAATAATGTCTTTGTGAAATCTAAGCAGCAAGTTTAATATTTTAGGAGAAGTTGGGCATTTTAGGAAAGCTTGAGGATTTGAGAAGAAGTTGAGCATTTTAGGAGAAATTGGGGATTTTTAAGAGATATTAGGGAGGATAAAGGAAACATAGAATTCATTAGGGTCTTCGAGGAGAATGATGCCTTTGGAAAATCTAAGCAGCAAGTTGGGCTTTTTTTTAGAAATTGGGGATTTTAGAAGCAGTTGGGGATTTAGGTAAAAGTTGGGCATTTTAAGAGAATTTGTAGATTTTTAAGGAACATTGTGGGTTTAGGAGACATTAGGGAGGATAAAGAAAACTAAGAAATCATTAGGTGATTCTAGGAAAGTGATGCCTAGGGAAATCTAAGTAGCAAGTTGAACATATTAGGAGAAGTTGGACATTTTAGGAAAGGTTGAGGATTTGAGATGATGTTGGGCATTTGAGGAGAAATTGGGGATTTTTAAGGAACATTGGGGATTTTTTAAGAAAATTTGGTGTTTTTAGGAGATATTGGGGAGAATAAAGAAAACTTAGGAATCATTACGAGTGCGAGGGATTTAAATGTATGCTCTTGTAAATAAACTTTCATCGGTGCTTTTGCTCCGTCGAGAAATAAGTTTAATGCACGTCGCACTTAGTATGCTCATACGATTTAGAAATACCAAACTCCGCCTCGAATGCTTCCGCAGGCGGAGATGCGACGCGTCAAAGAGCGAAGTCGTTTTCTGTTCGCAAGGACAGCACCAGCAGCTGCCGTCGTCCTCATGCTGTGGAGCAACAACTAACGAACGCGCGAACTGATAGGGTGATCACCATTGTTTTGGCATGAAGTTTATGCAATTTGAAGTGTTATTTTTAAAGTCATTTTTTGGGTAATCTACAAAAGATAGTTTTACTGTCAAAGAAACATTTTTAGAGAACAAGTTCGTGCATGTTTTATAGAAGAACTTATTTAACAGAAGTTATTTATTCATTAAAAAAAATTCAAAAAAAACCTTGAAAATGACTGATTTTTAAAACACCTTTTGCAAACTTTGTTAAAATTAAATCTTTTAAATAGTTTTTATCAAATCCCCACCAGTAAAGCTTAGAAAGATGAGTTCATTAGCTTTCGTTTCGAGCATTAATGCTTAATGTACGACCATTAATTCCTGAGATATTGGGTTTCAAAAATAAGCTAATTTAAAAAAAATAAAATGTGAATAACTCACTTAGCAGTGATTTCCGACCCTTTGTTCCTTGGGCATTTTTTCATAACTTTTGAAGACTTAGCTGTTCTAAAATTTTGTAAAGTCCGAAAACAATCACCCTGTATTACTTTGCCCATTACGTGTTGCTGAAGTGCTGATTGCACTCCGCACATCGTAGTGTCTACGAAGTGAATAAGACTGATGCAGACTTAGCTCACGAGAATAAACACCAGCACCTGCTCGACCTTCGAGAAGGGAGCCATCAGTGTAACATACGATGCCGTCTAAAATACTTCTCTCCAGATAACCAGAGGTCCACTCTTTCCGGGAAGGGAATTTCGTGGAAAATGTCCTATATGGAAAATTACAAGCAATTGTAAGATCACTTACAAGGAGCAAGGACAACTTTGTCCCAATTTACCAAAAGTGAAAACAACGAGGTGTGTGTTGAACTGCGGTTCACAGGAGTTTCCTCTAGTAAACCGAGTACCCATAGACGGTAAGTGTAAGAAGTGCTTCTTGTTTGAGATGAATGTGTAGAGGGGCAACGTCAAAGAGAACTTCGAGCGCTGCCGTGGGAGTTGAAGAGAACGCTCCAGACATCACCGTTAAGCACATCCTTTGGAGATGACCTAATTTTGATTGGATCGTTCTCACTTCGCCCTTCTGCCACCACACAAGACATTCATAAGCCAATATTGGTCGAACAAAAGTTGTGTAAATGCATTTGATATACTTGGATTTTAGACCCCAAGTTGTACCAAATGTACGCCGGCATTGCCTGAAGGCCATACCCAAGAAACCATGCTGTTGAAGCAAGTATTGCATATATAAAGCGCATATATTGGCATGCACTGCCCTATATTACCCATTAAAGTTGAATTAAAGTGGCAAGTAGCGCCACTATTGCTGACTTACGATTATACTGGTATAATCGTAATTTAATAATAGTGGCGCCACTTCCCACCTTAATTCAACTTTAATGGTTTATATAGAGTAATGCATGTCAATACATATATGTGCGTTATTAATGCAATACGCACAGCTTCAACAGCGTGGTTACTTGGGTACAAGATTTCTTGGTTCTGAACTCAACATGAGGTGTCCAGGAAAGCTTGGAATCAAGAATAACTCCAACGTACTTTACCTGTTCAGTCACATCGATTTCAGAATCAAAGAGACGCAAAGGTCGAACACCATTACGGTTTCGCTTTTCCCTGAACAGAACAATAGATGTTTTACTCGGATTTACCGAAAGGCAATATTGGCGACACCAGTCCTGAACTACCTGAAGAGCGTTTTGCATCAGATCGAAAAGGGTGCTGGCTGATGCACATACCAACTAACAATGTTAGATAGTCATCGGCAAAACCATATGTAAGAAAACCGCTATTAAATATTAAGTTGCCTCAATGTCGTATCTGCTACGAGATTCCACAACTGCGGTGACAAGACTCCTCCTTGGGGGCATCCACAAACACTCAATTTCCTAATCGCTGCTTGAAGCAATGTCGAGAAGAGATGTCGGTTTTTGAGCATTTGGTGAATCCAATTGGAAACCATTGAAGATATACCATGACCCCGTGTCAGTGATGGAATTACTTTCATCATGAAGCAATTCGCGAGTGTAAAGCCAACACAAGGCTCACTCATGATTCCGAGAGTAAACAATGTGTGAATTTATTCGCAGGGCGAGCTTCTTCAAAGCTTCCATGATGAAAGTCGTTTTTGTATCAGCGGCATCATCAAACTCACTTGGAGTGTCAATTGATGGAGAGTATACAAGGAATTTGGCCGCAACCAAATCAGTAAACAGATCCCAGTTAGTTGACCGGGGATTCCTGAAACGCAAAGTTTGCGAAGTAACATTCACATGTTCAATAAAAATGTAGCGATGGTCAGATAAAGATTTTTCGTCCGACACATGCCAATTGGTCAACTCGTGACTATTCTACTAGAGCAAAGCGTTATATCTAACACTTCCTCTCTACCGGATACCATGAAGGTTGGGCGGTTGCCTATGTTAAGTAATCCAAGATCTGTACTACTTAAGTACTCCATCAAACTGGAACCTCTCAAGTTAATATCTGAGCTGCCCCAGATGATATGGTGAGCATTAGCATCACTGCCAACAATTAGCGGAAGGCCTTTGAAGTGCAGTATGCGATGACATGTTTGAAAGCATCCGTAAGGGCATAAGGGATGGTTCATCATGCGGTAAATAAACCGAACAATAGACGTATTTCCTGTTGAGGTTTCCAACGGATACATCAATTGTGACAGCACATAATATGTATATTATGTACATCTCTGGTAGTTGATTCAGAGACGAGTGTAGCAACGATTGCGTTGTTGACAAGAACACAGGTTCGAGGTATGACACGCGAGTTTGCCATTTCATTTTACTGAAAGCAGCAAACACCGGGTTCACAAGGTTTCCTAGAAATTACCCTTACGACAGTAAGGTTCCTGGACTAAGGCCACTTGGGCTCTACCATTTTGCATAAGTCTGCAAAGAATGATCGTTGCTGTTCTTTTGTGCTGAAGATTGATTTTAGCTATCCTTACCATAGCCACTACCCAAACTAGGCAAGATTAAACTCTTCACAATAAAAGCACAGCAAAGAACAGCAGCAATAAAACCAGTGGCCGAATTCCAGCGCACTTTTTCTTCGAAGAGAAGAAATTTTCTTCCATTGCCTACCAGCAAGAAAAATTTCTTCTCTTCGAAGAAAAAGTGCGCCGGAATTCGCCTACAGATCGGTATCTATTAAAAAACGACAAAAGCAAGGATACACAGAATAACATCTTCATAATCCCGCCATTAGTTAGCCTCAAGTTTGAAACTAAAGAAGGGCAGCTGATTCTCTCGGAGAAACACAAGGTCCACTGCGCTATTGCTCCGGTTAGCGCAGTAAGGGCTACATACTGTGGAGGGCGCCCTGGTACTCCACAGGCTACGTTAATGGTTAGGTTTTTATTGAACCCCCTTAACCATTCATTCCTAGGCACGGTAAGCATATAGAAGCATCACACCATGAATTAGGGGTCACCTGTTTAGTGGACTCTTACCACCGGAACTTAGCCAATTGAGACAACCGCTACAGATACTACACGGCTATCTAGGCTGATCGTAAAACGAAGTTAATATTAATGATCAACTTCATACGGGCTCGAACAGCCGACGTGTTGCCGGCGTGTTGTAAGGCAAGTTGTAAAAGGTGCCCAATAAACTTTTTAATGTAGTGCAAAATCATGTATGATTGCGAGTGTGCTGTTTTCGCTGAGAAAGTTGCCCGAATTCCATGAATCTATCGTTCGCCCGCAAGGTTCTGCCGAGTCTAGGAGAGCTACAAGTTGGTAGCTTTCGAAGATTAATGGAAGCTACAGTAGTTCCTAACCCTCATTTCATTATTTTATTTTAATTTGTTTTATTTGAAAATTATTTATTTTTCCACAATTCCCCAACTTTCAGTGATTTTTTATTGAAGTTTATGTGTATTTGTAAGTAATGAAGTTCAAAACTCAAGCTCGAAGTTAGGGTGGATTCATTCATATCTGCATTACATCGCAGCTTGGAATTTACAGTCGTTTTTGCTTGTAAATTCAAAACAATACTGTCTATGAAGAACACTTCATTTATTTGAAAATTTTCAAATACCTATCCCCAAAAAAAATAAAATTCAAAGTTTTGTCCTAAAGAATTTTCAATTTCTTCCAGGTCCACGGTGCCAAAGTACGCGCTCGTGCTGCCCGGGAGCGAAAACGCTCCGTTTCCTGCCCACCGAGTGAAAGCGCCACACTGCTCTCGCTGGAAGCGGCTCCCGGGGTGCTGCGGCCGCTGTCCCGTCGGTTCTGTGCCTTCTTCGCCGAGGCCACCGTGTTCCTGTTCCACAACATGCTCGGCTATGCACTGATGCTGACGGTGATGCTCTACAATGGGTACCTGTTTGTGGCTGTGGTCGGTGGGATGGCGTTGGGGTATTTCTTCTTCGGGCACCTCTCGATGAAGGTCAACATGGAGAACGTTCAGGCTCGACGGACGAATGTCATCTGTACGGCTCGCTGCCTACAGGAAGGTTAGTTGTGGGGTGATGGGTGTTGTTTTTGGAGTTTTTCAATAGTTCTCATAGAGATCATCAGTGGGGACAATGGAAATTTGTTTGTAGTTGTGGGTGTACGAATTTCCATTGTCCCTTGATCGTTAACCGTTAGACTTTGTGGATTAACTAATAACATTCGCACGTATCTTTGTTGTACATTCTAGCCGAATCCTGTGCCATGAGTCACTCAGCACCCTGTCCTTCCTCTGTATGTGACGATCGTTTCTAAGTTTTACATTAATTTTCTGTTTTCATTTTTTGTTCCATCATTACTAAAATTTTATTTTCCTCATCGCACTTTTCCACAGCGTCCCAAAAAGAGTTGCTCCAATTACCAAACTCTCTGTTCCTGATCTTCGTAGATTTGTAGTGTTTGCGTTCGTTTGTTCTTCCGTTACCATGTACCCTTTCTTCATCATCGAATTTCGTTTCGTTTCGCACCTTCCCCCATGTATAGATTCAGTGAATCCATCGACTTCGTCCAGCTTGGAGCATCACCAGCACTTCGGGTCGAACGAGCTCAACTACGACGGATCGGAACCATCGACCTCGACGGTGGTGGTCCATCACCATAATCTTCATCAACAGCATGCGGCGTGCCATTGAGGAGCAGCATGTGACCCAGAAGCACAAGATATTACGTAATCTCAGCCATATTTTGTTGTTGCTAGGATAGTGTTAAACCGAACAAGCCAAATCACACAACAACCATGGGGGATCATCAAGCAGAATAGCCGCCATTTTTCGTAGAACGAAACAAACAAAAAGGTGTTTTCTATAGGATTTATGCTGTGATCTGCAAAATCATTGCGCCGGGAGCCAATATTCAATCCGTATTAAATTTAGCGAACAAAGAAAACTAAAACTGTGAAGCCAATCAAAGTAGTCAGTTGTTGACGTGTTGTCACGCGAACGCATTAGAATTTAGTTCGATTAGGCCTCAGTCTACTAGATCGATTTCGTCTGGGTGCAAGGTTACTAGTTCCAGTAAGATATTTCTTTGTGCTAATGTAAGTTTGAAGATTTCTACACCTGGTGTAGCTTGCAATCGAAAACCGTAGGTTCTTTCCATTGTTTCAGAATAGCTTATTCATCATTTTGTTTTAATATACATTTAATATTTTTATTTTAACAATTTGTGTGATAATAATTTTTCTACGAATTTACGTCCATTTATCCGTATAATTTCAGTAGGGAGAATAAGAAAAGTATTTTACCAAAAGGTGACCACAGTCCTCAATGTTAAACTTGAAGTCTTCTAAGGCTTTTGCTGTACAATTCGTTGGAAATAAACATATTATCGTAATTACATGGAAAATGTACAAAAGACGGGTGCATGTTTGTTGAGAATAGTATCACATTCCAGTTTTACCAAAAGTCTATATGTTTACAACAAAAAAATGGATATGCAGTTATTGCGCCACACACTGGGGCAGAACGCAGTTATGGACAGGCAAAACCTCTAGTGCTCTGGATGTGCATCCTAGAGATTTGGTGTCTTCAGAGAAGTGTCTTGTAGGAGTTTTGACTAAAAGCTGGTGACTCAATAATTGATCTAGATAAGTTGTAACTGATCTAGATCAGTTTTAGCTTTTTATAGAAGCGTCATAGAAGAAAACTTTCTTCTGCAAAGTTGTTCATTTTGATATTTTTGACATTTCTTCCGAAGACACTTATACTCTATAATGCACACGAAAGGCACAGTGGGCTACTTTACTGGAAAAAGTCGAAAAAATCGATTTTGATCAAAATTTTGAAGTAAAAGAAATCAGAAAAAAATTTCGAACGTTAGGTTAGCAAAAATATATAAGAAAAAGATTATTCCATAACAAAAACTTACATAATCACGGAAATTGGAGGTGTTTCTTGTTGAAATAACAATAAAAGGTGATTAACAATATATTTGATAACTCATGAAGCAGCAGGCGAAGGCAGCTAATTTTTTGGCCAAAACATGTCAATACCACTAGCATCGATACAGTGAGGAAAGAAAAGTGGGGTAACTCGGGGCTTTTGCTATATATAAGTATGAAATCATCACGAAAATAAATGGAAATTGACCATTAGGATCAATTTTTTGAACTCCAAACATAATGTAAAGCAATTTTTCGATTGTTTTTTAATGTAACATGTCTGGGTAATTAGGGTCTTGGACCATTTGGGCAGGGGGACCTATTTTGGGCACTTGCTGCCATAACTCATTTTTAACCGATTGAGTTGAGTTTTGGGACACGATCAGATGCGTACAGTATCTATTCATGATCAAAAATTAAATCAGACTCTAGTTTAATTTAAAAACGCTTCACTAATACTTCACTTTTGCAAAAGAAAATAAAAAATGAATAACTCTTTTAAAGAAAAACTAGAAAGGACGGGCAAATTCCTTTTAATTCTACTACTGTGCTTATCTTCGGGTCTTGTCCGAAGATAAGCACAGTAGTAGAATTAAAAGGAATTTGCCCGTCGTTTCTAGTTTTTCTTTTAAAGAGTTATTCATTTTTTATTTTCTTTTGCAAAAGTGAAGTATTAGTGAAGCGTTTTTAAATTAAACTAGAGTTTGAAGTAACAAGTTCTACTAAAAGCTCTAAAGTAATAGTAAAGCAAAAATTAAAGTCAATCGGATTGAAATTGACTGAGCTATAGCAGCAAGTGCTCAAAATAGGTCCCCTGCCCAAATGTGATGAAACATGAATACAATAAATACAGACCCTACTGTGATGAAACATGAATACAATAAATACATATTTAGTGCGGCTCTGGCCAGTATATGCCATGTGAATGTGTATCTAGATATGTTATTATTATTGATTGGACCCTACGTCTTGACAAAAGAATAAATACCAAATAATTGTATGTGCGCTTCAACAGTATTACTGATTTAACACATATCAGATTTGGTTATTGAGCATTCATAAACATAGGTCAAATCAAATGAATAATCAGTATATAATATATTTTACGATAATTTCAATCTATGAACTGCAGTAAAAAATCTCGATATGTTCCATTGCTCTCTCGCAACGTTTATCAGGCATATGTTCTAAGATAGTCGAACACATAAAATTAGTTTCACCACCTTCCGCTATTATATGAGTATATAGATACAACAATATTATTACATGAGGTCCCTCCCAATAAAAATCTAGATATACATTCATAAGGAACATATTGACCTGAAAAGCGCCAAACCAATTTTACTATAAATGTGCATCATCACAAAAATTCTCCAGGCATGCTGCATTAAAAAACGATCGGAAAATTGTTTTACATCATGTAAGGTTTTCAAAAAATTGGCTTCTATTGCTAATTTTCTTTTCTTTTCGGGATGGTTTCATACTAGTATATAGCAGAAGCCCCGAGTTACCCCACTTTTATTTGCCCACTGTATCGATGCTAGTGGTATGGACATGTTTTGGCCAAAAAATTAGCTGCCTCCGCCTGCTGCTTCATGAGTTATCAAATAAATTGTAAATCACCTTTTTTTTGTTATTTAAATAAGAAAAACCTAAAATTTCCGTGATTATGTAAGTTTTTGTTATGGAATAATCTTTTTCTTATATATTTTTGCTAACCTAACGTTCGAATTTTTTTCTGATTTCTTTTATTGCTGTGTGCGTTCAAGATGCAAACGGTGCCCAAATGCGCTTCAAACGCGGTAACACATGTTACCAAAGGCAACGTAGCAACCATAGCCAATATCACCGCCAACCTAGGATTCGAAAGCTCCCACTGAAATCGGGTTACTTGTTATAAAATCTTACCGCTTTTGGTGCTACCGCATTTGATATTTGCATTCTGAATGCACACAGCAATACTTCAAAATATTGATCAAAATCGATTTTTTTCGTCTTTTTCAGTAAAGTAGCCCACTGTGCCTTTCCTGTGTATTATAGAGTATAAGTGTCTTCGGAAGAAATGTCAAAAATATCAGAATGAACAACTTTGAGGAAGAAAGTTTTCTTCTATGACGCTTCTATAAAAAGCTCAAACTGATCTAGATCAGTTGCAACTTCTTTCTTCTTCTTCTTCTTCTTTATGGCTCGACGTCCTCACTGGGACTTGGCCTGCCTCGCTTCAACTTAGTGTTCTTTGAGCACTTCCACAGTTATTAATTGAAGGGCTTACTTTGCCTGCCATTGCATGAATTTGTATATTGTGAGGCAAGTACAATGATACACTATGCCCAGGGAGTCGAGAAAATTTTCCCGACCGGAACGGGAATCGAACCCGCCGTCTCCGGATTGGCGATCCATAGCCTTAACCACTAGACTAACTGGAGACCCCAGTTGCAACTTATCTAGATCAATTATTGAGTCACCAGCTTTTAGTCAAAATTCTTACAAGACTCTTCTCTGAAGACACCAAACCTCTAGGATGGACATCCAAAGCACTAGAGGTTTTGTCTGTCCATAACTGCGTTCTGCCCCAGTGTGCGCCATACGTCGCTGTTTGTCACGCCGCTGGTTTTCACTTTTTACGCCGGTGATCAGTGCACAAACAAAATTAAGTTTACATAAAATGGAAATAAAAACAAATCTCACTATCACTATCATAATAGCTTCTCTTTATCGATTTTCTCATCTGTAAATCCTGATGAATTTTCTGGAAGAATCCCTGGTTGATCTCCTGGAAACATCACTGAATTTTTCTGAAAGAATCTCTGAAGAAACTTCTGGACAGAAAAGAATGAATTAATATTTCTCATATTTCTAATGAATGCCTGCAGGGAAAACACCAGGAGTTCTTTCCGAATTTTTTTAGGGGAATTCAGAGATGCCTCCTAGAGATACATCAGAAAAACATCCAGAGATTAGTCTGAGAGTTTCTACAGATTCAGGAATTCCTCCTGAAGATCCTTCTGGAATTCCCACAGGATTTTCTTTAGAAACTAGTCCAGGAGTTTCCTCAGAGATTCCTCCAAGAGATCCTTTAGAAATTCCTCTAGAAATCCAAAAAGAGATTTCTCTTGACATTCTGTAAGGATCGCTTAAGGAGATCCTTCAGGAATCATTCCGGGAGTTTCATCAAGAGTTCCTACAGGAATTCCTTCTAGCATCCTGTAGGGGTTGAGAGAGATAGAGAGAAAACGATTAATAGGGCATATAGCATCAGTTGCGGTGATACACCACCGCAAAAACAAAACAAATGATCAACATGAAATGAAACGTCAGTCTTGTAAAGCAATTTGTGCGCGAGAAGGTCTCGCTCCTCCTGGTGAGCGTGCGTTCGACTGCAGGATTCGGCTGGTGTGCTCGGAAGTGTCCCTCCGGACACTACAATGGCACAGCCGGTAGGTGTGGTTTTGTGGCCTCGTGATGGAGAAGTAGCGGCGACTGGAAGCGGGATAAAGTGTCCGTTTGTATTGGAGCATTGTGTTAGTTTCCGGTGGTTTGTAGGTGTAATACCGAATGGCTTGTTGTAACAGGATGGAGTGGAGTTGGTACATTCTATGTATAAGCAACACATAGAAAAGGTCCTCCATTGATATTTTTTGTGAACTTGTGTATATGTGTATGTAGTTTGATTAAAGGCTTTATTTGTTGTAATTACCGAAGAAGAGCGGCAGAATTGAAATAATTGGCAACAGAAAAACGAATTCCCCCGAGAGGATAAGCTGCAACAGTAAGACGAATCCCCACGAGGGGGTATACTGCAACAGTAAAGAGAATTCCCCCGAGAGGGTAAGCTTCAACAGTGAAGCGAATTCCCCCGAGAGGGTAAGCTGCAACAGTAAAGCGAATTCCCTCGAGAGGGTAAGCTTACAGCGAATTCCCCCCAGAGGGTAAGCTAACAGCGAATTCCCCCGAGAGGGTAAGCCAACAGCGAATTCCCCCGAGAGTGTAAGCTAACAGCGGATTCCTCCGAGAGGGTAAGCTGTAACAGTCAAGTAAAATTGGTTGAAGGATGTTTATGATGATATGTAGAGTGAAGGTTGTAGGAAGGAAGATGAAGGATAAAGGATGTAGAATGACGATGATGATGATGATGATGATGATGTTGGAGGCTAGTCCACCATGGCCACGCAGGCCATAGCGAGGCTAGCTCCGTCGATGCCTGTTTCTAAATTACAATGAAAATAGAACGCGAGACATCTTCCATCAAACTAGACAGCTGCCGACTGATACCTCAATCTGCAACCGTCACACTCTTTATTCCATTCTGGTATATACAATTCAACAATCTTCTTCCATAATAATATACCTCTGCCATCTCTCCAACAATTGTACCTACCAAAACAATACTGCCGCCGTTCACGTACCTGAAGGTTCGACGCTATCCGAGCGTTCAACGCTACCTAACTTCCAACAGATGAAGGATGTAGGATGAAGAAAGAAGAATATAGGATGTAGGATGAAAAACAGGAAAGATATTGGATAAAGTATGTAGAACATAGGATGTAAGATGAAGGATAAAGGATTAAGGATGAAGAATGATAGTAATGATAATGATGTTCAAGGATAAAGAATGTAGGATGCAGGAAGAAGAAAGAAGGATATAGAATGTAGAATGAAAGATAAAAGAAAGATATTAGATTAAGTTTGAAGGATATATGATGTAAGATAAAGGATAAAGGGTGTAGAATGATGGCGATGATGTGAATGAAGGATAAAAAATGTAGGATGAAGGAAGAAAGATGTGGGATGAAGAAAGAAGGATGAAGGATGAAAGCTGTTGAATGAAGTATGAAGGATATAGGATGTAAGATGAAGGATAAAAGATGTAGAATGATGGCGATGATGATGAAGATTGAAGTATGGAAGATGAAGGATGATGAAAGTTGCAGGATGAAATGTGAAGGATGAACGATGTAGGATGAAGTGTGCCTGGATGAGGGATCAAGAATGTAAGATGAAGAAAGAAGGGTGTAGGATGAAGGATGATGATGATTATGATAATGGTGATGAAGTATGCAGGATAAAAGAAGTTCATGCGTTCGGCTGCAGGATTCGACTAGTGTGCCGGAATTTTCTTGAAGATATTTTTATATACTCATATACTGCTTATATTCTCCCCAGAGAATAATCCTAAAGGAATATCAACTGACGTATTCCCGGAACGATCCTTAAAATAATTCTTGGAGGTAATCCCGTAAGAGCCTTGAAACTATCTTTGGAGGAAATCTTCAAGGTATCCTAGTAAGAAATCCTGAAGAGTCCCTAGAAAAATTCTTGAAGAATTTCCTGGAAGTATTTCCGGAGAACTCTCAAATCCTTGGAAAACAAAACTTGAACTCACCTGAAGGAATTCCGAGACGAATTGTCGGAACATATTTTAAAAGATCCCTAGGCAATTATTTGGAAGAATTCCTGATAGACATTCTAAATGAACACCTTCAAGACATCCCTGGAAAAACTTCTAGAGGAATCTAAAGGAATCTCCGGAGGAGATCCTGAAGAAATCTACGGATAATTACTTGAAGAAGACAAAAATATCTCAAGATATATTCCTGAAAGAATCGAAGGACGAATTTCTGAAGGAAATCTTTTGCAGGAACTGCAGGGAGTATTCTTGAAGGCACTCGTGGATAAATTCTCGACCAAATCCGTGGATGAACTTCTAAAGGGGTTTTCGGAGAAAATTGTGAAAGAATTCTTGGATGACTTCTCCTGGCTCTTGTATGCATTCTTCTTAAATTATCTTAAAGAATTCCCAAAACAAATCGCAGGAGAAATTGCCCAAGAAATTCTTGAAATAATTAAAAAAACAGCATTCAAGTGTTCTTGGAGGCATCCCTGGAAAATTTCTTTTTCGGGATTTTTTAAATTCTTGAACAAATCCCTGAATAAATTTTTGAAGGGATCTCGAAAGGTATTCCTGAAAGAATCAATAGAGGAATTCCTGGAACAATCCCTGGAAGAATTCCCGGAGCATTCCCCGAAGAGATTCCAAGAAAAATCCCAGAAGGGATTCCTGGAAAAAATCCCTAGAGGAAGACATGGAGGAATTCCTGAACGAATTTTTGAAGGAATATCTGAAGGAATTCCTGGAGAGAACCCTGGAGGAATTCCGGGAGGAATTCCAGGAGGAACCCCTGAAGGAATCCGTGGAGGAATCCCTGGAGGAATTTCTGAAGCAATATTTGGAGCGTTTCCTGATTTTTCCTGAAGCAATTCCTAGAGATATCTGTGGAGAAATACCTGGATCAATTCTTGGGGCAATCTCTGAAAGAATTCCTGGAGGGAACTTTAGTGGAATTTCTGCAGAAATCCCTGGATAAATTCTTGGAGAAATTGCCTGTGGAATTACTGTAGGAAATTTTTGGAGGAATCTCTGGAGTAATAACTGAAGCAACCCTTATTTGAAACATTACTGCAGAAATTCCGGTGAAATTCCTGAAAGAATGCCTAAAAGGATTATTGGAGCAATGCCTGGAGGATTTCCTGGAAGAACTCCTGGAGAAATATCTAGAGGTATCCTTGGAGACATCGCTAGAGGAATCTCTGGAGGAATATATGGAGAAGAAATTTTTGGATGAATTTCTGGAGGGATTCCTGTAGACCTGGAAAATTTTCTGGAGAGATTTCTGAAGGAATTCCTGAAACAAAAATCCTGGAAAAATCCCTGGAGGAAATCTTGGAAGAATTCTAGGGGGAATTCCTGGTGAAATTCCTGAGAATTATCATGGCAAATACCTGGAGGAACTACTGGGGGAATCCCTGGAAGGAACTCCTGAAGAAATTCCTGCCAGGATTTCTGGAGGAGTCCCTAAAGGAATCCTTGAAGGAATTTGTGGAAAAATATCTGGAAGATTCCCTTAATTTCCGTGAAGGAATACCTACAGCAATTCCTAAAGAAATTTCTGAAGATTTTTTTTCAAAAATTTCTGAAGGATTTCCTAATGAAATTGCTGGAGCAATTCCTGGAAGAATTCCTGGATAAATTCTTCTAGAAATCCCTGAAGCAATTCCTGGAGGTATCCCCAGAGGAATACCTTTAGGAATGCCTACAGGAATTCCTGGATAAATTCTTGGAGGAATTCCTGAAGCAGTTCCTGAAGGAATCTCTGGAAAAATTACTGAAGAAATTTCTGGGGAAAATACAGATACAATTCCTGGAAGAATCTCAGGCGGAATTCGTGAAGGAATGCTTGGAGAAATACCTAGTAGATTTTTTGAAGGAATTCCTGCAGAAATGCTTAGTGGAATGGCTAGAGGAACACCTGGAGAACCGAAGTGTAGAATTAGCTCTAAGTTAAAATACACGTAAATAAAAACAAAAAAAACACCTGGAGAAATATCTGGAGAAATTTTATTAAGAATTTCTACAGGATTCCCTGAAGGCAGCCCTGGAGGAATTCCTGGACGAATTCCTGGTAGGCTAGAGAAAGCTCTGGAGGAATTCCTGGAGGAATTCACGAAGAAAACTCCGGAGGAATGCATGAAGGAATACCTGGAGGAACCCTTGGAGAAATTTCTGGACGTTTTCCTGGTGGAATCCTTAGAGGAATCCCAACAGAAATCCTTGGAGGAATTTCAGGAGGAATACCTGAAGGAATTCCTGGAGAAATCCCCAGAGAAATCCCTAGAGGGTTCCCTTGAGTGATTACTGGAAGAATCTCTGTAGGAATGCCTCGAATAATGTTTGGAGGAATGCCTGGAAGAATTCCTGTAGGAATTCCTGCTAGAGACCCTGCCCAAGTAACAGAACTTGCTAAATAATAGTTTCTTAAGCTAAAGTTTACTAAAAAGTGGTTGTTTCCACTCTTGTAAAGCAAAAATGTTTGTTGAGTGGAGCACTTCGTGGAGGAATCCATAGAGAAGTTCCTGGAGACATTCCTGTAGGAATTCCTGGAGGAAACTCTAGAGGAACTCCTGGAGGAATCTTTTGAGAAAATTCTGGAACAATCTCTAGTGGAATTCATGGAGGAATTTATGGAGGAATCGCTGGAGGAATTCCTAGGAGAACCCCTGGAGGAATTCCTGGGGTTATTACCAGGAAAAAAAACCCGGAGTAATTCCAGGAGGGACCCTTGTTGTTGGAGGAATACCAAGACCAAATCCTGGAGGAATATCTAGAGGAACTTCTGGACAAATCTCTAGAGGAATTCCTGGAGGATTGTTTAGAAGATCCCTTCAAAAATCACAGGAGGAATTCTTGAAAGTATCCCAGGAGGATTTTCTGAACAAATCTCAGGAGGATGTACTGAAGGAATCGGTGTAGAATCCCGCGAAGAGTTCCTGGAAGAAACCTTGGAAGATTGTTTTTAAAGAATCCTTGGAGTGGTTCCGGGAAGTATTCCAGAAAAAATACCAAGTGAATCCCTGGAGGAAGTTTTGAAAAAATACCTGAAGAAACCCCGGAATCCCGGAAGCATTCCCATGAGAAATTTCACAGGAAATCTCAGGAGAGCTTTCTAAACGAATTCCTTGACGTATTTCTGTAGAAAATCCTGAAAAAATCCAATAGTACCCATGTTTGCAGTAATTTATAGACGAATTTTGAAGGAACTCCTGGAAGAATCCCAGATGGAATTATCGGAAAAATCTTTCGGATTTCTTGAAAGAATATATCGACACCAACATTTCAAAAGGGCGTAACTGCTTTTGGAATCATCACCTTCTTTTAAAACTGTGGATCATGTGTTATGATTTCCATGTTTTTCACAACAAGTACCAGATGGGAAAAACTCCTCTCTTTCCGACAACCACGGTGGTTTGAGTGTAAGGGAGGCAGTACGACCTACAGCTTTGAAAGAAGGTATTACTTCCAAATGCAGTTACGCCCTTTTGAAATGTTGGTGCCGATATGGAAAAATCCCCGGAAAAAAAATCTCTGAAGGAACACTTGAAGAAATATCTATTGTAAAACTTCTTTGAAAATCCTTGGAGAAAATCATGCAGCAATCCTCAAAAAAAAACACTGAAACAATCACTGGATGAACCTTTCAAGTTATTCCAGGAAAAATTCACGGAGGAATTCGTGGTAAAATCCTTAGAGGAATTCTTGAGGGAATCTCTATCCATGATGAAGCCACGGCAGGAAACTATGGTAAAATACCTGGAGGAATTCTTTGGTGCATCCTTATGTGTATGTGATGTATTTGTAAAAATTTCTGAAAGAAAAAGTGTGGGGAATTTTTGAAGTATTTCTTGGAATAAGCCCTGGATCACTCACTCTCGGAACCCCGCAAGACGTCCATGGAGGTATTCACAAAGGAAAAATTCCTTGAGCAATTCGTGAAGTTCTTAAAGAGTTTCTGGAAGAATTTCAGAAGATTTTCCTGAGGAATTCATGAAGATATATCAGTTTTTTGCTTATTATTTCGTAAAATTCTATGATAAGATTGAAAGGGTGTATGTAGAGAAATACTTGACAAATTTTTTTGTGGGTATCGGAAAAAAGTTTAATAACGATGGATAAAATCCCAAATTTTAGAATAGTTTATTTCTCGAGAGATTTTTTTTGAGAATTCTGAATTATTGATAATCTTGATTTGGGTAAAATTTTAAACAAAATTAAGGTGACCAGGGGAGAGGGCATGACCTCCACTACCCCTCTGGCTACGATCATGGTGGTGTTGTTTGCATGTGAATGCAACTTTGACTTTAAAAATCTTCTAAAAACATATTTGATATTATCGTCGAAGAGGAATAATTTCCAAATCAGAAAATGGCGTGATCACACTTTCACATTGAGTATCAAAAAATCCACACGTTTGGACCCCTCGGCTTTGTCTATGAATTGCATACAACAAACCAAACAACATATAATTGAAACGTTTCCACAAACCCTTATACAACTACATCCGAACATTATTGTATGTTGACTAAAAGTATCTCCACCACACATTGTAACGCATGGCCTACTACAGGCAGATCATCACTCAGTCCCTTGTTTACTTCGATACACGAGAAGCATGTTTTCTTGTCTGTGATTAGTGAATTGATATCAGTGCCTACTGTGATAGCACATAACATACTCTTCGGTGCAATATCTGACTGTGAAGAAATTTGCATAACAAAATAAACTCCCGTTTCCAGTGAACGCAATACAATCGCATCGATTGAAGAACGACTGACAACTTTCACATTCTCCATCTCGCCATCATTCGCCTGCTGGTCATCGAAAAGAGATAGCCAGTCGAACAAGAAGTACGCACGTAAATGAACGTTCCGTGCCGGTAACGAAAATTACACAATCATCGTCTCGACAAGTACGTGCAACGATATCGGTTCGTCTCCGTGAGCGGTGTTTTGTTCTTTGATATCAGCTTTGATTAGCGAGGCAGTGTGATTGGTGACCAATCTGTCAGTGCAAGTGACTCTGTGAAATTAACAATCATTCCCTCTGGAGATGTCGTCTCTAACGAAACTACACAGCAGTATCTTCCATCCAACGTTGAGGAAACTCCAGTGCCAGGATGTAGACATCGCTGCACACAATCTTATGTACCCGTTGTTTTTGGTGTGAGTATTCACGGAGGAGGCAGCGACAGATTTCTTTCAGTGCATTTCGTCGTAGCTGCACGGAAAATTTAAATGAAACTAAATTTCAATTTTTCTATCTAGAGAAGACGATGAAGCGGTTCAGGAGATTCCGAGTATGCCTGGCGTAGCCAGGTACGGCATCAATACCCTGAAGAAACACGTAACGCCATTGGTAGAAAAAGGTCTGGCATCGATTCTACTGTTCGGAGTCGTTGACAAGCTCCCCAAAGACACCACTGGCAGTGGTGCTGATTCTGCTGAAAACCCCGTGGTCAAAGCCCTTCCCCTACTGCGGCAATGGTTCCCAGACCTGTTGATCGCGTGCGATGTCTGTCTCTGCCCGTACACCAGCCACGGCCATTGCGGAGTCCTTACCGACGACGGAGTCATCGACAACGAACCCAGCATCCAACGGATTGCGGAAATCTCCCTAGCCTACGCGAAGGCCGGAGCGCACATTGTGGCCCCATCGGACATGATGGACAATCGTATTTGGGCGATTAAGAAAATCTTGCGAGAGAACAAAATGGAGAACACCGTTTCGGTGCTGTCGTACTCGGTGAAGTTCGCTTCCGGATTCTATGGACCGTTCCGGGATGCGGCCAAATCGGCACCGGCTTTCGGCGATCGGAAGTGCTACCAGTTGCCTCCCGGTTCGAAGGGGATTGCCAAACGAGCGGCGGTACGTAGAAATCTGCAACGGTTTTAGACAAACAGTCGAGAAACATTTGGTCAAATATGGCGATCGATTTGAATGGGTCGAATCTACATAGGAATCGCTTCAAACTTAGGACCTATTCAAATCGAACGCCTGGAATGGTAGTACGCTGTTTGTCCAGGTATCTGTTGTAAGACCCTCTACTACAAAAAGTTGGAAACTAAAACGTCGAAAATATGAAAGGTCGAAAAGTTCAAAGATGGTTACAAGGAATGACATAAGGTCGAAACAGTGCAAAATGTTATCGACCTTATGGATTTTGACCTCTCGAAAAAATCAAAGTTGTGAGCTTCGACCTCTGGTTTTTCGACCTTTCATTCACAGTCTATTCTAATAGTGTAGTAATTCAAGCAATGCGCAGTCTCAGAAGATATGTTTTTGGAGTTCTGTTTTGATTCTGGAAGTGCATTCGATGCAAAGAGCCACGTGACTCGAATTATGTTTTTTTGCATTATGTACAGTACAGAGCTATCAAAAACATGCACCGACGCGAACGCGGTCGGCGGAACGAGTCAAATGCCAATGTCTCCTCCGCTCGACCAGATGAAGAAACTCTTTGTTTTTGTCACATTCCTCTGGGGAAGCATGGGGGAAAACTTCTCGAGAGCGCTTCATTTATTCAGCATCCGATACGATGCATTCTTTGTTGCACTTTTTCCGCCGTTGGTGTCGATAATGTGTCGTTGCATGGTTGGTCTAATGGGTTGCTTTGTTTCTGGTCATTCATCTCCCGTTTTATAGAAACGAGACGTCGAAGAGGGCGCTGACATGTTGATGGTCAAACCGGGCATGGCGTACTTGGATATTGTCAAACAAGTGAAGGATGACTACCCGGAGCTGCCGTTGTTCATCTATCAGGTAAGTTTGAATAGACACTGATCTATCTGAGATAGATTGTCTGATATGATAAATGTGATAATATGATGATTGCCAATGTTATAGTCTGATGATTAAGATAATTACCATGAACATATTTTGAAGTTAATGTGAAGATAACCACAAGACAATCAAAACTGTCTAAGAATATCACAAAAAATAACTAAAAGCTGACTAGAAGAAGACTTATGAGAGAACCAGAAAACTATCAGATAAGAAGACAAGAAAAGGAAAACATGAAGACTAGACGACAAGAAGGCAAAAAGATCAGGAGACAGAAACACAAGAAGGCAACGAAGACCAGAAGGTCTACAGACCAGAAGACCAGATGACCAGAATATCAGAAGACAATTAGACAACGAAACAACAAGACTAGAAATACGACAAAAAGATAACAAGATAAGAGGACTACATAAAACCAGAAAATTGTGAAGATTAGAATACCAGAAGACCAGAAGATAAGATTACTAGAAAACCACTAGATCTGAAGACCAGTAGACTAGAAGACCATAAGATTAGAAGATTAGAAGACCAGACGATCATTGATAGATCAGGAAACCAGAAAACCATAAGATCAGAAGATCAGAAGGCTAGAAGACCAGAAGATAACAAGATTAGAAGACCAAAGAGCAGAAGACCAGAAAACCAGAAGACCAGAACACCACTAGCTTAGAAGACCAGAAATCTAAAAATCCAGAAGACCAGAACACCAGAAGATCAGAAGACCTGAAAACCAGAAGACCACAAGATCAGGAGATTAGAATACGAGAAGACCAGAAGATAAGAATACTAGAAGACCACAAGATCAGTAGACCAGTAGACTAGAAGACCATAAGATTAGAAGATTAGAAGACTAGACGATTAGAAGATCAGGAAACCAGAAAACCAGAAGAACAGAAGATAAGAAGATCAGAAGGCTAGAAGATCAGAAGATCAGAAGATGAGCAGATCAGAAGGCTAGAAGACCAGCAGATCAGAAAACCAGAAGATCAGATGATCAGAAGATCAAAAGACCAGAAAACCAGAAAGTCTCAAAACTAGAAGACCAGAATACCGGAAGACCAGAAGACCAATAGGACAAAAAACAACAAGATTAGAAAACACGAAAATAAGATAACAAGATAAGAGAACAACATGACTACAGAAGACCAAAAGACCAGAAGAGCATGAGATCAAAAGATCAGAAGACTAGAACACCGGAAGTCCAGGACATCAGAAGACACAAAGAACAGAAAACCAGAAGATTAGAAGACCAGAAGATCAGAAGACCAAAAAAACAGAGACCAGAACACCAGAAAATCGGAAGACTAGAAAATCAGAAGACTAGAAGATTAGAAGACCAGAAAACCAGAAAACCAGAAGACCAGAAGGTCAGATGATAAGAAGACCAGAAAATCAGAAAACCAGAAGATTAGACGACCAAAAGACTAGAAGATCAGAAGACCAGAAGACCAAAGGATCAGAAGATAAAAATATCAGAAAACCAGAAGATTAGAAGATCAGAAGATCAAATAACCAGAAAACCAGAACACTAGAAAACCAGATGATTAGAAGACCAGAAGATCAGAAGACCTGAAAACCAGAAAACCAAAAGGGCAGAAGAACAGAAGACCAGAAAATTAGAAGATCAAAAGACCAGAAGATCACAAGATGAGCAGATGAGAAGGCTAGAAGACCAGCAGATCTGAACCCAAGCAACACATGGTTACAAAACAGTGACGGCAGTGTATGTAAGGGTTACTCAGTAAGGCACAGTGACTTCTGTGCAACCCTAACATACGCTGCTGTTACTGTTTTGTTACCATGTGTGTTGTTTGGGAAGATCGCAACATCAGAAAACCAGAAGATCAGATGATCAGAACATCTGAAAACGAGGAGACCTGAAGATCAAAAGACCAGAAACCAGAAAGCCTCAAAACTAGAAGACCAGAATAATGGAAGACCAGAAGACCAATAAGACAACAAAACAACAAGATTAAAAAACACGACAAAAAGATAACAAGATAAGAGGACAACATGACTACAGAAGACCAAAAGACCAGAAGAGCATGATATCAGAAGATCAGAATACCAGAACACCAGAAGACCAGGACATCAGAAGACCAAAAGACCAGAAAACAAGAAGACCTGAAGATTAGAAGACCAGAAGATCAGAAGACTAGAAAACCAGAGACCAGAACACCAGAAAATCAGAAGAACAAAAAATCAGAAGACCAGAAGATTAGAAGACCAGAAAACCAGAAAGCCAGAAAACCAGAAGATCAAAAACCAGAAGACCAGAAGGTCAGATGATAAGAAGACCAGAAGATCAGAAAACCAGAAGATTAGACAACCAGAAGACCAGAAGATCAGAAGACCAGAAAACCTAAAGATCAGAAAACCAGAAGACTAGAAGATCAGAAGATCAAATAACAAGGAAACCAGAAAATCAGATGATTAGAAGACCAGAAGATCAGAAGACCAGAAGACCAGGAAACCAGAAAACCAAAAGATCAGAAGAACAGAAGACCAGAAGACCAGGATCTAGAAGACCAGAAGATCAGAAAATCAGATGACCTTAAGACCAGAAGATCAAAAGACCCCAAGACCAGAAAACCAGAAGAACAGAAGATGAGCAGATCAGAAAACTAGAAGACCAGTAGATCCAAAGATCACAAGATCAGAAAACCAGAAGATCAGATGATAAGAAGACCAGAAAGCCTCAAAACTAGAAGACTAGAATACCGGAAGACCAGAAGACCAATAAGACAACAAAACAACAAGATTAGAAAACACGACAAAAACATAACAAGATAA
The DNA here is from genome assembly GCF_035046485.1 of Aedes albopictus. Classification (NCBI taxonomy): domain Eukaryota; kingdom Metazoa; phylum Arthropoda; class Insecta; order Diptera; family Culicidae; genus Aedes; species Aedes albopictus. The sequence goes on from NC_085138.1 coordinate 415,564,488, forward strand.
GAGGACAACATGACTACAGAAGACCAAAAGACCAGAAGAGCATACGATCAGAAGATCAGAAGACCAGAACACCAGAAGACCAGGACATCAAAAGACCAAAAGACCAGAAAACCAGAAGACCAGACAACCAGAAGACCAGAAGATCAGAAGACCAGAACACCAGAGACCAGAACACCAGAAAATCAATAGAACGACCAGAAGATTAAAAGACCAGAAAACCAGAAAGCCAGAAAACCAGAAGATCAGAAGATCAAAAACCAGAAGACCAGAAGGTCAGATAATAAGAAGACCAGAAGATCAGAAAACCAGAAGATCAGAAGATCAAAAAGCAAAAGGCTATAAGATCAGAAGATCAATAACCAGAAAACCAGATCACCAGAAAACCAGATGATTAGAAGACCAGAAGATCAGAAGACCAAAAGACCAGGAGACCAGAAAACCAGAAGATCAGAAGATCAAAAACCAGAAGACCAGAAGGTCAGATAATAAGAAGACCAGAAGATCAGAAAACCAGAAGATCAGAAGATCAAAAAGCAAAAGGCTATAAGATCAGAAGATCAATAACCAGAAAACCAGATCACCAGAAAACCAGATGATTAGAAGACCAGAAGATCAGAAGACCAAAAGACCAGGAGACCAGAAAACCAAAAGGTCAGAAGACCAGAAGATCAGAAAACTAGAAAACCAGAAGATCAGAAAACCAGAAGACCTTAAGACCAGAAGATCAAAAGACCACAAGACCAGAAAACCAGAAGACCAAAAGTTCAGAAGATGAGCAGATCAGAAGTCTAGAAGACCAGCAGATCTGAAGATCACAAGATCAGAAAACCAGAAGATCAGATGATCAGAACACCTGAAAACCAGAAGACCAGAAGATCAAAAGACTAGAAAGCTAGAAAGCCTCAAAACTAGAAGACCAGAAGACCAATAAGACAACAAAACAACAAGATTAGAAAACACGACGAAAAGATAACAAGATGAGAGGACAACATGACTACAGAAAACAAAAAGACCAGAAGAGCATGAGATCAGAAGATCAGAAGACCAGAACACCAGAAGACCGGGACATCAGAAGACCAAAAAACCAGAAAACTAGAAGACCATAAGATTAGAAGATCAGAAGACCAGAAAACCAAAGACCAGAACACCAGAAAATCAGTATAACAGAAAATCAGAAGATCAGAAGATTAGAACCAGATTAGGGGCCCATCCCGGGTAGAGCTTAATGGCAAAAGAATGGTAAATTTTACCATTAAAACAGAATGTTTGAATGGCAAAATGTGTTATTTGTTTGTTTGAAATAAGAGTTAAAATAACAAAAATAATATCAAAATTTTGGTAGCAGAAAAACTTAAAAATAACTTATTTTGCCATTGTAATAATAAAGTAATGGTAAAGCATGCGGATAAAATTGAAGAACAAAATATGTTATTATTGAGATATTGATAACAAAATAAGACCCAAATTAACTGTTATCGGTGAATAACAAAATATGACATTCTTGAGTTATTGATAACAGAATAAGAACAAATTTAGCTGTTTATGTGGCGATCAAAATAATGATAGGTTTAGTTGTTCATATTCAATTTTAGGAAAAATTTAGCTAGGAATGTTAATTATGTTATTGTTTTGATATTTTATATAATTCATTATAAAAGGTGCTAAACTGCAAGTTTTACCATGATAGTAATTTTTGTTATTGATGTGTTATTTAGCATTATTCATGAATAACATATCAATGACAAGATTTGCTATGGTTGTATATTTTGCTATTGATTTGCCATTTTAAGTTTTTCATAATAACAGAAGAATGGCAAAACGAGATATGATGGCAAAACCAGTTATTATTTTGTCCTTTGTTTGCCATTAGCCTCTACCCGGGATATAGCCGAGGCGGTAAACGCACGGGTATTCAGCATGACCATGCTGAGGGTGACGGGTTCGATACCGGTCGGTCCAGGATTTTTTCGTAAAGGAAATTTCCTTGACTTCCTTGGGCATAGAGTATCTTCGTGCCTGCCACACGATATACACATGCAAAATGGTCATTGGCACAGGAAGCTCTCAGTTAATAACTGAGTTAAAAGCTGAGAAGCAGGCTTTGTCCCAGTGAGGACGTTACGCCAAGAAGAAGAAGAAGAAGATTTGAACCACAAAATCAGAAAGCCAGCACACCAGAAGTCCATAAGGTCAGATGATAAGAAGACCAGAAGATCAGATAACCAGAAGATTAGACGACCAGAAGACCAGAAGATCAGAAGACCAGAAAACCAAAAGATCAGAAGATCAGAGAACCAGAAGACTAGAAGATCAGAAGATCAAATAACCAGAATACCAGAAAACGAGATGATTAGAAGACCAGAAGATCAGAAGACCAGAAGACCAGGAGACCAGAAAACCAAAATATCAGAAGAACAGAAGACCAGAAGACCAGAAAACTAGAAGACCATAAGATCAGAAATTCAGAAGGCCTTATGAGCAGAAGATCAAAAGACCACAAGACCAGAAAACCAGAAGGCAAGAAGATCAGAAGATGAACAGATCAGAAGGCTAGAAGACCAGCAGATCAGAAGATCACAAGATCAGAAAACCAGAAGATCAAATGATCAGAAGATCTAAAAACCAGAAGACCAGAAGATCAAAATACCAGAAAACCAGAAAGCCACAAAATTAGAAAACCAGAAGACCAATAAGACAACAAGACAACAAAACAGGAAGATTAGAAAACACGACAAAAAGATAACAAGATGAGAGGAACACAAGACTACAGAAGACCAACAGACCAGAAAAGCATGATACCAGAAGATCAGAAGGCCAGAACACCAGAAGACCAGATGATTAGAAGATTGGAAGATCAGTAGACCAGAAAACCAAAAGTTCAGAAGATCAAAAGAACAGGAGACCCGTCAACTAGAAGATCAGAAGACCAGAAGATCACAATATCAGAAAACCAAAAAAAACAGAAGATTTGAAGACCAGAAAACCAAAAGACCAGAAGATCAAAAGACCACAAAGCTAGGTCTTGAGGCGATTTATGGAATCTGATGATGATTAGAGATTGATTCATGGGACTTTTAGGGGTCTCAGGAGGATTCAAGGGTGTTTCTGAGGGTCTCAAATCTAGAAGTTCTTTCGCCTCTGACTAGACAATAAGATTGGTCAACAAGTGCATGCAATTTATAAAATATAAAAATGACGACATGAAGTTACTAACACTTTGTGAAATGGAGGCAAGAAAATATATAAACACGACAATTCAAGACAATATTAAATAAAAAAAATCGAGATGATTAGAAGAACTAAAAACAACGTAATATTTGGAGTCAACGCTTTCACCGATTCAGATATTGAGAGAGCAAGAACAGAAAAATGAATTTGAAAATGAATTTGAATTCAACAAGTAAGAAATAAATTTATATAAAGAATAATGAGGAGAAATAATCAAAAAGTTTTATGAAAAAAACATCTGAAAATAGAAATAAAAATAAAAATAAAACGAGAAAACAGATAAATGACATCCAAGCCAAATGAAAAAGTAGGATGAAGTGAAAAAAAATACAAACGTGTCGTAAATTCAATAAAGTGAAAAATAAGTAATCAAGCATGAGAAGAGAAAAAAAAACTGCTCATATGATAAGGTTTGTAAGAAATATAATTAGGAAATAATGATTGTAAAAAAAAGAACAAGAAACCTAAAAACTAAGAATTGACAGAATACGATTAAAAGAAGAAAATGGAAAGGCTATCAAACTAGAAGACCAGACGATGCAAAAGCAATAAGAGGAAATATGAAGCAATACGATAATTAGTGGACAAAAAGACTATCAATTTCCAAACTAAATTACTTAAGGGAAATTCTCGCAAAAACCGGACTACATAACGTCTGGGATTTCAAATTTGTCTTGCTTAATCGTTAGAATATGCTTAAAAGAACATTCAAGTGGTAGCCTGGTTTCTGCTAGAATTACCGATTTGAAAAAGTTTTAATTTTATTTCCCTTCATCCACAGGTGTCCGGCGAGTACTCGATGCTGTTGAACGCCGGCAAAATCGGTGCCTTCGATCTGCGGACCGTCCTGTGGGAGGTGCTGGTTGGGATGCGCCGTGCCGGAGCAGATTGCATCATTACGTACTTCACGCCCACACTGCTCGATTGGTTGTGATTGAAAGGTGTACCAGAGAGCGAACCACTGCATTTAATTACTGTTCGAAATTCTGTGGTGTGGTGTAACATCGTCATCACTGTCATATAGAGTTTTAGGTGGAGATTGATTCCAAGCGTAGGTGTAGGGTTTGCTACTCTAGCGATGAGTGTTTCTTAGGTGAATAAAAGTGGAAAAAAGAATCAATCATCATTAAAATCATTTAAAGATGTTCTACTACAACTTTGCAAAATTGCGTTTAACTTTTTTCCCAAGAAAAGAAATTCCCGAACTTCAACTAATTCATCTGTCACGTATACCAAACAGCTTCATTGAAACCAGAACACTGCATTCCTTTGTGTCTCGATTCAATTTCAAACTCCAAACCCACCTGCAGCTCGCGGTAACGATCAGAAGAAAGAAAAACATTCGCGAAACGACCTTCTTCTTCCTCAATACATATTGCACACCACCGCACCGTACAATAATTCTCGTTGAGAGGCGCCCACCCATCCTCGTCTAGACTCGTGCTACGATGAACCAGCATAAATAAACAAACATGAAATCGTCTCACCCACCTCCAATGCATCTAACTGCACACAAATGCATCTACCCACCGTCGCGCCGCCAGCATCGAATCAGCAAAGGTATTTGACTTCGGAAACCATCAAAACATATCAGCTTTCTCTCTTTGTTGTGCTCAACGCTCTCCTTCCTTGGGGGATGTTTGCTACATTCTACGTTGTGGGGGCGCACCCAACCCCACCCACTAGTAGCTAAATCGTTCGCGGTAACGCTTGCTCAGAGATGAGAGCATCACCGTTTGAAACTGAGATGAAGCATCATGTTTCTCTCTGTTTTCATTGTTCTTAGAATCTAGCGCCCCCCCCACTCTCCTCAGACGATTTTATCTTAATCGTACCTTTGGAATAATCATAGCTGTTAGGTCGAGAATCCATAAACAAAATTGATTGCTACAAGTAATGCAAAAGAACCTGCAATGTTCTCAATGATTCACTTGGTCATCGTTGTTGTCTGTACATTGCACTAGAAGGTAATATCATCCCGAGCAGAGGGGAATATCAATCTAATAACTATCAAATCACATAATCTGTTTTTATATCTTGTTTTGTTATTATTAACATATCAAGGCATTAGTTTTCCATAACTTGTTTTGTCTGACAATCTTATTTTGTTATGATCAAGCTATTGATATACACTCATAAAATAATATTGTAATCATATGTTTTTTTATGGAACAAATTTAGTTATTATTATACTATTGAGAATGAACAAATATTTAATAAACAATAGCACAACAACAAGTTTTGAAATTGAAACTACATCATTCGAGATTTTGTTAACAGCATACCGTGTGTATGATCTAATTGATTCCTCTAATTGGGACTGAATGAGCTTTTCAGTTTATTATTTGATGAACACTTCGATAATTATGACCTGTTTTTTTGTTCCTTTTTTAGTATTTAGTTACGTATATTCGTAGCTATTCCTTAGAAATTCAATATAGTGGAACTCAGAATGTTGTTTTACTTGATCAGTTTGTAGTTCATAACAAATACTTGGACTCATATTTATTTTTTATTTCGTCATTAGGATTAAGTGCCCCACACAATGCATACATTTGCTTGTGAGTGACTGACAGTAGTTTGACAGATTTCCCATGGGAAAACTGTAAAAAAACGCGGATCTCGACGGAACGAACGCAATGTGTTCCAGGATTAAGGTCTAGGATCGTTTTAAAAGGAAGTAAAAAAAATACAATTCCTTAAATTTTCAAACAATCGTAACTGTTTAACCACTGAACCGACTTTTATTATTTTGTTATTGTAGGGCAAATCGCCAATTTTTGTACAACTTAAAAACTTGCCAATCTTGTTCCACACTATGCTTTTGTTATGAGATGTGCAACAAATGGTAAGTTTTTAAAGTGTGCAACAATTGGCAATTTACTATATTTATAATTGTCATTTTATTACAACGGTAGCTGCTAGCACAGACAAACAGATGTACTACTAATAATTCTAATTGTACACCAATTTAACGGTCTATTTAAAAAATTGTTATTATCTACTTATTATTATTATAGATTATTATTTACTTTGTTTTTAGTTTGATATCATAACTAGTTTTGCTTTCGGATTGTTACAAATAACTTTTAAATAACAACATTTGTTATTGAAATATTTCCCATATTCATTGTTATTATGTTGTTATCGAACTAACAAAATATGATATTAAATTGGTCTTCCAGGAACATTTTTTTGTTATGATTTTTGTTATTTTGCCGCTTATGACAGTCAAGTTTGTAACATAATTTGTTATGTTAATAACATAAAAATAACTTATTTCATCACTCAGTTATTATGAATCGAAACGTGATATTCACGAATTGCGGTGAATTTGTACGTTCCGCGAATGGCTTGACGCATGAGCTTTTTCGACAAAACATTTGGAACGATGGTTTTATGGAAGCAACAAAAGTTGGTGGTAAATGTGTCTGAACCATAACATTGAAGATGCATTCTAGTAGATGCTGAACAAAAACAACCTACAACTTATACATTCCGCCGCCTCCAAGAACATGGCCATTCGTAGCACCTTCTTGCAACACAGTCACTATTATTGTTGCACCTGGAGATCCACGCTAAATGGAATAGCAAAACGACCCCCATTTTAATCGACGGAGACTGTACATAATTTCAAGACCAATCCACTCTTACCACTAACCTGGCGATGGTCAAACTGCGCCCAAAACTCCCCATCATCTACAATGTACCATCGACTTGCCTTGCCACAACTTAGAGAGACCGGAGTAAGGGAGCATTCATAACTTATGAATCATAAGTGATCAGGGTTCGTAATTTTCGTTTCAGTGATACGAAATACGCTATTCTCACGCCAGCGGGAGAGTTTATTTTCACTATTTTGCATGAGGAACACTTGTGAATAGTAGTTTACGCAACAAGGTGCAGAATGATGATTTTTACAGCACGAGTCGTACATTTATCCAACGAGGTTTGCCGAGTTGGATAATTACGACGAGTGCTGTAAAAATCGAGTTCTGCACCGAGTTTCGTACAACGTTTTTTGCAAGTTCATAAATTACCGCTTGAACAAAATTTTTCATCAAACTGCATACTGATGCTCATAACCATGTTTAAGAAAATCTGATCATAGCAGGTTATACTGAACAATTGTCACAATTTTTCAAAACTGCATTCAGAAAGCATCAAGAAATTGATCAAAACTGAAAACAGTGCTGTAATGGTTCATTACGCAACGCAAATCAGTGCTGTAATGAACCATTACAGCACTGTTAACCCGTAAACACCCGGGACGATCTACTTTTGGTAGAAATGCAATATCTTTTTTGTTTTAAAACATTTTACCCCGGAATTTTTTTTATAGTCAAGGGGAATAGTTGTGCTAAGAAATGCATGGTACCTCCCCCCTTTGCACCCTCCCCCCTTTTGCGGGGAGCCGAAAATACGTGGCTTTTTTTTGTATTTTTAATAAATTCTGCATGTTTTTGCTCAAATTTCATCGTTTTGCTAATCATCAATAGTTTTCACTGATCCTAGACATGCAATGTATTACTACCCATCATATTCTGTTGAAGTTTTGATCCCAGAGCTATTCTAAGGCCTCCAAAATACTCCGAAGTTTGTGACACAAATGTAGCATTCTCAACCAAATTTAATGCACGATGAATGATCACAGAACATAGTCTACGGTACTCAAAAAGCCTCAAAGCACCCCTAGAAAATTCACGGTACATGACTTGGGTGATCTAGGTCATCCAAACTACTCTGGAATTCATTTTCTTTAGATCTGAAACATCTACCATCGTTTGTGTTCACTCTGTTCAAGAAATTTAGTCACGTTGATGTCCATTACAGTATGCGGCAGGAAAAAATGCGAAAGTGTTTTTCAACTTCAAACCTCATTTTCGTCCATTTGACATTAACCAATCTATGTTTCAACGTTCCATGATCTATAATAGGCTATTTTTCTGAAAAGTTAATTAAAAAATTTTCCATTTTGGTCACTAACCTTTACAGGGCGGTGCCTGAAGATGAAGACAACCAGAATTTTCAAACCGCAGAAAATCGCACAGGTCGCTAAATTTCGCATCTGATAAAACAAAATTTTTGATTTTCTCTACAATATCATCAAATATATGTACTTATTTCATCTGGTATGTGAAACTACATGGCTCTGATCAGTGTGGTCTGGTTGTTCATCGAATCTGAGCTAATTTTGTTACTGTTATAGTCATTTTGTTTAATGACCATTGGGCGCGCAGTTTATTGATATCCGCTTATTAGGCCTACATTATCACATGTTAAACATCAAATATGTTCATTTTTATTTTTCATTGCTAGAATATAGACATTGACTGATACACTGTCATGAAAAAATAGGCATATATATCCCATATTCAGCGTGTAATAGTGCCTTGAACTTTTCGCATTTTTTCCTGCCGCACCCTGTAGGCCTCACTATGCTACGAGCAACTTGATATTGTGGTAGTTGGACATTCCGTGAAATACAAATGGCCTCCAATACACTTTGAAGTTTGTGTTACCATATCTACACACTGTATCATGCTTTAGTTGTGAAAAATATTCGTGGAATGTAGTCTATACTGATGATGGAACCTCAGTGCACATCTATAATGCTTTTGGTACACTTATGGGATATTCCAGGCTTTCCAAACTATTCTGGAGTTAGGAACAACAAGGCCTACAGGCTCTACTCTTGTTTTTCTTCACTCTAACGGCATAATTCTTTCACGATTGTGTCTGTTGCACCTTATTATATTACGAATATCTCTATTTGTTGTTATTTGGGTATCTGCTAGCATACAAATGGACCCAATGTATTTTGAAGTATGGTATGATCAAAATACACTGGGTCCATTTGTATGCCAGCAGACACCCAATTAACAACAAATAGAGATACTCGTAATATAATAAGGTGCAACAGACACAATCGTGACAGAATTATGCCGTTAGAGTGAATAAAAACAAGAGTAGAGCCTGTAGGCCTTGATGTTCCTAACTCCAGAATAGTTTGGAAAGCCTGGAATATCCCATGAGTGTACCAAAAGCATTATAGATGTGCACTGAGGTTCCATCATCAGTATAGACTACATTCCACGAATATTTTTCACAACTAAAGCATGATACAGTATGTAGATATCGTAACCCAAACTTCAAAGTGTATTGGAGGCCATTTGTATTTCACGGAATGTCCAACTACCACACTATCAAGTTGCTCATAGCATAGTGAGGTCTAATGGACATCAACGTGACTAAATTTCTTGAACAGAGTGAACACAAACGATGGTAGATGTTCCAGATCTTAAGAAAATGAATTCCAGAGTAGTTTGGATGACCTAGATCACCCAAGTCATGTACCGTGAATTTTCTAGGGGTGATTTGAGGCTTTTTGAGTACCGTAGACTATGTTCTGTGATCATTCATCGTGCATTAAATTTGGTTGAGAATGCTACATTTGTGTCACAAACTTCGGAGTATTTTGGAGGCCTTAGAATAGCTCTGGGATCAAAACTTCAACAGAATATGATGGGTAGTAATACATTGCATGTCTAGGATCAGTGAAAACTATTGATGATTAGCAAAACGATGAAATTTGAGCAAAAACATGCAGAATTTATTAAAAATACAAAAAAAAGCCACGTATTTTCGGCTCCCCGCAAAAGGGGGGAGGGTGCAAAGGGGGGAGGTACCATGCATTTCTTAGCACAACTATTCCCCTTGACTATAAAAAAAATTCCGGGGTAAAATGTTTTAAAACAAAGAAGATATTGCATTTCTACCAAAAGTAGATCGTCCCGGGTGTTTACGGGTTAATTTGGTGTGGGAAAGTAGGCCTTTTCCTGTCAGATTTGTGTGAGGTAAAACAGCCTATTACGATGAGGAATTGCAAAAAATGTTTTTTGCCATTCTTTATGGATTACTGCACGAATTTATTTTGGCCTGCTTACTCTCACACGAAATTTGACGTTTGAGCGGTGTCGGCACCGCTCAAATGTCAAATTTACTGTGAGAGTAAGCAGGCCAGCACAAATTCGTGCAGTGGACCATAGGACACTGCACTGTTTTGATTTTGTACATATGGGATTTTGACGTTTCTTGGCTTTGTTGTTTAAAAAATTCCTGTAGGAGTGAAAGAGAAGGAGAGAATTTCATGCAGTGCACGGTAAAAAATCTGCACTCTGATATGAACAGATTGGCACTTGAATTCGCACTACTGTCCAAACAGTTTGTTATTATCTAAATATCATTTGAAAAAGAACATCCAATGCCTCTTCAGTTTTACTGGAAGTGCACTTCAATTCATTGTTGACAATATTTTGATTTCAAAATAAAAAATAAAAAAGTGTACCCCCCGCAACACCAAGATTCGATACCAGGACCTTGAAATTCACGGTCTTCTGCTTTACCACTACACTACTTCACATCTGATGATGAGGTGCGAATCGAAGCGAAACACTTTCTACCACCTGTCATCTATATTTCCTTTCATGCCCAAAACAGTCATTACCAAATCAACAGCTTTTCCCTTTGGATTGTATTGCTTTGCACATAAGTGCAAATCGAAGTGTTTTTCAGTTTATTTCTTCGGAGGGTTTGTTTTGGTTCTCAAATCAAAACTGACAGCATTGCGATTTAAAAGGAAAAGAATTTCTAATCATGTTGATTGGGACGTTGAATAGTTAAGGGATTTTCCCTTCCATCCAGCGTGTAGAATTTTTACCGTGTGCAATATACGAATTTGTGCTGTCCTGCCTATTCTCACACGAAATTTGACGTTTCAGCGGTGTCGACACCGCTCAAACGTCAAATTTACGATGAGAGTCAAAACGACTGACAATTCTCAGGTCATTTTGACAGATGTAACATGAACATGAAAAGGATGGCAACAAGGTAGATAAAGTAGAATACATGGTCCGTCTTTTTCGTACATGTGTGTGGTGTGTCAAAGTGACCTGAGAAGTGTCAAACATTTTCATGGCTAGCTTTGTTGGTGTAATGAAGAATTACGTTGCGAAAACGTCAACTTTTCACTGAGCAGAAGTGCTTTAAAACGGCCTACTTTTTTTTCGTCAAAACAAAAGTGTCGAAAAGTAGGGTCTTGGGGGGCCTATTTTGGGCAATTGTTGCTATAACTCAGTCAATTTTTAACCAATTGAGTTGATTTTTGGAACACGATGAGATACCTACAGTATCTAGTCATGTACAAAAATTGAAGTCAATTAGTTTAAAACTGACTGAGTTATTGCAGCAAGTGTCCAAAATAGGTCCCCTGCCCTATTGGTCCAAGACCCTCCTACTTTTTGGCACTTGTGCTGAAAACTAGCACTTTTCGGCACTTTTACCAGGAGACATTTTTCATTCATTTCCGAGTGTGTAATCAAAAGTAGGATGAACTGCATGTTGAATGAGGTTGATTGACCGAGTATCATGGTCGTACCTTATTCTGAAGAAGTATGTAACCTATCTATTCAAACATTATTTTTCGTAATGAAAAAAAAAATGTGTATGTAACTCGTTGCAAAACTCGATTTTTCAGCACTCATCGTATTTATCGTTGAATACGACTCGTGCTGGAAAAATCATCCTTTTTCAACTTGTTGTATAAATAACTATTTTCGTCCACCTCTTCTTCGTAAAGGAGTTTTCGCAAACCAAATTTTCGCTGAAAACTGGCGGGAGGGAGAATTCTATTTTTGTGAGAATGAGTGAGCATTCCGAACGCTGTAAGTGACATAGTATTTTTGGAAGATAAAGGCCAACTTTTGGATCAGGAAGAGGGGGAGGGGAGGGGGTATTGCAAGCACCCTTAGAAAATTTATACCTACTAGCTTTTATAATTAAACAGAAAACGATGAAATTGAATATATAGGGTGTTCCAGAAAGTATGGGCTCAACTTTGTATAGCGAGAATACAATATTTTTTTTTTGACAAACAACTATTTGCACATTTTTTTATTTTTATTCAAAGCATTTTCTTTGATACCTGTGAAGAGTTCATACTCGAAAAATGGAGTTTTGTGTGCAGAATATTTAAAAGGTAAAAACAACTTTCTAGACTTCTGCACAAACTACTTTTTCACGTTTTTGTCACACACACAAATTCGAAACATTTTTTTCAATTTTTTTGACATGATATGCTCAAAAACATGTTTCCTCAGATACATGACTGATTTTTTTTTACAAGAATATGTTTTGCCTGTGCGTACGAGCACTTTCAAATATTGAGGAAACTGAAAAATTCACTTTTTATATTTCTGGATAAGACACGCCCACAGACATTCGAGTTTTTGGATATGTTTTAACGAGAATAAATACTATTCAATTTACACTCAATAAAGCTGGAGCATTTATTTTACTCATAGTGAAATTTTATTGCTAATTTCTGTATGCTGTGATATACAATTTGAAGCTTGTTTTCGACTATTGGAAAACCAGGGTTTCAAAAATATCGAATTTTGTTTTTGAATTGAATTTTCCGGTTCAAAAATCTATGTTTTGAGTTCAAACAAATGGTTATATAATAGATATGCGTATAGACAATTACGGATATATTTTATTGAAATTTGATGTCATTGGAAAATATAGAAATTTGTGCAGAAGTTTCAAAAGATCTTTCAGGGAATGTTCTACCACATTCAAATGAAAAGTAAAAATTGAATGATGATTGGGATTTGTTTTTAATATATTAAGGCAGGAACTGTGTGAAAATAAAGTTTGTTTCTGCAATCATTGCCAAATGGTAGCGCTGCAAAGTTGTGCCCATACTTTCTGGGACACCCTATATTAACACTATATTCTAAAAGCATTGTTTAACCCTTCAGCAATCACGCTGTTGTATTTTGTACAATACGTTAAAAAATCTCGCCTGTTCTACATAAATCAACATGATACTGATAGCGGTGGACAAGTTCTGGAAGATTTGGGATTTTTATTAACTTGTGCATTATTTCATCTCTGATTTTTTTTATTATTATCTAGAAAACATTCGTAAGAAATAATAGCTGAACTCTAGGAAATTACGAACTCTAACCAAAAGTTTTTATTATGACTTCCTTCAACATTTTTTTCACACAAAATGAAAACCTGTCCGAAGATATTTTGAAAATGTCTACCTAATGTCTTGCATGATTGACTGTAGGTCTTTCAGAAATTAATCATCCAATGTGTCTATGCTTAATAGCAATCTTGGAATGTTCTGGATCTCTATTCCTCTGAAAATACATCCTCAATTGTATTGTTCCGAGAACATCCTTGCTGGAATCTCCCTGAAGATTGTTTTATACAAGATGCATATACTCATCGTAGAGCATAATCCTATAGAAATGTCAATTGACGTATTTCAGGAAGGATCCTCGGAAGAATTTTTGAAGGTATTCTCGTAAAATCTCTGAAACTTTCACTGGAGGAAAACTTTGAGATACCCTGAGAGAATTTTAGAAAGGAATGCCTGGAGAAACTTGACGAGTTTCCTGCAGGTATTTTCGAAAAGCTCTCAAATAATGTATTTTTTGGAAAAATCCTGGAAATATCTGGAGGAATTTAAGAAGGAGTCTTCCCCGGGTGAATTCCTAAAGTATTCCCTGGAGAAATGTCTGAAAGCACTTTTAGCATGTATGTTCTTATATGTTTAACCCTAGTAGGATGTTGGGGCCAATATGACCCAGACAGGCTCGCTGAGCGTGCACTACGCTATCGTGGTGCGCTTAGTTTAACATCATATGAGGGTTAAAGCAAGCCACAGTGACTCCTGCGCAACTAAAACCTGGGCTGCCGTGACTCTTTTGTGACATGCGTGTTGTTTGGAAGAATCCGTGGAGGACTTATTTTCTCGCTTATTGGGAGAATTCCTGATGAAATGGAGTTAACTTGTGAACAAACTGCTGGAGGGATTTCTAAAAGAATCCCTGGATAATTTGATGGTTCCTGTATGCATACTTTTGAAATATCTTCCAATACTATTCGCTGGAGGAATTACTCTAAAAATCCATGAAGTAATTAAAAAAAACTTCAGGTAATCCTGGAGAAATTCTTGGGGAGATCCTTGGAAAAGATGATCGAAGGATTTCACCATTTTCCTGAAGGAACTCCTAAATGAATTTTTGTTGAAAACCTGAGAGGAATTTCTGAAGAAATCACTAGAAGAATTCCTGAAGCAATCGCTAGAAAAATTCCAAGGAGCAACCCCTGGAATAATTCCTACAGGAATGCCTAGCGGAAATTCTATAGAATCCTCGGAGGAAATCCCGTAGAAATCCCTGGAGAAATTTCTGGAAGTATACCTGGAGGAACTCCTGGATCAATTCTGGGAGGAATCCCGAGAGAAATTTTTGAAGAAAACTCTTGAGGAATTCCCAGAGAAAATCCAACAGAAATGTCAGGAATCCTTGGAGGAATTTCTGGATGAATTCATGGAGGAATTCCATGAAAAATCTCTAAAGAGAATCCTGGAGCAATTTCTAGAAGAATTGATGCAGAAATTCCTGGACGAATTCTTGGAGCAATCCCTGAAGGAATTCCTGGAGAAAATTCTGAAAAAAAATCCCACGATAAATTCCAGCTGGATTTCCTGGTAGAATCCTTGGAGGAATTCCTGGAGGATTTCCTGGAGGAATCTTCGAATGGTTTACTGGATGTATTCCTGAGGAAATCCCTGGTGAAATTTAAGGAGAAATCCCTGGAGGAATTAATGAAGTTATTCCTGGAGGAAATCCCATAGAAATCTCTGGAAAAAACCTGGAGGAACACCTGGATGAATTCTGGGAGGAATCCCTAGAGAAATTTCTGAAGAAAACTCATGAGGAATTCCTGGAGGGAATCCTACATAAATTTCAGGAATCCTTGGAGGAATTTCTGGAGAAATCTCTGGAGGAATTCCTGGCTGAATCTCTAGAGAGAATCCTGGAGGCACTTCTGGACGAATTCCTGGAGAAATTCACGGATGAGTTATTGGAAAGAATTCCTGGAGAAATTCCTGGAGAAATCTCCATAAGAATTCTGGGAAGTATCCCTAGAAAAAATTCTGAAAAAAAATCCCTCGATAAATTCCAGCTGGATTTCCTGGTAGAATCCTTGGAGGAATCTCTGGAGGAATCTTCAAAGGATTTCCTGGATTAATCCCTGGGGAAATCCCTGTAGAAATTTATGGAGAAATCCCTGGAGGAATTCCTGAAGTTATTCCTGGAGGAATCTCTGAAAATATCCTGAGAGTATTGCTGAGGAAATCCCTGGGGGAATTTTTTAAGGAATCTCTTGAGGATTTCGCGGAGAAATTCCTAGAGGAATTGCTGACATAGTTTCTGAAAGATATCCTGAATCAATTCCTAGAAAAAATTCTTGAAAGAGTTCTTAAAAAAATCCTAGGGAAATTCCTGGACGAGTTTCTGGAAAAATCTCAAGAGGAGTTCTTTGAGGAATCCTTGGAAAAAATTCTGAAAAAAATCCCTGGGCAAATTCCAGGAGAACTTCCTGGAAGAACCCTTAGAGAAATTCCTGGAGGAATCTTCGAATGATTTCCTGGAGGAATTTCTGGGTAAATCCCAGGGGGACAAACCCAGAGGAATTCCTGAATAATTCCTAAGCTAAAGGTATTCCTGAAGAAATTCCAGGAAGAACTTTTGAAGGATTCCCTAGAGGATTCCCTGGAAAAAATCTAGAAGAATTGCTTACATAATTTCTGAAGGATTCCCAGATCAATTCCTGGAAGAATTCCTAAAGGGGTCTCCAGTTAGCCTAGTGGTTAAGGCTATGGATCGCCAATCCGGAGACGACGGGTTCGATTCCCGTTCTGGTCGGGAAAATTTTCTCGACTCCCTGGGCATAATGTATCATTTTACTTGCCTCACAATACACAAATTCATGCAATGGCAGGCAAAGAAAATCCTTCAATTAATAACTGTGGAAGTGCTCAAAGAATACTAAGTTGAAGCGAGGCAGGCCAAGTCCCATTGGGGACGTCGAACCATAAAGAAGAAGAATTCCTAAAGCAATCCTAGGGCAATTTCTAGGGGAATTTCTGGAGAAGTTTCTGAAAAATTTTGATTCCATCGCGTTTATCAGACATATTCCAATCGAAAAAGCTTAACTCCCTGAGGTCTTCTGGGCCGTTCCAGAGATACAGCGTTTGTAAGCTTGGAAGTCGTTTTTCTTTAAATAGTAAATTTGCTAAACTTTCGCTAAGTTTCGCTAAGAAAACATTATTCGATGCAATTTAAACTGCCCATATTCGCATAGTTGATGTAAGCGCCACTGTACATTACACCATACTTTTGGATTTTTAACAATGAATAAATAGAAAATTCAATATTTTTTCCGCATTGACATCTAACTAAGGGTTAGATCTTGTGATCTTTTGAATAAAACTGGTCACAAATATGCACACACGTTAGATATTAGCTTTTGTATGGTGGCATTGTCAATGGTGGCTACATCGACTATGCGAATATGGGCAGTAAAGGTAACTAGCTGTCCCCGGCCAACTTTGTCTTGCCTTCTGCGTTTTTTGACGTCCAAGTCCCCGTTCAAAACTCATTAGGCATCGCACAACAGTTTCGTCCACTGTTTTAGTGGTTACATCCCACTAATGTTTCATCTCCGCAATTGTTCTGATGATTGTATCCTTAGCCTTCGGTGTCCTCTTCATAATTGCTCAATAGTGTTTAATAGGCCTGAACTGAGGACAATTGGGTGGATTACGAGTTTTCGGTACAAACTGGGCATTACTGTCGTAATACCACTTTTTGCTTCCTGGCTGTTGTGGCAATCCTCAAGATCCGGGCATAATGTCACTATGCCATCATGAGACTGGAATGACGGCAGAATTCGATTCTTCAGACATTCCGTTTTATAAACCTCCGAGTTCATCGTTGTTACGTTGTTTTGGTGTTGACAATTTTGCCTTTTGACCACAACTGCTAATTCCTTGCCAGATCATATATTTGCGAGCGAACCTTTCCACAACATCGAATTTATATCTTCCAGGGACACCTTCTCAAGTCTTCGTCATGTAAAAATTTGGTCCCGGAAGCTGTTGGAAATCGACCTTTACATAGCTTTCATCATACATCAGTATGCATATGCACCCAACAGGGTTCGTCAGTAGGTTGTCATAAAGCTTCCGAGTACGGTTTTCAACCACGAAATTTTGATTGAAAGATCTGTTTGGTTGCTTGCTAGCTCGGTGTGCATGTAATTTCGCTCATGGCCTACACGGTAGCAAATTTTCTTCATTGTACGTTGCTCAACGTTGCTATCATGCTTTTAGCTAACATCGTGATCAGACATACCCTAGATTTCTTCTTATGGACATCAAGACCTATTAATGAAGCTGTCGATTGGTAGTCCCAGCTCGGCGTTTATTTTCGGCTTCTGAGTAGTCGTCAAGGTGCCTTGTGTACCTTTTAAGCACGCGAAACTCGGTGTTTTTAGAAAAACTCAATTCTTTTGCCAGCTTGGAAGCGGACCACGTTAAATTTCCAGAGGACTGTGCACGATGTTGCGTCTAAGCTCCTATTGCATGGTACCTATCTCAAAAATAACAAAGTTTTAAAACAAAACCAAAAATCTCTATAATTGTTATTGGTATTGTCAACAAATAGACGTTAAAAGTTTTTGAAAACGTCTACCAGGAGCGTTTTAATGAGCAAAAGGGTACGTTCCATTACTAAGTGGGCCATACTTTAGCAATGGTTGCCAAACTAGCATTCCTTCTCTTCTCCGGTTTACCGCAAGGACGTGGCCGACACCGTTATTGACCCAATAAAGTTAGAGCTCTCGGAACGTGTTCATTGAGGTTGTTGTGCGTATCCCAAGCCTCATCTGTTAGTTCTCTGTGCAATTCAGCTAGCTATGGCCAAACAAGAAGTAGCAACTACAAATTGCGTGGTCATGTATGCTCAATACTTATAAGGACTGTATCGGAAATTAACTATAAACATTCAAAGTGCTCTATCTCAAAGCACGGTTGGTCTTTTTATTCCGGTTCTTCTAAGAAATCTTCACAATAAAGTTAAGTTTAGAACAGCTTGAAGAAATATGAAAAATGTTTAGTATTATTGAAAACATGGTTCTATGAGTATACCACACAAAATAACTACTTTTTTTTTATTTTTTTTTAACGTTTCAATAGTCTTTAGCGAAAAAAATTTGTACAGCGAAAAATCTGGAAAATAATGATTAATACTACCAGTTATGTACACATAACATATCACTCAATACCGATTTTAAAAATTCTTATTCTGAATAGAAAAACCTCCAACATTAAGAATATGGTCTATCCCAAAAAAATACCTTCTTTTTGGTCGAACTTTGACGCTTTGTTTTGAATATCTTCAGATGTTATAAAATTCCGTTCTCTGGTAAAACTACCTCTTCAAAAGATTTAAATACATACCCAATTAAAAAAAATGCAAATTTACAAGTCTATGTATTTTTTATATGCGTAATCGTTCTTTGAAGACGCATAAAAAAGAGTTCCTCGACAAATGGCCTATTTTTCATTTTTAAGAATTGCCCTAAACTGCGGAGGGATTTTTTCTGGAGCATTCTGAAATGAATATTTTTGCGCTAAAATAAGAAAAAAAATTGAATATTTTCCCACCGTTTTCGCAATTTTAAATTTTTAGGAGGTGTCCAAAATTTTAAAAACATATGTGCAATCTTTGAGATAAAAGTCCAAGTTAAATGATTATTTTTTGCAAATCAGAACTGCCATTCTTTATTTAAGAGATTTATATAGTATCTCCAAAAATAAAGTTATGTTTATTTTGAACAGATTATTTTTCAGGCAATTTTGAACGTTTATAGTTAATTTCCGATACAGTCCTTACTCATGGTCAATATGTATTAAAGTTTCAACGAAATTTGACCAGAATGATCCATGAAAAAACTCAATTTGATCTCAATTTTCAAAGGCGCTCATTGTACATATTTCTATAGTTTGGATAGTTTATAATTTTGCCATTATTTAATTGTCTTTAAATGTTTCCAACATCTATATATGTAGTTCCATAACCATTTAAATAACGATAAAATCTAACAATTACACTCAATTGACCAGAAAAAAAAAAATAACAACACAATTTCTTCGAAAACAACAACGTCTTCGCGCTTCCGAAAGTGAAAGGTGTGGGGAGCCAAGAGCAATTTGGGGACCACAATAACGTAGAGATCAGAGCAGAGAGCAAACCTGTCTCGCGCTCACTACGTACACGTAGATACGAGTCAAGCGTGCTCTGCTCACCCGATGGCCCATCTAGCAAAGCCGCGCCGTGCAACTTTCCATTGCTCCATTCGTTTGCATCCACTCGGGTCGCGTGGTCATACTTGCCCAATACAGCTAGTGGTTCGACCGTCGAAGACGGTGGCGCTAGTTAGGTACCCAGCAATCAGCATCCCACATAGTGCTGGGTGTCGTGTGGTTTACGGTCGGTGTTCCGGATCTTCGGGTTTGCGGGCGGCGGCGACGCGCAACGAGTTCCGATTTTGCATACCGCACGAGCGTGTAGCATTAGCGTACGAATTGGTGAATTGTGTTTTTCGGTAGGCAAATCAAATCAGCTAGCATTTGCTCGAGTTACGACGGCTCTGCCGAAATTAAGTGGCTGAAATTGACGGTGAAGTCGTCGCTCTGAGTGTGACGTGCGGTGGATAGTGAATTTGTGACGGAAGTCGTAAAAGTGAAGTTATTTCGGGCAAAGTGTCATTCTTGGAAGCTGCTGTTCAAGTGCGTCCACGAGCAAAGATCATCGTCATCTTAATCCAAGTGCCAGTGAAGAATCACTTTGTCTGTTATCCAGAAACCGCCAGTAAACCACATCCAAGTCTGGCGAAACGAGACACAGCGTGGTGCATTGTATTGACCAGCAGCAGCAGCAGCAGCCCCGAATCGGGAACACAAAGAGAGGTCGGGGAACTGGAGTATCCGTTATTGCGGAACGGGAACTGACTGACGCTTTCATCTTCGGCCTTGTCTACCGACCGTCGAGAAAGAGCACACCTTCCTTCCAATTGGGTGGGTGGGGGAGTCGAGAGAAAGACAGTCAGCCTCTCCGGACAAAGTGCGCGCGCGAAGGCGAAGGTGGTTGTCCTATCCAGCATCCGACAACCGAAGTCAGCTGTGTTTACGCGCGTCTGAGAAGAAGGCAAACAAATCGTAGTAAGCGGGAAACACCGATACACGAGACGGGTAAGTTTTCAGACATGCAGTGGGAACTTTTACTATGCAATAGGGCACTGCATGAAATTCTCCCCTTCTCTTTCACTCTTACAGAAATTTTGTAAACAACAAGGCCAAGAAACGTCAAAACCCCATACAAAATCAAAACAGTGCAGTGCCCTATACGATGCACACTATTTACTATATTCCAAAAACTAAAATTTTGCGACAAAAATCGAGCTACATTTAGAAAAAGAAAAAAAAAACAATTATATGAATCTTATTTGTCACTCCATTCAGTCACGCTCCCCAGTTAAACTGATGGATAGATGGATAGTACGGAGACGGCGAGTTCGATACCCGTTCTGGTCGGGAACATTTAATTTCCTGGGCCTTAGTATACTATTGTGCTTGTCGCACTATACATATACAAATATAGACACGATAACAGGCAAAAAAATCCTTTCAATCAATTGGAAATGCTCAAAGAGCACCTACAGTTGAAGAGAAGTATCCTTCGGCATTTTTTTAGCCCTATTTTTGGGCCTTTTTCGACCTTCTCATGTTTAAATTTCCTGTAGTGCTTGTTTGGAAAGCCATAAAGATACAAGGGATGGCCAAAATGTTTGGGATAGGTAATTTTTTTTGTCTCACAAAAAAATTCAACATGCTGTATCTTTTCATAGAGTGCATCAAAAATTCTCAAATTTTGATTGTTTGTTAACATATTATATGTGCATCATTGGTACAAATTTGAGCTTGATTGGATAATCTTTCACGAAGTTAGAACCCTTCTCGTATAAGGCAATTTTTCAGACAACTAATTTTTGAGCAGTCTTATCTCGGAAACCAGTAAACGGAATTTAATGAAATTTTGAATGTTTCTTAACAATATATTCATGCTTCACAATTAATTAAAACATAGGTATTTCCTGAACGACGACAAAAGTTATCATGAGTTAACACTTTTTGGATATTTCTCGAAAACATGTAATTTTTAATTTTTGTACATCAATTTCATTAAATTTAAGTTTTGATATCCAAATATTTTCTATCTCTGTTCTCGAAATATTTCTGAAATGATGTATTAGAGCCTATTTGGATTAAAGGAAAAACACATTTAGTAATTTTTGTGTGGTATTGTTAATTTCACTTATTTTCCTCCATATAGGTAAAAATGTCAAACCGGTATAACTTTATTCGTCGTGAGAAAATATTACATTTCATAACGTCGTATCAAGTATTCAATATATTGTTGATAAACGATAAAAATTTCATTCAATTCATATGACTGGTTTTCGAGACATGACAGTTCAAACATTTGTTGTTTAACAAATTTAATTTTATTAGAATGGTTCTAACTTCGTGAAAGATTATCCAATCGAACTCAAATTTGTACCAATGATGCACATATGATAGGTTGACAAACAGTCAAAATTTGAGAATTTTTGATGCACTCTCAGTTATAGCATGTTAAATTTTTTAAGAGAGAAAAAAAGTTGCCTATCCCATACATTTTGGTCACCTCCTGTATGAAATTTTCGGGTCTGTGTCATTTGGCATAAAGTCATTCGGCATAAGGCCGTTTGGCATAAGGTCACTTGGCATAAAGACATTTGGCATAACGGTCATTTGGCATAATGGACACTTGGCATAATAAAGTAGGGTGCATTTCGATTATGCCAAATGTCCAATATGCCAAATGACCGTTATGCCAAACGTCTTTATGCCAAGTGACCTTATGCCAAACGACCTTATGCCAAATGACTTTATGCCAAATTTCCCGCTCCTGAAATTTTCTTATAATTATTCTTTAGCTGAAGTGAAGATTTTTTTTAAATCAAAAGCATTGGATGACTCCTAGGAGTGTTCCTATAAAAAAGCAACAATTTAGTATGATGAATCACTACAGATGCATATTTGAATTATCCCAGTCAACCAGTGATCGCATAACATGTTGCATAAGATGATAAAGTGGAGGCGATATGCGTACATTTTACATGCGCCTAAATGGAGGCATGTACGCATATGGCCTCCACTTTATCATCTTATGCAACATCTTATAGGATTTCTGGTTATCTGGGATGACATCTAACACTTAAAATTTAGTGGAACACTACAAATGCGTAGTAAAAAAGGACATCACATGTGAACATACACAACACAGAACATATAGTTTGCCCTGTTACCCTAGAGGATAACAATTCCAATGACAGGATGACGAGGTTTCATATTTGTTGTTGGTCCATCATTCAATCCGGTAATTGTATTTTGTCTGGCTGGTTGCCTTTTTGTTCACTGCATTTATTGCTTACTTAGCTCGAGTTTTGTCTAGGGATTTGTAATCCTAAGGCATACGAGACGTTTACATTTTGATATCCCTGTTAGGGAACGATTCCCATAATTGGTAGTTCTTTTTTGCCCGAAATAACCTGAAAGTAGTTCAAAATAGTGAGACTACTGGGATCTCATAATGTCTTGCATAAGGTACACCGGGGCAAGTTAAAACGGTTGGGGCAAGATGAAACACGAAATTTTGAAATAGATTTTAATAAAATTTGAAAATTTATTCTTCACTAAAAGATTGTTTGAATCAAAAACTATGTGTTATGGCAATCAAATTGTTTATCATCAATAGAAAACATCATGATAACCCGCTGTTTCATCTTGCCCCACCCTTTTCAACTTGCCCCGGTGTACCTTATGCTCTAAGACGTCAAACCACTATAAATGTGGATTTAACTTGCGAAGCTGCTTACAGGTTAAAATGGGTCATGAGACACAAAAATAAAACTTGTAATAACATGACACATGTTTAGTTTTTAAAACCACCGGATTAAACCGAATGTAGCAAATGTGACTATCTGGAGCCTGCTTCAACTAAAAAAGTCCCTTTAGAGACCCCAAGTTTTTAGACAAGATAGAAATTTGAAGAGCAACATAGACATGTGTATAACTTTGCAATCAAACACGTAATCGGGACCGCTCAAGTTTCGTTTGGAAAATATTCACGTAAACTTTGATTATAGAATTAATACTCATAAACTATTCAGCACGGGCTCTGGAAATCCGAAACATCTGAAAAGTTAGCTTTCATCGTAGCTACTGCTTCAAAATGTACTAACTTTATTAATTCGTCGGATTATTTTGTAAAACTTCTCTGCACACGTCTCTGAAATGGAAAGTTAGTTGTCTAAAGCGTTCTGATCAAGTTTGGTATATGCGGAACCAGTTCCACGAATTACGGAAGGTGGTCAAATATATACCACAAAAAACCTCTAGGACTTCCAACAGGAACGCCCAAGAATGTTTTCGATCACCTGGCAATCATTTGACTCATTTGTCTTATAACTCGGTTCAGAAGCATAATACTAAAATGTAGTGTTTGACAAACTTGTAGATTAGTGTTTTACTACAATGATCACCAAGGACGCCATACTCTAACTCACATATACACGGCGCAAAAGCGCTAGTATCACCTACTCATATTAAAAAATCGAAAAATCCGATCGTTTAGTAACAGTAGGTGGTACTAACACTTTCACGCCGTAAATATTAGAGTTAGAATATAGCGTCCTTGGGGATAATTATAGGAAAAACACTAATCTACAAGTTTGTCAAACACCACATTTTAATAATATGTTTCTGAACTGAGTTATAAACAAATGAGTCAAATGATTGCCAGGTGATCGAAAACATCCTTGGGAACACCCACAGGAGTATCACCGGGAATGCCTTCTGAAGTTGATTCACTGGAAATTCTTACAGAAGTTTCGCCGGAAACTTCTATGTGAGCGCCCTTATATGTTTTCTAAAAGTTTCACCAGAAATTTCCCTAGGAGTCCCTCCTGTTATTTTTTTGAAAACTACACTAAGAACTTCTCTAGCAGCTCCACCGGAAATTCTCCTTGAAGTTTCCACACGAATACCCGCAGGAGTTCCGCAAACACTAGTTTACAGCATTTTTGAACTCGTTAAGCTGATGATCATTTTTGGTGTAGAATCATGCCCTGAGTTCGAAAACGCGAAGGAAAAAAATTACAGTAGAGCGGAAATTTTTTCGACTTTCCATACAAGGTTGATGATTTGAAATCGATTTTTGTTCTATTTTTAAGCAACGTCGCTCACTTCACACATCTCATTCTTCGTAATCAATGCTCCGATTGAGCTGAATTTTTTACTGTAACTCGCCCACATATGATATGTCAAATGAACGTCGAGAAAGAATTTTTAAATTGTTTTTTTCTTATTGAAAAAAATACATTTCTTCATATATTTTTGGAAATTTGGCTAAAATTTAAGGAGATCGTCCCTAAAACTCGCCAATATCTTGAATTTCATTAATCTGACGCAAAACCTGCGTTCAGATGATCGAATGCTATTGTATTCAGCTTTTGATTTATGGAAAAAGATTTGACATTTGTTGAACAAAACGCAAGATATTTGAATTTTAGTAAATCCCATATTTGTAAAAATTGTAAAACTCGATATTGAGCTAAAACTGAAAAACTGCTCTACTTTAAATTTTTTGAAGCACGGTTTCGAAATCAGTACTAAATTGTGCTTCAAAAATTTTGATCGTTGACAGAAGTTCACGACTTTTGTTTTATTTTGTAAACTAGTGAAATCATTCAAGTATTTAAGTATTCAAGTGTTTATGTTCAAGATTCAATACAAATTGTATTTGTTTGATTTTTTTTATATTAAACAATCGTGGAAAATGAACAAATGTTTAGTATAAATTGTAATCTATCTCTATATATAAAAATAAGTTTGAAATCCCTTTGAGGCAACAAAACTCACGAACGGATGAATCGATCAGGATGACTCTTGCATTGTTAGATTCGTATTCATGGTGGCTGTGTTTATAAGTAGTAAAAGTTACGAAAATCAACCAGAAAAGTAAGAAAATTGATAAAATACTGATTTTTCATGAGCTGAGAAGGAAATCATCACGATCGAAATAAAATCAATCTACAGTGCGGTGCTATTTTGAGCTAACAGTTCTCAAACCACCACAAGACGGCAAGTTTGCCGGGACAGCTAGTAAATCCTTTTACAGTTTTTTTGCTACTCCGTCCTATAATATCTATTTTTGTACTTGCTTTTTGATATCGTAACGGCCTACTTTTCTTCACTAAATCAAGGAGTTGCATTATGATTCATAATGCAACTCATTTGGGTTGCATTATGAATCATAATGCGATTGTTTGATTGGAAACCAGAGTTTCCAAGGTAAGAGCTTGAAATATTGTGACGATTGGGACGGTTATTAGCACGGCTTGCTTGATTCAAATTTCGTAGGATGGAAAACGTGGGCGCTCTCATTCAGCCATGGGGAAGCACGATGGAACTGTTTGAATAAATTAGATTCTACCGTTATTTTTTTGTCATTGCAAAAAAATATGTATGCAACTCGTTGCAAAACTCGTTTTTTACGACTCGTGCTGTAAAAATCATCATTTTGCAACTCGTTACATAAATAACTATTATAACTTTATAATGGTTATTCGCGTGTGAAAAAACTCTCCATGATATTGGCCAAATTCAAATAATTCACATTCATTCTCATAAAAGTACTAAAATATGGTGGAATTTCTGATTGTCATTATGGAATCTCTAAGTGAACCACTTTCTAATGTATTTGAAATTCAGCACAAAATCTGGTTGAGGGCCGCATGCAGCCCACGCGTCGCAGGTTGGTGATCATTGCTCTAAGAGTTCCACCTCAAATTCCTCCACCACCGCAGGAATTCCAATACGAGTTTCATCATGAATCCGGACAGGGGTTCCACCGGGTTCTCCTGTAATTGTTCTACTGAGCATTCCCGAAATAGTTACACGGGGAATATCTGTTTGAGCTCCACAAAGCATTTCACTAGGCGTTTCATCGATTATTCCTAGAATTCCAGGAATTTTGTGGGAGTTCCAACGCGATGTTTTAAGAGGTTAACCAGTAACTCAGTAATTAACCTCTCAGTAATGCACAGTTATTAACCACAAGAAAATCTTGAAAATGTTCTAGAAGTTTCGCCAGGGAAACCTATAATAGTTTCAACGAAAATTCTTGCGTAAATTACTCTAGAAGTTGCACCGGAAATTCCCCTCAAATTACCATCGAAATTTTTACAGGAATTCTATCGAAACTGTCACTGATGTTCCACCGGAACTGGAGCTGTACGATGGAAAATTCTTTTAAGAGTTTCAGTCGGAATCCCCACAGGAGTTTTACCAAGAATTCCTCAAATTCCACCGCGAAATTCTACAGCTTGGGATTTTCTCTAAGTGTTCATTTGGAAAATAGGAGACGTAGGATATCTACTAAGAGTTTCATCGTGAATTTCCACTGCAGTTCTTTTAAGAATTCCATAGGGAACACCTTGAAGAGGTCCATCGATGGAGTTCAACCGGAACTTTCTCCCGAAGTTCCGGCGGGAATCTCTGTAGAAGTTCCACCACGAATTAATTTTTCTTAGATCTTTTACCAGGTGATCCGCAGAAAAATCCTCTGTAAGAGTTTTCCCAGAAATTACTCTAGAAGTTATACCGGGAAAATCTGAAAATTAAAAGTCAATTCTCTGTTATTTACTAGTAACATTTCTAGCGACTTTTGGCTTTCAAAAAATGATTAATTTCAGCTAATTTTACAAAGTGTATTTTGTCATTATAATATAGTTTAAAAATAATGCACATTGAAAATTTGAAAATATATTAAACAATGATAATTTTTTCCATTTTTTATTTTGGGATGTTTTAGAAACGTTTCTGAGTGTTTCGGGGTAGTAATGGGGCTTCAAAAATCGGGGTAGTAATGGGGAAAAATACTCCACTTCTGGGCCACTGACTGGATGTAATATGTGTGTTTTCCGTTGTCTAATGTTAGTAATGTTCAGTCTGTGCGTCCTCTGGCTGAAGACGGTTTCAAGCATGTGAATAGTATTTTTCAAGAGTGCGGCGGCTGTATATGACGTCATGCGTTCCATCTGTGTTGTTGGCATCATGACGTCATGCTCGTTTAGATACATATTTGGACAGTTCGTTTGGATACAACGGATTCATCACGGATCTATGTTTACTCTACTATCTATAGTTTTTCTCCTTTACGGATTCACTCTCAGTCCATGGATTCCGTGAGAGATTCCTGCTTGGAATTCTTCTCTAATTCCTCCACTGATTGCTCTATGGATTCCCCCAAGAAATCTCTAGGGGAGCATCCATTAAGTACGTCACGCTAAAATCGGGAATTTTCGACCCCCCTTCCCCCCTTCGTACGGGTTTTTCATATACTTAATACATTGCTTGTCACATTTTCACAAACCCCCCCCCCCCCCCTCCACGGACCGTGACGTACTTAATGGATGGCCCCTAGGTAATTCTCCAGGTGGTTCATATAGAAATTTCTCCAGGCAATATCTACGGATTCTTCAAAATGTTCTTCCTCGAATACTCTGAGGGATTCTGTCAAAGAATTTTCCAATATTTCTCCACAGAGTCAACCAACAATTCCTCACCGGATCCCTTCGAGAATTCCATCAAGGATTCCTTCATGGATTCCACCTGTGATTCATTGTGGGATTCTTCTGGAGATTTTATAATATTTATATGAGAACCCTTAAGGAAAATTTTGAATAAAATTGAGGTCTATTTAAAAGACACGGACACGTTCAATGCTTCCAGTGAGCTTTTCGCTCTTTGAAGAAAGCACGACACTAGACAACGGACTAGCATGCAACGCCCAGTGGCAAAGCCGAAAACTTTTCCTGACAGCTGCGGCGGGAATCGAACCCGCGCTCCTCAGCACGATGCGATTAAGAGCTTGGTGACCCTAGCCGCACGACCACGGAGCCGCACAAACTGTAATTATTGGTTAACTGCTGCGTAAATCCAAACTGTAATTTGTAGCTTTTATCTTCTCGCTATGTTTATGGTTTGGATGAATTCAAATGAGCCAAATTGTTTTTCTATCGTTGTTTTTAGGAAACTTTTGGTGAAAACACTAAATAAAATCGAACTAGTTTTGTTTTGTTGATTAAAAAAATCTTCAAATAATTCCATTATCAAAATCTGATGATTTTTTATTAGATCTGAATGTCTGAATGGTCTGAATGAAAAATTCCTCCTCTCCCAAAGGAACCTGTGCAAGTATCCTCATTCCTTTTTGGTTTTGTGATTCCATTGTTTTGAAATAAGGTTCATCGAGCATATGTAGGATCTCTTATATTTATTGTTGTAACTAGATCAGTATGCAAGTTTCTGGCCTAAGACAGAGTCTATATAGCTACGCATCATCAATAATGTTCTGAAATGGACTTATTTTATGTATCTGTGAAACCCATCGAAAGTTTCTCCAGTCTTAATGTAGAAACTTCCTGTAAGAATTACATCACAATTTTCTCCAAATACTTCTTGGCTTTAATTTTCAAAATTATGTTTTTTATGTTTTCTTTTTTAAGAGGTACGACTGTGATATGTTGATTCGGAGCTTCCAGTCTGTTGTACTTGAAAACGGATTCTTATCATTTCATCCGACGTTTCGGACACATTTATTGTGCCTTTTCAGGAATTAACAATGTCCCGTTTTATCTTTAAGGTGGAACGTCAAGAAATCCCTTTGCAATTTTGCATACAAACTTTAGAGGCACAAATCTGACGAACGAAGCATCGAACCAAGCCGAACTTGTTTATCCTGGCTTTGCTCACTTGCAAATAGAGGCAGCTTTTCCAAATATAGAGCATTTGTTTACGAATTTTCAAGATTGATGCTATTGAAAACGTAAGTAGGGGACTACACACTAAGTTTTTTTTTGCCGAATCTCGGCAAACCGTTTGCTGAGATCGGCACCGCCGAGTGCTCGGTAACCATCTCGGCAAAAAATAGATTTGCCGAGATCTCAGCAATCACAAAACTGACAGCTAACGATATTTTTGCCGAAATCTCAGCAATAATATTTGCTGAATCTCGGCAGTTGTGTTTTGTTTTTGTTTTGGAATCAAAAAGAAAAAAAAAACTCAAAATAAAATTAAAAAATCCTCATTGCACCCGCTTGGAAAAACGATGATACAATCTTGGCTACGCAAATTTATTCAGGTTCACTTTTACAATAAAAATAACGATTTTGCGGCACACGGTTATTCTTCATAAATATACTCCATAAGCAACACCATGCGGGGAAACACCGAGCGGCTCCTCGAACGCGACTGTGAATTTCAGTATCCAAATGATGATGCCGCCAACCTGTAATAAAATGAAAATGAACATAAGCTACAAATAGTTACAATATTTACAGAATAATTGCATTCTTGAATACTCACTTACACTTTTTGCGCTCAGCGTTCTTTCCATTTTTTCGGATATCTTCATGCAGCACTAATCAGGTTTGTTTGTCTTTTTTCCACTGAGGTGGCAACGACAAAAGTGACAGTTGTGTTACTGAAATTCTGCAATGGATGATAAAATTGCTGAATTCTCAGTAATCTCGTTTGCTGATCTCAGTAAAATCTATGTTTGCCGATAAACTCAGCAAAAAATGCTGTCATTTTTCCGAATTTTCAAACTAGTTGCTGATATTTCAGCAAAACATTTTAGACAATCTCGGCAAACATGTTCTGTTTGCTGAAATATCAGCAAAATGATGGTTTGCCGATTGAAGTCAGCATATTTTTCTGCCGAGCTCGAGAATTGATTTTAAGTGTGTAAGTCGGCCATTGTGGCAGCCTTATTTGTATTCTCTGATGTTTCTCCTGCAGCATAGACACCTTCCCAACAAACACTTTAGCTGTATGAGAGGTGAACAAACTTATCTTAAGCAAACTTCAGCTTAAGAAACTGTTGTTCAGCTACTCCTGTTTCTTGGGTTGTCAACTTATGCTCCGACTATTCGCCTTCTTTGTTCAAGCCGTGGGCTGGATGGGCTGGAAGCAAAAGAATCCGTTTTCAAGTACAACAGACAGGAAGCCATTACACCGAATCATATGTTTTTTTTTAATTCACAAGTTTTATGTTTGAATTTCGTCGCCAAATATTCATGTTTGGTCCATGGCGCCCACCAATGCAAAATCTTTCTCGTCTGTGCAAAATCATAATGGTACGTTTGTTGGGCAAGACCTGATTCATCTGACGATCTTACGGGGAAGGAGGGGCTTTGTTCGAAACGATTTCAACGTGTTCGCGTTGCTTCACACTCCCATCGTAGATATTTACATATTCAAAGTTGTGTTATTTTATTGTTTCAAGTTTGAGCGCAATACCTTCTTTGACTTAATTGTTGTGCTCCTACATAGGAGCTCTGTTCCCCTTTAAATGAGAGCTAATTGAGTATTCTTGATCTCCGGCGTAAAAATGCCCCATCTCCACTTAACACATTTAATCACGCTTGATTGAGCTCAAATGAACACTACCATGTTCTTGCTCAGGCTTCAATTTAATAGAGTCTGCTCACTGTGATCGAGCGAAAGAGTTTCAAGATTTACGAGTTTCTCAATAATATAGACCCAAATTGCGAATGCAATAAAATACCCTGATGAACAATAAGGCCTTGCTAAAGGTGACTATTTTCGATTCCCGGCCTAGAATCACCGGAATGAAAGTTTGATCATATTTCCCTGGACTGAAATAAATTTTGTTGTGGAAATTACCGATTCCATAGTAAAGTTATTAACCGTACCTATGATTCTCAACCGACAACAAAATCTGTTAAGTTCACTGAAATATGATTGAAGTAACAATACATTGCAGTAAATTTGACTAAAAGCGTAGTCGCCTCAACAACAAAACATTGTCAATTTTTCCTGGACACGCATCTTACAACACGTTATGGTTAAAAATACAATGCCCAGCTGTTAAATTTAGATTATTTTTGGTATTGTTAACATCACTCATAGTTAAATTGACAGTTGAATTAACAGGAAATAGCTGTCGGTTGAGAATCATAGGTACGGTTAGTAATTTTACTATGGAATCGGTAGTTTCTATAACATAATTTATTTCAGTGTGGGCTAAGAGTATCTTAACCCTAAAAGGGATACCTGGGGTCCATTGGACCCCAGGCGCCTTTCAGAGCTCGTCTTTGATGGAACACACTCAGCGAGGTAACGAAACTGAGGCCATGAAGGTATCCCTTTTAGGGTTAAATACCTATTTGCCATTGAAGTCCGACATTCATCCAAGGATGCTATGACTCACAATGTGTTGGTCATTTGTTGAGCTTCTTTGGCCAAAAATGTGTCATATATCTAATGGGACCTTAACTGTAAAAATTACATTTGTTGACCCAGGACCATGATGCACTAGAACACCAAGAAGAGAAGCAGTTTCTTTCCCAGTTGGCATATCACACCAAGAACAATCATATTTCATAAAACCTGAATCGGATCTATGGCAAAAACTCATTATTAGGTATAATCAAATGATCGATTCAACACATTGTTATCATTAGTCACCTTGTGGTGACGAAGTTGAACATCGTCGTCGTCAGCAGACAGTTGACTGCCGCAAAATTGGTGTTCACGTACGTCGTCGTACATACGTTATTGTTAAGCGACTTCAAGGTTAAAAACAGGCAACAACCATTAGCGTTGGGCGCCGCCAACAAGCAGGTTTTTTTTGTTGTAATCTGGTACTGACTGTATGATATGCACAAACTGGTACAAAGAATAGTGGTTGGAATGCATGGTGCAACCTAACCTTCATTTCACTGCTGACAGGGCAAATGATACCTAATGATAATGATACCCGGAGGATAGTGGAAATAGACTTCGAGATCAAGAAGCTTTGCACGGTAATGTGGTGTTGTGTTATCTTTCATCATTTGACAGTGCGACACATTCTGAAGTTAATTTTGAAATCATAAAACGTGTTTGTCTTGCAGCTCGAACTACTCTCATTGAAATGATACTTGCAGATTTGCTATTTTTAGACGAGAACGGCGCCTGCTACGTCAGATTTCAGGTCAATGTGGGAAACGGAAAGGAAGTGATGATTGCAATAATCGCTTGCCCACGGCAGACCGTATATACCACTCGGATTTTCTTTTACTTAGATTGTTTGAGTTATCGTGAACTATTTCTCAAAAATGCGAGTATTTTTGTAGATAATCGGAAAAGTTTACAAAAATGCTAATTTTTGGATTTTTTTTTTCATTGTCCTTGCCTTGATGCCAGAAGCATTGCATGATTGCATGATCAACGTAGACGGCGGTGTCAGCTTCACTGTTCGACATGTATCATTCGCACCAAGACCTACTGCGTGAGTATGTCAGAAAAAAATATCGCTTCCAAATCGCTCATCAAGTCACGCATCAAGCATCGTGCAGTTCACCATTGCCAAATTGTGATTACACTGATGGATTAATTAGCATTCTCCACTCATCGTGCTGCTAGGCAGCTTTGCCAAACCCACCTCCCAGACACAATAATGGAAAAGTGAAATTTCCTAGACATGGATACGGTTACGTTTCATTGACTGTGACGGTATCTGCCTCCATGCATTGCGTGTCTAATGCTATGTAGATAGAAGCTAGAAGTCTCGGAACAGATGCCTATAGATCCCAGATTTCTGGACATGTAACTTCGATTCAATGCTACTGCATCAAATGTAATGTGATTCAAACGCAACAGGAAGATCCGGTATCGGCACAGTATGACGGTGAGCGGTGTTGACGGAGCGAAATATAGGCTGTAAACAACATTTGCGCGATCGATGAGGAGTGTGTTCTTTTACAACCAGAGCAGCGCGATAAAACATCGTTCATAATAATTATTAGTTGCACCTTTGTCGGTCACGCTAGGGTAGAAGTACCATTTTTTTGCATGATACATATTTTGACCATGCTAAGTTTCAAAAAATCTTGAAGATTCGACTGTTGATGTGTATGTTTGAAGCTATGGCAGTCTTAAGTTTTCATCCGACTTTCCTTCACATTTATTGTGCCTTTCTCAACGAATAAACTGTGCTCCGTTTTTCTCGTAACACAGGGCCTATAAATGAAGTATCTTCGTGCCTGCAACACGATATAAACGTGCAATATGGTCATTGGTAAAGGAAGCTCTCACTTAATATCTGTGGAAGTGCTCACACGAAAAAAAATCACGGCGAAACGCTCATGAAATCATAAAATATGCCACGAGTCATGATATCATGACGGCTTTTCATAAAACAACAGTCTTTGTCGCCAAAGGCATTACGACAAATCAAAAAATGTTCTGTTTAAACTTTTGGAGTGCATTTCCAAAACCAACACATGTTTATGCATGAAAAAGTTTGATCGATGATAAAAGTAGGTGATTTTTGTTTTATTTTGTAAACTTGTGTTCATGTAATGCGCAAAATTAGAATACAAAATTAAGAATAATAAGAATTTAAACAAAAAAAGGATCCGTTCGTTTACTCACTCTAGAGTAGGTCAAAACTAATGCCCTTACCCTTTGACGGTGTACTATTAAGTTAAATATGCAGATTGATGAGTGGTTGCAGTGGCGATATTTGCAATCTTATATCGAACATCAACTGTTCCTGTTTACCTTAAAAGTGTTTCAAAACTGTAGTGTCAATTCACATTACTTCCGTTAAATGACTCATAAGGGGACCGTCCATAAACTACGAAGGCTGGTGGTAGTTCTGGCCAAAGTCTACGGTCTAAGCAAATCTCGAATATTTTCTATGGACAAAAGTCTTTGAGTCCGGAAGAGTAGGCTGGTTCTAAAAAAAATGAGTCTCTGCCTAATGGAATAGGTGTACTGTACATTCATAAGTTTTCCTACACCAAAATACAAAGCCTCTATGTTCTCAAGTCATTAGTACAACAAAAACATCACAGAATTTCTTCGGTCGAACCTAAATGTACAAGTTCGTATTTTTAAATAGACATTCTTTCTCACATTTCTACCATGTGAAGCCGGCACGTAGAACCCACAACAAAGCAACCCAAGAAACGAGATGGTGTCGACTGTCCGTCCGGTCGGCTTACTTAGATGATATGATTGCGCACGCTGCGCTACTGGGCCATTACTTTCGGGACTCGGTGGGCCTGCACATGGTGGGAAAAAACGCCGACAAACTGAACCAAGCAACGACATCTCGTCCCACCATCATCATCATCAGTCAATCGAGTGCGAGATGTATTTTAGTAAACAATTTCTAATGTTACGTAAATCTATCGGGTCGTACTCAAGCATGAACCGATAGATATCGTATGTCACGGCTTCCGAAAACAGCGCGAGCTTACATCATCCG
Source organism: Aedes albopictus (assembly GCF_035046485.1). NCBI lineage: Eukaryota > Metazoa > Arthropoda > Insecta > Diptera > Culicidae > Aedes > Aedes albopictus. Next base: position 415,599,098 of record NC_085138.1, read on the forward strand.
TCCGGCGTCGTTCTATAATCTTAAAACATATTGAACATGGTTTAAGTGGAAAACAACAACTAATGGCCGAGGCCGTTAGATGGCGACCGGCAGTAGCCAGCCATGACCTAGAGTACTTGAGAGTAGAAAAAACGCGAGATCCATGGAAATGTGGTGGCGCCCAATGAAGACGCACCTTCAAATAGGGAGCAATGTGTTTTCCACCGAGCGTCTTTTCACGTACCGTCGATCGAGGTAACACTGTTCGGCTTTTCTATTTTGACGAATAACTATGTTCTTTTCTATTTGACGGGCCCAGATGCAAAGCGGTGTAAGTGAACTTTTTGTCAAGATTGAGTAGAAAATACAAAAAATTCTTCAGACTTCAAGCTTTTCAGGACATTTTGGGATTATCTTTATCTTGTTTAGAAAAAAAAAATCCAATGAATCGGGAAAAAAATGGGTTCGTTTTAAAACTTTGTACATTTTGTATGGGATGAAAGATTGATGGAAATCATTGAGTGTAATTTTCTCGAAAGTGTCTTTTTGCCACATACACCCCTTTGCTTCTAACCCCCCCTAGGAAGGGCCCAGTATAGGATCCCATGCCCAAATGGACCCATCTATCTATTGTGGATTTACTGGCTACTTATATTCTACAGGTTACTTAAGTAGCCGTTACAAAGTAGCCGTTTTCATATAAAAATCAACTTGATTGCCAAAAATTGAATGTCGCTGAGTAGCTAGTGGCAACGAGGAATAGCGCATTCAATAAAAATGTTTAAAATCATTTTTAAATTACTCTTTTTATAAAACGGCTACTTTGGAGGCCATACTGAAGCGACCGGTAGAATACAATTAGCCGGTAAATCCACAATATATCTATGTATATAAAAATGAATTTCTGTCTTTCTGACACATATGCATCCGGAAATTATTGAACCGATCGGCGTGAAATATTGTATGTGGGTGCTGTTGGGGCCGGGGAAGGTTCTTAGCTCGGTGTGAGACCCCTCCTATATCTGGAACGGGGAGCTCCCGTTTGCCGGGACAGCTACTATATATATAAATATATATAAATAAAAATGGAATGGTGTTTGTATGTCACGAATAGGCTCGGGAACGGGTTAACGGATATACTTAATTCTTTCGCTGTAGCATTCGTGTAGGGCTCCAACGTGTTCGTGCGAAAAAAATTATTGGGAAAAGTTTCCGGAAAGACAAGAAAAAAAGGAAAATCTAAAATTACGTTTTGGGTAACATTCTTAGATGGAACTGGATGTCAAAAAACACAGTATGCAGGCAGTACGACGTTTGCCGGGACATCTAGTACAGGCGTACCTCGATAGTACGTACCCTCGATAGTACGTACATTTTGCCTCGATAGTACGTACACTAAAATTAAGTTAATTTTTAATCTACAAAAATGAGTTCGATTCATTAGTAGACGTATAGCAGAGACTCCGATACTATGAATTTGTGTTGTGCAGACTCCTATAACACGGATTTTCAGTAAACCATGGTTTCCCAAACTGTGGGTCGCGACCCCCCAGGGGAGTCGCCGGCCTTCACCCAGGGGGTCGCGAGGGTCAGTTGAATAATTTACTGCAACAGACAACAAATGAGGGAATTTCTATGGTGGGTCGCCGAAAGCACGTCAACTGGCAAAAGGAGGTCGCGCACCTAAAAAGTTTGGGAACCTATGCATTAAACAGCTTTAAAATGTAGCGAAATGAAAGGCATGGACGAATACGTTTGATGTAATGATTGCAGTATTCTTCGCTTTACAGAGATATTTTCTGCCAGTCATAATATCTGGCATCATCATTCTGGCGTTACATCCCCACTGGGGAGGACTGCTTCTCAGCTTAGTGGTCCATAAGCACTTGCACAGTTATTAACAAAACGCTTTCTTTACCAATAGAACGTTGTAATAAAATAAAAAGGCACATGATAGTTCTATTTTGTGTGGTAATAAAAAAAACTAAATTTCTCGGCGAAGATTGCTCTCCAAAACATGAATCAAACCCTTCAACTTACTTACCCAAAACCATTCAGTTCACTTATTTGTTATTTTTCTTTCGTTTTCCAACAATTAACTTTTTTGCGATAACGTATAAAATGTTTGACAGTTTTTCATGAGTTCAGAAATTTAAACTACTTTGAGAACCGTAGGGCACTGCAAGCCGCGGTTGCTAAGGAAAATGTTCTTAGTTTTTGACGTTTCGTGGCTTTGTTGTTTACGATTCGGACTCTCGCATCAAAAAAAATTCGCCAGCTTATCATGAGTGGTTGGGTTTAATTCAAAATGGGGGGTATGCGTACGTGTGCTGTTTTATAACTTGATGGTGGCTTGGTGGCTCACCTCATGGAGTTCCTTCTGGGATTCCACAAGAATTTTGTTCCAGAGCTCTCTTCTGGTATTCCGTAAGCTCTTAATGAAATTCTTCCGGAAGTTTATTTAGGATTCCTTCAGAAGTTCCCTCTGGGGTTTTCCCAGGAGTTTTTTTTCTGAGATTCCTTAAGAGGTTCCGCCTGAGATTCCGTCAAAAGCTCTTGCCAGGATTGTTCCAGGAAGTTCCCCGAGATTCTTCCAGAGATTCCTGGATTTCTGTAGAAATTAATTTCCAGATTCCTTCAGCATTACTTCTTTTAGGATTACCTTAGTAATTTTTCCTGAATCTCTTCCAGGTATTCCTTCCGTGATTTCTCCACAAACTTATTGTAGAATTCCTCTAGGAGGAAGCTATAACAAAGTTGCTTTCCCGAGTAGAGGAAAAAAGCTCAATAATAGCATATTTTGATACGGAGATCAAAAAGTGATATTTGTTTGTTTGCGATAAGAGGTAAAAGTACTGAAAAGAATATCTCAAATTTACTCCTGGAACATCGTCATCATAGCACATTTAGCTCTTGGTAAGATCTAACCAATAGCAGTGAGCTATTTGAATGATCTTCAAATATCAAGTTTTGCTATTGGTTAGATGGTTCAAGGACAAATTTTTCAAGAACAAACCTCTTATCTCAATCAAACCAATATCACATTTTGATCGCCAGTACTTGACCTCTACCCGGGTTTCCTGTGTTTATTCAAGAAAATCCTACAGAAACTACATGAGGAATTCCATAAACAAAATACTCCAAAAATTCATAATGAACTCCAGGAGGATTTCCATTACAAACATCTGAAAGAATTCCAGAAGGGTCTGCAGGAATTCCTGACGGAGCCCTTGGTAGAAACTAAAAAGAGTCCCTAGATGATTCCTGGAAAAAGTTCTCGAAGAAATCCCGGAATCAGTTTCTGAAAGAATTCACAGAAGAAGCTCGAAGAATCTCTTATGAAACTCCAGGAACAAATCCTTACGGATTGTTGCAAGGAGTTTTTGAAGGAATCTCGGTAAGAATTTCTGATACACCGAAAGAACTCCTCGAGAAATTCTGGGTGAAGTTGCTAGAATTTCCAGGAATACTATCTGGAAGCCCAAAAAAATAAATCCAGAGACATTCTAGAAGAAACTATTCGGAGAATCTCAGATGAAATCCTGGAGGATTCCGTGGACTTCTTGAGAAATTCTGGAAGAAATCACTAGAAGTCCGAACGTAAACTTTTTTTTTTAGTTTTTATTTTTGTGTATTTTAACTTAGATGCTAATTCTACACTCTCCGAACGTAAACAAAAAGGTCACAAAACATCAAAAACTTAGAAAAAAATTCTTTGGCAACCACGGCTTACATTGTCCTATAGGCTGTACCAATTCAATTGTTTCTGGGTGAACCCGAATTGTGGGATTCGGAGAAGGACATTTCGCTTTCTCGCTTGCTTTAGGGATTTCTTCAAGTTAAGTTTCTTTCAGTTCCGAAATTCATTTAGGTGTTGGTTCCGAGATTTCTCCAGAAATTCTTTCTGGGATTCCTTAGGGATTCTTCCAGGAGTTTCTTCTGCGGTTCCTAATGAGAGTCCAGGGTCTCTTTCAGAGATTTCTCCTGAGATTCCTGATGTAATACACAGAAAGAAAATATGAAATTTATCTCTAGCATAATTGATAATATCGCTGAAAAAGGTCTCATGTAATCATATTTCGCGCACAATATTGTGTAAACAATCATGCACATACAAGGAATGTCATAAATCATGCTATTTTACGCTGCATTTATGAAACTTTTATTCTTTCCCTCAGAGCTTTACGCCACATATTTAGCTTTACGCTATTTTATCTTATATTTACACGCTTTTTCTTGCACTCCGTCTGCGGCTTGCACAGCAGAGACAATGTGTGGCAGCCATATTTACTTGAAGATAAAGTTCTAGTTTGCGTCCCATCGACAGTTTTTAGTTTTAAATAAACACAATGTGGGCGTTTCGAAGTGATTTACCGTTTATTAGGCAAGCGGATAGCTGGATTTCATGCGGTAATCAAAAGATTGAGTGCCCTTCTCATGAAAAACTGAAGAAAATTGTGTTCGCTCATCCGAAGCAAAGCCTGTGGAGTATGTTCCTGATCATTCCAGCCATCGCATGATGAATTTCTGTGAATCGACGCGAGTCCAGCCAAATAGGAGAAAGTGCAGATTACCTACTGGATTGAATTTTCCTTGTGATTTAGCGGTGAATTGGTGACGTTATTAACAAAGTGTTAGAAAACAAAACTTTTTAGCTAGTACAGTGATATGATTACCGGTAGTTTGTGTGCGCTTTTCCTGTGATTTTTTTTACAAATATGACCAAACGCTGAAATAAATTACATATTTAATCGCATAAATTAAGTGTTTTCATTGATATTATGCTGAAATCCATACACCAAACAGCGGTTGAAAGATGATATAACTGGTTCCGGATCTCCATGATTGTGTATGCTATTTTGATGTATTCGCTCTAGAGCAGTCGTTCTGGGTTTCGCAACAACCAGCCTTAGTGAAACAAACATTAGCAGAAAATTACACGCCGGCTGATATTTCAACGACGACTAGTAAAATTACAAGCACACAAAATTTGAAACGTGTAAAGTTTATTTCGCGTTTAATTTTACGCTAATATTCGCATTCCCTTTATGTGCATTACTATTGGCATAAATTTACAAGGAAATTTTTATCTGTGTACTTTCGGGACTTCCAAGATTTCTTCAGGAATTTCTTCCTGAATACCTCCAGGAATTTCGTTCCGGTATTTCTCCATGAATTCATTCCAAGATTCCTCCAGAAATTCATTCCGAGATTCCTACAGAGATTCTTTCTAAGATTTATCAAATAATTTTTCCTTGAATTCCTCCAAGAATTCCGGGATTCCCATCTCGTAAAAAATTAAATTCTTGGACAAGGATGGGAACACTCACTTGCAAAGAGTTACACTCACTTGCTATTTTCTCAGCTCAGAAGCGCGCAATCAAAAAACGATGTATGGACAACTTTTGCCTTGTGATTTTGTCTAAAAGTTTGCCGTATAGAGTAGGGATCGCACACGCATACTGAAGTCGTGAGGGAGCTGCGAAGGCAACTCTCCACGAGGTGAATGTAAATTACACTCACCTCGTGGAGAGTCGCTTTCACAGCTTTGCCATGACTTTGGGATTCGTGTGCGACTCCTACTCTATTCGGCGATGTTTTAGACAAAACCACAAGGCAAAAGTCGTCCATACATCGTTTCTTGATTGCACGTTTCTGAGCTGAGAAAAAAGCAAGTGAGTGTAACTCTTTGCAAGTGAGTGTTCCCATCCCTGCTCTTGGAGGTGTCCTAGAAGGAGCAATGTTCAGAAGATTTTGAAAATATCACGGCAATAAATATTGCTGGAGAAAATACTTCTAGAATGTTTCTATAACAAGATATAACTGATCTAGATCGATTTAATTATATCTAGACCAGATGCCTCTACAAAGCAACCCCAGAGCACAAGAAGATTTTTACAATAAAGATAGGATCATGAACAGGCAAAATTACGTAATTAATAAACGGACCCTTAGGCCACATGTAATTTTTTGGCAATCCTGACGTTCTGGAAAAAAACATTCTTAGATTTGAAAATGAAATTTAAAATAAAAAATTGTGATTCGATAGTACGTACATTTCGATAGTACGTACACTAAACGAAGCGGTGGTGTACGTACTATCGAGGTATGTATCCTATAAAAACAAAATATCTCACCAGAAACGAATTCACCAGCTTCCACCTCAACGTACAATAGATCTTTCGCAACTAATTGCTGATCACATTTTATTCGCTACTTGCTCACAATTTACTTTTTGCATCGAACAACCCTCTCTCGCCACTTACCTACGACAAAGAAATAATATTAAAAATTGTCAAGTTTTATAAAGTTAAACTGTGAAATTTGTATTAAAGTAATAGCATTTTTTTTATTTTTTTAGCTTTTTCTCAAATTTCAAAAAGCAGCGTAATAACAAAATAAATGTCTCGTACTTAATGAATAAAATACACTTCAACATCTTCAAAATGCATTATTTTTGGAGCATGAAAATGCGTTCAATGTCATCTCACTTCACGGTACTACCACATCACCAGTCAGACCCAGATAGTTGTGGCGCACGCTAGCAAGCTAATAGATCGCCGACCGAAATGGGGGAAAATCGATTCCGAGAGTGTGGTCTTGAACTTCTCGCTTCTTTCGGGGACGGTCGCTGCCATGCGGGGCCCAATCTAGACCACCTCAATATATAGGTACCTACTCCTACTGTATGTTGTTGTTGGATCGATTTTTGCTTGCCCCGCGGCCGCTAATGTACCTAATCATCACCACCAGCAACATGCCGATGATGGGGATGCTGGCTTTTCGGAAATCGATGCTCCGGAGTGGAGGAGGTCATCATCACTGGTTTTGCTTACGCATTTTGGAAATCGAGAACCCATGCAGAGGAAATAGGAAGTTTTTGTGTCTGGAATTATCGGTTGATCACTTGTGATTTTGCGTCAAACGATCGCAAATGTGCTTTGCCAATACCAGAATTTTAGACGGACAGGGATGTAACAGTAGAAACAATTTATTTTAGAATGCATGCAAATTTTGTAACTTGAGTGAGGAACCAGCTTACAATTAAATTTACAATGTGCTCTAAAAGAAAATATTACAACTCTTGAAACAAAGAAATGTTTATTGAAATACTTACTACCTATAGGTATACTATTTACTTTTAGTCCTGGGCACCCACGGTGGTGCAGAGGGCTGAATTGAAAGATTTCCATCCTGGGCGATTGCCAGCCATCGCCTTGACCTGTAGCCAGGTCAAATTTCTGTCGACTTGCTTGATTTCGTTATTGAGGCTGCGCCGCCATGAGCCTCTGGGTCTGCCTCTGCTGCGATGCCCTGCTGGGTTCCAGTCTAACGCTTTTTTGCAGATTTCGTTTCCGCCCCTGCGTAGAGTGTGGCTGACCCACCTCCACTTTCGCTCCCGAATTTCTGTCGCTATCGGCTTTTGCTGACATCGACGATGGAGCTCCACGTTGGAGATCCAATTGTGAGGCCACCATGCACGAATTATATACCGCAGCAGGTATCTATTGTTGAAGACCTGCAGCAGCCGTTGCGTGTTCTCCATTGATACACACCAGGTTGATCTGGCGTAAAGCAGCACAGATTTCACGTTCGAGTTAAAAATTCGGACTTTGGTGCGTCGAGTGATCTGGTTATTTTTCCATACATTTCTTAAACACGCAAAAGCAGACTTCACCTTCTTGATCCGTGCACCTATGTCGATCTTGGTGCCGCCATCGGCCGCCATTTGGCTACCAAGATATTGGAAGCTTTCAACTTTCTCCACTGATTGCCCAGTAGCGATCGGCAAGATCATCGAGCTTGCTCTGCATATCAGAGCGCCGTTGGGCTAGGAGAGCAGCGTCATCAGCCAATTCGAAGTCATTTGGGTGATCCATGGTAATGGGCTGCCACAGCAATCCACGATTTGATTCACGGTCAATCGCACCAACCAGGATCTCGTCGATTACGATGAGGAACTGTAGCGGTGATCGGACAAAACAGTACGTTGAGCAGTACTCTGCACGAAAATGCTCTGTACTGTGCTTCAGGCCAGATGATTTTCTTCCGGCCGATTATTTTCTCAGGGACACCCTTGCGCCTAAGGGCTTCTCACATGTTTCCGCGATTGAGACGGTCGAAAGCTTTTTCATAATCAATGAAGACTAGGTGGAGAGACTCTTGGAATTCATTGATTTGCTCCATCATGATGCGGAGCGTGACAATATGGGCCACACAGGATCGTCCAGCACGAAATCCTGCTTGCTGCCGTCGGAGAGCTGCATCAATCTTCTCCTGTATTCGGTTTAGGATTACTTTGCCAAGGACTTTGCGAACGGTACACAGTAAATTCCCTGAGCAAATACCGAAAGATTTTTTTTTTGCCGAAAACACACATTTCTTGTATTATACGTACAAACCAGACTTGATACAATGTTCGTTTTACGTAAGTCAAAATTTGCGGGCTAATTTTTCCCGCGACGCAGTATATCATTATACTAAGAAATTGAGGGTGGATCGGTATTTCCTTTTACAAAAAAGCAAAACAACCGGAAAACCGATAAAACTGGCATCCCCTAGAAAAAAATCCTAGATACGCCAATGAATTCCAGTATAACATTTCCCAACAAATCTCCCAAGCATTTTTCCAAAAAAAATCTCCAAAACACTTAATCATCCGATTTCTAGTTCTCATTGAACTGATGTTCACTCTATTCGTTCTTCCAACTCCAAAAGTGGGCGCTGTTTTATTTTGTTTTAGTATTCGCTTATTGCGACTGACAACTCTAATATACCTACTATCAGAGTAGCACGCCCATTCGATCCTATATCGGTTGCCGATCAATTATGGGAAACCCCAACCACATCCATGGCTAATTGATCAACCTTTATTGAATCCATCCGCGCCAACACTGGTACTATGCGTGAGTCACTTCTTGCAGCCAGTGTTTCAAGTGGTTTTTCTATATTTGTTTGCGATTTGAATCCGTCAGAAGCAAAATCTTATTTGCTAATTTGTTTTATGGTTGTCCGGCGACTTCAGGCAGTTGAACAGCGCAGTGTGATACATCATTAGCACGGCAAAGCTTTTTCCCTTATCTATTAGAAGATCAAAAACCATTTGGGTTTAAGTATTGCATCTGCTGAACTGACCATACTTCTCGATCACTTATCCAGAGTTAGTTAGTTGGCAGCAAAACTGCCAGATATTTTCCCTTTTTTCGCCGAAACCTGTTATTTTATTATAATCAATTTTGCTCCCTCTTTCCCATATCATCTTAAAATCTGACATGGCTAGTGCCATCCTTGCCACTAAAAGAAAATTATCAACACTTGCGCACTGAGATTTCCTGTTAGTCCTGTATCCTGCACAGGCTTGGAAAGCGTCAATTTCAACACGATTCGTCACGTGATTTTTACAGAAATGCCTCTCTTAACCCTTCAGCGCGCGCGCCGTTGTAAAATGTACAACACTACCAAAAAACCTCGCTCGTCGTATACAGCGCGAGCGCGATGCAGTTTAGGCTGCTTGATGGCGCGCGTCCTGAAAGGTTAATGTCATTGGATCGGGAGACGATGATCAGAGTCTAACAATATTCGCTCATTTGTTGGTCATGACGGAGCGTGACAAGGTTGTTAACAGGGCAATTACCAGCACATTGATGGATTCTGTTATTGTTTAAATCCTTCAAATCATAAATACATTCCTCCTCTATCTATCTCTCCTCTATCTATCTATCCGATTCGCCGTAACTGTGTTGTTTTGGTTCTAGGCAAGCCACAGATGCAAGAATTTGCCCGGTATAATGCAAACAGAGATGATATCCCTTTTTTTAGTCCGACGAGCGTTAAAGAGTTCGGACAGCAAGCGTTTGCCCGGTCAATTACACACCTAGGTTGAAGCTTTTTAGGTTGAAGCTTAAAATCATGTCCCACCACCCAGGTAACTGGGTTTAGCGAGCTAGCATTATTTTTTATAGGATTAAGGGCCAATTTCTTCACCCGGGCTTAAATTTTAAACCAGGCTTAGCAAAATTTTAAGCCGGTCTTAACATTTTTTCGATTTCTTCATCTCGGCTTAACCACTAAACCCGGTTTAATAAAGCTACGGTTTACGTTAAGTGTGGCTTATCTTAAGCGGTGCTCTGAGGTGGCTTAGGAGCGCTAAGCCAGGCTTAAGCCGCAAATTGCGGAGTTTGGGTTTCTTCACCTGCTTCAAGGTAAATTTTTTGAAACAGCAGACAATATTTAAAAAAAAAAACATTATATAGTATGTATACTTATGAACGATACAATTGTAAAACGTCTGGATACGGATGGAGGCGATGATAAAGAAAATGATAATCTACAGCCGGTACGTCGTCAATATAAAATATTCAACACCGGTTTTTGGGACAATCAAGTTTTTTACATTAGATTGAAAGTCTTCAGGTCACAATAAACATATTTTTGTCTCTTATGGTCCAAGACATATTATTTTTTTATCAAACAAACTTAGGATGACACTCAAAAAAATCTTCTAATAACTTTTTATACACTGATTTCTTAGAAAAACTTAGTTCAAAGCACGTTTAGCCCATCGAATATTCAACATTTTGACTTATAATTCTAAATATTAAAAGTATTATTCGTGGTGTACTTTTAAACCTGACTTATTTTGAATACCTAATAGGGTGACGTGGGATATTATCGGCAGGTTTGTTCTCTTCGTCGTAGGGGGTGCACTATGGGCCAGAAATCAAAATTCCGCGACAAAAGTCAAAAAAGTTGTTTTTCTAAGATCAATCAATTTTCATATTTGTATGATTGTTTGGGCTATGTTTGATTATATTCCGACGGATTTTTTCGATTTGTAACAAAATTGTATCGTTTTTTGTATGGAGAAACTTCTTATGAGTGAAAATTCTCGATTTTAACCAATATTAAGAAAAATGTGATTTGTGATGAAAAATGTGATTAAAAAATATAACGCATACATTTCCTAAAAGTTAATTTAGTATATTTTGCATATTTGATGCACAAATTGCGATGCTTTTAAGTTTAAAAATAAATTTTACAATATTTACCCAAATTTTACGGTTTATTTGCCAATGTGTTCAAAAAGTAGGAGTATTCGACCGTATTCGACATGCAACCGGTCTAGGATGCTAGTTTAGACCCTTCTTTTTCGAATGCTACCGGACTTTTTTGCGGGAATTTGCGGGAAGCCAAGTTAGTGTGGTTTTAGTGCTTGCTTAAATATTACAATATTTCACGCTGTGCTTCAATAATCATCAACTCTTGCCATTACGACGCTATGACTTGCGAAGCAATATACAAAGCAACAAAAAACTTTCGTTCTGAAAGGTTTTGTTTTAAATATAAATGTGATTATAAGCTTATAAATCAAGACCACAGACTTACTCAATGTGCAATGCTTCTGTATATCAACCCGTGTTATCAATTAGAATTTTAAATAAACTCAACGTACATACATATGTACAGATGGATACATTATTAGTGAAATTAGGAACAAATCCACAGCTCAAGTGAGATTTCAAATGACGACGCTTATATGCTACACAAGTGCTTAACCGACAAAGCTACCGAGCCTATCAATGACACGGCATTTTAAATATTATAAGGAAAATCAAATCTTTTCCCTAATCGCAAATATATCCATCCCACTTGTACATATGATCGAAGAGCGAACACAATTTATTGTTCAAATATCGACTCCAAGTCATTTGGCAGAGTGTCATTTGGCTGATTGCCGCTTGGCCGAACGTCATTTGGCCAAACCTCATTTGACTAAATGCCGTTTGGCTGAAGAAGAAACGTTCATGCCACTGTCCACCGCGTCAGTATAACTCAAAATAATCCCCTTTGATTAAAAGGAGGAATAATCTCTGATAAAATATTGACAGTTTTAACGCCAACTTATCCCTGAATCGTAAAATAAGAAAGAATAGTCGATGATTGGAGGAAGGAAGAAGGAAAAATTAATGATGATCAAATTGGCAGCTAGAATGTGAAAAGAGGTCTCTGAATTATTTTGAACATAATTCGGCCAACTGGCATTCTGCCAAATGCCGGACATCTGAAACACCCGAACAGCGAGTTTTTTCACCACAAACTATACATACATGACATCTATACATAAATTGAGACTATTAAAAATCATAATTGATCACACGAATTGATGCATCGAAACTTTGCACTTTGAGTAAGTGTGTGATATTGATTTAAACGTCTACAATCACAGTCTTACCTGAAACGAAACCTTCCAGAATAATAGTAGTGTGTTGCTATGTGTATTGTTTCGCAAGCTATAAAGAGATTGCGTCGTAATGGCAAAAGTCTATCTAAGAGTGGATGGATATTAAAGCACAGCGTAAAACATTGTAAAATTAACGCATGCGCTTAAATCATTCTATTTTGGTTTCCCGCAAATTTCCGAAAAAAGTCCGGTAACATCCAAAAAAGAAGAGTCTCAACTAGCTTCCTAGATCGGTTGCATGTCGAATACGGTCGAACACTTCTACTTTTTGAACAAATTGGCGAATAAACTGTACAATTTGAGTAAACATTGTAAAATTGTAATTTAGACTTAAAGAGAATTTTCGCTTATAAGAAGTTTCTCCATACAAAAAACGATACAATTTTGTTACAAATATAAAAAAAATCAGTCGTATACAATCAAACATAGCCCAAACAATCATACATATATGAAAATTGATTGATATTTAAAAAAAAACATCTTTTTTGAATTTTGTCGCGAAATTTTGATTTCTGGCCCATAGTGGGGTGTTTGTCGGCCAAAATGCCTGAAACATGGGCATATCATGCAGCTCACTTTGTAAGGATTTGAGGCCAACATTGAGTTCAATAAGTTTCAAAAAACCTCCCATGTCGAAGAGAACAAAACTGCTGAAAATACGTAAGTTCCCATATCTAAAAAAGACGCACGTGGATTTTAAATATCTTTTTGTAAATCAGCACTATGAAATTTGATTTATACTTGCCGGATCACAACGGACTAGCTTTTCGTACTATACCAAACAATTGCAATATGATTCATAATGCAACTGATTTCGGTTGTACATATTATGAATCATAATGCAATTGTTTGATCCACAACCATCATGGTATTAATGTATTTTATACTAAAATCCTAAATCTTTTGTATGGGCCGTAACGCACGATCATATTTTCCTTTCCTTAAGAGCGTTACGTATTTTGTGAACGGCACATAAGCATTTTTAAAATAATAGTTATTTATGTAACGAGTTGCAAAATGATGATTTTTACAGCACGAGTTGTACATTTATCCAACAAGGCTTGCCGAGTTGGATAAATACGACGAGTGCTGTAAAAATCGAGTTTTGCAACGAGTTGCATACAACATTTTTTGCAACGAAAGAAAAAAAAACATTAGAATATGATCATCACGAATGTTGTTGTTTTTTGGATAACCAACCGAAATGGTATGTTAGACATACGTAATGCCTGAAGTTCATAGGCACAATATGTGTTGAAATAGAATATGATCATTTCGACACTGATTTTTTATTTGGGCCTAACTGACATTTTCGAATTCTCTTCATCGATCCTCTCTTTGTGTTATCACAGAATGTGTATTGCGTTTTCCAAAGATTTTTTGGTTGAAATGCGAAGAAGACGACTACATGTTGCTATAGGTGAATCCAACGGAAGCTAACGATCCCTCCGCATCTGGTAGCAGGAATGAGAACCCTATGAAAAACGTGACTCCTCCAAAATTTCACATGGCGCAGCATAGGCAAAGTGCACTTTTTTCACTTTTTCATATCGAATTCCGCATCGTAGAGAAACAAACGATCACTTTTTGGATAGAAAATTTAATTCTCTTTCAGGTGCGCTACGAACAATTTATGTGATTAATTTGAGGAGCTCTTGCTATGCCTCCGGCGGGCGATCTTCCGGATTTTTTGTTAGCTGGGCAATCCGGTGTCTGTCGGCATGGGCATCGAGAATGATGATATTAGAAGCCATTGCAAATGGAAAATAGTAACTTCTAGAGTGAGTAAAATTTGACGACAAAAAATTGACTTTTTTATGTAAACAAACGGGCCCATATAGCCGAGGCGGTAAACGCACGGGTATTCAGCATGACCATGCTGAGGAAGACGGGTTCGATTCCCGGTCGGTCCAGGATCTTTTCGTAAAGGAAATTTCCTTGACTTCCTTGGGCATAGAGTATCTTCGTGCCTGCCACACGATATACGCATGCAAAATGGTCATTGGCAGAGGAAGCTCTCAGTTAATAACTGTGGAAGTGCTCATAGAACACTAAGCTGAGAAGCAGGCTTTGTCCCAATGAGGACGTTACGCCAAGAAGAGAGAGAGAGAGATGTAAACAAACGATTTTCCCCTTATCTCACCAAGCGCCTCTTCAATTGGGGGTCATTCGGATTAGCCTATAGAAACAAAAAGAATAATGATTTTGTTTGTTTTGATCAAGTTATTAGCGAAAGCGAGAGTCGACGAAGAGAAATCGATCAAGTCAGTTAGGCCCTTATGAAAAATCATTGTCGATTTTCATTAATATCATCGTGCTTCGCGGTGGTTGAATGGTAACGGCCACGTGCTCTGTCGTGCTAGGCACAAAATTTGGATCAAGCATGCCGTGCTATAACTGTCACAGTTTTTCAAGCGCTAGCCGTGGAAACTGAGGTCAAACTAAGGTTGTCAATCAAACAATCGCATTATGATTCATAATGCAACCGAAATGAGTTGCATTATGAACCATAATGTAATTGTTTGGTATCGTACGGAAAAGTAGGCCGTTTCCTTACCGAAATGGCAGATCTATATATATAAAAATGGATTTCTGTCTGTCTGTCTGTCTGTCTGTCTGTCTGTCTGTCTGACCGTTATGGATTCAAAAACTACTGGACCGATCGGTGTGAAATTTTGTATGTGGGTATTTTAGGTACCGGGGAAGGTTCTTAGCTTGGTACGGGATCTCTCCGGTCTCTGAAACGGGGGGCTCCCATATAGATGACTTTGCGGGAGACGTCCCTATAGAGCTGCATGTCAGAAAACACAGTAGGCAGGCAGTACGACGTTTGCCGGGACAGCTAGTATAAAATAAAACATTAAAGTGCCGAGTTGCAAAAAGTATTTTTTGCAATTTCTCATCGTAATAGGCTGTTTTACCTCACGCAAATATGACAGGAAAATGCCTACTTTCCCACATCAAATAAACAGTGCTGTAATGGTTCATTACAGCACTGATTTGCGTTGCGTAATGAACCATTACAGCACTGTTTTCAGTTTGGATCAACTTCTTTATGATTTCTGGACGCGAGTTTGAAAAATTGTGACAACTACACAGTAAAACCTGCTATGATCAGATTTTCTCGATGCAGAACTCGATTTTTACAGCACTCGTCGTAATTATCCAACTCGGCAAGCCTCGTTGGATAAATGTACGACTCGTGCTGTAAAAATCTTCATTCTGCACCTTGTTGCGTAAACTACTATAAAAACACCAACGAATGGAATAAAAGTGGAATAAACTGTTTCTATTGAGGGATTCCAGTTTCTAGTTGAACTTGAACATTGCTGTGACTTTCATACACAGTTCAAAATTTTAAACATAATCGAAAAATGGTCTGGACGCTGGAGTATCTCACGACCAACACATTTTCAAAAACTCACTATCGAAATGCAACTCTAACAGGGCGATAATGGAGATTATTTATTCGAAGGCGATTCTGGATATCAAAGCATAAAATCAACATTGCAACGCCTTTGCTGCAATGTGGCACTGGTGGCACTCCAATTTTGTACAATGAAAGGCAAATTTGAACACCAAAGGTTGTAGAACGATCATATGGAGTAGGTACTAAATCGAAGATCTTCGATACTAGCGTTGGGTAAAATATCAACACTATAGGTAGTTCATCGTTGTTAATATCCTTCTGCATCCGAAAAATTTACCGATTCCGCTTTTCCTATTAAAACATGTACACTTAGGAACGATGCAATTGTAAAACGTTTGGATACGGATGAAGGCGATGATAAAGAAAATGATTATCTACAGCCGGCGCGTCGTCAATATAAAATATTGGACATCGATTTTTGGAACATTCAAGTTTTTATATTAAATTAAAAGTCTTCAAAAAGGCACCGTGTTGAAGGTTTTGGAAATTTTTTATCTTGATTTGGAAGTCGAAAGTACATTAGCATTGAAATTTCTATTTATTTCGTCCGGTCCTTCCATAATTTCAGGTCACAATAAACATATTTTTGCCTCTTATGATTCAAAAGATATTATTTTTTTAACAAACAAACTTAGGATGACAATCAAAAAAAAATCTTCTAATAACTTGTTATATACTGATTTCTTACAAATACTTAGTTCAAAGCACGTTAAGCCCATCGAATATTCAACATTTTGACTCATTATATATATAAAAAGTATTATTCGTGTTGTACTTCTAAAACTTACTTTGAATAACCAATAGGGTGACGTTGGATATTTTCGGCAGGTTTGTTCTCTTCATCGTGTGGTTTTTTGTCGGTCAAATACCTGAAACATGGGCATGGCCATATCATTCAGCTTATTTTGGATGGATTTGAGGCCAGCTTTGAGTTCAATAGGTTTCACCCAAGCAACACACATGTTATAATAGAGTTACGACAGCGCAAGTTTTGGTTGTATAGAAGTTTATTTTACGTAATTCTAGCATTGTGTTGAAATAACGTAAAATAAACTTCTATACAACCAAAACTTTCGCTGTCGTAACTTTTATATAACATGTGTGTTACTTGGGCATTAAACCTCCCATGACGAGAACAAAACTGTCAAAAATTCCCCTATCTAAAAATGACGCAAGTGGATTTTAAATATCCTTTTGCAACTCAGCACTATGAAATTTGATTTATATCACAACGGACTAGTTTTTGGTACTATACATTTGCAATTCAATGATTCATGCAACTGATTTCGGCTGTAGCTTGCTTGATCAAAATTTAGTGTCTAGTCTAGCATGATGAACATGACCGTTCCCACCGGACCACCGCAAAGCACGATGGTACTGATGGAGATGATCATATTCTAGTGATTCGTTTTTCATTACAAAAATGTTTTGCAACTCGTTGCAATACTCGATCTTTTGATCCCATTTTTGCATGATTAATATTAATTACCTTTTTCGAAGATATTCGATGACATTTAATCTAGATAGGACGAAATTATATTTTCTGCAATGTGGCACTCCAACTTTGTACAATGAAAGGCAAATTCGCACATTAAATGTTGTGGAACGATCATGTGGAGTAGGTACTAAATCGAAGATCTTCGATACTAGCGTTGGGTAAAATATCAACAGTCTAGGTAGTTCATCATTGTTAATTTCCTTCTGCATCCGAAAACATTGTCGAGCGATTCTGCTTTTTCTGCTAAAATTTTTGTTGTTGTTACTCCATACTACATATAACGGGCATTTCAAAATATCGGCGGCTTAAAATGACGTTTCCATTGGAAAGTCACTGGAATGATATGGGAAATTTCGTTAAGCTCGGCTTAGTGTAAGCCATCGCCTTCATTTGCTAAGCCGGTGTGAAGAAATGCATACACTACCCGTCATAAGTACGGACTCACAAAAAGTATTGCAACAATATTGCATCACCCTGACTCACCTCGATATCTCTAAAACCAGAACACCTACAAAAATGCCGCCTTCGGAAAAGTTGTTGCTTTTGGTCTTCTGAATAACTTTCCTGAAGACAGCATCATTGTAAGTCCTCAGGTTTTGGAGATATCGAGGTGAGTCAGGGTGATGCAATATTGTTGCAATACTTTTTGTGAGTCCGTACTTATGACGGGTAGTGTATATTTAAACCTGGCTTAAGAATTTGGCTTAACTTAAAGTGTGGTTTAAGATAAACCAGGCTTACGGCGTTAAGCCGGATAGGTGAAGAAATCGGCCCTAACATGTATAGTGAGATAAGATAATATTTATGGTGCAGTTTTATTATTCTATGGAGCAATTTTAATTTTTTATGGAGCAAACCCGATATATCTATGGAGCACCAATGTATAAACTATGGGTACATTCTTGATTGTTCATGGAACATTCTTATGAGTTTATGGAGCACCATGTCATTATTTATTGGTGCAATCTGTCAACTTCAGTCAGAAAATTTGTTGGTTTACCGATACAGTTTCAGCTGTTTAATGGTACATTCCTGTCTATCTATGAAGAATTATATTTATTTTATTGGTACATGGCTTCTTTTTCTATGGAGCACTTTTATATTGTTTATGGTGCATTTTAAATATTTTATGGGTGCATTCAACCGGCTGCCATTAAATACAACGACTAGCCTAAATTTGCTTGGACCACGGAAAATTTTAATTTCAAAATAATATGGAAGTTTTCGTCAAGACGCTTGATTATTGCGAAATGACATGACGAAGAGCGCGAGTGCTCGTTTCATTTTGTGACGATGAAAAGGCCTACTTGTTCATCGTCATGGGATGGTCACGACCAATAACAGGACTGATCCTGCATCTCATTGATTTCTTGTGTAAGCTGATGTGGCAGTACTGGAGTAGTTATGGGTCAGCCAGTAAAGCTCTAGCTCAAAAAGATATTAAACGTCAACAAATAAAGCATGATTGACAGAGTTTATTTCCCAGTGTAAAGTGTATTAAGTCACAGTATCTTTTTGCTGTGAACTTTGAGTGGCTACGCAGTCTTTATTCTTGAAACAAGTTTATTATTTACCCAACGTTTCGGTATTTAGTTAAGATATACTTAATCAACAAAATCAATTCCAGTTCCCCCTGACGAAGGCACCATCCCTAAGTGCCGAAACGTTGGGTAAATAATGACCCGTTTCAAGAATAAAGACTGCGTAGCCACTCAAAGTTCACAGTTAAGAGTTTCAGTCGATCCACACAAGTAGAATCTTTCTGTATGTTTGTGTCTTGATTTCGATGTTTGAACCTTTTTAATGAATGCTCAATGTTTACAACTCTAATACAAATGAACATACAGACATGCAAGTAAATCACAACTGTTTCTTTCCAGACCTAAAAAAAACACTGCATTTGCTCATTCAAGTATCTCCTTATCGTATTGGCAGCTGTCACTACGAGCATGGTGATAGTCGCAATATTGTCGTTGAACGCCAAACAAACTCAAAAACAAATCATAGCTCAACAGCTCAATTGCTGTGCATTAGGTACGATACCAACTAAAGACAAGGTCTCTCTCACAGTCCACCTTGCTTCGTTTCCCTTGGCCATAGATATGCTTCCTATGCCTAGTAGGTATGGGAACGTGGGGTAAACTTGCTCAGCACATCATAGATATTCATGCAACGAGTTGCAGTTTTTCAGCACGAGTCGTACATACATCTATCCAGGGTTGCCGAGGACTCTGATTTTCTGTGATGACTAGGAAATTTTGTGGCTGCGTTGCTTGCTCGTAAATCTTTTTTTGATGTGCCTTCAAGAAAGACAACTGGAATCTCGTAGTTGTTGAAGCCCGTTCTTTCAATTTCGCAAAACTTTTCACGGGCTTTTCAAACCATAGCATGAATAACGTGAAAGGGGGGAAATACAGTGCACAGATTTAGAAGAAGGTATAAGTTCCAAAAGCAGTAACACCCTTTTGTAATACTGGTGCCGAACTATTGTTTGGCTTCTATTAGTACATAACGTATGAAAATTTTATCGCTGTTCATCATATGACATATCAAACTGGCAAATTGACCCACATTCCCCTGCACTCTGAATCATCAACTGCCTGCCCCCATCCAGATAGCGTAAGCAATTGTAGCAACCGTGGTTATCTTGTCATGGCACGGTGGCAGCACTTGAACCGCCAACTGGTGTGGTCGAACTTAGTAGTGCTTCAATTCGCGATCGTGAAAGTTCTCCCACTCGGAAGTACAAGCCATTGATAGTTTTTCGTTTTGTTTTGCGTTTCTTCTATTTTAGACCCAGGTGGCAACAGCTCTATGCCGCAGAAGAAGTAGACTATGGCCAGGCATGACGGCGGTGGTGATGGCTATGGTAAGTACGTTGTATAATATGAATATGGAATATTTTTTAGTAATATTATATTTGAACTCCATGTAAGTATGCAAATTTTACACTTTCTTAAACCAACTTGGATAAGTAAGTCAAATTATGTATCATCAAAATCGGTCAAAATTATCATCTTTGTACAGCATTCCAACTGCTTGTTCAGAAAGTTTTAAAACGTGACTCCGTATAATATTGTTCGTCTTGTAACGTTGCTGGCGGAAATTTACACGATGGTAATGTAATTTTGCATTATATCTCATGTAAAAGTGCACTAACTCTAGCATTCCCTTTATCTGCATGATTTCTCGCTGAATTTTAATTACATATTTTTTTCTGTGAGATGCCCGGTACGGTCCAAGATGTTTTTGTTTATTTTTTAGTTTTTCAGTATCCTGGGAAAATAGTATCTACGTATTTTCCACACGATAAACAAATGCAGCAATTGCGAATTGGCAATGAAATTTCTCGGTGAGGTATGTGGATGTGGCCTTAGAATACCAAGCTGAGAAGCACGATTTTACACCGGTAAAAAAATAAAATATAAAACCCGTAAAATTTTTTGTTAATAGGGTAAAAGCTCCCTTAGTGGAGGTAGTACCAATAGTGGTGGTAGTGGCAATTTAGCACTATTTTGACCAAAAAGCTTGCAAATGGCATTTTTAATAGATGCATCGTACCTAATAAATTACATTAATTCAGTTTTGTGTTCAGGATTTGGCGGAAAACCTATTTTAAATAATTATTTTCCTTAACTTTTTTGCTCCTTTGTACCTATAGTGGCGGTAGTGTTCCTATAGTGGTGGGTCCCATAAGAATTCAATGGGATGCGCCACTATAGGAACCAATGTTAAATTTTACCTCCATAATAGGAACCGTGTACCTATAGTTGGTGCAAGTGATTTATTAGCAAAAACTGAAATAAACAATGGTTTTTACATTTTTCTTAGCAAATTTAAATAAAAAACTATCGATTAACGTTTTCAGACTTTTTGTTTTGTGGTTTTATCAATTTTATTCAATTATTTCAGTACAATGAGCTACTAATAGCACCACTATTGGTACATTTACCCTACCATTCTCCTCCATATTAGTTTCAATGGGAACGCCTATTCATTGTTATAAGCATTTCAAAAGTATTCAAGTGAAGAGCTTTCTTTGTCATCCTGTACAAGTACAAGCACAATGAGTCGTGTTTGGATCGCTGGTCTACAGCCATTACCACTTAACAAACTGGAAACGCTGACTGGAGACAGTAGTGTTGTATAGTAAGATCTTTGTATTAATTAATTGGTATTTTTAATCTTTCCTATGACTGGATAAAAACAAAAGTAAACCTGTTTAAAATTCCGAAATTCTGGGATTCACAAAGGTAATCTTGGCTCGGTTCACCTGACACCACTCGACGTAACTTAAGCCTTTATGATATGCAATGTTTGTCATGAGTAATTATAAACTTCTAACGCCGTCTTCTCCCTGTCATCGGGAACATTTTTTTTTTCTTATCATCGGCATACTTGGGAAGCCCATTCACATACGGTTGTGTTTAGTTATCATTGAGATTGTTTACTTTCACCGGAGAATTGCTATCTTCCGATTGTTTGCTTGATCTCGGAACTTTGTGGTGATGTACAAAGAAAGCTTCCATGGTTTAAAAAATATCATTGTGAATCACACTGAAACTCTGTTTCTGCCGGCTTAACATCTCATCTAGAATAGCACAATGTAAAGAACTTAGTCAGGTTCTATAAATACTTTCACGTACAGGGTGCGGCAGGAAAAAATTCGAAATCTTTAGAGAGCTCTCACAGGTTAAATTTTGTATGACCATTTTTTTCCATGACAGTATATCAGTCAATGTATACTTTTGATTATTAACTTTTGATTATGTAAGCCGTAAAAGTGTCTAAAAACTGCGCATCTAATGGTCAAAAAACAAAATGGCTAATATACTAAAAATAACTATAATTTGATGAAAATCCATGCCATGTAGGAAATAGTACATACATTTGATGATATTACAAAGAAAACTAAGGTATTTATATTATCAGATGTGAAATTTGGTAACCTGTTTACTTTTTTGTGGTTTGATAATACTGATTGTTTTCAGCTTAAGGTGCTGTCTTGTGAAAAAAAAAACTTTGAATAAATTTTCAGAAAAGTAGCCTGTTATAGATCTTGGAACGTTAGAACATAGATTGGTTAACCTCAAATAAACGAAAATGAGGTTTGAAGTTGAAAAACACTGTCGCATTACGAGATGAACCAGCCGAAGGTGGAAAACCTCAATGATAAAGAAAAAAATAATAATAAAACCTCTTTTTCCTGCCGCATACTCTATATGGCCAAGAATTGGTGTGTATAAAACAGATGACTCCTTTCCAGAGCTTCCGATTGCTCATGTGTTCATAAATGTGACAGCGAGCCTCTCACCAAATTGTCTCCTAGCTCTTCAAAATCGCAGCATGCTGCGCTGCTAAGAGGCTTACGAAAATCTGGTGGGTGCTTCATTACACCAACAAAGCTAGTCATGAAAATGTTTGACAATTCTTAGGTCATTTTGACAGACCACACACGCTGCCCATAATCGAATAGTTGACGTAAGCGCCACTGTAGTTTTCAGCATTCTTTTGAAATTTTAACAATGATTAATGAATAGTTTATGATTTTTCACGTTGATATCTAGCTAGTGATTAGATCTTGTGCTCTATTGAATAAAACTGGTCACAATTATGCACATTTGATAGATATCAGCTTGTGAGTGCTGACATTGTCAATGGTGGTTACGTCAACTATGCGATTATGGGCAGCACGCACGAAAATGACGGATCACATATTCTACTTTATTGATCTTGTTGCCGTCCTTTTCATGCTCATGTTACATCTGTCAAAATGACCTGGGAATTGTTAGTCATTTTGAGGTTAGGTTCGTTGATGTAATAAAGAATAGCTTCCGGGGAGCTCGTCTCGTGCGCTGCGTGAGCTGTTGGTGTCTAAGGTGAAAAACAATTTCTTGCTAACGAAGAACCTCAACAACTTTTTTCCATACACAATACAAGTGTCTGGTTGGTCTATGCGATACGACTAGGGACTCTCAATGCAAAGGTTAAGGTTTCAATTCTCGTTCGTTTAGGAAGTTTTTGTCGTGAAATTTTCTAATATATTCAGCGCATGAGACGAAGCTCATGATACCTACACAACTTGAGAAAAATGAGACGCATAATTTTCAGTCTCTAAATGTACAGTGCTCCTGGGAGCTCGCTTGCAATGTGGCTCACGTACATGGGACTACAGCACGTATACATCAACTCTGCTCCTTTCAGTTATTATCAGAAAGTACACATTTGTTAAGACATTTATCTGCCTCTTAAATAAAACAAAAGAGATGCATCAACGTTTGAGAGTAATGAAATGAGCTTGTAAAAAAGTTAAGAGGAGAAACGTCAACAATTAGAACAGTAAATTAGCTGTCATCTCTATAGTTCTGATTGAACAATAGTTATTTATGTAACGAGTTGCAAAAAGTTGATTATTTCAGTACGAGTCGTCCATTTATACAACGAGGCTTGCCGAGTTGGATAAATACGAAGGTACTGAAAAAATCGAGTTTTGCAACGAGTTCCATACAAAATTTTATGCAATTTTTTTTTAATAATGTAACCCATTTGAGTTGCATAATATTCATAATGCAACTCAGATGAGTTGCATTATGAACATTATGGAACTATTTTTCGTTATGCAACTCATTTCAGTTGCATAATGAGCCAGTACGGAAAAATGGCCATTCTGATACCAAAATGAGTTATATAAAACTAGCTGACCCCGGCAAACTTTGTTTTGCCTACTGCGTTTTTTTGACGTTTCAAGTCTTTAGCCAAGTCCAAGTCCCCGTTCAAAATGTATGAAAAATAGATTTTCAAAAACTCTCGATTTGTCCATGTTTTATGGCTCATAAACCTTCCTTGGGTGAAAACTAACAGAATAAAACTAAGATGACCCAAATCGGACCCACTGTTCGCAAGTTATGCGCGGTCCCACGTATGCCACTACATCTTTATATATATAGATATATATTATGATACTGAATTGCATAAAAGACTTAGTAAATCAACCAGAATTCGTCACTTTGATTCACTCTAGACCATTGGCGTATCTAGTTAGTAAGGAAATACCGATCCGTCCTCAATTTGTTTGTAAAATGATGTTGGATAGTACAGTTTTTGGAAAATTCTAAACGTTGTATTGATTAAACACTTTCACTGCCATGCGGCATAAATCACTTACACCCAGCTACATGCCTCAAATAATGTGAACAATATTTTTGAACTCTTAAAGACAATAACACCGTCTTCAGGCAGAGGCTGATCAAACTGAACATTACTAACACTAGACAGCGGACAATACAAATAACACCCTGCGTCCCAGTGGAGAATTTTTCGTGCGACGAAAAGTTTTTGGCAATTACTCAAGGAATTTTCTGAGAAATTTGTTAGGCAATTTAGATTCCTTTCGGAAATTCCTCAGTAGTTCCTTTGAAGTTAGGAAATTTCTTCAGCAATTCGGAAACTTCTTTGTGAATTTCTTGGGTAATACGTTTGGAAACTCTTTCAGAAAACTCTTTTGAAAATGTCGTCGAAAATAACCTTTGAAAACTTTTTTGGCAATTCCTTTAGGAGCTATTTGGCCATTTTTCTTAAATTTCGTCATAAAATCCTTCGGAAACTTTATTCGGAAGTTGATTTGCCAAATAATTTTTAAGCGTTTTTTTTTTATTTTTCCAGTTTTTTCGGTATTATTTTGACTTTGACAATGACTCTAGGACTCTATGACTTATTCTCAAATTTCTTTGGAAATGTATCGGCAATTCCTTTGTTGTTTTTTGAGATTTTCTTGGGTAAATATTTTGAAATGCATGCCAAATAAAAGTTCTGTTTTATTTCAGAAATTCTTTTGTGTTTCTCTTCTATGATGCATATGTGAATTCTTTTCATAATTTCTTTGGCATTGTATAGAAATGATTTTAGGCATTGCAGCTTCTTTAGAAATCCTTTCGGCAATCCGACCTAAGCTGCTTCGAATACGTTCTGAAATTTGGTCAACATATTTTTTGAAAATTGTTTCGATTTTTATTGACTCTTTTTACGTGTCTGTGTTCTAGGCACCGTCTACAAATTGCGTTATGCTCCAGAAGGAGGGGGAGTACAGCCAAGCGTTACGGATTTTTTTAAGATATTCATACTAAAAAGTGTTACGTATTAAGGACTGTATCGGAAATTAACTATAAACTTTTTTTTATCTGTATTAACGAGATTTTTAGCCCTAGGCTAATTCATCTCGGGACCCACGCTTTACTTCCCTTCCGAAGGAAGAACTCACATTTTGCGAGTTTGTCGGGAGTGGGATTCGATCCCAGGTCCTCGGCGTGATAGTCAAGTGTTCTAACCATCTCACCAGGTCCGCTCCACATTAACTATAAACGTTCAAACGTTCAAAATAATCTGTTCGAAATAAACATAACTTAATTTTTGGAGATACTATAAAAATATTTTGAATAAAGAATGGCAGTTCTGATTTTTAAAAAATAATCATTTAACTTAGACTTTTATCTCAAAGATTGCATATATGTTTTTAAAATTTTGGACACCTCCTAAAAATTTAAAATTGCGAAAACTGTGGGAAAATATTCAGTTTTATCTCTTATTCTTGCGCAGATATATTCTTTTCCAGAATGTCCATGATATAGGAAAATTATTTTTATCAAGAAAAATTCCCTCCGAAGTTAAGGGCAATTCTAAAAAATGAAAAAAAATCCATTTTTCGAGGGACTCTTTTTTTATGCGTTATCAAAAAAATATTACGCAAATAAAAAATACATAAAGTTGAAAATTTGCATTTATTTTTTAATTGGGTATGTGTTTAAATCCTTTGAAGATGTAGTTTTACCAGAGAACGGAATTTTATAACCTCTGAAGATATTCAAAACAGAGCGTCAAAGTTCGACCAAAAAGTAGGTGTTTTTTGGGATAGACCATATTCTATATGTTGGAGGTTTTTCTATCCAAAATAAGAACTTTAAAAGTCGGTATTGAGTGATAAGTTATGTGCACATAACTGCTAGTAATAATAATTATTTTCCAGATTTTTCCACGTACAAGTTGTTTTCGCTACAAATTATTGAAATGTTAAAAAAATTCCAAAAATGCAGTTTGTACAAATTGTTATTTTGTGTGGTTTACTCATAAAACCATATTTTCAATAATACTAAACATTTTCCCAATTTCATCAAGCTGTTCTAAACTTAACTATATTATGAAGATTTCATAGAAGAAGTGGAATAAAAAGACCAATCATGCTTCGAGATAGAGCATTTTGAACGTTTATAGTTAATTTCCGATACAGTCCTTAAATGAATGGCAATATCTATAGAAATGTATCCGGAAATTTTTGGAGAACTTCTCAGAAAGTTTTTCTTGTTTTTTTTTCTCGAATTTTCTTTTGAGAATCTTTTTGAGAATTACTTTGCAAATTGATTCGGCAGTTGAGAAATGGCATCAGGAATTCTCAAAAAAAAAAAACAGAAGGAATTCGCTGAGAATATACCAAAGCAATTGCGAAGGGACTTTTCAAAATCATGGTTTGAAAATTTTCGAAACTAATGGCCTAAGAAGTTTATAGAGGAATTGCCGAAAAAGCTTTCGATGAAACTTTAAAATCTCAAAGTACATTTGAAAGGAGTTACTGTGGGATTTTCCAAACAAATTGCCAAATGAATTCTCAAAGAAAGTGCTGAACATTTATTTATTTATTTACAGGTCGGACTCGATTATCCGGAGTCGTGTGCTGGCGCTTCCCAAAATTATATCTCATAAATGGAGTGCTGTGAAAGCTGAAATTTTGACCTATCGTTAATTAAAACTGGCTTGAGAAAATGTCAAAATATCAGCTTTATAGAACATTCCGTTTGTGAGATATTATTTTTTTGGAAGAATCAGAACCTGACTCCGGATAATCGAGTCCGACCCATATTACCTTATTATTTTAACTCATTAACATCAATATAATTCACAAAGATATCGCCGACGAAATAACCTAAATTGCTGAGCGATTAAGAAGTGAGAAGAAAGATAAATTGCTGATCAAACTCCAAAGAAACTAGGTAGCGTAGATATTTAAAATAAAAACAGATACCCAAGGGTCTCCAGTTAGCCTAGTGGTTAAGGCTATGGACTGACAATCCGGAGACGGCGGGTTCGATTCCCGCTCCGGTTGGGGCATAGTGTATCGTTGTACTTGTCACACAATGTACAAATTCATGCAATGACAGGCAAAGAAAGACCTTCAATTTTCGAATTTGGAATTGCTCTAAGAACACTAAGTTGAAGAGAGGCAGGCCAAGTTCCAAATGCAAACGTCGAGCCATAAAGAAGAAGAAGTAGAAAAAGAAGTTTAAAAAAAATTCCGAAAATATTTCAGAGTTCTAAGTTTTAAGTCCAAAGAAATTCTCAAAGGAATTGACGAATAATTTTGAAAAGCATTACTTCAGAAATTCTCAAAGCAATTGTCACAGAAATAACCAACTCCCACACATATTGTTAAGGGCCCATATATCCGAGGCGGTAAACGCACGGGTATTCAGCATGACCATGCTGAGGGTGACGGGTTCGATTCCCGGTCGGTCCAGGATCTTTTCGTAAAGGAAATTTCCTTGACTTCCATGGGCATAGAGTATCTTCGTGCCTGCCACACGATATACGCATGCAAAATGGTCATTGGCAGAGGAAGCTCTCAGTTAATAACTGTGGAAGTGCTCATAGAACACTAAGCTGAGAAGCAGGCTTTGTCCCTGTGAGGACGTTACGCCAAGAAGAGAGAGAGAGAGAGACATATTGTTGATAAAATTTTCAATTTTATTACTTAAGTGAATACCGAAGGAATCCCCAAAGGAACTTCCGAATAATTTCATTACCAAAGAAATGCTGAATTCGATTCGAAAAACAAAATGTCGATTTGAACATTCATTACCATCATGAATGGTCCATCGTTTCTTCAGCATTTTTTTCCTTACCTTCCATATAATATTTTGGATGGAGTTCACACGATAATTGTAGAGCGCTATCGACTGATTTTTTTTATAACCGGGGAAGTTTTTCGGCTTCGCAGTTAGTTTGATTGTGTTTATGACTGCGAAGCCGAAAAACTTTCCCGGTTCACACGAGAATCTTAAAAAAAAAACTTCGCAATATCGTTTCGAATTTCTGATATAGCATTTGATTGATTTGTCTTTTTCAGATATAGCAAGAATTTTCACAGGAATTATTGCTAATGTTACTATAGAACATCCTTAAGATGTTTTATAAAAAGTTTCTCAACAACCTCTTCTACCAAAAACCAATCTTAAAATAATGTTTATTGCTGAATAAAATTGCCAGAAAATCTTAAGAAAAAAAATTATAAAGTATAATCGGATTCCACTAGATAATCGGCAAACAAATCTGAATTCTTTCTAGGGTGTATTTAAAAAATAGAGCTAACATTCTGTCAGAAGTTTATGCGGAAATATCAATAAATATTTCCACCCAAACCCTTGAAAAGTATATCTCTGGAGAGTTTATGGAATTATATTCTTGCAAATTTTCCAACATAAATTTTTCGAGATACGAACGCTAGATGACACCAAGGCCATAAATGTTCAAACCTATATATCACAATCGTGATGAGATAGAATGTTGCCGTCTTTGGCAAAGTTGTTCAGCAAGCTAAGAACTATCTGAAAATGAGACTATTGTCCGTATCTCTAATGAGCCAGAAATGTTCAGCTGATGCAAAACTATCGGGCTACGGTGTTTTAAGATCGAGATTCGTTCGCTGGGCGGTGCCAGTGTACAAAATATTGAAAACTTCGTATAAGACAGAATGATACCGTCTTCGGCAAAGTTATTCAGCAAGCTTAGAACTAGCTGGACCTTTTGTGAGGGATGCCGAAAAAATGTAAGTGTACGTGTAAGAATTTAGTCTTCAATTGATTTTGTTAACAACCCAACTAAAAGTATAAAGTACTACTTTTACCCTACTCCACATTTTAAACAGCATGATGTCAGATGCCTTTTTTATATTTTGCTATCTTTAGAATAGGTCCCAATCTAAAAAATATTTTGTTACGCGTTATCTTTTTTATGGAATTGTTCCAGGAATTCCACCAGAGATATGCCGCAGGGATTCGCCTAGGAACCCATTCATGGATTTACCCAGGGTTTTGTTAATATATTGATCCTAGGCTTTTATCAGGGATTCCTATAGATATTCCACGAGGAATTTATTTGGGAACACCTCAAAGGATTCTTCGAGGGGTTTGTTAGCGGCTCAGCCAGGGGTTCCAACAGGAATCACACAGCATCAAATGTACATCCAGGAATTCATGTAGATATTACTCCAGGCATTCTTGCGGGAATTCATCCAAGATTTCACCAGATATTCACATCAGAGATTCAGCAAGGAATACAGGCATTTTCTCCCCAGGGATTCCTCCAGATATTAAAGGATTGTTTTATGTACTAATTGAGGAATTTCGCAATGTATTCCATGGGTTTATTCCGGAATTCCTTTCAAGAATTTTGCCAGATCTCTCCTTGATTTTCTCTAGAGAATCCACCAGTAGTTCCTCCAAACATTTTCTCAGGAATCTTCTAGGTTTATCTAGGAATTTCTCTTAGAATTTCTCCATGTTCTTTGAGGAAGAATATCACCAGAGATTCCTCCCGAAATTCCACCAAAAAGTTATCCAAGAGTTCCTCTAGTGATTTTGATTTTGTAGGGATTTCTCTACAGATCTCCCCCCGGAATTCCACCAAGGATTTATCCTGGAATTTGACTAGGGTGTATCCAGGGATTCTTCCGGAAGTTCCTCCAGAAGTTGCTCCAATGATTTCTCCAGGAAAATCTCCGGAAATATTTCCAGAGATTCTATTGCTTTTCTGTTAATGGCCTTGCTGATCCCAATATCATGTGTACGTCACACGACATGGAATGTTTACGGCTTAGAGCACTGTGAAAAGTAAATAGAAAGTTTTTTTAATTTATTGGCTTATATGCCATAAGCCTTATGGTGTTATGGCTATGTTATTTACGACGTATTTATATGTTTTTAAACTGTTAGAGTTACTTGAAGTCAATCTCGTTTGTTTGCATTCATATTTACGGAGACATATCGTCTGCTTAATGCTAGAACTAGGTAACTGGTTTTGCGAAATCGCAAGAAATTTGTTTACATCTGAACGTACACCACAATAAACAAAAGTTTGTTATTTGAAACTATAAAAACACATATTGATTTATCTTTTAAGACCAACAAAGAGTTTGTTTTATAGCAGGATATGTTTTACAAGCCATTTTTACTCGCACTTTTCAAAACGAGTTACCTAGTTCTAGCATTAAGGACAAACGTCTTGAAATCCCGCTTCAACAGTGCATCAGAACTTTGAACGCACAAATTTCAAGAAGCAAACTTCAAAAACCAGTGCATTAAATTATTCTGTTCTTGCTCACTTCTAATAAGCTTAAAATAAGAAGGTCAGGTGCGCTGGTTTTGTTTACGAAGAGATTTGTGCCCTCAAAATCGTGAGTAGGTGCCAAAGTCGGCCATTATGGCGGCCATTTTGGGATTCTAATAAGTCTGTCCTTAAGGGGGCGATATAGTATCGTCTATTCTAAGTCCACCTACCACAGACTCCAATGAGGAAGTCGACTTCATCATACATATGAAACTAATTGAACATGTCGCGATTAGTTAATGCACGAAGCACTTTACGGTTTCGTAACCATCATCACTCCATGTTTGCAAGCCAAACAAAGCTCCTGCCAAGTTGAGGAGACACTGCTAGAATGTTGATGATCATCAACGGGGCAACAGATGCACAGCACATAATGATTGAACAATATGTAACATCTCAAACTGGACTGCCACGCCACCGCGCCGTCCAGTTCCAGTTCAGAATGAGTTGAACACAAAGGGCCGCTTGATTCCCATCTAAGTTAAGTATGCAGTCAGTAGAGAAGATCGCGCGAGCCGGTTTATTCAAGCGTGTTTCGCAGTTCTCACATTTCAGCGCTCGCGTCGCGGTCGCCATCGACGGTCAATTAGAAACACCACCATACAGACTGGAACGTTGTGCACTTTTATTGCTAAACCTTCTCGTTTCAAGTGTTCACAGCTGGGAGAATAGTAATGCAATTGCAACGCGTTGATCGTATTGCAATTCTAAAGCTTTGACAAAAGAATTAATCTGCAATATATGCTAACATCATCTGCGATATGGCCATGTTAGATAATCCTAACACATCAATATAGGATGATTTTGATATTTTCAAACACACTGGGCTCGCATTTCCGATTCCTCACAATATCCTTTGAGTGATCTCAAAAGGAAGGGCTACTTAATCTAATATATAACATCCAATCGAAACTGGTCAACTAGTTCAATTGACAGTGCATCACTGACGATCAGCGCCGACCAGTTAAAACAGCTGATTGGCGATCGCACAGAGTGCGACGACGTATCTTTGTTGCTTGATGCAACGACCATATCGATCGATGCAACGGCAATGCAGTCTGTACCGAACGGAACGCTTGACCGGACGTACTCTGATCGGTCGTGATCTTCACTTGTCGCCGTCGTTGCCTCAGTGTTGATAATCAAATCACTTTTAGTTTACCGCGTCGCGTGCCAACCACAAACATACAATTCTGAGATGATATGTGATAAGGGAGTATCAATCAGTTGTGAGTGGAATCTTTTGTCGAGTCGTGCCCATACAGGCGAATCGGCAATTCAACACTTTGTTGAATATACCAATAACACTTCATGCGCCCTAATCATAAATTAGTATACATAGTGAGCGATGGACAAGTGTCGTAGATAAAGCAGTGAGCCGTAAAGCATCGTGCATCGTCACAGGGCGGTTCTAACCGGAGTTTGTGACTGGCTTTTGTGCTAACTAAAGTAACTTGCATTGCATTGTTAGTTATGCAAATCGGTACGCATTGTTCGACAGATGTGACCGATAAATATTAAAAAAAGCAAATCATTGAATATCGGCCCATTCATTACCGATGATTTGTCCGGGACAAACCCAAACCGCACCTGTACAGCTTCTGTATGAATCCGGATAACCAATTTGAATGATCGATTAACAATTAGAGTGAACAGTTCGAAGAGACATCTCTAGTAGAAGAAAAATCAAAACAAAATCATCATTTGATATTACTCAGTGAAGTACTCGAGATCATAATTAGTTATTGGTTTGTTTGACAAAAGAGATAAAAGATCAAAAATTAGTACATACGGGGAAGAACATAATATCTCATGTAGATATTATAAGATTAAACTACTATCAGGGGATAAAGTGATTATTCCTATGATTTAGATATGCATATAGTTCGACTGTTGAACATTTAGAGATTTGGCCAAGATAATCTCGTTCGAAAATGCACAAGTAATGACATTTCTCATAATTATGTTTCAAACAGCTTTTTTTGACATTCGTTTCCTTTGTCGTGAATGCATTGTTTCTATTTAAGATGAGCAAAAACATGATTTTGATAAAGCTCACATTTCCTCCACCCATTTGCATCCGATGTCAAAAAGCTAAGTTTTTCACAGTTAATTTTAAATGTCAAAAAAAACTTTCATAATGTTGTCAAAAAAAATCGGATGAACACTTTGTCTACTTAAACCTGCAACATTTTCTAAAAAATAAATTAAAACAAAAGACATTGCCGCTACAAATAGAGGCGACCAAATTTTAAGCTTAGAGCGGAAATACAATCGACTCTTCATGTCTCGATGTTCTACAACACGATATCCTTCCCTATCTCGATGGTTTGATTGGTCCTATCTCCCTATCTCGATGCCATCTCATAAGTTTTTGTTCTGGATTTCTTTGTTGTATGTCAATATGTTCATTTTCACAGGATACTAGACCTCGATTTCTAGATGCAAAATATTCTAGGAAGGTGAGATGACATTTGTTTGTTGTTGGTTTTTCATAGCTGGGGAGGTTTTTTTTTCAATCTAGTGTGCATTACAGATTGGTTCTTCAATTCGTTTTCTTTCTACCTCGATAGTCGCTGCAATGTTGATGACAAATACAAAAGTGATTATTCTCCATAAATAGTTTCAAAAGTCTCAGTGAAGAACCAGGGTGGTATCTAGTAATAAAAAAACAACTGCTCCTAAAACAGCTCTATAAACAAATAAAAAAATGTATAAATAAATCAAAATTTTCCATAAAAAATCGTCAAAAAAGCCAAAAATTTGTCCGGTATACTGCAAACATAGATGTTACCCCTTTTTTAGATCTGACGAGCGATAGCTACCAATTGCTCGGTAAATCGTATACATAGCTATGTCGTCTTTTCAGTTGCTTCAGTCACACAAGTACGATTCAGCATTTGATTGCCTCTTATTTTCCTACATTTTCTTTTAATATTTTCATGCAGTTTTTTCCACAGGCAGGGCTCATGGATATATGAACAAAAAAAATGAGAAACATTCTGGGTCGCCTATTTTCCCGGAAAACTCAGGTGGATTTTTTTATTTTCCACTGACACTACTTGCTTTGAAAAATCTTTGAAAAAAAAGTTTATTTTAGAAAATGAAAGCAAAGAGAAAATATGAATCAAAAAAAATATGAACTGGAAAGTTTCCACAAAATTTTCCATAGTTGAGAAAATTCGTATAGAAAAGCCGGAAAAACTATGCCCGAACTCGTGGAAAATTTTCGAAAAATATTTGAAGCTTATAATCAATCGCTTTGGAATGCATTTTTTTTCGTTTTTGAGTTATGGCCAATTTTGTTAAAAAAAAATGTCCAAATGTACCATAACAGCCTTTTCTTTGAAAAATCTTAACTCCAGAACGAAGCATCGTAGAAACAAAGTTTTTTTTTAATGAAAATGAAAGCAAATTTTCTCAGGAATTAAAATAAAATATGAAGTAGAAAAAGCTTTCCAAAAATTTTTCCACCATTGAGAAAATTCATAATGAAAAGTCGTAAAAACCATGACCGAACTCGTAGAAAATTTTCTAAAAAATATTTTTGAGAAGGTAATTTCATAAGCTTTGTTCCTTGAAATTTTTGGAATGCACTTAATTTTCATTCCTGAGTTGTGGCAAATTTTGTGAAAAATGACCATATAATATAGGCTTACATGGTCATTTTCACAAAATTGGCCATAACTCAAGAATAAAAAAAAGTACATTTCTAAAATTTATAAAATGACCTTCTCAAAAATATTATTTCGAAAATTTTCCACGAGTTCGGGCATAGTTTTTCCAATTTTTATGGGAAAAGTACCCTTTTTATTGCAAATGTTGATTTATTTTGCATTTTTGATGATTTTTTATTGCCCAAAAACAATTATTTATACAAAAGTTTGATTTATTATTGGATTTTTTATTTATTTATGGAACTTTTGTTTTTCTATTACTTATTGCACCCCTGTTTCTTTACTGGGTCTTTTGGACTTACTTATTGGAATGTTTTTACTTATTATACACCGTGTCCAATAAGTTCTCATACAAAATACAAATTTAGAAAATATAATTTTATTTCACATCTGCGATTTTTGTTTTCAACACGAATGCATGTTTTGAAGGGTCATTAAATAAAGCATACGGTTTAGAATAACGTTATTTTTTATTTGTTTTTATAAGCCTAACAGTACACTTCCATTTTCTCAAATTCGTTTGCACCGACACGCAAGAAAAATAATGGAAAAGTTTTAAATTTTACGGTAGAATTTTCATGCCAATTATTGTATCAAATGGATATATTAAGGTTAAAACAATACCCCCTTAGGATTAGAAATTCCTAGACCAAAACAAGCTATGAATGCAGCAACAGATGCTGCGAACTAAAAGGCGAACTGCCAAACAAAATACAATTCTAGGATGACTGATGGACCAAGAACAATTATGAAACCTCGTCATCCTGGGTTCGGACTTCGTTATCCATATGGATGACTGGGCACAAATTAATGTTATGTGTTGCATGTTTGTGTTTTGTGAATTTGTAATGTTCCATTTTACTTTTCGTATCCCACTAGTTTCAAAATGTGGGGCTCGATGCGGAAAATAAAATGCGCATTTGTAGGGTTCTATTAGCAGTTGTCTACATTGTGGTACCCATCGGGAGCACAATGCATTTGTAGTGTTCCGCAACACTTGTTTATTTGTTACATTGGCACATTGTGAACATTTTGTCAGTTAATTTTCTGTTTTGTACTGTGATTGGTTCATTTGCCCCCAAATTTTAATGTGCATTTGTAGCGCTCCAAACATTTCAGGAGCGAACCAGCACAAAACACACAAGCCGTCCCCTAACACGGACATCAAATTGTAGACGGTCTTGTGTTGTTGCCCAAATCAGGATGCCCCCTTAGGATTAGAAATTCCTAGACCAAAACAAGCTATGAATGCCGCAACAGATGCTGCGAACTAAAAGGCGAACTGCCAAACAAAATACAATTCTAGGATGACTGATGGACCAAGAACAATAATGAAACCTAGTCATCCTGGCTTCGGACTTCGTTATCCATGAGGATGACTGGGCACAAATTAATGTTATATGTTGCATGTTTGTGTTTTGTACATTTGTAACGTTCCATTTTGTTTTTCGTATCTAAGTTCCCAGACGTGGGGCCAGCGTTGCCAACCTTCCAGATTTATCTGGATTTATCCAGATTTTTGAGGTCTCATTTTGAAAAAATCTGGAAGATCCAGACATTTGTTTTCGGGATTTGTAAGGGTTTTCTCGGAATTTGTAAGGTTCTGTCCGGAATTTGTATACCCCTATAGGGGTTTTCCCACAATCCAGACTTTTCCAGACAAAACTTCCTAAATCATCCAGATTTTTCAAAAATAGACCTGGCGACCCTGCGTGGGGCCCGATACGGAAAATAAAATGAACATTTATAAGGTTCCAATTTTATCGTCACATTGGCGCCCAACATGGGGCGTTGCGCATTTATAAGGTTCCAATTTATTTGTTACATTGGCTGATAAGGATGATAAGGTAAGAAATTTGACAGCAAGCTCAATTTGGGCTGATTTCTTTGAAAATGACCGTGATTTTTACACACAATTTACTACAATAGGGTTACTAGCATGGTTTGGAAGTAAGAATGCATTCTTTTCTTCGCTGTTACTTATGATTGACTGGACATGCGAATGATGATGGCTTCTACAGCCGTGGCACGTCAATTAGAAAGTGGAAATGTGTTGTGGTTTTAGCATCACTCGTCTCTCTTAGCAGTTTCATTGCAGTAAAGTAGCAGTTATGATGCCTGTTGACCAAAACATACCGTGCATTTGAAATGCTACGAAACTGCTGTCAGATTTTTAGTAGCATTTGAATTGTTAATATAGGGCAGTTTAACAGTCGAACTGCTGTAACACGGTAGTAAGCAGGCCTAATGCATATATAGAACAGAAATACGGCTTATTCAAATGCTTATTGGTTACCTGGGTGGTATGAATCAATAATATAAAATACAACCATGCTTCCTTAACACAGCAAAACTTATTAAAACATGAAAATGGACATTTTGTTTAATCTACGTTTTATTTTGCTCAAAAAAAACGGCTTCGTACTTCACCAAAACAGAAACTCATATTTTTTTCTCTTCTAATTATAGTTGCTACTGGCAATGGCGAAGACAGGAACCTAATTTGTTTCAACTTAAAACCATTTCTCGTTGAAATCAGATGAATTATCCATGAAATGGCATGCGTGCTATCTGAAATAGACTTACGACACATAAGCGATCAGCAGAGAAGGATGTTAATTCCAAAACATATGCTGTAGTTGTTCAGTGTTAGTTGGCCTTTCAATAAATAAATTTATTTTTAAAATCCTAATTACAGATGTGAAATAAATTCAATTTGATTTTGTATGGGGACTTATTGGACACGGTGTATCTTTAGAGGTTCCACACATTCTTCCAGCGATTTCTTCAGAAAATCTTCGAAGGACTCCTTCAGTATTGCGTACAGATATTTTTTTCACGTACTTCTCCAGAGATTTCTTCAGGAATTTCTCCAGGAATTCTATTGCAAATTACCGCAGGAATGTCTCAAAGAATTCCTTTAGAAGTTCATTCATGTTTTTTAAGTGATTCCAGTAGGTCTAGTATATCTAGAAATTTCTGCAGAAATTCATACAGAGATTCCTTCAGGAGATGCCCCAGGTATTCCTCCTAGTATTTTCCCAGAAATTCCACCTGCATTCGAATGAGTGTAGAATTAGCATTTAAGTTAAAATACACATCAATAAAAACAAAAAAAACTGCATTTGAACCAAGTATACGTTTAGGAATTTTTACTCAGATTCGATAAGAAATCCTGGAATTTCTTCAGAAATAATTCCTAGATACTTCTACAGAAATTCTTCTAGGAATTCCACCAAGGGTGTTACCAGGTATTCCTCCAGGAATTTGTCAGCAACTTCTTCTAGAATTCCTTAAGAAATTTACCTGGGATTCTTTCAGTATTATCTGAATTTGAAAAAAAATTGGAGGGATTTTGAAAAAAATATCTCCAAAAAATCATTCAAGGATTCCATCAGAAACACGGATTTCTTCTAAACTGCTTCTGGAATCTCCTCAGAAATATCTCCGGAGACTTATTCAGTAATTTAAGAAATTTTTAATGAATGTCTGCAAGGTATTTGTTCAAAAAATGTTCCAATTTATCTAGATTATTTTTAAATTTCAGTGTTTTTTAGGAGCGTTTCTCCAGGAATCCCATGCAAATTTGGTCAAGGGCTCCCGGATAGAATTTGCAAATACCCCAAACTTTTGGTCGATGACATCAAGGATTAATTCTGGAGTAACATTTGAAAATGGCATACAAGCATTGGTAAACAATGACTTCACACGTCGCTCCTGAGCCCCCCTCAGCTTATTCACAAAAACTAAGACCGTTATCAGATAGAGCAAACATCGATCTTTCGGATAGCGGTGTTCATTTGCGTGGGCGGGCTGCTGTTATGCCCTACGGGGCGTTTTAGAAAAAAGACACAAGACCTCTTGGGCCCTTTTCAAATGTTGCTCCAGAATTTACTTAATAACTTTTTTTCTAGATTTTTTAGCTAAGTTCTGTAAAAAGCAGTTGAAAGCTAATAGAAAATGGGTCATATTACCACTCTCATCTTAAAATTTGGTCGACGCAACTTCCAGCGACATTGCCGTAAGTTTATATTCATTTTTTAGAAAATTTGGCAACTTTGGGTTAAGTTTACATACAAAATTTTTTGAAAAAGTTTCTTTTAAATCATGTTCAAAGTTTCTTTGACTTATTATCTTTTGAATGAAACCTAGGGTTTTGGAATCGGACGCAAATTGGCGGAGATATGGGCCTAAAAAAAAGACATGTTTTTGAGGGGGTGACCCCAAACTTTTGAACGGGAGTGTATGCAATGAGTTGCAAAATGAAGATTTTTACAGCACGAGTCATACGTTTATCCAACGAGGCTTACCGAGTGCTGTAAAAATCGAGTTTTGCAACGAGTTGCATACAACATTTTTTGCAATGTCAAAAAAATACGAAAGAATATAATTAATTGAAACAGTACCATCGTGCTTCCCCATGGCTGAATAAGAGCGCCCACGTGTTCCATATT
The DNA here is from genome assembly GCF_035046485.1 of Aedes albopictus. Classification (NCBI taxonomy): domain Eukaryota; kingdom Metazoa; phylum Arthropoda; class Insecta; order Diptera; family Culicidae; genus Aedes; species Aedes albopictus. The sequence continues at coordinate 415,637,805 of NC_085138.1, forward strand.
TCGAAATTTGAATCAAGCAAGCCGTGCTATAACCGTCACAATATTTCTAGCTCTTACCGTGGAAACTCTGGTTTCCAATCAAACAATCGCATTATGATTCATAATGCAACCAAAATGAGTTGCATTAAGAACCATAATCCAACTCTTTGATTTAGTGAAGAAAAGTAGGCCGTTACGTTACCAAAGAGGCAAGTTTAAACATAGATATTATAGTGCGGAGTTGCAAAAATGAATTTTATTAACTCTGAAGGAATGCATGGGAAACTGGATAACGCTCAGTAATTTAAAGAAAAATTTCTTGAGGTATTCCTGGAGAAATGTCAAAAAAATCCTTAAAAGACTTTTGAAAAAATTAATGGTAGTATCTCTAAAAAGTATCTCTGAATAATCCTCGAGGTAGTTTCTGAAAGAATCCCTGAAGAAAGGGTTAAATAAATCTCAAGAGATGTATATGATGTAACCCCAGGAGGAATATCCGATAATCTTCTGGAAAACCCCCTAGCTTCTAAATGAATCTCCTGAGATTTTTCTAGAGCATTTTTAGAAGAAAGGCCAGAGAAACTCCTGAAGCAATCCCTCGAGAAACTGAAACAAAATTTCAGAAAGCCTTCTTACAAAAAAAATGAATTTCTTGAGAAGCGATAGAGTGTCTTGTCCGCTTATTTAGGTAGTTAGTATGACTACCCGAGCAGGAATGAATAACTGACACATAGCTGGAGAATACCAAAGTATGGTATCATACCAAGACAAGGTATTGGTCGGTTATCCAGGTATTGAAAATGATTTATTTTGGTATTTTGTAGGTATTGATAAAATACTTCAATGAGTTATTGGTTTGGTGTTGAGGACTGCTTGAGTTATAATTCAATTATGGAAAAATCGCTATTTGTATGGAAAAATCCCCGATTATTATTTAGGTATTGCCATACCTGATGTCATTATTCACGCGTTATGCACAGAATACACACCAGTTATTATTTTAGGTATTTTACCTCTTATGCAGGTCTACTTAATACCTCATTCAGGTTTAGGTATTCTGTTTTCCATACCTGAGTAAGTTATTCTTCAGCTATTTTCACCTGCTCGGGTAACGACTGTCACGGGAACAAGTTTTTGTTGGTGGAGAAGGGGAAAAGTCACATGATATGGAATCAATTTGAATCAAAACACTTTCATTTTGACTATAATATTACACATGTCGACATCGAAGATGACGAACAATTCAAATTATTTCGTAAATGAAGAAGTATGGTTTTTCAACAAAAAGATATTTGAGAATTTTAGCCGACACTTGACGTACGAATTATTCAATAGTCGTTGGGTAAATTCCCAAAAAATACTGATAATTCTATTAATATGGAACCAACTCACAGTGTTCGTCACAATATGTACAAATCAAAGGTGGAATATGGCACCGAAAGCGAAACGCGCGCGATTCTGGCTCTTGAGCTTCCGAGCAACCACACACCTAAGCAGTTTAAACTTTGCACTAGGCTACTTTGATCGAAACAACAACGACGAGTTCAATTTGCTTGAACTGTTTCATTTTCCATATGAATATCGGTTTTCATTCAATATAATTTCATGTGTTGATTTTGTATTGTTTTTTTTTTATTTTTTTGTCAACGAAAGACGATCATTTTTTATTATGAGATATCTCACAAAGTTGCGAAAATTAATATATAATAAAAAGTAGAAAACAAACGTCAATTGATCTGTTGCTCTTTTTCTTTTTTATACTGAAGAAACAGTAAACACTGAATCCATGAAATTTTCTTCTTAAATTTTTTTCTTCGCTTGGAATTTTGAAGTATTTTTTTTGAATATTTCATAAATAGCTGGGGTCTTATAAGCAGCTTTAGCATTTTGCTACCAAATTCAATAAATTAGCGCAAATCATTTTAACGTATAATCCTTATTTATGGGTATTAAATTACGTTTTGGAGGTGGGGTATAATGAACACGGTAGGTGGAGCAGGATGACCAATCCCTGTTACACAATCAAATACGAATTTATTACTCTTGTCAAAGCATACCGGCATCAACCAATGAGAATTTGAGGGTCTGGTAGTCTAGGCTTGCCAAGTAGACTGTGGATAGAACATGGGAAGTGATCAGTTGATCTGTCAATGGAAGAGCACGAAACATTTTGGACCGACTGGTGTATATTTCAGAAATCTGCTCTAACAACGTAGCAAAATTAGTATAGAAAGTTTTGACAACTGACAGCAAACCAAAGCAAACCCGATCAGAAAGACATAACAAAAACAGAACATAATTATTAGCATGGTTCAAAAAAATCGTTTTTGCTCCACACCGGTTATTGGATTTGTAATCAGATTAGATGCCTTCTCCCAAACTATGAGTTCATTTGGTTGAAAATTGAGACTGCGCAAGCCTTCCAAAGTTTGTATGGGAATTACTATGGGGAAACAATGTTTTTCATTCAATCGACCGTAACATTTTCCCAAGTGCTCTAGAGGATTGATTGACCCTTGGTACTCTTAGGCTACTCTATCAGCTACAACTTTGCCGAAGACCGCATTCAAATCGGACATCCCATTGATTAGTTATCGATTTGTATCCAACTGGACAAACTTAAACAATGAACTTCCAGCTTCCCAGCAGGTAACAATGCTTCATATGGCGCCAAAGATAGCACACTGTGCAAACTGATGCCCACCGAATAGTTCAACCATCATGAGCAAAGATTTCAATTCTGGATAAAAATCGGTAACTAATTAACGAGGCGTCCGATTCAAATGCAGTCTTCGGCAAAGTCTTAGCTGATAGAGTAGCCTAGGAGTACCAAGGGTCAACTAATCCTCTAGGGCACTTGGAGAAATATTACAGTCGATTTAATGAAAAACATCGTTTTCTCATAGTAATCCCCATACACACTATGAAGGGCTTGTGCAGTCTCAATTTTCAACCAAATGAGCTCAAATTTTGGGAGATGGCATAGAATCTAGTTACGAATTGAATAAGCGGTGTGGAGCAAAAACAATTTTTTGAACCACGCTAATAATTATATAAACGGTTGGTATATGTATCAAAATTTGTTATATTTCTGGCGTTTAGTATCATACAGGCGTATCTACAATGATCGATTTCTCTTCATCGATTTTATCTTCGAATTATTCCGGGAAATATGACCAATATTCGGATGATCTTTTGGTGTATTTCAGCAAATATTATGCCAGCCAAGTTATTGAACAAGGATAAAATCGATGAAGAGAAATCGATCATTGTAGATACGCCCGTATGATACTAAGCGCGAGATATAAATATGTTAATTGGAATCGGTCTGAAAACAATTTTGTCTTATATCATAATTACAGCCAAGTTAGGCCGATACAAATATTTAATTTGTTTTATGTCAACCCGCCCCCCTCCCCCCCTTCAAAAATCACAAAATATTGAAGGGGCGAAAACAAACATGGCGTCCCGTGACTCCATTTTCAATAGAAAAAAAAGTTTAAAAGCAACTATTTTTCAATAGTCGAAAAATATTTTTTTCAATAGTTGGTGAAACTTGTAATTTTTCAATAGTTTTTTTTTTGTTTGTTCTTTATTAATTTTTGTCCCCCCCCCTCGTACCCTATGGGAGGTCTCGGACATAAAAGAAAAATAATATTTGCATCGCCCTTAGTTACAATACATTAGAATGTGATTAGCTGATTTCTATGTCAACATTATAACAAACTCAGTTATAGTATACACACTTAACTTGGAATACCATGACCGGTAAATTTTTGACGAAAATAGAACAGCTGAAAACAGCTATATGTACTGCATTGTTTACCTTTTGCACCCGGTTTTAACAGTTGGTGTACTGAGTCTCAGTATAATCGATTAATGAAGCTACCGAAATAGTTCTGCTGTTCCATTTTCATCAAAAAAGTGCTGAACAGGCAATTCAGAATTGAGTGTGTAGTTTAAAATGAAATGTGTGATTAAAAAAATGTAATATATTTGGGTAGTATGAAGGGCATAAATTAACCGTGTAATGAATGGCGCCCACCATTATTGTGCTTAAAAAAGTACAATCTTTGACATACTTTAATATATGAACCACCAAGAATGTTTATGTCTACATCAAATTTGTACATTAAGCTAATGACTCTCAAATGGATCCATCAATTGGCTTTATTTCTGGGACACAGTGAAGTATCTATCGTACAGTATCTAGCCATGAATAAAAAAATATGTCAATTGAATAAATATTGACTAAGTTATAGAAACAAGTGCCCAAACAGGCCCTCTTGCCGAAATGGTCCTAGACCCTATATAGAGATATAGAGAATTGACTATACTGACCATTCGGTACTGTAATTGCACCACGCGTTTAACAAGTCGGCACAGTTTGAACCTAGTAGATCAATTAGTGAAGAATTTGCATTAATACACTCAGCTAGTGGCTTCTACCAATTGCGGAAAGTGCGGTGTGCTACTATCTGATTTTACTCTCTGATGTATGTAAACGAACTCCAACAGTTTGTTGAGTTTACACCTTACGCACTGATTCATACCCAGCCCATATGTAGATACACTACACATGAATAGTGGGTGTTGTGTATACTGAGTTAATGTCTGCTTTGTTTGGTGGCATCACAAACAGAACATCGCAGAAGCAAACATATGACTGAGTACATACTAGACGCAACGACGCGACGGGGGGCTTTCAGATGGATAATTATTGTTGTGATACATCGCCGTTGATGTAGAGATTACTTCAAGCACACATTGAGAAGAATTTCAATCATGCGATTTCTACGGAACTCTGACAGATTGATGATAACATATATTTATCAATAATCAAAGTTCTTGTTATCTTGATTCTCCTTCTATCAGAGCACCCCTCGATCTTCAGCTGGATCTTACTTCTAGCTAGCAAGAGGAGGAATCAACAACGCCTCCTTCGCTCATTTGGTTGACAATTTCTTCCAGTGCTGTTTCGTACGCAACAGCAGCGTGTAGTGTTCAAGTGTTACGGAACACAGTCCTACTGTCGTCAGTTCAACAGTTGCGCGAGTTCGAACTACATCGCGAACGCCAAGATTTACTGGAAGGTGCTACCAATTAGAATAGATGATAAACAAATGACCGCGACAAAGTACGCCGCCGACCGCGGTTGTAGTGCGAGAATTCTTAGTTTATCAGTGCGCGAAGGAGTTCCGTTTTAGAATGATAAATACCGGGTGACTTGCAGTGTGGACTGTGGTACTAGTTTGGCTTGATTGGGACACTCTTAATTAATAGTGCTTGTAATTGATGGACGTGGGTGGCATGCTGCTATAGACTGTTTCAGAAATTATAAATACACTTTGTTAAGTAAATTAAATGAACTGTTATAATGATTTTTACCTACTTCTTTCAGAGTATAGCATATTGTACTCCATATTTTTATATTTCCTTTCAATTGTCTTGATATTTTAAAGAACGGTCGAGTTATTTAACAAATAACTAATTTTTTCAAATTTGAATTTGCACAAAGGTGTTTTTTAATGATTTCAACATTATTTATCACTAAATACCAAAAATTATCTAAATTTTTATCACATTCGCTTTCTCAACAAGTTGTCTTAGGAATGCGTTGATCAAAATTTGGGAAAAATCGATAAAGGCATTTCCACAACATTTTTTCGGAGATCAAGTTTCTCATTTTTTGAGGTTTTCTAAGGAACATAAGAACTACCACACAGTTTCTTAGCTTTCCTGAACGCATTTAATCTAAACAAACTTATTTTTTCAGCTCATTCGATCCTTCAGATGCCAAAGCTTATCATACCATAAAAACGAATGCAGTAAGCAGTAATTAAGACATTCGTTTGCTTAACGTTTGTTGCTACTGGTGTTGTCGAGAAATTTGAAACAAAAATGTTTGTTTTGAGAAGGCCCGTAATGATGGTTCTTGATCAATTATTCCAGTAAAAAATACTCTTACCAATCGAGAAACATCTTTTATTATCGATACAGCAATTTCTATTGTGTTTGGAAGTTAAATATTTTATCTGTGAGATTTTTTTCTTTTCTACTATGCTACATTTTTTGACCACTTTGTGCAACTTCAAATTTTGATCATCTTGTTTACAGAGCCCTATTTTTCAACACTTACCAGAAACATCAACAAAATTGATATTATTTGCTTCGTTAGCATGTTTACTATTAGAGCTAGAAGAAACTTTTTTGGATAATGTGCTCAAATTGAAATGGCAGGTTATCGTTAGTGTATTTATAATTTCTGAAACAGTCTATATTTAATGTGATCGTGTGAAGTTGTGACTGTGAAGAAGTGATAGTCGGAAAAGGGCTTGATATAGTGTAAAACATAAGAATTATTCCTAAAAAAATAAAAAAATTAAAAAGTATTAATATAAAGACAAGTAAACGTACAGATGGTTCTCCAATAATCTACGTTCATTTCAAAACACTCTGACGATATGATTATTATTAGGTAACAAAAATGCGATTGTTGGTATTTCATTTAATATTATGGAACTTTGTCTCTTATGATCAATGCTTGATCGTATAAATTGAAGTTAATACAAGTACCTACCTAACTCAGTAACCCAAGCCTAAGTAACCTAATTTTTACGTCGAGTTTGGCGATCACACTTAAAACGGGCTACTTGGTCGGTCCCAAAGGTGACATAATTGTTGCATTTTAGTTGCATAATGAACCGGTTCGGAAAAGTGAGATATTATGATACTGAAATGAGTAGTATAAAATAGAAATTATGATACAGAATTGCATAAAAAAAAGTTTTTAGGTTAATTGCATGCATTGCTTCCTAAACTAATCTACGCCCAAAAATTTTTGGCTTTCTCAGTCACTAAGTCACGACAAATATTGTATACTGTTCCGACGTTTCTACCTTTTGGTTGTGGCCATCTTCTGGGATTGGCCACAACGAAAGGCCAAAACTTCGGAACAGCATAAAATACTTGTCTTGACTTAGTGGCTGAGAAAGCCAATCCAAAAATAGTTGATCAGTATCCAGTAGAAATCGCCATTGCTAATCTCTGCCGTATTGACGCTTACGTCAAATATACAACTATAGATAATAGACTTTATCTGTGACTGTGCTAAAGCATTTCGAAAATTATTTGTTCCTTTTTCATAGTTGTTATGACCATCCGAGATTTGTGGATGCCTCCAATAACTACCCAGAGAGGTTTGACATACGTAATAGAGGTTATAGACTATCTTGATTGACCATAATGCCGAAATGATGATAGAGCTGAATCCAAAACTGAGCCCGATACTAGCCAAGAGAGGTAAATTAGGATCACTGCAAATTGTAATACCTCGTATTGAATGAATACCATATGTCTCAAAAAAGCTTATCTCTAATGCCGAAAGTGATCAGATTAGGCAGTCCAAATAAGCATCAAGCTTCCGTTGGCCATATTTTTGTGACCAAATATCGGGTCGATGTTAATAGTGGCTAGGTGTGAATTTAAATGAGAGAACTGAAAAAAAAAATGTTCAGAGCTGAAGGTAAAGCTTCGATGAAGTGCAAATAAAACAAACTGGCACTGACATCACTTCAAATGAAAACTTGATTCCATTATCAAGACAATCCTATGTAGCCTAAGTGATAAACACGCGGGTAGTAGGTTAGAACCCCGAACTACCCAGGATCCGTAATGGAAATGTTCTTGATTTCCTTGGATATGGTGTATTATAGGGTCTCTCACAGTTGGAATGTTATCCAGAAAGAAAAAAATGGCAAACTCATTTGATACTATTCTAAAATAACTTGACCATTATGATTTCAAACATTCTCATTTCATATTACAAGAAATCATTGCGAAACAACATCCCTTAGCTAAACCGTGGAAGTCGTACCACCCAACATATCGAACGAATAACATTTACTTAATCAGTGCAACCTGCTGAAGCGCTGTTGGTCCATGAGTCACTCTCACGAGTCATCAGGTCTTCCAACCAACAACAGGTTTGCTCGGCAATCCCAAGTCATGGCTTGCCTTGCTGCCGTTGCATTTCACGTTCCTTGTTGTTGTCTGTTCGGTTCGCGTTCGCATGCTTTGTTTTGGTTTGATCCGGCCTCGGTCGGCTTAGAAAATATTGTCTTCCACCGCACCATCGCGTCGTCTGTCATGTCTATCTAGGTACATGAACCTACATACTTGCAATATCTAGTTGCAAACATAACACTACTCGTCAAAAGTATGGACTCACAAATTTAAAATCAGGATTGATAAGTAATAGTCGGATACACTAGATGACAAATTCTAACAAACACTTTTAAAAGTCAAGTTTGGTATCACCTAGAAATAAAGACTCAAAATCTTGATCATGGTCAAATAAGACCTCTTGAAGAAAGTTGCTCATATCATCAGAAACACATATCCTGCTGAGGGAGGAAAATTTGGAATTGGACAGTTATAAAACATTCATGAAAATCCATACTCATGACAGTTAGTGTACCGCACATATGCACATTGCACATGTGTCTCGTAAGGTGATTTGCCAAGTCAAAGAGCACATGGAGTAGACAAGTCCAGAAGATGGTAAACTGTAACATAACATTAGCGCCAACTTGTGCAGTGATTGTATTACGTACCTATCTACATACTGCACACAAAGTGGCGGAATGCGTCATCGTTGCCTTTTTACCAGCGGGGAAACTTACTCAGAAACGTACGCGTCTTCGGTAATAGAATACTATAGTTTGGATAGTATAGTCACTGTCAGGAAGACGTAGAACTTCCCGGAAAAATGGCGTTTGATGCTCTATATTTGCTCATTCACATCCATTAGAAGAAACGTTAAAGTTTCTAGAGATACCTCTAGACAAAGGACAACCGTTTAAGCTGGATATAATTCAGGTTTAAGAATTCATTTCAAATAATCTCAATAAGTATATGAAAAATGAAGCCTTGAAGCCGGGCGGATAGGGTCACCAAACTTCAAATTGTACCATACTTTGGGGTGTGGGTTCGATTCCCGCTCCAGGAGATGAAACTTTTTGTCAGAATAGTTTCTTCTCCGTATTCACTGGTGCGTGCTCCATATGTCCCTTGTCTAGTGTTAAGTTTCGTCCAGTCTGTACAGCCTCTGGCTGAAGACGGTGTCCGTGTCTTCTAAAATTCTGTCAAATTTCAACGGCTCATAGTTTTAACAATATCCAATCAAACAAAATTATTGCTTTACAGTAACAATACAGTTGGTTGTTGTGTAATGCATAACCTCAGCGGCACTAGGAGTAAGTAGGACAGGTAGGGTATCTCCTGAGCAAGAAAATAGTTGAGTATAATGACCACTGTATTATGCTACCCAAGGTCATTATATATTGTAAGGTTTTCTTAGATGTCAAAACTGGCTGAGCGGCCATTATTTTTTCACCGTGAGAAGTTCTGAAAACAAATCTTCCGCCTCCTCAAATTCCTTTGAAATTTCGCTTCCTATACTTTTCTTCTCATTTTTCAACGGTGATTTCTATACTCCAGAAATTCCACCCGGATGTTCAGTAGACTCCATGAGAAACACTTCACGATTTCGCAAGAAAATGAACCAGATAACATACCTAGAATGGGTTTTAAGTAAATACCTTTGCTATTTCACAAGGATGACGTTATCCATGCTTGTCCGCACTGAACGTATGAAAATTCGGCTCTTATGATTTGGACGGTGTAAAGTCATCGTATGCATGTAATCTTCCTATCTCAACCTTCATCCAGCCAACGTACATTTTTCCCCTTCGTAAAAGCCACGTATGTGGAAACCCTTATCCCACTTAATGCAGCTGACAGGAGCCAACATCTATCGTGTATCCACAATGGAATATTTTGTGGATACACAAATGTTTACATACAAGATGTTGGATTCTTAAAAATGGCAGCCTTGCACCCTGGTGGTAAAAGTACAGAAATGGTCACTCCTTTTTTGTTTTTTGTTCCTTCGAGAATTCCACCGGAAATTTCTCCATGATTACGTCTGGGAATTCCTCAAGGACTTTTTCCAGGAATTTCTTCAAGAAATCCTCCAAGACTCGCATCAGGAATTTCTCCAGGGATACCTTCAGAAATTCCTTCGGTAATTTCTCCAAGAATTCTACTGAGTATATTTCCAGGAACTCCTCCGGGAGTTTCTCCAGGAATTCTTCCGGGAGTTTCTTCAGGAATTCTTCCGGGAATCTCTCCAGCAATTCCTCCGGTTTTTTTTTCAGGATTGCCTCCGGGAGATTCACTGAGAATTTCCCCAGGAACTCCTCCGGGATTTTTTTCAGGAATTCCCCCGGAAATGTCTACAGGAATTCCTCCAAGAATTTCTTCAGGAATTCCTCCGGGAGTTTTTCCAGAAGTTCCTCCAGGAATATTTCCGGGAATGTCTCAGGGACTTTCTTCAGAAAATCCGCCAGGAATTGCTTCCAGTGATGGAATACTCCTCAGAGCAAAACAAGAGCGCCTTCTTTCGTTTTCCTTCACCTTCCTGCCTGCAGCTTGTGACACCGAAACAAGGTGGATCATACCGCGCAAAATGCCGGTAAAATTGTCGTACAACTTAGCGGGAGCCTCAAAAATGATGCTCAAAAATGTTTCTCTTTGTGCTGATTTTTGTGGTTCAACGTTTCTCTTTGTTTTTCGCCTGTTTCCTCTTTACTCTCGCAATCAATATCGATGGGAGCGTACCTATATAAACAACAAGAACAAAAACGTGCGTTTAAGGCACATTGTGGGAGCAACTGACAAGCCTGATTGCTTCGGAAATTTCTTCAGGAAATTTTCCGGGAAATCCTCGATGAATTCTTCCAGAAATTCCTCCGCGAATTTCTGCGGGGAAACTTTCGAGTTTTTTTTTTTTAGGAAAATCTTCTGGGAATTTCTCCAAGAATTACCCTGAGAATTTCTCTACGATTTATTTCAGGAATTCTTCTGAGAATTTTTTCTCCAGAAATTCCTCAGAGAATTTTACCAGAAATTTTTCCGTGGATTTCTCCACGAATTTTCCGGAAATGCCTCTGGAAATTCCTCTGGGAATTGCTCTGGAAATCCTCCGGGAATTTCTTCAGAAATTCCACTAGGAATTTCCTCAGAAAATTCTTCAAAATTACTCCTAGGAAATTCCTTTAGGTCTCCATCTATGAATTTCTCCGGGAATTCCTCTAGGATTCCCATTAGGAATTCCTTCGGTAATTTTTCCAGGAATTCCGAAGGAATTCCTTCGGTAATTTCTCCAGATTTTTTTTCCAGGAATTTCTCCGAGTGTTTCACCAGGAATTCCACCGGGGATTCCTCCAGGAAGAAGGATTTCCTGAAAAAACTTCCACAGGAATTGCTGGAGAAATTTCCGGAGGAATTCCTAGAGAAATTTCCTGAGGAATTTTCGGAGGATGTCCTAGAGGAATTCTTGGAGAAATTCCCAGAGGATTTCATGAAAAAATGCCGGAAAAATTTCAGTAGGAATTCTTGAAGGAATTTCAGAAGAATCCCCGGAGGAATTCCAGAAGAATTTCGTAGAGAATTCTTGGAGAAATTTCTGGAAGATTTCCTGAAGAAATTCCCAAAATAACTCCTGGCAGATTTCCTGGAGAAATTTCCCGGAGACATTCCCTGAGGAATTCCTTGAGGAATTCCTTGAGAAATTCCCAGATAAATTCCAGAAGAAATTTTTGACGGAATTCCTGGAGCGATTCCTGAAGAAGTTCCCAGAGCAAGTCATGGAGGAATTCCTGGAGAAAATCCAGAAGACATTCCAGGAATAAGTGATGGGGAAATTCTCTGTGAAATTTCCGGATGAAGTCCAGGTGGAACACACTGGGGTAGAACGCAGTTATGGACGGACAAAACTTCTAGTGCTCTGGATATGCATCCTAGAGATTTGGTGTCTTTAGAGAGGTGTCTTGTAAGAGTTTTGACTACAATCTGATAACTCAATAGTTGATCTAGATAAGTTGCAACTGATCTAGTTCACTTTTAGCTTTTTACATAAGCGTCATAGAAGAAAACTTTCTTCTGCAAAGTTGTTCATTCTGATATTTTTGACATTTCTTCCGAAGACACTTTTACTCTATAATGCACACGAAAGGCACAATGGGCTATCAAAAAAATTCCATATCAAAAACTTACATAATCACTGAAATTTGAGGGTTTTCTTATTTAAATAACAAAAAAGGTGATTTACAATTTATTTGATAACTCATGAAGCAGCAGGTGGAGGCAGCCAATATTTTGGCTAAAACATGTCAATATCACTAGCATCGATACAGTGGGGAAAGAAAAGTGGGGTAACTCGGGGCTTTTGCTATATACTAGTATGAAATCACCACGAAAATAAATGAAAATTGACCATTAAGATCAATTTTTTGAACTCCCAACATGATGTAAAGCAATTTTCCGATTGCTTTTTAATGTAATATAGCATAGCAAATACAGCAAACGTAACATAGCAAAAGCCCCGAGTTACCCCACTTTTCTTTCCCCACTGTATCGATGCTAGTGGTATTGACATGTTTTGACCAAAAAATTAGCTGCCTCCGCCTGCTGCTTCATGAGTTATCAAATAAATTGTAAATCACCTTTTTTTTTGTTATTTAAATAAGAAAAACCTCAAATTTCCGTGATTATGTAAGTTTTAGATATGGAATAATCTAATCTGCTAACCAAACGTTGGGAATTTTTTTTTCTGATTTTTTTTATTTCAAAATATTGATCAAAATCGATTTTTTCGACTTCGTCAGTAAAGTAGCCCACTGTGCCTTTCGTGTGCATTATAGAGTAAAAATGTCTTCGGAAGAAATGTCAAAAATATCAGAATAAACAACTTTGCAGAAGAAAGTTTTCTTCTATGACGCTTCTATAAAAAGCTAAAACTGATCTAGATCAGTTGCAACTTATCTAGATCAATTATTGAGTTACCAGATTTTAGTCAAAACTCTTACAAGACACTTCTCTAAAGACACCAAATCTCTAGGATGTATATCCAGAGCACTAGAGGTATTGTCTGTCCATAACTGCGTTCTGCCCCCGGTGTGTGGAACTACCGAAGGAATTCCTGGAGGGATCACCGGAAGAATACCTGCTGCGATTCCTAAAAGGACTTCCCGGAGAAGTTCCTGGAGGAAGTCTTAAAGAAATTCCCAGTGGAATTTCAGAACAATTTTGGAAGGATTTTCTGAATAAATTCCTAGTGGAATTTCTGAAGAGATTTCCGCAGGAATTCCAGGAGGAATTCCAAGAGACATTCTCGCAGGAATGCCCGGAGACATTCCCGGAGGAAATCGTGGAGAAATCCAGGAAGGATTTCTTGGAAAAAATGCCGGAGAAATTGCAGGATAAATTCACGGAGGAATTCCTGAAGGAAGTCCTAGAGGAATTCCCATAGGTATTCCTGGAGAAATTCCCAGAGCATTTTCTGCGAAAAAAAAACCACATGAGACTTCCTAAAGAAATTCCTGGAGAAATTCCCAGGAAGTTTTCCTAAACAAGTTCCTGGAGGAATTCCCGGAGATGTTCCCGAAGATATTTCTGGAAAAATTCCTGGAGAAATTCTTTAAGGAATTCGTGTAGAAATTTCGTAGGAATTCCTGAAGGAATTCCCGAAGGAATTCATGAAGGAATTTCCGGAGGAACTCATGGAGGAATTCCTGGGGAAATTCTCAGTGAAATTCCTGGAGGGAATTGTGTAAAAAAAACTGAGGAATTCCTGGAGAGATTCCCGGAAGAATTCCTGGAGCATCCCCCGGATAAATTCCTGGAAAAAAAATCCCCGAAGAATTCCTACAGGAATACCTAGAGGAATTCCTCATGGGAGTTCTAGAAGAATTCCTAGAGAAATTTCCGGAGGAATTCCTGAAGACATTCCCGGATACATTCCTGGAGACATTCTCGGAGGAATTCCTGGATAAATTCCCGCTGGAATTCCTGGAAGAATCCCTCAAGGAGTTCCTGTAGAAATTCCCAGATGATTTTCTTGAGAAAAGCTAGAAGTTCCTGGAGGAATTTCCGGAGGAACTCCTGGAAAAATTCCTGGTGCAATTCTTGGAGAAATTCATGTAGAAATTCCAGTATGAATTCCTGAAGAAATTCCCGGGGGAGTTCATGGAAGAATTCCCGGAGGAAATCCTGGGAAATTTTTCAGTGAAATTCCCGAAGGAAGTCCTGGAAAAAAAACCTTGGAGAGATTCCCGCAAGAATTCCTGGAGAAACCCCCGGAGGAATTCCTGGAAAAAATCCCCGAAGAATTCCTGGAGAAATTACCGAAGGAATTACTGGAGGAATCCTCGGAAGAATTCCTGATGGGAGTCCTAGAGAAATTCATGGAGGAGTTTCCGGAGGAACTTCCAGAGACATTTCCGGAGGAATTCCAAGAGAAATTCCCAAAGGAATTCCTGGATAAATTCGCGCTGGAATTCCTGGAAGAATCTCTCAAGGAGTTCCTGTAGAAATTTCCAGAGGATTTCCTTGAAAAAAAACTGGAAGTTTTCCTGAAGAAGTTCCTGGAGAAATTCCTGGTGCAATTCTCGGAGGAATTCATGTAGAAATTCCCGTATGAATTCTTTAAGAAATTCCCGGGGGAGTTCATGGAAGAATTCCCAGAGGAAGTCCTGGTAAAATTCTCAGTGAAATTCCCGAAGGAAGTCCTGGAAAAAACCTGAAGAATTCCTAAAGAAACTCACGGAAGAACTCCTAGAGAAACCCCCGGAGGAATTCCTGGAAAAAATCCCCGAAGAATTCCTGGAGAAATTACCGAAGGAATTACTAGAGGAATCCTCGGAAGAATTCCTGATGGGAGTCCTAGAGGAATTCATGGAGGAGTTTCCGGAGGAACTACCGGAGACTTTCCCGGAGGAAATCCAAGAGAAAGGAATTCCTGGATAAATTCGCGCTGGAATTCCTGGAGGAATCTTTGAAGGAGTTTCTAGAGGATTCCCGGAGGAATTTCTGAAGGATTTCCTGGAAGAAGTGCCACCTAGCGAATAAATCAGGAATCAAAGACTCAGTTGTTAGACAGTTTTTGGTTTGCTGAAGAACTTTGTTGAAGACGCCATCATTCTATCTTATCAGGATTCTGAAATACATAATTTTGAACATATTTTACCCTGGCGCAGCCTAGCGGACGATTCTCGAACCAAAGATGCCATTGTCAGATATTTCTTAGCCTGATGAACAACTTCGCTGAAAACGGCATGCTTGTAGCTCATTAGGGTATCGAAAAATACGTGTTTGAATTTTTCAGATACAAGGCGCCACCTAGCGGATAAATCCCAAACCAAAGACTTTACTATCAGATAGTTCTGAGCTTGCTGAAGAACTTTGCCGACGACAGCATCTTTCTATCTTATCAGGTTTCTGAGATATGAGGGTTTCGACATGATTTACACTGGCGCCGCCTAGTGGCCGAGTCGCGAACCAAAGTCGCCGTTGCCAATTAGTTCTTAACATGCTGAAAAAAATCACCGAAGACGCTATTCTTCTATCTCATCGGGATCTTGAGATATACGTTGTGCAAAGTATGCGGCCAATTTTGGTACCCCAAGACAATCCGGAATAACTCCGGAAGCATGTGGACCAGGCACACATATCCCCGGAGTCCTAAACTAGTAGAGTTTTTCGGGAATTTGTGAAAATTTCATCAAAAACAAAAAAGTCTTGATATTTTCATATTTTGAGCTAGAAATGCTCTAAAACCATCTTAAGCTGGTTGGAATAGTATGAAAAAAATGGATCAACTACTACCATTTTAAACTATTGCTCATGCCCCCAAAATAATAGCAAATATGTAAAGGACGTTACATCTACACCTACAGGGACGGACAGAATAGGATACACGTTGTTCGATTTTCATCTAAAGAAGAGATCTGAATATCAGTTTTCATTACACTGAATGACATACAAATACAACCGGGCATTAAAAATATTATCTTGATATTCGAACTGTAATTTTTTTTAAAAAAAAATCAATTAAGCACCCACATCACATCAAGTTGATTGTATTGAATTTTTTGAGAAGGACTATTTAATGTATTCGAAGTTTCTTCTGAAATGTTGTAGTGTTTTGACAGACTGATATCTTATTTACAAAATCCTTGATTACTTGCAATACCCAAGTAAAATATTGAGATTCAGTGCTCAAAATAGGCACGTTTTAGATAATAATCAACGAATGTAGAGTTTATTTTGAGCAGCACTGTTCCTACCTACATACTAATCTATTTTCGTTGAATTTGTCCGACTGAACGCTTTTTTTGTTTGCTTCCACTCTGTGTGTCGCTCTTGTGGCGATACCAAACGCATTCAGTATACCAAATGTAACGATAACAGTAGGTATCTCTCGAGAGTGCTCCGCTTGTTCGAGGGAAGCAAACCGCGAGGGCTGTGCGATAGAATGATAAGAATGTTTGGGAGCATTCGGAAAATTTAGTTTAAGTTTACAAGTTTCGAGCGATTTACGAGTTGCAATACTAAATAAATCTCTTTACATAATTGTGATTCACAGTGAGATTACCATACAGTATATAACGTACGTGTAACTGCAGTGATACATAGATAGATACTGCGAAATGCTTATCAGGTTATCAGTTTTCGATTGCTAATTGACGACTACATTAGTCAGAAAAGAAATTTATAGTGAAGATGGGGCTCTGCTGTGGATCGGGAGATCGCGTCATACAACACACCGCAGATGATGTTCTAGATCCATCTGAAAGTAAGAACACTGTATTTTGAAGAGAAATGTGTTTCAGGAGGACGTTGTGTTGTAACATGATAAACTTACGACAAAACTTTTTTCGTTCTTTACAGGTCAACCACTGAAGTACGATCCCGAGTTCAAGGGACCTCTGTCGAAGCGATCATGCACGGACATTCCATGTCTCCTTCTGTTCATCGCCTTCCTAGCGGGCTGGGGAGCGGTGGCCTACTATGGTGAGTACCTCCTGACGCAGAAACCTGTAGAACGTCAATAACCTGCCTACTATATCTACACACAGCACTTCACCACGGCGACTTGGATCGCCTACTAGTCCCGACCGACTCGAACGGTCTCAAATGTGGCGTGGATAGTGAGGTCCAGAAGGAACCCTATCTGGTGTTCTTCGACATAACTGAGTGTGCCAAATATGACGTCCCGCTGTACGGCTGCAAGACTCCGCAGGTTTGCGTCAAAGAATGTCCCACCGAAGATTTCACGTTCGTTACGAACCTTTGCAATGCAAATTCCCTCGCTAGCATCCGATCAAAGCTGATCTGTGATCACACCGTCCAGAAGGATCAGCTCGGCTGCAACGATATTCAATCGCTCATCGATCGAGGACGTTGCGCCAGGTATTATCTGAAGAGCGTTCCGTGTAAGTATCGTTCATTGTTCAATATCTAAGACCCCGCAATACTCCGATCCCTAGTCCCTTGCATCTATTTGTGTCGCATCGATGTTTTGTCTCTGTACCCATAACTTCAAAAAGACTACCCCCTAGAATCAAGAACGGTCATAGAAAGAGTCGCTATTTGCAGTCGCTAAACGGTGCATCTCGGACCTACCGGAAACCGAGTGTCCCTACATTCCACCAATGGTACTGCCCCAGTACCAACTAGCTCCGTCCCCCAAAGACCACTCGACCCGATCCGGCAAACAACTCTCAGCCGAGATGCGGGACTGTGCCAGCCAACGGCGCCGAGGTCGGCAGCTGCTGGTCGATCGCGTCACCAAACTGCAGTCCTACTTTGCACGCTACGTGGATAACCTGCTGTCGCACGTTACCAACGATACCAATATCCATCAGGTTTGTGCGGCGAACATCGCGTAACATCGAGTTTACAGTATTGCTAACCCGTAGCATGCTGCGTTTGCGAATGCCTCTGTGTTTGACTAATCCAACTAGAGCTGTGGCGTTGTTTTTTGTCTCCCTCTTACTCCGTCTTGCGCTTTCTACTCAATAACCCTGAAACTAACCGAACCAACTAATCAGTAGGCACTGTTAATGCGTTATCGCTCTTACTCTCTACAATCGATCTATCTCTATCTTATTGCTACTGTTTATGAACCCCTGGCACACGACTCTCCCACAATTGGCAACTCACGTAACCCGTAAAATCACTGCACCACCAACCCTGACAACGACGACGATGACGGAGCAGTTTCGAAACGTTGCCTTCCCAATCTGGAGACAATCAAGGACATCGATAAAAACATCATCGAGGGAGTCGTTAATATTAAACTGCTAGCCGGGGTAGGTTTGTTTTGTGTTGTTTGAAGGATGTGAGTCAGGGTTTTATAGGTAAAACTTGGTAAAGATGGTATACAGTATGCGGCAGGAAAAAATGCGAAAGTGTTTTTCAACTTCAAACCTCATTTTCGTCCATTTGACATTAACCAATCTATGTTTCAACGTTCCATGATCTATAATAGGCTAGTTTTCTGAAAAGTTAATTAAAAAATTTCCCATTTTGGTCACTAACCTTTACAGGGCGGCGCCTGAAGATGAAGACAACCAGAATTTTCAAACCGTAGAAAATCGCACAGGTTGCTAAATTTCGCAGATAAAACAAAATTGTTGATTTTCTCTACAATATCATCAAATATATGTACTTATTTCATCTGGTATGTGAAACTACATGGCTCTGGATCAGTGTGGTCTGGTTGTTCGTCGAATTTGAGCTAATTTTGTTACTGTTATAGTCATTTTGTTTAATGACCATTGGGCGCGCAGTTTATTGATATCCGCTTATTAGGCCTACAATATCACATGTTAAACATCAAAAATGTTCATTTTTATTTTTCAGTGCTAGAATATAGACATTGACTGATACACTGTCATGAAAAAATAGTCATATATATCCCATATTTAGCGTGTTATAGTGCCTTGAACTTTTCGCATTTTTTCCTGCCGCACCCTGTAGAACACTCATAATAAATCAAAACCAGAACTTTTTGTTCAGAGACCTTCCTCAGAAGTCTGGGAAGACCTTGTCCAGAAGTCTGGGAAGACCTTCCCCAGAAGTCTGGGAAGACTTTCCCCAAAAGTCTGGAAAGACCTTCCCCAACAGTCAGGAAAGACCTTCTCGAGAAGTATGGAAAAAAAATCCCCAGAAGTCAGGAAAGACCTTACCCAGAAGTCTGGGAAGACCTTCCCGAAGTCTGAGAAGAGCATAACAAGAAGTCTGGGAAGATCTTCCCTAGAAGTCTGGGAAGACCTTCCTCAGAAGTCTGGGAAGACCTTACCCCGAAGTCTGGGAAGAGCTTACCCAGAAGTCTGGGAAGCCCATCCCCAGAAGTCTGGGAAGCCCTTCCCTAGAAGTCTGCGTAAAGCGAAACCAGAAGTCTGGGAAGACCTTCCCCAGAAGTCTGGGAACACCTTTCCAAGAAGTCTGGGAAGACCTTCTCCAGAAGTCTGGGAAAACCTTACCCAGAAGTCTGCGAAGAGCATAACCAGAAGTCTGGGAAGACCTTCCTCAGAAGTCTGGGAAGACCTTCCTTAGAAGTCTGGGAAGACCTTCCCCAGAAATCTGGGAAAACCTTACCCAGAAGTCTGCGAAGAGCATAACCAGAAGTCTGGGAAGACCTACCCCAGAAGTCTGGGAAGACCTTCCTTAGAAGTCAGGGAAGACCTTCCCCAGAAGTCTGGGAAAACCTTACCCAGAAGTATGGGAAGACCTACCCCAGAACTATGGGAAGACCTTCCCCAGAACTATGGGAAGGCCTTCCCCAGAAGTCTGGGGACACCTTTCCAGGAAGTCTGGTAAGACCTTCCCCAGAAGTCTAGGAAGCCATTCCCCAGGAGTCTGGGAAGACCTTCCCCAGAAGTCCGGAAAGACCTTTCCGAGAAGTCTGGAAAGACCTTCCCCAGAAGTCTGGGAAGATCTTCCCAGAAGCCTGGAAAAACCTCCCCCAAAAGTCTGGAAAGACCTTCCCCAAGAGTCAGGAAAGACCTTCCCGAGAAGTCTGGAAAGAACTTCACCAAAAGTCAGGAAAGACCTTCTCCAGAAGTCTAGAAAGACCTTCTCCAGAGTCCAGGAAAGTTCTTCATCAGAAGTCTGGGAAGACCTTCCCCAAAAGTCTGGAAAACCTTCCCCAGAAGTTTCGAAAGATCTTCCCCAGAAGTCTGGAAAGACTTTTTCCAGAAATCCGAAAAGACTTTCCCCAAAAGTCTGGAGAGACCTTCCCCAACAGTCAGAAGAAACTTTCCCGAGAAGTTTGGAAAGAACTTCTCCAGAAGTCTGGAAAGACCTTCTCCAGAAGTCTGGAAAGACCTTCCCCAGAATTCAGGAAAGACCTTCCCCAGAAGTCTGGGAAGGCCATCCCCAAAAGTCTGGAAAGACTGTCCCCAGAATTCAGAAAAGACCTTCCCCAAAAGTCTGGAAAGACCTTCCCTAACAGTCAGAAGAAACTTTCCCGAGAAATTTGGAAAGAACTTCTCCAGAAGTCTGGAAAGACCTTCCCAAGAAGTCTGGAAAAAAACTTCCACAGAAGTCAGGAAAGACCTTCTCCAGAAGTATGGAAAGGCCTTCCCCGGAAATCTGGAAAAACCTTACCTAGAACTATGGGAAGACCATAACCAGAGGTCTGGGAAGACTTTCCTCAGAAGTCTGGGAAAACCTTCCTCAGAAGTCTGGGAAGACTTTCTCCAGAAGTTCAGGAAGACCTTCCCCAGATGTCTGGGAAGATCTTCCCCAGAAGACTGGGAGGACTTTTCCCAGAAGTCTGGGAGCACCTCACCCTGAAGTCTGGAAAGACCTTTCTCAGAAGTCTGAGAAAACCTTCTCCAGAAATCTGGAAAGAGCTTCCTCAGAATTCAGGAAAGACCATCTTCAGAGGTTTGGAAATACCTTCTCCAGAAGTCTGTGAAGACTTTCCCCAGAATTCAGACAAGACCTTCCCCAGAAGTTTGGAAATACGTTCTCCAGAAGTCTTTGAAGACTTTCCCCCAGAATTCAGAAAAGACCTTCCCCAGATGTCTGGGAAGACCTTCCCCAGAAGTCTGGACAGACCTTACCTAAAAGTCTGGGAAGACCTTCCCCAGAATACTGGGAGGACTTTTCCCAGAAGTCTATGAGTACCTTACCCTGAAGTCTAGGAACACTTTACGCTGAAGTCTGCGAAGACCTTCCTCAGAAGTCTGGGAAGACCTTCTCCAGAAGTCTGGAAAGAGCTTACTCAGAAATCTGAAAACACCATCTTCAGAAGCCTGGAAATATCTTCTCCAAAAGTCCCAGATAGAGTTTCACCAGAAGTCTGGAAAGACCTTCCCCAGAAGTCTGGAAATACCTTCTCCAAAAGTCTGGAAAGACCTTCCCCAGATAGAGTTTCACCAGAAGTCTGGAAAGATCTTCCCCAGAAGTCTGTTCAGATCTTCCCCAGAAGTCTGTTCAGATCTTCCCCAGAAGTCTGGAAAGACCTTCCCCAGAAGCCTGGAAAGACATTTCGCAGAAGTCTGGAAAGACCTTCTCCAGAAGTATGGAAAGACCTTCTCCAGAAGTCTGGTAAGATCTTCTCCAGAAGTCTGGGAAGACCTTCTCCAGAAGTCTGGGAAGACCTTTTCCAGTAGTCTGGAGACACCTTCTCCAGAAGTCTGGAAAGACCTTCTCCAGAAGTCTGGAAAGACCTTCTCCAGAAGTCTGGAAAGACCTTCTCCAGAAGTCTGGAAAGACCTTCTCCAGAAGTCTGGAAAGACCTTCTCCAGAAGTCTGGAAAGACCTTTTTCCAGAAGTCTGGAAAGACCTTCTCCAGAAGTCTGGAAAGACCTTCTCCAGAAGTCTGGAAAGACCTGCTCCAGAAGTCTGGAAAGACCTTCTCCAGAAGTCTGGAAAGACCTTCTCCAGAAGTCTGGAAAGACCCTCTCCAGAAACCTGTGAAGACGTTTATAGGAAGTCCCTTTTCAAAAGTCTGGAAGACTTTTCCCCAGACGTATGAGAAGATCTTTCCCTGAATTCTCCCCAGATGTCTGGGAATTCCTACTCCAGAAGTCTGTGATGACTTTCCTCATAAGTATGGAAAAATGGAAAGACGTTTCTCGGAAGTTTGGACAAGCATTTCTCTGAAATCTTTGAAGACCTTCTCTAGGAGCCTGTCAACATCTGGAGATCTTTAATTTTGTATTTTAAACTAAGTTAATTTCATTAAGAAGTAAGACACATTAGTATGAATCAGACTCATCAGCAAACCACTGTATTTTATTCACAAAGTTTACAACTAACAACCCTAAATCCAAAATTATCAGAATTGAATTTCCTTTACTGACACGTTCATCCCCTCCCCCCACCAGACTGGCCAAATGGTCGTCGAAGACATCCTGCAGTCATGGCGCATGGTGATCGTGTTCCTCGTGGTATCCCTCTTCGCCAGCTTGATCTTCATCACGATGCTGCGCTGGATCGCCAAACCGATGGTGTGGATCTCGATTCTTGGCGTAATTGCTGCCCTCTGCTACGGTGAGTCCCAATCCCGCCCCCTCGATCGCTGAACTCTACCAAACTTCGTTTTCTCTTCCAGGCGTGTACTATAGCTACGAGCAGTACCAATACATCAGCCAACATCCGGTCGAAAGCCACGTCAACGTGTCGCCCAATCTGAGCTCGCTGATCAACTCGTGGTTCAAATCCGATCGCACCTGGCTGTGGATATTGATCATTCTGTCGATCATTCTGGTGGTTCTGTTGTTGGTGATTCTAGTCCTCCGCAAGCGGATCGTGATCGCGATCGCACTGGTTAAGGAAGGAAGCAAGTAAGTTCCCGCATTATTCAACAGATTCCACACATTACCAAGAAACTCGATCATCCCACAGAGCGGTCAGTGCGATCTTCTCGACCGTGTTCTTCCCGATCATACCGTGGGCGCTGCACATCCTGGTGATCGTGTTCTCGGTCGTGGTCGGGCTGTACCTGGCCTCGATCGGAGAACCCGTTCATCGGGTGTACGGTTTGAACACGTCCTCATCCTGCGTGTGCGACAACGGGTACCGCGATGGGGATGTGTGCGATCCAACGGTGTTCAACGATCACTGCCGGAACAGTTTGGTGCGGGCATTGGACGCACGCTGTACGGATGCGGCCTGCCACTTCCAGGAGATCAACAGCCCCAAGGAAGTGGGGTACTTCCACGTGAGTAGTTCTTCGTCATACTTTGTGCGATCGCTCATCATTTGTTTTCTCTCGCAGGCAATCAACGTGCTTGGGTTCTTCTGGGGTATCTGTTTCGTGTCGGCCTTCGGCGATATGGTTCTAGCGTTCACCTTCGCCACCTGGTACTGGACTTTCCGAAAGAAGGAGCTCCGGTTCTTCGTGTTAACAACAGGTTTTCTGCGTACGGTTCGTTACCACTTGGGAACGCTGGCGTTCGGTTCACTGATCATCGCCATCTGCAAGATCATCCGGGCCTGTTTGGAGTACGTCGATCACAAGCTCCGAAAGTACGACAACGGAGTGGTGAAGGCGGTGCTGTGCGTTTGCAAGTGCTGTTTCTGGTGTTTGGAGAGTTTCCTCAAGTTCCTGAACACCAACGCGTACATCATGTGTGCAATCCACGGAAAGAACTTCTGCTCCAGTGCCAAGGATGCATTCAGTCTGCTGGCCAGAAACATCCTGAGAGTGATTGCGCTGGACAAGGTGACTGGGTTCCTGTTCTTCCTGTCGAAGCTGTTGATTGCCTGTGGAATGGCGGCCGTGACTTATACGTTCTTCGATAGCGGGCCAACCAAACCGTTGCACTATCCGTTCATTCCGGCGATCTTGGTGTTTGTCGGGACGTACGTGATCGCGTCGGTGTTCTTCAGCGTGTATTCGGTAGCGGTGGATACGTTGTTCCTGTGCTTCTGTAAGTATTTCACACGAAAGCCTTCAGTTAAAAACTGTGGAAGTGATCATAGAACTCATAGCTGAGAAGTAGTATACTTTCTGTAGACTTTACGTTCAAAAAAAGAACATAAAGAAGTCTTACTAACCCTAACGTTTTCCGGTTTTAGTGGAGGACTGTGAACGAAACGACGGCACCCAGGAGAAGCCCTACTACATGTCCAAGAGCCTGATGAAGATTCTGGGCAAGAAGCAGAAATTCGATACGTCTCGTTGAGCCCACAAGCCTAAAAGTATTGATCAGCAGTCGCAGTGATATCAAGATCAAACATACCCAGCCAAAAAAAGAAATCGAACAAACACACTACTGATGTTTAGTACGTAGCAATCATATTTCGTAAGTGATAAGGCCAAAGTGAATTTTTGTAAGCCCCTACCCCACAAAAGAAAAATCGAATGGTGCAATTAGAAAGGTTATTTATCTGAGATGGTGTTGATGAGCGATAAGCGAGAGGATCCCTTGACCGACGTGACAGAGGAATAAGACTTATCCATTCGTATCGTATAGGTCACATTTTGAAAAACCAAATTATTGTTCAGTCGATTCGAAGAATTCCAAGTTCGAACTTCGCAATCAAAGACACACGTAATGTTTAGGGATACGTATTTTTATATAAAACTTATTTATATATGAATCATTGTATTCACGTAGTTGTTAAGCGGAACGCTTAAATAAACGGAAGAAAGGATGCTATTGTGTGTCACGAGATGTGAAATGATGTGATAGTCAGAGAATGAATTACTAATATATACATTATACATACACAAGTGAAGTGAAGTAATGGATATACCTCTGTGCAAAAAAAAACTATTTTAAAACTGAGAAACTGAACCCACACTTACACGTTTTAAAAATTACATTATCAAACCGTAGAGAGCTCTGCGATTTCAGTAAAGCAGAGGATAAACAAGTGTAATTTCAAATTTCCGATATGGACACAGATACAGATCTTAATAACGAAGAATCAGGCAGCATTTGGATGGACTGTTGTACCTACGTGTAGTGCGTATCACTTCCCGATGGAACATCCTTACAATCGCTACATATATATATATTTATAATATCTAAAACATTCATTGGTTCATTTAATTCATAATGGGCAGGCTTTGTGGTTTAGTGATTACTGGTTGTAATTCGTATCAGGAAGTCCTGAGTTCAATCCCTGGCTCGTCCTACTTTTTTTTCCTCCTTTGTATCTGTTCATAGATATATATCTGCAGTTAGAAATCCAATAGAACGGATTCGATCTTGCTGGATTCCTGTAGTACTGCTGCCGGAAGATTCCTACAGTACTGATGATCCGAACTATGGAAATACCCCAAGCAACACGACTTGTTTCAAAGCCAGTACCAGCAACATCAGTGCAATTTATTCACTGTTCAAATTAAGGACAACAGAACACAATTTCTTCTTCTTTGAAACGCAAAAAGCGCAAATTTTAAATCGTGTTGCAACTTGAGCTACAGAAAAGGATAAAAAAAATGAAAAAAATATATTCAGACTCGAACCATGGACACCAGGAGTATTAACCACTCACCTTACATACTACACCAGAAGCTCTGTGAAAGATTTGTTGCTCAATGCACCATAAAAGCTACTGAAGTTACGCGTTACTTCATTGTACCGCTTTTGTCACAAGTTAGAATAGCTGTCAAAATGAAAAGACGCGCAAGTTTTGCGCAACACATTTGGAACCTAATCTGAACAAACAAACCAGAGTAAGATGTTTCATGTGTGTTACATAGCACATTTAATGCCAGCTGACTGTATTGCCACTTGTGAGGAATATGTAAGCTCCGCCTCCATAAATCGATGTTAAATACGATGTTATTTGTAATTCCTATGAAACAAAGCTGCAACTTAACGATGTTCGGAGTTTAAATGCAACTCAACTGACAACATGGAAGTTGCGTGCGCTTTTATTGCAACTCTTTTAGACCAAAGCATAGAAAACCACATTTTGGATGATGTTGCAGGTGCTGCTTGGGACGCGTGTCAGATGAAATTTGAGCTGATTGGAAGACTCACATTTAGGCGTATTCTTTACTACGTGAATTTTTACTGTGCGATACTAATTAAGCGAACTAGCTTACTTGAAGTATGCTTTTCATTCAAGTGGAATGGATTTTTCGATGCTTTGTATGTTGTATACGCGTCGTCATAGACATGTCGAGGAAAAATGGTCAAACAGGCCTCAAGTGTTGCAGTTCAGTGTTAAAGCTGCGCAAGGTATGTACATTGTGATAAGTCAAATAGTTGGAACGCAAGTAGCGCCAACGCCATTCAATGTGACGCCACTCTTCTGCACGTTCTCATCAGAAACCTTTTTCCTGGGGTTCAGGAGCGATATGGTTTCTGTCTAGATAGAGCCACAGGTAACAAACGTAATTCTTCGAAAATTTTTTGTTACATATACTGATTTATCGAACGTATTCTATTTATAACTTAATCATTTTATGGCTATATCGGTCTTTTTCTACTCAGAGTGTAAGGGAGTAGAGATCAAAGTGATCAATGAAATGATAAATATGACAGTATTCGCTAGGTTGCGAACAAGTGTGAAAATTTATAGAAGGTGAAATTAGGCAAGTAGCCCAAGTAACAATTATACTTTTGTGGCAATCCTGAAGTGATTTCTAAGATAGAATAATAAAACTTAGCAATAAAGCTCTTTGTTCTGCAAATCTGAGATAAAATAGGTATAAAACATCCATAAGACTAATCTGGCCCACTCTTCAGGAGATCTTCAAAGCTGATTTTGAAGACTGCTATGAAACTAGTTGTATTTATGTACATGCACTGATGATTGATTATAAGAACTTCATGGAACTTTAACAAGAATAGCTTGAGGCATGTTGATCTTTTAGCTGTCTTTCTCAAAAGTGTCAACAGTGCATAATAAATGAAATCTTTTATCTAAGCATTATGCAGATGCAAACAAGTTTTGTTTCATGGATGAAATGTTAATTGAACTGCGAATTAATTTTCATGAAATTGAAATGGCTAAAACATTTAAATTGCCTGACAGATCATTCATGACAAGGAATCAAAATTTTCCGTGCCATACCCACTTTTACGTTGATATGCCACCCAAACGAAAATTACAAAGCGCCTCAAAAATAATATCAATCATTAATATACGAAGACATAAATTTCCTTTAAAAACAAAAGGCTACGCCACTTTTTCAATTCTTTCTAAGCATGTCTGCCGTTCCAAGCAAACAAAACAAAATGATAGAACCAAGTCACCTTGCATGAAAGCTACAGCCTTTATTGAAGATTGTTTTTACTAGTTATGATCTTAAGGTAGATTTGTTCGTCTTAAATTAAACTTATTCGTTTTATACAAGAGTAACAGCCTTTGACAACCCAACTAACATTTATTGCGAATGTAAACGTCAACAAAGCGTCCTTAATACGGCTTGATGCTGAGTTACTGTGTTGTACATATGGAAGGAAGCTTCTATGAAAGCCCTATACCAATGAATCTGGCGAACTTAATCAGCATGTATATGCTGTGCGAGAAGCTTCTATGCCACCAGCTCTTTTCTCGGCTCCTATGTAACCACTAACTGAATAACATCTTGAGAAGGTGCTTTTTCAGCCTTTTCGCAGTTGTTAAATAATAGTTATACGGCATCCCCAAATTAAACGTTTAAATATAATTAGGTTATGGATACCGTGACGCAATACATGTGGAACTGGAATTATCACTTTTAAAATTGAATAATTAAAGTACTTGCCGCTATTTGGAATCGAACTCCCGATCTCCGTATCCACTGGTCCCGGTGATGTCCTCGCTGCCACACTGCTATATATAAACATAGAAAATAGCCCGTTTTGTTTTACTCCAGACAAGGCTTCATAATTGTGCCACAAGAAACCTTACCCAACTTCATCTTGCTGCAAAAGCTTGTGAAACGTCAAACGCAATAATGTTTACATTGAACAAGCTGTTGGATTGCGCCAACAGATTCTTCTTCACAGCTTCTAGCTGAAAGAGTGTTCTTTAAACGGCTACGAAGCGCTGCTGTTTTGTGTTTTGGCAACATTACAGAACGTACTGTATAAAAGCAGCTGTTGTAGTAGCTGGGACTCTTACTCGATTTGCACATCTTCCGGCAAATCTTCCGCCATTGAATTAAAGTGCAATATAAGCAACCCAAATAATTTCACAGCACAGACATAGATAGCTGTAAAGAATTTGTGTAGTAGCCAATCTTGTTAGCGATCACAGTCTTTGACACCTTTTTGTCGAAAATCGGCTGCCTTTGTCTCCAACATTCGCAACACACGCGATCAAACTACTGTCCGGAACAAAAATGTCGAATGAATGCGCTTGACCACGATTGCGTCTTCTGGAGATGGTTCGGTTTTTGTTATTCCTGTCTTTCCCATAAAGAGAGCTGTTTTGTATAAATGTATGTGTCGTAATCGATTTATCACACACGAATTAACTAATATTATACCAATCTTAATCAAAATTGGCTGAAATCTTCCGAAAAGTTGGAATTAGACAAATGTCACCGTGTCAGACGACGATGATTTGATCCACTTTTTTGTTTATTGATCTTCGTTCTGCCGCTCGTGTTGTGTGTAAGAGGTAGCGGTCGCGCTCGAATGAAACAAAGCAAGCTGACACCCGACCGCGGCAACGAAACGAAGGTAGTGAAAAGTGTCGAATGTTTACAAGCCTGGTAGTAGCTACAGGGGATGGCCAAAATGTTTGGGATAGGCAACTTTTTTTCTCACACAAAAAAATTCAACATGCTGTTCATAGAGTGCATCAAAAAATCTCAAATTTTGACTGTTTGTCAACCTATTATATGTGCATCATTGGTTCAAATTTGGGCTCGATTGATTATTTTTTAGCGAAGTTAGAACCGTTCGGGTAAAACACTATTTTCTAGACAATTATTTTTTGAACTGTCACATCTCGGAAACCAGTGAACCGAATTGAATGATTTTTTTAACGTTTATCAACAATATATTGATACTTAATACGACGTTATAAAATGAAATATTTTTTACGGCGAATTAAGTTATACCGGGTTGAAATTTTTACCCATATAGAGGAAAATAAATCAAATTTACAATGCCACACAAAAATTATTAAATGTGTTCTTCCTTCAATCTAAATAGGCTCTAATATATCTGATTAGAGATAATTTGATAACAGAAGTGAAAAATCTTTGGATATCAACACTAAAATTTATTGACATTGATGTAAAAAAATTATATTTTTTCGAGAAAAATCCAAAAAGTGCCAATTTATGATAACTTTTTTTCAACCTTTAAAAAGTATCTATGTTTCAATAGTTTGTGAAACATTTACATATTGTTAGTATACGTTCAAAATTTCATTCAATTCGGTTCACTGGTTTCTGACATATGACAGCTCAAAAATGAGTTGTCTAAAAAATAGTGTTTTACCAGAACGGTTCTAACTTTGCGAAATATTAATCAATCGAGCCCAAATTTGTACCAATGATGCACATATAATAGATTGACAAACAGTCAAAATTTGAGATTTCTTGATGCGCTCTATGAAAAGTTATAGCATGTTGAACTTTGTTGTGAGAGAAAAAAAGTTGCCTATCCCAAACATTTTGGCCATCCCCTGTATATATCCCGCTTAGAGTTTGTTTTGACAATAATAGGGGTACTCACTAAACAGGTTAAATTGCTGCGTAAGCCATGATTTTCTGCTTATTTGAAATGTTTCATGATTTTGCGAATGAAATAATCTAAGATTGCCTTGGTGATCGCGAAGTTTAATCAGTTTAATCAGTTTACGCTGTTAAGTGAATCCCCCTATTGTTTATATCCGACAAGCCGTGTTGGTAAACCAACAGTTTCTTTATTACAGCTTCTAGCCGTAATGAAATCGCATAACGGCCTTTAAAGCGCTGCTGGTTTGGGGATTTGTCAGTATAACGAGTTGTACAGCGTTGACTGCTTTTACTCGATGGTTACACAACAGAAAGCAAATGACTGAAGCTTATAGCGCTGAAAATGTTAGTTGGGAATTCAGCTCATTACTACATTTCTAGTACTACACCGAACGTTTCCTTATCTTCATGTCTGCAATGAAATGGTGCAAACACCGTGGGTATTATGGTTTCTTGCCTAGTTTGATGCTGATTGAGGAAAACTTTGGGTAAATATGTTATTGTAACGTCCAAAACAACTGTGCAAAATTTGAGAGCGATTGGTTGCGTCCCCGTATCCCGCATTTCGATTGAAATTTGTATGTAAATTCGTATGGGAAAACGTGCTTTCTCATAAATTGATTTTTTTTGTCTGAAACGATCTAACTTATGACGTTTATGTATAGCCTAGGATAAACCAAAAAACTTTGCCGAAGACCAGAAAGTGATCCGACATTTGTGACATTGCAGATCGTCCGAAAGTGCTCAACATTTAACATGTAAAGGAATAACATCAAACTAACTTACCAAACGTAAAACTTTTTTCACACACAAAATTCCGAGGTTATCTTTTCCACAGATTGCACCCCTTTCGGATGGAATGAGATGTACATCCACACTACGCATATATTGTATATGTAAAGCCTAGGCGAGAGCGCATTGTTTTTGTGTGTTGGAAGTCCACACACCTCTCATCGACGACTGTGTCGAAGAGATCGCGCGGTGAGCGGAAAGCTTCCAATGGGTCGCGACGTTCTCAAACGACCGGTTACGGAACATGAGTCCGTTGCTTGATGACATAATTAAATTAATTATCGATTTTTGCGGCTTAACCAGCCGAATGGAAGTTTTACTTTATTCCAAAAGTTAGACTTTACATATACTGGCGTGAGTGAGAAATGGACAAATTGAGGTGAAATTTGCGAAAAAGTTACTCGTCCTCTCGGTGAGACTCGAACTCACGACTCCTACTCACTAGACAGGCGCGTTGCCGCTACGCCACGAGGAATAAAGTAAAACTTCCATTCGGCTGGTTAAGCCGCAAAAATCGATAATTAATTAATTTAATTATGTCATCGAGCAACGGACTCATGTTCCGTAACCGGTCGTTTGAGAACGTCGCGACCCATTGGAAGCTTTCCGCTCACCGCGCGATCTCTTCGACACAGTCGTCGATGAGAGGTGTGTGGACTTCCAACACACAAAAACAATGCGCTCTCGCCTAGGCTTTACATATACAATATATGCGTAGTGTGGATGTACATCTCATTCCATCCGAAAGGGGTGCAATCTGTGGAAAAGATAACCTCGGAATTTTGTGTTGAACTTGAATTCAGGTTAGCAGCTACGTCTTCGAGTCTTCTCGTGGCGTAGCGGCAACGCGCCTGTCTAGTGAGTAGGTTTTTTCACACGCTTTGGATCACTTTTCGGTCTTCGGCAAAGTTTTTCAGCATATCCTTGACTTTACCACAGACAAACAGACGTAACACTTGCAAAATTTCCATCGACCACGCTTTTAACGATCATTTTAAATTTTCATAGTTGTGGCTTTCACAACCAGAGGCGCACGCATCGTTTTTCTATGCGTTTGACGTTTCACACTAGCGCCTTCTGTTGACGATATTGCACAACACAGTGATTCGTGCAACTTTTCCACCAGGTGATGGTAGTGTGACTTTACTTTAAATTGTTTTTTATCAAGTGGATTTGTTGTGCTATCATATGCATATATGGAGATTATGTTATGCTAGAATATTTTGGCGATATAGCTGCAAATGTAGTGTACACCACTTGTTCTTTAATCGATTCCGTGTTTTATTTTCTATGTACCTGTGATATATTTAAATGAAAATTGCACAATATTCTTTGTATGGGTTGGGGCTGTTAGATAGAAATGTCTTATGTCCTTTTACAGCTGTAACATAGATCTCCAGATTATACAAAACGTCCAGAAGTTTTTATCTTTGTCTACTGAATACAAATAGTTGTGTTTACTTTTTAAATCATTCGAACTTGATGAATTACATTCAAATATACATTTTGAAACATGAAATAATGGTAGTCATGACCTGATGATGTTCTAGGCAACTTAAAATAGCTCTGGGGCTCTGATTGTAAAACCTTTACCTGTAAAGTATATCAAACTAATGTATGAATGTCAGAACTGATTTCATTAGATCCATACATGTAAATCAGAGTATGAAAGACTAACTGCACATCAATGGCGATATCTTAAGCCATCCAAATCATTTTGGAGTTAAGGCCTTTATATCTATACCCGTAATAACGTACCGGGTGCATTTCAAACTTGGTACAGTACGATTTGGTAGTCATAGAAGATCAGTTGAATCATATGATACTTGTATACACATCATAGAGGCATCCTGGATCATCCGAACTATTCTAAAGTTGAGAAATATGGTTTAAATTTGAAATGGTATATCAACAGAAGTGCGCAAACTTCAAAGTTTGCCCATTTGATTCATACACATAGTGCAAGCCATGGGAGAGAAGTTTCCAGAGCATCAGAAATATCTGAGGTCACCTTTCAGTATTATGTGGTTGAGGCCTTCAGATCTACACTCGTAACTGTAACCGTTTCGTTACAAGATTGTAGATTTTTGTTTTGTATTTTATGTTGAGGTCGGACCCTTCACGTTTCTTGTGTAATAACAGTAGAATACCACAGTAGTGAAAGGGTCCAGTACCGCTGCAAACGCATTCGTATGCTACCAATAGTAAGACATGGCTGTACGAATGACTTAAGTAAGAATGGGTAGAATGTGGAAAAATTGGAATTTCAACGGCCATTGCCCAAATTAGGCAGCTATTGCTATCAGGCGTCCGTGTGCTGTAGATGTTTTTTTTCTAGTGCAGTGATAAGTCCCCCCCCCCTTGACGTGGTCAAGTGGATACCCGGGAAGAAACCTGCTCAGGTAATAAATAACATCCTGCACGGTTCTTAAAGAACAATTTTATATTTAACACTTCGTCCAATAGGACCTCTTTTTTGGGCCTTTTAATAGGTTCCACCGTCCAGCACACGGGTCGGCCCGAAATCTCGGGCATAGGCCCTAATAGTAAAGGAGATTACCCCTCTCGGACGTCCAAGGTGGCCATGCCACGGTCGGCCGATCGCGCCTAAAAGGGAAGACGCCTGCAGAGGAAAATAAGTATAATTTACAATACCACACAAAAATTACAAAATGTGTTCTTCCTTCAATCTAAATAGGCTCTAATATACCTGATAAGAGATAACTTGAGAACAGAAGTGGAAAATCTTTGGATATCAACACTAAAATTTATTGACAATGATGTAAAAAAATTACATTTTTTCAAGAAAAATCCAAAAAGTGTCAATCCATGCTAACTTTTTTCAACGTTTAAAAAGTACCTATGTTTTAATAGTTTGTGAAGCATTTACATATGGTTAGTGTACGTTCAAAATTTCATTCAATTCGGTTCACTGGTTTCCGAGATATGACAGCTCAAAAATGAGTTGTCTGAAAAATAGTGTTTTACCCAAACGGTTCTAACTTTGCGAAATATTGATCAATCGAGCCCAAATTTGTACCAATGACGCACACATAATAGGCTGACAAACAGTCAAAATTTGAGATTTTTTGATGCACTCTATGAAAAGTTATAGCTTGTTGAACTTTTTTGCGAGAGAAAAAAAAAATGCCTATCCCAAACATTTTGGCCATCCCCTGTATAAGATTAAACGGTGACCTCTGAACTCTGAAACGTAGCAATGGTCGCGTTACTCCCGTCAAGGATGAAACCCCCGTCTTCAAGCCTCAGGGTCGGCAAGACGCTCGTGACACTCCGCGAAAGAAAACACTTATAGGTTCGATTAAGAAAACTTCCTCTATTCTTGGTGTGGGGTATGTAGGAAGTCAATAGTCTTGGTTGTTTGGATTACTGAACAATAATGATTTATTCATATCATGCCTCCTGTCACGTTCTTCTCACAGCCTACTCTTATATATAAAATTACACTATACTACATCTCTCCTTTTCTCCATTAAAGTTAAAACAATTGATAATTCATATTACCAGCTGAACCTCCATAGGTAATACTAATATACATTACGCATAATATTTTCTTATTCTTCTAATGCAAATAAATCCATGACGTATTTCTTCTTTTTCTTTACTAATTCAAATTTCAATTGCTTTTCGTTTACCTATACCTATTAATGTGAACTACTCCATCTCTCCTTAACTTCAATGAAAACAAAAATTAAGTACAATATATGCTATTTCAATTATCACAATGAATTGTTTTCCTTCATCTATGAATGGCTTCGCTACAACTCGCGATCCAATATTTGATAATTTGGGGTCCTCTGGTCCTTCAACAGCATCAGTGTATTAGTACAACGCGCAAGTGAATCTAGATATGGTAAAAACAATATTAGAATAACAATCTCCAATTACTAATAAAATGTTATACTTAGCTTTCTTTCTTGTTTTACCAGTAAGTCGGCTTTCTTACCTCAATATTTTGAATAATTCCCATTTGTAATTTTGTGTAGATTATCAAGTTCCTACCATTGATACACAATCTAGAATCCATACCGGTCCAGTATTTATGTCTAATGTGAAAATGTTTGTTATTCCTAAACGAGACTTGAAAAAAATATGTTATTTTTAAAATGAGCAAATGTCTTGTACCACTGTAAAAGGTGGATTGAAGATCAACTATCTTCCTTTATCTTGTGGAAGAATGGAAATCCCAATGTTTATTTTTATTATTTTTTTTATTGCTAACTGAAACGCATAGTTTCCTTTGCATATCCCTATATCATAGATGGACTGAAGTTCCACTTCCTTCATCTCATGATAGACTGGATTGCCAAATGGATTGAGACAAATCTCCTACATTTGGTCTTTTTTTATTGCAGACTGAAACATCCCGTTTCCTTTGCATATCCCTATACCATAGATGGACTGAAGTTACACTTCCTTCATCTCATGATAGACTGGATTGCCAAATGGACTGAGACGGATCTCCTACATTTGGTCTTTGCAATGCATACTGAAACTCTACGTTTCTTTTGCATATCCCTTCACCATTTAAGAAGATGGTCTGAAGCTTACAACGCTTCCTACATCAAATGGTGGACTGGATATAATGCCAAATGTACGAAGAATATTCTTCTTCATTTGGTCTTCAAGATACCCTTCGCAATCATGAATGTACTAGGATTAGAAATCCTCTTCATTCTTTTATTTTCAAACTTCAGATAGGCTGGGATAACGAAGTTCTCTATATTCGAATATAAAAAATGTTTTCTACGTTCCGGCAGCTGTATCAATATACATCCATCGCACAACAATAAAGACAACGTTGCAATCCGCATTTGTTGTGACAATCCATCCAACGCATAGGTTTGTCACAATTTGAATGGAATATAATAAAGGTCGTTCCCCGCGAATTTAGACATTTCTTAGCTGTGTATTGAGATTTTCGATTTCAACATAGAGTTGATAAGCATTGCATCATTGTACATATATAATCAACACAAAACAGTTTTGATCTTGGGTTCATGATAATTAGTAATTCATGATTTAAAGATTATGGATTAGAGTTAGCTCCTGTTTTGTAATAGACAAACGTTTCCGAGATTATGTCATTATCCGTACAAATTTGGACAATGAAATAAAAACAGCGTCTTCCTTGTCGTTTGTCTTTCCTATCTGATAATTATCTACACTTGTTCTGGTTGAATTAAACGTGATTTTCTCTTTCATTTTTGTTTGTAAAAGACGAAAATATGTTTGAATACCCTCAAAAATGCATAACGATCCGTGATCCCTTTAGCTCTTTTCTATGAACTCCGTATGTTTGGAGTATAAATTCAAATTAAATCTCTGTATATTGTTAAAGAAACGGACTTGAACTTTCTTTAATGTTCGCTGCGTTTCCGATTTAATAAATTCTGATCTTTTCTTCTTACTTTTTTATTGTGGCTCGCTGTTAAAAAAAATGAAGTTATTAAAAAATGCAAAGTAGAAATGGACCAACCATACATGTTATTCGCATCTGGTCTCTTGACTTTTCTTTCAATGCGGACTAGAATTCGGCATTCTCTTCGCTTGTGTACCAGATGTACGGACTGGAATTCTTGGTTCCCTTCGTTATTCTGGGTTTTATTTGCGGACTGGAATTCTACATTCCCTTCGCCTGAGTACCAGGTATACGGACTAGAATTTTCCATTCCCTTCGTTATCCTGGGTTTCAACTGCGGACTGGAATTCTACATTCCCTACGCAAGAATACCAGGTGTACGGGCTGGAATTTTTGGCTCCCTTCGTTATCCTGGTTTTTGGTTTGCGGACTGGAAATCAACTTTCCCTTCGCTCTTCAGGTGCACGGACTAGAATCAGCTTCTGCCCGCCTTCCTGGATGTAACGACAATGCACTCGTTTGAACATTTTCAGTGTTGAATAATCAGTTGTACTTTTTTCTGATATGAAAGGATTATTTTGTTTTATTTAAAGTGACAGTTTGTCCAGGAATGAATTGAAATATGCCAAGAGATTTTGCACTACCCGATTATTCAATCTTTATACTAAGTTCTTATAAACTGTTTAACATAACATGACACATGTGAGTGTCTTAAAAACCTGTCATTTTAATAAAATTAATTCACCGTATAGCTGTCGTCTTAGAATAGTATTACGGGCTATCTGTTCCAGTAATAAAAATCAATCAACATGAAACCTTAATTCACAGTGTCATGCGAAAAGTGGTTTAAATGATGATTGATTCTATTTTACGAAACTCGTAAAACAGGTACATTACCTTCTCGTATTGCTACGGAAAAAGATCTACCAAACCGAATCCTAGTCACAACTGTTTCTAGCTAGTGTAAATGTATTTTTTTTTCAGTAATTAGAGAAAATCACTCTGTTACTTAATACATTTCATACCTTGTTTAAAGTGATCTTCACTTTGAGCAATTGTGCACCACTAAAAGAGCCATAACAATTTCAATATCCAAATAAAACTTTCACTGTAAAGTAGACCAACTTAAATCAACTACAATTTGAGCATAGTAATTAAACAAATCAGTTGAGTGATGACACTGCATTATCAAGCACAAATCTTATTGATCTATTTTTTTTTTTCAAACATACATCCAATCACAGCATGCTTATGGTTTAGAAGACAATGACAAGCGCACAAGCAACAACCACCGTTGTACTATATTGACACATTTTTCAATTTGTGAGCTATCTCACGGGTGCAGACTTACTTGAGAATCCTACAATGTAAATCATTATCTTTAATAGCAACAATATGCTATAGTTTGATTATATGACTTTTACTTCAAACCTATGGCTTTACATTTTTCAAAATCCACTGTCTCGGTCTTGTTTCTGTTTGCCGTAGGTCTTCGAACAAACATAACGGCTGTGAAGTGAAACTTGTAATAAGGCCCAACGTCGTTCTTCTTTCCTTTTTTTTTCAGTATAACTTTTATGGAACGGAAGGACACTTACCTCTATTTCAATAAAACGATTTACTCGTCATCTACTTTCCTCCTAAATGACCGGATCGTTCCTCCGAGTTAAACTATATCGCCAGTTCGTTCTGCTTTATTCGATAGCGCCAGTTCTGCGATGGTCGTCCCCATTTGAGTTTTATCCAGGATTGGTGTTGCTTCTGGTTCCCGTTCATCCTCGTCGCCAATGTAGGAAGTCAATAGTCTTGGTTGTTTGGATTACTGAACAATAATGATTTATTCATATCATGCCTCCTGTCACGTTCTTCTCACAGCCTACTCTTATATATAAAATTACACTATACTACAGGGTACACTTTATTTTCACTTCCTGACGTCCTACTTTCCCCCTTCTAACTGCCTTCCTTCTAACTTCCTGGCGTTCGTCCTCAACACTGGGTGACGCCTTCCACTTTCTTACGGACTAATCCTACCTTACGTTCCTCATTTTTCTTCAGTTTTTCTTCGGGGCCCCGCCTTCGCTCCGCTCCTTTCGCCTGTCTACTGGCTCCTTCTCTCTTTCCTGGGCCAGGGAGCGGGCAATTCTTCTCCATTCCTTCCTCTCGTTGGCTGCAGCCTCCCGCAGACCTTCCTCCTGTCCCGTGCGCCCCTCGAGTGTGGTGACGGACTCGAGGCTTTAGTGATCCGTGGACTCACTGTAAAAAGCCTTCGTCGGCGCGCTTTGTTGTTGTATCGGGTACAGGGCTGATGCGGACACACTACAAATCGGCCAGTAGGGTCTACGCTGCGGTATAGAGGTCTCGAAACCGCGAAGCTTGGGTTTTAAAATAAAAACCGCGAGGTTCTGTGGACATAATGGGTGTATCACAATGGCGGGTTAGGCACTGTACGGATGGCTAAGTTCGGGGTTATTGTTACGGGGTTTACCTGGATGTCCAGATTACTTCTATTTTTCCTTCTTTCCACTTTTCCGTGGTTTCCAAAACTTCTTTTCACTTCTCCTACTATACTTTTCTTTAAATAACTTTTACTTGTAATAACTTTTCAAAACTCCGACTGTTGGCTCTAAAGATCACCAGGCTAATAAAATGTTGTAATGGAGCTCGTTCACCCCGAACCTTTGGCCATTGACCCGTCGTGTATCCTCTTCATGATGGCCACCCAGTTCGCCTCCCATGGCCGCCCATTCGTGCAGTCCTGTGCAGCCTGGTGGTGGCTAGCAGAACTACCGTCGTCCTTGTATAGGGCAGTGCAGTAATGGCTGCGTTCGTGGGATTTTTGGGACTTTACACTTAACCTAACTACAAACTTTTTTTTTAACTGCAGCATATCCGGGACCGGAAGTCTTGGCCATGACTACTCTGTAAGCATCACCCCTGGGTTTTATGTTAGCTAACTGGCACAGATTCTCTAAGGACGTCCGCTTACGTACCTCCATCTCTTTGTGTAGTGCCAGTTTAACCATACTTTGTTGGCCTCAATTCGTTCCGTTCTACACTTATCGGTAAGCGCTCAATGCTCATTGTATCCTTCTCCTGGCTCATAGGCAAGGTACGCGGAGTCCTGGGATTTCAGGGCACCACTAGTACGCTGGTCGACGCCCCTCCTTGTGTAGAGATCGTCTTGACATTACGGCGACTAAGGGTTCCAACTAGGTCGTCGGGTGTTCCCCTCCATGAGCATCACTCTACAAATGCCCCTCTAAAACTCTATTATCGATGATACCATATTATCCAAGAGAATAAGGAAAAAGGATTTCGAAAGAATAAGGTCGTACAAACAAACTTCACAACAAAATTTTTTTAATATTAAAAATCTATAAATACTGAGTACTCCGCCGCCGTTCGACCGGAAATGCTTCAATTTCAGTCAA
This sequence comes from Aedes albopictus, assembly GCF_035046485.1. NCBI lineage: Eukaryota > Metazoa > Arthropoda > Insecta > Diptera > Culicidae > Aedes > Aedes albopictus. Next base: position 415,676,902 of record NC_085138.1, read on the forward strand.
CTTCGTCGTAACGACCTTACACACTAAGAAAGGCACATTTCGAGGGATAACATTAAAACTGTTATCCGTGTTGCTACCCGATAAATTATGTTAACATCTACTGCTATTCGCTCATCTCCCATCCATTTCCATCACGCACTCTCCGACTCCATGATACTGACCTGACCGGAATCGTTCGCCGTGGCATCCTGCGCCCACAATACAGCATCGTGAATGGTTGGGAAGACCTTACAGTACTCCCGATCTTCCGATCCTACCAGCTTACACCGGACCATCATTTCATACACGGGACAGGACGACCCAGCCACCAGGACCTTAACCGAGAGTTTCTCAAACTCGGTGATCAGTCCCTTCAGGGCAGCGATTGCCGACGGATCAATATTACTCAGCGCGGTGAAGTCCAACACCAGGAATCGCAGGCTGTACTTCTTCTTGTAGTCCTTCCGGTTGGAGTCTTTGATCTCCTTGGTGAGATTCAGGTTGAGGGATTCGCACAGACTTGTTTTGAAACCAGCCCGTGTGGCAAAGTTCAGGCTACCGCAAAAGTGGAAGATCTTGATTCCGGCGATGTCGATCGTCTGAAATGATGGAAAATGATGGTGAATACAGGGTTAAAACACGATTCGTTTCTGACTTACCCCCTTGTAACGATTCACATCCAGGTACAGATCCGTATTGGGGACGTTCTCCATGATACACGTGTACGGTTTCATACCGCGGAAGAAGATCGTGCAAATGCTTAGTACCATGCCGACCAGTAGCCCAATGTCGATCGCCACTAGCACAACCGTAAGAAACGTCGCCATCCAAACGATCGCATCCACAGTGCTGAGTTTCCAAAACTGTCGGAACTGCGTGACCTGCATGAGCAGTCCCTTCAGCGAAACCACAATAACACCCGCCAGGACACACCGCGGGAGCGGCTCGAAAAACGGCCCTACCCACAGAAGAACAATCGCCAGTATTCCACAGGAAATCACCGAAGCGATCTGCGTTTTCCCGCCCGTGGTGAACTGGATCATCGATCGCGACAGCGAAGCCGAAAACGGCAAACAGCTGAAGAACGAACCGAACACGTTGCTGGTGCCCATCGCCAGCAGTTCCTGGTTGAAGTCGATTTCGTAGTTGTGCTTCTGGGCGAAGATGAGGGCCATCGATACGGACACGGCGTAGGCGACCATGGCGATCGGGAAGCTTTCCAGCAGCAGCGACCGCATCAGGTTGGTGTCCGGCAGGGCGGGATCTGTAATGTAAGCGAATGTTTTCTACATTATAGACTGTTCAACGCTATGTTTCTTGTCAGTTTCACAACTGCTGATTAGTTTCGACGGACGATGTTTCGCCCCCCGCACCAAATGTACCATGTAAATACAGAACACTTATCGGACTGTTGATCCTCATCTGGACCATACTAGAAGAAGACCTGCTGGCCCTTGGAGTATTTGAACAACTAGTGATGAGAACAAACTTTGGCGTTGTTCAGGAAAACGAACTAGAATTACGAACTTGCTGCGCTCTACGGTTAACCTACTATGCATAAGATGACCAAAGTCAGATGGATATTGTGGATAGGGCATGAAAGGGGGGCAAAATCGGTTCTGAAAAGAGTTAAGCTTAATTTATGATGATGATAACTGAGGGTGTATAAATTGGATTGCCTTAATAATCAAATAATGGGGTTTTCAAAGGATTAATGATGTTTACAGTAAGATTTACTGGGGAGGACTCGCAGAGAAGATTACAGAATTTATCATGACGTTTCAAGGGAAGAGTTTAAGTGAAGGAGGGGTTGATGGAATGATTCAGGATATTTTAGAGATGCAAGGGCAAGCTAAACGTTGGCTACATGGGATTAATGGAAGATCGACTGAGTTTCTTCAGGTAAGTTGATAAATTCGACGGGATTTTAGAGGAATTTCAGGGGAGTTTTCTGATGCTCTGGAAGATTTCAGTGATTTCAGGGTTCTCCGGTGGGTTTCAGAGTTTTCGGATAGGTTCCCGGGGCCTTCAGGATCTTTTAGGAGAGTGTCAGAGATGTTTAGGAGGAATTTTAAATGGAGATTTCAAAGCGTTTAAGGGAGTTTTAAATCGTTTTAGGGTGGTCTAACCTTTTTGAGACGAATTGTTTCGCCACAGATGCCACAACCTTGCAGATCTTGGAAACGTTTGCTATACGCGCTATAGTCGTAGTTTCTGAGGGTCTTAGTGGACTTTCAGAAGTTTCAAGCCGTTTCTCGACTTTTCTGGAGAATTAAAGGCATTTCAGTGCGTTAAGTGGGTGTTTCAGAGAGATATCCGGGGGTTTTACGGGAGGATTCAGGGTCTGTAATACAGCCAAATTTTACTAATTATGCTTTCAGATTCGACGGCTCATACTCCAAGGGAGTACTTGGTGATCTTAAATAGTCATTGAACCCACCATCACCAAGCATAGTTGCATGTAAGGATGAGTGAACATACGATATTTTGAATGGTGCTCCAAGTGATCATTAGTTACTCTTGTAGATCCGATGCCTTACACTTAAGGAAGTTCTTAGGTACCGTTAACTCCACTAGCAATGATGGTTCTCCGTAGTTGCATGTCCGAAAGATCGTGAAACTATTGAGAACTTGAGCTACAGGTCCTAAGCCCTGGTAAAGGAGGAAGGTTGCGATGGCTGTTATTCATGGCCATCGTGTAAAGAAAAAATGGATAAACCCCAATGCCAAGGTGTCATGCGACCCGTGCCGAGGGCTGAATGGTTGAGGGGGTTCTAAACATGCTCAACCGCGAACGGAGTCTTGGGTGCACCAGGGCGAACACCCCAGTAAGCAGCCCTTACTGCACTACGGCGGGGCACTGGTCCAGCGGACATTTATTTCCTTAGCTACTCGTGGGACCAAAAATGAGTACAAATTCTACAAACAACCTTCAAGGTGACGACTGCCTCTCTCAGTCGTGTGAGAGCGAAGTGGAGAATACTCTGAGTCAGCTTGGCCTTACCGAAGACCAGCTACTCAGTAGTTCGCAGGAGAAGATGGAAATATCCTGCCCCTCAACGCCTACCTCCCGGAGCAGCACATGTTTCGACAAAGCTGATCCAGATCTACAACACCCCTCATCGACCAACTCCAACCTGCTGGACATGGAAGATAACGAAGATGATGGTATACGGATCGTCATCAACCCCCAAGAATCTTTAGCAAGTAGCAAAGGATCCGAAGATAACAAGGGCTCTACGGAAGCCAAGGGGGCTCCGAGTAAGAAATTCCCCACACTCACACGCTCGCAGAGGAAGCAGCTTAGAACTCTCCGGGAGAAGGGAAAAGACCGGAATGAGGCCTTGTCCATAATCCTGAATAAGGAGAGCGAGCCCACTTCCTCAAAACGCTCGAGAAACGACCTAGACAAATCCGCCACAGAGGACCCCAAACAAAAAAGGGTGAAGCACCATCTGGATCCGAGAGAGCGCGCCCAACAGTCCACAAACAGCGCGCCTCAGAAAAACGTGTCTGGACAACAAAACCCACCCATGAGGAAAACAGCTGGTATCAGCTACAGTGATATGGCCAAAAGCGTGAAGGTCGGGATAATACCCAAAGACTTTCCCACCGTCCAACTCACTACAGCCCAGCTAGACCTTCTACAAGAAGCACTCCTGCTCAGAGTAGTTCAACAACGAAACGAGCTAATAAAACCCAAATTCAACAACCTCATCTACAAGTCCGGTTACATGGTTCTAATCTGTAAGGATCAAGAGACTGCTGAGTGGTTAAAGAGAATATCCCCATCCATGAAACCCTGGGAAGGTGCAGAGCTGATGGCAATGGACGAAGTGGCGATTCCACGTCCAGAGATGATCCGAGCATTCTTCCCACAAAGCTCCAGCTATGACGACGACCGAATAAAGGCTCTCATAGAAAGCCAAAATGACATCACAACAACTAATTGGCGTATTGTGAAACGATCCATTCTGAAAGACATTCATGTCGAATGGATCTTCACAGTAGAGGGTGCGTCGATGGAAAAGTTGAAGAAGTCCAAATACACCCTCAACTACCGATTTGGTGAAATCCAACTAAGGAAGATTACAGATCAACCGACTGCCGATACCGCCAATCCGACTGGAAGGCCGACCCAAGAGCAATCTGAGGAGGCCTCCTGTTCGGGCAAGGTTCGGCTAACTGGAAGGCCGACCCAAGAGAAATCTGAGGAAGCCTCCGGTTCGGGCGAGGTTAGTAAATCTCACCCCAAAAGCACCATAAAGGCTACCCGAGCAAAGTCCAACAACAAAATTACAGCAAACCGAAAACATGTTTTGTATTCAGCAACAAATTGATATCACATTTTGATATCAGTTTATCTTTACTCGATTTGATTTCAAATTTTGTTTTCTGTTTGCTGTCATTTTACATTAATGCAAGTGTTAAGTGCTAGAATAGTTTTAACTCTTTTAAGTAAACTATGTAAAGTAATTCTAGGGATATATCATTAGTGCAATTGTACTATTGCATTTATGATTTGATATCAACCGAAAAACTCTACATTTTACGATTTTTCGTTTTTCTTGCGCTGATAACAAAAACAGTTATCAATTTGCTATCATCGATAGCAGGAATTGTTTTCAATTTGCTATCACAGGAACATTTTTCTGCTCTTATTTTTGATATTTTAACCGTTAAAACGACCAAAACGACAACAACTTGAGTTATCAAAATTTGCAATATCACAACATCAAAATTAGTTTTCAATTTGCTATCAGACTTTGCTCGGGTAGTCAGTCCGCCTCTAAAGGAAAAGCTCGAAGCTTACATGCGACTCCCTGCTCTAGTGGTAGCAAACCAAAGGTATCTAAACAGGGCAAAGGGAGTGCAAAAAGCGACAGTTTGACCACAGAGGCGAAACTGGCGGGCCAGGTCGCTACAGGGAAGAGAAACAACCCAAACTGTAACACCAAACGACACCCTGATGATCCGCAACATCCAAAGCCGGATAGTCGTCGTCCGGAAAAAAGCGGGAACCCCGGAAATGGCGACTAAAGTTCTGCAAGTGAACCTCCACCATGCTGAGAGCGCCACGGGTGTGCTCTGTCGGAGGTTCACCAAAGAGAATCTAACCGTGGTCCTCATTCAAGAGCCATGGGTCAATAAATCCAGAATACAAGGTATTCCACAACACTCATGTAAGTTGGTATATGATGACAGCCAACTTTCTCCTAGAGCGGCTATTTTATTACATAACAACTGTAAATACTTTCCAATTTCAGAATTCATAAAAAGGGACATCGTAGCTGTCAGGATGGAGGTACCTTCCGCTAGAGGGAGTAGAGAGATCTTGATGGTCTCGGCATACTTCCCAGGTGACGTGGACGAAATCCCTCCTCCAGAAATAGCTGCGCTCGTAGCCTACAGCCACCGACACAACATCCCCTTCGTCATAGGGTTTGACGCAAATGCACATCACACCGTATGGGGAAGTACAAATATAAACACCAGAGGTGAGTACCTGTTACAGTTTCTCTCTTCCAAGAACATTGACATTTGTAATGTTGGTGACAAGCCCACGTTTGAAAACCTCATTCGTCAGGAAGTTTTGGACTTGACTCTATGTAGTCGGTCTATCTCTGATAAAATAAAAAACTGGCATGTTTCTGAAGAAATATCAATGTCAGACCACAAACACATCATCTTCGAATGGGAAGGGGGTCTAACGATAGAAAAAAACGTTTAAAGATCCTAAGAAAACTGATTGGGAATCCTACTCAGCTATCCTACAATCTGAAGAGTACATCATAGAAAGTCACATCAAGTCCATTACACAATTGGAAGATGCGTCCAAATCTATTAAAAACAAAATCCTTAATGCCTACCAAGAGAGCTGTCCAACTAAATCAATTAGTGCGAGCAGAGACGTTCCATGGTGGAATAAAACTCTTGAGAAGCTTAGGAAAACTGCGCGTAGGGAATTCAATCGTGCCAAGCGAACCGGCGATTGGAGCCTATACAGAAAGGCCCTGACGAACTACAACAAAGAAATAAGGTCAGCCAAACGGAAATCGTGGATTCTAATGTGTGAAAGCATAGAGAATACACCCGTAGTGGCCAGACTCCAAAAAACTCTTTCAAAAGACCACTCCAATGCACAATGGGTCCAGAGCCGTATTTACGAAGACAAAAATGTTTGTGCCTAAACCATAAGTTTTGGATACATGGTGTCTTTGGGAAACTTTCTTCTTATTTTTTGACCTTTTTTCTCATTATTGTGAAATTAGGGTGGTCCCTCTAGTTTCGCTGATCCAAACATCTGCTTTTTAATAGTTTTATGTACGTTCACAAAATGTTCTACAAAGTTGTAAAAGAACTTATTTAGAGCAAGTTTGCCGAAGAAACCATTATTCTATCTCTTATGGTTCCTATCTTATAATTTTTTAACAGATTCATGTTAGGGTGATCCATGAATTTCAGTTTTCCTGAAATAACTTTTAAAGCGTTCGTTTCTCGTAAATATTTTGTTCCGAGCACTTTTATAATTATCAACGACGCATATTTTTTCCAAAGAGCTCAAAGTTCTAACTCTCATAGTTAAAAAGATATTGGAATTTTTCTTCGAAAAATCACTTTTTTTCAAAATGTCATATCTCAAAAAGGAGCAAATGGATTTTCAATCTATCGGTTGCATTGGAAAGATCGTACTCTGTTCTATTTTTGGTGAAAAAACTGTAGGTACCTTTTTTGTTTAAAGCTTTTTATTGAATTTTGAAAATACGATTTTTTTCATGGAAAAGCAGTTGTAACTTTGAAAATCGATGAGATACAAACTTGGTGTCTTCGACAAAATTGTGAGTTTTCAGCTGCTTTAAAAGTGCTCAGAACAAAGTATTGCGAAAAAATCAACACAAAAAATTATATTGAGTAAAAACAGATTTTCATATGAAAAATGACACATTTCAAGCAAATTCAACTCGTCTTTGTTAGATAGATCAAAGTAGCTTGGTAAATGGTCATCTATTTCATTGTAGAACCAATGTTTATTTATACTGTCATCACCATTTAGGTACAATGTTGATAAGATATTGTAACTCATGTAACTTTGATAAGCTTTTACGTTAACCTAAACATATGCTAGTGATTGACATTTTCACTATCCATACATTGAAGTGATGAAATTGAAATTAAATTGATGGAAATCAACTCAAAATCACATTTTAAGTTGAGTTCATTGACGAATTATCGATTATAAGCAAATTTAAACATTTTCGACATGGTTACTTCGATCTATCTAACAAAGATTAGTCGAGTTTGCTGAAATTGTTCCGCTTTCCATATGAAAATCTGTTTTTACTCAATATAATTTTATGTGTTGATTTTTTCGCAATACTTTGTTCTGAGCACTTTTATAGCAGCTGAAAACTCACAATTTTGTCGAAGACACCAAGTTTGTATCTCATCGATTTTCAAAGTTACAACTGCTTTTCCATGAAAAAAATCGTATTTTCAAAATTCAATAAAAAGCTTTAAACAAAAAAGGTACCTACAGTTTTTTCACCATAAATAGAACAGAGTACGATCTTTCCAATGCAACCGGTAGATTGAAAATCCATTTGCTCCTTTTTGAGATATGACATTTTAAAAAAAAGTGATTTTTCGAAGAAAAATGCCAATATCTTTTTAACTATGAGAGTTAGAACTTTGAGCTCTTTGGAAAAAATATGCGTCGTCGATAGTTCTAAAAGTGCTCGGAACAAAGTATTTACGAGAAACGAACAAATTAAAAGTTTTTTCAGGAAAACTGAAATTCATGGATCACCCTAACATGAATCTTTAAAAAAATTATAAGTTAGGAACCATAAGAGATAGAATAATGGTTTCTTCGGCAAACTTGCTCCAAATAAGTTCTTTTACAACTTTGTAGAACATTTTGTGAACGTACATAAAACTATTAAAAAGCAGATGTTTGGATCAGCGAAACTAGAGGGACCACCCTAATTTCACAATAATAAGAAAAAAGGTCGAAAAATAAGAAGAAAGTTTCCCAAAGACACCATATATCTAAAAGTTATGGTTTAGGCACAAACATTTTTGTCTTCGTAAATACGGCTCTGGACCCATTGTGCAATGGTGTGGGTAGCCTCCGAAAGACGGATGGTTCGCTCACTGTAGAGCAGTGATTCCCAAAGTGGGCGAAATCGCCCCCCTGGGGGCGAAAATCAGCCCCAGGGGGGCGAAAATTAGAAAAATCAAAATTGGGGGGCGAAAATACTAAAAAGGGGGCGATTTTTTCAGTGATTGGAAAACAACAGTATTATTGAATTATAAGTCGAGAATATCAACTGAATCAAAAAAACCCCCTGATATTCAAGCTTACAGTTCAAGTTTTGTCTAGGTTCATAGGAAAAATGCTGTCACTATTAACCTTCCGTAACTCGCGCGGTTGACAACCGTTAACGCTGAGTACATAAATAAAACGAGATGTTTTCAACGCGTTGTACAAAATACAACAGCGAACGCACGAGGCATAAAAATCGACTTAATTTTACATAGTTATTGGGTATTTATGTGGACTTTCTGGCAAAATTGCTAGAAAAAAATTCTATACGTATTACGGAAAGGTTTCTGAAATTCTGAAAATCTAAAAAAATATATTTGGGCACTCCTATAACGGACAATCGTGAATCGTGATTAACTTTTGTCAGAATTATGAACAGAGAACAGATTTTGTTTTTCGCGAATTGATGAGCAAAATTGGGTTTCAACTCACAGGCGAATTTCAGTTGAATTTCAGAACACTTAGTTTAGTTGAATTTCAGAACACTTTTCTGATGACATTTGTAACACAGTGTTTACAAACAACTTCACGCACAGTGTTTGAAAATATTTCAGAGAACTTCTCGGAGGAAATCCAAATTTTACTGGAATTTAAGTGAAAACATTCAAAAAAATATCCGTAAAATTCTGTTCAAATCTAGTTACGAATGCTACATATTTACTTGTTTGACAATTTATTAAAAAAACACAGGAAGCATTCAAATTTATACGAAGCTCGTTGATTTGAATCTGGATTTGAATTTGGAGAAAAGTAATTACAAATACACCGATATTTTTATGAGTTACACATTTTTCACATAACATATTTTTGTAATTGTTTTCAAATTCTCCACCAGTCTGTCTGACTACTTGGGACCAAGCATTCTCTCGTTTGTTGAAAAACTCCCTTTAAGAACAATGGTAAAACATCTGGTTGGAAATATCGAGTGTTCATAGGTGTTCACAGTCCATTTTATTTCGATTAAAAGGCACAAATTCGATATCAATATTTATGTAAGCACGATTTAAATTTAGTATCTTTTTTTCAAATGTGAAACATCAACGCATTTACCAAACAATTTAATGAAAACTAAGTGTCCCCGGCAAACTTTGTCTTGTCTTCAAATTCCTAGCCAAGCCCAAGTCCCCGTTCAAAATGTATGAAAACCCGATGTTCAAAAACTCTCAATTTTCCCATGTTTTTTGCCTCATAAACCTTCCTTGGGTGAAAACTAACAGAACAAAATTTAGACGACCCAAATTGGACCATCCGTTCGCAAGTTATGCGCGGTCCCACGTATGCCACTGCATTTTTATATATATAGATGAGAGTGACACAGATTTAGATACATTAAAAGGCATTACTAGATTTGCCAAAGTAGCGCTTTTGAAGGCTTCAGCTAAGCACAGTTCTATCATTCTACTATAGAAAAATAAAATCTCACCTAGGGGGGCGAAAATATTTTTTTGAAGCTGTAAGGGGGCGATACCTCCTTAAAGTTTGGGAAACATTGCTGTAGAGCATAGCGATACACTGAGCGAATTGTTAAAGATCCACTTCCCTGATTCAATCCCTGAGTCGAGCATCGGCGACCAAGATACTGGTCGACTCAGGCACAGCAAGACTCGAGAGTGTCCCTGATACTCGAACTACGCACATCGCTCGATCCATCGTCGCCTTGATTAATCGTATCAGTTTATCCGGGAATCCGTATTCGTGCATAATCTGCCATACACAGATCGAAAAAAGAGTGTAAAATTCTGTGACATATGATGCACATGATTGGAGCGTGGGATATCACAGAAGTTTACATGACATATCATGTAAAAGTCATAAAATATCATGTAAACTTCCATTATATGTCATGTAATTCAGCATGATTCTGAGTATTTACATGACATATAACACAAATTTACATGATATATCATGTAAACCATCATAACACCATGTTTACATGACTAAAATTAAGTATACATGACATGTATATATCATAATTTTAATCTGTGTAGCTCTTCTCGGTCGATTGTATCATACGCCGATTTGAAATCGATAAACAAGTGATGTGTGGGCACGTTGTGTTCGTGGCATTTCTGCGACACCTGACGGATGGTGATCATCTGGTCCGTTGTAGCGCGTTCACCCATGAATCCAGCCTGATATAGCCCCACGAACTCTCTTCTTGCAATCGGTTATAGACGGCGGTATAAAATTTGAGAGAGTATCTTGTAGGCAGCGCTCAGTAGTGTGATCGCGCGGTAGTTCTCGCAATCCAACTTGTCGCCCTTTTTGTAGCTGGGACACACTATACCTTCCATCCGCTCCTCCGGTAATACTTCCTCCTCCCAAATCTTGGTAATGACTCAGTGTAGTGCTCTCACCAGTTCTTCTCCACCGTGTTTTAACAACTCGCTTGGTAGTTGATCTGCTCCAGCGGCTTTGTTGTTTTTCAACCGGCCAACCTCCTCCTCAATCTCTTGGAGGTCAGGGGGCGGAAGTCTTTCGTCCTGTGCACGTACTCCTAGATCTGTTACCACGCCACCTTCGGTACTTGCAACGTCGCCATTGAGGTGCTCATCGTAATGCTGCCGCCACCTCTCGACCACCTCACGCTCGCTCGTGAGAATATTCCCGTGATTATCTCGGCACATGTCGGCTTGTGGCACAAAGCCTCTGCGCGAGCGGTTCAACTTCTCGTAGAACTTTCGGGTATCCTTAGCGCGGTACAGCTCTTCCATCGCTTCGCGATCTCGTTCTTCCTGCTGGCGCTTCTTCATCTGGAAGACTGAGTTCTGTCTGTTCCACGCCTGTCTGTAGCGTGCCTCATTCGCTCTCGTACGGTGTTGCAGCATTCTTGCCCATGCTGCATTCTTCTCGTTTGTCAACTGTTCACATTCGCCGTCGTACCAGTCGTTTCTGTGATTCGGAGTCGCGAAGCCTAGTGCTGTAGCCGAGGTACTACCTATGGAGGTACTCTTGGCCCTTGGGCCCATAAAGCCGATGTAGTAAGCGCAGGGGAATTCAGCGTGACCATGCTCAGGGTGATGGGCTCTACTACCGGTCGATTTAAGAACTTTTCGTAGAGGAAATGTCCAAAATATATTGCTTCCGAAATTCTATCAAATATTTCTCCATGGCATGGCAATGATTTGAAACAATCAACGCTTTTTCTGTGACTGAAAGCCGAAAAAACACAAAGTTTCTCCAGAAAGCTACCAAGGTTTACTTTCGATATCTCTAACGGGATTCTCCTAGGGAATCCACCCGGGGTTTTTTCTTTCACTAATTTCTCGCGTGATTTCTTCATGGGTTTCTGAATTTCATAAAAACTACATATCTTCTGAGTTTTCATCAAGGATTTCCCCCCGGGTATATTCGATTGTTACCCCGGGGTAACAATTGCGTTAACCATTTACCCTTGGATTCTTTCCAGGATTCATTCAGCAATTCTGTCAGGTTTCTGTCAAGGATTCATCCAGAAGTTTTTCTTGAAATTCCATTAGGAATTTATCCTAAGAATCTTTGGTTAAATCCTCAGGATTATTCTGGAGAATCCCTCATGTATTCTATCCGGGATTTCCCCCGGGATTCAGGAATATTTTCCAGCATTGCTTCAGGAGTTCCTTCATTGATTTTTCCTGCGATTCCTCCCAAGATACACTCAGGGTTTTTTTTTCTTTAAAGATATCTATCGGGATTGCTTCTGACATAACTTGTTTCTAACTTGATTTCTCCTGAAATTCCTCCGGGGATTTCTCCCAGGACACTTTACACAACATTCTTTTAGGAGTTTCTCTCGGAAATTATTAAGAGATTCCTTTGGGGATTCCCCCAGGGTTGTTTTAGCGATTCCTCTAAAGATTTCATCAGGAACTCCATTGTGGATTCCTTGGAAAGTTCTACCGGGGTTTCTTTATTCATTTCTCCTGATCCCGGCTTTTGCCGGTATTTCGACAGCAGTTTTCCCCGGGTTCCTCTCGGCATTTTCCCCAACTTTCCTTCATTGATACTTCTTTTTTTTTAATTCTCCTGAGATTCAGGAATACATACCTCCAAAAATATGTCCAAGGTACTTCTAAGTATTTCTGGAATTCTGGAATCACGTTACGAATTAGACTTCTTTCGAGGTTTCTTCATGGCCATTTCAGGGATTCCTACCGAGATTCCCCGACGGGAATCTTTCACGAAATATTACCGGATTCTTCCAGGTTTTTTTTTCAAGAGTTTATTCTGGGGTTCTTCTTCAGGGATTCTCTCAGGATATTTTTGATATCACTCCAAGATATTCGAAGGGATTACTTAGGAATTTTCAGGACTCACTCAAAGACTTTTTGGAATTCCTTGCCTCTTTCATGGAACCCTTTCGATTTTTTTTTAATTTTCAGTAATTCGTCACAGAATACCTTCAATTGGTTCGTCCCAAGATTAAATCAGTTATTCTTTCAAAATTTTCCCTAGAATTTCGTTAGGGATTTCTTCCGGGATTCCTTCCAAAACTTTTTAAGAACAAGGTATGTGGAGCACATAGCTCCCATTTTCTCCAGTTACCCTAGTGGTTAAGGCTATGGATCGCCAATCCGGAGACGGCGGGTTCGATTCCCGTTCCAGTCGAGAAAATTTTCTCGACTCCCTGAGCATAGTGTATCATTGTACTTGCCTCACAATATACAGGGGATGGCCAAAATGTTTGGGATAGGCAACTTTTTTTTCTCTCACAAAAAAGTTCAGCATGCTATAACTTTTCATAGAGCGCATCAAAAAATCTCAAATTTTGACTGTTTGTCAACCTATTATATGTGCATCATTGGTACAAATTTGGGCTTGATTGATTAATATTTCGCAAAGTTAGAACCGTTCGGGTAAAACACCTTTTTTTAGACAACGCATTTTTGAGCTGTCATATCTCGGAAACCAGTAAACCGAATTGAATGAAATTTTGAACGTACACTAACAATATGTAAATGCTTCAAAAACTATTGAAACATAGATACTTTTTAAACGTTGAAAAAAGTTATCATGGATTGACACTTTTTGGACTTTTCTCGAAAAAATGTAATTTTTTTACATTAATGTGAATAAAATTTAGTGTTGATATCCAAAGATTTTCCACTTCTGTTCTCAAATTATCTCTAATCAGATATATTAGAGCCTATTTAGATTGAAGGAAAAACACATTTAATAATTTTTGTGTGGTATTGTTAATTTTACTTATTTTCCTCTATATGGGTAAAAATTTCAACCCGATATAACTTAATTCGCCGTGAGAAAATATTACATTTTATAACGTCGTATAAAGTATCAATATATTGTTGATAAACGTTAAAAAATTCATTCAATTTGGTTCACTGGTTTCCGAGTTGTGACAGCTCAAAAATGAGTTGTCTAAAAAATAGTGTTTTACGCGAACGGTTCTAACTTCGTGAAAAATGAATCAATCGAGCCCAAATTTGTACCAATGATGCACACATAATAGATTGACAAACAGTCAAAATTTGAGATTTTTTGATGCACTCTATGAAAAGTTACAGCATGTTGAATTTTTTTGTGGGAGAAAAAAAGTTGCCTATCCCAAACATTTTGGCCATCCCCTGTACAACTTCATGCAATGGCAGGCAAAGACAGCCCTTCAATTAATAACTGTGGAAGTGCTCAAAGAACACTAATTTGAAGAGAAGCAGGCCAAGTTCCAGTGGAAGTGTAGTGCCATACAAAAGAAAAAGAAGAAGCTCCAATTTTCTCGAGCACAAATCTAGAGAACCGTCAAACGAACCTGACTGAAAATGTAACATGATGCTTGCTTCCGCACAGTAAACATTGAGTTACATTCTCAATCAGATTCGTTTGACGGTTCTCTAGATTTGTGCTTGAGAAAATTTGAGCTGTGTACTCCAAATACCTTGGTCTAAAGGTATTCCTCCCAAGATTGATTTGGGGATTACTTCTGGAATTTCTGCTACATTCTGTCAGTTTTTTCGTATTTTCTTTAGAAATTTTCACCTAGATTTTTTGGGGAATGTTTCCGAGATTCCCCTACTGATTTCTCCAGAAATCCTTCAAAATATTCTCTCCGGATCCTTTCCGGAATTACTTACAAGATTCTTCCAGGATTCATTCAAGAACTCCACTTGAATTTCTTTCAGGTACTTTCCTTAGTACCTATTATTTTATGGATTGCTCTTGAGATTTATTCCTCCTGGATTCTTTCAAGAATTTCCAGGAAATCCAGGGATCAATTCCAGTAATCGTTCCGGGGTTACTTCAGATATTTCTTCGGGGATTCCTTCAGAAATTTGTCCCGGAATTCTTTGAGCGATTTCTAACGTTATTCATCCTAGGATATTTGGGATTTTTTTCCAGATGCCAGCTTCATCGAGATAATTTTCCCGGGATTCTTTTGAGGACTACTCCACGTGGGGAGAGCAGAGGGTAGCGGGTGCATGTATGAAAACGTGCTACAAGGGGCAAGAATGTAAAAATAATGAAAAAAGCAACACCATGTATGGATTTTCCCTTACGAAAAGATTCTGGACCGACTAGAAATCTAACCCACTCACTATCAGCATGGTCTTACTGCATGAATTCCATCAAAATAGATCAAATAAAAGTGAAAGAATGTGAGAAAAATAGGAGAAATTTTTGAGTTTCAAAGATATTTCAGTGGTAAGCCGAAGAGTAATCTTACAGTCATTTTTCAATACTTTTTAAGTGGTTATAATCTCTATCATTCGTGTATACCTAACCCCCTAATAAATACCCAACCCCGCCTTTCTATGGGGTATAGTTTGAGCATTTTTATATTTTTTTCTTCTTGGGCAATCAAAACCTTTAGGACTGTTCTGTATATCTCGTAAAGATTTTTGGTGTCTTTTGAAGCGTATTTGCATTTTTCTTAAAACCATTCCCAAGCAACCAAAAGTTCGGATAAAATAGCATGTTTGGGCTTAATCAGCTATTCGAAGGTATATGAATAGCATTCTATTCAGCTCACTTTTTAAGTAATTAACCGAACTTCAGTTCACAAAAAGTACACTTGTGTCGCTGAAAGGAACGCTATTCAGCTTAAAAATAAACTTCGAAAAAATGAAAAAAAAAATTGTTTAGTCCTCAAAAGTAATTTATTATTAAGAACCATTAGTTCATGTGGAATCCAAATTGACTAATACCTTGAAATAATGTTTGATGTTTTTTACTTACTGAGATTTGAACTCGGGATCTCCTCGTTGAAAGTCGGTGCCTAACCACTACTCCATGTATGTGTTGTTATGCACTGTAGGATTTTACTCAATGTGCTGATATCATATAGTAGAGCTCAATCAGGTTCGCGTGTGAACTTTCCCTGAACTTGGAATAGTTTTTGAAGTCGAAAGTTCGAAAGAAGTTCACGTGGAACTTCTTGTGAACTTACGCAGTTTGACATTTTCAGTTTGTTGTGGTTCGCAGTGCAAAGCAATAAATTAAGGCCAGTGTATCGACTTCAAGAAAAGATTATAAGTTTTCAGCTTGGTTTTCAGTGAATACGATTGCGTCGATTACCGGTGCGCTGCAGTGACAAGTGAGACGGGTGTGTAAACATCCAGCAAAGCTGGAAAATTTTTGTGCGCAGCCGAAAAACCCCCGGCGGCATCCTGGGGGGAACAGTTTTCCGCTGCGGGGGCAGCCTTTGAGCCACACAATACGGATCCTTTGCGTTGATTACAAGTAAGTACGTTCAAATATTATAGTGGAACAAAGTGTATTTGTGAAATTAACACAAGCTGTGGCTGCTGGACTCGATTTCCGAGTGATTTAATTGAATGAGAACTTCTCCCCGGCCCCGCTGTCGCCGAAGTTCAAGTGAAGTTCACTTTTGGTACGGTTAATATTTATCCGAACTTTCAGTAGTAAGTTCAAAACAAGTTCGAAACAAGTTCGGAACGGATGATTTCAAGTTGTTGGAATATGTTCAAATGAACTATATTTGAATTTTGAAGGCACGCAAAAGTTCAACATGAGTTCGGTTAATATTTGATTGAACTCTGTTTTAAAGTTCAACATAAGTTCTTTTTGAACCTTTTTTCGACTTTAATGTCGTTTTGAAGAGAAGTCAAAAGCTTGTACATGTACTTCCAAGTTCATAAACAATACAAGAGTAACTTTTTGGAGAATTAAGTTCAACGAAACCTGGAATTGAACCGAACTTGAACTTCTGAGTTCGTTCTTCAAGTGGAATCCGAACTTTTGGTTGCTTGGGTTGAATCGATTGATTGATTTAGAATATAGAATATAATTGGGCTGTACTAAATAAACTAAATAAACAGAACAACAGTTTAACTCACCTGGAAATCCTGTTGGAATGTGTCCAATAGTTTTGATCCTATATTCTCCATGCAGATCCACATATCTCGAAATCAGGGTACCGCTAATAACCGCAATGAGCTCGATCGGAACCGGGATGCTACTTCGCTTGGCGACAATAGGCTAATCTCGTACAATAAGAAGAATAACAGAAGTGGTGAGCAATAATTAACCAAACATTTGCGACTGGATCAAGCGTCTTTCAGTGCGCAAAAGCATGACAAAAACAACTTGGCTAGGTACACCCACGAGATGCATCATCCCAAACGTGGGGCCACGGAGCAACAGCCTTTTCACTAATCTATCTAGAAAGTCCCTCACCTTTAGGTATTCGTTGTTGGCCACCACGACCACTATCGTCACGGCAGATATCACGATGGCCGCCCAGTTGGCGCTGGCAATGTCCGTAAAAATGGCGACGTAAGTCTGCGACAATAAGTTAAGGATTAGACAACGACGGATGCATTTGGTGCACATTACACTCTCTCTGAATAACTTACATTTATGACTTCGAAATTTCCACTCTGGGGAGGCAGGGACAGCCCGAGGAGATCTTTGATCTGCGAGGTGAGCACGTGAATGGCCGCGCCGGTGGTGAAGCCGGACACCAATGTATCCGATAGCAGGAACGAAATCACTCCGAGACGACCTACGTACATTATCAGCTGCAAGAGGTGGAAATGAACACGGACATTTGATTTGATAATTCGATTTACCGGTTTATAGATGCAACGTGGATGGCCGGACAGTGACAAAAGCTAAACGGAATGAATTTATGATCTTCGATTAGGTTGGCGCGGACAAGATAGTGATGACCTAGGATTGAGACATCTAGAAAGTTTATTAGAATGATAAGCATTTTGAAGGTCTCAAACTTAATTGAACAAGTAGGACTTATTCATTGCACCCAATGTGATCCAAAAAGATCCCTGAATTGATAGTAATCATAATTTATGGATCTGACTTGCCATACTAGTATATTATCATATTCTTTCTTTCATATTTATTTAATAACTATTTTTTTAGATTCTAACTGTCCAAAAGGAAGGATTTTTTACTTTTTTGTTCCATTTTATGGGTAAGACCATCACTCATAGCATGTCTTCTCAATATCTCGGCGAACTATTACCGGAACATGGTGGGGAGCGCACCCGGGAGATCTGATCAGGCTGTATCAAACTACCATTCTGTCAGTTCTATAATACAGTAGTTTTGTTTTCAATCAGCAGCGAAAACACATTTGCTGAAGCTTCAACGGGTTCAGTACCGTTGCCTTCGGATCACGTTAGGTTGCATGAACTCGACTCACACAATGAGTTTAGAGGTACTTGCTGGTATACAGCCTCTGACAGACCGCTTTGCGAAGCTGTCCTTCCGGTCCCTCATCCGATGCGAGGTTGTGAATCCATGGGTCATAGAAAACTTCGAAAAGCTGCTCGAACAGAACCCTCAAACTCGTTTTATGAATGTGTACTACTGATACAGGACGCTGGAGGTAAGCCCATCTTCGGTTAACACCAACTTCTCAGACTTCAACAGTTCTTCTGTGGATTTTGATCTGTCCATGAAGGATGAGGTCCATGAAATACCAGAATCGTTTCGTTCCATGTGTATTCCGCAAATCTTTGCAAGCAAGTTCGGACATATTAGCGGGGACAGACAGTTCTTCACAGATGGTTGAAAGACAAATTACTCGACTGGTTTTGGTGTCTGCACCACCTTCATGCTTCAAAAGCCCTGTTCAGTATACGTTGCTGAGCTAGTGGCTATATACTACACCTTAGAGTACGTTAGCACTCTTCCACCTGAGCACTACTTCATTTTTACCGACAATCCAAGCACTCTGGAGGCTGTTACTCAGCTTACTTCCTGAATGGAATACGCCAAGTCTTGAGTGCTTTGTCCAAACGCTCACACACCATCACCATAGCTTGGGTCCCTTTACATTACTCGATTCCGGGAAATGAGAAGGTGGACTCTCTGGCTAAGGTGGGCGCTAGCGAAGGCGATATTTACGAGCGTCAAATCGCCTTCGACGATTTTTTTTGCATTGGCCCGTCAGGAGACCTTGATCAGCTGGCAACACAAATGGAGAGATGGAGAGATGGGTAGATGGTTGCACTCCATCATCCCACAGGTGTCGAAGAAGCCATGGTTCAAAGGGTTGGATTTAGGTCGCGATTTCATTCGTGTAATCTGTTGGCTGATGTCCAACCACTATTTGTTGAACGCACATACCTTCCGTATTGGGCTCTCGGAAAGCAATCTCTGTGTCTGTGGCGTGGCTTACCAGGATATCGAACATGTCGTGTGGGGATGCGATGAGTATCGTGAGCTCAGATCTGAGCTGCATGAAATTCTCCGGGTCCGAGGAAAACAACAGAAACCCTGTTGAAAATGCTTTGACATCCATGTGCACAACAGAACATGTGCTCGATGAACAAATTGAGATTTGAATTATGAAAAGAAATCCACGTAGTCCGGTGAGACTCGAACTCACAACTCTCAATTCGCTAGACGGGCGCTGCTATTCCTTCAAGATACGGAGTCACTCGACTATCTCCGTCGCCAGTAGGCCTAGAACTGAACTCGATTCCACAGTCGCACATGGTTATCTCCGTAGCTTGAAGGAATAGAAGCGCCCGTCTAGCGAATTGGGAGTCGTGAGTCTCACCGGAGTACGTGGATTTCTTTTCATAATTCAAATCTCAATTTGTTGATCGAGCACATGTTCTGTTGTGCACATGGATGTCAAAGCATTTTCAACACTGTAATTTCCCATATGGCTTGGTCAGCCAAAGCAAAATCAAGAAATTGACATCAACAGAAACCCGTTAGAGAAGTGTTGGCTGGCCTTGATTTGGAATATATGAATCTGATACATCGGTTTTTGAAACATGTTGATCTCAGAGTTTGATGTAGTACGTTGTTTGTTTTCGTTGTCCACCATTTGGTTTTGTTGTTCGCCCCTGTCTGTTGCCGTCTCCTTTCGTTTGTCCTTTTCTTCTCGTTGTCTACCGTAAATCCATTTTTTTTTGGTTCCGTTACAAATCAGGACATTTTGTCCCATCAATGTTTTTTAGTATAAGTTAGCAAATAAATTAGTTCAAGTCCCCCAAATCCCTCCTTCGTAATTTAATTTTTTTGTAATCCCTACCCACAAAACAGCCGCGAGTACTTCGGCTTCCCAAACTAACATAGTATTTAAGGTAGTAAAAAAATGTTAAATTTAAAATTATTGTAAAAAAAATGTACAAATGATTTCGGCTCAGATACGCTTATGTGGCGCCCGAGCCTTCCAAATAAACAAATAAGTAAAAAAAAATTCTGAACTTCTCAATCATTTTTCCTAGCCTTCCCCAAGAAGTTCATTCTGGGAATCCTCTAGTTTATCTCGTATTATTCAGCTCGGTTATCTCTTGGAATTCGATGAGAATTTTTCGAAGGAAGAGTTTCTGACCCATGGATTTTCTTCAGGAATTGCTTCTCGGATCAACCCAGATGTCCCTTTTTAAATTTTTTCTATGGATAGACCAATGCACGTGTTCAGCCGTTTGACTTTTGAGCGGTGTCGAGTTATCTAGGTGGCCATGGAAATAAGTTAGATTTCTGTACACACATCACCGCTCAAACATCATATTCGTAAACTCGTAAGCTTCATAAACCAGAAATAAAAATTTATTAAAAAAAATCCTTCCCAAGATCATTCCGAATTTTAGCCAAGATATCCTATTGAAATTCCTCCCAAAGTTGCTTCTGAGCATTGGCGTAGCTCCACCAGACCCTCCTTCAGCAACTTTTCATGACTTTATGTATATATGGAAATTAGAAAAAACAAACAAACTGAAAACCACTGTCTCAATGACAAACACTGGAGACTTATCTCAACTTGTCACAATTTACAAGATAATTGTCCAAAACAGACTGTTGGTTTTCTTTGGAAATTTGATACAACCGGAGGAATTTCAGGAGGAAACCCTGGGTGAATTCCTGAAGGATTTCCTGGTGAAATGTCTGAAAGCACTTCTAGCATGCAATTATGTACTTATAAGTTTAAAGTAAGTCACAGTGACTGTGAAAAAATCACATGGTATATTCCTGAAAGAATCGTAGAACAGATTTCTAAAAAAAAACTACTTTGCAAGAGCTGCAGGGAAGGAATTCATGGATGGATCCCAGAATAAATCTGTGGATGGACTCCTTAAAGATTTCTCGGAGATAATTATGAAAGAATTCTTCGATGACTCCTTGGAAAATTTCCTGAATCCCTCTAATATTATTTTAAAGAATTCCAATACAGCCGGGGCCCGTGGCGCAGTGGCTACACGTTCGCTTCATAAGCGGATGGTCATGGGTCCGATCCCAGCCCCGGCACTTGCAATTTTTCGTCAGCTGCTCTTCCCCACGAGAGTGGCTGACACCTGACCCTCTTCTGAGCATATATAACTCTAACGAATCCGGAATCTTGGATATCGGTGAACGGCAACCCATAATGGACGACCCCCAATCGGATTGGAGAAGGAACAATAGCCACACATCAACATAATCGTGCTATTCATCCTACCAAGGACAGGGTAGAAAAAGTGACTGCAGTACAAAGGTAAACCAATTCGGATAAGAATATAATAGAAAGCATTTAGGCGCTGTACAAACTGTAAGTGCAGCTTTTAATTGGAATCGCTCACGCAGTGCCCTAGTGGACAAAGAGCTGTAAATTAAGTTAAGTGGTTGAAAAATAAAAAAAAGAATATTTAAAAAAAATCCAATACAAATCGCTGGAGGAATTCCTCAAGAAATCCATCAAATAATCAAATAATCAAAAATCCGTAGAAAAGATGATGGACTATATTTATGATTAAATTTTTGAAAAGATCCCGAGGGATTTCTGAATGAATAACTACAGGAATTCCTGGAGCAATATCTGAAAGAACTCCTGGAGCAATCCCTGAAGGAATTCCAGGAGACATTCCTGGACGAATTCCTGCAGGTATGCCTGGAGTAATGCGAGGTATGCACTTCAAACGGAATCGTTCAAGTAATTTACGTTCAGTGCATTATTTTTCCGTTTTCAGCTCCGTACTAGGATCCGGAATAAAGCGACGCTTTATTATTTCTTGAGCGATTCTTTGCCTGAATTTTCCACGCATCGAGATAGGCCAAGAAATTTCTTGCGATCAGCGTACTACCCATAAACTCTGGAGACATTCTAAAGCAATTATGGATGCAATCCCTGGAGAAATTTCTGAAGAAATCGCTTGAGGAATCCCTGAATAAGTTTCAGGATAAATTTCTGGGCGAATCGTTGGAGGAGCTTCTGAACGAATTCCTGGAGCTAGGAATTCTTGGAGAAATCCCTGGAGGAATTCCTGGAGAAATCCCTGAAGCAGCTCCTTGAGGAATCCCTGGAGGAAATCGTGGTGGAAAGTCTGGACAAATTCCTGACGTAATCCCTGGAGAAATTCTTGGAGCAATTTCTGAAAGTATACCTGGAGGAGTTCTCTTGGAGAAATCGCTAGAGGGAATTCTTGGAGAAATTCCTGGAGGGATTTCTGAAATAATATTTTGAGGATTTCATGGAGGTATTCTTAGAGAAATTCCAAGATGAAGTCCTAGTGGAATCTCTAGAGAAATTCTGGGAGGGACCTCTGGTAGAATTCCAGAACAATCCCTAGATGAATTCCTAGATAAACTCGTGGAGGGAATTTCCGAATGAATACTTGAAAGAAACCCTGGAAGAATCCCTGGAGGAATTCCAAGAGAAATTCCGGGAGGACTCCCTGAAGAAATTCCTGTAGCAAACCTGAAGGAATCCCTGGATTAATTCTTGGAGGATTCCATAGAGGAAATCTCGGAGGAATCCCTGGAGAAATTTCTGAAAAAAACTTCTTGAGGTATTCCTGGAGGAATCCTTAGAGAAATTTCTGGAGAAACTTCTGGAAGAATTCCTGTGGAAACTATTAAAAAATCCCTGGAGGAATCTCTAAAGCAATTTCGGGAGAAATTTCGGAATGAATGCATGGAGGAACTTTTGGACAAATTCATGGCGGAAACCTTGGAGGGATTTCTGAAAGTATACCTGGAGGAATACCCGAAGAAATCGCTAGAGGAATTCCTGGAGGAATAATTTGGAGAAGGAATAATCCATATAAATATCCCTGGACGAATTCCTGGAGGAACCCGTGAAGAAATTTCTGGAGGAATCTCAGTTAAAATGCCTGGAGGAACTTCTGGACAAATTCCTGACGGAATCCTAGGAAGAATTCCTAGAGAAATCCCTAGAGGAATTCTTGGAGAAATTCTGGAGGAATCCCTGAATGAATTCCAGAAGGTATCTCTAGAGGCATTCTAAGAGAAATCCCTGGAGAAGTTTCTGAAGAAATTGCTAGAGAAATTCCTAGAGGAATGCCCACAGAAATTTCTGGAGGAATTCCAAAAGGAATTCTTGGAGGAAATTCTGGAGAAATAAACGGAGGAATTCCTGGAGAAATATCTGGAAGAATCCTTGGAGGAATCCCTGTAGAAATTTCTGAAGGAATCTCTTGAGGAAAATCTCCTGGATAAACTCCTGGAGGAAATCCAGGAAGAGTTCCAGGAGAAAAAAATCCTGAAATAATTTCTGAAGGAATCTATGGAGGAATTCGTGAAGAAATTTCTGTAGGAAATTCCTGGAGCAGTTGCTGGATAAATTTCTGGAGGAATCCCTGAAAAAACACCGGGGGTATTTTCTGGCGGAATTCTTGGTAGAATTCCTGGAGGAGTCCTTAGAGAAATTCCTGAATGAATTCCTGGGAGAATTCCTGGAGCAATACCTGTATAAATTCCGGGAGAAATTTCTGGGGGGAGTTTCTGAGGAAATCCAGGAGGATTTCCAGGAGGATTGCTGAAGAAATTCCTAGAGTAATCTCGAGAAGAGTTGATGCAGGAATCCATGGAAGAATTTTTGGAATAATTCTTGGATAAACTCCAGGAGAAATCCCTGGGGAAATTTTTGAAGGAATCCCTAGAAGGATTGCTTGGAGAAATTTCTGGTGAAATTGCTGTGATAATTTCTGAAGGAATTCCTGGAGGAATTCCTGGATCAATTCCTGGAGGAATATCTGAAGGGATTCCTGGTGAAATTCTTGAAGGTCCCTGAATGAATCCCTGGAGGCATCCCTATAAAATCCCTGGTGGAATGCCTGGAGAAATTCCTGGAGTCATGCCTGTAGGAATTCCTAGAGGAATCCTTGAGCAATCTCTAGAGGGATTCCTGGAGCAATCCCTGTGTAAATTCCATGAGAAATCCCTGGAGGAATCCCTAGAGAAGTCCCCGGAGGAATTCCTACAGAATTTCCATGAAGAACCAATGGAGCACTTTCAGGAAGTGGAGGAACCCCGGAATGAATTCCTTTAGGTATCTCCTCCTTGTAGGAATCTCTGGAGGAATTCCTAGAGGAACTCCTAAAGGAATATCTGGACGAATCCCTGTTAGTTTTTTTTTAGAGGAATCCATACAGGAATTCCCAAGAAATCCTGGAAGAATACCAGGAGGAATTTCAGGAAGAATCCCAGGAAGAATTCTTGCACGAATCCTAGGACGAATTTCTGAAGAAAAGCTAGGATCAATTTTTGAGGGAATCCTAAGTGGAGTTTCTGGAAGAATCCCACAAGGAAGTACTGAAGAAAGCGTCGAAATTCCTTAGGAAATCCTAAAGTAATCCTAAAAAGAGTACGTAGAGGAACTCGTGGAGGAATCCTTGTAGCAGTTCCTGAAGAAACCCCAGGAGAAATCTCGGAAGCAATTCCAAGATGAATTCTTAAGGGAATCTTTAAGCAGTTCCTGGAGTAAGTCTAGTATTAATTTCCGGAGGAGTTTCTGAAAGACATCCAGGATGAATTCCAAGGAGGAATGCCATGAAGGAATCCCAAGAAGAGTTCTTGGAGGCGTTTCCAAAATTATCCTGGAAGTTGTTCCTGAAAGTATCACAGAAGGAATTCCCGGATGAATCCCTGGAGGAACTCTTGGAGGAATGTGTGAAGAAACCACAATTTCTGTAGGAATCCCTGGATGAAAACCTCAAGAAATTCATGTCTGCAGTAATTTCTGGATGAATTATTGAAGGAATACTTGGATGAACTCCTAAAGGATTTTTTTGTGCAAATTTCTTAAGAAATTTCTGGATTAATTTAAAAAAATCTCTAGTAAAATTTTCTAAAACAATTTCTGGAAGACATTCCTGCAGAAATTGGAATAATCTCAAGCGGAATTCTGGAAGAAATATATGGAGAAATCCCTGAAGAAATCTGTGAAAGTATACCAGCAGACATACCTTAAAGAATCTCTGGAGAAATTCCTGGAGGAAACCCCGAAAACAGCAGTTGAATTACTGAAGGAACCTCTAAAGATACCCCAGGACAAATCCCAGGGACTCCCTCCAGAAAAAAAAAACTCCTAGCTAAGCCAATGCTAATGAGTCCCAATCACAACAAAATGAGAATATCATTTCTGACTTCTATCGAACTGGCGGACAATAAACACTTTTCTATGCCTACATAAATTAACAGTTATGAAATAAATAACGCTGGCATAATTTTAACACTCCCTTGCTCCCCTTAGTACGATTATTTGAATGTCTTTGTGAATATGCCTCTCTCTAGCAATGCAACAAATTGTTCTTCAAACTCCTACGACACAAAATCAACATTCGCCAAATTTTACTCACCTGCATAATCCCAACGATGAAGCATACCGTCGACGCGACAACTATCGGACTCACCGCAGCACCTTCACTACTTTCCTTCACAACCCCAAGTATGGTATCGTTCACCACCTTCGATCCACTCCCTGTCACATCACCCTCACTGGAATACTTGAGCACTAGTTTTCCCACCATAATCGATACCACCGCGAACGTCCCCATCGAATTGTGCCTCGAGGTGCCCAGAACAAAGTACACCAACACCGGAAAGAACGCCATATAGATCCCCACTATGGGCGGCACATTGGCCAACAACGCGTACCCCATGCCCTGCGGAATGTGCATCACGGCCACCGTACATCCACTGATCAAATCCGACACCAAGTCCCTCTTCAGAGAGTACTCCGACAGCCACCCCACAATCGGGAACACACTCCGGGCACACCGTTTCGCACTCCATCCCTTGACAGTGTCCAGCGTTTCTCGAACCACCTGCCTCTGAGGGACACTGTATCGCATCTCCTGATTGAGATCCTCCTGCTGGTAGAGCGGCCTCGCCACGGCCACCGGCGGCAACGCCGTCGAGATCTTCTCCTTCTCCGACTTGATGCCCTCGTCGACCAGATCCCGATAGAATCCATGGTTGGTCATGCCCTGGACCGTGTCCTCCAGATCAGCGGTCCCATTGCTGTACTGTTGCGATGGGTCATCGCTTCCCACCCCACTTGCTGGCATGCTGCTGTGGTGGGTTCCTACCTACGCTGTTCGTGTGTTCGATCGTTGATCGGGAGATCCTTTCTGCGCGCCGGTTCACACGCGACTGACTGCGCTCGCATCCGCTGGGGGTGGTTTTGTCGGTCGGGCAGTGCCACCTCCGTCGTCACCAGAACCAGAAGGAAGAGTAATTAAGATACCGCGCGGGTTTGGATGATGATGCTATCGCCACATTTATGGGAGTCTGTAAGTGGAAGAAAACAAGGTGTAACTAATAGCATGATTATCGCTGCTTAGATACGCGCTGCAGTTCCGTTAGGAGTGAGGAAGCATGTGCTGTTTCGAACAATCTTCCTTATCTCGGGCAGGGGTTCACAAGGTCCTTCCGTTGATGGGATTTAGAGGTTTCCCTGACCCCTGGTGAAATTAGAAATATGCACATTTTGATTGAGGGCCCAGCCGATGCGGTTAGCGTATGGGTATTCAAATAGACCTAGGTCTGCCGAAGAAAGCTCTCGGTTAATAACTATGGAAATACTCATAGAACACTAAGCTCAGCAGCATTTTTATGCCATTTGGCACGATACGACAAGAATAGAGGAAGAAGAGAGTTCCGATGTATCTATGGTTATAAGGTTTTATATTACAGATAGAGTGCAGTTGCTACTGCTACACGAACTTCACTAGTATTCTATTCAAACAAACATCACGCTAAGAGCAAAAAACCTGGGTTTTTTTTACGAATTTTTTCAAGAACACCTTCAAAAATTCCTTTGGGCATTTATTAAACAACTTCTCCAGGAAATGTTTCAGAAATTCCTCAAAGGACTTCTCCAGAAGTTTCTTTTTCGTGAATTCTTCCATGGGTATCTTGCAGGGTTCCGATAGTGATTGTTTTAGGGTTTGTTCCAAGAAATGCTTTAAAAATTCCTCCCACGATTCCTTCGGAAATTTTTACAGATACTTCTGCAAGAATGCATCGATGAATTCCTCCAGGATATTTTTCATAGTTTCCTTTAGTGATTCCATCATGGATTGCTCCAGAGAATTTTTCAAGAATTCCTCTATGCATGGGTTCCACCAGTCATTCCTCCAGAAATTTCTCCTGGGATAACTTTAGAGGTTCCTCCAGTGATTGTTCCAGTGCTTTTTTCGAGGATTCCTCCAGGAATTTCCCAGGGATTCCCAAAGGAATGTCAACAGAAACTATTTTAGGTATTTATGCTAGTATTCTTTCAGAGATTTTTCTTCAGCGATTTCTCCATATATTCCTTTAAGAATTCCACTAGAGAATGATTCAATAATTTAATCTGGAAAATTCTAAGTGTTTCAGTTGCAATGTCTTCTAGAAACCCTTTCAGGAAATTTTACCAGAGATTGGCTTAAAAATAATCCAGGAATTCCTTGAAACGTTGTATTAAATATTGTTTTGGGAGTCCTTCCAAAGATTCCAACAATATTTTGTCCAAAAATTATTACAGATCTGGATTCCTTCATATTTTTATTTTCTACAGAAATTTTTCCAGGAATTTGTTAAGTAATCTTTCCTGGGATTTCCTAAGGATTTCTTCATGGGCATGCTTCCGGCATTCAGGAACTCTTGCAGGAACTGCTTCCCTCAGGAACTGCTACAGCGATTCCTCAAGGAGTTCCTCCGCAAACTCTTCTTCTTTAAATTCCTTCAGGATTTCTCTAAGGATTCCATCTGTAATTTCTTCAGGTATTCTTTCTGGGATTCCTCCAGGAATTTCTCAAGGGATTCTTCCACGAATTTTTGCAGAGATTCCTCTGGGAATTGCTGCAGGGATTCCCTAAAAATACATCCAGGATTTCATTCAGAAATGCCTCTAGAGATTCCTCCAGGAATTCTTCTAGATATTTCTCCAGGAGTATTTTCAGAGACTCCTTCGTAAATCCCTACAGGCATTCCTCTAGGATATGCTCCAGGGATTCCTGCAAGAATTTCTGAAGGGCTTAACTCGGGAATTGCTTCTGTTATTCTTTCTGGAACAACTTATTTTAAAATTCCTCTAAAGATTTTCTTAGGAACTTTTCTTAAGATTTCTTCAGGAATTCCTTCTTGTATTCCTTAAAGATTTCCTCTAGGAGTTAATGCAGTACTTCCTCTAGGAACTGTTTAGAGGTTCCCTTACTAATTCCTCTTGAAATTGCTTCCGGGGTTTCTTCTGGAGTTTCTTCAGAAGAAATAAATCCACGATTTTTTTTTAGGTATTCCTTTAGGAGTTTTCCAGGGATTCCTCTGGGAATTCCTGCACGGATTTCTTCAAAAATACCTCCAGAAATTTATCTAGACATTCTTCCAGAAATTCCGCCAGAAATTCCTCTAGAGATTCCTCCAGGAGTTCCTCTGGAGACTCCTTCAGGAATTCCTACAGGCATTCCTCTAGGATATTCTCCATGGACCCCTCCAAGAATTCCTACATTTTTTTCAGCGATTTCTCCAGACATTGCTTCTGGGATTGTTCCTAGAATTCTACCTGGAAAGATTTCTCCAGGAATTACTTCAGAGAATCATCCAAGAATTCCATCAGGAATTCCCCTGAGCTTTCTTCCGAAAAATTTTCCAGGCATTCTTCCATGGATTCCTCCTTGGATTCTTGCAGAGATTTCTCTACGTTTTTTTTTTCAGCAATTCCTCCAAGGATTACACCAGATATTCCTCCAGGAATTCCTTCAAGGATTCCTCCAGCAATTCCCAAAGGCATTCTCCCAAGATTTCATTCAGGAATTTCTCCAGGGGAAATTCTCGAGGAATTACAACAAGAATTTCTTCAGGAATTCCTCCAGGAGTTTCTCTAGGAATTGCTCCTGGACATCCTTCAGAAAATATGAAAGCAAATCCAGGATTTCCTTCAGAAAATTTTCTGGGGATTTTTCCAGAAATTCTTCCAGGAAATTCTACAAGAATATCCTGAGGATTTTTTTATGGATTTTTCCTGGCATTTCTCCAGGAATTTCTCCTGAGATTTGTTCATTAATTGCTTCCGGTATTCATCCAGGGATTGCTTCACGAACTTTTTCAGGAATTTTCCCAGGGATTCCTCCAGGAAATCCTGTGAAGATTCCTCCAGGAAATCCTCTAGGGATTTCTTCAGAAAATATTTCAGGAAATACTCCAGGAATACCTTCAGGATTTGTTTAAGAAAATTCCCCTGGACATTCCTCTAGAAATTCATCCAGTAGTTCTTCCAAAAATTCCTCTAGAGATTCCACCAGCAATTACCTCATGGATTCCTCCAGCAATATCCACAGGAATTCCTCCAGAATTTTATCAGAAATTTCAGAAACTCCTCCAGGAATTACCCCAAGATTTTTTTCAGGAATTTCTTTAAATAATTCTCCAGGAATTGATCCTGGGCATCCTTCAGAAATTATATCAGCAATTCCTCTAGGGATTCCTCCAGGTATTTCTCCAGGAATTTCTCCTGAGATTCCATCAGGAATAGCTTCAGGGATTCCTCCAGAAATTTCTAGAAGGATTTTTCTAAGGATTTCTCCAAGAAATCCTTCGAAGATTCCTCCAGGAAATCCCCCAGAAGTTCTTCCAAGGATTCTTCCAGAAAATCCTCTAGGAATACCTTCAGAGATTCTTCCAGGAAATTCACCAGGAATACTTTCAGGATTTTTTTCAGGGATGTCTCCAAATATTCCTCCAGAAATTTCTCTAGAGATTCCTCCAGGGATTTCTCCACAAATTTCTTCAAGGATTTCCCCAGGGATTCTTTCAGGAATTCCTTTGGGGATTTCTCAAGGGATTTTTTTTTCAGAAATATAAAAATAATAGAAATAGCAATCTCCCAGAATTCCTCTGGAGATTTCTTAAAAAAAATAATCCAGTCATTCTTTCAAGATTTCTAGAGATTCCTCAAGCAATTCCCACAGGAATACCTCTAGGAATCCCTCCAGGCATTCCTCCAGGATTTCATCCAGGAATTTTTCCAGGAACTTCTCCAGGAACCTCTCCCGGAGTTCCTCCAAAAAATACCCCAGGAATTTCTTCAGGATTTCCTCCAGGAATTGCTTCAGGACATCTTTCAGAAAGTATATCAGCAATTCCTTCAGGAATTTCGCCAGGGAATCCTCTAGGGATTTCTTAGAAAATTCTTCTAGAAAATGCTCCAGGAACACTTTCAGGATTTTTTCAGGTATTCCTCCAGACATTCCTCCAGGGTTTTCTTCAGAGATTCCTCCAGGGGTTCCCCACGTATATAAATCTCCAGAGACATTCCCAGATATTCCTTCAGGGATTCCTCCAGAAATTCCTCCACGGGGTTCTTCCAGAAAGTCCCCCTGGAATTTCTCAATGGATTTTTTCATAAATTTCTTCAACAATTCCTCCCAGAATTTCTCTGGAGATTTTTTCAAGAATTCTTCCAGGGATTGCTCCAAGAATTCCGGCTGGGTCTTATCCAAGTATTCCTCCAGGAATTACGCCTGGAGTTGGTTCAGAAGTTTCTCCAGGCATTCCTCTAAGATTCTCGTTAGAGATTGTCCCAGGATTTGTTCCAAGGATTCCGCCAGAAGTTTATGTAGGATTTCTTCTAGGATTTTCTCATTAGATCTCTTCAGAAATTTCTCTGGGTATTCCACCCATAATTTATATAGGAATTTCATCAGGTATACTTTCAAAAATTCTTCCAGGGATTCCTCCAGGAATTTCGCCGGGAATTCCTCCAGGGATTCTACGGGGCTTCTTCCAAGCATTCCTGTAGGAATTGCAACAGCGACTCATCCAGGTTTTTCTTCAAGGATTTATCCAGGAAGTCTTCCAGGAATTTCTCCGGGAATTCCTCAAGTGATTTCTCCAAAAATTCCTCTCAAGTTCTCTTCAAAAATTTCAGAAATCCTTCAAACATCTTTTCAGGAATGCACCCAAGAACTTTTTCAGGATTACGAGATGTTTTTTTTTTATTTTATCAAGAATTTGTGAAGGAATACCTCCAGCGAATAATATTGGAAGATAATTAAAAAGGGATGCATAGAGGAACCAGGAAATTCTAGGTTAGTCTTCAAAAAAGTTTGTAATTTTCAAAAGATTTCAGCTATAATTTCTTATGAATATTTTGTAGACTTTAACAATATAAAAATCAGAGCAAAATAATGCACGAGTGAATAAAAATCCTTGATCTTCCAGAAATTGGTCAACGCTACCAGCATCACGTTGATTTGTGTACATCAGGCGAGCTTTTTTAACGTATGGAACAAAATACAACAGCGTGAGAGCTGAAGGATTAAATAATGCTTTAAGAATATAATGTTAATATACTCAATTTCATCGTGCTGCGTTTAGTTATAAAAGCTAGTAGGTACAAATTTGCTAAGGGTGTTTCAGTAATCTCTGCAGCACACAATGGTTTATTTTCCCATTTTCACGCTCTTAATTAATAGCTCGAAGGATTGACGAGATAGAGCAATGATGTCTTCGGCAAAGTTGACGGGAATGACCAGCGCCATCTTTTGACAGTTAGAGTTTTTGGATCAATCCCCCTAAAAGTGAGATACAAAATTAATTTTTTTAAATTGTTGAGATAGAGGGTTGACGTCTTCAGTAAAGTTGTAGCATTTTTGATTCCAAACAACTTTCCTGAAGACGTCAATGTTGTATTTTTTACTCCAATGGAGATAGAGGCCTGTGTTTGAAAGTTAACCCCAAAAACACGTTTTTTAAGTAAAACATACATTTGTTGAATTTTTAGACACATATAATGTTCTGCAAAGTTGTATGAATCAATAAAATACGCAACTTTGCCGAAGACATCAAAGCTGTAAGAAATAAATGAGTCGAGTTATAGATGAATTTATGATTTTTTCATCCACTTTTAGGGATAAATATCTTTCTTAGGGGCAAAAAGGTGCAGCTGAGGATACCCTTATCAGAAAGTACATCTATAGAGCTTTCAAATAAGGGTTAGTTTGTCCGTCCACGATCGTCTACTGAGGAGATATGACCATAATAAAAAATTTCCTTACTACGATTTAACTGCATTCAAATCTACGTTGACAGAAAAATTCATGGCTACTATGATCAAATAATATATAGCCTTCTCTAAGCGAATTTCCACAACAGTCCTGAATGTTTTAAATACCAAAATTGTTCTAAAAACGTTTTCCACTGCCTTTTTATAAGATGTCCACTATTTAGTACAAATCCCATTCACTGAATAAAATATTAGGATTTACCGGGGTTTAATACGCTCTCACAGAGCCAACAGAGTTCTTCTGTAAAGCAATTTGAAATTTTATATGAAGAAAGTCAACACAATGAACTTTTACTAAGATAAGACGAAAGTTGGTGTAATTTTTATTTCATCATAGTAGCCATGAATTTTTCTGTCAAAGTAGATTTGATTGCAATTAAATCGTAGTAAGGAGATTTTTTATTATGGCCATATCTCCTCAGTAGACGATCGTGGACGAACAAACTGACCCTTATTTGAAAGCTCTATAGATGTACTTTCTGATAAGGGTATCCTCAGCTGCACCTTTTTGCCCCTAAGAAAGATATTTATCCCTAAAAGTGGATGAAAAACATCATAAATTCATCTATAACTCGTCTCATTTATTTCTTACAGCTTTGATGTCTTCGGCAAAGTTGCGTATTTTATTGATTCATACAACTTTGCAGAACATTGTACGGGTCTAAAAATTCAACAAATGTATGTTTTACTTAAAAAACGTGTTTTTGGGGTTAACTTTCAAACACAGGCCTCTATCTCCATTGGAGTAAAAATTACAACATTGACGTCTTCAGGAAAGTTGTTTGGAATCAAAAATGCTACAACTTTGCCGAAGACGTCAACCCTCTATCTCAACAATTTAAAAAAAAATTGTATCTCACTTCTAGGGGGATTGATCCAAAAACTCTAACTGTCAAAAGATGGCGCTGGTTATTCCCGTCAACTTTGCCGAAGACACCATTGCTCTATCTCGTCAATCCTTCGAGCTATTAATTAAGAGCGTGAAAATGGGAAAATAAACCATTGTGCAGCAGTGTCATGAACATCAGAAAGATCTTAGGCCAAATGTTCGTGTCATTCGGCAATCTTGAAGCAAAGTCAGTTTTAAAATTCAGGACAGCTCAAGCTAGAATTTTATTGATTAATTTTAACTCACTTCAAATATAGCGGATCGTTCGATTTAATGTCCAAACAGTTTAGGCGACGAACAAATATGTACAATAATGATACAGATGATCTAAAATGAAATGTCCTAGTAGTAAGGACAGTAATGAATACAAATAAGAATAAGCATACTATTTGCAACTTTCCAAATTAGATAAATAGTTTTTTACAAAAAAATATAGCGTCTAGCTCTACTTCTAGTTCTCAGTTCTTGGGTTCTAAATGGCATACAATGTTGTAATATTAACCTTAATCTCCCTTATCTTTTTGACATTTGCTTGGACAGATAGGGACATAGGTTTGGCTCTTAAACCGAGGTAATTGCACGGTACAACCTCCCCTGCATTCGTTGGTTGCTTTCGCTTGGTTTCGCAAGCACGTAATCCTCTTTGGAGCCACCATTCTCAGTTCGTGGGGCAATATCAGGCTGGATTTATGGGTGAACGCGCTACAACGGACCAGATGTTCACCATCCGCCAGGTGTTGCAGAAATGCCGCGAATACAACGTGCCCGCACATCACTTGTTCATCGATTTCAAATCGGCGTATGATACAATCGATCGAGAACAGCTATGGCAGATTATGCACGAATACGGATTTCCGGATAAACTGACACGGTTGATCAAGGCGACGATGGATCGAGTGATGTGCGTAGTTCGAGTATCAGGGACACTCTCGAGTCCCTTCGAATCTCGCAGAGGGTTACTGCTTGCTGTCTTTCGTGCTTGCTGTTCAACATTGCGTTAGAAGGTGTAATAAGGAGAGCGGGGATTAACACGAGTGGATTTTCACAAAGTCCGTTCAGCTGCTTGGTTTCACTGATGATATTGATATTTTTGCTCGGATATTTGAGACGATGGCGGAAACGTACATCCGACTAAAGAGTGGAGCCAGGCGAATGGGACTAGTCATTAATGTGTCGAAGACAAAGTACATGATGGCAAAGGGCTCCAGATAGGAATCACCGTGCCCGCCACCTCGATGAAATCGAGGCGGTTGAAGAATTCGTGTACTTGGGCTCACTGGTGACCGCCGACAACGACACCAACAGAGAAATTCAGAGGCGCATTGTGGCAGGAAATCGTGCTTACTTTGGACTCCGCAGAACTCTACGATCGAATAAAGTTCGCCGTCACACGAAGTTAACTATCAACAAAACGCTGATTAGACCGGTGATTAGACCCTATGGGCACGAAACATGGACCCTACGTGCAGCAGGATCAACGCGTCCTTGAAGTTTCCGAACTGAAGGTGTTGCGTACCATCTACGGCGGAGTGCAGATGGAAGACGGGACTTACAGAAGGCGAATGAACCACGAGCTGCATCAGCTGCTGAGAGAACCAACCATCGTCCACACCGCGAAAATCGGGAGGCTAGGGAGCGCGGGTCACATCATCAGGATGTCGGATAGCAACCCGGCTAAAATTGTTCTCGAGAGTCATCCTCCGGTACAAGAAGACGTGGTGCGCAGCGAGCTAGGCGGGTCGATCAAGAGGAGGACGATCTGCGGACCCTTCGCAGAGTGCGGAACTGGAGACACACAGCCATGGACCGAGTAGAATGGAGACGGCTACTATGTACAGCAAAGGCCACTCAGGCCTTAGTTTGCTCGGTAAAGTATGTAAGGCAGGTTGCCCGGGATAGGTAAATGTTTCCATCAGGTTTTGCTGAGTAGTACCAAAACTCTTCAAATGGCATCAACAGATGACTATAAAAAGTAACTCTATCACTCGCATGTCTTTGGGTTTTCCCAAAGAAACGGCACATGTCGCGACGTAGTGCATCGTTTCCAGAGTGCCGGATTAAAAATAGTCCGACGAAGGCACATCCAGAGAAGACGAGTAAAATTTATTGCACGTGAAGATAAGTATCCAAATGTAAGCAACTACTGACATTGAGCAACAACGGAATTCCCGTGCCGTCTGTTAGGTATTGTAACTTGGCGCGGCTCGTTGCTGTAACTTGTTGACATTAAGATATGGCATCGGTAGTAGCAACGGTGATGGTGATGATGAGGATGCTGAAATCCTACAAACATGAAAGCGAGATGTGCTTTTATTGGAACAGTTATTTTTTGTGCGGAGTGTAGCTAAGCGACATATGACAACAATGATGACAATGTGGAAGTAAATGTAAAAATAGTCACATTGGGCCTTCAACCCGGTTGAGCAAATGCTTAACCAATGTTCGTTGGAACATTTCGTTGAGTATTTTCAATATAACAACAGGTGTTCAGGCCGGTATTATAGTACTCTTGGTTGATCACAAAGAGGAAATATGCATTGGAGCAGATCTCAAATGTGGTGAGCTCGTTCCATGCTGCCACATAGAAATATGCAAAATCTCATCCGCTTTAAGCTTATCCATGAAAGGACATACAAACGCAAATCATTCTCCAATTCCCAAATATCTAGGCATTCAGTTAATTACAACCAGCGTCAGTCAATCTAAAACCACCATGACAAGACCTAAAAACCGCACATTTCGCATTGATCGCGACCTACAATCGCAGCGTCGACGTCGTCGGGTCAACCGCCAAGAATCCTTGGCCCTGGTCCATTGCTGATGGCGATCTAAAATCGAATCAAACCGAATTTGAATGTGCATATTTATACGACCGGATCGAGTCGAGCCTCCATCCACTGAATGTTCCTTCTTCCGCAACACAACAACGAACGCGAACAGACGACGACAGAGGGACAAGGGCAGGAAGCAGGAGGCAAAGCAACCCCAAATTGGCAAGATCCGAAAACCGGTCCGACTTGGATCTGGTTTGATCCGATCCATAGATGCCACGGGACAGACAACATTCGTTTTTAGGTGCCTTTTTGTTTGCGACCGGTCACATGCATATGGAGGAAGCTGAACAGAAAGGGCCAGCCAAGTGATCACCTCCGAAACTCTAAATGATGCAAGACGGGGATGGAGGTGAAGAGTATCGAGCTGATCGACGATTAGCGATTGTGTTAATGGATGGGAACTTGTTTTTTTAGGTTCCAAAGAAAGGTCTATCTGAATACTACGCGTTATTCTGTGGCGTCTCGTATTTCATGACTGGCGAAAACATAATCAGTGCTTGTCACAGACAAATTGACGTAACATTAAATATGTTTTACAGAAGAAAAAAACAGAGCTACCTTTCCAAGAATGCATGCTGAGATTTCTTCAGAGATGTCTGTTAAAATATGTCGTAGAAGGATTATGTTTTCAAAGAAGTTGTTCAGGAGTTCAGAGACTCTCGGACAGTAGTTCGTTTAGTACATATTTGTTCCAGTAGGTGGCTTCAGTCAGCACAACAATGCGCAGTTTAGTACAGGGTACAACCTTTCTTGATTTAAGACAGAAGTTCCCCGGGAATTTCTCCAGAAGTTCCTCGGCAAATCCTCCAGAAGTTCCTTGGGATTCCTAGGAATTCCTCAAGAAGTTCCTAGGGAATTCCTCCAGGAGTTCCTCGGGAATTCATCCAAAAGTTCTCCGGGAATTCTCCCAACAGTTCCACGGGAATTCTTCCAAGATCTAATCGAGAATTCCTCCAGAAGTTCCTCAGGAATTCCTCCAGAAGTTCCCCGGGAATTTCTTCAGGCGTTCTCTGGTATCTCTTTCAGAAAATTTCCAGCAGTCCCAAGAAGCTTCCCGAGAATTCATCCAGAAGTTACTCAGGAATTCCTCTAGGAGTTCTCTAGGAATTCTACCATAAGCTTCTCGGGAATTCCTCCAGAAGTTCCTCGTAAATTTCGCCAGGAATTCCCCGGGAATTCCTCCAGGAGTTCCCCAGAAATTCCTCCAGGAGTTCCCCGGAAATTCCTCCAGGAGTTCCCCGGAAATCCCTCCAGAGAATTCCTTCACGAAAAGTTATTCAAGGAGTTCCCGGGAATTCCTCCAGCAATTCCCGGAGATTTCTCCAAGAGTTTCCCGGGAATTCCTGAAGGATTTCCTTGGGAACTATTCCAGAAGTTTCCCGGGTATTCCTCCAGGAGTTCCATGGAATTCCTTCACGTGTTCCCCAGGAATTCTTTCATGAGTTCCTCGGGGATTCCGCCAGAAGTTCCCCGGGAATTCCTCTAGAAGTTTCCCGGGAATTCCTCAAGAAGTTCCCCGGGAATATCTCCAAGAGCTCCCCGGAAATTCCTCAAGGAGTTCCCCTGGAATCCCTCCAAGAGGTCTTTGGGAATTCCTCCAGATGTTCCCCGGGAATTCCTTCACGAGTTCCCCGGGAATTCCTTCAGAAATTCCCCGCGAATTCCTCCAGGAGTTCACCGGGGATTCCATCAGGCGTTCTCAGGCATTTCCTCCAGGAATTCATTCCTCCAGAAGTTTCCCGAGAATTCATCCAAGAGTAACTCCTGGATTTTCTCCATAAGTTCCTCGGGAATTCCTCCAGAAGTTTCTCGAGATTTCCAGCAGAAGTTCCTTGGCAAGTTCTCCAGGAATTTCCAGGGAATTCCTTCATGAGTTCCCCAGGGATTCCTTTCCAGAAATTCCTTCACGAGTTCCCAGGAGTTCCCCGGGAATTCATCCAGAAGTTCCCCGAAAATTCCATCAGGTGTTCCCCGGGAATTCCTCCAGGAGTTCCCCGGGAATTCTTCCAAGAGCTCCCCGGGAATTCCTCCAGAAGTTCCTAGGGAATTCCTCCCAGACGCCATTGAAAATTCCTCCAGAAGTTCCCCGGGAATTCCATTAGGAGTTCCACGGGAATTCCATTGTGAGTTCCCCTTGAATTCCTTCACGAGTACCCCGGGAATTTCTCCACGAGTTTCCCGGGAATTCCTCCAGAAGTTCCTTGGGAATTCCTCCAGAAGTTCCTCGGGGATTCCTCCAGAAGTTTCTCGGGAATTTCTCCAGAAGTTCCTCGGGAATTTCTCCACGAGTTCCTCAGGAATTCCTCCAGGAGTTCCCCGGGAATTTCTCCCGAAGTTCCCCGGGAATTCCTCCAAGAGCTCCTCGGGAGTTTTTCCAAGAGCTCCTCAGGAATTCCTCCAAAAGATCCTCGGGAATTCCTACAGAAGTTCCCCAGGAATTTCTCCAGGCGTTCTCTGGTATTTCCTCCAGGAAATTCCCGGAATTCCCGAGATGTTTTCCGAAAATTCATCCAGGAGCTACTCAGGAATTCCTCTAGGAGTTCCCTACGAATTCTTCCACAAGCTCCTCGGGAATTCCTCCAGAAGTTCCTCGAGAATTCCTTCAGAAGTTCCCCGGAAATTCATCCAGGAGTGCCCCGGGAATTCTTCCAGGGCATTCCTTCACGAGTTCCCAGAAGTTATTTCAGGAGTTTCCGGTAATTCCTGAAGGAGTTCCTTGGGAATTATTCCAGAAGTTTCCCGGGAATTCCTCCACAAGTTTCCCGGGAATTCCTCAAGGAGTTCCCCGGGAATCCCTCCAAGAGGTCTTTGGGAATTTCTCCAGAAGTTTCCCGGGAATTCCTCCAGAAGTTCCCCGGGAATTCCTCCAGGAATTCAACGGGGACTCCATCAGGCGTTCTCAGGCATTTCCTCCAGGAATTTATTCCTCCAGAAGTTTCCCGAGAATTCATCCAAGAGTACCTCCTGGATTTTCTCCAAGTTCCTCGGGAATTCCTCCAGAAGTTTCTCGAGATTTCCAGCAGGAGTTCCTTGGGAAGATCCTCAGCAATTTCCAGGGAAATCCTTCAACAGTTCCCCAGGAGTTCCCCGGGAAATCCTCCAGAAGTTCCCCGAAAATTCCATCAGGTGTTCCCCGGGAATTCCTCCAAGAGATCCCTGGGAATTCCGCCAGGAGTTCCCCGGGAATTCCTCCAAGAGCTCCCCGGGAATTCTTCCAGAAGTTCTTCGGGAATTCCTCCTGGAGTTCCCAGGGAATTCCTCCAGGAGTTCACCGGGGATTCCAACAGGCGTTCTCAGGCATTTCCTTCAGAAATTTGTTCCCCCAGAAGTTCCCTTGGGAATTCCTCCAGAAGTTCCCCGGGGAATTCCTCCAGGAGTTTCCCGGGAATTCCTCCAAGAGTTCCCTGGGAATTCCGCCAGGTGTTCCCCGGGAATTCCTCCAAGAGCTCCCCGGGAATTCCTCCAGAAGTTCCTCGGGAATTCCTCCCAGACGCCATTGGAAATTCCTCCAGAAATTCCCCGGGAATTCCTTCACGAGTTCCCCGAGAATTCCTCCAGAAGTTCCTCGGGAATTTCATTAGGAGTTCTCCGGGAATTCCTTCACGAGTTCCCCGAGAACTCCTCCAGGAGTTTCCCGGGAATTCCTCCAGAAGTTCCCCGGGAATCCCTCCAGGAGTTTTCCGGGAATCCCTCCAGGAGTTTCTCGGGAATTCCTCCAGGAGTTTCCCGGGAATTTCTCCAGGAATTTCCCGGGAATTCCTCCAGGAGTTTTCCGGGAATTCCTCCAGAAGTTTCCCGGGAATTCCTCCAGGAGTTTCCCGAGAATTCCTCCAGGAGTTCCCCCGAGAATTCCTCCAGGAGTTCCCCGAGTGCCTTTGGATTTTATTAGATTTACTTCATGTATCTAATTTTAATACAGCAAAGCTTCACTGTCTGCTTGCCTGTGACCTAATCGAAACAAACACATTTTCTCGTAACATCGGATTCGCATTCTCCCCGAATATCGGCACCAACATTTCAAAAGGGCGTAACTGCATTTTTAAACAAACCACTCTTTCACATCTGTGGGTCATATTTTAAGTTTCCCACGAAATTCACAAACATTACTAGACAGAGAAATTGCTCTTCTTTCCTATACTGGCGGTGATTAGCATGGCGGCATTGAAATACGATCCACAGATGTGAAAGAGGGGTTTATTTCAAAATGCAGTTACGCCCTTTTGAAATGTTGGTGCCGATATATAAAAAAAACATTTTAATTAATTTACGGAATGTGTCCAACCGATAAGGGTCCACTCTGAGAAAAAAAACTCCATTTTATTCCACACTCAAGCTCGTGTCTCGTGACCGCGCGCAGTGTTTTGCGTGAATGGATGCGCAGATAAAGGATTTTGCATTTCATTTGTTTACGATTGCAGCGTATAGTCTCTGGAGACGGCGCCGGAGTGGCGAGAAAAAAACTGGTTTGGTCCTCCGGAACGGGATAACCCCCTGCGTGGAAGTGTGGATGCTTTTTACAATAACAAAATCATATATTATCGACGATTTCTTTTATTGTGGCAAAACAAAGGATAAAGATTGGCCTGACTGGCATTCCAACGCAATATTTTCAAGTCAGACTAGTTTTGAGGAGATTCTGAGAACCATCACAAAACCAAACATTTTATTTTTTTTTAAGTTTATGCCGAATGTTTGGGTTTATTGAAGTTGATTTCATCCTATTTGAAAACAGACACGACACCAATTACGTCCATTCATTTTGTTATCAAAAGTGCTCACTTCAAACAAAATAATTAAAAAAACAGAAACATAGCAAATAGCAGTAACTTTCTAGGTGACTCAGATTGCTAAAATTTTCAAAATTTCGTCAATAAATTGTTTTTGTGACAAAATCCAACGAAAACATTCCTATTGCGGGGGGTCACATTATGGTGGAAGCACAGTACTAGAAGTGGAAACGGCAGCCCCATCTTCTTCTTCTTCTTCTTCTTTATGGCTCGGCGTTCGCATTGGAGCTTGGCCTGCCTCTCTTCAACTTAGTGTTCTTGGAGCACTTTCACAGTTATTAATTGAAGGGCTTCCTTTGCCTGCCATTGCATGAATTTGTATATTGTGTGGCAAGTACAATAATACACTATGCCCAGGGAATAGAGAAAATTTTCCCGACCGGAATGGGAATCGAACCCGCCGTCTCCGGATTGGCGATCCATAGCCTTAACCAGTAGGCTAACTGGAGACCCCATGCACTTGTGTTTTCCAGGACTTAAAAGCAGTTAATGTAACCGCTATAAAACCCGAAGTGCCTTTAAATTACCTTTAAATTTACCTTTAAATTTGTTATCAATGTTATATACAGCGCAAAGTTACCATTCATCTGAACATAAAGTAATATTCGAAGATGAAGGTGTTAACAACACGATCTCCATAGCTATCGATCAGCGATCGTAGTTTTACGATCGCAATGACAATCACCACGCACTGTCGTTCGCCTTGCGAAGAAAAAGGATACGACGCAGTCACATGCAAGTCAGTCACGTGAGACTTATTAATTTAATATTCCTACTCAATGAAGTCAATCAATACCAGCAAAACATGACGTCAATAAGTCGATTTAAGTTTCCACCGTCGCAGGATACTTTTTTGTACTCCATACATTAATTCTCATTAGCTCACAGTTGATGGGATGAAACCTCTCGTACAGAGGACAATCCGCGATCGGCTCGGATTTCATATTTCGAATGTCTATCTACTACTTTCCAGTTATCTTCGATGCAGCTAAACCTACTCAATCCAGATTGATCCACTGCAAGCAAGTTTGAAACGACGTCATTACAAGACAGGAAGCTCTATACCTATACTTGAAGCGGAACCGAATATGTAGTAAACATATGGTCGCATATAGTTGTTATTCTACTCTCATTTCCGTACATCATCGGAGAACAGAAGAAAAAGTTGTTCTACATCTAGGTGACATTTGATCTTAATGGTGCTGTTTGCTTTGTTTCTTTGTTTGTTTCATATAGGATCATGAACAGTTCGTTAACCGCTAAAACTAGGATAGGGTCTGGGACCATTTGGTCAGGGGCCTATGTTGGGCACTTACTGAGTCATTTTAAACCAATGGATTTGAGTTTTTGTACATGGTTAGATACTGTACGTATCTTATCGTGTGGCAAAAATCAAGTTAATTGAATAATAATTGACTTGGTTATAGCAGCAAGTGCCAAAAATAGGCCTTCCTATCCAAATAGTCAGATCTTGTTTCGGTAGTATTTAGTAAAACATAGGTTTTGGAGCTATGTACGTAATCCTCGAGAGGACAATCTGACATTCAAGAATTTCCTTTATGAACAGTTGCTGTATCGACTGGGAATCGAGGCCGTTAAACTCAGCATTGTATTATGTGCATTATCAATAGTAAAAATGTAAGTACATGTTCGAACATTTTCAATACAAACATATGATGAAACCAACTCAAATATGTAACACGAAAGCAATAGCAATTAGTCTTATTTATGCGAAATGCGTTGTTGTACCGATTTTTGAACCCTCTAAGCAGGGATGGGAACACTCACTTGCAAAGAGTTACATTCACTTGCTATTTTCTCAGCTCAGAAGCATCCTATCAAGAAACGATGTATGGACAAGTTTTGCCTTTTGGTTTTGTCTAAAAGTTTGCCGAATAGAGTATGAATCGCACATGTATAGTCGTGACAGAGCTGTGAAAGCGACTCTCCACGAGATGAGTGTAATTTACAGGTTCTAAGCAGAACATCCTCTTCGGATGCGTTTAGAGGGCGGATTTTAGGTACAAAGCTGATTACACTCATGCAAAAAACTATCTTGTTTCAAAAAATGGTCAACTAACCGTAATTTTTCGAAAAGTGCACCAAAAATTCTCTAATTTCCACTGAAAGTTGGTCAACTAGTTTTTCCCATTGGAATGGTGCGTTACGGCGTAAGATCTACCACATTAAATACACGAGCTAGGCTCCTGTAGGAAAATTCCAGGATATACATTTGATGTAGTTTTTTTTTTCTGTGTATCTATTTGTTTTTTTAAAGTGATTACTGATAATGAACTTTTTGTTTCGGAAATATTCAGATGAGTTCATCATATGATGCCGGACTGATCATAAGGTATATAACCGTTCCAAGCGTATCACGAACAGCTTATTCAATAAAATATGTTAACACCATTTTCTATTCCAGATTTTCAGTCACCCAGTCCTGCATCGATCAAGATGGAAAAATAAAAACCAGATTAATTATACCGGCAGCTGTCTTAATATAACCAAAAATGATATTTTGTGCGCCTCAACGTTTACCAAACGTATCGTTTGGAGTTTTCCCTTCCTCTAACAATACCTGAGTTGCTCAACTAATCTTCCTTACCCACCCCTCGGTTGTCGTAAGGACGTGGCCAGGTCAGTTCTCGTCCATTGGAGGATTGCGTTAGTCTTGTCTAAGAGTCAGAGAATAATCCCAAATCTTTGCGCTTTTGTTCGAACGGGAAGGAGGCAACCCCTATAACCGCGGTCTAGGACTGTACCACCTACGAATTTGTTGCGACTTGCTTAATGCTAATGGCAATGAAAGTTGGTCAACTAGATGTCTATAAATGGTTCAAATTTGACAGCTAGTTGTTGTTTCTAAGTTGTCAATTTCAATATATTGTTAAAGGCAATAGTTTTCGATTTCAACAACCCAAATTGATAAAGATAAAGGTGATAAGGGAACGTTCAAAAATTACGTCCAACATTTGGGGGGGTCTAGAAAAGTGTGACAATATGTGTATTGGATATAGGAAAATAGCGTGACAGAGGGGGGGGGGTCTAGAAATCCCGAAAAACGATGGACGTAATTTTTCAATCTTCCCTAAACATTTCTACTGTAGATATCTGATTCTGAACACAAGAATTGGTCGGTCGTTATCTCGAAGATGTTTCGCAAAGTCGTTGGAACTTCCATGGATTTCAATTTATACCCAGACAACCAGTAATCGTATAAGATGTTGCATAAGATGATAAAGTGGAGACCATATGCGTGCATGCGGGCTGCAAAACGGTGAGTCGATAAGGAGAGCGTCCAATATAGCTCTGGTCCTCACAAGTTCCTACCTCATGCTTCCACGGGTCAAGCGATGACAAAGACCGCCAGCTAAGAGTTGTGTGCTTAACTGGTAGTGCAGCCTGAGCACTGTTGTCCTTCTGACTTCAGCTAGATTGAGGAGGTACGACCCGAGCGTCTGTTCACCAAGGAGGTGCGGCTCAAACAGCGTCTGTTCTGGCATCCAGCGGCTGAGTAAGAAACGCTGCACCACGCCCAGCTAGATCCAAGGTGGTAGCCCCATCAGCGTGGTCGTCCCAGTGTTGGTTGGGACGTTAAACAGAACTGGCACGATGGCCCTCCGGCGAGACAGGAGTGTTGGCGTAGGCCCAATAAGCCACCCGTAAAAATCCCCATTGCGAATAACATAGGAGAAAATACGACTCGATACAATCGGCAAAGACCCACGCGACGAAATAAGGACTACGATTGGAAACTTGGAACATGGAATTGCAAGTCACTAGGTTTCGCAGGATGTGACAGGATAATTTACGACGAACTACATCCCCGCAACTTCGACATCGTGGCGTTGCAGGAACTTTGTTGGACTGGACAGAAAGTGTGGAAAAGCGGG
This sequence comes from Aedes albopictus, assembly GCF_035046485.1. Taxonomy (NCBI): domain Eukaryota; kingdom Metazoa; phylum Arthropoda; class Insecta; order Diptera; family Culicidae; genus Aedes; species Aedes albopictus. Next base: position 415,721,314 of record NC_085138.1, read on the forward strand.
CATCGAGCAGCTACCTTCTACCAAAGCTGTGGCACCACCAATGAACTGGGAACAGGATTTATAGTGTTGGGCAAGATGCGGCAACGTGTGATCGAGTGGGCAGCCGATCAACGCAAGGATGTGCATGTTGAGAGTTAAGGGCCGTTTCTTCAACTACAGCATCATCAACGTCCACTGCCCACACGAAGGGAGACCCGATGACGAGAAAGAAGCGTTCTACGCGCAGTTAGAGCAATCATACGATGGTTGCTCGCCGCGTGACGTGAAAATCGTTGTCGGCGACATGAACGCGCAGGTAGGAAGGGAGGAAATGTACAGACCGGTAATCGGGCGAAACAGCCTGCATCGAATGACCGTATCGAATGACAACGGCCAGCTATGCGTTAACTTTGCAGCCTCCCGTGGTATGGTAGTCCGAAGCACCTTCTTCCCCTGCAAAGATATCCACAAAGCGACCTGGAGATCACCCGACCATCAAACAGAAAACCAAATCGACCACGTTCTAATCGACGGTAAATTCTTCTCAGATATAACCAACGTCCGCACATACCGCAGTGCGAATATAGATTCGGATCACTACTTAGTCGCTGTATGCATGCGCTCAAAACTTTCGACAGTTATCACCACGCCTTTAACATCTTATTCAACATCTTATACGATCACAGGTTGACTGGGTATTAGTATGGGACAAACATCAAAATCTAGCTCCAGTCGACTTTTTAGATCCCATTTAGGTCCCATATGAACTGTACAAAATTTCAGCGCAATCGGTGAAACTATAATTTAGCGCAAGCGGTTCAAAGTTTTCATAGGATTTACTATGGGAAAAGCTACACTTTCGAACAAAAAATTCCAGAGGTAGCCCCTTGTCTCCTTAATTAAAATCGATCAACGCTTCTTGTAGAAAAATCCTTTATGAAACTTTTCTTCGAAGACCGCAAAACGATTGGATGCTTGTGGAAAAAGTTATTGATTTATTACCGATTAGTGATCCAACGAACGGCTTTTTGTTTTGTTTTATTAGCAGCACTGTAGCTGCTGCCTTGGCTGTTGCTGTTTCTGGGGGTGGAGATAATAGAGTTTATAAACTATAGAGAATGAATGTCGCTGCTGTTCCCTTTGTTCTCGCTCGCAAACATGTCGGGTATCTATCTGTCAAACTGCATACTTTTTCGCTTTGACACTTATAGCCCGGCCTATCTCCGCCAGCAAGAGATGTTTCGGCAGCGACGCCAGCGACATTCTTCCTCTATAGTTTATTAACTCTATTGTGGAGATGCCTCCCAACAATGGCAGCAGCAGTGCTGCTGGTAAAACAAAACACGAACGATTTGTTGGATCACTAATCGGTAATAAATCAATAACTTTTTCCACAAGCATCCAATCGTTTTGCGGTCTTCGAAGAAAAGTTTCATAAATGATGTTTCTACAAGAAGCGTTGATCGATTTGAATTAAGGAGACAAGGGGCGACCTCTGGGATTTTTTGTTCGAAAGTGTAACTTTTCCCATAGTAAATCCTATGCAAACTTTGAACCGCTTGCGCTAAATTATAGTTTCACCGATTGCGCTGAAATTTTGTACAGTTCATATGGGACCTAAATGGGATCTAAAAAGTCGACTGGAGCGAGGATTTATTTTTTCCATACAAGCGTGTCCCATACTACTGGGTATTGGTTACACATGTTTGGAAAATAAGAGGAACGCTACCAACGACCAAACTTTTCCATGAACATCCACTTAAAAATGGGGCACACATTGAGGTAATAAGTAAACAAATCGATTTTTTTTTATTTTAATGGAATCAAGTTTTACTTAAATGGGTTTCAAGGTTGCAAAAAGTGTAAGGAGGGCGAGATATTTAGAGTACGCAGTTCAAACTTTTCTTGAGCACAAATCTAGAGAACCGTCAAACGAATCTGGCTGAAAATGTAACTCAATGTTTACTGTGCGGAAGCAAGCATCAAGTTATATTTTCAGCCAGATATGTGAAAAAAATGGAGCAATGTACTCCAAATACCTTGTCCTTAAAGTAAGGTCATGAGGAAATTGGCACAAATTTCCCAAACAAAGAAAAACGTGCCTTTGGAGGCGACCTACTGATACTTGAAGGTCATAAGGAGCATCAGGGGGCTTTCAAGGAGGTTTCAAGAGGATTTCAGGCGCTTCAAGGCGTTTCAGAGGGCTTCAGGAGATTTGAGAAAGATTTTCTGGGAGTTCAAAGGCTTCCAGGGACCTTCAGGGTCGTTTCCGGGAGGTTTCAAGTTAGTTACAAAACATCTCAGAAGGTTTCAGAGGGAATTCACTGGCTATCGAAGGAGTTTTAGAGGGAATCAGAGGCGATTCAATACGTTTAAATGCGTTTATGGAATTACCGGTGATTTGCAGAGGTTCCCGGAAATTTTAAGGGACTAAACAGGACTTTAGGTGTGCTTCGGGGTGAGTTTCGAGGCGTTTCACGAAGTTTCAGGAAACTTCCCGAGGATCGTAGGAGGCTCCACGCAGATAAACTTCATGGAGATTTCAAGGGGTTTGCAGAGGCGTTTCCAGACGTTTCAAGCTGTTTCAGGGTGTTTCAGGGACTTCAGAGGGAACTTAGGGGTGTTTGAGCTCGTACCACAAGCATCAGCGTTGTTGACTATTTCGACAACACCTAAGCATAGCGACGACGACAAATAGAACCACAGATCTCGTTACTCGACCTGGACCCCCTTTCTGAAGGATATACTTTTGCTAAGGAAACATCCATAAATGACGTTGAATTGTAGGAGGAGGGAAAGTCTACAGGATGAATTATATATTAGGTGTGGGTCGACAAGCTACTAGGGAGAGCAAAAAATAGCCAAAATATGCTACATTTATGGATGTTCTGTAATATAGAATTAAAAAGCAACCGAGAAAAAATAAGGTACACTGGAGAAAGTTGAAACGGGTGGGGCAAGATGAAACGCGAAGTTTTGAAAAGGATTTCAATACAATTTGCAAAATTTATCATTACCAGAAAATTGATTGATTCAGAAATTATGAGTATAATCACCTTATCCTGCTGTTTCATCTTGCCCCACCCATTTTAACTTGCCCCCGTGTACCTTATTTATAATCCTTACGAAAATCCTTCAGCAAGTGTACTAATGGCAATAAAACTCACAGCATAGTTTCTACTACGTGAAAAAAAACCTGAAATTCGTACAATTTTATTTAACAGGGAAAACCTGGAAAACTTAGGGAATATCTCGAATACCTAGGGAAATTTTTCACCGATGAAAAATAAATCATTGGGTCGTATGAGTAAAAAGTTACGAACTTCACCTCTTGTGGATCTACTCTAGTCTACACATACACAATCATACATTTAAAGAATCCTGGAAAATGATAGAATCGACTACCTCTACCATTTATCTTGTCATTCTTAATGCTTGCAGTACATCGAAAATGCATTACAAGCATTAAAGCGACCAGGCCTACTGTGAGCTGTGCATAGTTATTGATTCAACAATAAAACCATTAAGCCGAGACATCTCGTACAAACCACTCAGTTTTATATAGAAAGCCATCTGGATCTACACAAAGAAGTAAAGTCCATTGTTGGTATGATCAAAAAAGTTTTCGAATATATAATGTTTACTTCTTTCGAACATGAGCTTCGACACGGTACATGTTTGATTCTTGCTGGAAGCTTATGGTTCCGTGAATAAGTTGCAGATTCGAAAAGCAGCTTATAGCAAGAAGTAGGGTAGGTAATCAAAATTTGAACCAAATTGCGGCTTTCTGAAGTAGTGCAAATTTTAAGTGATTTTTTCTCCCACATGGAAATAATTTACTACGGCAAAATCGTATGTACATGAAAGCCACGGGTATAAACTTTCTGTTAAATGGTAAAAAGTTTGTATTTGCACCGAATTTCATTGAAATATTTGATTTTTCATCAACAATGATTTTAATCTTAATTTGAACCATCGTAATCATAATTTGAACCAATTTCAATCTTAATTTGAGCTACTGGCGACAGCAGCTCGAGTAACTCACAAAACAGCCAATTCCATGCTTAACAATGAAAAATCACATGAATTTGCTAATTCTCATACCTATTTTTCATTAGGTAGTGGAATCTCAACTCAGAATGTTCGAAATTCTTTAGGAATTTGGAAACTAAATTTGGATTTTTTCATCCCCCAAGAGTAAACAAAGCAACCACTAGCGCAATCTACAGGCCAACACTAGAAGCTCACCCCCGTTTACTAGTTCAAATTTAGATTACAAATGGTTCAACTTAAGATAACATTCTCCAAGTAAGAATTAGTTAAATTTGATAATTTTATGTCAAATAATGCGGAATATTATTCGGTTGGTCGATTCTACGATAAATAAGCTTTCATTTGACGTGTTCACATATTGCGTGTAATACAATGAATGAGCTGTACGAGTGCACCGAAAATGTGCTTTCTCTTAGGGGAAATGGGTGAAATCACAGTGATTTTACAAATGCCTCTTTTCCTTGACAAAAACGCTTTTTTCAATGCTTTTCAAATCCATGTTATCAGGTTATATTATCGAAAGCTGTTAAACATCTTTTTCGGGACAATATTTAAATTAAAATTACAATTTGACTAGTTCAAAGTTTGATTTCTTACCCTAATCTAGATAACCATGTTAGAGGAACAGGGGGAGAGTTCCATGCGTACGCGGATTAATTTGGAAGTTTAAATTCGTCTAAAAAATTCCTCCACAAGGATTTCTTCCAGAAAATCCGTCATTGTTTTTCTTGAACTTGTTTGGAAATACCTTTTGCGGTGTCTTTCAGGATTTCTCGCATCGGTTTATTTTCACGCAATTCTTCTTGGCATTCTTTTTTGAATTCCTTCAGGAGATTCTTCCAGATTTCTACCTTTTTTCGTGAGGTTTTCCCGGTATTGCTCTCAAAGTCGCTCGTGGAGTTTTTCCCGGAGCCTCCTGCGTTTTGCAAAAAAAAAAATGTACATTGTTTTTTTTTTTTGATATATCTCGAGATGTCCACAAGAATTTCTCTCAGGATATATATCAGATTTTATCGATTAGAGTTTCTGTCGGGACTCCGCAATTGCTTTCGGTGTTTCTCTTGGAACTTCTTCAAGAAATCTCACCGAGATTTTTCCCAGAGTTTCTACCAGAGTAATTTCTGGGATTTATACTAGAGCTCTTCCGAGGATTTCTCTAGGAGTTTTTCTCGAGTTTTCTGCAAGAGCTCCATCCGGGATTACTTCCAAAGTTTCTCCTGCAATTTCTTCCGAGATATTTCCGTGAGCTTTCTTCTATAGTTGGTCCCTGGATTACTACAGGAGCTTCAGCCTGGGTATTTCCTAAAGGTTCTCGCGATATTTCTTTTAAAGTTTTACATGAGATTTTTCTCGGAGTTTCTCACGGAACTTTTTTCAGAAGTGCCTTTTGGGATTTCTGTAAGAGCGATTCCTAAATTTTCTAATGGAGTTCTTCCCGTGATATCTTTCAGCACTTTTTTTTCAGATTTTCCTCCTGATAGTTTTATGGATTTCTTGCAATGATCCTACTGAGTTTTTAACAGATTTTCTCAGGATTATTTCCAGAGCTCCTCCCAGCACTTTTGCTGGAAATTGTCCCGAGATTCGGGGTGCTCCTTTGGGAATTTTTTGATAGTTGCTCCCGGAGTTCTTACAGGGATTCTTCCAGGAGTTTTCCTCGGAATGTCTTCGGGGATAACCTAAATACAAAATTCCTTGTTCCCAGAGTACAATCGGAAGGAATCCATGTGAAATCTGAAACTGAGAAACATGAGAAACTCTGCCAAGACCTATTGAAGAAATCTCGAAAGGAATTTTAGAAAAATATCCGAGAGATACTGTTGGGAAGCTATCTCGGAAAACCACTAAAAGAAATTCATGAAGGAACTTTCGATCAATTTTGGAAGAATCTCCGGGAGAATCCAGCGAGAAACACTGGAAACACATCGAGAATATCTTTGGCAGAAATCCCAGGAGGTACACCATCAGAGACCTGGTAGAAATTTAATGTAGCAATCTTGGGAGGAATTCTGGAAGAAATCTCAGGAACAAATCTCAGAAATACCGAAATTATCTCGGAAGTCGCGGGACAAATTCTGTGTAAAACTGCGTAAGAATTTAAAAATTTAATGGCGGTATAAATCCAAAAAGGAAATCTGGAAGGCATTCGACCGATAATCATAAGTAGAATTTCTAAAGAAATTCTCAAAGGAATTCTGAATGGATTTCTAAACAATTCTCTGAAGGAACTCCTAATCATTGAAAGAGTTCTTGAGAAGTGTTCATTGGAATACAGTACAGTAGAACATATGTTCTCGTAACGCTTATTTCAATCGTGATTTGTGGAGCGGACCTGGTGTGATGGTTAGAACACTTGACTATCAAGCCGAGGAGCTGGGATCGAATCCCACTCCCGACATACTCACAAAATGTGAGTTCTTCCTTCGGAAGGGAAGTAAAGCGTGGGTCCCGAGATGAACTAGCCTAGGGCTAAAAATCTCGTTAATACAGATAAAAAAAAATCGCAATTTGTTCCAAGTGATACGTCTGTTTGTCTGTGTTCACCATTTGGTATTTTAGTAAACCATTGTCGACGTTTAATATCGCCGAATTGCCGAAAAGATCTATAAGCAAATGAAACCGAGGATGATTAGAAAATAAAATCATATCAATGCATATACAAGGAAAATTCTCTTTCGAATTTACAAGAAATCCGTTATTTCATCATACCTATCCCAAAAGGTAAAATACAGATTTAACCCTCGAGCAGTCGCTTTCTTCACTACCTGCAGCGACACCGCACTCACGCTGTGTACCACAAGCGTGCATTTTTCATGGTGCGTGTACTCAGTACACGACGCGACCGCTCCCGGGTTAATATCTATTTGTATTGAATACTAGCTGTCCCGGCAAACTTCGTCTTGCCAAGCTGTGGTGGTTTGACAATTGTTGAGGTCATCGCACTCTAGATTGATTTCATTTCGATCACGCTGAATTTCTCCCCGGCTCATGAAAAATCAGTAATTTCACAATTTTTATACTTTTTTAAATAATTTTCGTAACTTTTTCTGCATATAAACACAGCCACCATGAATACGAATCGAGCCGTGCAAGAGTCATGCTGATCGGTTCATCCGTTCTTGAGTTTTGTTGCCTCAAAGGAACTTCAAACTCATTTTTATATATATAGATAACCCAAAAAAAATAAGTCTTTCGCATAAGTTAACCATTCAATGGCCGCTCTGTTGTATTTGCTCAAACAAATGCACTTGTTGAACACAGTCCCAACGTGATGTCGCCTCAAGGGATTGGTTGAGCAACAGTCAACAGATTGAAAACCCTCCCCGAGCCATTCTACCTTAGTGGCAATGCAATATATTGATAAACCAAAATGAGTTTTGTATTCTAGACATGAATTATAAAAGATATTTCATATGCTTCTTCTTCTTCTTCTTCTTGGCGTAACATCCTCACTGGGACAAAGCCTGCTTCTCAGCTTAGTGTTCTAAGAGCACTTCCACAGTTATTAACTGAGAGCTTCCTCTGCCAATGACCATTTTGCATGTGTATATCGTGTGGCAGGCACGAATATACTCTATGCCCAAGGAAGTCAAGGAAATTTCCTTTACGAAAAGATCCTGGACCGACCGGGAATCGAACCCGTCACCCTCAGCATGGTCATGCTGAATACCCGCGCGTTTACCGCCTCGGCTATATGGGCTATATGCTTACGTTAAGAAATAAAAAATTCAAAAATGTTCAATCATTCCGCAACCATGTGTCTCCATTCTTTTTTTTAACCCATTTTTTCGTTCTTACCGCAGTTTTGTGCAGACAGTGACATACATCCCCAAAAACGAGACAAGATTGGGGACATTTTTGAATGATCTAACAATACAACAACTGTTAGCAAAAATTACGATTGAATGTTGTAATGCCAAAGTAACAAGTATCCCAAAAAAAAAGCAACAAAATTTCTAGATTTCAATATCAGCTGTATGGTATACACCAGAGATGCCAGATATACGGATTAATCTGTATTATACAGATTTTTGACCTTCTATATAGACAAGATACAGAGTAAAGAAAAATACAGATTTTGGAGATGTGATGCAGATTTCTCCAGAAACCATGATAAAATGCTCTGTATTGATACAGATTTTTAATAAAATATTCTGGCATCTCTGGTATACACTGCGCTTTTGAAATTATGGTTTGAAATAAAGGTGATTAAAACAAATCATTCGGCACCCTATTTTTATTCAATAGGACAGATCGGTGATGTACTAGATTTGTAGTAATGAGCTGAATTTTAGTATGGTGAGAAGGTCAATTCTCCGTTTCTGCAATGAAATGGTGAAAAACGCGTGGGTATTATGATTTCTTGCCTAATTTGATGCTGTTTGAGCAAAAGTTTTGGCAACAGTGTTGTTATTTTCTCCGTTTCTTGCGACATAAACAACATAGTTATCCAAAGTTTTGCTCAAACAGCATCAAACTAGGCAAGAAATCATAATACCCACGCTTTTTGCACCATTTCATTGCAGAAACGGAGAATTGACCTTCTCACCATACTAAAATTCAGTTCATTACTACAAATCTAGTACTACACCGAACGTGCCCCATTCAGTTGAAAATTTGGATTTTTCTTTTTCCGTTTTTCTTTATTATCCAGTTCCAACCTGGGTTGGAGCTGGATCAGATCACAGTTTCAACTCCTACCCAACATGGGTTCGCTTGCACTGCAATTTGTTTTACGTTTGCTTGTTTACGCATTTTCCAACCCAGATTAAAGAAACGGCATAAGTTGAAATCTTTTCAACGTAATTTAGAATTTCTTTGATATTTACGTTAGGCTACTATCAATTGTTTGAACATGCACTGCCTAGTACGCGTGACAGGATCACAATTGTGCTCATTCTGCGAATGGAGTGACGTGACATAAGTCGGAGTCGTATACCGAGGTGAGGAATCGCGACTCGAATGAAGTGACTCTCCATTTGATTTACACAGCGAGTCACTTCATTAGACTGCCCATATTCGCATAGTCGATGTAACCACCATTGGCAATGCCACCGTACAAAAGCTAATATCTAACGCGTGTGAATATTTGTGACCAGTTTTATCAAAAAGATCACAAGATCTAACCCTTAGTTAGATGCCAACGCGAAAAAAATCTTGAACTTTATATTTATTCATTGTTAAAATTCCAAAAGTATGTTGAAAGGTACACTGGCGCTTACATCGACTATGCGAATATGGGCAGTAGAGTCGAGATTTGTCACCTCGATGTACGAATCCGACTTTTGTCACGTCACTCTATTCGCAGAATGACCACAAATATCATTTCTAGTGCCATATTTCACGAGTTATGGTCAAAATTGTCATAGGCGGCTGGCAGATTAATCCAAGGTATGGTTAGGTTCCACCTAAAATTTCTCGAATATATCTACTATGAACTCTGTACAAACTTTTATAGAAATCTCTTTTGGGAGTTTGTCATGTATGCCGATTAAATACATACATGAAATGATGAGCAACGAGCACACTTGTGAAAAGTACACTCACTTTTCGCATCGTTTTCACACTAGAATATCAAATCAAGATCTTTCTTACAAATGAATCATTTTTTTTACGTTCGCTAATTGTGCTAGATTCAAACTATTCCATACCAACTTTTATACTTTTTGTAAGTTTTATAAATTCTTTTTTCTCGATTTATAATCCATTTCGAATGAGCAAAAATATATCCTTTTGAAAAAGACCACAGCTACATTTGATCCCGCGGGCCCAAAATTTTGAAAATCCGGCCCTGTGTAGAATTAACACCGATTCGACACTGATTCTTCATTAGGGCCTAACTGACATTTTCGATTTCTCTTCATCGATCCTCTCTTAGTGTTACATATTACAGAATGTGTATTGAGTTTTACCAAAATTTTTGGATTGAAATGGGCTTCGTGGCCGTGCGGCTAGAGGCGTCAGTCATCTGGACGTTTCGTAAGCCTCGGAGTGTGGGTTCGATTCCCGCTCCAGTCGGGGAAAACTTTTCGTCAAACGGAAAATTCTCCACTGGGCCACTGGGTGTTATGTGTGTTGTCCGTTGTCATATGTTAGTGCTTGTTCAGTCTGTACAACCTCTGGTTGAAGACGGTGTAGTGTCTTTTAAAGTCAGTTAGACCCTTATGAAAAATCACTATCGAATTATTAGTTTAAGTATTTCACCTCTTATGCAGGGCTTTTTTATACGTTATTCAAGTTATAGATATTGGGTTTTGTATAGGGTATCGCGCCACTTGGGCGGTGGCTTCTATATTCGTCTGTTTTCCACTATAACTCAGTCAATTTTGAACCAATTGACTTGAAATGTTGTACACGGGTAGATACTATACCTATCTCACCACATTCCAAAAGTTGTGTCAATTGGTTCAAATTTGAATGAGTTATAGTGGAAAACAGACGAATATAGAAGCCACCGCCCAAGTAGCGCGATTCCCTACCTGAGTTTGGTATTCTACAGCTATTTTCCCCTGCTCGGGTACAAAACCATAATTAATAGACTAGAACTTCCACGACAAAATCCGCTTAGACCTTGGACCATAGTTGATTGCATGCAGCTAAGTAATAGTTGATTTACGTGCTGTAATTTTCCATAGATCACTCGAAAAAACTGTTTCTAAAATCACCACCATTGTTCACTATGCTCGCTCCTATTGCCTACATTCGCATCGACAATTGATTTAATTACGCTAACCCTAGCAATAACCTACCGCAAGCTGAAAGATGCCCTTCAATCGTCAATCGAAGGCAAAAACCGTTAAAAACGTTCCGGTCACGACACCGTACTAAATCGCCGCAGGCCAACCAGTAGTGGGTACAGCAGGTCAACACTTCTTGTAGCACTCGCACAAACCGTTCAGTCACCTATACTGCCGTTGCCGCAGCCGCCACCTGTTGATCACTCACGTGGAAAACTGCCACAACCCACGCTTTGCACAACACCAATAAACCGCGTCCAAAGGAATTAACCAAAAATTTCACACTACACCCCGACAATTCACCACACTTGCGCCCTTTTCCTGTGTTTACGTTCCGCACTTAATCAAACAAAAATTGCCATATTTCTTCCCGCAGACTAAACCCAAGTGGCACACGTGCGTTTCCCATAAGCCTGCTGCGCCTAACTACTAAGCTTGAGAAACTAGTCCAACAGCCGCTCCGTCTCCCACCGATCAGAGAGGAAGCAGAGAAGAACTCCGATCGGTTCGAACTTTTAAACCCAACTGCGATCGACCTGCGCTGGCTGGCTGCGATATTGGATTGTTGTGGTCGGACGAAACTCCTTCACTTGGACTTGGATTGGTCGCCCTCAATATATCAAGCGACGGACGAGACGAGACCAAAACCGAGACAATCTCCGTCCGATGGACGGACGATGGAGGTGACTCGACCGACGATTCGCTCAGACAGAATGCGAACCTTGCGAACACCTCGCTGAGATCGGACAAGCCAAGCGGGTGACGAACGCCTAGATAGATATGGAAAGGCATGAATCAGCATAGGAGATGAGACCCTTTTTATGTTTGGCTTCTTGTTCGGCGGGAAGTGGCCTGCACGCGTGCATGTGGAGAGCCTTTCGTTATCAGCAGCATACGAGAGTTGTAAATTTAGGACCATTGGTGCGCAGAGATAAGTGCAAATTGGAAATTGCTGTGATGGGCGCACCGAAGATCGTTCTTCGAGAGCTGGATTAGCGTGGCAAGGACTCAAAACGGAATGGACTAAAGACAGGGGAAGTAGGGGTGAAATGCACAAGGTGGTATTTTACGGCAATGAGGCACGTTCGGTGTAGTAATGAGTTGAATTTTGGTATGATGAGAAGGTTAATAGAACAGATCGGTGAAGTACTAGATTTGTAGTAATGAGCTGAATTTTAGTGTGGTGAGAAGGTCAATTCTCCGTTTCTGCAATGAAATGGTGCAAAAAGCGTGGGTATTATGATTCCTTGCCTAATTTGATGCTGTTTGAGCAAAACTTTGGGTAAATGTGTTGTTGTTTTCTCCATTTCTTGCAACTTAAACAACATAGTTATCCAAAGTTTTGCTCAAACAGCATCAATTTAGGCATGGAATCATAATACCCACACTTTTTCCACCATTTCATTGCAGAAACGGAGAATTGACCTTCTCACCATACAAAAATTCAGCTCATTACTACAATTCTAGTACTTCACCGATGGTGCCCTATTGACCTTCTCACCATACTAAAATTCAGCTCATTACTACAAATCTAGTACTTCACCGATCTGTCTTATTCCAGAGGAAAACCTCCAAATTTCTGAAACAAATTTGAAGGAAACTGTAGGAATCTCTGAAGGGAAACCCGGAAATATTAATAATACACAGAAATAACTGTTGTGTAATATTACATCTGAACTGCTGCAGAAACGGAGAATAGGAAGCAATCAGTGAAGTACTAGATTGAAAGTAGTGAGCTGGATTTTTGTATGGTGAGATGATCAGTTCTCCGTTTCTGCAATGAAATGGTGCAAACAGCTTGGGTTATATGATTTCTTGCCTAATTTGATGCTGTTTGAGCAAAAGTTTGGGTAACTGTGTTGTTGTTTTCTTCATTTATTGCAACATAAACAACATAGTTATCCAAAGTTTTGCTCAAACAGCATCAAATTAGGCAAGGAATCATAATACCCACGCTTTTTGTACCATTTCATTGCAGAAACAGAGAACTGACCTTCTCACCATACAAAAATTCAGCTCATTACTACAAATCTAGTACTACACCGAACGTGCCCCATAGGACAGATCAGTGAAGTACTAGATTTGTAATAATGAGCTAAGTTTTAGTATGGTGAGAAGGTCAATCCTTCGTTTCTGCAATGAAATGGTGCAAAAAGTGTAGGTATTATGATTCCTTGCCTAATTTGATGCTGTTTGAGCAATACTTTGGGCAATAGTGTTGTTGTTTTCTCCATCTCTTGCCATATAAACAACATAGTTATCCATAGTTTTGCTCAAACAGCATCAAATTGGGCAAGGAATCATAATACCCACGCTTTTTGCACTATTTCATTGCAGAAACGGAGAATGAGGCACGTTCGGTGTAGTACTAGATTTGTAGTAATGAGCTGAATTTTTGTATGGTGAGAAGGTCAATAGGAGGCAATCAGTGAAGTACTAGATTGAAAGTAGTGAGCTGGATTTTTGTATGGTGAGATGATCGATTCTCCATTTCTGCAATGAAATGGTGCAAACAGCGTGGGTTATATGATTTCTTGCCTAATTTGATGCTGTTTGAGCAAAAGTTTGGGTAACTGTGTTGTTGAAGTTGCAAGAAATAAATAATACAACAACACAGTTACCCAAACTTTTGCTCAACCAGCATCAAATTAGTCAAGAAATCATAATACCCACGCTGTTTGCACCTTTTCATTGCAGAAATGGAGAATCGATCATCTCACCATACAAAAATCCAGCTCACTACTTTCAATCTAGTACTTCACTGATTGCCTCCTATTCCCCGTTTCTGCAATGAAATGGTGTAAAAAGCGTGGGTATTATGATTCCTTGCCTAATTTGATGCTGTTTGAGCAAAACTTTGGATAACAATGATGTTTATGTTGCAAGAAATGGAGAAAACAACAAAACTGTTGCCCAAAGTTTTGCTCAAACAGCATCAAATTAGGCAAGGAATCATAATACCCACGCTTTTTGCACCATTTTGTTGCAGAAACGGAGAATTTACCTTCTCACCATACTAAAATTCAGCTCATTACTACAAATCTAGTACTTCACCGATCTGTCCTATAGGAAGCAATTAGTGAAGTACTAGATTGAAAGTAGTGAGCTGGATTTTTGTATGGTGAGATGATCAATAGGACAGATCGGTGAAGTACTAGATTTGTAGTAATGAGCTAAATTTTAGTATGGTGAGAAGGTATTTCTCCGTTTCTGCAATGAAATGGTACAAAAAGCGTGGGTATTATGATTCCTTGCCTAATTTGATGCCGTTTGAGCAAAACTTTGGGCAACAGTGTTGTTGTTTTCTCCATTTCTTGCAACATAAACAACATAGTTATCCAAAGTTTTGCTCAAACAACATCAAATTAGGCAAGGAATCATAATACCCACGCTTTTTGGACCATTTCATTGCAGAAACGGAGAATTGACCTTCTCACCATACAAAAATTCAGCTCATTACTACAAATCTAGTACTTCACCGAACGTGCCCCATTCTCCGTTTCTGCAATGAAATCGTGCAAACAGCTTGGGTTATATGATTTCTTGCCTAATTTTATACTGTTTGAACAAAAGCTTGGGTAACTGTGTTGTTGTATTATTTATTTCTTGCAACTTCAACAACACAGTTACCCAAAGTTTTGCTCAAACAGCATCAAATTAGGCAAGAAATCATATAACCCACGCTGTTTGCAGCATTTCATTGCCAAAACGGAGAATAGGAGGCAATCAGTGAAGTACTAGATTGAAAGTAGTGAGCTGGATTTTTGTATGGTGAGATGATCAATTCTCTATTTCTTCAATGAAATGGAGCAAACAACGTGGGTTATATGATTTCTTGACTAATTTGATGCTATTTGAGCAAAAGTTTGGGTAACTGTGATGTTGTATTACTTATTTCTTGCAACTTCAACAACACAGTTACCCAAACTTTTGCTCAAACAGCATAAAATTGGACATGAAATCATATAACCCACGCTGTTTGCACCATTTCATTGCAGAAATGGAGAATTGATCATCTCACCATACAAAAATCCAGCTCACTACTTTCAATCTAGTACTTCACTGATTGCCTCCTATAGGACAGATCGGTGAAGTACTTGATTTGTAGTAATGAGCTGAGGTCAATTCTCCGATTCTGCAGTGAAATGGTGCAAAAAGCGTGGGTATTATGATTATTTGCCTAATTTGATGCTGTTTGAGCAAAACTTCGTGCAACAGTGTTGTTGTTTTCTTCATTTCTTGCAACATAAACAACATAGTTATTCAAAGTTTTGCTCAAACATCATCAAATTAGGCAAGGAATCATAATACCCACGCTTTTTGTACTATTTCATTGCAGAAACAGAGAACTGTCCTTCTCACCATACAAAAATTCAGCTCATTACTACAAATCTAGTACTACACCGAACGTGCCCCATTGATCATCTCACCATACAAAAATCCAGCTCACTACTACAATTCTAGTACTTCACCAATCTGTCCTCAGCTCATTACTACAAATCTAGTACTTCGCCGATCTGTCCATTCCTGATCGAGTCCCGGGACAAAGTCCAAATTAAGTCGTAGCACTCGGGCTCAGACTGGGTACCAACTCTAGTACTACATTTGGTCCCCGGTACCCAAGTTTGACATTTGACTGAATTCCTCCTTTTATTAACCTTGTGTGATGACAACGAAACTAGTCCAATACAGTGACCCCACAATTTATGAATCGGCAAAAATGACCACAGTTTATGGATCACTCATTTGATCAACATGGTGATTCATAAATAGTGTATAAAATTAAGGTGATTCATCGGTGTGGGGTCACTGTATGTCAAATTCATGTGTTGTGGACATCGGTTCCGTAACCGTTTTAACGCAATCAAAGTCGCTGTCTTTTGGCAGCGCAACCCTAAAATCATCAGATCCCAATTTACTTTCCTTTTCTCATCTATTCTCACCCACCAACCAAACGTGCACAAACTTGCACCCGAATGGGGCACGTTCGGTGTAGTATTAGATTTGTAGTAATGAGCTAAATTTTAGTATGGTGAGAAGGTCAATTCTCCGTTCCTGCAATGAAATGGTGCAAAAAGCGTGGGTATAATGATTTCTTGCCTAATTTGATGCTGTTTGAGCAAAACTTTGGATAACTATTTTGTTTATGTAGAAAGAAATGGAGAAAACAACAACACTCTTGCCCAAAGTTTTGCTCAAACAGCTTCAAATTAGGTAAGGAATCATAATACCCACGCTTTTTGCACCATTTAATTGCAGAAACGGAGAATTGACCTTCTCACCATACTAAAATTCAGCTCATTACTACAAATCTAGTACTACACCGAACGTGCCCCATTCTCCGTTTCTGCAATGAAATGGTGCAAAAAGCGTGGGTATTATGATTCCTTGCCTAATTTTATGCTGGTTGAGCAAAACTTTGGATAACTATGTTGTTTATGTTGCCAGAAATGAAGAAAACAACTACACTGTTGCCCAAAGTTTTGCTCAAACAGCATCAAATTAGGCAAGGAATCATAATACCCACGCTTTTTGCACCATTTCATTGCAGAAACGGAGAATTGACCTTCTCACCATACTAAAATTCAGCTCATTACTACAAATCTAGTACTTCACCGATTTGTCCTATACCCACTCTTTTTTGACCATTTCATTGCAGAAACGCAGAATAGGACAGATCGGCGAAGTACTAGATTTGTAGTAATGAGCTGAATTATAGTATGGTGAGAAGGTCAATTTTCCGTTTCTGCAATGAAATGGTGCAAAAAGCGTGGGTATTTTGATTCCTTGCCTAATTTGATGCTGTTTGAGCAAAACTTTTGGCAAGTGTTGTGTTGTTTTCTCGATTTCTTGTAACATAAGCAACATAGATATCCAAAGTTTTGCTCAAACAGCATCAAATTAAGCAAGGAATCATAATACCTACGCTTTTTGCACCATTTTATTGCAGAAACGGAGAATTGACCTTCTCACCATACTAAAATTCAGCTCATTACTACAAATCTAGTACTACACCGAACGTGCCCCATTGACCTTCTCACCATACTAAAATTCAGCTCATTACTACAAATCTAGTACTACATCGAACGTGCCCCATAGGAAGCAATCAGTGAAGTACTAGATTGAAAGTAGTGAGCTGGATTTTTGTATGGTGAGATGATCAATAGGAAGCAATCAGTGAAGTACTAGATTGAAAGTAGTGAGCTGGATTTTTGTATGGTGAGATGATCAATTCTCCGTTTCTGCAATGAAATGGTGCAAACAGCGTGGGTTATATGATTTCTTGCCTAATTTGATGTTGTTTGAGCAAAAGTTTGGGTAACTGTGTTGTTGAAGTTGTAAGAAATAAATAATACAACAACACAGTTAACCAAACTTTTGCTCAAACAGCATCAAATTAGGCAAGAAATCATATAACCCACGCTGTTTGCACCATTTCATTGCAGAAACGGAGAATTGATCATCTCACCATACAAAAATCCAGCTCACTACTTTCAATCTAGTACTTCACTGATTGCTTCCTATTCTCCGTTTTTGCAAAGAAATGCTGCAAACAGCGTGGGTTATATGATTTCTTGCCTAATTTGATGCTGTTTGAGCAAAACTTTGGGTAACTGTGTTGTTAAAGTTGCAAGAAATAAATAATACAACGACACAGTTACCCAAACTTTTGCTCAAACAGCATCAAATTAGGCAAGAAATCATATAACCCACGCTGTTTGCAGCATTTCTTTGCAGAAACGGAGAATAGGACGGATCGGTGAAGTACTAGATTTGTAGTAATGAGCTGAATTTTATTATGGTGAGAAGGTCAATTCTTCGTTTATGCACTGAAATGGTGCAAAAAGCGTGGGTATTATGATTCCTTGTCTAATTTGATGCTGTTTGAGCAAAACTTTGGGCAACAGTGTTGTTGTTTCCTCCATTTCTTGCAACATAAACAACATAGTTATCCAAAGTTTTGCTCAAACAGCATCAAATTAGGCAACGAATCATAATACTCACGCTTTTTGTACCATTTCATTGCAGAAACAGAGAACTGACCTTCTCACCATACTAAAATTCAGCTCATTACTACAAATCTAGTACTACACCGAACGTGCCCCATTGATCATCTCACCATACAAAAATCCAGCTCACTACTTTCAATCTAGTACTTCACTGATTGCTTCCTATTTCTTGACAAAATTTCTGAATTTCTACATCCCACAGTCCTGAACATGCAGGAGAAATTTTCGGGAAAACTTCCTGGAAATCAAATGGACCCATGTTGGAGAATATCGCACTGGGTTCAACCCTGTCATCAACCACGTTTGATCTTCTTTATCGATTAGTTCACAAAAATTTCCAGTGATTCTCCTTCTCATCTTCTCATCTGCTCAACCTTACATCTCACCACCGAAAAAGTACCGCTATCTTCAGCCGTCAGCCGAACCAGCATGAAAACAACAAAGCAATCAGAGTGAGGGAGAAGCGACAACACACCGCAGTTACAGCACAGCAGCGCGTAAAAGAGAGCATACACTCCACCGCTTAGTCAGAGTGAATCGTGAGAAACCGTACTTCTCGTAAATCCAACTGATGGGTGAGTAGTTGTGTTCTGTTGTGTGATTGCAGTCAACTCAGCAGCAGTGTCAGAAGAAAAGAATCATCGTCGTTGTCGTAAATCCAAAACTCGAGTCGAAGAAAAAGCTGCCTCCGTCGATACATCGAGGAGAGTCGAACGGCGAAAAAAAAAACAACAGTGCACAGTAACGAAGAATCTCTTGCGGTGTTAATTACGCTATTCCAGTCCGGTGTGATTTTTTGGGTTTTCCGCGTGGGTTTCGCGATTCGGAAAAAGCAGCGGAGTGCTGTGTCGATCGGACGGTAGTTTTTGCGTGTTTCCCCCGGCGAAGGATTATCTACAGGAAGGCAGTCAGTCAATCGATCGATCGATTTCCTACCCATCGGAGAAAGAAGAAGGAAACGAGCGGAAACAACGCAATCGGAAAGCCGATTCTCGAAGGAATAAGGTAGAATGGCGCAGATACGCTACGTGTTGCTAGCGTTTGCCGTGGTGGCGATTTCCTGGGCTGCCGGACAGCAGCAGCCAGCGAGCAGTTCCACTGGTAAGATAACGTGATCCGGTTCGCAAATTTCGTAGTTCTCGGAATGTGAGGCATTGTGTCAAGGGGACTTTTTTGTCTGTCATTTGCAATCGCAGGCAGGCAGCAACATGCCTTTGTACGAGGAGTAGGGAAAATAATGCATGATTCATTCGATCGGTCGTCCGTCGCCGTGTCTATTCGGCTTTATATGGGTGCGGGTATTCGATGCGGCTGTATGCAACAGTGCACTATGGGCGAATATCGCAGCACTGGGGCACGTTCGGTGTAGTACTAGATTTGTAGTAATGAGCTGAATTTTTGTATGGTGAGAAGGTCAATTCTCCGTTTCTGCAATGAAATGGTGCAAAAAGCGTGGGTATTATGATTCGTTGCCTAATTTGATGCTGTTTGAGCAAAACTTTGGATAACTATGTTGTTTATGTTGCAAGAAATGGAGAAAACAACAACACTGTTGCCCAAAGTTTTGCTCAAACAGCATAAAATTAGACAAGGAATCATAATACCCACGATTTTTGCACCATTTCATTGCAGAAACGGAGAATTGACCTTCTCACCATACAAAAATTCAGCTCATTACTACAAATCTAGTACTTCACCGATCTGTCCTCTTGAGTAAAAAAACTTCTAATGTTTGCTGATTTTTAGTAATCCTTTGAAAGTGGAACGTCTTTTGGCATTTTTGTAGAAATCGAAATTATCTACTTTCGTTACTCTCTCTTACATTGCATAGTATTAGATTCACAGAAAAATAAGACAAAAAAAGCTTTCTGAAGGTTCTTCTATGCAAGCTCTACTAATACCTCCAGACGTTCCTTCGGGGGGTTCTTTCTGATATGATTCCGGAGATTCTGCAGGAGTTCCTTGGAGATTTCAATTGAGAGTTCCGAAAGGCAATTCCTCTATGAGTTTCTTCCAAGATTCCTCCAGCAGAAATTCTTTCATAGCTTTATGAATTTTATTTGGAATCAAGTTAAAATATCTTTTGAGATTGGGCCTCAATTTTGAGGCATGATAAAAGTGAAATTTTGCAAAGTTTCATGAAAGGAATTATATTTGTACAGGTGAACCTTCATCACGCAAAAGGTCCTTCTCAAGGTGCTTCTGCAGTGATCAGTCCAAAGTTTAAAAAGGACTGGCAGTGGCGCTTATGCACGATTCATGGTCCAATAAACGAATGATTCTTGGGGTTCTGACACAAAATAGTAAACTATTTAATGATCAGCAACAAATTCTCCTAGAACTGCTGTCTTAGTACGTAAAATGTTAAAATACTACCCTGTTACAGAGTTTATCAGACGGGACAGAGTTGCAGTCATCGTAGAGGTACCAACCACTAGGGGTAAAACTGAGATCGCTGTGGCTTCAGCTTACTTTCCTGCAGTGGCGATTCCCTAACCTCAAATCTACCTGTTCAACAAATGTAAATTCTTGAATTTTCTCAACAAATTGGTATGCAATTTGTAGAGAGCGACGAGAATAGCCGTTTCCATCCATTTTCAATTGGATTCAGAACTTGAACTCTCCGCAATTACAAGTTTTAGGGTCGTTGAACAGGTAAAAAGTGGGGTTACGAGACGCCACTGCTTTCCTGGTGATGTTCCTGAGGTACCTCCTCCTGAGATCGCATCATTTGTTCAATTCTGTAAAGAAAACAACAAATCGTTCATCATTGGCTGTGACGCCAATGCGCATCACACGGTTTGGGGTAGTACGAATATTAACAGTCGAGGCGAGGTGAGTCACTATTAGTGTATGTCTTCCAACAATAATATAATAATAATAACAATAACATTTACAATAATGGCGAGAAGCCTTCTTTTTCAAATGCAATCAGACAAGAGGTCTTGAATCTAACGCTGTGCAATGCTGAAATCTTTGAAAAGATCACAGACTGGCACGCGTCAGATGAGACTTCTCTATCTGATCCAGGGATAGGGTGCGACTCAAAACTCTTTGCGTGCCGCACACTCTGCTACGAGACAGCACAACAAACTAGAAGGAGACGAGTACGCGCAATCGGTTGTGTGTTGCTCGCTTACTTTGCCGCGCGCTGGAGCTCTCCTGTCTCTCACGCTCTGTCGTATGCACTCTCTCGGTGCTTGTCTCCGTGCTTTGCACTTGGCTTGATACTACGCATGATTGGAAAAATTTCGAATCAAATGACCCATCACTTGTCAGCCCTTGACAAGCTTAACAACTTTGCCGAAAACACAAACTCTTCAATTAATTTATTAATTGATTTTTTCTGTTTGGAGACAAGCACAGTCCCAAGCACCGCGCATTACTCCCTGCGCCGTAGAGCTAGTGCTGCGATTGTCTCTCGCACAATTACGAAAGCTCTCACTCATACGTCTCTTGTCTCTCGGCAAAACGGGAGACGAGCACTTGCGATTGTGTGAAACACACGCTTTTTTAGCACCGCACGGTGCATGCCGCCAATCCCTGATCTGATCATAAACACATAATCTGCCAACTGGATCGGGGGAGATTATTCTAGCACCCCATTTAGAAATCCCAGGAAGACAAACTGGTATCAATATGTAGAATTGTTGAATTTACATTCATTTACGATGGGAAAAATATCGATTCAACACAGCAGTTGGAATCGTTTTCTCTAAGTTTAAATGAAACTATCATCAATTCCTTTAACAGCAAATATTCCACTGTACAATCGACTAGAGACGTGCCACGGTTGAACTCTAAACTGGATCGCCTTTGAAAATTTTCTCGTAAAATGTTCATTAGGCCGAAACAAATGGGAGATTGGACTCAAAGAAAACTCTGACTGAATACAGCAACGAAATACGAAAATTTTAAAGAAAAATTTAGGTGCTGACATGTGAAAACATAAACAGTACTCCTGTAGTCGTAAGACTACAAAAAAAAAAACGCTTGCGAAAGATCATGCAAATGAATTAGGAAATCTGAAACGTGACGATGGAGTTTTTACTAAAACTCCTTGTGAAACTTTGAATTTAATGATGGAAACTCATTTCCCAGGTTCAGTTTTAAGTGTGGATTCCAATAATACTATTTCTCTGGAAGGTGAAGGATGTCCTAGTATAAACTATACGGAGTCCGATAATACAGTAAATACCGCCCAGATTTAGCTGATGAAATCTTCTCGAAGGCCAGAGTGGAAAATGCAATCCTACATAGATCTTTTCAGCCTTTTAAATCTGCAGGAGTTGATGGGATATTTCCAGCACTGATTCAAAACGGAGAAGCGTGTTGTTCCCATCACTAATTGAGATATTCAAGGCTAGTTTGAGATTGAATTAGGCTTCATCAAAATGGAGACTTATAAAAATCTCATAAAGTTTATACCAAAAAGGGGATAGATACTAGAAAAAGACACACCCGAAAGCAACCTAGGCCAATTAGCCTTTCTTCAGTTTTGTTGAAGACAATTATCAATTCTTCTTGCATAAAAGCGCATCCCCTATCTGACTTCTAGTTTGCTTATCAATATGGTAAATAAGTCAACGGTAACGGCACTTCATTCGCTAGTAACAATGGTGGAAAAAACGCTTTCAGTAAAAGAAAAAGCTCTATGCTCTATGAAGCATGCCATGGAGAATAACAATTTTGACCATTGATCATACATTGGATTTATACTGTGCTTGCAAAAAGAGAAATCACTTCTGAGCTGGGAAGTAACAGTAAGGATAACGAAGGGTTGCCCTCAAGAAGGAGTTCTCTCACCGCTAATGTGGTCCTTAGTTATGAACGATCTGCTAAGAAGCTTGGAGGAAAAGGTTTTAGAAGTTGCATTCTATCCTCTTAGTAAGGTCGGGTGACACTGACTTGAAACGGCGGGTGGGCTAATGTCGGCGCTGTCTTCCGTTCCACAAAACCGTGGTGTTTCCCTAAAGTACGTTCCTGACCTGTGCCCAGCTTAGGTTTAGGGTGGAAGTAGGTTCATATGAACACTCCTGATTAATGCTGATCCAGATCTGAGATCAGTCCCCATGACGGACTGGGCCAACCCTCGGGTGGCCTCCTGCTTGCATAGATAACCCCCAGGATCATTGGCGACTACTTCATTTGCAGTGAGCGGCTCTAAGGGGACCCAGCAGAAATGACGACTACAAAATCCATGAACAACAACAATGTGTTCGAAAGTAGAGAGGCAGAGGAAACGGCGTTGAACCCGTTCGCGAGAGGAGGACTGGCGAGATCGCCATTACGAAGAGCTGTTGTACCCACCAAAGAGCAGGCGACAAGAGGTTCAACGGGAGCAGCATCGGCCGAGGAAGCGCAGATGACAGGCGCGAACCTCACACAGGCGCTGAACCGTAACAGGAGCGGTCTACCAAAGATGTTTGGTAGTTGCCAGCTGGACGAGCTGAGCGGTTACACGAGCGGGCGAACTACCATAAGCAAGGACCTGAAACAGAACCTGCTGAAGCTCCGCAAATCGCTGACTCTGGCCAAGAAGGAGTATGATGTTACTGGTCGAAGAACGAAGTGCGGTTGATGCAAGCAAGATGGAGCGGTCCACCCAAACGAACAGCTTCCTCTTTGCTGGCAACGCGACGATGCAGCACGAAACCATGCAGCTCGTCGAAGCCGCAGCAGAAAGGTCAAACCGGGCTACGGCTCGAGCTGCATGGTCGAAACCTTCTGAGGAGACGCGGCCCAAGAAGCGTCCGGCTGAAGTGGGCGAAAAACCAAAGAAGAAAAAAGGGACGGCCAGCATGAGTAACCAAGCTATCAAATCGGTTACGAAACACGCTAAGGGCAGGGAAACCAAGCCCCAAAAGGCCAATCCTAAGAGGAACGGTGGCCAACCGGACCAAGGGAAGGAGAACCCTCGGATTACGATTTGAAAGAAGATGAGAAAAGTGAAAGCAGCCCGCAAGCGCGAACGGAGCGACGTGCTGATGTTCAAAACTGAGGCGGATACATACGCCGAGGTGCTGTGGGCGCGCATGTACAAAGCAGTGCTGCAAAAGGAGGCGGTCAAGGAAGGCACGTCTTACTAGGCACAAACTCAGAAGGTACTGGGCGAAAAAGTGCAGGTTAGAACCCTAACGACGGAGGGGACTCTCCAGTGTAATACCTGGACGAGATCACCGACGCAGAGGAGCTCACAGCCGTACTTAAGCAGCAGTGCGAGGTAGATGCACGGATGCATCAAGTGCATCGGTCCGCCTGCGAAAAGGTGCACACGAGGAGGTCAAACCAACCGACGATAATGCAGGTTACGCAACTAAAACTGAACCACTTTGAAGCCGCACAGCAGTTGCTGTGGTAGTCAGTCTCGGAGTCAAACAGACATCGCCCTACTATCGGACCCGTACCGCATCCCTCCCGATAACGGGAACTAGGTAGCGGATAAAGCCATGCTAGCGGCGATCTGTGCAACCGGTCGTTTTTCGCTCCAGGAAATAATTTCGCAATAACGAAGATCAACGGAGTGTACTACTGCAGTTGTTATGCACCCCCCCATGTGGCCGATAGACCAGTTCTCGTCTATGCTCTATTCGCTATCAAGCGCACTAGTGGGATTGAGTCCCATCGTCCCATGGTCATCGGTGGAGACTTCAACGCCCGGGCGATTTAGTGGGGTAGCCGTTTAATAACGCGAGAGGCTGGGCTCTACTCGTCGAGTAGTACTCGAAGCTATGGTTAGACTGAACGTCGATATAGGCGACAAAAAACCTACAGTAGGAACAGTGCAGAGTCCATCATTGATATGATCTTCTGAAGTCCGGGTCTAAACCCTAACTCGAACTGGAGGGTCGACGATGGATATACGCACAGTGACCATCTGGCGATTCGATACAGGGTGGGCACGGAGGAAGACGGCCACAGCCAAAGATCATAGATCGGGGATGGCTGACCTCGCGCTCGGATAAGCCGGCATTTGTTAAGCGATTGTTAATGGAGGATAACACCAACGATCTATCCAGCGATGATCTAGTCAGAACCCTAAGCCGTGCGTGTGACGCCGCAATGCCAAAGTGATCTCTACCCAGAAATGTACGCAAACCGGTATACAGGTGGTGTCCAGAAATCGCAGAACTCCGCGCATCCTGCCTAAGAGCCAGAAGGAGGATGCAAAAAGCTCGCACCGATGAGGGTAGAATGGAATGATGTGAGGCCTACCAGGCGACTGAACTGGCATTGAATAAAGAGATTAAGGTACGTAATCAGGCGTGCTTCGAAAATCTCTGCCAAGCAGCCAACACGACCCCTTGGGGTGATACCTACAGAGTAGTCATGGCCAAAACAAAGCACTCCCAGAACGCTTCCCTAAGATGCTGCAGAAGATCGTGGAAACGCTGTTCCGGGGCCACGGTACAAGATTATGGTTCCCCGTCCCCTATGACCAAACCGGTCATAGCGAGGTCGCCCCAGTGATGAACGACGAGCTCACCGCCATAGCGAAGTCGTTCAAGTTGAACAAGGCTCCGGGTGCGGACGGTATTCTGACAGTACCCATCAAGACGGCCATCGAGGCCTAGCTCTAGGCTTTCTAGACTGATCGAGAAAAGTGTGTTTAGCTCGGTACGAAATATGCTATATGAATATTATGTCGCCATATTTCAGCCTCTTGCCCATAGTGCAGCCGACACTACTCTGTTTCTAGACAGACGATTCCGCATCGTTCGTCAATAATCAGCAAGCACGTATTACAGTAATACCCATACACATTATAGCCTCCTTCATTCCCAGTAGCAGCTGTTCGGAGTGTTGAGCGTTCTCACTATAGCTATAGCTACACCGCCACACTTTATCAGCTTTTTGCATGCATTTGTAATCTCAAAACTCTCGTCTTTCAAAGCCGTCGTCTTGTTACCGGAGCTGCACACAAAAAGTGCTGATTTATGACGATTTGGTTCATCGGGCCGTGATTGCCCCTTGTATGAATTCAATTAGAGATTGAGATTGAAGCTCTGCTATGATTTATAAGAGCTGCTGCACTCGACAGCTCCTGATCCTGACCACACGCATTCGACACAATCAGAATCCGACATTAGAGAGACGGGTTACTACTGATAAGGGACGTGGCTAGAACTTGAAAATCCGGTACAATCCTGCATCGGGTGGGTTCTTGCATGCACGGGGCATTCAATTATCGGGCTCATTAGAAATGCGTATTGATGATAACATGTCAGGGGCTGTGTTGTTCAAATTGACTTTCTCCCAATGGAGCAATTGTGGTCAATTACTGACACTTGAGGGGGTCAGAAGCAGAGGGGTGTAAGTGACCAAAACTCGATTTTGAGATATTGAACGAAAACTTTGACATCTTATAAAAAATCAACAATATTCGAAAAAATTTGGATTCGCTCCGAACACTCTACTATCAAGTAACTCCACCATGTGAGATGGAAACAGACATTATATACGCTGTTTTTTTGCAGATAGGAAAATTTGATTTTTTGGGTTAGTGTCACTTACACCCCTTTACCACTAAACTGTTGACTTACACCCCTTTGGCACCAAACAAGTTCTCAATAGGCCATATACTCTACATGTAGACTCAAGTATTACTATGAATAAAATTGTCCCTAAAATATTTAAGGGCCTGTTCATAAACTACGTAGACTTTGAGGGGGACGGGGAAGTCTGGTGGAAGTGTACGGTCCTTACAAATTTCGAAAATTTTGTATGAACAAAAGTCTACGAGGGGGGGGGGGGAGGGTCTAAGGTTGCCAAAATCAAGTCTACGTAGTTTATAGACAGCGTCTAATTTCGTTTTAAATGAATAATGCAAACAACCATGATGATGTGGAAGAATTATTACTTTTCTGAATTAAAAAATCAGATGAAGTATTGAGAAATTAAGAAAAAGCCCAAAATTTAACCCTAGTGGGATGTTGGGACCCAGGCTTTCTGAACGAACACTGCGCTATCGTGATGCGTCTAGCGTAACATAAAACCTTAGTGACCATTTTGTCGGATCATTGTTACGTCAGTAAGGACCTACAATTTAATCATCATAGTATTTTCAAAAATGTAAGTTTATTTTATTTTTAAATGTAAATAAAAATACATTTAAACCTGATATATTGAAAAGCTAAAAATTATAGTAAACCGGCTGTGCGGCTTTTTGATACACAGCTCCATAGAGAAGTCCCACGTTATGTGTATTGGGGCCTCTTTTGCCAGTTAATTTGTCAAGTTGTTTAGAATCTTCCCCGGCTCGAAAAAAAACTAGCATGCAAATGTTTACGTCAATCGTTTCAGATATTTCCGAGTCTATAAGGATAATATAGACAGACAGAAACTCATTATTAACCCGGGAGCGGTCGTGTCGTGTACTGAGTACACGCGCCATGAAAAATACACGCTTGTGGTATACAACGTGAGCGTGACTTCGCTGCAGGTAGTCGAAGACGCGACTGCTCGAGGGTTACATGTATAAATTGATAGGCGTGCGCTACTAATACATGTTTTATCCTTCCAAATTATGGAAATCGCCAACAATACGATTTAAAATACGATTTAAAATCTAATGATTTATGTGAAGAATTAGCAAATAAGTTAAAATTCACAAATACAAAGAAATTTAAAAAAAAAAAAAAATCTAATGATTTATCATACGGATTCTAAAACAGAGCCTCAACGACACCATACACGACGTAATGATGCACTTTTAGTGTAATACTGCGTATGTAAACTCGTCCCTGACAGTGGTTTCCAACGAGTATATACTGAAATTTGGAGTTTAGACGTCTCACGATTTCAAACGGTAATTTGTTAACTGCCCTTCGTTTCATCCGTGTTTGGCAGCCTTCTTTTAGGAGAAAAAGACCTAATTTTCCATAGAAGAAGACTGCCAAACACAGCCGAAACGTCGGCTAGTTAGCAAAGCACCGCTTGAATTCGTGAGACTGTACAAAATTTTGGTAATCAAATTGATAACCTAATTCTGATCTTCACGATCGTCATAAAATCCTAAATTTGGGAATGAACAAGTGTTGTAATTTTAATTGGTACATTATCGTCATTCGTACTCACGATGTGCAACGAAAAGAAGGTGATATTGTCACTTTTTTGTGTGAAAAGTTCAGCAAAAATATCAGTCAATTAATTTACTATCGATGTTTGCGGCTAAGCCAGTCGAGTTAAAGTTTTACCTTATTCCAAAAGCTAGACTTTGCAAATACTGGCGTGAGTGAGAAATGGATAATGAGAAGGGCAAATGACGAAAAGGTAACTTCCCCTCTCAGTAAGACTAGAAATTGTACAATACCATCACTGCCATTATTAACTTGAGAATTTAAATTGATTGAAACAATGTTGAGCAATACTTCATGAAAATATAATAAATTACTTACACCCCTCTGCCTCCAAACAAATCTCCTCAACGGTTAAGCGTCATATTTTCAATCAATGTTTAAATATGCTCAAACATTTTTAAAAATTATGGGTCTTTGGCAACAAGCAAAGCTGATCTCGTAGAATCACGTGCGATATTTATCTCAATTTTGAATTTTTGGTCACTTACACCCCTCTGCCTCTAACCCCCTCACTTGCAGAAGGAGTACGTCCTGAGGTTTGATTGCATTACTCGTTTTTTTTTCTGCATCAGACGATGGGAACATGATTCAAATGATAGATGATATATTTTCTTGGGCATACGTTAAAATTCACTATAAGAATTAAATAATGAATAAAGGTTGCATTAGTAGTTTTCGAAAAGGATGGCATATACCCTTAGATTGAATTCTATTTAGGGAAATGTGACATTCCGAAAAACGTCTTATCAGGAAATGTGATGAGTTCGTCTTATCAAATATAGGTAACGGAATTCGACGACAATGACTCGTTCTCATTGGTGTGGTTATACATAATCAAAGGTGATGGAGAAAGCAGCAGAAGAGTGATAACAAGAATGTCTGCAATGATTAGTGTTTCTAGGTGTTTCTCAAACATTGGTCATGTAGGAGAATGTCGATGTGTTTCGTAATTTTATTGAATCGCATCTTTTACTAACGCGAATCAATATTATGTGACTATTGATTCATTCTGACTAACACAGCCATGGGCCTACGTGATCTCGGTCTTGTTAATAACTCATATTCTTTCCTTTTCTCGATGAACGTAAGGATGTAGCCGGCTCCGTTATAAACTTAGTAAATCTTGTAATTCTTGGTACGGTATCTAATAGATGTATATCGCTTGGGGTCTTCAGTTAGCCTAGTGGTTGGGGCTATGGATCGCCAATCCGGAAACGGCGGGTTCTCGATTCCCGTTCTGGTCGGGAAAATTTTCTCGGCTCCCCGGGCATAGTGTATCATTGTACTTGCCTCACAATATACAAATTCATGCAATGGCAGGCAAAGAAAGCCCTTCAATTAATAACTGTAGAAGTGCTCAAAGAAAACTAAGTTGAAGCGAGGCAGGCAAAGTCCCAGTGGGGACGTAGAACCATAAAGAAGAAGAAGAAGAAGATATGTACCATATCGTATTATCCCGCTAATTCGACAACGAATGTTGTCGAATCACCGGGGTAAATTTTTAATTCGACAAACTGGTCACCCTACACCACCTTGCTCATTGAAATTTGGCAACCCACATGTTCACTTTTCCTTCTTTTCCATTCATAGTGGCACCAGTACCAGCTACGGATACTACAACGGCAGTACCGGCACCGGATAATAACACAACCACCAGTACGACTCCGGCTACAACAACTAAGGTAAGTACCTACTGTCGCCTATTGAATTGAAATTGGCATTTACAAACTATTAAGCTTTTTTTTAGTTAGTACATACACTGATAGGCAAAATAAAGTGCCCACCTTATCATTTTTTATTTCTCTCATTTTTTTTAAGTGGGCACACTGCAGTTATTTCTAGAACTTTTTTTTAATATTCTTTTCAAGTTTCACTTACAAAACAATGATAAAAAAAAGAGTTCGACTCTAAGAAAAAAAAAATCACTTGATATTAAGCGTTATGTGGCCGGCAAACTTTTTGCATTTTTCTACACCGTGTATTTTAAATGGGTGCTGGGTACCCGGGTACCCTGCCGGCTACATAAGGGTTAAAGAAAAACCAGTGACAAAAAAGTGCCAACTTCGAAAATCAATATGTTTTCGATAAGCTTTCATCGAAAGACCCCTGAATTGTTTATGTTTTGAGATTTAGACATGTTTTGGGGGTGGAAGCTCAGGTAAAATATTATCTCCTGGGCGCCCATTAAAAACACCACCCCCGGCGAAGACTGGCGCTCGAGCCTAGCTATTTAGCACTGTAGTTGGAGGAAATGCCAATGCAGAACCCGTAGCTTCCGGGAAGGTAAGCCCAGCTCCCTGGGTTAGTGGGTTGGTGTCAGGCCCTGCGAGCCAGCCGTAAAAAAGACTAGCACCGGAAAATCAACAAGAGAAGAATGCGAACCGATACCAATGGCGACGACCACGGCGACGAAAAGGGACTTGCGATTGGAAGCTCGGTACGTGGAACTGCAGATCTCTCAACTTCATCGGGAGCACCCGCATACTCGCCGATATACTGAAGGACCGCGGGTTCGGCATCGTAGCGCTGCAGGAGGTGTGTTGGACAGGATCTATGGTGCGAACGTTTAGAGGTAATCATACCATCTACCAGAGTTGCGGCAACACACGTGAGCTGGGAACAGCTTTTATAGTGATGGGCGACATGCAGAGGCGCGTGATCGGTTGGTGGCCGATCGACGAAAGAATGTGCAGGTTGAGGATCAAGGGCCGATTCTTCAACATTAGCATAATAAACGTGCACAGCCCTCACTCCGGAAGCACTGATGATGACAAAGACGCATTTTACGCGCAGCTCGAACGCGAGTACGACCGCTGCCCAAACCACGACGTCAAGATCATCATAGGGGATCTGAACGCTCAGGTAGGCCAGGAGGAGGAATTCAGACCGACGATTGGAAAGTTCAGCGCCCACCAGCTGACGAACGAAAATGGCCTACGCCTCATCGATTTCGCCGCCTCCAAGAACATGGCCATTCGTAGCACCTTCTTCCAGCACAGCCTCCCGTATCGTTACACCTGGAGATCACCACAACAAACGGAATCGCAAATCGACCACGTTCTGATTGATGGACGGCACTTCTCCGACATTATCGACGTCAGGACCTATCGTGGCGCTAATATCGACTCCGATCACTACCTGGTGATGGTTAAACTGCGCCCAAAACTCTCCGTTATTAACAACGTACATTACCGGCGGCCGCCCCGGTACGATCTAGAGCGACTGAAGCAACCGAATGTCGCCACCGCATACGCGCAGAATCTCGAGGCAGCGTTGCCGGACGAGGGTGTGCTCGATGTGGCCCCTCTAGAGGACTGCTGGAGTACAATCAAAGCAGCCATCAACAACGCAGCTGAGAGCACTATCGGGTACGTAGAACGGAGTCGACGAAACGATTGGTTCGACGAGGAGTGCAGAGCGGTTCTGGAGGAGAAGGATGCAGCGCGGGCGGTAATGCTGCAGCATGGAACCCGACAGAATGTGGAGCGATACAGACAGAAGCGGAAGCAGCAGACCCGTCTCTTCCGGGAGAAAAAGCGCCGCCTGGAAGAAGCGGAGTGCGAGGAAATGGAACTGCTGTGCCGTTCACAGGAAACACGCAAGTTCTACCAGAAGCTCAACGCATCCCGCAAAGGCTACGTGCCGCAAGCCGAAATCTGCAGGGATAAGGACGGGGGCCTCCTGACGGACAAACGTGAGGTGATCGAAAGGTGGAAGCAGCACTTCGACGAGCACCTGAATGGCGAAGAGAATGTAGGCACGGAGGACCAAGGCAGCGGAGGAAATGACTATGTTGGTGCAGCAGAGGACGGGAACGAACCAACTCCCACGCTGAGGGAAGTTAAGGATGCCATCCACCAGCTCAAAAACAACAAAGCGGCTGGTAAGGACGGTATCGCAGCGGAACTCATCAAGATGGGCCCGGAAAAGTTGGCCACCTGTCTGCACCAGTTAGTAGTCAAGATCTGGGAAACCGAACAGCTACCGGAGGAGTGGAAGGAAGGGATAATCTGTCCCATCCACAAGAAAGGCGACAAGTTAATGTGTGAGAACTTTCGAGCGATCACCATTTTGAATGCCGCCTACAAAGTGCTATCCCAGATCATCTTCCGTCGTCTTTCACCTAAAGTAAATGAGTTCGTGGGAAGTTACCAAGCCGGTTTCATCGACGGCCGGTCGACAACGGACCAGATCTTCACCGTACGGCAAATCCTCCAGAAATGCCGTGAATACCAGGTCCCAACGCATCACCTGTTCATCGACTTCAAAGCGGCATACGACAGTATCGACCGCACAGAGCTATGGAAAATTATGGACGAGAACAGCTTTCCCGGGAAGCTGACTAGACTGATAAGAGCAACGATGGACGGTGTGCAGAACAGCGTAAGGATTTCGGGTGAACTATCCAGTTCATTTGAATCTCGACGGGGACTACGACAAGGTGATGGACTTTCCTGCCTACTATTCAACATCGCCCTGGAAGGTGTTATGCGACGAGCCGGGCTCAACAGCCGGGGTACGATCTTCACGAAATCCAGCCAATTTGTATGTTTTGCGGATGACATGGATATTATTGCTAGGACATTTGGAACGGTGGCAGAACAGTACACCCGCCTGAAACGTGAAGCAGCAAAGGTCGGACTGGTGGTGAATGCGGCTAAGACAAAGTACATGCTGGTAGGTGGGAGTGAGCGAGACAGGACTAGCCTTGGCAGCAATGTTACGATAGACGGGGATACTTTCGAGGTGGTAGAAGAATTCGTCTACCTCGGTTCCTTGCTAACGGCTGACAATAACGTGAGCCGTGAAATACGAAGGCGCATCATCAGTGGAAGTCGTGCCTATTATGGGCTCCAGAAGAAACTGCGGTCAAAAAAGATTCACCCCCGCACCAAATGTACCATGTACAAGACGTTAATAAGACCGGTGGTTCTCTACGGGCACGAGACGTGGACGATGCTCGAGGAGGACATGCAAGCACTCGGAGTTTTCGAGCGACGGGTGCTAAGGACGATCTTCGGCGGCGTGCAGGAGAACGGTGTGTGGCGGAGAAGGATGAACCACGAGCTCGCTGCACTTTATGGCGAACCCAGCATCCAGAAGGTAGCCAAAGCCGGAAGGATACGGTGGGCAGGGCATGTTGCAAGAATGCCGGACAACAACCCTGCAAAGTTGGTGTTTGCTAACCATCCGGTTGGTACAAGAAGGCGTGGAGCGCAGAGAGCACGATGGGCGGACCAGGTGGAGCGTGATCTGGCGAGTGTTGGGCGTGACCGACGTTGGAGAGCTGCAGCTGCAAATCGAGTATTATGGCGGCAAATTGTTGATTCAGTATTATCATGAATTTGATGTTAACTAAATAAATGAATGAACATGTTTTGAAGCAAACGGCTTGACCTGGTGCATTTGTTTACGTGATCGCGTTTGATTAAGTTGAAAATAAAAATGGAGAACGACTGGTTTCGAAAGCAATTCCCTTGTGTATCCGAAAATTGGTGGTTCGTGATGTGCAAAATGGTGAATCGCACCGGGTTGTCGCTAGGAATTACAGCATTAGCAAGGCAGCGGTTGGAAAAATACTTCTGAAACAAAAAACATTCGGATCAGTGGTGGATCGTTCAGGTAGAGGCAGGAAACGCAAAACGGATACAAGAATGGACACCAAGATCACATGCGAAGTGAAGAAAAACCTGAAGTAATTGTCCGTGAGATCCAGGAAAACCTTCAGCTATCAGTTTCTGGTCGAACTGTTCGTCGCCGTCTTGTAGCACAGGGGCTCATGAACCATGTTGACCGGAAGCGCCCATTTATTAGCAAACGGCTCAAGTGTGCTCTTGTACCGACTTTTCGAACCCTCTAAGCAGAATACCCTCTTCGAATGAGTGTAATCAGTTTTGTACCTTTGAATTCCGCCCTAATTGTTATACTTTGACAGATACGCGTATTTCGACTACCACTTGTAATCTTCCTCAGTGTCAGTTATCCACTTGGATAACCTGGATAACTGACACTGAGGAAGATTACAAGTGGTAGTCGAAATACGCGTATCTGTCAAAGGATAAGCAATTAGGGAGGAATTAAAAGGTACAAAACTGATTACACTCATTCAAGTTGGCTATTGGGCATGCTGATAAGCCCGTTGAGTTCTGGAAAACAGTTCTTTGGACGGACGAATCGAAATTCGAGCTTTTTAATCGAAAGCGGCGGGTTAGTGTGTGGTGCAGATCGGGTGAGGAGCTTCAGGATCGCCACATCCAAGGCACGGTGAAGCATGGAGGAGGAAATGTGACGGTCAAGGGGTGTTTTTCTTGGAGTGAAGTGGAAAATCGATGGAATAATGACTGCAGATTCCTGCATCGACATCCTGCGAGAAAATCTGGAGGTTTCGCTGATCCAGACGGGCCTTGAAGAGAAGTTCGTATTTCAGCAGGACAACGACCGAAAGCATACTGCCAAGAAGACTAAGTCTTTCTTCTTGCTCTTGCCGGATCAAACCGCTGGAATAGCCTCCACAAAGCCCGGACCTCAACCCCATCGAGAATTTGTGGACGATTCTAGATGTCAGGGTTGACAAAACTGGCGTTACCAACAAGTCCAACTGTTTTGAAGCCCTCAAATACGCCTGGGAAGAGCTTGATCCACAACACCTAAAGAACCTGGTGGAGAGCATGCCAAAGCACCTGCGGCTGGTCCTGAAGGCCAAAGGAGGACACATAAACTAATAAAACGCTTTTCTTTTACTTAAATTTATTTCCCCGGGAGCCAAAATGAAGAGGGCACTTTTTTGACTAATTGATTTTTCTTTTCTTTGGATCAAACTTTTTTTTATCATTGTTCTGTAAGTAAATCTTGAAAATAATATTAAGAAAAAGTTTTACAAAAAATCTGCAGTGTGTTTACTTTAATTTCAACAAAATAAATAGAGAAATTCAAAAAAAAAATGATGAGCTGGGCACTTTATTTTGCCTATCAGTGTACCTAGGGTATCGCGCCACTTGGGCGGTGGCTTCTATATTCGTCTGTTTTCCACTATAACTCAGTCAATTTTGAACCAATTGACTTGAAATATTGTACACGGGTAGATACTATACCTGTCTCACCACATTCCAAAAGTTGAGTCAATTGGTTCAAATTTGATTGAGTTATAGTGGGAAACAGACGAATATAGAAGCCACCGCCCAAGTGGCGCGATTCCCTACATGCAACATTTGGAAGATGACTTGTATGGCGTTGAAGACGATGTAGAGTCTTCAAAAATGCTTAAAACAAATAAATTAAATGTTTCAAGTTCTTCCTAGATTCGAACATTTCTTTCCCGGATTGAGAATCTGAGAATCTTCCAGGACTCCGGAATTCCGATCGATTTCATCTAGAATTTTTATGGAATTATACAGAATTTATATAGAGGGTTTTCCAGTATTGCTCCCAGTTAGAGTTTCTCTCGAGATTTCAATTGAAGGAATTATTCCTGGGATTTCTACTGAAGTCCCTCCAAAGGTTTTAAGGAGTTTTTAACTAATTTACTAAACTAATTAACTAATTTTGTTCCGAGATTCCTTCCGAAGTTTCTTCTGTGATTTATTAAAGAAATTTCCGATAGCTTTTTTTCTAGAGTTTCTCCTTGTACTTCTACAGAACTTTCAGCTGGTATATTTCTAAGAGGTTCTTGCGGGATTTCTTTTGAGATTTCTCTCGAAGTTTTTTCCGGGAGTTCCGGTGTTGATCCTGGGATGTTTCTCAGAGTATTTCCGAATTTATCCGTGACTTTCTTCTAAGATTTTTGGAGAGTTTTCTGTGACTGCTGCAGGAGCTACTGCTGCTATTTCCCGTGATTTATTCTCGAATATTTTAAAGGCTTTTCCTTGTAGTTGATTATCTCATTTCTTGCAGTGATCAACCTGCGATTATTTTCTTACATATTTTCTCGGGATTATTCCCAGAGCTCTTTCGGGAATCTCTATCAGAAATTATCCCGAGATGCTCCTTTTGGGATTTCTTTAAAGATTGCTCCGGGAGTTCCAGCAGGATTTTCAGAGTTTTTCTCGAAATGTCTCCTGCTAGGATAATTAACGAGGTTTCTTGTAAGGGAGTCCGGAGTAATATCTGAAAAAATCCCGGCCAAATTTTGCAAAAATCTCCGTAAAGCCTTATTTAAGAATTCTCGAGAGAAACTACAAAAAAAATCCTGAGAGAAACTGAGACATCTCGAAAACTAAAGTTCTGGGACTAATCCGAGGGTGAAATATTAAGGAAAGTTAAGGGGGAACTCTGAAAACGTCTAAAAGAAATCCCGAGAGAAACTTCGTGCGAAATCCCGCAAAGAAATCTACGAGAAATATCTGAAAACTGTCTGCAAAATCCCGAGAGAAACTATTGAAAAAATGTCTCGAACCACTAGGAGAAATTCCTGGAAGATCTTTGGAAAGATCTCCGGGAAGAATCCAGTTAGAAACTCTGGAAGAACGTCCGGGGAGTACAAACCTCTAAAAACCTGAAATCGTGAAAAATCTTGGAAGGCGAGCTATTTATGGAACCTCTGATTATACTTGAGAAAACTGGAGAAAGCCAGAAAAAAAACTCTGATAATTTCAAGGGAAAGAAACTAGAAATTAATTTGAAGGAGGAATTCC
Source organism: Aedes albopictus (assembly GCF_035046485.1). Taxonomy (NCBI): domain Eukaryota; kingdom Metazoa; phylum Arthropoda; class Insecta; order Diptera; family Culicidae; genus Aedes; species Aedes albopictus. The sequence continues at coordinate 415,757,802 of NC_085138.1, forward strand.
GGCAGGATTTGAAGGAAGAATCATGGGTAGAATTTCGAAATCTTAACATTATTACATCACCAGCACAGAGTACAAACATCCAAGTTTATATTCAAAACTCTGTATGGAATTTAACGGTCATTTAGTTTGTGACTGATTGAACTCCTGAATGTTTTTTCTTGATTTTTTTTTTGAGTATTTGGATGTCATTGTAGGTGAAAATGTCAAAGCAGTTTCTTACAATAACCCAAAAGTAGTCTGGAAAAAAATTAGAAATATTCCTTAACATTATTATATTCGAAAGAGTTTTGTTAAACAGTTCTTAGTGAATATAGTGAAATCTATTGGATAATAAATCTTACGCATTTTTCCTTAAAACTTTTAGTTTAAGTTTTGAGGATATTTCTGGTTAGTATTTAAGAAGTATAGAAATTCTATGAAATTTGGGCTAATTTTTGAATTATCAACATTTATAAATTCTCCCTGAAAAAACCTGGAAAACTCAGGGAATTATATTTTTTCTTATGAGTAGACACCCTGTTTAAGAAATTCAATAACTTTTTTTGTTTTACCTAGATGATCTTCTAACACATCTGGAAGATTTGTGGAAATATCTGATCTATGTCTCTTCCAATTGCTCGTTATCTGCATATTGCTGCAACCATCGCGCAACAATAACGACAATGTCGCAACCTAAATTTGTTGCGATATTCTACCCAATGCGACATAGGTATGTCCCATCTTCAACAGAATAGGACAAAGATCGTACACCACGAGTTTAGAGATTTTTAAGGCTTGAATTGTGATTTTCGAGCAGTAACTTGGAGTCGGTAAACACTGCAACGCTGCTGAAGATGTATCATCAAAAAGTTTCGATTTTGGGTTAGTAATAATTGATTTTTCATGAGTTGAAAAGTACGCAACAAATTCTGCTTCCGTTTTGTCTGCAACAAATAATTTCGAGATCATGTCATTATCTGTTACCAGTCATTAGCGGAGCCAGCATTTTCTTTTTTCTTACTCACTCTCCTAAACATACATGAGAGGGAGAAAGATAGAAGAGGGGGCAGCTTGCCTCCTCTTTCATCTCGCTCTTTCTCGTGTATGTTTGGGAGAGTGAGTAGGAGAAAAGAAAAAGCTGGCTCCGCCAATGGTTACCAGTTGGGATAAAGAGTAATCGCCGCGTTTTCTTTGTTGCTTGTTTTGTGCCTCTTTTGTCTGACAATTCTCTTCACTGATGCTGCTAGTTGTTCCCGTAAATTCGCTTCCAAATAACGTTGGTTTCACTTATCATGCTGTAGCTGCAGGCATTCTCTCGTTTTGTACCGTCGTGACTTAGTTATAGCGGCAAGTGCCCAAAAAAGGTACACCTGCCGAAATGGCTGCCGACTCTATCTTGTACTTGAAGGAAAGAGTGCCTCAATTTTATTTTCATGCATTGCGAGCAGCATCTTCCCAGCGGTTCAGTGGCGTAGTTATTTCTTTCACCCAATCTGAAGTCCCCTGATTCTTGCAGACTGGAACCATATAACAATTATAACCAGACTTGCAGGCAATGTCCCTGCTAAGCTTTATCGCCTTAGCTCCCTGCTGTTCCACACTGAGAGCAGCACTGCCTCCTGAAAATCATCGAGCTGAATTGTTTAAGCTTATTTTAAGCTATAACCGACCTTCCTTTGGAACTGACGGGTTAGTCTGTCTCGTTTTTATCGGTCCCGCATTATTAATAATTTGGCTTGCCATCCAGCAGTTTTTAATTCTATTTCATCTCATACCTATTCATTGGCGGAGCCAGAATTTTCTTTTTTCTTACTCACTCTCCTAAACATACACGAGAAAGAACGGGATGAAAGAGGAGGCAAACTGCCCCCTCTTCTATCTTTGTCTTTCTCGTGTATGTTTAGGAGAGTCGAGTGAGTAAGAAAAAAGAAAATGCTGGCTCCGCCAATGTACCTATTATCGTTTCCCACCCTCATAACGGCGAAACGCTCTAGGCAGGTTGATTCAGATAGACCATGTTGCATCACTTGCTTATAGTGATTCCTAAATCATCCCTTTTCAAATAACCAAATCCTTGAAATCGTCGGTGAGTCGCTCCATATTGTAAAGTAGGTATCATAACATCGCATCCTTTCTTATCATCGTAATGGAGAAGATGGACGTGGCCGGCAATGAAAGTTTTCATATCTTTTCTATTTTACCTTCCATTGGATAGCTGTTCTTTCCCAAATAGTTCTCCATTAGTAATTGGAATAAGAGTAATAAAGTTTTTAACATGTTTAATATGGCAACTTTCAGTATGCAATTTAAGAATTAATCCGTTATCACGCAACACAACACAATAATTGACTTTCCTTCAACTGACGTTTTCGCTTGTGCCAGTTTGGTTGTCTCTCAGACTGTTTATGACCCCCACCCAAGTGTTGAGCCACTTTGTTCTTATTGATCTGCCCAACAAAACGTTGATCAGCAGATGCAGCTTGCTTGACATATTGAACAGCAAATTCAGGCAGGTTCAGTGTTATATTAGGTAGCCCATCCTTCCTGGTCTCTTAGTATATTAACTGATGCGTACTCTTTTCCAGGTTCCGGACAATACAACTACTCCAGCAACCACAACCACCACTACCACCACCACGTCAACTTCAACCACATCGACTACCACTCCGGTTCCGGACAACTCTACTACAACGACAACCACCACCACCACTCCATCGCCCACTCCGGATAACCACAACACAACCACGACCAGCACTACTACCCCGTCGCCGACGCCAACTCCGAATCCGACCCCGACCCCGACGCCATCGCCGGCTCCCACTCCGGTGCCGCACTGCAAGCGCTTCGACGGATACTCGTTCGTCGGTGGAATGATCCTGGCGTACGGTTCGCTCGCGATCGCCCTAGTCCTGTGGAAGTTCTACAAGGCCCGCACCGAACGGAACTACCACACACTGTAAGTTAGGAGGGGGAGGGAGTAGAAGCGTGAGCGAGCAGTAAGGTGTTTCATTCTCCGGTGGTTACATGATCTAAGACCAAAAACAAAATGATTAATATTTCGTCAACTGTTTTTTTCTATTTTTATTTGTACGATCAGGGATTAGGGATGGACGATGCTCGTTAGGCAAGCAGAAGAGGGCGGAAGCGTACGAATCTTAATTTTTTATGTTTAGTTTTACTTCTTCATTGAATTAATCTTTGGAAAGTTTTTTTTTAATTTTCCCATCGATGTTTTTGCAAGATTTGCTCAATCAGAAAAGAAGGAATCTCGTTGGGAGTCAGTTTAACTAATAAGGGGACAGTTTGGGAGAAGATATATCTGTAGTCGAAAATAATAAAAAGGAAAGTAAATTACAGTTTTATTTTGTTTCTGTTGGTGCACCGGAACATTTGGGCCGATCGCAGTAAGCGGGTGTATATGCTGAATGGAAGTTGGCACTGAAGTGGCCCACTGAATTGGGCTACTATGATTCTGGATGGTATAATGATTGTCGTACAGAATTATATATTTCATGTTCTTTTCTTGATGTCGTCTTTTTTATATCTAGTTTTTGTAGCAAGTCGAACATTGTTCGTGAAGAATCAGCATTTAAGAAACAAAAACCATGTTGTGTCATAAACCAAATCAAGCGGAATCATCGAAAAAGATTCGTAAGAGGATAATGAAAAACATCAGTTTGTAAATAACTCAACAGAAACACATGAGAGAATCTCCTTAACTGTTTATTTGTCCACTGTTTTATCAAAATCTATATTGACATAAATCGCAAACAAGCTACAGCAACTGGTAAAGCTTCGCATCGTTTTAGAAATTGGTTAAAAATGACGCGTGCTATTGGCGGAGAACAAACAAAAAATTGAAATCGGGGAGGGCATAAGCAAATATGAAGATCTACACTGAAAGTCTGATGGATATCCTATCTTTTTGAAATGCGTGGGAACTGATTGAATGCAAGGAAGATCGAAGAAAAAAAAACACATACCTTGATCAGAATAAAAACGAACATATACAGATTTAATGCAGAGATAAAGGATGGAAAGTGCTCTTAATAAAGATACAAAAAATATGAATGTTTACCACTCAAACAAAAAAAACAAACGTGAAGGAAATAGATCACATTGACACTTTAAATGGCAATCTCTTTATGATGGTGTAGTGTACAAACTAGAAAAAAAGAATCATTCGTCCATCCTTGCTTAAAAAAACTTTAACAGCTGATAAGAATGAAACAACTACATTAACACAAAGATCTCGTTTGTAGTTGTTTCCATAAACAAATAAACTTTAAAAGCATTTCTCAGAAATTGGTGCGAATCGAAAATCCGACCGACCAATCGATTTCTGAGTGATTCGGTTTTACCGCGGGTTAGACGCCCACAGATACACATTGACACACACACACACACACACACACACACACACACACACACACACACACACACACACACACACACACACACACACACACACACACACACACACACACACACACACACACACACACACACACAGCAGTCAAACAAACAGCTAATACAAACTACCACTACCAAGCATGCATTGCCTAATCGGAGCAGTCCTGAAAAGAATCATCGTGCGTCTGTTTCAACTCTTCAGCGTTCCGACATGCGACCGCTCCTTTCAAAATAGTGTGCATTGAGTAATCTAAACTTAAGTGTATCTACTACCACTACCTACCAAACATGTTTAAGAGAAAATTGCAAAACTACCAAACATTAGTTGAAGAGGTATCGAAATTTTGCGAGTATTAGTTAAGTATCCATCATTATTGGCAAACAACGTAGACGATTCGAATTTTAGTTTAAATCTTTCGGCCATGGTAAGGCGATGTAAAATTGCAATGAACTGATTTCGCTGTTTAAACAAGTTTGTAACATATTTTCTTCGATGTCTACTTTTATTTCTAAGAAATCGCTCTATATCAGATAGTTTGACACAAATTCTTCAATTCTCTACATGGTAAATGTTCTCTAGAATCTCTATAGTTGCTGGAACGAAAATTAAAAAAAAAAACATTTAAATGAAACTACTTATAATCTCCTACTTAACAGCAGCGCAGAATACAGACCTACACACCACAGAGTAAATTCAATGAAACATAAAACAAACAATAGCGAATAACCAACAGTGTTACTGGCAACAACGGTCAAACCTGATGATGATGATCATAATTATTGATAAATAAACTTTCCTGGTATCTCTTGATAAAATCGACTCGTATTCATTCTATCCGAAGGCATTAGTTTATGGATGTTTATCCGTAAAAAAAAAAGTGGCAACAACAACACAGGTTATAGGAACTGGTACGACTATTTTGAAGGAGAAGAACGCAGTGCGAGCGATAAGGCTGCAGCATGGATCGCGGCAGGACGTGGAGCGATACAAACAGAAGTGGAAACAGTAGAACCACTTTTTTTTTCAGAAAAAAGATGGAATATACAAGAAAAGGACGTGATGTGGAAGCAGTACTTCGATGCACACCTGAATGACAAGGATAATGTAGCCACGAGAGATCGGAGCAACGGAGGAAACGACTATATCAATGCAGCTGAAGGCGAAACAGGCTCAACTATCACGCAGAGGGAAGTTAAGGAAAATAGGCCAAGAAAGTTTGGCCAGTGAGGCACGTTCGGTGTAGTACTAGATTTGTAGTAATGAGCAGAGAAAATAGGTAGAGAAGCGAAGAGTGAACAGCCGCTTGAACGGCAACACTTTTTCTGTTTTGATTTCATTGCTCGGATGCTGGCAACTGTCGCAAAGCAGATTAATCCACCCATCGAAGGTAGTGCCTATCTCGCATACCGCATTTGAAAACTTTTTATACTGTTGTTGTATCAAGTAGGAATTATCAAACTGATGTTCCAAAATGGAACAATTTTCATTAATTCAAGAAATCAATGTTGTTTGCACTGTTATCCATAATAATTGGAAACTTTGGTGAAAATTTGTTTAAAATGAGTGCAATACTTATCTTCACTTTTGCGGCAATCGTCAAAGTTTGTTGATTTTGTTCATTAGGATACCAGTTTGACGGTTCGATAAGGTATTTTTGGCTTCACACTATTCGCTTCTCTACCTATTTTCTCTGGTAATGAGCTGAATGAGAAGGTCAATTCTCCGTTTCTGCAATGAAATGGTGCAAAAAGCGTGGGTATTATGATTCCTTGCCTAATTTGATGCTGTTTGAGCAACACTTTGGATAACTATATTGTTTATGTTGCAAGAAATGGAGAAAACAACAACACTGTTGTCAGCTGGTGACAATTCTACAAAATACGTTTATCATATTGCAGGAACACATTTCCAGTATTGGGCTATCGTAATAGCCTACGGTGATTCTGTCACACTCCGAATCGATTCAGAAGTTCATAGATGTACTGCTTTTGGTCCAAACTTACTACGCCGTTCTCAGTGTCCCGTAACGTGGGTAGATCACCTTAGAACGGTGCGTTGCGGCGTAAGATCTCATCTACCTTTTTTTTCTACCTAAAGTAACCATGCAGTAGTTATATTTTTTCTTTATGTTTATGTATTATCTTTGTTTTAATTTTATTGCTAATTAGTATTTTATTTTAATATTATTTTTTAATTCGGCATATAAGATACTGTCGCGTGTTCTGTTTAACAGACTGAGAACCCTAGAGGAGTCCTTCGTCGGTGAATACCAAGCTGTTTTAACGATGGCTCAAATGATTAATCTGCGCATGATCCTACATAAATTTCTGGAATATAACTTGCAGACTCACCATCTGTTCATTGATTTTGAAGCAGCGTACGATTCAGTGAAAAGAAACTAGCTTTGGCAGTTTACGGAAGAACATGGTTTATCGGCGAAATTAATTAGGCTGATACGGGCAACGCTGGATGAATCAACATGAAGTATTCGGATCGCAGACGAAGTGTCTACTATACTGCCGCCACTCGCATAACAGTCCCATCTTTGCTGGGTTTCCTATTCTGCCCATGATCGCATAGTCGACGTAACCACCATTGACAATGCCATCATTCACAAGCTAATATCTATCACATGTGCATAATTGTGACAGGTTTTACTCAATAGAGCACAAGATTTAATCACTAGCTAGATGTCAAAGTGAAAAAATGTCTTAAACTTTCCATTATTCATTGTTAAAATTTCAAGTGTGTTGAAAACTACAGTTGCACTTATGCGAATATGGGCAGTATTCATATGGGACTGTTTTGCGAGTATGGGCAGTATAGACACTATAGATTCCATAGACTCGTGGAGGCGAAGACAACTGTAGCCAAACGAACTGTCAGTTCGCGTAGCCAAACGAGCATGACGTCACGATTCCAATAGCGACTATGGACTGCTTGGGGGCTGTCCATTTATTACGTAAGGCAATTTTTACGATTTTTCGACACCCCCACCCCCCCTTGTAAGATTTTTTGTATGAAAGCCCAAATATTTTTGTATGGCGCGTAAGATTTCTCATACCCCCCCTCCCTCCATAAATCCTTACGTAATTAATGGACGGCCCCTTGACGCCATATTCGCTCGGTACACTCTAAATTGACGGTAAAACAAACTAATATTATATTGCTCAACCATGTCTCCGCGAGTCTATGGAACCTATAGTGTCTACCTCGTTTGTGACCTTGGATGGATTGAAGTAGGATGATTATATTTCAAATTTGCTGTTCAACATTGTAAATACTCGAATGAGCGAATAGGTCTGGCGTGCAGAGGAATGGCACTATCACCACACGATCGCTCATGCTCATCGGCTATGCGGACGATATTAATCTTATGGGCATCGATCGTAGGGCAGTGGAGGAAGCTTATGTTCCTCTGAATAGAGAGACAGCGTGAATAGGATTGACGATTAACACTACTAAGACGAAGTACATGATAGCGGGTAGGGACAGAGGCAGGCCTAATGGTGTTAGTGCTGAAGTAGTGATTGATGTGGATATCTTTGAAGTTGTTGAAGAATTTGTTTAACCTTGGAACACTGACAATATCGTGAAATGAAAAGACGTATTGCAGCTGCTAATAGGGCCTTTTACGGATTGCGTAATCAGCTCCCGTAACTTGCAAACGCAAACGAAATTCGCCCTATTATAAGACGCTGATTCTACGGTCACGAAGCGTGGACGTTTAAGGAGGTAGACCGAAAAGCTATAGGGATTTTTGAGCGCAAAGTGCTGCGGACAATTCTCGGTGAAAAACAAGAAACAGGCAACCAGGTAGAGACCGGCGGTTTCGTGGGCGGTCGCAAACGCACTGGCTGCGGTTGAAAAAGATCTGCGATCCCTACACTATACCTACACTGAACCAACTCTCCCGTTCACAGTTATATGTCAATCATATATTACTGCACTATTGAAATATCATATGAATCTAATCTGAGGTTGAAAATGGGAAGTGAGAGTTATATGCGACGCATGTGGTATGACTCTCGGGTCGCCATGATACTGTTATATGTCATGCATTTTGCTTCTATCATGCGGGCTGGGTGCGCCAATGTATATGCAACTCCAATAATATCCTTCACATTTTGAAAAAAAGTTCCCTCGGCTGGAGCGGGAATCGAACTCACACCGCCTATATGACCGACGCCGCTAGCCACACGACCACGAAGCTCACTTACTGGAATTGCGGAATTCTGCAAAACGTGTTCCACTTTATCTGCCAATGTTGCTTTTCCACCCAGCCAAAGTTATATGCACAGCTGATGTATCGATCGTGTTATGTGCATATAACTCCGATATGCGCAAGTGTCATTTAGTTTCATTAGAAGGTTTTTCAATCGGAACTGTTTATGATATGATACGTATAACGATTCATTTGAAGTGAACGTGTCAGACTAGGGGTATAATGTATATGTAGCGTCTGATGAAATAGGCTCTTAGAATTATTTCAGTGTACACGTTTTGGGAAACTGGAGAAACATCGCCCAAGACCGACGAAGATGGTGCTCTACTATACGCTAGGCCATGGTTTCCCAAACTGTGGGTCGCGACCCCCCAGGGGGGTCGCCAGCCTTCATCCAGGGGGTCGCGAGGGACAATAAAATATTTTACTGTAACAGACAGCAAATGAGGGAATTTCTATGGGGGGTCACGAAAACTACGTCTGCTTACAAAAGGGCGTCGTGCGACCTGAAAGTTTGGGAACCTATGCGCTAGGCGTTGGAGTAAAGTTACTTTAGGTAGGTATTGCAGAAACATTATCAGCATTAAGGCTCAATTGAGAAAGGCAAATGTTCCAGAACTAAAAAAGCACTTTTTCTCAAAACGATCTACAAAGCGAAGAAAATAAGAACGTCCGATTGTTTATTTAGTTAATTATGACAATCGGACACCAGGGTTTTGTTCGCTTTTTTGTCAATCTGGAGAAAAGTGCTTTTTCAGTTTTGGATAATATGGGATTCTCATTTGAGCCTTAAGAAAAGCCTTCCTCCTGGAGTTACAGTGTGCGCATGGAACCATAAACGGCACTGTGAACTAATTCCAGAATTTCGCTTGTCTTGCTCTGGGCCTCCTTCGGAAACGGGAGACGGTGCATTTTTCCTTGTATACCTACAAACTTTACATTTACTGTTGCAGTCGTACCTTTTGTACTTCGTACAACTTCTTCACAGCTTCACAATCACGGTGGCCGAAACGCCGATGCCATTCATAGATAAATTCTATGTTCTCCAGACGTAACCAATTAAATAATCTTTTTGTATTAAACGCTTCACTGAAATCAGGTTTGATTTCATTTCCGGTACAAACAACACCGCATCCATCGTTACTGTTCATAGCAGCATGGTCCAGCAATTCAAGCTTTCGAGATCCACGGCCAGAGGACTTCGCTTTGGTTCCGTTTGCTACCCAAATGTCTTCACGTATACCTGTATCTATTGAATCGAAAAAACTCCAGTAGTTTGATACTTTTGTTTTCATTTTCTGGGTTCAGGACTCAAATTTCTGACAATCCGCCTTTCTATGACTGGGTTTCTCGCAGGAAAAACATTCCATGACTTTTGGACCGGTTTGAAGCACCGTTTCTGAGTCATCAATGCTTCCACGATGTCTCCACTTGTTCTACTCATCAACTAGCTTATTTACTAAAGCTAATGCCAATTTACTATGCCGTTCTCAGTGGATGCACGGATCTAGAGAACTTCGTTGGCCATTCTCAGATTCTCCATACTTGACGAATAACAATTACTTCTTCAATTTCTCCTCCCAGCACTCGTTGTTCGATAAATCGAGCAGGCCGTCCATATGCTTCTATTAAGAATCCTGATTCAGGATACTTGCCCCTACTTGTATCTTGATGTAGACACGAATGTCGTGAAGTGAACCTGGTGTGATGGTTAAAGCACGTGACTATTACGCCGAGGACCTGGGATCGAATCCCACTCCCGACAAACTCGCAAAGTGTGACCCGCATGAAACGGTATCATACGATTATGATACAATTGATCGTTTCCCGATTATGCGTAGTATAATAAATTGTATGATAGATCAATGATACTGAGAATCATATTGGTGATAACATGTATCATATTTGAAGTTTGAATGATAGACCGAATGGGTTGTTAAGTATCGTTACCATTCAAAAATGGTCATTTTCGCGAACAAAAATATTGTCAAATCATTCACATTATAATCACTTTATCATTAATTTTATGATTCACTGAAAAATATAAACAAGATTGAAATATTTCATGATTCTGCATTATCGGCTTGAAAAAAAATGCACACTCCTGCGGGACAATCTGTCATGTTCATGACGTAACCCGTTCTGTTTAAATTTCGAAGTTTTTTTTTTAACCATCGTAGACTCGAACTGCGGTGATCGGCTAGTTGATTTTTTCCTGCCCATGGGACCATATCGACTTGGTGCTCGCGGGTGGCTCGAAAGTAGTGATATTAACCCTCTAATACCCAAATTTTTGATTTTGATCTAAATATCATTTTTCGTCATCTAAAATCGATTTAAACATGTTTTGGAAGATGATTCTTTTTAATTCTCAGTTTCGTAAATTTCAGTTTTTGATTTTTCTAATTTTTATTTTTGAACATCCCCATACGACCTAATTTAAATACAAGTGCGTAAACAACTCGGTCAATATTGTGGGGTTCCCTAATGTAAGAAACCGAAACAGTGATTCCTCGTCTTTACTTTTCAGAGTAATCGAATCGGTGAATTCACGGGAATTTATGATTCAAAATTATTTATTTATCATTGAGTTAATCGTTACCATAAGTTCTATGATCCTTAAAAAGTACTGAATAGTATCAATTTTTGATTTTCAATCATACAATTATTACAGGTATGGAAAACCGAATACCTACAACCTGAATGAGGTACTAAGAAGCCCTGCATAAGAGCAAAATACCTAAAATAATAACTAGTGTGTATTCTGTGCATAACAAGTGAATACTGACATCAGGTATGACAATACCTAAATAATAATCGGCGATTTTTTCATACAAATAGTTAATTTTTCATAATTGAATAATACCTCAAGCAGTCCTTAACACCAAACCAATAACTCGTCGAGGTATTTTATCAATACCTATGAAATACCAAAATAAGTTATTATCAATACCTGAGTAACCGATCAATACCTCGTCTTGGTATGATACCTGACTTTGGTATGCTGCAGTGATGTGTTAGTTATCCATTCCTGCTCGGGTACCGCTGTTGCTGCTCGCTGGTCACGAAATTTTCTGGTTGCTCCATAAATATTTCCTCCTCTAGATTACCCTGCATTATCATGGTATCCACAGAGCCTATCGTTTGAGAGAGAAAAGGGAAATTCAATACTGTGTCATGAAGCAGATCGAAAAATAAGAAAATCAGAATTTGTTAGTACATCAGACGAACCAGTTGTGTTAGACAAGAGTCTATATTCATCCGAAATCTCATCAATCCTGTTAAGGACTAGTCTAGTTAGTTCTTCCGCTTCGTCTTTGTTCGCCTTTGGTAGTTATTTCTATGATGAATCTTCAAATTAATCTGACCGCCAGAGACATGAGTTAACGAACGGTGGAGTATCGAGCGTATCAGACTCAGACTGCAGGCGTGCATGGGTATCGTTGTAGTTTACAACTTTGACCTGAGAAAATCAATCGGGCTTCACTCCACTGACTGGGCCATCGGAGTTTGTTTCACAGCAGAAATCTTAAATATTTAGAAATTCTACGTTTTCACCTCATACACTCACTTTGACATCAAGGCTTTTCGTCCTGCAGGTAACTTGGTTACCTCTCACGTGCAATTCTGGCGTTCGATTTGAATAGGTTGAATCTACATAGGAATCACAGCAAACTTAGGACCTTTTCAAATCGAACGCCTTAATACAGTGGTGCTCAGGTTGAAGCGGGCCAAATTGAGATTTATCGTCTGAGCCGCGGGCCGCAGAATAAAACCCAACATTTGAATAAAAAAAAATTGAATGAATTGTTATATTTTGTTTATTCCTTGTTGGGTAATTTAAATCACTCATTTCATTTATTTAGTTAACATCAAATTCATGATAATACTGAATCATCAATTTGCCGCCATAATACTCGATTTGCAGCTGCAGCTCTCCAACGTCGGTCACGCCCAACACTCGTCAGATCACGCTCCACCTGGTCCGCCCATCGTGCTCTCTGCGCTCCACGCCTTCTTGTACCAACCGGATGGTTAGCAAACACCAACTTTGCAGGGTTGTTGTCCGGCATTCTTGCAACATGCCCTGCCCACCGTATCCTTCCGGCTTTGGCCACCTTCTGGATGCTGGGTTCGCCGTAAAGTGCAGCGAGCTCGTGGTTCATCCTTCTCCGCCACACACCGTTCTCCTGCACGCCGCCGAAGATCGTCCTTAGCACCCGTCGCTCGAAAACTCCGAGTGCTTGCAGGTCCTCCTCGAGCATCGTCCATGTCTCGTGCCCGTAGAGAACCACCGGTCTTATTAACGTCTTGTACATGGTACATTTGGTGCGGGGGTGAATCTTTTTTGACCGCAGTTTCTTCTGGAGCCCATAGTAGGCACGACTTCCACTGATGATGCGCCTTCGTATTGTCAGCCGTTAGCAAGGAACCGAGGTAGACGAATTCTTCTACCACCTCGAAAGTATCCCCGTCTATCGTAACATTGCTGCCAAGGCTTGTCCTGTCTCGCTCAGTCCCACCTACCAGCATGTACTTTGTCTTAGCCGCATTCACCACCAGTCCGACCTTTGCTGCTTCACGTTTCAGGCGGGTGTACTGTTCTGCGACCGTTCCAAATGTTCTAGCAATAATATCCATGTCATCCGCAAAACAGACAAATTGGCTGGATTTCGTGAAGATCGTACCCCGGCTGTTGAGCCCGGCTCGTCGCATAACACCTTCCAGGGCGATGTTGAATAGTAGGCAGGAAAGTCCATCACCTTGTCGTAGTCCCCGGCGAGATTCAAATGAACTGGATAGTTCACCCGAAATCCTTACGCTGTTCTGCACACCGTCCATCGTTGCTCTTATCAGTCTAGTCAGCTTCCCGGGAAAGCTGTTCTCGTCCATAATTTTCCATAGCTCTGTGCGGTCGATACTGTTGTATGCCGCTTTGAAGTCGATGAACAGGTGATGCGTTGGGACCTGGTATTCACGGCATTTCTGGAGGATTTGCCGTACGGTGAAGATCTGGTCCGTTGTCGACCGGCCGTCGATGAAACCGGCTTGGTAACTTCCCACGAACTCATTTACTTTAGGTGAAAGACGACGGAAGATGATCTGGGATAGCACTTTGTAGGCGGCATTCAAAATGGTGATCGCTCGAAAGTTCTCACACATTAATTTGTCGCCTTTCTTGTGGATGGGACAGATTATCCCTTCCTTCCACTCCTCCGGTAGCTGTTCGGTTTCCCAGATCTTGACTACTAACTGGTGCAGACAGGTGGCCAACTTTTCCGGGCCCATCTTGATGAGTTCTGCTGCGATACCGTCCTTACCAGCCGCTTTGTTGTTTTTGAGCTGGTGGATGGCATCCTTAACTTCCCTCAGCGTGGGAGTTGGTTCGTTCCCGTCCTCTGCTGCACCAACATAGTCATTTCCTCCGCTGCCTTGGTCCTCCGTGCCTACATTCTCGTCGCCATTCAGGTGCTCGTCGAAGTGCTGCTTCCACCTTTCGATCACCTCACGTTTGTCCGTCAGGAGGCTCCCGTCCTTATCCCTGCAGATTTCGGCTTGCGGCACGTAGCCTTTGCGGGATGCGTTGAGCTTCTGGTAGAACTTGCGTGTTTCTTGTGAACGGCACAGCAGTTCCATTTCCTCGCACTCCGCTTCTTCCAGGCGGCGCTTTTTCTCCCGGAAGAGACGGGTCTGCTGCTTCCGCTTCTGTCTGTATCGCTCCACATTCTGTCGGGTTCCATGCTGCAGCATTACCGCCCGCGCTGCATCCTTCTCCTCCAGAACCGCTCTGCACTCCTCGTCGAACCAATCGTTTCGTCGACTCCGTTCTACGTACCCGATAGTGCTCTCGGCTGCGTTGTTGATGGCTGCTTTGACTGTACTCCAGCAGTCCTCTAGAGGGGCCACATCGAGCACACCCTCGTCCGGCAACGCTGCCTCGAGATTCTGCGCGTCTGCGGTGGCGACATCCGGTTGCTTCAGTCGCTCTAGATCGTACCGGGGCGGCCGCCGGTAATGTACATTGTTAATAACGGAGAGTTTTGGGCGCAGTTTAACCATCACCAGGTAGTGATCAGAGTCGATATTAGCGCCACGATAGGTCCTGACGTCGATAATGTCGGAGAAGTGCCGTCCATCAATCAGAACGTGCTCGATTTGCGATTCCGTTTGTTGTGGTGATCTCCAGGTGTAACGATATGGGAGGCTGTGCTGGAAGAAGGTGCTACGAATGGCCATGTTCTTGGAGGCGGAGAAATCGATGAGGCGTAGGCCATTTTCGTTCGTCAGCTGGTGGGCGCTGAACTTTCCAATCGTCGGTCTGAATTCCTCCTCCTGGCCTACCTGAGCGTTTAGATCCCCTATGATGATCTTGACGTCGTGGTTTGGGCAGCGGTCGTACTCGCGTTCGAGCTGCGCGTAAAATGCGTCTTTGTCATCATCAGTGCTTCCGGAGTGAGGGCTGTGCACGTTTATTATGCTAATGTTGAAGAATCGGCCCTTGATCCTCAACCTGCACATTCTTTCGTCGATCGGCCACCAACCGATCACGCGCCTCTGCATGTCGCCCATCACTATAAAAGCTGTTCCCAGCTCACGTGTGTTGCCGCAACTCTGGTAGATGGTATGATTACCTCTAAACGTTCGCACCATAGATCCTGTCCAACACACCTCTGTCGTATTCAAACATAGCCACTTTAAACGGACACACATTATTTACTATTTCCCGACCGACTTGAAGATCGAACACGATGTCGACCGTTCATCACAACAGTAGTCACAAAACTGAAGCATGATTTCCAACTCAATGACATTTAGCCGTTCCATTTTCTATTGTGTTCCTAGAAAAGTCACAGCCCTAGCTGTCATGTGTACACTGTAATTCAAATTTACTCAAAGTCTGCACAACCCAACTGTATTCACTACAACCTCCTGCAGCGCTACGATTCCGAACCCGCGGTCCTTCAGTATATCGGCGAGTATGCGGGTGCTCCCGATGAAGTTGAGAGATCTGCAGTTCCACGTACCGAGCTTCCAATCGCAAGTCCCTTTTCGTCGCTGTGGTCGTCGCCATTGGTATCGGTTCGCATTCTTCTCTTGTTGATTTTCCGGTGCTAGTCTTTTTTACGGCTGGCTCGCAGGGCCTGACACCAACCCACTAACCCAGGGAGCTGGGCTTACCTTCCCGGAAGCTACGGGTTCTGCATTGGCATTTCCTCCAACTACAGTGCTAAATAGCTAGGCTCGAGCGCCAGTCTTCGCCGGGGGTGGTGTTTTTAATGGGCGCCCAGGAGATAATATTTTACCTGAGCTTCCACATTTAAATCACTGCGAACAGTTGATTGATTTTTGGTGACAAATTGTTATATTAGATTGTTAGAATGAGTAAATCTTGGAGGTATTCTTGACTAGTGTTTCTGGCCTCAAGAATTCGATCCATTTGTAAGTTTTTATGAAGTTTAATTTGATTGATTTATAGTGGCGAATCATTTGATTCTCGACTGCGTTGTATACCTTAAAATTCAATGTGTAACGTGAAACTACAGAAGAAGGTGTCAATCTAGTGTTACAAAAAAAAATATGATCCAAATATTTATTTATACATTTCACTACTAATTAATTGTAAGAGTTTTTGACTCTTCAAGAACCTTTTGCGAAGAATATTGCATGTTCTTGAAAGATATGAAATTTAGGCGAGGTTTATAATAACATTTTTAATTTTTTCTCGGTATGACCAAATGTTCGACAATTGTGAATAAAATAAACTAAGTTATCTATAGAAGAGATTATTGGGAGCTCACTGACGTCTTCATGAATCATGGTAAATTATTGAAAAGAATTAATTTTATCATTCAGAACCGATGTTGTCACAAATTTTAAAGAAATAGTTTTTTTAAGATTGAGTTTTGAAAAAAAAATCATCATTGAAAACGATCAGCAACCTTTTTTCCTAAGCATTGCGCGGGCCGCATTCACGAGCATCGAGGGCCGCAGTTTGAGCACCACTGCCTTAATAGTTCTGCTGCAGAACTTCTGCAGGGCATCATACTTGGAAATCAATTCCTGATACGTATTCAGCTCTTTGATTACCGCCGAATGGGGATCATTATAATCTGAATACTTTTATAAAACTGTGGAGGATTCGTCGGTGCGACACTGCAACTCATGATAAAGGTGATAAAGTTTTGATACTTGTCTGGGGACACAGGCTCCTGATCTCGAGCTACTAGATCTAGCTCGATGGAATGCATGATCAACGGAATATCTTTTGTAGTAACCAACAGTTCCATCTAATAGGAGGCAATCAGTGAAGTACTAGATTGAAAGTAGTGAGCTGGATTTTTGTATGGTGAGATGATCAATTCTCCATTTCTGCAATGAAATCGTACAAACAGCGTAGGTTATATGCTTTATTGACTAATTTGATGCTGTTTGAGCAAAAGTTTGGATAACTGTGTTGCTGAAGTTGCAGGAAAAAATAATACAACAACACAGTTATTCAAACTTTTGCTCAAATAGCATCAAATTAGCCAATAAATCATATAACCTACGCTGTTTGCACCATTTCATTGCAAAAATGGAAAATTGATCATCTCACCATAGAAAAATCCAGCTCACTACTTTCAATCTAGTACTTCACTGATTGCCTCCTATTGCTGGACAGTAAGTAACTCTGGACCTGGAGTAACTCTGAGCAGTCCAGAGCAACTCGAAATAGCGGGAAAGTGGGTGAGACTAATTTGTGAAACTCAGAGTGATCTGGATAAATGCTGACAATCTGACGAATAATCTAAAATAATTTCACCTCAGACGTTTTCTACATCTCTCCCTATCTCTCCAACACGGTTCAGAACTCTATTGAAGCTGCATTACCGATTATTACGATTTAGCTCACCACTTTCCGTCTCCCGCTCTCAAACTCATGAGCTTGAGAGTGTGCATACTCTCACTAAAAATGCGTGATACAAATAAATTAAAGCCTGTGTTTGTAAACATACTCGGCCAGCAAAGAAATCAAAATGCGGGGGTGAATGAAACAAAAAAAAAACACATTCAATGTCGAAGTTGTGGATGTGTTGTCTGGATGAGTTAATGGTAAAACACCGCAAAGGACTAAAGGCTTGACAAGGGTACCAATAAACGTTATTCTCAAAACCAAGAGGAAAACCGAGTTCCATACTCCAGCAGATAACCTCTGTTCAGAATACAAAGTGTACCCATTATTGAAGTTTCGGACAAAACATTCGCTCAATGTGAGAAAAGGATGGGGAGTTGGAGGAAGTTCTGCGGAAAAGCACAACCAATGCAAATCACAGCCATGAGCTGAGGCAGCAGCGGTACCACAAGAACGGAAAAACGCTCACTTATCATCGCGCATCGGAAAGGTGTGAACAGTGAGCGCATGCAACATTGGTATATCTATATAGATGCCATACAACATTACAGGAGACAGATGAATGAAAGAAGATTAATCGGCCATTTTCCCCATCAACAACATCTCCAGCATCAATTGGGAAGAGGTTTTTTATTCGTGGAAAATTGTGGAAATTGGGAACGTTTTGTGAAGTTTAGTGGAGGAAAACACTTGCATAGCGTAAAGGGAATTGGCAGGAAATCAAGAAACTCCGTTTACTAGGAGATTCAACCAGAAGTTCGTAGTTTTTCAATCAGGTAACAATGACAGCCGTCGACGAGAGAACGATTTATGCAAAGCTGGAGGCGATGAAGGATATCCGGTAGGAATGTTGCCATTGTTATAAACTAAATTGTGTTAATGTTTAAATCAAATTGTTTTAGCTCGAAAACTCTTCAGTTGGAGAAGGTTAAGTTGAAAATAATCCGTGAGGTGGAAAACGGTGATGCGGAGGAAAAGTGCCTCTCGGAATACCGCCGGGAGCTGGAGCTGCTGATGCAGGAAAAGATGAGTCACGTAGAGGAACTCCGGCAGATTCATGCTGACATCAATGCGGTAAGTATTATAATGAAGAGCAATATGGGGAGTTGAAGTGATTAGACATGATAGTTGGATTGGAATGTTCCGGATGATCTGGTGGCCGGACTTGTGTCAATGAGCTTTGTACCGATCGATATACTCACTAAATCGCTAGTCAAGTTGATACGTTTGTAATTCATCGTAAATGTTTCATTATTTTGTATTTAATTTTGTTATACCGTTGCTTAAAGATACGTTCCTGTTTGTTAACTAAACATTTGTAGCGCTCTGGCCAATTCGGGCAAAGATTAACTATACAAGACATGCAAGTCGTTCCCTAACACGGACATCAAAAAGTAGACGGTCTTGTATTGAAGCCCGAATCGAACTGCCCCCTTTTGGATTAGAAATTCCTAGATCAAATTCGAGCTATGTAAACTGATGCTGCAAACAAAAGGCAAGAACAATAATGGAACCTCGTCATCCTGGGATTGGACTTCGTTATCTATTAGTGTAACAGGGCAAAATTTATATTCTGAGTTGTATGTCGTAAGTTTGTGATGCGTCTTCTGTGCATTTATAGGGTTCTATGTCTATGACTGATGTCTTGTCCAATATTATGTGAGCTGACAAAATGGCGACTTGTCTTAGCAGGAGTTGCCAAGCGATCCATAGATTCAGTGGTATCTGATGAATGTACACGTGAGGGTCTAGCATAATATTCTGATATAAATACTTACAAGCTGGAATCCAAAAGTCTTGTTGATCTTTTTGCTCCCTAGTGCGGATGGAGCTCAAACTGCGATCGATGAATTTGTTGACTATCACTGCAAGTTCTTGATCGGTTGAATGGAACGAAAAGTAGTGCAAAATTCGCCCTAATGAAGTTGGTTTTGCATGCCAGTCAGTTTTGACGCTGCTATCTTTCGCATTCTGTAGAGGTGATGCTTTTCCACAATGTCCGTCACGAATTTAGGTCCTCCTCAAAGTCGTCCGCTTTCTGCAATAGTATGATAACAAGTTCAACAGAAGGGATGTTGAAAATGTTCCATTTTTGCGTTACATATGTATGTTGTGTATAACCCCGGCGTAACAAGGCATTGATTTGCATGTTCAGAATTGTCTTCCTCGTTGTTGTTTTCCAGGAAAGCCCCTTCCACAAAGTTCGGCTCCGACTTGGTTATTTGTTCTTGAGAGCGGGTGTCGGTGATATTCTGATGAACATGGCTTGGTTCTTTTGTCTAAGTTATCAGCGCCGCTGTGTTTACATCACACTATAAATTTCAAGATCTTTATAGTGATACAATACATAGGAATATTATTCTTATTATTTACCTTCAAATACGGCCAACGCTTCTAATAAATCTCTCAGTGCTGGAAGCATCTTCTGTCCACAAGCCATTTTGTTTTTGTATGAAAAGCAAGCAAAGCTCATAAGAAAAATGTATGATATTTTTCATACAAGGCTTCTTCTATATTCCACAACATTGTCGTAGGGAATTTTATAGTGCTTCGTCAGCGTTCAAGACGGTTTCGATAAACTTCAGCTGGAAGTCTGAAAAATGGCAGTTGGTTAATATGTATCTGCAATACGACGGTTTCCGGAATGAAAACATTCACCTGTTTTCCAATTATTGGTTTGGTTTGGAACTTCATTGTATCCTCAGAACCTATGTTTGTTGATGAAGCCCTGAACAGTAGTGTAGACGACGTTGAACTGATATCCAACATAGATGATAAGTGTTTACGGACGGAGTCCAGCAAAGCCTGAGCCCATAACCTAGTGAAAGACTAAACGTTAAGATAAACCATCAAGTTAATGAAGTAACGGTTTCAGTGAAACTGAGGCTTATTACAATTACCCTTTCTAGATGGAAACCGTCATCAAGCAAGCGGAGGAGAACCGGATTCGCTCGATCAACATGGCCAATCGCTTCCATGAGGAGTACGTTCCGCTAAAAACGGAAGTGGACACAATGCGTCGTGAATACCTGGGCCTGGAACGGTTGCCCGAACTGCACGAGGAAGAGGGATCGATTATCTCTCCAGAGTAGTAAAAGCTTCCACACTTTGGGTAGGAACCGCCATTTCTAAGTACTTTTTTCCCCTTTTCAGTCGCTTCCAAAACTACTACACCGGCGGTAAAGCTCTCACGGCACCGACGGCAGCTTTCGCTCGGCCGGCGCTTTCCGCGCATCATCCTCTGCCTCCGGACGGGCCCGTTACGGCATTGCCTCCTTCGGCGCCACCAGGTTTTCTGCCACCGCCTCCGGTGGCCATGCGCATCAACAAACCACCGGAACTGCCCACCAATCGACTCCAGCCAGCGCCGTCATCCATCGGAATCGGCCATCCCACGTTCAGGTCTGATTTCAATGTCAATCTGAGGTGATTTTTTTGTTTGTTTCTTAATTTATGATATCTTCCGTTTAATCCACTCCTCCTATGTTACTACTAATACTATTTATGACCCTTCCGTTGAGTATCCTGTCGCCTCGAACTTCTTTGTTCTGTTCAAAACCTTATTCCAGTCGACAAGATTCATTTCAAGATTAGAAAAAGTACATACTATCGTTCACTAGCTATAACTAACGGGTGGCCACTAAATAACGGGAATGCTTTTAGCAGCTGATTAAAAACAATAGAAACGTCCATAGAGTAAACATTTTTTAGACAAAACCATCGTCTATCTATCCACAAAGTCAGCGTATTTTTTATTTTGTGTCAACTTATTCTGTTCTGCAGAAAACGACATTGAAACAGGAAGCACTACCAAAACGCCTTGGACGGCTCTACTGATTGCTCAAAACAACCGTAAAAAAAGTTAATAGTAAACCATTATAAAACTAGAACCCGCCCGGTTTTGAATGAATTCCACATTTCGGCATCCCAAGAAACAGATCCTGAAGGAAATAGAGGAAAACTAGCAAAACCAATAAGCATGATATCATTTCACATAATAAAATCTTCTTTTGTGACATGGGCTGGATAAATCAATAGAATGCCTTGTTAAATAACAAATATTTACATCAAATCACATTTACACATTGAACAACATGTAAATGGTTCGTTATAAAAAAAAATAGCACAAAAAAAGTTCAACAATGAACCGCAGTGCACAAATTACATCGACACGTTTTGGTGATACAGAAAAATAACATTTTTTGGAAATTTCTATAAATGTCATTTACGGGAAAAGGCTACAACCAAAGCAAAAAAAAAAAAAACAAGTCAGTATCCCCATTTTTTCTTATTACTGTTTGAGTGTGTAGATGCTAAAGGTAGCTGAGAAACCATTTATGTTGACCAACGATTTCACAGACGCAGAAAATGCGTGAAAGTAAACTCTGAAAAGTCGTACAAAGCAGTTGCTCCAACATCACTGCAAAAAAATACTGTACAAATTACTACGTTCAACTTTCTTAAATTTTATATTTTCCATGGACGTACATTGTTAAACCTTTATGATAGTTAAATTCAGATTGCCATTTTTAAAGATCATATATTTTTAAGAGCACATTCAAAGCATTCCCGTTATTTAGTGACCACCCGTTATTTTGTTTTCAGAGTATCCCATTAGACATAATGCCGTTAAGCTTTGCCATAATATTAGTGTTGTTTCATCTTCTTAATTTGGCTGTTCTTCATATTATGCCAAACGCCATTGAGCCAAATGCCAATTATGCCCATCGGCGTTATGCTAAATTGGATATACTCTCCCTACCAATAAACTTCTATGATTTTTTTTTATAAAATTATTGAATTTAGACAAAATAGGTTAAAATCCTATTTTTCCATTAAATAGTACTTGGCTATCTGAACGATCTGAACTTATATCACCGACGAACTTATATTCTAACGACAAGAATAGTAAAAAATAGTATATTACGTCGACTGGATCAAGGTTAACACCATATGCAAGCATCTAACTAATCGCTGAAATTCCCCACATTTCTCAGGCAACAACCACCGCCGATGAAGTCGTGTCTTTCGTGCCACCAGCAGATCCACCGGAACGCGCCAATCTGTCCGCTGTGCAAGGCCAAGAGCCGCTCCCGGAATCCGAAGAAACCGAAGAAGAAGGAACACTGAGGAGGAGAACCGAACCTCGCATCGCCGCCACGTCCTTGCCGCCAGTGAACATTTGTCGTCCGTTGCATTTTGCTGCCGCCACATTTGATTTTCTCGTCAACACAGAACGGACACGATGATGAACATCGTCGACCCGCTTTGGAACTGATTCTTTTGTGTAGGTACTTAATGACAATTCTTATTTTTATTGAACGTTGATTTTGGCAAACGTATTATTTTCCTCATATGTGACATTATTTTTATCCTTGCAATTCAATGCACACCTAAACTAGCGTAGCGTTATTATTTTAAATAAATTATGAACTTTCTAGGACGTAAGCATATGAAACAAATATAATCGACAATTTTAGCAAGTAAATTACAAACAATGGGAGGGGTGGTTGAATGAATGCTATCTCCCGTGCAACAATTTTCAATAAATGATAACCAAGTATATTCTACCCCAGTAAAAAAACATGGCATATTCTGTATTTTACTGAGGAATAGTACAAAAGAAAGTGTAATCTATTGGAGAAAAAATGATATTGTTACAATTGTTACTTCAGATTGATTACTATTCAATGATGCTTATTGTTCAACTTGAAGATACAGATACAATCTGCACAGCGCAGCACCCTAGGGACAAGACACTGCAAACGAGAGTAACACGAATAAAAAACATCTCTAAAACAGGAAAAGCAGGTTATCGGCAATGTTGTTTTGATTTTGCGATAGTAGGGACTTTGGGACCATTTGGGCACTTGCTGTTATAAGTCAGTCAATTCAAACATATTAACATGAATTTTTGAATATGATTAGATACTACGTATGTATCTGATCGTGTCACAAAAATGAAGTCAATTTGTTCAAAATTGACTGAGTTATAGCAGCAAGTGCTCAAAAGGTCCCCCTTGCCAAAAGGTCCCAGACCCTAATAGACTTCAGCAAAAACGAGAGTAATCCGGAGAAATTTTGAGCAACTCTGAGAAGAAAGGTACCAAGGTGAACGTTGGAGGTTATGAAATTGGAATCATCTGTTATGCTCGGGTTGAATCCTTTGGAATTGCGATATCGGTGATCTAGTTTGAAGGCCGAACATGTTTACCAGGAAAGTGCTTGAAACCGTTGCGACCGATGCTTCATGGGAACGGTGCTTGAGTTGGTTTGAATGCGACCTAATCAGCTTCTTTTGAACATGCAGTCGTCTGGAAGCACGGTATTGTTAACTCGACCCTGCTCGAGCAATAGCTTCGATAATTACACCGGAACCCCACTGCCACTTGAGGAATTCCTCAAGCATTTTTTATAGGGGCTCGTTCAGGAATTTCTATAGGAATTTCTCAGGGATTCCTCCAAGAATCCCTCCAGAAATTCCTCATGGATTCCTCCAAGAATTCCTAAGGGCTTTCTTTAGGAGTTTTTATAGGAACTCGTTCAGGAATTTTTATATAAGTTCCTCTTGGAATTTCTCCGAAAATTCCTCTTGGAATTTCTCCGAAAATTCCTCTAGGAATATTAAAACGTAAATCCTCCAGGTATTGCTCCAGAGATTTCTCAATGGATTCGTCTAGTAATTTTTCCAGGGATTCTTACTGGATTTCTTGCAATAGTCTATAGGAGTTCCTCCTATTTCTGTAAGAAATTATAGGAATTCCCCCAGGGATTCCGTCAGGAATATCTTAACGGAAGTCTTCTAAGGATTCCTCCTGAGATTTATTTTTTTAATCCTCCAGAGATTTATCAAGAAATTCCTCCAGGGATTCCTCCAAGAATTATTCGGGGATTCCTCCAGGAATTACTCAGGGATTTCAATAGGAATTCCTCCTGGGATTGCTATAGGAACGAATTCTTCCAGGGATCCTCCAGGGAATGAATTCCAAGAATTCATTGATGTATTCCTCCACGAATCCTTTCTAAGATTCCTCTAGGGATGGCACCAGAAATTCCTCCTGGGATTCTTTCAGGTATTTCAGGAACGATTGCTCCAGCAATTTCTCTAGGGATTCTTCCGGGAATTCTCCCAGAGAAACGTTCAGAAATTCCTTAACCCCCAACTTGCCATGGTTGCTCTAGCTAGAGCACTATCGATTTTCGACAAACTCGAGACAAACGGAATAAGATGAATATGATGCAATAGTTTTTAGAATATAATTGTAATCTCATTAGGTAAGCCCAACTCCAAACTACTTGTTTCAATAGTGGAACTATTGATAAACAATTAAAATACTATTGATTTACAACCAAAACAATTTTAGTTGATTTCGGAAAAATTTGATCAATTTGCAATAACTTTTGTTCAAGCACTTTTTTCGGAAACGCTTTCTTGGCATAGAAATAGTCGTTCAAAGTCGTGGGAAGGAAAGGATTAAGACATTTCTCAAGAAAATACCGCAGGGATTTTTCCAGAATTCTTAAGAGATTTGGTGTTCCAGAGCGTAATCAAAAGAGAAGATGCTCGATGACGCTAATGAAAGCGATGCATTCGGTAAGACTATTTTATTCTCATACAGTGGTGTTTCGGTTTTATCACTAGTCGTTTTAATCACTACTCGTTCAAATTCACGGTTTTCTATTCGATTTTATCACGATTTTCATTTCGTTTTTATCACACTTGTTCTAAAACATTCCGAAATCAATATTAAATCAATTCAGCATTGCCCAGTCCACTAAAACTGGTTAAAAATGTGAACTACGACTCATATATTTTGCAGCTGAACGATTTGAATAAAAAATGTACATTTATTTCTCGTTTCGTCAAATTCACGGTTTCGTTTATTTCACGGTAAAATTTTTTTTGACCGTGATAAAACCGAAAAACCACTGTAATTCTTTTTTATTGTGACTACACAACCTGCATCGTCATGAATACAGTTAAATTAAAAAGTAGTTCGCGTTTTTAAAGCGAAACTGATAAAAATAACGATTATTCACAGTTGTCCCAAGCCAACGATGAGAGATCATCGGTGAGTGTTACACTTAGCGATGCTCGCTCATCGCCGCAGCTTGTCTATATCGGAGTACATATCTTCTTTGTGTTCCTTCGTGAACCATGCGACTCGACGAGAGAACATACACCGCTTGGTAATTGAAACAGAACCAACAGAAGAGAAGAGAAACTGCCGAGTGGTTCACTTATCACTTTTTCGTCCAAACACTACTGCCTGGAGAAACCCTGGACAAATCCATGGAGGAGGTTCTTGAGCATTCTCTGGAGAAATTCCTGAAAGAAACTATAGAGAAATAGGTATTTGTAGGAAACTCGGGAGGAATTCTTAAAGGAATCCTTGCAGTATTTCATGGAGGATTTGCTGGAGACATTTTTGGAGGAATTTCTGAGGGTATCCCGAAAAGATACCCTGTTATGGAATGGCAGCCAATTTAATGTGGTCAAAAGTGACCCCATTGCAAAAGGAAGTTTAAGAATTATTTTCTGCAAATTGTTTCCTGGAGATTGTTTCCGTAATTTATCCGGAAATCCTTCCAAAGTTAATCCGAAAAAAAAAACCTCCAGATATTCCTCCTGGAGTTCCATCCGAAGGTCTTAAATGAATTCCCTTCGTAGTTCCTCCAAGAATCCTTTCTAAAATAAGTCAGGGAATTCCTTCTAAAGATCCTTTGGTATATACTTCCATAGCACCATCAGTAGGGTGGGGCTAATTTCAAAAAATCTTTCCGGGATATGATTTCCCAAGTGGAAAGTGATCTACTGGTCGAAATAAGTGAGCTGTACAAAAATGAGCGATTTCGGTTGATATTTAGGGGTGGCGCAAAGGGTTTAAGTTTAATTTTTGCTAAAGCACTTACACACTTTTTACGACCAGTAGATCACTTTCCACTTGGGAAATCACATCCTGGAAAGATTTTTTAAAATTAGCCCCACCCTAGCCGTCAGCTGCTTCTCTAGAAATTCCTCTCAAAGATCCTCCGGGAATCCTTTCTTCCTGAGTTTTTTTATGTTTACCGTAGTTCCAGTGCGAACCAGTGGTGGTTCTATAGGCTAATCCAGATGACCCTCAATTATAGAGGCGCTAGGTGAGATAAGGAGAAAATCGTTTGTTTACACAAAAAAGTCAATTTTTTGTCGTCAAATTTTACTCATTTTTTGCTCTAGAAGTTGCTATTTTCCATTTGCAATGGCTTCCATGATCATCATTCTTGATGCCCACGTCGACAGACATCGGATTGGCCAGCTAACAAAAAATCCGGAAGATCGCCCTCCAGAGGCATAGCAAGAGCTCCTCAAATTAATCACATAAATTGTTCGTAAGTACCTACCGGATCTAAGCGCAACTGAAAAAGAATTAAATTTTCTTTCCAAAAAGTGCTCGTTTGTTTCTCTACGATGCAGAATTCGATACGAAAAAGTGAAAAATGACAAATTTTGGCGGAGTCACGTTTTTCATAGGGTTCTCATTCCTGCCACCAGAGAAAAGAGTGATCGTTAGCTTTCGTCAGATTTGCCTATGGTCGGTCTTCTTAGGAACTTGCGTATGAATTCTTTATGGAATTCCTAGAGAAATCCCAAATTCAATTCGTCAAAAAATCCCTGGTGAAACTCCTAGAGGAATTCCTTTTGACGAAACCACAGGTGATGCTCCTAGAGCAATTCCAGAATATACTTTTCGAGGAATCTCAGGTGAACTTTTGGTAGATTCATTTATTTAGTTAACATCAAATTCATGATAATACTGAATCAACAATTTGCCGCCATAATACTCGATTTGCAGCTGCAGCTCTCCAACCTCGGTCACGCCCAACACTCGCCAGATCACGGTTCACCTGGTCCGCCCATCGTGCTCTCTGCGCTCCACGCCTTCTTGTGCCAACCGGATCAGTTGCAAACACCAGCTTTGCAGGGTTGTTATTCGGCATTCTTGCAACATGCCCTGCCCACCGTATCCTTCCGGCTTTGGTCACCTTCTGGATGCTGGGTTCGCCGTAAAATGCAGCGAGCTCGTGGTTCATTCTTCTCCGCCACACACCGTTCTCCTGCACACCGCCGAAGATCGTCCTTAGCACGCGTCGCTCGAAAACTCCGAGTGCTTGCAGGTCCTCCTCGAGCATGGTCCATGTCTCGTGCCCGTAGAAGATTACCGGTCTTAGCATTTTGTACATGGTGCATTTGGTGCGTGGGCGAATCTTTTTCGACCGCAGTTTCTTCTGGAGCCCGTAGTAGGCCCGACTTCCGCTGATGATGCGCCTCCGAATTTCACGGCTCACGTTATTGTCAGCCGTCAGTAAGGATCCTAGGTAGACGTCCTCCACCACCTCGAAAGTATCCCCATCTATCATAACACTACTACCCAGACGGATCCGGTCGTGTTCGGTTCCGCCAACCAGCATGTACTTTGTTTTTGAGGCATTCACCACCAGTCCGACCTTTGTTGCTTCGCGTTTCAGGCGGGTGAACAGCTCTGCCACCGTTCCAAATGTCCTGGCAATAATATCCATGTCGTCCGCAAAGCACACAAATTGACCGGATTTTGTGAAAATCGTTCCCCGGCTGTTGAGCCCGGCACGTCGCATCACACCTTCCAGAGCGATGTTGAAGAGTAGGCATCAGAGTCCATCACCTTGTCGCAGTCCCCGGCGAGATTCGAATGAACTGTATAGTTCATCCGAAATCCTTACGCAGTTTTGCACACCATCCATCGTTGCTTTAATCAGTCTAGTCAGCTTCCCAGGAAAGCCGTTTTATTCCATGATTCTCCATAGCTCTGCGCGGTCGATACTGTCGTATGCCGCTTTTAAGTCGATGAACAGGTGATGCTTTGGGACCTGGTATTCACGGCATTTCTGGAGGATTTGCCGTACGGTGAAGATCTGGTCGGTTGTCGACCGGCCGTCGATGAAGCCGGCTTGATAACTTCCCACGAACTCATTCGTTTTAGGTGACAGACGACGGAAGATGACGAAGGATAACTATTTCTTTTTTTTTTTTGAAGAGTGACCAGGTGGAGCTGCAGGACAGCTGATAGCAAAGCCTGGACCCTTTCCCAACTTTCCCCCTACTAGGACCAATACTCACGATGGACTAGACGATGTCGTCAACTTGAGCAAAGTGTGTAGTAATTAGCATTGGGTCGTAGTAGTTTTTAAAAATACTGTTTTTAACTTTTCCCATCGCACTAGTGTTTTGATCGAATGGAAGCTCCAAAGATGATTTGATAGTTGAACAAAATTTCAATAATCGAAAATCTCCGAGGTCACTGGGCAACATTCAGAGATAAAAAAAGGGTGTATATGTCTACTTTAACATTTTCAGAGTACTATTCTTAAGAAATATACAAAGAGCAAAAAGAAAAAAAAATGTGTCGTAGCTAATTTTTAAAGATTTGATATTTCTGAAAATGCTTCGAAGACAGCTACCAGAGCTAGCGTTTTTAGCCGATATGGGCAACTAGTTTTTCTGACAGCTTCCCCAAACAATAATCAGATAATATCCTCAGTTATTTTATAATACATTCTGAAAATTATTTCAAGCTGATTACCAATAGTATCAACAACCGATGTTAGTCATTGACAGCACCAGCATCATCCCCAAATAACTCTCATATTAGTGTTAGATAACACTTTTGAGCTTCCATTCGATATTGTAAAGAAATTTGTCAAACCCTATTTGTCAAAATATAGTCAATAATGTATCAAATTGTGTTTCTAATTTCGCTAGTCGTCTTCTGTATATCTGTGATCATCTCAGTCCAAAGTAATATTATATCCATCGTAACCCTTTACAATGTCAACCGTCCTAAGTCCTAACTAAATTCCTGCTTTTTTGATCAGTGAAATAATACCGTCTAAGATATAAAAACAAAAATGTTTAGTCAACTGATTTTTGTCAAAAATAAAAATGATAATGATTATGTGTCAACTTTTATAAATTCTCAAAACCCATAAAATAAGAAATACAAATATAAACTCCTATAATCAACAGTTTTATCTTTACCTAATCAGTCCATAATTTTCTAATTGTAATGAATCTAATCTGTAAGGCTGTAAGTCAACTTATCCTAGCGTCCCCTGTCCTGTGTACTAACGAATTCAAGTAACGAATGATGAGTGTAACGCAGAGACCTCCTCTACCCACTCTTGCGTTACGTTAAATTTAACAGTTATTGTTAAATTTGAGAAAATTCAAAGAATGCAAAGATTAGGTCTATGCAAGCTGAATTATAATTTGTTTTTGACTTGTGATAAATGCACGACGGATACTCCTTTGGTTCCCATTAGCACTTACGGCGATTCCTTCACTTGCGCTCAACTCGTAAACTAGATATATCTAGCTCAAAGTCCAAGCGGTGGTGAATGAACTGGCGCTAAAGTGCTAATGGGTTAAGCCCTCCCATCGCGTCAAGATCGAATATCCAGGGGGAGGGACCATGACGAAGGATAACTATTTCTAATTTCAAAACAGTGGCAAGTTGACGTTCAATGCGCGATTTAGATCTCCCGTTTTTGCTGAAGTGTTGCCTGATACTATCGCAATTGCCCGGTAACCTGCTTTTCATGTGGTTCTAGGGATGTTTTTCGACAAATTTCGTCGATCATTGGTAAATAGAATAATTCTGAATTTCTCCGAGTTACTCTCGTTGGACAGTATTTGCAAATTACATTCGGTGACTGAAACATAAGCATGTTGCACTTATCGAACGTCTACTGTACTTGAAGAAAAGTCTGGAGAGTTTCTGGCATGTTTCCCCCTTCGTTGATTTTGTGCAAAGATCTCTTCGAAGTATCAACGAATCGGTCCGCCTGACCATTGGATTGTGGATGATACGGTGAGATCCGGAAGTGTTGAATACTATTTATTCTGCATTCTGCAGCGAACTGTTCCGATGTGAATTGGGTGTCATTATCGGAAACTATGACGTTGGGAAAGTCTAAACGTTAAAAAATAGCTACAACTCGTTCTGAAACTCGATTACTGCTGCAGGTATCGGAGATCGTATGATGCGAATTTCTGGCCACTTGGAATAAGCGTCAACAACTATCAGGAAGCGGGTCAGCAAAATCGATGTGTAGACGTTCCCAGGGAGCAAGGATCGGTACACTGAACGAAAACCCCATCCCGAAATCGACTGATTTGTCCGACCATCCATTCCAAATTACCAAAATCGTGTTTTCGAATGACGAATCAGTCATACGGCAACCATTCTAAAAAGCGGATGACGATCATCTTGTTCCCGTATGAGTCGACGCACGCTATGTGAATGAATATTAGTTGCAGAGCGAAGGCCGCTCAGATGTACCGAATTTATTCATCGATAGCGTAACAAGTTCCTTGATCGTGACACCCGGGTCGTTGACGATTTTGCATCGCATGTCTTGGACATGCCAACTTTTTTTGAAAAGGATGCCCGCGAGGGTATCCTGGCCACTAAGCACATTGTAAAAGATAGCGGTGACATTATTGTTATCAATCGCTAAAAAACAAGGTTGCTCGACCATATGGTCGACATTCAATTTTCATATCACTGTCATCCGGTTTTAGGATGACATCATTCGGTCGGTGGACCATACGGTTTCCGACCAAATGTCGTTAAGGGGCGTGATCGTATCGCCTCTCAGTCGATCTTGGGCGGGGGGTTTCGTTCAGTGTATATTCGCCTCACTCCATTCATATTCACTCCTCTTTGCTGAAGCGAATCGAGAAAGATGCAGCAAACAGATAGTCGTGATCAAACACGCAAACCCATCACCAGTGGGAAGCAGGGATGCCAGGTCAATTTTTGAAAAATCTGGATGATTTAGGAAGATTTGTCTGGAAAAGTCTGGATTCGTGTGAAAACCTTACAAATTCCGGGCAAAAACCTTACAAATGCGGAAAACAAATGTCTGGATCTTCCAGACTTTTGTTAAATGGGACCTCAAAAATCTGGATAAATCCAGATAAATCTGGAAGGTTGGCAACGCTGGTGGGAAGCGATGCGCAAGTTGGTTGACATGGATATTCGTTGCCGTTCGTCGCAGTTTGGATCGCACGCGAATGAATGAATGGCGAATGGTGGAAAATGCTGGTGAGCGATCGAAGCGGCTATTATCATAACTAGAAGAGAATTTCTGCATGTAATGCATACATTTTTATTGTATTGTTGTTGAAATGCTAGATTAGCAAGGAAAATAAAAAACATTTTTTTGAAATCATCAAAAAATCGTGTGCACAAAATCACTCGTATCACTCACGAATTGCATCGCAGCTTGCGATGCGAACGTGGACGAATGAGTAATTTCCAAGTGGGGCTTCCCACCGTTCGCCGGAGTTTGCTGTTGTCGCTGACCAGCAAACACACAAACTAAAGGGACAATCGTTCACTGCTGACTGTCTTCGAATGTGGAAGAAGATGGAAAGTGGAAATCAGGAACCCTGCCAGGGAGATTTGGCTAATGGACTGCCAGGACTGCAGAGGAACTTTCTCTGGTGTTTTTGAATGGATAGCACAGCTCTCACATCTTCTCAAAATGGCAATGTTGTCATCTATCCTTGGTCAATACACGTAGCTGCGTGCGATAGCTTTCTTTCTCTCCATTTCTGGATGTCCTCTATGGAGCTGCTTGTGGATACGCTGACGGAAGTTCTCCGGAATGACCAAACGGTAAGACAGAACCTGAACAGGTAGCTCCAAGTAGTGTGCATAAAAGGACAACCTTTTACAAAAAAAAGTAAAAGCCAAGACTATTTTTTCGTCGACCCTCTAAACGACATTCCCATGGTCGCCAAATCCTTCGTCTCTCTAAAACCAACAAGAAGGCATTGCTTCAGAGAGAGGATAGTGCATTTCGCACCAAGGTTGCAACCATTCATTTGCAAAGATTTACATTCATTTTCTATTATCTCAGTTCAGAAGCATGCTATCGAAAACCAATATATGGATGAATTTAACCTTGTAGTTTTATCTGAAAGTTTGCCGAATAACATTGGGATCGCACACGCATACCAAAGTCGTGAGCGAGCTGTGAAGGTAACTCTCCACAGCGTGAATGTAATTTACATTCGCCGCGTGGAGAGTTGCCTTCACAGCTCGCTCACGACTTTGGTATACGTTTGCGACCCCAATGTTATTCAGCAAACTTTCAGATAAAACTACAAGGTTAAATTCATCCATACATTGTTTTTCGATAGCATGCTTCTGAACTGAGATAATAGCAAATGAATGTAAATCTTTGCAAATGAATGGTCGCAACCTTGTTTCGCACCCTCAAGGTTAGATGCCGTAGCAGGCAGCAACGAACAGCGATGACTCGCTTGGGGAGTCCACCAAGGTAACATGCTGCCGCTTAGTCAGTTTCCCGAATGGTCCTTACCACTCCCTTTGTCCTCGGAAGGCATTTCAGTGTTGGCGGGCTCATCCGTAGCTTGCTTGTGTAGTAAGCGTTACAACTCAACAGCTACTAACGGGTCTAAAAGTAGTACGCGAATCACATCTTAAGAGTCATAAGTGGAGAAACAACACAGTAGCGACAGGAACACAAAGTTCTGCTCAAGCGGCCTTAATTAGACAGGAAAGCATCATACTCACGCTGTTTCTACCAATTCTCATTGCCTAAACGGTGAACTTATCTCATCATAAAAAGTCCAACTCAATAATTTAAAATTATTATTATTATCTTTATTATCGAGACTTTCAGCCGATGGCTGGTTCATCTCCGTTCGTCAAGAGGGAGAGGGCTTCGCAATGAGAGGCCCCCCTGTCATACAGAGTTTAAGAATATGATTATTGAAAATTTTAAGTATCGTTGTCTTTCCAGTAGTCCGAGTCGTAGTCAGTCGGGTTCAGCGTAGTCGTCATCTTGTATCATCTGGTGATTTAGAGTTGAGTGTAGTTTTGTCCATGTTTCAAATTTTCAGGTAAAGTCCTGCATCTTTGATGAAGGATATAACTGCTGCTTCGCTGGTCTGGTCATTTGCAAGGGCATCCCTTATACTGTATGAGATATTATGGCGGTCCCGTATCGCTTGGTAACAAGGACAGTTGATTATCAGGTGTTCTACAGTCATGGTGACATTGCAGGTGCTGCATATTTTGCGAAAAGGTCTCTCGTGTCCCATGTTATGGGTAACGCGAGTGTGTCCGGATCGAAGTCGAGATAGTATAAGCTGGTCGTGACGATCTGTTACGTCATTCCAACCAGAAGTTACATCTTTAATTTTCCTAATAAACAGGTCTCTGGAGTTAATCCATTCTTGGTCCCACGTCGAGCGGATTTGCGATTTGACCCAGCATTTCAGGTCCATCCCAGGTGTTAGTTTAGTGAAACTACGGCCGGATCTGCCTATGGCTGCGAGATGGTCGGCTTCAACGTTTCCGCGAATGCCGCAGTGGCCGGGGACCCAAAGAAAGGCCGTGTTAGCGGGTGCTTCTTTCTGGATAGCCTGAATCCATGGATGACGTGTTGATGGTGAGTTGAGCGTGGCGAGGACACTAGCGGAGTCGGAGATCACACAGATTGGCTTGGATGCTGGTTTTGTCGTAGCGAGAAGGATTGCAGCAGCCTCAGCCGAAAAGACAGAACATTGATCTGGTAACCGGTAGAAATAGCCGCTATCAATATCAGAGACACCGAAGCCTGTCCTTCCCGTAGCTTTGGACCCATCCGTAAAGCGATGGTGATAGTTTTGGTACTTCGTCGATAACAACTCTGTTACATGCGCGCGCATAGCCACAGAGTTGTCTCCTGCTCGGAAGCATTTTGCGATTGAGAGGTCAACGCGGAAGTTTGGAGCGTCCCACTTCCTGGCTCCAACCCAGTGGACCTGTTCTACCGGGGGGAGTTCCAGATGGGCCAGACTGACGAGAGCTCTGTTCCCCTCTATGAGGAGAGAGACCTCATTATCTCCACTAGTTTTTTCCAAAAAGCTGATTGTCCTAGAGCATAGCGTTTCTGTAGTTTGGTATCGGAACGGAAGAGTACCCAGTTCAACGCATGCCGCGTCTGCTGGAGTTGAAGGAAGAAGTCCGGCAATTATTCGAATAGCTTGGTTATATGTTGGAGCAAGGCGTGTAATTAGTGCATCTCCAGCCAGGCAGAAGAGTTCGATTCCGTAGAACAGTCGACTATTAATGATTGCCTTTGCTATTCTAATGAGGGTCCCTCTGTTGCTGCATTTATGCGGTTTAGACAAGGTGCGGAGAATGTTCAATCTTGTCTGACAGTTCTTCTTAATTCCATTCATATGGGCCTCAAAACGTAGCTGGCGGTCTAGTTGCACTCCAAGTACAGCTATTGTTGTTCTAGTAGGGATCGGCGTTCCGTTTGCTGTTACGGGGGTCCGTAGGCCACGATGCCGGGAACTACATATATGGGATACCACGCTTTTTTCCGCCGACAGACTGAAACCAGTGAGTGTGGCCCATCTGGATACTGCTGAAACAGCTGCTTGAAGTTTTCGTCTGATGAATTTGAGAGTGCGACCAATGACCACCAGGACTATATCGTCGGCATAAACGAAGATGTAGATTTCTTTTGGTAGAGCGTCGAAGATGCTGTTCATCAAAACAAGGAAAATAGTAACAGCGACAACCGATCCCTGTGGCACCCCAGTCTCTTCTGCACGGATAGTAGAGTGAGTGTTTCCGATAATTACTTGGAAAGTTCTGCCAGTCAGAAAATTTTTGAGGAAGTGTAGTATGTGTCCGCGCAGGCCCCATTCAGCAAGCTGTTGGATAGCACGAGGTGTCCAGGCACGGTTATAAGCCTTAGAGAGATCCAATGAAGCGATGTCGGCATGGAGGCCTTTGTTCATAGCGTCCTGCAGGACATCTCCTAAACCGGCGAAATAGGTCCCTGTTCCGTGACCAGGACGAAAGGCGTGTTGCCGGTGGTCTAGAAGCTGGTTGTCCTCTAAAAACCGACTTAACCGACGATTTACCATACGTTCAAGAATCTTGCTTGCGCAACAGGTTAACGAGATCGGTCGAAAATCCGCCGGTGATTTGACAGCTTTTCCCTGTTTAGGTATGGGAACCACTAAGCTGTGTGTCCAGGATTTCGGTATTGTGTTCTCGACCCAGATTTTATTCAGGAGGGAAAGAAAGGTAACCTTCGAATCAGTTGTGAGATGTTGGAATAACGGGTAGCCGAGATCATCAGGGCCGGCTGATTTACCCTTGCAATGGCGTAGGGCGAAGTTCAGTTCCTCCACACGGAAAGGGGAGTTTATCAAAAGAGGGGCGTTTTCTTCCGGTACTACTAGGTTCGCCACGCTGTCAACGGATGCTTGGTTCTTTCGAATGAAACTGGTGCCGTATTGGTCTAATGATGATAGCGAAGCGAAGTGGTCAGCTAGAGCGTTGGCTATCTTGAGCGGATCTCGTGTAAGCCCTTCTGACAATCGTAATGTCATGCCTGTGGCCCTTCGTTTGCCACTTAAAGCGTTTACTCGATTCCACAATTCGGAAGCTGTTTGGCTTTCATTAATTCCATCTAAGAACTCATCAAATGTTCGTCTTTTGGCCTCTCGAATTTTTTGACGGCATTCATTTCGTGTTGAATGATAAGCTTCTACGAGTTGAGATTTTGCCGGATGACCTTTTGGTAAACGTTTAGCGGCTCGGAGGGCTTTTCTTCTCTTTTTGACCAGTTTCTTGATGTCTGGAGACCACCATGGTAGGGATCTTCGACCTGGATTTGGAGTTGTTAGAGGAACAGAAGATAGCGCCGCTTGATGGATTGTGCTCAAAAAGCCTTCGATATTGTTCGGTGCTATGTTGGATATTTCGGAGTCTACTAGTTCTTGGAAGTGATACCAATCTGCCTGATTATATTTCCATCGAGGGCGTCGAGAGATAGACTCTGGCTTTCCGTTGATGTGGATGAACACTGGGTGATGATCGCTGCCCATAGGGTCCCCGCTGGCAGTCCAGAGGAGTCGATTCACGATGTTTGGGCTGCATAAACTAACATCAACCGTGGACTCTTGTTGGCCTCTGGTGAACGTTGTAGCTCCGTCATTAAGAACAACCAAATCTAGCGTTTCTGCAACTTCCATAATTAGTAGTCCCCTGTCATTAGGTGATCGACTTCCCCATTCTGGATGATGGCCATTTACATCCCACAAAATAAGAACTGGGCTCTGTAGACCCTGAAGTGCGTTGGTAAGGCGGAGTTTAAGGTCCTCGATCCGTCCGTTTGGGAGATAACCAGATATCACTGTCAAAGGGAACGGATACTCGAGTCTCACTCCCACTAGGGGTAGCTCTGTATTAAGTTGAAGCGTAGAATAAGGAATGGTGGACAAAACGCCAATAGCAGTTGAGTGGTAGATGTTATCATTGCATTTTAAGGTCCATTTGTACCTTCTCTGCAAGGACAAGTTTAACCTATTAACGCTAACTCTGTGCGTCTCTTGGATGGCCAAAATGATTGGTTGCTGATGTCTGAGAAGAATCTCAAGGTCAGACAGGTTATTGAGATAGCCATTGATGTTCCACTGAATGGCGAACGGAGTGTTTGCAGATGTTTCGTTCGACATATCTTGCGGGCTGGAGATGTTCAGTTGCTGTGATGATGGAATTCTGGCACGGGTTGGGTTCAAATGTCTTGAGCTTGTCGAAGATTTTTTCTCGGGGGCTGCGTATCGGCGTGATGGACTATTCCTTTCAACTCGGTTCGAAGCATTACCAGAAGAACTTGCTACGGGAGAAGTGATTCCTCTATGTTTGAGTTGAAATGAATCATAGATGATGGCGTCTGATCTAGCACTTTGCGGCAGCGCAGGAAATGTGTTTACGGTTGGTCTAGCACTATATCGTAGCTGATTCTGAGGTTTTTTGGATCCCTCGTTGTCCAGCGGAGGGTGATGTTCTTCCCGACTACCCCTGCGAAGAGCTTTGTCGATTTTATGTTGGTTTAGAGATGGCTTGGCTCCCTCGGTGTCCATAGGGGGATAGGAGTTGCCTCCCTTGTCCGTCCCTCTTCCGACCGCCACGAAGTGTCGAGGGGTGTCCGTCAATTCCGGTGTGGCATATACGTCCGCACTGGCGGTGCCTCGACTGCTTCGTAGCTCCGCCGGGTATAAATGTTGAGCGCTTCTGGTTGTAGGATTGTCTGGTATCATGGCGTGGTTGTTCAGTATTGGCGTGGCTTGGCTAGTCCGCTCCATTTTTGGATTTCTCTCTGTATCAATAACAGTTTTTCGAGGGAAAGTTATAGAAGGCTATTTTGCGTTTCTACTAAGGTGTCGAACAGATGCTTCGGAGGGGACTAGATGAGCTGTCTGGTATTTAGGTGTCGGATATATACCCAGATGCGTTCAGCATCGGTTCGTCGCCTGAGGAAATGTCAGTGACGATAACTTCCGGGCTTGATTCTGATGTGGGTGTGCATTCAAGGGTTGTGATTGGCGAAAGGCGGTTTCTAGTGCGTTTGTTGAGGCATTCATTACTGTCGGTTTTCATAGCTTTCTTTTTTGCTTTCGATTTCTTAGCGTTTGCAGCTTCAGGGTTGAGATTGTGGGATAATTTGTGTCCATCGTTTCCTACGTCAGATTCATTCGACCAGTCGGTGTTCGTGGTTCTGTTTCCATAGTTAGTTTTGGTGGTTTTCTTTGGGATGTAAATATCACGAATCACGGCGACTTCTTTGTCCTTTCTTGCCAAATCTGCTTCCAGAGAGCGGATCTTGCCAACAAGATCCTCGATAGTGCCATGCTCCTTTACCAGCTTCAGCCTTTCTTGAGGTGATAGTTTCATTGCCGATTCCAACCTTTCTATCTGGGCGTTTTTGTTTTTGATTTCGGTGAGTAGTGCTTCAATCTTATCGTCCTTGGCTTTAACTTCCTTCAATACGTTGTCCAGTTTTGCCGAGAGTTCGGCAAAGCGCTGATCATTGCTGGCTGCTACGGTAGATGCCATTGATTTCGAGCTATACCTTAGGTCGTACTGACGTTTTGCTGCTGGATAGGATACGCCTAAGTCTACCCGGAGGTGTTGTATTTCATCTTCTTTGACGTAGATGGGGCACTTACGGCTTGACAGTGGATGATCGTTTGTGTTACATCGTTTGCAGAAAGAAGCAAGCGTGCATGGAGTTTCGGGGGTACTTGTGTGCTTACCAGAGCAGTTGCCGCAAATAGGGTTGCTTTGGAGCTGACAGCGAGCACGCGTGTGTCCAAAATCCCAGCAACAGTAGCACAGCATCGGTGTGGGATAAAACGGGCGAGTTCGACATCGGATCCACCCAACGTAGATGTCTTCTGGAACAACGGTGCCTTGGATAGTCAAAATGATGGTTGGGGTATTGACTCGTTGGTTGCCATCGCGCTTGGTAATCCTCCGCACTTCTTTAACGCCCTGGTCCCTCAGTTCTTCAACCAGTTCTTCGTCCGAGTAGATACAGGTGTCGCTGCAGCTTATCACACACTTCGACACGTTGAGAACCGGATGCTCCACGATCTTAATCGGGAAGCCGTCAGTTAGTTTGGACATTTTCTTCAGCTTTTCAACGTGATTTTTGTTCCGTAGTTTCAGAACATACGTGGCGCCTCTTTTCTCAGGGTAAGCTCCGTCCACTTTCACTCACAGATAACTTTCCACGGATTTTCTGAGAAGGAAAGGCGCCTGGGGAAGAATTCCTGAGACGGCTTCCATCCTCATCATCACCAGTTGACCATGGTTGCCGTGCGGGTCTCCCCATTCAGGAAAGAGAGGCCCAGCAAATGTACCATCGCGACGATTTGACGGACCCACATCCCCTAGGGGAAAGGGGTCTGTCCCCGACGCCATGTCGGAGGACAGACAGAGCGTTGTTGGTGATTAGAACACTGTGGAGAAATTTTTTTTTACCGACCGGAGACACAAATTTCACCGCACGAGATACCACTCACTAAGCGGTTTTTTTTTGTCTAGATACGAAACAATGCCAGCCACGTTATTGTTTGGGTATAACAATAACGCTCTAAACGCAGATGATCGTTAAGGCTCCAGCAGTAATTCCTCCCTAGTTCTCGCACTTGTGGCAACTTGGTCAGCCCACTACGATGGGAGTTGGTACGCTTATGGACCTGTCCAAGGCCCTCGTGAAAGTTCGGGTTGGGTAAACTACTCGTTAGCTTTGAAGATCGCGACGAAAAATTGGAGATTTACGGGAGCGATATGAAAAACGCGACCGATCGCTACGACATGAGCTGTCGAACTGAATAATTTAAAATTAGCACTCCACCAGACATGCCCTATTGTAGCTGATAACGAAGAATTGGAGAAAGAGGTGCCCAAGGACATTTCGAAGCGACTAATAATTCACAGAGGCACCTACTTTTGCAACAGAATTCTCCTTGCAATACAATTCACATCAACCATTACATAGATGCCTACCTACTTACCCGACACTGACTTCATCCTCGCGTTCCTCCACAATTAACGCCATGTACGCTTCATCGTCTACTACTTCTACTCCTTCGTAGTGGTCGACTTCCTCCTCGTCGTCCTCTCCGTCTCCCTCCTCCTCCTCTTCGTCCTCGTTCGTCATCTGGTGGCCCACCAGCTGGACCGTCTTGTCGCTGTGAATGACCCTCTCGTGGCGCCGCCGGGTTTTCTTCGACACGAACGTCAACGGACAGTAATGGCACGGAAAACGGATGCCCTCGTACTCGTGCTGCTGCATGTGCCGGCCCATGGTCTTTTTGTCCTTGACGCAGGTGAAGCACTTGGGGCACTCCAGGTAATCGGGGAAATCGTGTATCTTGATGTGCAGACGCATCTTCTTCGCCGAGGGGAACATTTTGTCGCAACGGAGGCACTTGACCTCGGTCTCGTGGATCCGTTGCATGTGCAGCTTGTAGTGCCGCTTGGTGACGAAGAACCGCTGGCAGAGTTTGCAGTTGAACTGCGTTTCGCCGGTGTGCAGCTTCATGTGCTTTTCGAGCTTTTGCGGATCGCGGCAGGATCGGCTGCAGATGTGACACCGGTAGTCGTTTCCTTCGCGCATGTGACTTTCCATGTGCACTTTGAGGCGGTACGGTTGCAGGAACGCTCGGCCACATATTTCGCACATTATGGACTGGTCGTCGGAGTGGTACCGCATGTGCAGCTTCAGACCTTCCGCCGAGGACAGTACCTTGTCGCATTGGTCACACTTGAAGTTGTTTTGGTTGGTGTGGGTGTTGAACACGTGCCGATTCAGGGTCATGCGGAACCGGAACTCCTTGCCACAGATGTCGCAGATGAAACTTCCGGGTAGATAGCATTGGCTTTTTTGCGGAGGTTTTTTGTGCCGTATCAGATGGGCGGCTATTTGTCTTTTAGTGGGAAAACCCTTGCCGCACAAATCGCAGATGTGGTTCTTTTCGTTCTTGTGGTCGACTTTCAGGTGACGATCCAACAGTAGCTGGGAATTGAAAACTTCCGGACAGTTTACGCAGTTGTACAGGATGACCTTATCATGGTAGCGCGAGTGAGTTCTGAGTGCAGCCGGCGTTGAATAGGTGGCCTTACAAATGGGACATTCCAGCAAGGGATCATCGGCATGCTCTTGTTCCCGATGCTCAAGTAACTCCTCCGAGTTCTGGAACTTTTGATGGCATGTCCGGCACTCGGTGCCGTGATGTTTGATCAGCTTGTGGATGTCCTTTCGGTGCTGAATCAGGCCGCTTTGCGTCTCAAAGACTTTCTTGCATAGTTTACATACAAACCGCCCGTGCACGTATCGATGTGCAGTCAGTGCCATTTTTGTTGTAAACGTTTCATCGCACTCTTCACATTTGACAGTTGGCAGTGGTTTCTTCTCAACCAAATGCGTCTTCCGGTGAATCGACAGATTGTGACTTCGCTTGAATTTCATTCCGCAAGTCTCACATTCCCACTTGCGGATGTTCGTATGGGATAAGCGATGCTCGCTGAGAGACGCATTATCATCGTACGTGCTGCCACAATCCAGACAGATGAAATTCTTTGGTGTCTTCTCGTGAATCCGGCGCTTGTGTCTGACCAACACCGTATGCGATGAGAACTTCTCCTTGCAGATCTCGCAGAAGTAACCTTCCGCCGTGTGACCCTGCATGTGCCGTTTGAGGGCACTTTTGGTGGAAAGGTTCAACCCACACTCTGTACAGGTGAACTTCACCCCCGAATGAGCCATCCGGATGTGCTCCTGCAAGCTACCATTGGTCAAATAGGTCTTGGAACACTCCGAACACTGGAACGGCCGTTCCCGGTCATCGTGCTTCTGGGCCATGTGACGATCGAGCAACTCCTGCACCAGAAAGCCCTCGTCACACAGCCGGCAAGCGAGAATTATGGAACCATCCTCACCACCGGGAATCTCCCGAGCTGCCGCTGGTCTTTTTATTTTCGCTTTCATCGTTTTCGTTTTCACCTTCCGATTCTTGCCACGGCGGCGGCGGCGATTATAATCCGAATCCGAGTCCGATTCTGAACTTTCCGATTCGGACGATGGGCTTTCACTGGCACCGCCTTCCACGGTGTAATCGTGCGGTTCATCGCCATCCTGCACTTCGACCTTGACCTGTACCTCGGGCTGTAGGATGTCCATCGGGTCATGGACTTCATCATCTTCGTCGTTGGCGGTGATGGGTACCGTGGAATCGATTGGGTCCTGTTCTTCCTTCTTGATATTCTCCGCCAAACCCGATGTCGATGGTTGTGAACCTGTAAAGAGTTAAAGGTTTATTAAATTTTGGTTCCTCATTGATTAGTTGGATATAGTCAACTCAATGCAACAAACAACTTACCCATCCATCCAACTTCCTGCGACTTCGCATGCCTCAGAATGTGCCTTCCCAATTTGTCCGGGTCATTGAACCGTTTGCCACATTCGTTGCACTTGTGTGGCGATGGCTTCCAGTGTACCTCTCCGACGTGCAGCTTGAACTTCTCCCTGTTCCAGCGGGAAACCGGCCCAAACTCCGCATCGCAAGCCGAACATGTCAGCCGTCCATTCTTGACGATGTAGATAATCGATTCCCCATCGTCCTTGTTCTCTAGGTCGTCGTCGTCGTAGTCGTCGCTATCGTCACTGTCCGACCTGCCTGGACCGTACTCGTTGTTCAACGCTTCCAGCAGATGCTTCCTTAGCTGATCGACCCGCTCGAATGTACGGTTGCAGTGGTTACACAGCAGTTCTTTGTTTGTCGCATTGATGGGCGTTTTGGCATCACCACCCTTAACATGGCGGACCATGTGGCGCCGCAAGGCCGGCATGTCCGGAAACGATCGGCGCCCACTTCCGGGACAGGCAGCACACTGGTAACCATCCTGGACGATCAAGTAGTCGATGGTATCGAACATCGACTGCAGACCGTGCAGCGGCAGCATCGAAGGCGGTGATGGCTGTGGGAGAGATAAGAAAAAGATGAATGCGAGTTGCGACTGATATCTCGCGTTACATTTGAAAAGGGCCTATCCCTAAAATGTAAACAAATCGATTTTGATACCTTTCCATAGCATCCCCCAACACAGGGATGCCAGATGATTTTTTGAAAAATCTGTATCGCTATTTCCAAACATCTGTATCCCATACAAAATTTGGGTGAAAAATCTGTATCCCATACAAAAATAAAATAGCTCCTCTAGCTAAAAAATCTGTATTTCATATAAAACGAAATCTGTACGGATGTTCAAAAATCTGTATAATACAGATAAATCTGTATATATGGCATCCCTGCCCCAACAGTAACATACTGTGCAAACATCACCCTCCTAACCGTTAATCTCATCAGAATAAACCCCACCTTCAAAACGGCCGATCATTGCTTTTTTTCCCAATCATCCATAAGCCCGTGCTCCAAATGGGCCAGTAACGGTAAAATCTTGTTTTCATTTGTTGGTCCTCTCGTTTAAAGGGCCGACAACCGAAAATTTTCCGAACGGCTCTTGGCTCGAGCGCCGAGAGAGAGAATTCTCTCTCTCAAAAACGGCCAAGCCTTGATACGATGTCAACAACGGACTCACACGGGGGGCCAATCCACGCTAAGAAAATTTTAGAAAGACTCACAATAAGGCGTACACCGGGATAAATTTTTCAAATAAGCTTAACATGTTTATCTATAATTTTTCATACTTTTTTGATAATTTTTAATGCAAACTTGATTATTGAAGCAAAGATACATCTATTCTTGTGTCATTAAAACGAAAATCACGTTGAAAAATCCGAAAACTGTGAAATACGATTAGGAAATGTGATGGAAAATGTTTGCATCGATTTTTCTCAATGTTTACGTTCTGGGGATAGGCCCTTTTCAAATGTAACGCGAGATATGAGAGGTAAAATTATTGTTATTAAAAGAATACTGGGAAATTTGATTTGTCTGTCAGTGTAATTTCGTGACATCCGTAATAATTAGCGAAAAAGCCGTAACCAACAAAATGTACACAATTTGAGTAATTGCAGGAGTGAAAAGAAGCTAGCTTTGTCTTCTAAATGCTCACAAAGTTTCCTTGATATCACTTTTCTAACTATTGAAAATCACTGATTGAGTGAAAAGCGTAATCCAATTCTATTCCAAACGAACAAAAACAAGAATTACGCCTTCTACTCCTTTGTTTTGTTTGGTGCTTTGTTTACGAAAGTGAAAGGCGAAACTGAAATCAACACGTAAACACGGCGATAGTAGAAGGCGAAACTGAAATCAAAACATAAACACGGCGAAAGCAAATGGCGAAATTCTGTCAAAATCATAAACAAGGCGAATAGTAAAAGGCGATTCTGAAAATGATATCGATTCGAGGCACATAGTATTGGGCGAAATTAGCATACTCAGGTATCAATTCAGGCGTAATTAAATAAATGCAATTTTTAGTGCAAAAAATATCAAATTCGTGCAGTGTTCTTAGAAAAACAAAAAACTATGTCAGAACTGTATCAATTAACCTTATTTAAGTTGAATTATTCTGTATTACTTCTAAATAGGAATTAAAATTTG
The DNA here is from genome assembly GCF_035046485.1 of Aedes albopictus. NCBI lineage: Eukaryota > Metazoa > Arthropoda > Insecta > Diptera > Culicidae > Aedes > Aedes albopictus. The sequence goes on from NC_085138.1 coordinate 415,802,296, forward strand.
ACCAGCAAAATTCGGTTGTTGTTTTCGCATTGTTATTGCTTTGTTAGTTACGCCCTATTCGCGAATTACTCCCGACATGTGGGTGGTCAAGGGGTGGTAAACAAGCAAGATCCTTCTCACTGGGGAGGGTTGTCAGAGCTAATCGATGAAAACGCGTTCTTGGCAGGGCCCACCTCACCAAGTCAGGATGGCCGAGCGGTCTAAGGCGCTACGTTCAGGTCGTAGTCTTCTCTGAAGGCGTGGGTTCGAATCCCACTTCTGACAAGGCTTTTTTTTAACCATTTCATTATATCCCGGAGTTTTATTTCTTATTCCATACACTATTTTGAGATAGATAGACCACAACAAGAATGGGTGATCAACAAAAAAAAACTCCCATAGAAAATCCTTTTCAAGGAACAACACTCACCTCATTGTCCACATCGACCGTCTCCGTCTCCTCCTCTTGATCGTTTTTTCCGTCGCCTTCTTCCTCTTTGACCACTGTCACTTCGCCATCGTTCGCCATTATTCGTTAACAATCACGCAAAACCTATTAATTAGCGCATTTTCAGGAGAAATTAACAAATTTCTTCCGATTTTTTCGCACGAAAATTGCGAATCCACTTGCGCTGGATAATGGCTTCTCTCTGGATTTTCTGCTGTCAAAGTCATCTGTATCTCACTCATCCGCGAACTCACCGATGAGTCTCGCGTGATGAAAACGTCATCAATGATGACGCGCGTCTCCGCCACGCCGCCTTCGACCGGCTGATGATTGTTTTTGTTTTGAGATTGTAGCCCTCCAGAAACTTTTGAAATTCAGTTTTGTTGTCAACCAAACGGCGCCGTCGAAAAACCTCACAATTTTTGCATTAAATTTCTAGTTTTCAAAGAAAATGACCTCCGAAGTGCTGGAGGATGAAATCAGTGAAATTTCAATTGACAACATTGGAGTAAATGAAGAAATTGAAACGTACGAAACTCAGGAACATCCGCCCGAATCCGAGGTGAGTTTGCTTCTCTGCCATGGCGTCGAAAGTATAGGTAACCTGATAAAAATGTTATGCATAGTGTCACAACAGCATTTTGCAAATGGTCAAAAATGTTAAGTTGAAGAGACAACGCAAAGAAAAAAAATGTTTTTATTTATCTGTATTAACGATTGATTGATTGATTTGTCTTTATTTGAGACTTTCAGCCCTTGGCTGGTTTTGTGTATTAACGAGATTTTTAGCCCTAGGCTAGTTCATCTCGGGACTCACGCTTTACTTCCCTTCCGAAGGAAGAACTCACATTTTGCGAGTTTGTCGGGAGTGGGATTCGATCCCAGGTCCTTGGCGTGATAGTCAAGTGTTCTAACCATCACACCAGGCCCACTCCACCAAAAAAAAAAAAAGTTGCAAACGTATGCATTGTGTGGGGCACTTAGAGCACCTTTAACGGTGCGCTTCTATAGCCCGTTTGGCAGCCCTCCATCATTGCAGCAAACTTTACCGGTCGCTGCTGGATGCGCTCGCAAAATAGTAGCGCTATGGGTGGGTGACCAAATATAGTAGCGGGACAGTTGCGCTGCTAAAAATGTTATGGAAATATGACAGCCCTCCCAATACGAACCAGGGTGACTAATTTGATTGCTACCGGTGTGGAAAAGAGTGGTTAAGTCAAAATGGTACCGCTGCGCGAGTTGCTCGAATAGTAGCCGCCGTTAATGTTGCTCTTAGAAATCGAGTTAGGAGTATTCAAACACCGCGCGGCGATTGCGAAATTTCACGCGGCTGACGTAGTCATTTCTGACACTGCCTTGATCCTCCATGTCTGCACTCTTTGCGCCCTATTGGCTTCTTTAGCGGTGTTGAGATAATTCCATATTCAGAATCTGCATCCAAAATTGAGCCGAAATCCAAATTTTCATGAATTTTGGTGCCCGGGAACCTATTTAAAAATCAGCTTGAAGTTTGTATGGGAGCGATTTGTCGAATCACCCCTCGTCGCATTTTGTACTGGGCGGAGCTGTCAATCAGTTGGCCAGCTGTCAAAAGGTGATTTTAAAAAATCTCTTCGAAATCGATTTTAGCTACTGTACTGCCCTTCTAAGCATATCTGTCCCATGTTGTTTTGCATTCTAGCCGTATTTTTCTCAGTAACAGAGCCATTATGTGATATTTTTTCCATTTTACATCACAAATAAATATTCCACGATAACGTTAAGCATCTTTCTGACATTGATTTTAAGAAAGAACCTAAGTTAGAGTAGTGGGACAGTATGCGTAGAAAAACAACATGGTACAGATATGCATAGAACGGCAGTGTACTGCCCATAACCGCATAACAGTAACATTCGACAGAAGTAGGCATTGGAGAAAATGGGACCCAAAGTTCCAAATTTTAATAGTATGAGAATGAACCGAAATTGTAATCATTTTTCATTAATTCGTAATCAATTGTTTAGCAATAATATCTTCTACAGCACTTCTTGTATGCTGGACCTATTGTTAGAAAATAAATCGGACTTGAGTATGATTGATGACACGCATTAAAACCAGTCTATTTTCCCAGTGTGACTGTTATGCGGTCACATCGGTTAATGATGGTCAATGAGACAAAACGACTTGGTGTTTATTTCACAAATTCTAGAACAAATTTGAAAATTTTATTCAGGTAGTCGAAAGTACTTGTAATTTGATGATGATCCCCGATATTAAGTCAATAACAGCAAAATATGCAAATGTTACAATTATGCGGTTATAGGCAGTGTATATCTTCCTACAACCAAAATGAATCCTAGCTACCAAAATGAAGTTCTAAAAATCTGAAAAAAATCATGGTGGTTCAGAAAAAGGTACTCTTTCGTATAAAATCAAAAAATCAATACATTTTTCTTAATTTAAAAACCCAATTCAGGTGTTCGTCGTAGTGCTGCTTCCACCTGTGAAACTTGGATATTCCACCGACAATCACCCAGCATGCAGCACCGCTGACCGGGCCACACAACCGATCGCCTCGCGTGTCTGATACTGACTGTGTGCCACTCGTTAGTGTGCTGAACGCGCGATCAATGCCCGTAGTATGCAAGAGTATTAGACTGGTCCATGCCGCAGACTGGCACACTCCACACATCCTCCCTCTTCTCTATAAAAAGTGATGCGTACACTGCAAAAATTCCACACATTTTTATTGGAAAGCATCCATGGATTTAATTTATAAATTTTATTTGCGCACACACTCGATTTCCACGCTGGATTACACATAAAATCGATGGACCTTATAAACACTATGTGTGTCCACACACGAAAAAGTGTTTGACAAATTGTAAAAATCTATGTGTGCGACACATGCATACAATATTTGCAGTAATTTTTTCAGTGTATATTTGTCTTATCCAATTCTTACTCACTCCTCTTCGCTGATTCGAGTCGAGGAAGATCCAGCAAAAGATTTGCCCCAAGTGATCCACCCAAATCCATCGCTTTTTCTTTTTAACACGAACCCGTCGGAGCCCTTCACAAATACAACAGTGAAAGAATTGTGCATATCCACTGACATATTCCGATGATAGATCGTAACATACAAACACCATTCCACTCTCATCAATATATGCAGATGCTGTAACGTTGAACTAACACAGAAAGTAACGAGAACTCCACGAAAGCAACAATAAATCGGATATACGGTCACTCATGAATCGTGTCACTCGTTGATCATTTGCAGTGCGAATTGGAAACGAATAAATATGCTGCCAGCCATGTTATGTATCCGATCGTCTGTGCATGCTGCCGTCACTGGCGATAAATACACAAAAACAAAAGCAACAGTCGTTCGTTGCAGAAACCTTGATACTAGGTTTATCAACAGACTGATTTCTTCAAACAACAGTACATCTATGGAATACCCATGTTTCCGGACACCACCATTAAGGATGTCTCCTGTGGGTGTAGTCGGCTCTCAAGCCAGACAACCCCATCACCCCAAGAACAGTAGCGGCCATTTCCCATAATTCACGATCTATACATGCCTGTTCAAATCTAACAAACCATCTGCTTATCTCTCGTAAATCAGGCGAATGATTCCCGAGTGAAAGCCAAAAACACGGATCAGGCCGTAAGGTAAACTAAACAAACTGCTAAGTATGTTTTAAACAGGTTTCGGTAGCTATGCCAGCCGTCATATTTTAACTCTTGCGTGGTCATCCCGATCAACACGCCTTTGCCTTTTCAATAGACAATGTACAAAGCATGGTCGTCCCGAACAGCATGCCATTTAAACGCTTGCGTGGTCATCCCGATCAACACGCTTTTTCCTTAGACTTAGACAATATATAATGCATGGTCGTCCCGAATAACATGTCATTTCCTTAGGCAATGTACAAAGAATTGAGTTGGACAAAATCCGTCTTCAATTATCCTTTTAGTTTCAAGCAGTCACCCCTCTCGAAACTATACATTAAGATGCTCTCCTTATCTCCGCAACATGGTTTTATCATGTCTCTCAACACCTCTTTATTTTCAATCTCACAGTTGAAAGTTGTGCACAACTTTGGAAAACCATGAGCTTAAGCCTGGATTAACGCATGAAACTTGCATTGAGTAGTATGATCTAAGGGGGAATTGCATAAAAGGCATTAAACTAGTAAGTAAACGAGTGGTAAAAAGTGTAATAAATGGATTTACATCAGAAATCAATCGAAACGCACCTTGTTACAAGCTACGGGAAACAAGCTTTTATTTACCTCCTGACTTCACCGCTTTACTCGATGTTCACCACACAAATTTGCAGTACAACACCCGGGATAGCCGTGTGACTGCCGTACAACGACACATGTTATCAAGAAATTCTCACAAAACTGCCCTCAACGGAGAGAACCATCATCGGCAGCACTAACAACATCAGTCCATGCACCAGCGATGGTGAAAACAACACGAGACATGTTCCACCTCCCAGTACACGGTGCTTCTTAATGAAATCACAAAGATTAGTGATACATAAATATACAAACAAAATGTCGCCAATCTTCGTGCGAACGTTAGTTTGTTTTCTTTCAGTAAATCCATCACGGCTGAAAAATTATGCTTATTCAGCACTGTATGGAAATTTACCAGGACATATCTCAATTATCTTCCAAATCTAGAACAACGCATCGAGAGCATATTCCTGTTTTCTTAAAAAAAAACTCACTCCCACCTTTTCACGAAAAACACAATATCGAGACGGATCACTGTAAACATATCAAACCCACTCACCCGCCAACACCGCACCTGTCCTTATAAACAACTTAAACGGATCAGCGCCCTATAATCTAGATAACAAGTGGGTTCTTCAATGCCTGGTATACATGGTGCAAGTGACTCGATTCAAGTCAATGGGAAATGTCCAATTGAATGCGAATTGAACGTGTAAACACCACCATTCATCTCACTTGATCAACTCACTTGACTTGAACGAAAGTTGAACATGTTGAACTTTCTCATTCACGTCAAACGAAATCATCTCACTTGCGTCGTCTAAACCCGCGATTCATGTGAGCTGAATGGAAAATATCTGTCAAGCGGGATGAATTCAATGAGCCATTTTTACGAAGTAACAACATGACAACAATGTTGATGATGATATTGATTTTCACAGGTAAGGACGCTACCTCCTGTCAAAATTTCATACATAAAAACGGCTCGTAAAATTGACTATTCAGTTAGCATACGTACCGCACGAATTGAACAAAGTAAACACTTGCTTCAACTGAGATGCGTTCAAAAGCATTCAAGTTAACACTCAAGTCATTTTCTAAGTCTAAATACATCACTTCATTGGATTGAACATGTTTGAGAAGTTTGCAAGTAAATTGCTCGTTTCAATTGAACAGTTTAAATCAGACATAAGGGTGTCCAGACCACTCTATATTCGAAATCATCCAAAACTGAATCAACATCCAAAATTTCATCATTTTTGGAACCCCGGAACCATTTTGAATGAAAAAGTTTGTATGATAATACCTCCTTCGGGGCGAGCCGTCATTCAGATCAAGCAGGGAATCATGGTGTATTATTATCAATTACAACCATCAACAACAACAAAAACCCGATTTAATCCACCTATGGTGAACAGAACCCTTCTTACACTTATTAAAATTATTGTTGTATTATTTGTATTTAACATATTTGTTTTGTGGAATTCTGGACGAACATTTGAAAAGGGCCTATCTGCTTTTTGTAAACAAACATGTTTCTGTCTCTGTAGGGCCCATCTGCATCCACCCACGCACATCAACACCCTTAACAGATTGCTTGAAGAACACTCTTTCTGATAAGGGTGTTGATGTGCGTGGGTGGATGCAGTTGGGCCCTACAGAGACAAAAACATGTTTGTTTACGCAAAGCAGATAGGCCCTTTTCAAATGTTAGTCCAGAATTGACCAAAAGTTCTAGAAAATATTGTGGATTTGGCATCTAGTGGATTGGTTTCCAAAATAGCACCATGGACCATGGACTAAACTACCAGAAATGCCAGACACTTCCTAGAGTCTTGTATGGAATGTTTAAAAAATAGCTTACATATTCTGGAATTTTGTATCTTTTATTAACTGCTAAAAGATCTTGAATCGATTAACAAATGGGTAAGAAAATCAGCGAGATACACTTTGTCTAAATCAGTCAATTAAATTAGCTCCGAAGTACTTGGTATTCATGGTTATGGTGTAAAAACGACAAAAATGATATATCTACTAAGTTAATCAGTTTTGGCATTAGCTAGTTATTTTGGCTGTCTGGTTCTTCAAAGCTTTCATTTAACATATTGTTAGTTTCCATAAAATTCCTGTGTATTTGTTATTTATAATTTTGTTGAAAACAATAACCTGCTAGTATACACTTTGTATGAGGTCAGCATCATTTATTGAAAAATAATTTCCCATAGACTGGTCAAAAACAAATGCAAGATAACAAGTGAATATAATAAAAAAAGAATTTATTGAAATACTCTTCGTAAGATATCTCAGTAATCAAATGTCGAATCGAAATAAAATTTCAGGGCCTTATACAAGCATATTGTAGCTTTCATTTGGTGCTTAGAGAACCAAAATCGGTTGACAGAGGGCTGAGATATTTATTATGGTACCCTTGGTCAAAAATCTCTCAAAAAGTTAACCTGTATTACTCCCAAGTACTCTTTGAAAGATATCTCGGTAACCAAATGCCCAATCCTAATGAAATTGTATAGGGTTATGCTTGAATGTTGTAGCTTTTATTTGGTGCCAGGATAACCGAAATCGGCTGACAGACGGCTAAGATATTTATTATGATACTCTTGGTCAAAATTCTCAAAAGGTTTAGTTGTATAAATCCTAAGTACTCTTCGAAAGATATCTCTGTAACCAAATGTCCAGTTGAAATAAAATTTCTGGGCGATCTACTAGGATGCTGTAGCTTTCATTTGGTGCCAAGAGAACCCAAATCGATTTACAAACGGTCGAAATATTTATTATGATACACTTGGTCAAAAATCTTAAAAAGTTTAGAAGTATGACTCATAAGTACTCTTCGAGAGATATCTCGGTAACCAAACGTCCAATCGAAAAAAAATTCAATAGCGTTCTACTAGGATGTAGTAGCTTTCATTTGCTTCCAAGAGAACTCAAATCGGTTGAGAGACGGCTGAGAAACGTGCGTGACTTTTTTTGTAACGCACATACACACACACACACATACACACATACACACATACACACACACACATACAGACATTTGCTCAGTTCGTCGAGCTGAGTTCATTGGTATATGAGACTCGGCCCTCCGGGCCTCGGATCGAAAGTCGGTTTTTCGAGCGATATTTATACCCTTCTTATGGGTAAAAACAGACAACATAAGCATACAATACGAAAAGTAGCTACACTGCCCTTGTCCGATGTACATATACATGCATTCTATTTCTCAAGAAAACTCGCCCAAGAGAATACAAATGGAAGCCTGAATGCCACTTCACAACAACCACTTCCCAACAGAATGTCAATTTTCACAGCAGCCCGTCAAATGTTTAATCCAAGAAATAGAGGCTTGCAGCAAAAACATAACCTCATCGAATTCTCATACGATTTGTAAACATTGCCCTCAATTTTTTTAGGGCAAGGACGGCTTTATGGACCGACGCTGAAGGAAAGAAAGAGAAGGAGACAATGATGACGTTAGCGTGCAAGCTCCCATACCAAAAAAAGGGTTTGTCACCAATACTTATGATAATAAATATGTATTTATTTCACTTGCACACACAAACCCACAAATTCACACACACAGCGGAGCGTGCGAACTGATTTCTGATTCCTCCCCACAACACGACGAAAAAATAACATTACAAGCTCTCCATTGCCGACAACAAGTGACCAATTCAAAGTCAATCCTCTGGTTGAGGTGCTTTTCCACCTATCCTCTACTCTTCTCCTCTTCTTGGCGTAACGTCCTCACTAGGACAAAGCCTGCTTCTCAGCTTAGTGTTCTACGAGCACTTCCACAGTTATTAACTGAGAGCTTCCTCTGCCAATGACCATTTTGCATGTGTATATCGTGTGGCAGGCACGAAGATACTCTATGCCCAAGGAAGTCAAGGAAATTTCCTTTACGAAAAGATCCTGGACCGACCGGGAATCGAACCCGTCACCCTCAGCATGGTCATGCTGAATACCCGTGCGTTTACCGCCTCGGCTATATGGGCCCTATGCTTTTCCACCTATATCAATGTTAAATGGAACCGTTGGTTGTATGGACCAATTCATCTTACCTTCTCCGTGTCTTTTCCTCTTATTTGTGACAAATGAGGACACAGTTTACCAAAATCACTACTTACAAAGCGCCGGAAATTTGAGGGGTAACATCAGCATGCCCATTTACAGATGCACACGTTTGCATACACAAGCAAACAGAAAAAAACGCTTACCACAAATCATCAAAAACCCGACGCACTCCGGTGCAGCAGCGCAGGCATATTCGCCAGTCTTGATGGTTAGAAAAGAACCGGAACAGCAAAGTTAAACAGTGGACTAATTTTATTTTTACAACTAGCTTGATGGAGAGCTTGAACAGGAATGAAAAAAACTAACAGCGTTGTTTATTAAAGAAAACTTAGGTTGCTAAGGAAACCTTTGGTTTCCAAGGAGGTCATCAGCACACTGCGTTACCGATTTACTCCAACACCCCCCCTGAATCGGTAAGTCCTAGGAGGGTCCTCAGTTCGCGGAAACGTCCAGGTTCCAGGGGCTTGGTGAACGTGTCCGTAATTTGGTTTGCTATGCCAATTGTTTCGATTTGAAGTCGTCCTTGTGTCACCTGATCGCGAAAGAAATGGTGCTTCACATCGATAAGATTCACACCCTTGATTTCGCTGTTTGTGACCATGCACCCACGGTTGTCTCCGAACAATGTGAATGCTGTGCCCGGACGAACTTGCTTCAGGTCTTCGAAAATGTTATTTACTTCACCAAAGTCCGGCATCTGGAGCTTTTGATCGTCCTCACCAGATCCATCCGGTGCAAGTTTGATCGCCCTTACCAGATCCATCCGGTCGCCAATAATGAGCAAATTTTCAACGTATTTGATGATGTACACCCCCCCTCGATCGGTGATCCTGGTGTACAAGCAGTAGTCGTGTTGGGAACGGGTGAAGCCCAGCTCCAGAAGCAGGTCCTTCAGCTGATTATTCCAACGATGAGGGTTTCGCTTGAATCCGTAAAGTGACCGTTCCAGATTGCAGAAGAAGTACCGCTCCGTCATACGCTCCGGTTCACCATCGACACACTTCGATTTTGGTGGAACCTGGTCGTTCAGGCGCTCTACCAGCTGCTAAACGTGATTGTCAGCTAGTGGCTTCAGCTCTTCGTCAATCGGTTTCTCCCAGAGGATTTCATCGGCTCGTCCAGTAATGTCCTTGTATGCCTCCGAAACATCGAAAATGGTTTGTTCCTCCTTTCCTCGTCCCACAGGGTCTCTTGGAACTTCACGTGGTGGATAGACAGCATCTGTAGAATTGGACTGCGCGGCAGTGAAAATTTCTCCAATGAAAAAATCTTTCAACTTACCGGGGATCACGCGCTCCCGTTCGCTGCGCCTCGGGGTTACCATTTCGAGGTTTGAACCACGGTCTGTTTGCGAAGGGAGCGCTCCGGCTTCTCCGACCGCGGTGTCTTCATCGTCAGCCATAATGTCTTCTACATCAGGCAAGGCTTCGTTTTGAACAAACTGCTCGGGGAATCTCATGTCGTCTCGAGCTTCGTAGTCCTCTATCAACGGAGATTCGTCACGGACCTCGGTGATGAATGGAAAGCTGCACTCGTCGAACTTGACATCTCTGGTTGGCTCCTCTTGAATGCCTGATACATTTTCTTGTTTGAGAAGGGCTTGTAGGTTCTTTTCTCCCAAACGGTCCAGCCGACGGTGCCACAGGTTACCGTTGGCAGCTCCACACATGTTGGTCGCCACGGTATCGATTGACAAATTGAGCTCGTAGAAATCTCCCCGCATTGGACATTTTCCGATCAGCTCACCGCCGAACTTCATGACAGCTTCCTTCTTCATGAAAGTGACATCCACGTTCGCTTTTGCCATTTTCTTCACGGATAGGACATTTCCTCGCAGTCCAGGTACGAAGAGCACATTCTTCAGGGTAACGCTCGTACCTTGCTCGTTGACGCCCTTTATCGTGCCTCGATGCCACGACGTCAGGGATTGGCCATCCTTAGCCACGTTGATGACTACTGGCTGCTTTAGCTTCGTGAGGTCGACGAAACAGTTTTTCATGTTGACAAGATGATCCGAGGCACCAGAATCCAGCTTGAAGGACATCTTTCCCTCACTCTCAGCAGAACACCTTCCAGTCATGAACACCACCGCCTTACCTCCAGATACAGCATTTGCTTCGCATCGTCCATCCGACTCGTGATCCGACTCCATTTCCACGCGACAGTCCTTGGCTTTGTGTCCCTTCTTTTGACAACGGTTGCATTTGCCAGCAAACTTCGACATCTGCTTCGAACCATGAAATGCGGTAGGGGTTTCTTGGGAGGAATCGAACAGCCGGTCGGTTTTCTTGAGTTCTTCAGCAAGAAGGCGCTCTCGAACAACATCCAGCTTCAGGTTTTCTTCTCCTAGATTCTCCAGTGCAGTAACCAAGGGATCGAACGATTCAGGTAGGGTGGCAAAAAGCTGGGACACAATATCATTTTCTTCAAGTTTCGCTCCGGCCAGCTTCAATTGCCGGATCAGCTCTTCGAACGTTTTCAGGTGGTCTTTCACGGACGAACCTTCCACCATACGCAGCTTTGCAAGTTGCTTCCTGACGAACGTTTGCGACGAGACGGACTTCTTGGCATATACGGTTTCCAGGCTTCTCCAAATTTCCTTGGACGTCTCCTTGTCCCGCACCAGATCCAGCAGATCGTCATCAATGAATGAGACCAGCAGTACGCCGCCTTACCGTCGTCTTCCTGGAACTTCGTGAGCTCGTCCGCTTCCACCGGAGGATCGTTCTTGATGACATCCAACAGCTTCACAGACTTCAAATATTTCTCCACTCGAAAACGCCAGTTGTCGAAACCGGTGCCCGAGAACAGCGGGATCCCGTGGACCGAATTCTTGCGTGAATCGCCCATAACCTCTTGATGGTTAGAAAAGAACCGGAACAGCAAAGTTAAACAGTGGACTAATTTTATTTTTACAACTAGCTTGATGGAGAGCTTGAACAGGAATGAAAAAAACTAACAGCGTTGTTTATTAAAGAAAACTTAGGTTGCTAAGGAAACCTTTGGTTTCCAAGGAGGTCATCAGCACACTGCGTTACCGATTTACTCCAACAGCCAGCCACTACCACGCAAACGCGACCGCCACACACCCTCAATCACCACTCAAACCGACGTGCACACACACCAATATTATAAGTACCGAAATGAACACGTCAGCCGTACAGCTACAGTTGATGCTTGCGCTGCTGCAAAGGTTCGGATCTGCTTCTTTTTTCTTTTCACTTCATGCTCACTCATTTCACAAGGACTTTGTAAAACACTTTCGAAAACACTAATCGCGCACATACTGGGTGATTGTGGAAAGCTTTATCGATTTTGAAAACTATCCTGGCAGGTTCGCCAATGTGAAACTTGGATATTCCACCGACAATCACCCAGCATGCAGCACCGCTGACCGGGCCACACAACCGATCGCCTCGCGTGTCTGATACTGACTGTGTGCCACTCGTTAGTGTGCTGAACGCGCGATCAATGCCCGTAGTATGCAAGAGTATTAGACTGGTCCATGCCGCAGACTGGCACACTCCACACACCACCTTTCGATCCCCTCACGTCCATCAGTCAAGATGCTCCCGTCCTTATTCCTGCACATGTCGCGGCATAAAGCCTTTGCGGGATGCGTTGAGCTTCTGGTAGAACTTCCGTGTTTCTTGTGAATGGCACGGCAGTTCCATTTGTTCACATTCCCCTTCTTCCTGGCGGCGCTTTTTCTCCCGGAAGAGACGAGTCTATTGTTTCCACGTTCTTTTTTATCGCTCCACGTTCTGTCGGGTCACGTGCTGCACCATGACCGCCCACGCTACGTTTTTCTCTTCCAAAATTTCTATACTCATCGTCCAACCAATCTTTTCTTCGGCTCCGTTCCACATACCCAACGTTGGTCTCAGCTGCGTTGTTGATCGTACTCCAGTAGTCCTCTAGAGGGGCTGCTTCATTGATCTCGTCCTCATCCGGCAACGCTGCCTCGAGATTCTGCGCGTATGCGGTGGTGACATCCGGTTGCTTCAGTCGCTCCAGAATATACTGTGTGCTTTACGGTCGGCTTGCAGAGCCTAACACCAGAAGACCAGAATCAGGAATCAGTCTTCTGGTCTTTTGGTCTTCTAGTCTTCTGGACTTCTAGTCTTCTGGTCCTTACAGGAATTCTATGGAATTCCTTTCAAGAATCCTATGGAATTCCTTTAAGAATGAATTCTATGAAATTTATTTCAGGAATTCTATGGAATTCCTTTCAGGAATTTTATGGAATTCTTTTCAGGAATTTTTTGGAATTCCTTTAAGGAATTCTATGGAATTCTTTTCAAAAATTCTATGGAATTCCTCTCAGGAATTCTACGAAATTTCGCTCAGGAATTCTACGGAATTTCTCTCAGGAATTCCTCTCAAGAATTATTGCTCTCGAGAATTCTACGGAATTCACTATTAACTTTTACAGTTTTTGCTAACGTAAGAACTTCACGACACACACGAGACACGAAATGAGACAAGACATAACACTTATCGTTCTTACAATTTCTTATCAATAATACACATGTTAACACATGTTGTCAATGTCACCGTGTTAAGCAATGTATAGTGAAAACGGCGAGCAAAAAGGAGAACGAAAATCGCGCCAACTTCGATACGTGGTGCACAATCCGTCTGTTGAAATCCCGCGATGTGATATACTCTCGTGCCGATAAAGGGAACGCGGTGGTGATTATGGACCAAGAAGATTACGACTCGCGCGTTCGGGACATGATCAGTGACGGTCCGTATGAAGAGTTTAAGTTTAAAAACGGAAAACCGAGAGATCCTCTCAATAAAATGATTGAGGAAGTGAATCATGTTCGACAGAAGGTGGCCAACTTAATGGGCGAAGACAGGCTGGAAAGAAAATTTCTCGTTCCCAACCCGACAGTGGCATCCTTGTACTGCCTACCGAAGATTCACAAGAATCCGGTGGGCATGCGTCCAATCTCGTCAAACATCCGTACCCCCACGGAAAAAATGGCAGCATGGCTGGTAGAAGAGCTGAAAAAATACCCTGTGAAGCATGGAAAAGGCGTTAAAAATTCGGTGGATTTGGCAGAGCAACTAAAGGAGCTCAAACTACGGAGAGGTGAAATATTGGTGTCGTTCGATGTAGTCGCTTTATTCCCGAGCGTACCAGTTACAGAAGCACTGCAAAGCCTACGCCGACATTTAGAACGATGTCGTGTGCCGCACAATCACATCGAGGCTTTTTTTTTTTTTTTTTTAAAGACACGGACACGTTCAATGCTTCCAGTGAGCTATTTGCTCTTTGAAGGAAGCACGACACTAGACAACGGACTAGCATGCAACGCCCAGTGGCACAGCCGAAAACTTTTCCTGACAGCTGCGGCGGGAATCGAACCCGCGCTCCTTAGCACGATGCGACTAAAGGCTTGGTGACCTTAGCCGCACGACCACGAAGCCACAGGCTTATCTCTCCGTTGCACAGGTGTGTATGGACCAAAATTTTTTCAGCTTCCGGGGAAAGTTCTATAAGCAGACCTTCGGTCTAAGTATGGACAGTAAACTTTCACCACTATTAGCAAATTTGTTCATGAGCGATCTGGAAAATAAAGCCCAAAAGGAGAAGCTATTCCCTCGAGTGTGGTGGCGCTACGTGGACGACGTTTTTGCTCCGGTGAAGGAACGTTACGTAGACCAGACACTGGCCATTAGGTTGTCCCAAAATTGCACATGGTCGAAAAGCTTGGGGGCTCACCCTGCAAATGATAGCTAAGGGTGTTAGAAATAAACTTTTGTATGACGGCAACTTTCAGAAATGACGTTTAGAGGTCGCCCCGGCGAGATATTTGAAAAATGGCCATTTTTCATAATAAATTTCATACAAATATTTTTTACCGTACAAAAATTGGCAATACCCACTATTTTTATATTTTTTACAGCTTGATATGGATCCAAACTTCTTGGGAAAAATAATTAACGACATGTTTTGCAGGTAACACCATAATTCCATAACACAATCAAGATAAAAACTTGTTGAGCGTACGTGATTTTTTACTTTGTATGTGTTTTTGGGAAGTTCTTATGTGACATTTTTAGAAAAATACCTAAAAATTCAAATTTCACCAAATAGCAAATTGTGAATAACTCTAAAACGGTTAGAAAAAACGCCATGCTGTCTTCGGCAAAGTTTTTCCTCATAAAATTTTCGATCTTTTTATGGAAATCGTTTTAAATTAGCATAAGGTTCAGATACTTTTTATGATGGGTAAAATGCACAGTATATCAAAAAATGTCAAATTTTAGTAAATACAAAAATTCAGTATCAAAAAGTTACCTGCAAAACATGTCGTTAATTATTTTTCCCAAGAAGTTTGGATCCATATCAAGCTGTAAAAAATATAAAAATAGTGGGTATTGCCAATTTTTGTACGGTAAAAAATATTTGTATGAAATTTATTATGAAAAATGGCCATTTTTCAAATATCTCGCCGGGGCGACCTCTAAACGTCATTTCTGAAAGTTGCCGTCATACAAAAGTTTGTTTCTAACACCCTTAGCTATCATTTGCAGGGTGAGCCCCCAAGCTTTTCGACCATGTGCAATTTTGGGACAACCTACTGGCCATGCTTAACTCGCAACATGAAACAATAAAATTCACGGTTGAGAAGGAAGTAGAGGGGAAATTGCCTTTCCTCGATCTGTTGATTACCAAAAATGAGGACAACTCCTTGAAATTTGGTATTTATCGTAAGCCAACGAGCACAGATCGCTACATTACATCCGATTCTAATCATTTTGGTGCCCAGAAGCAGGCTGCCTTCCATTCGATGGCACACCGACTTTATAATGTGCCGATGGAAAGCGTAGAATTCAAAGAAGAGCAAGAACGAATTTACGCTGCGGCCGAAGTTAATGGGTATGGTAGAACGTTTGTGGAGAAAATTCTGCAAAAACATAAGCGAAAAAAGCACCGCCAAAACATAACGACGTTGGAGCCAGGAGCCGAAGAAACCAAAAGAATCAGTTTACCGTTCTACCCCAAAGTGACCAACCAAATAAAAACAACACTTCGACAACATGGATTGCACGTAGTACATAGAAGCGATAATACGTTACGTGAACTACTCTGCAATCTAAAGGATAAAGTACCCCCAGATGAGCAGTCAGGGATTTATCAGATCCCATGCCGAGACTGCTCCGCAGTCTACATAGGTCAAACGCGCCGGAAGATAAAAACAAGAATAAAAGAACACAAGAATGCTGTAGACGCAAACAAACCCAACGAATCCAGCGTCGCGGTTCATACCTCAAACAACAACCACAACATAAATTGGGAAGAAGCAAAACTGATAAAAAGCGTTCAAAAGATTTCACATTTGAATGCGTGGGAGTCCATGATCATCACAAACAGCAAAGAGCCATTGATGAATGAGGATGATCCCCCAATCGTATCGTGCCTCTTCGGCCTAACTGACCTGACAATACAGTAGCATCTCTTCGTTTTTGGACGTGTACGAACAACGTACGAAAACCAACGCAGTCAGTCGGACATTGTCCTGTAGATGGGCTAGATCACGCCCGAAACCGGTCGACGTAAAGGTAATTTTAATCTTTTCTTGACGATTGTAAGAACGATAAGTGTTATGTCTTGTCTCATTTCGCGTCTCGTGTGTGTCTACGCAATTCCTCTCAGGAATTCTACGGAATTCCTCTCAGGAATTCTACGGAATTCCTCTCAGGAATTCTACGGAATTCCTCTCAGGAATTCTACGGAATACCTCTCAGGAATTCTACGGAATTCCTCTCAGGAATTCTACGGAATTCCTCTCAGGAATTCTACGGAATACCTCTCAGGAATTCTACGGAATTCCTCTCAGGAATTCTACGGAATTCCTCTCAGGAATTCTACGGAATTCCTCTCAGGAATTCTACGGAATTCCTCTCAGGAATTCTACGGAATTCCTCTCAGGTTTTCTACGGAATTCCTCTCAGGAATTCTACGGAATTCCTCTCAGGTTTTCTACGGAATTCCTCTCAGGAATTCTCTGGAATTCCTCTCAGGAATTCTACGGAATTCCTCTCAGGAATTCTACGGAATTCCTCTCAGGAATTCTACGGAATTCCTCTCAGGAATTCTACGGAATTCCTGTCAGGAATTCTACGGAATTCCTGTCAGGAATTCTACGGAATTCCTGTCAGGAATTCTACGGAATTCCTCTCAGGAATTCTACGGAATTCCTGTCAGGAATTCTACGGAATTCCTGTCAGGAATTCTACGGAATTTCTGTCAGGAATTCTACGGAATTCCTGTCAGGAATTCTACGGAATTCCTGTCAGGAATTCTACGGAATTCCTGTCAGGAATTCTACGGAATTCCTGTCAGGAATTCTACGGAATTCCTGTCAGGAATTCTACGGAATTCCTGTCAGGAATTCTACGGAATTCCTCTCAGGAATTCTACGGAATTCCTCTCAGGAATTCTACGGAATTCCTCTCAGGAATTCTACGGAATTCCTCTCAGGAATTCTACGGAATTCCTCTCAGGAATTCTACGGAATTCCTGTCAGGAATTCTACGGAATTCCTGTCAGGAATTCTACGGAATTCCTGTCAGGAATTCTACGGAATTCCTGTCAGGAATTCTACGGAATTCCTGTCAGGAATTCTACGGAATTCCTGTCAGGAATTCTACGGAATTCCTGTCAGGAATTCTACGGAATTCCTGTCAGGAATTCTACGGAATTCCTCTCAGGAATTCTACGGAATTCCTCTCAGGAATTCTACGGAACTCCTCTCAGGAATTCTACGGAATTCCTCTCAGGAATTCTACGGAATTCCTCTCAGGAATTCTACGGAAGTCCTCTCAGGAATTCTACGGAAGTCCTCTCAGGAATTCTATGGAATTCCTCTCAGGTATTCTACGGAATTCCTCTCAGGTATTCTACGGAATTCCTCTCAGGAATTCTACGGAATTCCTCTCAGGAATTCTACGGAATTCCTCTCAGGAATTCTACGGAATTCCTCTCAGGAATTCTACGGAATTCATCTCAGGAATTCTACAGAATTCCTCTCAGGAATTCTATGGAATTCCTCTCAGGAATTCTATGGAATTCCTCTCAGGAATTCTATGGAATTCCTCTCAGGAATTCAATGCAAGGATGTTTTCGATCACCTGGCAATCGTTTGACTCATTTGTCCATAACTCAGTTCAGAAATCTAATATTGAAATGTAGTGTTCGGCAAAGTTGAAGATTAGTGTTTTTCCTACACTTAAAAAAATCCGCACATATTTATTGGCAAAAATCCATCTCACTCCATTATTACAATCTATATGCGCGCACATAAACGTTCTCCACGCAAGGTTGCACATAAAATCTAATAGTCGGATGGAAAATATGTGCAGCGGCATTTATATTCTAAATGCGTAATTTGAATTTATGTGCGATGCATTTATTTTTCGAGTGCAAAGCTTGATAGTAAAATTCTATGTGTGGGCACATGGAAACTAGATGCGGATTTTTCTTAGTGTACAATTATCACCAAGGACGCCATATTCTAATATTAATATTTACCGCGTAAAAGCGTTAGTACCCCTACTCTAATACTAAACGATCGGATTTTTCGATCGTTTAGTATGAGTAGGTGATACTAGCGCTCAAGCGCCGTATATATAAGAGTTAGAATATGGCGTCTTTAGTGATAATTGTAGGAAAAATGCTAATCTACAACTTTGCCGAACATCACGTATCAATATTAGGTTTTTGAACTGAGTTATGGACAAATGAGTCAAACGATTGCCAGGTGATCGAAAACATCCCTGATTCTATGGAATTCCTCTCAGGAATTCTATGGAATTCCTCTCAGGAATTCTATGGAATTTCTCTCAGGAATTCTGTGGAATTTCTCTCAGGAATTCTGTGGATTTCCTCTCAGGAATTCTACGGAATTCCTCTCAGGAATTCTACGGATTTTTTCTTAGAAATTCTACGGAATTCTTCTCAGGAACTCTATGGACTTCCTCTCAGAATTTCTGATTTCTGGAGGAATTCCATAGAATTCATAAGAGGAGTTCCGTTGAATTCTTGAGTAGAATTCCGTGGAATTCCTGAGAGGAATTACGTAGAATTTCTGAGAGGAATTCCGTAGAATTCCTGAGAGGAATGGGGTTTTTTAATTTGGTGAAAATCTCGTCCTTTATTTTGTTTTTTTTTTGCCTTAACTGCCAAAGTTAATCCATTATTCTTGAGAATTTTATTAAGTTTCTCACTCAAATATGGAATGTAAGGTGTGGAAACATACTTTATTTTCTCCACCTTTCTCCCATCTTCCAGTATATTGTAATGTTTATGCACTTTTTGCTTTTTCTTGTTTTGCTTTAGGACGTTCAAAATGAACCATTCCGGATAATTGTTGCATTTTAATATCCTTTTGACCATGTCTATTGCTTGTGGCCGGTTTTCCGCATCCGTGAGTTTGATCGCTCTATCCGCCAGAGCGATCGTTGTGTTGCGTTTGTGCGTGAAAGGACTCTCAGAGTTGTAATCCGGGGATTCGCGTAACTAGTAATGATAAGAAGATACTCATTTAATTATAACATTGCAGAACGCCATTGATCTAGAAACAGCAGCGCATAATTGATCAATCGTTTTATCAACGGAATACACAGTGCCCATTGAGGATCGGACATGTGTGCCGTAGGTTGTAGAAGGCTAGACCAACGGTATTAGAAACTCACTTTTTATCAAGTCCAGAGTTTGTAACATCGTCGTACTCCGTCCGGTAGACGTATCGCTCAGCGGAGGGAAAGCGCAAATAGGCAACGGGGCCAGAGGATGCGTTGAGATTACAGAATAACAGAATCATGCATTTCTATCATTCTTCCTCAGAAACCATCGGCAACCCCCGTTGACGGCCAGGATATTCTCATCGACGCACTGCTAGATCAGACACCGGCAGAGTCCTTAGAAACCATCAAAACCTTCCAATGCAAAACCTGTTCCAAGAGTTTCGACGAAATGCGAAAGCTTGCGCGCCACATGAAATCTCACAATCGGAATCGAATCAAGTGCGAAGAGTGCGGAAAGTTTCTGAAATCCCGATCAAGTTGGAATTCGCACCGTCTACGGCACGAACAGGGCAAACGATTCGAGTGTGAGGTTTGCCGGAAGCGCTTTGCGGCGCCGAAAGACTTGAAAACGCACTACAAAGTGCACGAAGAGAAAACGGAACGGTTTCGGTGCGACGAGTGCGGCAAGGATTTCGGAAGGATCTATACGTTGCTGGACCACCAGCGGTTGCACAGTGGGAAGGAGGTGTTCAGCTGTGACAAATGTGATAAGGTGTTTCCCAAGCGAAGAAATCTGCTGCTGCACGAAAGGTCACATTTGGTCGAAGAAGAGGAGAGCAAATAAAGTGTGAATGAATCGGATGTTTGAGTGTGTTCATTTCAGGGATGTCATCCGAAGAAGGGCTTCCAAAGTTGGTCAGGTAGATATTATTATTTAATAGATACTTACAGTTTACAACAGCAAATCTTCCAAGTATTCATCAAATTCTTCCTCTCGAGTTTTCTCCTCGACTTCTGGACCTACAGTAAAAAAGAATAGAAGCTATAATAGTTAAGCTTAAACCGATGGAGGGTACTACCAACCTTTGGTCCAACAACTGTCCGTTGCTGGTGCAGAACTACTTGGAAGTTCTGCATCGTGTACTGATGTTTCAGCCTGGTTATCGCTATCTTCCGTTTCACGATCACTAGTGCGCTCTTCCGTGCTAGATTGTACAATGCTCCCAGCCTCAACGATGTCTGACTCTTCAACCTTATCCCGTCGAGAGATCTTTTCCTTCTTCTCTCGTTTCTTCAGTCGCTTGATTTCTCGCTTTTTGGAATGATAATTCAGCTTATCGGAGCACGAGGGGCACAATCCTTGCCGAGTCAAGACAAATCGATTAGAAAATTAGAGTATTGGTGTAACGAACAAACGGATCGAAGGCGACTACTCACGCAACTTAACCAGGGCATTCTTTTTGGCGCCTTGCTCCAGATAGGCAAAGTTAACTTCCCAGCTGCGGAGGGCTTCACGTTCCTCGCAGGATCGACCACCGCATATGAACTGACCCTTGCCAAGAACGACCTCTTTCTCGATTCGCCAGCGCATAGCTACCTGAAAGTGGTTAAACATTATGTGTAAGCGCTCGAGAGCATTATCTTATTGACCGAAATCAAGCAATTCAAAGGTATATGATTGATTCGGCAAAACACTCAGAATTAGTCCAAAATACGTCCATTTTTATGTCCATACCGTTCGTCTGTACAGTACAGCCCACAACTGCCACCCACTTATTTACCTTATTCTCCCGGTACCGACTGAGATCGGCGATGCAATATTCGCGAAAAAGCTTATCGTAGTACTTTTTGGCCAGTTGTTTCTCCCACGAGTCCACTGTGTCGCCGTCCTCCCACAGGAAGCGATGGTGCTCCCGCAGCACATCTCGGTCGGTTTTATCGCGGGACGTGTCCCGCTGCAGCAACTTGGTGGCACCCGGCTTGGTCAGGATGTACTCATTGATCAGGTGCTTGTGCAGCTCGTACGGATTCAGTTTGGCCAACCGGCGGGACATTTTTCCCTATTTTAGTGGACACTGCGATCGCGCGCGCGACTTGAGCGAAAACCCAAACGAAAGCACAGAGATTTGTAAATAAACCTTTCAGCAACGGTGAGTGCTAAGTTTTGCGAACAGGAACTGAAGGAAAATGAAACAGTGACGTCATTGATTCTTTTAGCATGTTTTGCTCCGGTTATTCTTTACGGTGCAGCAGCGCATCGCACGCCGCATGAACAGATCGAAAGAAAGTGCGTTAACCCCTGGCCGTAGTATTTACCTGGAGTGTACACCGGGTAGATGAAAAGATGTGAAAACTCTCAGTAAAAGTGAAAGTCGTTTATCTCATAGTTTTCCGCATCCGCAACCAGTTCAGTCGTGAACTTCGTGATGGGAAGCTGTAGGTTGTGTTCCGGAGAGTCTCCGAAAAATAAACGTCTCGATGATCGTCCTTTCCGGGAAAAAGTTCTGGACATCATCTGCATGTGGGTAAGTAGGGACGGAACAGTGGGTGAAGTGATAACAAAAAGTCTAAAAATTGTCGGGTTTTCCTTCTACAGATCGATGTCGATGACCGACATCTGTCGATGAATGTTTGTGATTCGTGCTTCGATATAGTGGAAAAGTTTTACCTATTTAAGAGAAAATGTCGTTTGTTTCAAACTAAGGATAGGGAAGTAAATCCCCCGGAAGAAAAGACTTCTATACCGGAAGCTGTTTTGAACGGAGAATTTGAAGTAATCGCTGAAAACCTCAAAGTACCCAACGAAGATTCTTCTGAAGACGAAAACAATTCAGAAGACGAATACTTCAAGAGTCTTCCTCCTCTGAAGAAGAAAAAGAAGTACCCTTATAAGAAATCCACCAAACCCCCCGTCCTCAATGAAAACGGCGAAAGGGTCATCGTTCCCCGTCCATGGGCACGAAAATTCAAGGAAGCTGTCGATCTTCCTCCACAAGAATATCGCGAGTACGTCCAGACTAAAAAACCGCCAAAGAAACAAAGCGTAGTTTGTGAAATATGCGGGCGGACCGTCGATTGCTGCCGGATCGATGGCCACCGGAATCGGCACCTGGGGCTGGAACCGTACGAGTGCCAGATATGCGGAGACAAGTTCAACTGCAAATACAACCTGAAGTCGCACCACCGACGCAATCACGTCGAGGGTCAGGAGTGTCCGTGTTCCGTGTGCGGGAAGGTGTTTGGTAGCCGGCCGGCGATGGTGTCCCACATGAAGAACGTGCACGGGGAGAGGAAGTACGCGTGCACGCTCTGTCCGCTGAAATTCCACAAGAAGTGAGTATACCTTTTATGTCTATAGATTCAATGAAGAACATTTACCTATTTTAATCTGTCAACCAATAATGCAAAAGCGAATTTTGCTTGCTAATGAATAATGGACGACTAAAGGTATCATGATTTTTTCGCAAAATCGTTAACAATCCTCTGTAGACTATCAGACTATTGTACATTGTACCGCGGGTGTACATTTTGTCAGGTACGATCTTTTCGCGAATTGATACGGAAATCGTATTGCTCAGGCGCAAGAGTGTGTATGGAAAAGAAAATGATATGCGGAGGTTTTGCGAAACTGCCAATGGCGCGCATAGAAGAACAATGCTTTCTACCGTCGAATGCAACGACCGTGATGGAAACTTGATGACAGGCTGTGTAGAATCTTGAACGCTAGACGAGCTCAAGACAGCCATTGATTGATGCACCAAGCGAAAAGAAGAAGAAGTTTTGACATCCAAGCGATGTGCCGTCGATTAGATCCTCGTCGCTGATTGGTCGATGGATGTAAACGGCACACCGCTTGGATGTCAAAACTCTTCTTCTTACCGCTTGGTGCATCAATCAATAGGAGGACTGAAGAACAACAAAGCTTCTGAGAAGGGCGAACTTCTCAAGCACGGCAATGAGCAGCTGCATCTACTATTATATGTACCGTATTATATTCAAAGATATGTGAAGGAAATTTTCTTGATTTTCTTCTTAGCTATAGAGTATCTTCGTGTCTGTCACACGATATACACTCGCGAAATGTTCATCGGCAGAGGAAGCTATCAATTGAGTTAATAACAGTGGATGTACGCATAAGCTGAGATGCAGGTTCTTTCCAAGTTGGGACTTTGAGCCAAGAAGAAGAAGATGGGAAGAGGAAGAACTGCCTGCTAGTTGGTTCGATGGTCTTATTTGCCTCTATATTTTGCTTTTGGTTTAAATCCAAAGTGACCGGCGGTCCAAAAATTATGTTTAAACTACATTAGAAATGACACTACTCAATTTGAATTAGTGCATATTGTAGCTCTTAATTAACTTAATAATGCGCAACAGAAAAATATATTCTAATTTACATCGCAGCTTTTTCGCAGCTGCAACTTCGCATGTGCGATGACCTCGATTTGGTGCTGGGACAATAATACAAGGACATCGGCTGGAGCACGCAAATTCGAATTGGGGTTTTGTATTTCAAAAAATGTATTGATTTTTAAGTTTTATACAAAAGAGCACCTTTTTCTGATAGTACAGTGTAAGCAGCCATCAGCGGCCAGCTGAGAGCATCGTCGGGTACGTGGAA
Organism: Aedes albopictus; assembly: GCF_035046485.1. Classification (NCBI taxonomy): domain Eukaryota; kingdom Metazoa; phylum Arthropoda; class Insecta; order Diptera; family Culicidae; genus Aedes; species Aedes albopictus. The sequence continues at coordinate 415,826,211 of NC_085138.1, forward strand.
CGGAATCGACGGAGCGAATGGTTCGACGGAGAGTGCACAACGGTTTTGGAAGAGAAGAACGCAGCGCGGGCGGTAATGCTGCAGCAAGATACCCGACAGAACGTGGAACGTCACAAACAGAAGCGGAAACAGCAGACCCGCCTCTTTCGGGAGAAAAAGCACCGCCTGGAAGAAGCGGAGTGCGAAGAAATGGAACTGATGTGCCGTTCCAAAGAAACACGGAAGTTCTAGCAGAAGCTCAACGGATTCCGCAACGGATTTGTGGTGTGAGCCGAAATATGCAGGGATAAGAACGGAGGCCTCTTGACGAACGGACGTGAGGTGATCGAAAGGTGGAAGCAGCACTTCGATCAACACCTGAATGGCGTGGGGAACTTAGGCACGACAGACCACGGCAACGGCTGAAACGACGACGCCAGTACAGCGGAGGACGGAAATGAACCAACGTCCACGCTGAGGGGAGTTAAGGATGCCATTCATCAGCTCAAAACCAACAAAGCAGCTGGTAAGGATGGTATCGCAGCTGAACTCATCAAGATGGGCCCAGAAAAGTTGGCCACCTGTCTGCACCGGCTGATACTCAGGATCTGGGAAACTGAACAGCTACTGGAGGAGTGGAAGGAAGGGGTAATCTGCCCCATTCACAAGAAAGACGACCATCAGGAACGTAAGAACTTCTTAGCGATCACCATTTTGAATGCTGCGCTATCCCAGATAATTTTCCGTCGTCTGTCACCTAAAGCTAATGAGTTCGTTGAAAGTTATCAAGCCAGCTTCATCGACGGCCGGTCGAAAACGCTCCAGATCTTCACCGTACGGCAAATCCTCCAGAAGTGCCGTGAATACCAGGTCCCAACGCATCACCTGTTCATCGACTTTAAAACGGCATATGACAGTATCGACCGCGCAGACGCGAGCTATGTAGAATCATGAACGAAAACGGTTTTCCTAGGAAGCTGACTAGATTGATTAAAGCAATGATGGACGATGTACAAAACTGCGTACGGGTTTCGGGTGAACTATCCTGTTGAGTTGGGGACGTTTCTTTGCCACGGACGATCACCTATTGAGAGCAGCTTTTTTGGAGCAGCTTGAATGCTGTTAAATAAATTTATTAATAATAAAAATAATAATTCAATTTACATACAATAACTTACATTATAGTGAACACATCCGTGCGTTCGCAAAGGATCCGATTTTTCAACTAACTGGCCTTTCTTCTAAATTTTCTCATCTATTCTGTCTCTATTCAGTGTTGCCAGTTTCACAGTATTTATGAAAGCTTTCGCAACATATCCAGTTCATTCGAATCTCGCCGGGGACTGCGACAAGGGGACGGACTCTCACGCCTACTTTTCAACATCGTTCTGGAAGGTGTGATGCGACGAGCCAGGCTCAACAGCCGGGGAACGATTTTCACAAAATCCGATCAATTTGTGTGCTTTGCGGACGACATGGACATTATCGCCAGAACATTCTTAACAGGGGCCGAGCTGTAAACCTGCCTGAAACGCGAAGCAACAATAGGTCGGAATGGTGGTGAATGCCTCAAAAACAAAGGAATCGAAGGTGAAACCGAAAACGACTGGATCCGTCTACGAAGTAATATTACAATAGACGGGGATACCGTCGTGTCGAGGTGGTGGAGAAATTCGTCTACCTCGGATCCTCATTGACGGCTGACAACAATGTGAATCGTGAAATTCGAAGGCGAATCATCAGCGGAAATCGGGCCTACTACGAGCTCCAGAAGAAGCTGCGGTCTAAAAAGGTTCACTCACGCACCAAATGCACCATGTACAAAACGCTTATAAGGCCGGTGGGCCTTTACGGACACGAGACGTGAACCATGCTTGAGGAGGACCTGCAAGCACTTGGAGTTTTCGAGCGACGCGTGCTAAGGACGATCTTCGGCGGCGTGCAGGAGAACCGTGTGTGGCGGAGAAGGATGAACCACGAGCTCGCTACCCTTTATGGCGAACCCAGCATCCAGAAGGTGGCCAAAGCCGGAAGGATACGGTGGACAGGGCACGTTGCAAGAATGCCGGACAACAGCCCTGCAAAGTTGGTGTTCGCCACTGATCTGGTTTGCACAAGAAGGTGTTGAGCGCGCAGAGAGCACGATGGGCGGACCAGGTGGAGCGACCTAGTGAGCATTGGGCGCGACCAAGGATTGAGAGCGGCAGCCAAAAACCGAGGAGCGCCGGATCACTAGCGCATTTTCGATTCAGCTTTGCGTATTGACGTTTGCATGTTGCGCATTGGCGTATTAGGGCTTAAAAATACATGAGCATTTCATGCATTTTTCAACACATTGAATTTTTTAGCGCATTTTCAATGCATTTTTCAGCGCATTAGGCCAAATCACGCATTTTCGATGAGGTTGTTGTGGTAGTGATCCGCCCCTCGCTACAAACCGAGTATTAGTGGCGTACTATTGTTGACTATGTCTTAAGTCAATTGTCCTAAATGTGATGTTGAACAAATGAATGTATATATGTTCTTCTGATTGTAGCGGTAAATTTAGATCAATCAAATTAAAATCTAAAATATTTTTTTGGATCAAATTTTTGGACTTAATAGTTGCCATTCGTTCCACTGTGGTTCTACAAAAACAATCATCCGGATTAAAAATAAACCCTTCAGAATATTTAATAATGATCATTCGTTTGAGTCCTAGGTTTGAGTGGCCTTTGAAAACGAAACGATGACGTAATTAGTTATTGCTTTCGTCGTGTTTTGCTCCGCATTATCTTCGCACTTTAACAACGCTGTGGCGCGGGTGTCCGGTTTCGCGAAGTATTTAGTTCTGAACAAAAATTTTGATAAAAAGAATGCGTACCTAGCTAGATGGACCAGTAAAAGTGAAATCTTCCAGTGAAAAGAAATAATACTAAGGTAGTCGTCATTTTCTGACGTGTTCTGCAACCTTCATGATGGGAAGCTGTAGATTGTGCTCCGGAGAATCTCCCAATAACAAACGTCTTGACGACCGCCCTTTCCGAGAAAAGATTCTGAACATCGTCTGCATGTGGGTAAGTCAAACCGGAAGCGACGGCGACCTATGATGAGACCAGTAGGTAGCCTTCGACAGGTGTCGTGTCCGAAACTGGAGAACAGGTGTAAAACTTCTGGATTTCCCATTTCCAGATCGATGTCAATGACCGGCGCCTGTCAAAGGACGTTTGTGATTCGTGCTTCGACATAGTGGAGAAGTTTTACCTCTTCAAGCAAAAATTTCGCTTATCTCACATTAAATCCAGAGAACCGAACGTGGAACCTCCGGAAGAAAAACCTTCGATACCGGAAGCCGTGCTGAAAGGAGAGTTTGAAGTAGTTGCCGAAAATATCAAAGTGCCCAGAGAAGATGACTCTTCTGCCGAAGTAGAAGTCAACTCAGAAGACGAGTACTTTAAAAGTCTTCCCCCACTGAAGAAAAAGAAGAAATATCCTTACAAAAAATCTACTAAACCACCCGTATTGGACGAGAACGGAGAGAGGGTCATCATTGCTCGTCCATGGTCACGGAAGTTCAAGGAAGCCGCCGATATGCCCCCGCAGGAATACCGCGAGTATGTCCTTAACAAAACAGCCAATAAGAGGCAAACCATAGTTTGTGAACAATGTGGACGGAGCATCGATTGCCGTCGGATGGATGGCCACCGGAATCGACACCTCGGGTTGGAACCGTACGAGTGCGAAATATGCGGTGACAAATTCAACTGCAAGTACAACCTGAAGTCGCACCATCGGCGCAATCACGTCGAGGGTCAGGAATGTCCGTGTTCCGTGTGTGGGAAGGTGTTTGGCAGCCGACCGGCAATGGTGGCGCACACGAAGAGTGTGCACGGGGAGAGGAAGCATGCGTGCACGCTGTGTCCGCTGAAATTTCTTAATAAGTGAGTAGATTCTAAATCAATGATGGGTTGCTTATCTAATCTTTCGGTCCGCCTTATACATCATGGTGACCATATGTACGGCATGAGCATCCTTTAGAGGGATGAATGACCAATAGGTCTCGACAAAATCAAAACATACACACATGAGCATCCTTGACATTTATATGTAAAAGCCTTGTGTAGCTAGAAAACACAATATTTCTATCGATGATCAGATTTTACTTTCAGATGCAGTAGAAAGTTTGTCTTAATATGTATCGATCGTCTCTGACAAACTCAGTTGTGAAAACACTACCGTTATACTAGATGGCATTTGAATCTTAAATAATCGATTAAGTATAAAAAAACGTTTCGATTCATGTACCTATATTTATTAGGATTAGAGTATTTAAGTAAATTTAAGTAAAGATAAGATAAAAATGTGATTACTTAATTACTTCTACTTCTTAACACACCCGAATCTAAAGTTACTCTTGTTTCCAATACTTGTACCGTGCGGTACCCATATTCTGAACGGTTAAAGGAATCTCACAACAAGCACTAAAATAAATGGAAGTTCTTGTTGCTAGAGATAATGCTTCACATTACCATCAAATGTGTTTGTTGTCTAGCTAAATGTATACAATAAATTGAATCTCATAATAACTTCCAGTCTCTGATCTAGACATATCTTTGTATCGTGTTCCTAATTATGGACACCATAAGAAGCCGTGGTCCTAATTCTGAACACATAGTGTTACTTACTATGTACAAACACATTCTCTACGTTCGCAGTTCAGTCAAAAACGATATGTTTTGTAACGATTGGATAATAGAGGGGCTTAATAAAATAAACACCTCAACTCTTGATTCAATATATGCTTCATAAAAGGAAAATCTGTTTTGCGTTAGCCGACTGTTCAGAATATGAAGCTGTCTATAATATGGTGCTCGCACGGTATTTTTTGTTTATTTATCATAGATTCTGTCATCTGTTTAACATTTACGTCGAATCCATCTATACTCTATAGCATTGATCTAATTTCGATTAATCTTTCCCCCACAGAACGACTCTGGCGTACCACCTGAGAATCCACAACCAGACGCGTGACTTCAAGTGTCCCGAGTGTGGTAAAGGATTCTACTGCAAGTCCGTGTGGAACATTCACATGCGAACGCACAGCGGCGAGGCACCGTACCGCTGTAGCGTGTGTGAGGCGGCCTACGTCCACCGGAACATGTACGTGGCGCACATGAAGAAGAACCATCCGGGCGTGCCGCTCATGGTTCTGAGTGGCAAGAGGGCAATGAAAGAGGCACTGCTCAAAAAGGGCGTCGAAGGTGTCAAAGTTTGAAGGTAAGAGTTCGTTTCATATGATATCAGCAAATATCGATACGTTGTTATGAACAATTTCAGACTTTTTTGTTCCGCATTGAAGAAGTATGAAATGCAATGTTATTTATTTTGATACATAATTGGTAGGTGTTTATACAAAGCTAGTTTTACGATATGCACTTTTATCTTTCCTTTCAAATCACGAACATAAATACCTAGATTTGCATACTATTCTATAAACGTGCTGATGTTTATCAATATTTTATTCAAGTTTTGAAGATGCCTTATTTTTACATACAATTGTGAAGGTTTGTTTTACATAGCCAGAAACGAACTGTAAAAAACTGTAGCCAATAGAAAGCCACTATTTCCGTGAAAAATGAGATCCGGCAAGCGATGAGTAGAATCTCAGGATATTCTAGGTTAGATTTTCAGTCCACTTCGCCTGAATGATTTTCACACCCAAAAATATCATGCTTCTAATCGGTATTCACTGACGTAAAAAATACAGTATTATTGGTATACAATCGGAGCCGTAGAAAGAACAACTTGTTTGTACAGTGGTTGATCACTCCAATAATAATATTAAATATGCGTATTCATACGCTTAAATATATTCATTTTTTATAGCTTTCTGATGATGCCATAAAAATGTATCTGAACTGAAATTTTGGTCTCAGCAAACTTTGATTTTTTTTTTCATTTTGTTTATTTGGCTGTCAACGAAAATCACGACGAAAATGTAAAATTCGGTAGAGTAATTTTGTGGATATCAACTTTCTAATTTGTTTTTAGGATTTATTGTGCATATTATAAAGAGTGTTTCGGGTGCGATCCGCATATGTATGGAACGTGGTATGGAATCACTGCTTTGGTTATTTTTTACCTGATATTTTGATCGATTTTTTCAGGGCGATAAAGGACTTCTTTTTATGCCACGCGTAGACATGATTTACTTATTACGAACATCGCTCTGCACTAGCTGTGTGAAGCGCAAATAAACATTCAAAGACCAGTAAAAGCTGTTCTCAAACTACATGGGCCAAAGTTTGGGCATCTTAGAACCCCTCTCGCCTTTACGGGCTTAGGTCAGCCCCTTGGTCAGCCCTATCATATCGCCACCCCAAAAACTCTCCTTGGTTTATGAACGGTCTCAGATCAGGATCGCTATGCAATTTCGGAAATGTATAATAGAAAATCAAATCAGGATTTCCCGAAGTTTGTCATGTATAAAATATAAAAAGCAATGAAATATACAAAACTGTTTGTTTGAACCGAAATATTCTCATTCTCACTCATAGATTGGGCCGAAAAAAATAACACCTTTCTTTTTTACTATCAACACAACCTGTTCTATTTTAACCAACATTTTTAGAATTCCAAAATAAAAATCTATGGGATTTCATAATGTAAGCCTTGGTGTTTCCAAGCTGGTCTGGTTTTGACTCTCTGGAAGAGTTTCAGGCACTCCGTAATGGAGCCAAGAATGGAGCTCTTGCGAATACTAGGTTAGAATTCCTGGAACGTCCATGATGCTACTCGTATTCACACTAATGTACAATTGGTTCTTCAAGTAATATTTCCTTCAAGAATGTCCAAAATTTTAATCCTAGAAAGATAAAATATTGGGATCAGACGGAATTAGAATATGAAACTTAATTTTGAAATTATTTTACACCTCCTATAATGACAGACACATGTGTTGCAACCAATGAAAGAAATGCGTTGGAAATCAGTGACTGCTGTGATTGTGAAAATAAATTTTAGTTCAGTGTCATGAATTTTATAGCATCATATTTATGGAATTCAAATAAAAATATTTAAATTTCCTTAATATTATTAGAGTGATCACCCCCGTGGTCTCAATGGTATAGTGTTTCTTGTTGGAATGGAACCTGATGCTGAGAACATGTCGGAACTGCATCATCTTGAAATTCTTCGTCGCTTTCATCACTCGTGATAATCGTTTCATCTCTCGGCATTGTTTCATCGATTGTCTCAGCGGCTGTTACTTCGTCCGGTTCCTCGATTGCATCTTGAATGGGTTGAGGTTCGTATGAAGCTACTTCCACGTAATCCAAACTAACAATCTTCGATTTGTGATTCACCGGAATCTGTACGTCTTGTACGACAGTCTGTGCTTGCTCGCCGAGAAACGTCACATCTCGAGACTTGACCAGCTTTCTTGATGCAGGGTCCCATAGACGATAAGCCTTCGTGTCCTCATCAAAACCGGTTAGAACGCACTCGAAAGCCTTCGAATCCCACTTCTTGCGTTTTTGTTTAGGGATGTGCGCCATTGCAGGTGATCCGAAAATACGCACGTGGGCTAGGTCAGGCTTCCTACCACTCCAAGCTTCTTCCGGGGTCATTTGGTGTCCTTTGGTTGGCGATCGATATATTTAATACACCGCTGTCGCGGCTGCTTCGGCCCAGAACGTTTTGGGAAGGTGTGCTTTGAACAGAATGTATCTTGCTCTTTCAACGATGGTTCGGCTGCATCGTTCCGCCAGTCCGTTCTGCTCTGGAGTATAATCCGCCGAAGTTTGATGCCGTATGCCCAAACGCTGTAGGTGGTCTTCGAATCGCTTATTCACAAACTCCTTGCCGTTGTCTGTTCGGAGAGTTTTTAGCTGCTTACCCGTTTGCTTTTCAGCCATGCTTCGGAAATTTTCAAATGCCTTGTAGACGCTTTCTCCAGATTTCTCCTCCAGAAAATAGATCCAAATCTTGCGCGATTTGTCATCCGTAAACGTCAGGTAATAGCGGCTGCCACCCAGAGACGAGACCTCCATTGGTTCGTCAATATCAGAATGTACCAGCTCCAGAAGTTCATTCGCTCTTGATCCTGATTTCGGAAATGGTAAACGCGTTTGCTTTCCCATCGCACAAACTTTACATTTCAGGTCTACTTTTGCCGTAGGGTGCTTCGAGACTTCCATACCGGTAACCATTCCATTCGTCAAACGATGTAGGCTTGAACTCCGTCCATGCTGAACTTCACTTCGTGGCCTCGCTTCACTACTGTATCTGGTTCACGGAAATCAAATTAACGGACAGTTATGGAATTACCTGGACATCATGCATCTCTATTCCCAACTAACATTTATTGTGAATGTAAACGTCAACAAAGCGTCCTCAATACGGCTTGATGCTGAGTTACTGTGTTGTACATATAGATGGAAGCTTCTATGCAAGCCCTATACCAATGAATCTGGCGAACTTAATCAGCATGTATATGCTGTGCGAGAAGCTTCTATGCCACCAAGTCATATCTCTTTTCTCGGCTCCTATGTAACCACTAACTGAATAACATCTTGAGAAGGCGCTTTTTCAGCCTTTTCGCATTTGTTAAATGATAGTTATACGGCATCCCCAAATTAAACGTTTAAATATAATTAGGTTATGGATACCGTGACGCAATACATGTGGAACTGGAATTATCACTTTTAAAATTGAATAATTATATTACTTGCCGTTATTTGGAATCGAACTCCCGATCTCCGTATCCACTGGTCCCGATGATGTCCTCGCTGCCACACTGCTATATATAAATAACATAGAAAATAGCCCGTTTTGTTTTACTCCAGACAAGGCTTCATAATTGTGCCACAAGAAACCTTACCCAACTTCATCTTGCTGCAAAAGCTTGTGAAACGTCAAACGCAATAATGTTTACATTGAACAAGCTGTGTGATTGCGCCAACAGATTCTTCTTCACAGCTTCTAGCTGAAAGAGTGTTCTTTAAAGGGCTACGAAGCGCTGCTGTTTTGTGTTTTGGCAACATTACAAAACGTACTGTATAAAAGCAGCTGTTGTAGTGGCTGGGACTCTTACTCGATTTGCACATCTTCCGGAAAATCTTCCGGCATTGAATTAAAGTGCAATAAAAGCAACCCAAATAATTTCACAGCACAGAGATGGATAGCTGTAAAGAATTTGTGTAGTAGCTATACATCCCGCTTAAAGTTTGTTTTGACAATAATGTTTACATCCGACAAGCCGTGTTGGTAAACTAACAGTTTCTTTATTACAGATTCTGGCCGTAATGAAATCGCATAACGGCCTTTAAAGCGCTGCTGCTTAGGGGATTTGTCAGTATAACGAATTGTACTGTATAGTAGCAGCTGTTTTGTTAGTGGGGACTCCTATTCGATGTGTTCAAGTTTTCACATCTTCCGGGAAATCTCCCGGAGTTGGAATAGAGTGGAGTAAAGGCAGCCCCAGTGACAAACAATGGATTTCTGAAAACCGAGTTTGGTAGCTGGATGGTGCTTGTTTTGCAGTCGTGTATTAGCTTATGCTTTATATTTGACTAGCTTTCCTTTTATTCAGCGTTGACTGCTTTTACTCGATGGTTACACAACAGAAAGCAAATGACTGTAGCTTATAGCGCTGAAAATGTTAGTTGGGTTGGCGAATCTTCAGGGCAGCATTCGGGGTATACCTTAACCGTTCCTTTCGCAACGACGTTCATGGCACCTTTATTGGCTGCAACGACTTTTCCACCGCACTTACGTGAACTTTCCAGCAATTCTTGTAACCGTTGGTTCCAAATTGGACTTGTAGCTCCGCCACAAGATTTATTGATATTTCCAATTTCCTTTCCCGAATTCCCGGTCATGACTAATACGCCCTTTGCGAAGTAGGATCCCACTAATACCAGTATGGAACGGGTGGCTTCACTCAGTTGGCTTGATGAGTGCAAGAGCTCTGTTCCACTTTTACTGTACCCACTGTTTGACGGGCCGTCTGACAGTATAACATTGTAAAGAGACTGGGTAAAGTACTTCTTGGTCTTTAGTTTGACAGACAGATGGAGCCAGCAAAAATTGGGTATATGACCAAATTATGAGCGCAAAAGATTAAACAATGGATGTATGTTGAATGTTGCATGTTTAATCTAGCTCTGTTCCACAGATGGCCGTTGATTATAAAAGCCAGAAATGCCAATGATCAATCTCTTTTTCCGATCAAGATCACCAGAACAGACAGTAGTGCGCGCGTGTAAATAGTGTACATATTGTAAAAGGTTAAAATTAATTTATAGTTTGTGATAAAATCGTTAATAACTGTTGTTTTGTTCTTATCCTAGGTCTTTAAAATTGTGCAAGTTATGCTAAAAATACATCACAAAAAATATTAAAAATTAGTATTAACGTCCACGAAGATATTACGGTTAGTGTGTTTGGATTAGTGTTATGTAAAAAGGACCTAACTAATATGTGTTATTTCCAACAGTTCTGATGCTAAATAGTAGTGCGAAGATCCAAAAAGTAGAAAGTTAAACAGAAAACCCATAAGAAAAAGGTAATTTCTATTGTGAATTATTGTATTGTATTGCTCATGGCAAATTGTAAGAGGCTTGTGCTAGTGATGTCACGGGGTATTCAAATTTGTGGTTAGGTCCAGCAATTGGCTTCTTTAACGGTGTTGAGATAATTCGATATTCTGAATCTGCATGTCAAACTGAGCCGAAATCCAAATTTTCATGAATTTTGGAGCCCAGGAACCTATTTAAAAATCAATTTGAAGTTTGTATGTGAGCGATTTGTCGAATCACCCCTCGTCGCAGTTTGTACTGGGTGGAGCTGTCAAACAGTTGCCCAGCTGTCAAAGGGTGATTTCTAAAAAAATCTTTGAAATTGATTTTAGGTATCAAAATAAGGTTCTAAAAATCTGAAAAAAAATCATAGTGGCTCAGAAAAAGGTGCTCTTTCGTATAAAATCGAAAACCCAATATATTTTACAAAATTTAAAAACCCAATTGGGCCTTTTTCTTTCTATTTGTGTACCACTGCCTAGGAGTGATCCCGGAAGCATCTGTAGTGGTCAAGTGCGCTCTCCAGTGATCGGAAATCGAATCTCCGTGGCGGCCTCGACAGACAAAAGCCGTGAGCCCCCCCCCCCCCCCCCCCCCCCCGACGTAGTGAGGATTACCGCAGCAACGGCCATTGCGATCTGTCGGTCGAACGAAACCACGATCGGTCGCCATTGCGTCCTCCGAATGGCTCCAGCTACAGCCCAAGAATTCGCCATCTTCATTTGGCCAACCATAGCCCCGACAACCGTCGCCAATGTGGCCGCCGGTTACCTACCTGCGAAACAACAATCTACCACAATTCGGGGATCCGGATCCCGAAGTTCAATCAGCATGCAAGTACCCATAGTTAAGTGTGACGTCACAAAATAAATTATGTAAATTGTAACTAGCCTCAGAGTAGCCACTTTATTAAGGACACAGCCCTGGTTCTAGCGATTTTACCATTTCTGGCCCTTTTTTGAACGGTTCCGAACTCGGAAGGAGTTACCATCCCTCGCTGGTCTGATGATCTGTTCTAATTCCCGTTAGTATATTTATTTAGAGCGTTTGTGAATGTTGTTGGTCGGTCTCAGATTTTCTATGGTGTTCATATGCGCTTCAAATGTTCAATGTTACTGTTGATAGACTGCGAGACAGGAAAGTTCAAGCCATCCTCTATAGACGACCCTGTTGATCCCTTAATCCCTGAGCTACAAGGTTACATTCTTCCGTCTTCGTGAAGTGGCCGGATGCTCCCGAATCAAAATATCAATTCTGATCATCCTCAGCGATCATCGATAATACGGTACACCACGCTTTTCCATTTTCATGCTTCGAAACCTTCACTGGACAATATTTTGCGATATGCCCGAACTTCTTGCAGTTTCTACACTTTGGACCGTTGCTTGCCGTTTTCGTATTTGCATCTTGCCTTTGCTTCCATACTTGCTTCTTGCCTGCGTATGCAGCCCCGGTTGAAGGTATACTTACTTCTTGCAAGAGTTTGGTTTTGATAACATCAGCACTTATCTGCAACCCGGAGTTCTCAATTGCCATTATCATTGGGCGATATTCTTCAGGCAAGCCGACGAGCAGCAACGTCCCGATCCATTCGTCTCCAATATCGAAACCAATACCGCGCAGCTGGTGGGCTGTTGCGATGATGCTGTTCACAAAGACCTCCATGGACGCACAGTTCTCCAGAGTTGTTGAAATCAGCTTCCTGAGCAGTCCGACTTTCCTAGTTATGCTAGGTATGGACCTCAAACGGAATCGCTCAAGTAATTTTCGTTCAGTGCATTAATTTTCCGTGACCGGAATGGTCAAGAAATTTAACACAGCAAGCCCCATTTGATTTGACGTTTCGTTTCAGCTCCGTACTAGGATCCGGAATACAGCGACGCTTTCTCATTTCTTGAGCGATTCCTTGCCTGAATTTCCCACGCATCGAGATAGGCCAAGAAATTTCTTGCGATCTCCGTACTACCCATTAGACAGGAGTCCTCGAATGCTGCCTCCAAGCGCGACCACGTCTCCCGAGCTGTTGAAACGTCCTTGACGTGAACGTAGTTTATAGGATCCAGTGAGATTATGATCTTGCCACGAGCTCTTCTGTCCTTCATCACGTCCACTTCCGCAAATGTTCCATCGGCGTTTCTTCCAGGCTTCACAGCGTCCCACAAATCTTCCAACTCCAAAAATGTTTGCACAGCAAAACGCCAGGTGGACCAATTATCGCGTCCCTGCAACAACTGAATTGACGGCAAACTTAATGGATTGTGGCTTCGACTTGCACCAGCAGCGATCGTTCTTCGTGACTTCGACCAGATCCGGTAGCCATGTCACCTCCGCCGTATTGCGTATTCATCTTTGTTGGAATTCCTTTGGTTCGATAAACTATTCTTCAGTACTTCAGAAAACTTTCTAGGCAAGGCCCATAACCTATTGGTATACAATCGGAGCCGTAGAAAGAACAACTTGTTTGTACAGTGGTTGAAACAGGAATGAAACTTTATTTAAACTAACCTAATGACATTTGGGAGTGTAGGGTTACTGTGATGTGTTTTAGTGTTCTACAGACTACTGTGATTGCTAGTATTGACGCTTCACACTCCAATAAGTATGATTAGAATAAACATTTCTACCATCAGATCACACTCAAAAGTTAAAAGAAGGAAAAAGTTGTTTGGAGAAAAGTATAGTTGGAGTAGTGTATAGCTGAAGAAGTTTCCGGCACGGAAAAGTGAACAGAAGGAGAAAAGGAAAGTGGAGAAGTTGGAGTAATCTGCACATCCAGGATTTCATGGTTTTTTTTATATATTAAACCAAGCTTCACGGTTTCGAGACCATTTTACCGTAGCGTAGACCCTACTAGTCGATTTGTAGTGTGTCCGCACCAGCCCTGTACCCGATACAACCACCAAGTGCGCCGACGGCCAAGGCCTTTCCAGCGAGTCCACGTATTACTGAAGCCTCGAGTCCGTCACCACACGCGAGGGGCGCACGGCCTCCTGTCCCGTCCTTGGTCGACGTCCTTGGTGATAATTGTAGGTGTTAGGATATTGTCGCCTCCGGAATTTAAACAACTTATCAACAGCAGCTTTCATTTTACGCAGCTTCAATACTGTAAATTTATTTCTAATTATTGTTTGATTATGTACATAAATTGACATCTTACATTGCAGTTTTCATTCCCATTTTCGAGAAGACAATTCTCCTAACCACCTTGTTCAACTCTATGTCAACCACTGCCGAAGCTCTCCGAAACAATTCACTTCTTCGGTTATATCTTACTTTTAATTCAGGGTTGCCAGTTCCACTAACTACTAGCGTATTGCAAACGTACGCAACAGTAGGAAAATCACTTATTATCTACAAGTTTGCCGAACACCTCATTTCAATATTATGCTTCAATTCAATTTCAATTTAATTTATTTTTCCAGAATTCAACGGTACTACATCTAATATTTACATTTACATTTCAGAGATTTGGTTTAACTTTCAACTGAGAACAATTCAAATTCATCATAGGAGACATTATTACATACAACATGAAAGTACTAGCTATGTAAAGCTTTTTTAGGGAAAAGAGTAAAAAAACCCTACAATTCAGAATGTCTTAAAGCTAATATCACAGATGTTGAGGGATGAGTGCTCCGATGAGCGGATTTGCTGACATCTCACAGGAAGTCCTGAAGGATCTGGTGGCCTGTTTGATGCTTGTTTCGATGGTGTCGACACCAGCCAGCTTGTGGAGATCGTCGGTCGGGTACCTGGGGTTCAGGTTGTGAACCATCTTAAGCAGCTTGTTCTGTTTTACTTGCAGCCTTTTGCGGTGAGATTTGGCGCAGTTGCCCCAAACTGCCGATGCATAGGTGAACATTGGCCGGGATGTTATGCTTCTGAACTAAGCTATGTGTTGTATACCGCGTTTTCGGGTGGTCGAGAACATTTAAACGCGAGTTTTACAAACAATAAAACGAATAAAAAAGTAACATTTATTAAAGCTACATTGTACTGACTACAAGACTAACATGACGAGACGAATGACTACTGACAATAGACAAATAAGTATATAGATGGATGCTGATGATGACGTCATTGTTGCGACACAGATAGTTGTCGTTGATGAGTCCAGCTGCTAGGGATGTTCATTGACTCCAACACTATGGATAAATGAGCCAAATGATTGCAGGATGATCGAAAAAATCCTTGCTTATATCTTTGATTAAGGAACTTCCTATATTCTTGATCTCGTGCACTTTTATTTCCACTTCCTCTTGACGTCCTACTCTACTCTCTTCTCTCATCTTCTCCCTTTTTAGCTTTTTGGCGCCCATCTTTAACACTGGACGACACCTCTCACTTCCTTATGGACTAGTCCTACCTTAATCGCTTCATTTTACTTCCTCTTTTTTTGAAGCCCCGCGCACTGCACGCCTCCGCTGCCGCTCCTTTCGCCTGTCCGATGGCTCCTTCTCTCCTTCCTGGGCCAGGGGGGCGGTCGATTCTTCTCATTCCTCTCTGTTGCGTTGATGGCAGCCTCTCTCGTGGACAGCCTCTTCCTCCTGTCCCGTGCGCCCCTCGCGTGTGGTGACGGACACGAGGCTTCAGTAATACGTGGACTCGCTGGAAAGGCCTTGGCCGTCGGCGCACTTGGTGGTTGTATCGGGTACAGGGCTGGTGCGGACACACTACAAATCGACTAGTAGGGTCTACGCTACGGTAAAATGGTCTCGAAACCGTGAAGCTTGGTTTAATATATAAAAAAAACCATGAAATCCTGGATGTGCAGATTACTCCAACTTCTACACTTTCCTTTTCTCCTTCTGTTCACTTTTCCGTGCCGGAAACTTCTCCAAACAACTTTTTCCTTCTTTTAACTTTTGAGTGTGATCTGATGGTAGAAATGTTTATTCTAAGCATACTTATTGGAGTGTGAAGCGTCAAGACTAGCAATCACAGTAGTCTGTAGAACACTAAAACACATCACAGTAACCCTACACTCCCAAATGTCATTAGGTTAGTTTAAATAAAGTTTCATTCCTGTTTCAACCACTGTACTGTGGATAACTGTGCGTCCATGGAGGTCTTTGTGAACAGCATCATCGCAACAGCCCACCAGCTGCGCGGTATTGGTTTCGATATTGGAGACGAATGGATCGGGACCAAAGTCCCAATTAAGTCGTTGGACTCCCATGCATTAGTGCGAAATTTTGGTGTTCATGAAGTACTAGACCAAAAAACTATAATACCTTTGTATAATAATACCTTGTACTCTACTACAAATCGAAAATCAAGTTCTCCGCTAGTTGCTATGAGAAACAAACTACTGTTATGCAAATATAAACAATAAAATTACCGATTCTGGTGGGTAACGTATTGAGCCGAATTGAGTAATGCTTTTCTTTGTACAATTAACCATTTATTTTATTTTAGGAAAATTAATCTTTTGAATTTGCCGAGTGGACGAAGGAGCCCCAATGACGTGCACATTAGACGTCATATAAAGATTTCAGCTTGTCATTTCCCACCAGGTGCGCCACTGCTGCGACTCAGTGAGCCTAGGGCAAGCCGTTCCTGTGATGCACGATTTCTAGCTACTTTGGAACATTATTCAATTTTCTTTTTATTTTAGAGTTCACGTAACACCAGGATAACCTTCAGTATGATCGGAAATTCCGCGGGGTACGAGTTAAAAATCTGAATATTTGTGCTATGCAACCTCTAGATGCGTGAAAATTTAGGTCCAAAAAGCCATCCTGATCGTACCATGTTCTGCTTATTAAAATTGAAAAGTATATTACTTAAAATATTAAGATAGAAAATTGAAGTTATTTTTTCTTTAAAACCCTGGCCTCAACGCCTCAACGCACCGCCGGAAAAATGCCGAAAGCAGTCTCTCTCGTTGATCCAAATAACCTACTCGCGACAAGAGCAATTGTCTACACGTCTCGTTCTCGTAAGACTTTTCCATGTTGAGATATGATGGAATGCATTTCGATGGTGGTGTAGATATTTAATAAACGATCTTGACCGGAACTGGGAGGTGTCAGAGCAAGTGTCAGGGAAGGCAGACGATAACGAGGGAGGGTTATGAGCAGCCTTAAGGGCCATTCTCATTACACCGACAATAACAAGATACTTCGAGTATATGCGGTATTGTTGGTAACCAAAGAATGTATTGGCATTGGAAAAAGTATTATTCCTGGGAGTGTTTCTTCGACTCCATAAAGTAATACAATAAAGCTTCGAAGACCTAAACACAAGCCTTAACTATAAAAATAAATTATAAATTATATTGAAAAATTGCAATAAACCATTGTTTCTTAATTCGCTGGGTCGACAACACATGTGTCAAATTGGATTCAGTGTTGAACTAGATTCGTTGTCGTTGGCTACTAAAACACAATGTTAATCAAAAAAGAGGTATGCAGTCAAATGTCAAACTTGGGTACCGGGGACCGAAAGTAGTACTAGAGTTGGTACCCAGTTTGAGCCCGAGTGCTACGACTTTATTTGGACTTTGTCGGGACGTTGCTGCTCGCCGGCTTGCCTGAAGAATATCGCCCAATGATAATGGCAATTGAGAACTCCGGGTTGAAAATAAGTGCTGATGTTATCAAAACCAAACTCTTGCAAGAAGTAAGTATACCTTCATCCGGGGCTGCATACGCAGGCAAGAAGCAAGTATGGAAGCAAAGGCAAGATGCAAATACGAAAACGGCAAGCAACGGTCCAAAGTGTAGAAACTGCAAGAAGTTCGGGCATATCGCAAAATATTGTCCAGTGAAGGTTTCGAAGCACGAAAATGGAAAAGCGTGGTGTACCGTATTATCGATGATCGCTGAGGATGATCAGAATTGATATTTTGATTCGGGAGCATCCGGCCACTTCACGAAGACGGAAGAATGTAACCTTGTAGCTCAGGGATTAAGGGATCAACAGGGTCGTCTATAGAGGATGGCTTGAACTTTCCTGTCTCGCAGTCTATCAACAGTAACATTGAACATTTGAAGCGCATATGAACACCATAGAAAATCTGAGACCGACCAACAACATTCACAAACGCTCTAAATAAATATACTAACGGGAATTAGAACAGATCATCAGACCAGCGAGGGATGGTAACTCCTTCCGAGTTCGGAACCGTTCAAAAAAGGGCCAGAAATGGTAAAATCGCTAGAACCAGGGCTGTGTCCTTAATAAAGTGGCTACTCTGAGGCTAGTTACAATTTACATAATTTATTTTGTGACGTCACACTTAACTAGGGGTACTTGCATGCTGATTGAACTTCGGGATCCGGATCCCCGAATTGTGGTAGATTGTTGTTTCGCAGGTAGGTAACCGGCGGCCACATTGGCGACGGTTGTCGGGGCTATGGTTGGCCAAATGAAGATGGCGAATTCTTGGGCTATAGCTGGAGGCATTCGGAGGACGCAATGGCGACCGATCGTGGTTTCGTTCGACCGGCAGATCGCAATGGCCGTTGCTGCGGTAATC
Organism: Aedes albopictus; assembly: GCF_035046485.1. Classification (NCBI taxonomy): domain Eukaryota; kingdom Metazoa; phylum Arthropoda; class Insecta; order Diptera; family Culicidae; genus Aedes; species Aedes albopictus. The sequence continues at coordinate 415,844,232 of NC_085138.1, forward strand.
CTCACTACGTCGGGGGGGGGCTCACGGCTTTTGTCTGTCGAGGCCGCCACGGAGATTCGATTTCCGATCACTGGAGAGCGCACTTGACCACTACAGATGCTTCCGGGATCACTCCTAGGCAGTGGTACACAAATAGAAAGAAAAAGGCCCAATTGCTGGACCTAACCACAAATTTGAATACCCCGTGACGTCACTAGCACAAGCCTCTTACAATTTGCCATGAGCAATACAATACAATAATTCACAATAGAAATTACCTTTTTCTTATGGGTTTTCTGTTTAACTTTCTACTTTTTGGATCTTCGCACTACTATTTAGCATCAGAACTGTTGGAAATAACACATATTAATTAGGTCCTTTTTACATAACACTAATCCAAACACACTAACCGTACTATCTTCGTGGACGTTAATACTAATTTTTAATATTTTTTGTGGTGTATTTTTAGCATAACTTGCACAATTTTAAAGACCTAGGATAAGAACAAAACAACACTTAGTTATTAACGATTTTATCACAAACTATAAATTAATTTTAACCTTTTACAATATGTACACTATTTACACGCGCGCACTACTGTCTGTTCTGGTGATCTTGATCGGAAAAAGAGATTGATCATTGGCATTTCTGGCTTTTATAATCAACGGCCATCTGTGGAACAGAGCTAGATTAAACATGCAACATTCAACATACATCCATTGTTTAATCTTTTGCGCTCATAATTTGGTCATATACCCAATTTTTGCTGGCTCCATCTGTCTGTCAAACTAAAGACCAAGAAGTACTTTACCCAGTCTCTTTACAATGTTATACTGTCAGACGGCCCGTCAAACAGTGGGTACAGTAAAAGTGGAACAGAGCTCTTGCACTCATCAAGCCAACTGAGTGAAGCCACCCGTTCCATACTGGTATTAGTGGGATCCTACTTCGCAAAGGGCGTATTAGTCATGACCGGGAATTCGGGAAAGGAAATTGGAAATATCAATAAATCTTGTGGCGGAGCTACAAGTCCAATTTGGAACCAACGGTTACAATACCCCGTTGTCCCTCCTGAAAAAAATGAAGAATTTTCATTTTGTTTAAACATTCTAGTATCGGTTCACGCATAATTGATGCTGGGAATAGGCCTTTTTTAAACACTTGTTAATCTTCATCGCTCACGAGATGAAGCAAAGGTTCTCATCAAGGGGTACTTGGTACTCATACTCATACGTATGCAAAATTATCCACTTGTCACTTCTGATAATGTTTACGATCGACGCGAAAACAACGGTCCGCGAAACCGAGTTTACAACGTTTACCCGCGATTTACACGACGAAATCCCGTCCAAAAAGGTATCCGTCAGCAAAGTTCCAGCTATATTCGGACCCGCGATTCAACTATTCATTAACCGGTCAACTTCCATCCATCTGTTCTGGGAATCTGTCCGATAGCGATCTTCTTCCTACGGAGGCGATTATGGGGGTTTCCACGTAAGGGTAATATATGGTAAACATTAGAGATGACTATTGATTGGTTCTTTTATTTACAGGGTGGCCACTCAACCGGGAATTCCGGGAAAACCGGGAATTACCCGGGAATCGCCAACAACCGGGAAAAACCGGGAAAAAACCGGGAATTTGCTTAGAACATAGACCACCCTTAAAATTGAAAGTCCAGGATAATAATTTCTATTGCATCTACATGAGAATCATTATTTTTTCTTAAACATGATCAATATTTTTGTAATCTAAAGATACTATATCGCAGATACTAGATGCAGAGTTCAAAACTTAATCATAAGATTTATTTTAGATTTTTCTTAAATTTTGATTTTAAATCTTGGACTTTTTTAATAGAACTGTTGTAGAGAATTACAATTGTTTTTGAAAAAGCTAAGGTATAAATGGAAAACTTTAAATAATGTGTCTTGGGTAGGACAGTCAGTGTATTGTATCATTACAGAAAAAAATATTGCCATATTAAAAAAATACCTTATTTTAGCGCAGTTTTCCTTTACAATTACAAATATGTATGATTTTACCCTCGCCAAGTTCGCAGGGGTTGACGGTATTAAAGTGAAGGAGTTTCATTTTAATTATTGTAATGTAGTGTTCTTTAGTGAAACATATCACCTTTTTAACACTTTAATGCGCCTCCAACGGTTCATCATGAACCGGCTGCTGCAGATGGAGTATGGCTGATCATATGCATCAGACATGCTCGATAAACATGGAGGATCCGCCAGGGCTCATTAGAGTCTATTCCCAAGCAATAATTCCAAGTCGGTTGGATTTAAGAAGGTTTTGATGATCGTTACAAATCCTATTAAAAGTATTGTTGGATTTGTGACAGGTTTTGGAACCTTTTACAGCCAGCTGACTTCAAAATGTTGTTTGGGCTCTATTTCCCACGTTTCTCGGTTGATTTTGATTAGTAATTTATTATTTTTAATGTCATAGTCGTTTTTTCGAATTTTTACAATGTTAATTGGTCATATTTTGTTTAAATAAACCAATTAAAATCGACCGAAGAATTAATGGGAAGGAGATTTGCAGCACTTAATTGTGCTGATAGATTCGAAGCTAACGTGCGAACACTTAAACGCATTGTTGACGTCAATGCGTTCGACGTGACATTTTGGACAAAAACTGACTGCTTTTTATTAACTGAACAACGTTACTTGTTTATGACTAGGTTGACATTTCTAGGTTACGCTTGAGAAAATGACATGGTTTATCTAGGTAGGACCTGGTAGGACCGATAGGACAATTGAACGAATTTGAATATTTTTCATAGTATTTGTAGGGAGATGAATACATAATAGTTGGCGAGCAATCTTTTTTTTTTAACTTTATTGCAATCAACTGACTGGCGTATTTTTGTTTATCTCTTAGCTGGTATTATGACACCAACAGAAATTCAGTTACATGTTTCTGTGGGTTTTGGACCGATGACAATTTAAGGACACAAGAGATGAACACAGAGTAGTAGAAAACAATTAACGAAATCAAGAAATCAATTTGACACAGGATCGACTATATTTAATCATACGGGGTTCGATTGATTCGATGAAAAAAAAAACAAACATACTACAACTGACTTAACGAGGAGAAATACATATTGAACGAAACCATACCACAAAATCAAACAAGAAGACAAACACAAACCGTGTGACCATAACACTACATAGGCAAATTCTGACTGACTGACCAATTGAAAACTTTCCAATCTTCTACCGTAACTTTTTGAGTCAGTTTGCAACAGTGTCTTAATGGATATCATTTTCCGCGTACGGCTGGCAAACTGCTTCTGAAAGATTACGTACTCTTTTCTATCTTCGGGTCTAGTGTAGAGGTTTCAACTCTATTCAGAGTGCAGCTAGAAACCTAGCAAAAAAAAAAAAAATTACAAATGTGTATGATTTTAGAAATTCTGTTAAATCGATCGTCTTCAAGAATTTCATAACATTTTTTCCAGTATTCCATGTTGGACATGTTCTTTAGATAGTATACAATCGATTCAAACATTTCTCTTGATGATAAACCAAGGTTTTCTTCGCAGATTCTCCTAGAGATTTCTCCAAACATTCATTAAGAGATTTAACCAGATATTTTCCCAGGGATTTCTTGAAACGTCTTACAAGTAACTTTTCCAAAACAATTCAACCATATCAAGCAGTTTTACCAATAGTTTCCTTTTTTTTTCAAGAAAATTATTGATAAAATAATAAATAATATCTAAAGACGTTCTTAAAGATTTTACATGCTTTTCGTCAAATACTTTTGGAGTAATTTATTTGGGAATTCCAACTATATTTTACCTATTTGAATCCTCCCATGGATTTCTTCAGGAGTCCCTCTTTCATTAGTATACTGTCAAGCATCTCAACAATGATAATGTTCACTTTATTCCAGAGATTCCACAAACAGTTTTTACATTCCAGTAGGCGAATTCCGGCGCACTTTTTCTTCGAAGAGAAGAAAATTTTCTTGCTGGTAGGCAATGGAAGAAAATTTCTTCTCTTCGAAGAAAAAGTGCGCCGGAATTCGGCCACAGATTACCTTTACAAGTTTCTTCAAGAGATTTTTCGAATAATCTCCCAGGGATTGCTCCAGTAGATTCTCGAGAAAATGATTTGAGTTTTTTTTTTCAAAAATTTCATTTGGCATTTCTATTAGAAATCTCTACCCTAACTTTGAATAGAGCATATGTATCTAATATGTATAAAATTCCGAAAATACTTTCTTGAGAAATATTTTAAGTTTTTAAGACTAGAGAAAATATGGGCTTCTTACTAAATGTGGCCTATATTGGATTTCGTTTTTCCACCAAAGATGCTCTAATAGCAGGGCTCATTCACTTCTAATTGTTAGCCATGATTTAGTTTTCGGTTTGTTCGAGATTTTACTAACGTTTTCTGAATTTTGAATGTTGATAACTTGCACATAACAAAAGAACTTCTGGTACAAAAAATCGCATTCAAGTATTTTATGTCATTTTGAGCGTTAAACAGTTCAAGCTTAAAGCATAAAATTGAACAGTTATGGTGTTATGTTGTTGGGGAATTCAAAAAATATATAAATGTAAAATTTATTAAAGCCGCCAGAAATTGTCAACCTCTGATCGCCAATTGAGCCAAAAGTCTACTTCACTTGGGCTGTTTATGATGAATGATATTTTTTGACATTGTTAGACCTTTGACAATGGTGCGCTTCCAGTAAGGTTAAACTGTTTACAAAATCAGAAAAGTGAGAAAATAGAAAATAGCAATATCAGTGTTCCGATTTAACCATATAAATCAATTTCTAGAAAACCGGGAAAAAATTTTAGGTATCGGGAAAAACCGGGAAATAACCGGGAATTTATTTTACCGAGTTGAGTGGCCACCCTGTATTTACTATCTTTAGCAACATTCGTGCTTCATTGATGCCCGCGTCCGGACGACTGAATGGTGAGTATACTCAATTGAACGACTGATCTGAAGATTATTTTCATTGATCAGTTTCGGTGTAGTACCGTTGAATTCTGGAAAAATAAATTAAATTGAAATTGAATTGAAGCATAATATTGAAATGAGGTGTTCGGCAAACTTGTAGATAAGTGTTTTTCCTACAATTATCACCAAGGACGTCCTTGGTGATAATTGTAGGAAAATCACTTATCTACAAGTTTGCCGAACACCTCATTTCAATATTATTATTATTAATATTTATTAAAGACACTTTACCACTTATGTGGATTTCAATATTATGCTTATGGATAAATGAATCAAATATTGCCAGGTGGTCGAAAACATCCTTGGCTATAAGTATTTTCTTTTCGCAAAGTCTTGCCGACCCTGAGGTTTAAAGGCGGAGGTTTCATCCTTACTGGGAGTAACATGGCCCTTCACAACAAACAACAGATGAACAAGCCGCTCTTGAGCTCAATTTTAAACATTTTGGCTGAATAAGCTTTTATTCAACTATCATTGTTTGATGGGTTGCTCAGTTACAATACCAAAAGCCCCTCTACAATCGGTCAGCTCGCTACAGCAATCTTCGACGCTGCTAAAAGTTCTATACCTAGGATGAATGCTACTCCAGGGTGTAAAGCCCTCCATTGGTAGTCTGCAGAAACTCGTTCAGCCATCAAAGCGAGAAGGAAATCAATGAGAGCGGTAAAGAGGCTTCCTGCCAATCACCCAAACAAAGAAAGCATGGTTTTGGAACACTGCTTAAAGGGAAATGAATGTAGGCGCAGATAATCAGAGACGCCAAGTACAGGCATTGAGAAGATTTTATCGACAGAATTAGCATCAACCAGTCTACAACGGAATTGTTGTCCAAGGTGAACTCTCTTTGTGGGAAGTGGAGAACAAAAGGAAAAGGCATCCGTCACGACAACAGAATCTGCAGAAACTACGATCACCATTTCATCAGAAGAAACAATGTTTCTTCAACTTCGTTGGAAGCTGCAACCATTCTTTAAGATATGTCCTTTCTGACAATAGATCAACCTTTCACCATGATGTTACTTGAGTTACTTGAGAACTTAGTTTTGCCCTAGCTAGTGGTAAAGGTGAATCTACCGGTTCCTATGTCATTGTGTAGTCCCTTACTGCAGCACCTACCACGAAGGGCAAAGCACTACTAGATCTACCTACTAAACAAAACTTGTACTGATGACCTTTTTCCAGAACAATGGAGACATAGCCTGGTAACTCCTATACCAAAGAACGGCGCATTCTCTACCGAACCAAAGGACTACCGATTCCCGACCATTTTGGTTGTCCCGGGATTCGGGATAAAATGTGTTGCTTGTCCCGGGAAATCCCGGGATCCCGGGAAATTTTTCAATGTGCTTAACCCTTTCCTTCCCACGACTTTGAACGACTATATCTATGCTAAAAGCGTTTCCGAAAAAAGTGCTTGTAAACAGTGTTGGTAAACTCACACTCGAAGCTCACTCATGAACCGCTCCTGCGTGAGTAAACTCGCGCGCGATTCTGAATCATTTTCTCAAGCGCGAGATATTCATGCAAAATCTCGCTCTCACGAGTCAAGCGCTGAAATCTCGTTTGCTTGTAAAACGAATCCAAATCAATTTCAACGACATTCTTTGTTGTTGTATGCTAGATTTGGTCTTGTTCTGTCATACAATCCTAAAAACTTCGTTGTAAATAATAAGACTACCAAGAAATTAAGGAATGAGTAAAATCACGAGTCAACTCATGCATGATTTTTTCGACGGTGAGTTTGGCGAGTCAAGAATCGCGCGTGAATCAACTCAACCATGAGATTTGAGAATTTGAGTTTTTACCAACACTGCTTGTAAAAATGTTATTGTAAATTGACTAAATTTTTCGAAATCAATGAAAAAAATTTTGGTTGTAAATCAATCGGTTTTCGATTGTTTATCAATAGTTCCACTATTGAAACAAGTAGTTAGTAGTTGGATCAACCTTATGAGGTTACAACCATAATTTTAAAATTATTGCATCATATTCATTTAATTCCATTTGTCCCGAGTTCGTCGAAAATCGATGGTGCTCTAGAGCAACTATGGGAAGTAGAGGGTTAAAAACGCATTTTTGCGATCAGGAATATGTTTTATTCATCAATTAAAAAAATCAATGGTTCAAATCAAGTAACTGGACTTATTAATTTGAATTGGTACGCTGAAAATACAACTTGAGGAAGCAAATGTAATTAATAATTTCATCGGACAGTGAGAGTTGCTCTTTAGAACAGATTGTTACGGGTCATGCCGATGCGAAATAGTATGCATAAATGTAACGAATTACCTATCATTAATTATGTACTAAACCGCCAAATTAAATAAGCAAGCGAAGTTAGCCCCTTTGTACAACCCTGCTGGTAAACGTCAACTTCAGCGCACGTCATGCACATTCGTCAATCCTGCCTGCATACACACAATCGCACATCAGCACAGAATAGTTTCCGGTCGATCAGCGCCATCGCGAAGTGAAAGTCTTTTCACTCCACGCATCAGACTGATAAAAGCCCCGAAGCACCTGTCCTCACAATCGCTGCCTCCAGGAAAAGCGCGAATTCATCATTAGACGTAAGTGAATGAGATCTTTGCTGCTGACACAACCGTTAATTGCTGTTTTACCCAAATAAAGAATCCACGCTCAGCGAATAAAGAAGATCCGGAGGGAAGCGTCGATTGAGGACTCGGCGAAAACTCGTTCGGCCAGCCAACACCAGCCCGGAATTCACCCCACTCCACCGGCGACAGGTGAATGTGATTAGAATGTGTCCCCATCCGATAAAAAGTAACTCCAACATCCTCATTTTAGCTCAGCTCCAGCGTGCGTGAAAGATCTTTCTCTCAAGGGAATCAGCCGGTAAATTGGAGAAGGCCTTCCAAGTGAGGTGAGCCTCGTCACTGCTAGAAACGTGATCAACCCCGATACTAATTGATCTATCAATGACATCCTTACAGGGCTCTGTTTACACGGCTTCCACCCCAAACACCACTCCGCACGTTGCGACAAGAGCTGAACACCGTCCGGGACTGACCAGTATTCTGTCCGCGTAACCGGCTAGGGTAGAATCACCGACTGCGTCCAGGCGACGAAGGGAAGAACACCCACGAACACCAAAATCACGATTCGACAAAACCCAAGCGAGTGAACCTTCGCAAAGAAGTACGTGCCTTGCAAGTGATTCGTCCATGGATACTTATTAACGATTTCCCACAATTATTTTAGGGCTCGTTATACGGGATTTTGACCCTCACCAACCCCATTTTGGTGCCGGTAAAACAGTGCGGTCACGGAATCCATTCACCGAATAACCCAACCAACATTACGAAGGCGTGGTAGACGTAACCCTGACCTTGGCCACTAGGTCCTGCATCGTATGGTCGTGAGGTGCACGGGGGCGCACTGGAGGAACGTCCCAACTAATTAACCGAATGGTGGTTGATCGGCTGAGTAGGATAGCTCCCTTCATCGTCATTGGGAAATTCTACTCGCCTCGAGAATAGGAGTCCAGAGCAGCCAACCCCTCACCGAGCAACGCAACACTCGCCTCATTGGCGGCACCTTCGGCCATCGTAGACCGACCTACTACGGGAAGGAGAAGCTTGAGAAACCCACGAATGTGTGTGCATGATGGCGTGCAGGTGACGGCGTGAATAAGTGGCGCCTATAATCGCGCTCTCGAGAGCAGCGAGATCGGATCATCATTCCTGCGGGGCCCCGCCAGCGACAGCGGTGTCAACGATGGCAGAAGCAGTATAAGGTTAGATTAGATAAGTTAGTTTTAAGAGATGCTGTGAATAACACCATAAGATTCTGCCATGCGAAGCCACATTTATGTTCATTTATTTTGTATCGAGCATACGTTATTGGCTGTGCGGCGATCCTCATAAACATATGATTAGCCTAGCCGGGTGGGACTGCGAGTGATTGAGGCGCCGACCACCCAATGCACTACAGTACCCTCCCGTTTTTGTGGCTTTAGCCCGATACCTATTCCGTAATTTAATAAACATAAGAACAAAACATCGCCTCATCGTTATATGGCGCCCAACGTGGGGCCCTTGCATTTGTAGGGTTCCATGTTGTATTTTGTAACAAGGCGCCCAACTAAAAAACCTCGTGTATGCAAATGAAAGTTAGTTGGAAGGATTATAACTACAGTTTTAAGGCCATTTTATTTTTGTGGACAGTTACCCTCCATAAAAGTAAAGTTTAGTTTAGGTTAGATTAATTCGTTACGTGATTTGGAGAGCAGTTTGGCTTTCGAGTAACAATCTTTAGTTTTGAGTTGAGGTGTTTTCTGGGGACTTGTTAGTCCTGTTCACCGCTACGTTTCTGGAAAGCATTGTGGCTTTCGGGTAGCATAACTCGTTTTGGTTTTGTTTTGAGTTTAGGTTAAGTTATTAATCTTTATCGTAGTGTTAAGTATATGGCCTTAGCACTATTGTTATGAAGGATATGTAGCATATGGGAGCTGAATTTTTCGTGAATCGGTGAACGATTCACGAAAAATTCCTGCTCAAACGTTGGATTGTGTTACGGGTATAAATATTTGTTACAATTATAAGACAGAATAATTGTTAAATGTGTTATAAATATTATATTCGTACGTTCTTTGTGTTATATGTTTTATTTTACCTTGTAAATATTCCCCGAGTTTTAATACACATTTATAGGGTTCTGGCTGAATAGAGGTACATGAAATGCAATCCACTGTTGATTGCCAACTTTCAGGCTATTTCGGGCAGCGGTCAAGTACTAGACATGTAAACCTTTCCCTGCCACGGACTTCAAGTTCTTGAGCTCAAGTATCGAACCCTGACACGGGATGCCCGATTAGGATTTTTTCCTAGACAAAAACAAGCTATGAAAACAGCAGCAATGACTGTCCACTAAAAGGCAAACTGCCAACTAAAATACAATTCCAGGATGACTGATGGTCCCAAACCAATACATGAAACCTCGTCATCCTGTGATCGGAAGATGTTATCCATCTCGATAACAGGGCACATTTATGTTATATGTTGTGCTGTGTCCATATGTGATGTTTCTAATTTGTGCATTTGTAAGGTACTATGTGTCGTTATATGTTGATACATTGTATTAATTAATTTCTTTTATTTTTGTAACAAGATATTTCCGGAGTTCGATTTTAAGATTCGGGCTCAACTTACCATGTAGCTCAAAAAGTGAGTTCTTTCGCAATTACTTTTGAAAAATCAATCATTGCCAAATCAGTCTAAGACGGGCTGGCATATTACTTTATAGCCGATTCCAGTTCTTCACGCATGTTCGATGGTGTTATGCATACAAGACAATCTAGCATTCAACTCGGCAGCATCATTATCGGTCTTTCTTTGGCAGTCTCGCAAAAATCGAACTCCCAGTTCCTTGATGAATTTAATCATTTGCGTTATCGATGAGCTTTCCAGATCTCCTGGCACTTGCGTTGGCGACGGAAGACCTTGAAAGAACATTAATGCTGTTATTATTTCCTTGTGGTGCCGTTTGTTGATTCTTTTCATAATTGCATGCAAGAGGTCGTTTCCAACTTTAGAGTTACTTTTCGTAAGCTTCGAATACAAGAAACTCAAGCTGCCTTCCGCATACAGTAATATAGCATCTCGTATTCCCAGTGCTTCCGAAGCAATTCTGATTGGCTGAAGAGAGCTTCCTGAAGGTTTTTTGCAACCTCAAAATCATTGTCCAACATAAGTCTAGAAAGGCCTATTTCGAAAAAAAAAGTCTTTGATGCAATCAAAACCGTGAATGAAGTGTTGCAGCATCGATTCAGTGAAGTTCCAACGAGTTTTGATGTCCACACACAGTTGAAGTGGTTTATGTTACATTTTCGTGTTTTTTTTTTGTTGAGGCCGATTTTCGAAAAAAAAATCACGGCTCTTCGAATACGTTTCAGATACTCTCAAAATTCAAATCAAAGGGAATCAAAACGAGTAAGAAATGTGTGTCCCGGGAATCCCAGGATTTTCGGGACGGTGATAAATGTTATCCCGGGATTCGGGAAATCCCGAATTTGTCAAGATCCCGGGATTTTTTGTCCCGGGGTATCCCGGGTTGAAACCTCTACTACCGACCGATTTCTCTAACGAGCTGTGTCGATAAAATCTTCGAATGCATGGTCAACCGCAGCCTCACTGAGACAATAACTTGCTGGATCAACGGCAACGCGCCTTCGTTCAACTGAAACCTTCGTTCTGAGTGTCCTCTTGACATGGGTGAAACTTCTTCAGCATCCCCGATGCTTCGGCAGCGGGATTTAGCCTTTCTGATGTTCACCAACTGGTTGTCATCCACGGCCAGTCTAATTGTCTCCAGCGCTTGTTCGTCCTTCGACTTTAAGGGCAGCAGCTACGGACTCGGGTTTGAGATCTTTTATGGCTGTCCATCTTCCTGCCTTCAACAAACTACTCTTGTTATCGTATCTCCAGTTATCGTAGTTGGTCCCCATTATATTGTCCCCGACAACCGGAAGTTGTCCGGTGGGAAGATATTTGAGCAGGAAATTCAAGAATAATTGTGGAGTGTTCACTATTATTGGTTCAGGCTTCACTATTTCCTTCTTCACCCTAGTGAAGTAGAATCGAAAAGGTGTTTACGATGAAGAAGGATTGGGGTCTCCAGGTAGCCTAGTGGTTAAGGTTACGGATCGCCAATCCGGAAACGACGGGTTTGATTCTCGTTTCGGTCGAGAAAATTTTCTCGACTCCCTGGGCATAGTGTATCATTGTACTTGCCTCACAATATATAAACTCATGCAATGGCAGGCAAAGAATGCCCTTCAATTATTAACTGTGGAAGTGCTCAAAGAACACTAAGTTGAAGCGAAGCAGGGACTTGTCCCAGTGGGGACGTTGAGCCATAAAGAAGAAGAAGAAAGATTGCTTTCGTTCAAACAAATGTGAAATACGTTTTAAATTTTTCATAGGGCTACTTTGGGTATTATCGGCAGGTTTGTTCTCTTCGTCATGGGGGTTTTTTGTCGACCAAATTGTCTGAAACCTAGACCAACTTTGAGTTCAACAGGTTTAAAAAACCCACCACGACGAATAGAACAAAACTGTCGAAAATACATGAATTTCCCTAACTAATCATCATCAATATTTATTTCTTCTCCTTGCAACTTGTTCTTAATCCAGTCGATAAATTTCGACACTTTGACGTATGCCGCCGGAACATCTTTAACGCCACAACCCACTCCCCACGAAACGATTCCCGCCTGAACGAACCGATTGTCCAGTTTACATGCCAACGGAGATCCTCCATCGCCGTAGCAGGTATCTACTCCCTCCTCACCTCCGCCGCACATGAAAGTCGGATGCAGCTGGAAGTACGGTCCCAGCCTGGTATTCCTGAACAATGACTGACATCGTTTACTGGGTACAACTGGCAGTTCCACCCTTTTCATCACCTCGGAGTACTGTCCTTTGGGATGGAAATTGTCTCTACCCCAACCGGAAGCCAGACAGCGCTGGTTATCGAAGATGTCGTGTATCGAAGGCAGGCAAATTGTATTGACGTTCACTTTCAAATCGGCTTCCTTCTTCATTATTAACAAAGCTATATCGTTCTGGTACTTTTTGGCCACGTAGTTTTCGTGAATAATGATTTTTTGTACGCCATATTGCTGGAAAAAAAAACATTGAAAATTGTAACTCGACGAAGTCTGTTCAATAGAATGCGGCTTATTGTTCGAAAGTTGTTGGAAATTGGATTCGGTGTGCTCTTCCAGATTTATGTCACACAAAAAAGGAAAACGCAAAGGAAACGCAATTCAAACTAAATGTTTAAGAAGTCGCATTGTTATAATCGTTATCACGGAAAATTCAACAGCATTTTTCTCATTCATAACTGAATAGTTCACATTAAAAATGTAGGTATTCCATGTATTCCATTTCCTGCTGGCTACACAGTGAATGCATTCTCACTGGGAAAATTTCAGTTTTAAACGAGAAAACTTGTTTCGAGTTTTTAACAATAACGTTACATCAATGACGATTTTTTCAACCTTTAATGTGTTCATCGAACACGTGTTTCTGTTGTGCATATGGATGGACGCCAAAGAATTTGAAAATTTTATGTGCTAGAAATTTGTTAAAACCTAATTTTGCTAACAGATCTGAAATTAACAAAATTATGAAACTTAAGACGATCGTATCAACTTTAAATCTGATATCTCTTTTTAAAACTGAAAGAGCACATGAATTGAAATTTTTCAACAGTTTTCAAAGAATAAAATGCACCCACTATTCAATCAACATACTTGATGTTTGACCGGTTCATTCTCGTTGACTGTGTCCCATTCCCCCAATCGAACTGCCAATATGTCCCGTGTAACGTTCTGGACACAGTGCGCCGCTGTCAGAATCGCCTGCTGATGAATCAGGGAACCGCCGCAGAAATATTCGACCTTCTCATTCCCCAGAAGCTGGACACGCTTCAAAAGGGCCGCCATCCACGGAAACTCTCCAAATTGAGCTTTGGCACTGTTGTTAACTCCCACGACATATCCATTAGGTCGATTGGTGCCACATTTGGTCGGAGGAAGCTCGTTCGGTTCGCTTGAATCATACCGAGGAACGATTTTCAAGGCGCAACATGTAGCTGAAAATTCGCAAGTACGGTTCCCTCGTTCAAGTCTGTGAGAATAGTTGAAGAAATTGTGATGACAAAATCAACAAGGTTTTTACTACTAAATTGTCATACATACTCTACGGTCGTCACGTCCTCATAATCATTGAATCTGAAATAGATCATAGGTAAATCATAGGGTACATGAATTGGATTGGTGTATGCATCTTTCTGATTTTTTTCACAGCTAATAAGTCGTATGGCATAAGTAGTGCCCATTTGGCATTTTCAAAGTGAACGAGCCGGGAATTGAAGGTGTTACTTCCCGTTCAAAGCTTGAACGGCGCACAGGAACTACAGAGCAATCAATTAGCACCACACCTGATCTTTCTTTTCTTCTCCGAAGGTAGAATAACTTCACTCGCACCTTAAGTATTGAGCGATAGCGAAAGGAGCACTATTCAACCGCGGATATCCCCAATCGTACCACCATTCGCTAGCATTAGATTGCTAGGAGTTTGCCTTTTGGTCACTTATCGTTGCGTTCGGATCTTGAACAGAATTCAATTTGTTCTTTATGCTATAGTCACTCTATTTCACACGACCGTGTACACGGTTACAGAAGTTACACAGATTTGTGTACTACTAGATCAGCCTCACCGCTGTGTCAAATGTACACAGATACTTTTCCGGCTCCAGCGCTGGCATGAAAACAAAATTAACAATTATTTTTGCACTGATCGATTCCTGATAATGCATGTCATCGTTCAGAGAAAATTAGTTATGAACTTTGCTCCCATACCAGCGCTAGAGCCAGAAAAGTGACTGTGTACATTTGCCACAGGGGTGGAGGCTGATCTAGTAGTACACAAATCTGTGTACATTGTGCACAAGCCTGTGTATATTGTACACAAGCCTGTGTTGTTTCATTTTAGGGTGTAGACACAGAACAATAAACGACCGGCCGTATAGCTTCTGCTTGCTATAGAGGTAGGTATATTTCAGACTAACTTCTATCAATTATTTTGCTGTGCTGCGCACAGTGGTCAGCTTGGCGGATCATGACTGAGATCATTTGCTCTTTTCAAATCTCTCAGAGCGGTTATCTTACATTAGGCTGGTTCAGTTTCATAAGGGTTAGTTTAAATTCAATTGATTTCATATTACGACTAGGGTTAGTATTATTTACATATGTACAAAGCCAATTCAGTAAGATGTTGTTATTCATGAACGGTGAATACCGATCATTCCGGCCACCTTGAAACAATGTGAGTTGTTTAAACACTGATTCTCTCTCGCGTTCTCCTCTCGCTGATGATCCTCTCTTGGCTGCTCCAACGATCGAAATCTCTTGGGTTGTTCGCTGACACGAAGTCAACGGTGAATGGAACCATTCACTCGCTTCGCGACCGATTCAGCAAATCTCATTGATGGCGGAAGTCGACGTTGGATGAATGGACAGATAATCTGGAACTATGAAAGGATCCGGTAGATCGAACAGATTGGGTTACAGTCATTGGAGCGCTAATCACCTGATTGCGGTCAATTAGCGCATTGAGCAGTTTCGGACTGCTCTGCCGATCTTTGAAGATTCCGGACCTGATGACATCGGAGACACGAGCGAGTGACGAGGTTGCGGATGACGTAGTAGGATGATCTGCGAACAACAAAGACCCGGTAGACCGAACATACTGGACTAGAAATAAAGGAATGCTAATCACCTGATTGCGCCTTATATGCGCGTTGAGCCAGATTCGGACTGCTCTGCCGGTCTTCGTAGTTGCAGGAGCTGACGAATTCATGGGATTCTACGGTAGACTCGAAACGGAGGGTTGATGGACGGGCAGGCATGGTGATATTGATGGCATAAAACTTGGCGGCTGACGAGCTGGAACAACAGAAGACCCGGTAGATCGAACGGACACGAGTAGAAATATTGAACCGCTAATCACCTGATTGCGCTTCAATTGCGTATTGAGCAAGTTCCGGATTTCTCTACCGATCTTTGAAGGTTCAGGAACTCTTGTTTGTAGCGGTTGATGGCTCCTGACCGCCGTCGGTTGGCATAGGCAGAATTGCGATTTTCGCAACCGGTCTCACTACGTTATCAGCTTCAGCAGTCTTCAAGGTGACGACACGAACGATCCCGTCCTTCCCGGGATGCAACTGGGTTATTCTCCCGAGCGGCCATTGCACAGGAGGTAGATTGTCGTTCTTGATGATGACGATTTGGCCCAACTGGACCCGAACTGGTGACAGCCTTTCATTGCACGCGCCTGAAGCTGTGCGAGGTATTCCGGATACCACCGGGCCCAGATGCGCTGAAACAGCTTTTGGGTAAGCTGCCAATGGTCCAGACGGTTATCTGGTATGTCTACGCAGCTCGAATCCGGAACGGCTTGAAGACTGGATCCTACCAAGAAATGTCCGGGCGTCAGGACTTCCAAATCGGCAGGATCGGACGGAATCGGAGTCAACGGCCTCGAATTGAGGCACATTTCGACCTGCGCTAGTAATGTGACCATGTCCTCGTACTTCAGGGTGACGTGGCTAATTTCCCGCAGGAGATGATGTTTTGCTGATTTAACCGCGGCTTCCCACAATCCTCCGAAATGTGGAGCGCGGGGTGGAATGAACTTCCACTGAATCTGGTTTTCGGCACACCAGGTTTGGATCTGAGCACGGTCAGCGTCTCTGGACTTCAACATCTCATAAATACGGTGGAGAGCATTAGCTGCTCCCTTGAAGGCGGTTCCATTGTCCGAATGGATTTCTCGAACGAGACCGCGACGGGCGACGAATCGGCGGAGAGCCGACAAGAAAGCTGGTGTGGACAGGTCCGTAATCAACTCAATGTGGACAGCCTTTGTTGCGAAACAGACGAAGATACCAATGTACGCCTTGGTGGGCGCCGATTGCGTATCGGCGACTTAACAAACACCGGGCCACAATAGTCGATGCCGGAGATCGCGAAGGGACGGGCCGGTGTAACACGGGATCTTGGAAGATCAGTTGTACTCTGCTGCAATGATGCAAATGATCACCTCACTAGTGCTCATCACAACTCATCAACTGTATATTTATCGCGTGTGATTGAACTGTGCACTGATCAGCGATGACCAGCAGCAAAGAGGCGGCAAAACGAACATGATGTAAATCACAAACGATTTTGCACACATCTGACTGGGCCGTCACACGCTCGCCCGAACAGCCGAACCATACCGAATAGGTTGGTTTGCGAAGCTACGGCATGAACGCTCGACACGCACACAGAAGCAACATTCGCATGTACCGATACCATACTAATAAAGCTTCCAGCCAAGGATGCTTCGCGATAAGCTATCGAAAAGCATCGAAAGCGATGAAAAGAGATGCTTGGCTAGAACGCAACGGCTCAACGGCGAAAAGGAAGAGTCAACTATGCTGATCAGTGTTGAGTCCGTTCGTGTGCTACTCGTATGGGAGGTTGATTGAATAAAGCGAGGATGGGTGAAAACGTATTCGTTGTCGAAAGCAAATCGCATCATTTCGCGAATGTTTTCATCAAATTGCAAGCTTGCTCTGCTGGATAAGCACGGGTTTGCTCCGGAAGCACTTCACACAACGGTGATACGTACGGCGAACAAGATTCCTTCCTCCGATGACCCAATACTTCTGGCGAATTGTAGCCAGCATCAGTTGCGGTCCGGCGTGTAGTAGGACCTTGTGGTAATATTCGGCAAGTAGTTCTGTCAGCGGATGTTTCGCCGACAAGATGATTGGGTGTTTGACGCTATCCGGTATTTCGGCATTCGAGAGACGTCCGCCCACACGGAGTATTCCATCATCATGGACATGGGGTTTCAGTAACTTGAGTGGCGAGGACTTTAAAGAATCTTTGCTAGCGGAAAGCTCTTCCGAGTAGAGCTGTGATTGGGATAGACGGGCTAGTGCATGATCAGCAGCTTCTAGGTCTGCTGTCGACAGCACGCTGGATTTCGGTTTGACTGATCCTTGGGTTGCCGCTCGAAGGGCGCTGATGTGCTTCAGGCAAGACGCTACGACTCGACAAAGTTTGGTGTAGCTTGAGTAGCGCGTGAACAGTGCTTCGGCAAACTGATGTTCGACAGCGCGGAACGTGGTGAGAGTAACCTTTCGAGCTTCTTCGATGATCTTGGCGGATTCTTCTTCTGGGACGTTCAACACAGGCCAATTACTTGGAAACTCTGATAACCATTGCGGACCCCTCCACCACCTGGCTTGGTTGAGCAAGTCCGAGGGCAGAAGACCACGGGACAGTTCATCGGCTGGATTTTCTATTCCTGGTACATGGCGCCAGGCGGAGATATCTGTCGAAGATTGAATGGTGGAAACGCGATTTGCCACAAACGTTTTCCACCGGCTTGGTGGAGACTTCAACCATTGGATAACGGTGGTGGAATCAGTCCAGACGAAGACATCTCTTGGAGTTTTGATTGACTGTTCCACCTTACCACACAACTTGGTAGATAATACCGCTACGCAGAGCTCCAGCCGCGCAATGGTGTGCTTCGTTGCGAGAGGAGCTACCTTGGACTTCGATGTCAGTAGCTGCACCTTAACACCATCGGCGTTCAACGAACGGACGTAGCAGCAAGCTCCATAGGCGACATCAGAAGCATCGGAGAAGAAATGTAGCTCAATCTTCGAAACACTAGGCAGCGAAACAAATCGGGGGATTTTGATTTCGGCGAGAATCGAGAGTGTAGCGTGAAACTGCTTACATTCTTCTTGCAGCTTCTCCGGCAGCGAACGATCCCATTCGTAGGGAGACTTATCTTCGTTCTTCAGCTTCCATAAACGCTGCATGAATATTTTCGCCATGGCAATGGCGGGGCCCACGAGGCCCAGAGGATCGAAGATTTTAGCGATATAGGAGATGGCCTTTCTCTTCGTGAGGACGGACGATGGTAGCGGAAGGTCGACATTAAACCGTAGCATATCAGTCCTCGTATCCCATACCAGTCCGAGCGTTGACACAGACTGATCATCTTGTAGATCATGCACGGGTTTGATCGCTAAGTTTTCTGGAGGAATGTCAACTAACGCTTCGGGCACGTTGGAAGCCCATTTTTTTAACGGAAAGCCGGCCGACTCGAGTATTGCGGATAGTTGTCGGCGTTTTTCCACTGCAGCCGCCAGATTTTCCGCTCCTGTTAAGACGTCGTCCACGTAGAAGTCTTCGACGACGACTTCTTCAGCTGCTGGATAGTTTCTTCCTTCAGCCTTCGCTAGTTGCTGTAGAGTACGTGTTGCCGAGAACGGAGCCGATGCTGTACCATACGTAACTGTCAGCAGTTCGTAGGTGTCGATTGGATCCGACGGACGTCGGCGAAACAGCACTCGGAGGAATCGCTGATCATCAGGAGAATGTAGGATTTGGCGATACATTTTCTCCACGTCAGCGACGATAGCAATCACGTGGAATCGGAAGCGGATGACGATAGAATCCAGGTTTTGCTGCACCACTGGACCGACACGAGCAGGGTATCGTTGAGCGACATGCCGGATGAGGTCTTATAGGAGGCATCAAATACCACGCGGACCTTGGTGGTGGTGCTGCTCTCCTTGAACACAGGGTGATGTGGCAGATAGCAATGCGGTGATTCATCGTCTACGTGAGTTCGAGTGGTGGTCTTGGAGTAAATCTCCTCGCACTGTTTCTCTTGAGCGGAGAACATCGGGCTATGATCACGAGCCATGATCACCAGAAGCGTTGAAGCGCGGATTCGAGTGTTCGGTCGACGGTCGAAATGTAACACACTGGTGGAGCTACGGCGGGATTGATGGATGTCTTTCCAGAAACTGTCCATCCGAAGTGTGTGTCGACAAGCAGAAGTAGACCATCTCCGATTGATAGGCGGTTGCCGGTGTGGAGTTCATGGTAGCATTCTCCACCGATAACGATGTCGATCATGCCCGGAATATGGAAGTGCGGGTCGGCCAATGGAACGTTTGGCATGTTCCATGACGAGGTGTCGATGATGACGGTCGGAAGATGAGCGGTAGGTTTCTTCATGACGAGAAACTCGAGGGTGGTGGAAAATGTGTTCGTTTTCGATTTGATCGTAGCGGTGAGCTGGCGTTTAACCTTCTTGACGGATTCACCTAGACCCGACACGGTGATGTCTACGGTAGTTCGTCGAATACCAAGATCGTTTGCTAGCTTCTTGGTGATGAAATTGGACATCGATGCTGAGTCCAGGAGTGCTCTGACAGCGATCTCCTTGCCGCGATGGTCGACGATGAGAAGCGATACCGTTTCCAGTAGGACCGTGCTGTACTTCGAGTGGACAGTCATGCTGACATCCGGTGGATTCGCTGATCCAGAGGTCCCCGCGATTGCTGGTGCGGATGGATTCGGTTGATTCGTGGATTCGACGATGCGGCAGGAGTACTAGACTTCTTCGATGCTGCAGCTGGATCATGTAGCATGGTGTGATGTCTGGCCCGACAAGTTCTGCAACTGAACTTCGATTTGCAAACTCGTGCTTGATGGCCTGGACGGAAACAGTTCCAACACAAGCTTCGCTGGACTACCAACTCTCGTCGTTGGGTTATGGACAGCTTGGTGAACCAGAACTTCTATGTAGAAAAACTTGGTGGAACTGCTAGAGAAATAGGGAAAGAATTTCCAGGTGAACCTCTCAGGTGGAATTTCGAGAGGAATTTTCGATGATTCTCCTAGAGGAGCTTGCGGTGGAACTGCTAGAGGAATTCTCGGTGAAATTATTTGATGAAGCTCCTCGGGACTTTGCGGTGATACTTATGCAGAAATTCGAGGTGGAACTTCTATAAAAATTTCCGTCAAACTCCTGGAATTTCGTTCATAACTCCTGGGATTACTGGGCGAATGCCATGCTCGTTGATTTTTCCGGTTAAATTCCTAGTGGGACTAATTTTTTTTTTGTTTTTATTTATGTGTATTTTAACTTAGATGCTAATTCTACACTTAGTGGGACTAATGGAAGAATTCCTCAACGGATTGTGGAACTCCCCATGGAACAACTAGAGGTATTCTTGATGGAACTGTTAGGGGATCTTTCGATGGAGCTCCTAGAGGATTTTTTGGTGGTGTTCATGCGGGAATTCCTAGAGGAATGAAAGGTAGAGCTCCTAGAGAGATTATTGCTTGAACTCCTTGAGGAATTCCTGGTGGAACTACTATCGGTGGAACCTACAGAGAAATTTTATTGTTTTTTTTTTTTAATTTTCACCGGAGCTGGCAAATGCCTATTGGAGTAGAACAATTTTGCGACGTGATCATATTTGGAATACCTAAAGGAATTCATGGTGGAAGTGCTAGAAAAATTCCCGACGAAACTCCCTCAGGAAATCCCAAAGGAGCTCCTGCCAGATATCCCAGTGGAACACCTGGAGGAATTCTGGAAGAAATCCAAACAAAAATTCCCGGTTTTATTCTATAAGACGATGTCTATGTTGAACTTCTAGAACATTTCCTTGTGGTGTTGCTAGCTAGAGGAATGTTCGGTAGAACTTCGGTAATGATTCATAGTGGAACACTCACAGGAATTCCCGTTGGAACTTGTGCCGGAATTCTCTGTGGAGTTCCTAGAAGAATTTCCGGTGGAATTTATACAAAAATTTTCGACGGATTTCCTGTGGGAATTCTTAATTGAATTTCTATAAGTATTTTCTGTGGAACTTCTACAGGAATCCCTGGTGAAACTCATAGAGGATTATTCTTAGGGGATTTTCAGGTGCAGCTTCTAAAGAAGTTTCCGGCGCAACTACTTGAAGAATTTCAGGTGGAATTCTTAGAGAAATTTCTGTTGGAGCTTCCCAGTGGAATTCCCAAATACTTTTTAAATGTTTGCTCTAGCACAAAAATGCACTTATACCCTTTACGCCACCCCTAAATATCAACTGAAATCGCTCATTTTTGTACAACACACTTATTTCGACCAGTAGATCATTTTACATTTGGGAAATCAGATCCCGGAGAGATTTTTCAAAATTAGTCCGACCCTACTGTCACACGATTTACACAAATGCAAAATGGTCATTGGCAGAGAAAGCTAATAGTTAATAATTTTGCTGAGATGCAAGCTTTGTCCCAGTGGAGACGTAACGCCACGAAGAAGTAGTCATCTGCATTTATTTATTTTTGTATCACAATTTGTTTCACAAAAGACAACTTCCCCAAAATTTGCTTGACTTAAAACATAGTTATGCAACTATCAGGTTTACATTTTCAAAATTACAAATTAAAAATAATTGTGTATGAAAAAGTTGCTAATCAAGATAAATATGGATCGATTCTAATTACAAACTCAGAAAAGCAATTACCTTAATTCGAGGATGGTTTCACCGTCTGTTTTGATGATGCCGTCATTGCATAGATGTATTGGAACACAATAACCATTGGGACATTTCTGAAAAAAATGTTTGAACCAAAAAAGAATTCAAGCCTAAATTGATTCGCCTGCTCAAACTAGCTTGCACTTACATTGAATTGTTTTAAAACTTCCAAGACGTCCTCCTCCGAAGATGCATCTCGGCAGGAAACTAAAGAATTCCACTGCATTATCAGCACAAATCCTAACGTTAAAACTGCACTCGTAGACTTCATAGTTTCCTTGTACGCGTGGAGTGCTCTTGTGTCTCTCGTACCTAGATCGTCCCCTTCGGTCATCGATCACTCACGAACTGAAGTGAGATTATTTTCACCAGAGCAGTTGAAAATAATACCTTGGGTACGGGCACCGGTTTTGGCCAGTCTAAGGGAAATCATTTTTATAAAAATAATCAAGAATCCTATTAAAACTACCAATGTGTAAAATTAAAGGTTTCAATCTATATTTTGAAGGAAAAAAATGCAGAAGTCAAGCCAATACTTGACTTGTGTGTTAAAAGTGGCACTGGCTAAAATAGAAGCACAGCGTCAGTTTTGGTCATATTTTTAACTTTGGTTTCTATTTTGGCCAATCTCGTGTATTTCTTATAATGGTGGCCAAATTTGAAGCACCCTGGCTAAAATAGGCATAAAGGAGCTGATTTTTTAAGGAAAATGGTTTTTTCTTGCATTTAAAAAAAAAATAATTTATGGTTTTCACAGCTTTGATCATCATATTATAATAGAATGTAACGATAAAGAATAAAATTATGTTGTTTTAGATCGCAACAGGCTGAATAATGCACTATGACCAAAACTGATGCTTTTACCCTACGCGTAAAATCAGGGGTTTCCCATAATCTCTTATGTTGCTGGGGTTCCCTTCTATCGCTTTGTTTGTTAGATGTTCTTTATATTGATCGGGCAAGAATTCAAGGATTAAATCAAAAGTTGACAGAAGGGATACTGCTTTCAGGAGAATGATAAAATCAATATATTAACTGTAAATATAAAATATCAGTTCAGAAACAACAACGTAGCAACGGTAGCAACCCCACAGATACCATTCACGTTTAACTTTCTCAGCACTAAAATTGGGCAAACTCCATGACATTCATCGAGTGTTTCCTAGTTACACAGATTGCCAATTAGCTCGTACACCCACTTAAGCAAATATTTTGCAATATTTTTGGCATAGCAATCTCTTTTGGTTAAGAAATCACCATTGTATTCATAATTCACAAAAATGCAGGGGTACGAACAAATTTTAAACCTGGGGGAATATTACTCATGAGAGTGTCAACACCTTCCTTAAAAACACCTTGGTCGCTACTTTACGAAAAGTATAAAGTTCCATTTCCAACACCAAAAGTGCAAAATTTCATTTCTATCGAAGAAACAATATCTTGGGGAAAATTAATTTTCCAAATAAAATGTCGCCAAAGGTCACCCCTTAATCTCTAAAAATAAGTTGATAAATGATTCTGTAGGAAACTTCACGAGGAATCATACCTCCAAAGACCGTAAAACGATGCGACGTTCAAGGAAAAAATATTTAAGCTGTTGGTAGGGGTAGGCGGGGCATTATGGACACCCTAAGGTTTTTGCCAACTTTACCTGGCAAGATGTCAAAAAAGTTTAGTTTTTTGATACATGTATCCTTTTAAAGTCTATTTAGCATCTATTGCATAAAAATGCTCACGAAGAAAAATTATTTATCCACTTCAAAAAATGTTATGAAAAATGTTAGTTTTTCATGACCGTCTTCAAGCATATGGGGCAGAATGGACACCCCCATGGGGCAATATGGACACCATGAGACTTTTACGAATTTCGTACGTTATTTACACCTATAAAGTCATTTCATTACAAAACAACTATTTTGGATGAAGAATACGACGAAGTAGTTCATTTTTGTTCAGTTAATTTAAATTCAGGCTGTTTTGGATAAAAAAGCTTCGTTTTTGTCTGCATGAACAGCTGTGCCTAGAACAACTATTTTCCACTGCTGTCGTTTTTGACCAATTTGTTTCACCCTATGTCTACTATAGTGAACATTTAACCGAAAATACACTGAAATCGAAGAATTTGGTTGGTTTGTGATTTAGATTATATTTTTCCCTTGCTGCTTCTTTCAAAAAGGTTAGTGTCCATTTTGCCCCGGCAGCAGAAGATATTTCCAAACTTGATTTTTGATATAATAAAGAGGAAAATATAAACATGTTAAGCATGTAGATACAGCAAAACTACTTGCATGTGTTCCAGAAATATCAGGTTTTAATCGACCTGCAATAAATTAGTCACTAAATCTTATTTTAGATGGTGTGAAAATTATAATTTCCATGCACAAAAGACGGAGGACGCAACTTTTTCGTGTAAAATCAAGTATAATTTTAATTTCGAATGTTTCTTTTCTGAAATTACGTTTTAGACAAATGGACTATATCCTCTATTCATTAAAAGTTCAAAAAAGTTCGCATATTGCAAAATATTGAGGGTGTCCATTCTGCCCCGGGTGTCCATATTGCCCCGCCTACCCCTACACAGGGTAAAATATTTGTCCAAAAAGAAACTAATGCTCAAACATCTTGTTTGACTCAATCGAATATTCATTAGTGTCAAACTGATGTTGTTTCTTCAGTTCTTTCCTTGTCAAATATTTGGCCCTAAGCCACACCCGATCGATAAAATAACGAGGTTTTGCTATTTATGATTTCTGACATGTTAAACAGC
This sequence comes from Aedes albopictus, assembly GCF_035046485.1. Lineage (NCBI taxonomy): Eukaryota > Metazoa > Arthropoda > Insecta > Diptera > Culicidae > Aedes > Aedes albopictus. Next base: position 415,868,904 of record NC_085138.1, read on the forward strand.
GTTGCTTGCAATTCGGATTTTAGTTAAAAACTTGTTTCACATGCATCAGAATGGCTTTCTTCCGCCGCACAATGGGAAAAAATAGGTATAAAAAGCGAATAAATTCAATATCTCTGCTCGGAGTGGACGGATTTGAATGAATTTTTGACACAAACTGTAGAAATCTCTATAGTTTCAGATAAGGAGGGTGTCATTCACCGTACGATGCTGGAAATCAGAGTATCGGGCCCGTTTTACCCCATTCTCTCTCATTTTCACCTTTCAGAAAAATTCTGGAGTGCAAAATAAACGATTTATTTTACTCGTGATTGTGTGAAAACTTCCGTAGCATCGAATGGAGCTGGTTTGGCTCACCGCACAGCCCTAAAATTGGAATATCTTCAAATTACCCCGATATCCGCTATTTCTTTAAAATTTCACATGCATCTTCGCTCGGAGTGGAACGCAATCGATTAGAGCAGGACAAATCGGCACCAACATTTCAAAAGGGCGTAACTGCATTTTGAAACAAACCACTTTTTCACATCTGCAGAGATGGCATGCTCCTCAGAGCGCTACACGGTGTCAAAATTTTGAATATTATCGAACTTTCATGTACCTCGGATTTTTCTTCATAGAATGTTAGAATTTCGGCTATAATTTATAAATGCAAAATTTGAAAATATTCTATCGGGGAAAATTTGAGTTAGATGAGTTTTTAGCTATTTCCCATACTAAAAATCAATAATTACTATTTTAGGCCAAAAAACGTCCCATGCAAAATGTATGGAAAAATTTTCGCCGATGAAATATTTTCTAGTTTTCCGATTATGAATATATAGCCCATATACTAATCATTTTCGAAGTAAAATCCGAGGTACATGAATGTTCGATAATAATCGAAATTTTGACACCGTGCGCTAAGTGAGAAAATAAAAAAATACACATTACACACAGCCAGCAAGATGAGAAAGAGTGCGTGTAAACAATTATCTTCTGCGTGGTCCGACTGCACGCGCTCGGCATCGTCGTCGCATCGCGCACGACGGTGAGCGCAGGAAAGCAAGAGAAAGTACAGTCCAACACACAGCTCACATCGCAGCGCTGCGCTACTCTGTACTACCGAGAGCCTACAACTTGCAGCTCAGACAGCGCAGATGTGTAGCACATTCCTTGAAATGAGCGAAGCTCACGCAGAAGAAGCTCGAGCTCTGCAACGTCTCACACAGCTGGTGTGGCAACATACACATTCGCACTCTCACGCAAAGCTTTACGGCTGAGCGATGTGTGTTTGTTGCCGGTCCACATTCGTAGCAAAAAAGAGCGGCGCTCATTTTATTGAAGATGTGTACGCAGAGCTGTTTATCAGTGTATCTATGCCATCTCTGTCTGTGGGTCATATTTTAAGTTTCTCACGAAATTCACAAACATTACTAGACAGAGAAATTGCTCTTCTTTCCTGTACTGGCGGTGATTTGCATGGCGGCATTGAAATACGATCCACAGATGTGAAAGAGGGATTTGTTTCAAAATGCAGTTACGCCCTTTTGAAATGTTGGTGCCGAAATCCTATATCAAATTGCCGATACTATGGAAGTTTTTACATAAATACGAGATAAATATGTAAGTCATTAATTTTGCACGCCAATCGGAAATAAATGATGGTTTTCTCAAAAAAGTGTGTGTGAGAGAGAGTGGGGTAAAACGAGCTCAATACACTGATTTCCAGCATCATGCGGCGAATGACACCCTCCTTATCTAAAACTCTAGAGATTTTTACAGTTCGTATCAAATATTCATTCAAATCCGTCCACTCCGAGCAAATATATTGAATTTATTCGCGTTTTATACCTATTTTTTCCCACTGTGCGCCGGGCTAGGAGTTCCGCTTGTTCCGTATTGATCCAACTGAGACTGCAATGACTCATGAGCACGAGCTGCAGCGATAATTTGATTCAACGGTAAACCACTCTTCAGAATTTTGGCCTTCAGTTTCAGATCCTTCGTGGTCGACATGATCTGGTTAACGATCAGCTTCTCAGTCTGATCGCCAAGTTCGCAGTTTTCAGCAACCTTCCGGAGTCGAAAAACAAATCTTTCAATTTTCTCATCTGGTAACGGAGACGCTTGCCGAAACTTTTGCAACTCGAACGCGAGGGAGATTCGGGGAATGAAATATCCGTCCAGTGCTTCAATAGCCAGGTGGTATCGATTTTCAATCGGATGATTTTCGTCCACGTCGATCCGGTCAATAATTCTCCGTATATCCGGTCCACCGAATAACGCCATGGTTTGAAATTTAGCTTCGTGGTCTTCAATGCCTCTCCAATCTACATACGCGTCAAATTGCTTCTTACATTCCTCCCAGCGAACGGTTACGCTTCCTTAATGTCCATCGGCCACGCCATCTTCAAATCTTCCTATTTTTACGATACCTCCCAGAATTCAAATCTGCTTCCTGAATCCTGACCTCGAGACAGCCGTTTCCTGTATCCTGTCCGCTGCCCGAATCTTGACCGCTCAATTTCCGCTCACTGAATCTTGCACTTTTGATTGATTTCCGCTGCTGTCCTTATCTATTCGACTTTCGCTTCCTGATCTGCTTCAGTTTCGTTTTCTCCTTCCAAATTGAATGGTGGTACACTGGGACTTGTTCCTATGGTTATCCTCCGTCTTTGGTGGGTCCAATAATCCGCATCCGCAGTCACCAAATGTAGTAATAGTAATTGAACCTCGTCGGTTGGTGGTTGAATACAGAATTAAGACTACTTAGATGCTACACTCGGGTTTAAGATCATTTATGGCTGTCCTTCTTCCTGCCTTCAACAAACTACACTTGCTATCATATCTCCAGTTATCGTTGGTCCCCTTTATATTGTCCCCAACAACCGGAAGTTGTCCAATGGGAAGATATTTGAGCAGGAAATTTAAGAATATTTGTGGAGTGTCCTCTATTATTGGTTCAGGTTTTTAAGCCTGTATCCGCAATAATCGGGACACAGAAATACAGCTATAAATCTGTAATAGATATATAAAAAATGCTCAAATTTGGCCTAATAATATCTTAAGCTGTGTTCATTACACCTACAACATTTCATGTGAATCGGTGATGTACTTTTTGTTGTAGCAATGAAAGAGTAAAATGTGCGCCATTGAATTTTGTACAGTCCTTAGTTTTGCTTGTCAGCGCTTAAACTTTTGAATTTTGCAAAGAAAATGGTTGAAATTTTAATCACAAACCTCTCAATCTGCATTCATTGCATACGCAAAATTTCAAAAGAATCGCTGCACTATCAACAATTTTATAGTCGAAACATTTATTGGGACTGAACGCGATTTTAGCCCCTCAGACAGCAATTAGTCAGCACCCCTTATTGTTTCGATTGTACTGTTGAAAGTACTATACCAATAATCATCAAATTTTGCAGACATAGAATACACATAATCAACTACCTTCTGTAAAAATTTAATGATAATTGGCAGAGAAATTCGAAAGTTATGAATAGGCAAATATCGCACATGAAAACACGAAAAATTTTCACTAACACTCACCCTTATCGACACAAGTAGCTTTCAAACCAATCGATAAAAGTTGATGAAATTATGCAAGAAAGTGTCTCTATAAGCATCATAACTGCTAACGAAATTTCATAATTATCATCACAGAACTTTGAACTGTAGCCTAAAAGAACCATCTACTATGCGAATGAAAATTGGTCATGATTGTACAAAATGCTTAAAACCACCCAAGTAACCATGACGCTGGATATGAAGCATTAATTTCGCTTTATAGTGTTTTATATGACATGCGATATAAAGTTATTTTGTCATATAGGCACCATTGAAGTAGGTTTAAAGTCAAAAGTGGCGCTACTATTGTTGATTTAAATCAAGCTTTACTGTGGTGATTGCTAAAGCATATAAAATGCTTGTACCATATAGCTAATGCAATCAAATCGTATGGAACGCATACTTAATGCATCATGTCGAAAAAGAAAAAAAATATGTTTTTCATTTTTCTATCTATTTTTATCTTCTCATAGCTGTTCCGATACTCTCACTTTGATGTTTTTTTTTGTATTTTGGGAATTGAACCTAGACTGCTGAAACTGGACCACGATGAAACTCGGACGCGCTAACGCTGTGTGCTACGATACCATGTATTTTGCACCAGGAAAAATGTGTAACATAAGGTAACGTATACTTAGCTCGTGCCTTATTGAGTTGTGTTTTCAGCAACTCTAAAAAAATGTGTCGGGGTCTGAATGCCATCAGTTATCTTACTCTCGAATATATATTCGTCTGTTTTTTTTTGTTTTCATAGTGCTCACTTCTACCAAAAAATTCAATATTAAGAAACAATATAAATAAGAAACAATACAAACAGCGCTTTAATCCTTCCCTTTATGAAATCGGGGCGCTATTTTAAATAAGGAAACCAATACCCCACATAATTTTTGTTCCCTCAGCATCTGATTGTTTTTATGTCCCAACCAGAAACCCAAAAAACCATATAGAATATAAATTTTCAAACAGCAACATCTGAGCATGATAATCTAAGTGCTACGCAGCAATCCATGAAAATTTTGGTTTGTTTTTCTTTTGTTTTAAATGGTTCTAACGTGCTATTTTTCTGTTTACAATGATGGAAGCTTTAGTAGAGGCATACATAAAGTAATAAATGCTTGCATTATTGATTGATTGATTGATTGATTGATTGATTGATTGATTGATTGTAATGCAATGAAATATTAAGCAACGGCCCTGTAGAACTATTATTATTATTATTATTATTATTATTTAATATAATTCATCCGACAGTTAAGTCTACATGAATGTTAAGAGGTAAAAATTACAACACAAATATAAAACAGTCATCAAAAAAGGTCATCTTAATCTTCTAATTCTGTTGCGAAACTTGTAGGAAGCCTCGCCAAACTCGAATTCCGACTCCACCGCCGAGAAAGCTCTAATAATAGACGTGAGCGGTTCATTGTAGCCGTAGTCTGTACGATGATACCTGGTCTGCAGTAGGGAAGAAGTCCGAAGCACGCATTGAGGAATACGAAATTCTAACTGCGACAACAGATCTGGGCAATCCACTTCGCCGTTCAAAAGCTTCGCGGCAAAAGTTGCCTGTTGAACCCGTCTTCGATGCTCCAAAGTGTCCAAATCCAGCAACTGGCATCTATCCTGGTATGGAGGTAAATTAGCCGGATCGCGCCATGGCAAATGTCGCAACGCCAGCTTCAAGAATCTCTTCTGAACACGTTCAATTCGAAGTATCCATGTTGTTTCATATGGACTCCAAACGATTGCGGAGTTTTCTAGCAGTGGCCTTACCAAAGAGCAGTATAATGCTTTTAAGCAGTAGGGATCTTTAAAATCACGAGCGATTTTGGAAATAAATCCTAGTTGGCGATTCGCTTTCGATATTACTGCACTGTAATGTAGACGAAAATCAAGTTTTGGGTCCAAAAGAACACCTAGATCGTTCACTTTGTCTACTCTGTTTAGCTTAACTCCATTAATGTGGTAATCAAAACGGATGGGTTTCTTATTGCGATGAAATGTCATAACCACACATTTTGTGGTACTGACGGTTAGTCTACATCGCCGGCACCATTCTACGAAAAGGTCCAAAAGTTTTTGAAGACGATGACAGTCTTGTTCCGTACGCACGACGAGGTAGAGTTTCAGGTCATCTGCATATTTCAGTTTGCACTTATCACCCAGTAATGCCGCAACATCATTAAAAAACAATGTGAAAAGCAACGGTCCCAAGTTGCTTCCCTGAGGCACACCAGACGTACTGGAGAATGGTTTTGAAACACATGAATCAAGCTTCACACGGAGCGTCCTATTGGTCAGGTATGACAGCATCCACGTCTTAAGAGATGTCGTAGCACCAAGCTTAGCCAGTTTATGAACCAGAATCCTATGGTCTATCTTGTCGAAAGCAGCTTTAAGATCGGTATAGATGACGTCGACTTGAGTGTTATGTTCCATAGCCGTAACGCACGTGCTGGTGAATGTTAACAAATTGGTAGTAACCGATCGGCCAGGAATGAAACCGTGCTGGTCTGTGGAAATGTAGCTCCTCGAGTGATTCAAAATAGCCTGACTTAGTATTATTTCAAACAGTTTAGATGCTGCCGATAAGCTTGTTATACCCCGATAATTTCTGACATCCCGACGGTCCCCAGCTTTAAATACCGGAAACATGAATGACTGCTTCCACAATGTCGGAAATTTGGCTTGTTCGAAGGAGCGGTTGAAAATGGCAGCGAGAGGTTTGGCCAGAACTATACAGAACTGAGGAATTCCACGGAGTCATGTCAGTCGATCCTGAGCGACCATTTCAAAAATATCTGAAACTTTGCACAGTTTTTCAATTTCATCTAAATCGCCATTTTTCGATATTAAACCTTCATATTCACTCACGACTAGCTTTTCAAAAGGGTGTATGCGAAAATAGTTCAAAAATATTCTAAAAGCTGTACAGCAAAAACGGATTGTTCGATTGTTATGAATTTTTCAGCAAAGTTAGATAACTAAATGATGATTCCTTAGAAAATATACACTGTAAAAAATTTATTTTTTTACTTTAAAAAAATATGATCTTTGTCACAAAAACTCAAATATCTCAAAACCCTATCTTTTTACCAACGTCAATTTTTTAGGGGAAATGGCCCATTATATCAGCTATCTACCATAAAATTTTGGTGATGGTAAACTGATAAACAAAAAAGTTATGACATTTCAAACATTTCACAATTTTTACATTTAGTAACAAAAAAAAAATTTTTCTGTGTAAATTATTTCGAGAATTATATTTTGATGTTGATTTTATTGTAAAGGCTACCGCCTGAATTAAACAAATTGTTTTCATGATATTTTTGTTTGATTATTCATAATTGCTGTAGTATCTATTTGAAACTTAGACGCGATCCAGTGTTGTGATCAAAAACATTGAGAGTGTCATACTTTTTATTGTACGTGACTGGTGAAAAAATCCCTTGATAGTGTTGAAAAGCTGTTGATTATAAGAAAAATGGAATTAAACTTATTTTTAAGAGAAAAGCTGTATAATAAAAGTTTTATATACGCGTATACGTCTAGTTTATCTAAAAAAAAAATTACCTCTTAAAGAACAGACTTTATGATCGGAAGAATCCCAAGTAACCACAAGCATTATAACATTGCACGAATTAGACTGAATATCAACCTTTGCAATGCGAAATGCAGTAATTCCACACTTGTCATGCAATAATCCTTTAGATTGCCATTATCAGTGTGACGATGCATTGCATTTTTCTTTACATTCGGGTTTATTAAAAGGTGATATAAGATAATTCAATAATTCAACACTGCAAAAACTGAATAAATGCAATGTACAAACTAGCAAAGTTTGCTCTAACAATACAATTATAAAAGCTTGACTCTAATGGTAAACAAATAAAATCAAGAAGATTGAACAACTTTACGGTCAACTCTAGCGGTCTTCAACATTTCTGGTTCGACTACCGACCAACTGATTCCCTGTTTGAGCCACCGATCGACGACAGCAAAACCTATTTAGAGATGAACTTTTCTCTTTTCTGTAGGCTGCTATCACATGTCAATAACGATGGAAATCACAATTAGCATATGAGCAGTGTGCGAAGGTTTTAATTTTATTATGTTGACTAAATATCTTCTAAAATGTATTATGTATTTATCAGTAATTTATCGGAATGAGATAATTTACTGTATTCTATTACATATGACATAGTCGTTTTACCCTCTACTACAATGATTGGGACAGAAGAACAGGTTCCTTTTAGTGAATAAAATATCTGTTGTTATCATTGCAGCAGAAACGGTCCAAGGCGCCAGCGCGTATGGAACTCATCTAGCGGTCTTCAACACTTCTGGTTCGACTCCCGACCCGACGACAAAAAAATAATGGTTAAAACATTCATGTGTGGGGGCATCAGTACCGTCGATAACGAAACGGTGCTAAAAATAGATTTTTGTTTTGGTTTTTCGTGTTGCACGTATCAAGCATGTGGAATGCAAATGTACAGCACATGCATTTATATTACTTTAGCAATGGCTGTCAGCGTGCTGCAATATGTGGCACTAATTTGATTTTAGTGGGGCCCTTTTCGACTTTAATATTGCTTCAATGAGGTGTATAAAGTAATGCAGCATTATATTCATAATTTTAATTATCAATATATAGCAAAATTGATGCACTTATATACGGCTTCATGGTTACTTGGGATGTGAGTAACTTCAACAACAACAAATGCATGAGAGGTACATACCATAGACAAACAGACGAAACGCCTAGAACAATTTTCGTGAAAATCCATCGCCCAGTTCACACTAACACCACCTGGTGGAAATGTTTCACGAAACACTGCGTTGTGCAATATCGTCATCAGAAGGCGCTGGTGTGAAACGTCAAACGCACGATGGGCGCTCTTCTGGTTATGAAAGCCACAACCAAGATTCAAAATGATCGTTAAAGGCGTGGTCAATGAAAATTTCGTCAGTGTTACGTTTGTGTGTCTGTATACATACCATGACAATGCTCACGAAAAAGCAAAGAAATACTTCGCTATGGATATTAAATTAATTATTAGTAATTTTTTTCTTCAGTCAAGCAAACAACACCAAACTAGTCAGTTAAAACTAATAAGTGATTTTGTTTATTATAATCTAACGAACAACATGAACAGTCGCTTTCTCAAAGGTCTTCAACTCAACGCTCTCTTGTAGACCGTTTGATGAAAAAAAAATGTTCAAAAGAGTTACGAAATCTCACCGAAAGCACCATAGATAAACTGAAAGAGACTCGTTATGCCCAAATGCCCACATTGAATACAAATTTACTTGCACGTCCTGCCGTCTAGACTTTGACAAACGAGCCATCTGTATATCATCGGTAAAGCAGGGCGCAGGAAGTTCTAAAACGACAACAACTGAGAAATTGCCAGAAGTGCTAAGTGCAGAGAGTCATGCCACCGCACCATCAGCGACATCTGTTTAAACAATTTAATCACGCCCCTTTTCAAAAATGTTTTGGAATATTCTTCAACATCTATACCCATTTCAATATTTTTAACGTTGCAAAACACGCTCTCAACATTCATCTTGAAGAAGAGGGAAAACACTTGTCCTCAAATGTAACAGCAAATTAATGAATAAGGTACACCGGGGCAAGTTGAAACGGGTGGGGCAAGATGAAACAGCGGGTTAACATGATGTTTTCTAATGATAATAAATAGTTTGATCGCCGTAACGCATAGTTTTTGATTCAAACAATCTTTTAACGAAAGATAAATTACAAAATTGTATTGAAATCTGTTTCAAAACTTCGTGTTTCATCTTGCCCCACCCATTTCAACTTGCTCCGGTGTACCTTAAACGACTAATGCGCGGAGGGCGTGATAAAATCGGAACATTACTGTACATATAATATACATAATACATAATAAAAACAGCTTGTTTTACTCACGCACGACCATTAACAATAAAATCAGCATCAAACTGCGATTTCCGGCCGAAATAATTTACACTTAAAAAAAATATTACTAAATGTGATAATTGTGAAATGTTTTAATTGTCATAACTTTTTTGTTTATTAGTTCATCATCACCAAATTTTTATGGTAGATTGTTAATACAATGGACCGTTTTCCCTAAAAAATTACGTTGGTAAAAAGATAGGGTTTTGAGATATTTGAGTTTTTGTGACAAAAATGATATTTTTTAAGATTAAAAAAGATTTTTTTTTCACAGTGTATATTTTCTTAGGAATCACCATTTAGTTATCTAACTTTGCTTAACAATAAAATCAGCATCAAACTGCGATTTCTGACCGAAATAATTTACACAGAAAAAAATATTTACCAAATGTGAAAATTGTGAAATGTTTGAAATGTTATAACTTTTTTGTTTATTAGTTTACCATCACCAAATTTTTATGGTAGATTGCTAATATAATGGACCGTCTTCGCTAAAAAAATTACGTTGGTAAAAAGATAGGGTTTTGAGATATTTGAGTTTTTGTGGCAAAAATGATATTTTTTAATGTTAAAAAAGATTTTTTTTTTCACAGTGTATATTTTCTTAGGAATCACCATTTAGTTATCTAACTTTGCTGAAAAATTCATAGCAATCGAACGAACCATTTTGGCTGTGCAGATTTTTGAATATTTTTGAACCATTTTCACATACACCCTTTTGAAAAGTTAGTCGTGATTCAAAATTAAAATTTGATATCGAAAAATGGCGATTTAGATGGAACTGAAAAACTGTGCAAAGCTTCAGTTCAATAGAAAATCATGAATTAAAAAATTTGCTTAATTTTGATGCTGTTGCTTGGAATCGCTCAACTGTCAAAATCTCGTAATGCTTCAATGCTTTCATAATGTAGATTAAGCGCTTCATTACTTGACAGATGTAAAATAAAAGTTATCTTACATTAGCTAAACTATAATAAGATTGAATTAATGTTATGATATAATGCTTGTGGTTACTTGGGCACGTCTGTTTGTTTTTCATCCACAGTTAAAAGTAATGCATCGATTTTTATGAAATTTGGCACAAATAATAAACATACACCAAAGAGTGCTGAGTCAATTATTTGGCCAATTTTGCCGATTCATTAAAGAGCTACAGCCGTACTTATGTGTCCCGATTATTGCGGATACAGGCTTTACTATTGCCTTCTTCACGCTAGTGAAGAAGTGCTAATTTCAGACAAGTGGAATCGAAAAGGTATTTACGATGAAGAAGGATTGCTTTCATTCAAACTAAGGTGAAATACGTTTAAAATTTTTCATAGGGCTACTTTGGGTATTATCGGCAGGTTTGTTCTCTTTGTCATGAGGATTTTTGTCGACCAAAGTTTCTGAAACCTGGACCAACTTTGAGTTCAACAGGTTTAACCTTCCAGGACGCGCGCCATCAATCAACCGAAACTGCACCGCGCTCCCGCTTTATTCGAAAAGCGAGGTTTTTTGGTAGTGTTGTACTTTTTACAACAGCGCGCGAGCTGAAAGGTTAAAAAACCCACCACGACGAATAGAACAAAACTGTCGAAAATACATGAATTCCCCTAACTAATCATCATCAATATTTATTTCTTCTCCTCGCAACTTATTCTTAATCCAGTCGATAAAGACCGACACTTTGACGTATGCCGCCGGATCATCTTTAACGCCACAACCCAATCCCCACGAAACGATTCCCGCCTGAACGAACCGATTGCCCAGTTTACATGCCAACGGAGATCCTCCATCGCCGTAGCAGGTATCTACTCCCTCCTCACCTCCGCCGCACATGAAAGTCGGATGCAGCTGAAAGTACGGTCCCATCTTGGTATTCCTGAACAATGACTGACATCGTTTATGGGGTACAACTGGCAGTTCCACCCTTTTCATCACCTCGGAGTACTGTCCTTTGGGATCGAAATTTTCTCTACCCCAACCGGAAGCCAGACAGCGCTGGTTATCGAAGATGTCGTTTATCGAAGGCAGGCAAATTGTATTGACGTTCACTTTCAAATCGGCTTCCTCCTGCATGATCAACAAAGCTATATCGTTGTGGAACCTTTTTGCCACGTAGTTTTCGTGGATAATGATTTTTTGTACGCCATATTGCTGGAATAAAACATTGAAAATTGTAACTCGAAGTCTGTTTCTATAAAATGTGGCTTATTTTTCGAAATATGTTGGAAATTGAATTGTGTGTGCTCTTCCAGATTTATGTCACATAAAAAGGGAGAGGCAAAGGTAACGCAATTCAATCTCGAGTTTTAGGAAGTCGTCATTGATATAATCGTTATCATTGAAAATCCAAACGTATTTTTCTCATTCAAAACTGAATAGTTCACATTGAAAGTGTATTCTCTTCATTTTCTACTGGCTGCACAGTGACTGCGTTTTCACTGCAATAATTTCACTTTTAAACGATACAAATACTTACGATTGCTTTAAATATACTTTAAATGTGTTCATCGTACACATGCATGTGCTACAAACTTATTAAAAACCCAATTTTGCTAAGATATTGGAAATTGACAAAGTTATGAAACTTAAGACGTTTGTACCAACTTTATATCTCAATGTTTTTGGTTTAATCTCAGAGTTTCATCATTTTATGTGATTTGAAACTGAAAGAGCACACGAATTGAAATTTTTCAACAGTTTTCAAAGAATAAAATGCACCCACTCTTCAATCAACATACTTGATGTTTGACCGGTTCATTCTCGTTGACCGTGTCCCATTCTCCCAATCGAACTACCAACGTGTCCCGTGCAACATGCTGGACGCAGTGCGCCGCTGTCAGAATCACCTGCGGATGAATCAGGGAACCGCCGCAGAAATATTCGACCTTCTCATTCCCCAGAAGCTGGACACGCTTCAAAAGGGCCGCCATCCACGGAAACTCTCCAAATTGAGCTATGGCGCTGTTGTTAACGTTTACGACGTATCCATTAGGTCGGTTGATGCCACATTTGGCCGGAGGAAGCTCGTTCGGTTCGCTTGGACCATACCGAGGAACGATTTTCCAGGCGCAACATGTAGCTGCAAATTCGCAAGTACGGTTCCCTCGTTCAAGCCTGTGAATAGTTGGAGAAATTGTGATGACAAAATCATCAAGGTTTTTACTACTAAGTTGTCATACATACTCTATAGTCTTCACGTTCTCATAATCATTGAATCTGAAATAGATAATAGGTTAATCATATGGTACACGAATTCAAATGGTGTTTGCATCTTTCTATTTTTTCACAGTGATTAAGTCGTATAACCTACTTTATAACACGAAGAACTTTGGAATACCTGAAGGCATTCCTGGTGGAAGTGCTATAACAATTTCCGACGCGGAGCGGAGCGGACCTGGTGTAATGGTTAGAACACTTGACTATCACGCCGAGGAACTGGGATCGAACCTCACTCCCGACAAACTCGCAAAATGTGAGTTCTTACTTCGGAAGGGAAGTAAAGCGTAGGTCCCGAGATAAACTAGGGCTAAAAATCTCGTTAATACAAAAAAAATCCGACGCAACTCCCTCAGGATGTCCCGACGGAGCTTCTGCCGGATATCCTAGTGGAGGAATTCTGCGAGAAATCCAAACATAAATTCCCGGTTGTATTCCAAAACGATGTCTATGTTGAACTTTTAAATGATTTCCTAGAGGTGCTGCTAGAGGAATGTTCGGTAGAACTTCGGTAATAATTCCCAGTGGAACACTTACAGGAATCCACATTAATACTCGTGCCGGAATTCTCTGTAGAATTCCTAGAAGATTTTCCGGTGGAATTTCTTCAAAAATTATCAATGCCCGAGCAGAAGAAAATATCAACACTCAACAGCATAATAAAATGTGTTATTTTGGCCTAATAACTGTATAATGAAATCAGTAATTTTTATGTTATTAGCATAACATATTATGTTATAAACTTGTCTGTCATAAGCGGCAAAATAACAAATATCACAACAACAAAATATTCCTAGAAGAATAATTCAATAACATGTTTTGTTAGATCAATTAAAACTTAATAACAGGAAATTTGTGAACTTGTTACTGTTGTGTTATTCTTCATCACATATTTGTACATTCTCTATAGCAGAATAATAACTAAACATGTTCTACAACATAATATATTATTGAAATTTTATCTTGTGGATATATCCTTAAAACTTGAATATAACAAAATAAGATTGCCCAACAAAACATGTTATTAAAAAGATATATTTTGATAAGTTTAAAATAACAAATAATGATATAAAAATCGGCTATGTGATTCTGTTGTTATCAATTTGCTATTCTCTTCTGTTCAGGTGGAACTCCCGTGGGAATTGTTAGTGGAATTTCTATTAGTAGTTTCTGTGGAACTTCTAAAAGAAGCCCTGGTGAGCCTCCTAGAGGATTTTTCTTAGAAGAACACTGCTTCTAAAGAAGTTTCCGGCGCAACTATTTGAAAAATTGATGGAATTGTTTGAGAAATTTCTGTTGGAACCTCCCAGTGGAATTCCCACGAAAATTCACGGTGGAGCTTCCAGAGAAATGAGGTATGCTATACGAGGTAGAATTCCCATCAAAACAGCAAGAAGCATTCCCAGTAGAATTCCCTTTCTTGGTAGAACTCTTGAAGAAATTCCCTACGAAATTCCGGTAAAAATTCCTCTTTTGTGGTAGTGGCTTACCACTGATTTATAACCTGTGTTAATTTTAAAATCCCCAGTATTTTTGAATCTCCCAGAACTGATGTTTTTATACACCCAGAACTAATTGCTTTATGCCATGCTGCCGTAATTAGGCAAAATGACGTAACACAGTTTTAGTTATTATTTATCCAAATTTCGGTCATTCTGAAACTTTTCTTCCTAGATGACGACAAGATCTAATACATAGCAGATATATGTACAGTGGTTTTTCGGTTTTATCACGGTCAAAAAAATTTTTACCGTGATATAAACGAAACCGTGAATTTAGCGAAACGAGAAATAAATGTAATTTTTTTATTCAAAATCGTTAAGCTGCAAAATATATAAGTCATAGCTCATATTTTTTGACTGTTTTGGTGGACTGGACAATGCAGTATTTATTTTATATTGATTTCGGAATGTTTTAAAACAAGTGTGATAAAAACGAAATGGAAATCGTGATATAATCGAACAGAAAACCGTGAATTTGGGCGAGTAGTGATTAAAACGACTAGTGATAAAACCGAAACGCCACTGTACCACATTTTTTTATTTTACCAGATATATACCAAAAATAAAGAAGCCAAAGATTGGAGTTTTCTGGTGGTCACTCCGGACTCCGGTAACCACGTGGAATCAAAAAAAAAAAAACTCTTTATTTGAGGCTCCTATAGCCACAGCTGTAAAAGCGTTGGCATGATCATGCTGAGGGTTAGGGTCCCTAAAGCGACTTTGTGGCCACATCGGCTAAATCCGAATTCTTCCGGTGGTTTTCAAAACGAGACATGTGCCCCTTTCATTTCGGCCAAAGAGATCCAAAATAGGACCTGTACAAAGTTTGGAGTCGAAAACGACCCCAAGATCTTATTTGTAACTTTTTCTTAGGGTTAAGCAAGTTTCCATATTCTATTCCACATGTTTTCTTTTTTTCTGAATCAAAGTAAAAACACAATCAAAACTATGGACAATTCTGGCGTTCGATTTGAATAGGTCGTATGTTTGCTGTGATTCCTATGCTGATAGGACCAATTCAAATCGAACCCCAGAATTGCTTTGTAGCAAAATTTGTTTCACAAAAGACAATCTCCCCAAAATTTGCTCGACTTAAAACAGAGTTATGTAACTATGTACCAGGTTTACATTTTCAAAATTACAAATTGAAAATAATTATGTATGATGAAGTTGCTAATCAAGATATTTGATAGATTCTAATTGCAAATTCAGAAAAGCATTTACCTTGGTTTGAGGATGGTTTCACCGTATGTGTTGATGATGCCGTTATTGCATAGATGTATTGGGACACAATAACCATTGGGACATTTCTGAAAAAAAATAATGGTTAAACCAAAAAAGAAGTCAAGTCAAAATTGATTTGCCTGCTGCAACTAGCTTGCACTTACACTAAATTTTTTTAAAACTTCCAAGACGTCCTCCTCCGAGGATGCTTCCTGACAGGAAACAAAAGAATTCCACTGCGTTATCAGCACAACTCCCAATGTTAAAATTGCAGTCGTAGACTTCATAGTTTCCTTGTACGCGTGGAGTGCTCTTGTGTCTCTCGTACCTAGATCGTCCCCTTCGGTCATCGATCACTCACGAACTGAAGTGAGATTATTTTCACCAGAACAGTTGAAAGTGATACCTATACGCGAAAAATCATGGGGGTTTCCCATAATCTCTTATGTTGTCGGGGCTCCCTTCTATCGCCTTGATTGCGAGATCCGCTTTCAGTTGATCGGTTGACAGAGACAATACTTTCTTCTTTCAGGAGAATAGTAAAATGTATAGGTATTTTGACTGTGAATTATTTCTAAACTGATATTTTAAATCAGTTCAGAAACAATTTCATTCATTCCGGGATTCTCATAATAGGGCAAATACATATTTGTATTGAAATTCCTCACAGGGTTTATTTTACAAATTTTCTTCCGTATTTTTTCTTACTTTCGGAATTATACAGAATTTCTGTAGAGGTTTTGCAGTATTGCTCCCAGTTAGAGTCTCGCTCTCGGGATTTCTTTTGAAAGAGTTATTCCTGGGATTTCTACTGAAGTTCCTCCAAGGGTTTTAAGGAGTTTTCACTAATCTGTCTGTAGGAATTTCTTCCGAAGTTTCTTCTGTAATTTCTTAAAGAAATTTCCGACAGTTTCTACTTGGTTTTCTACAGAAGTTCCAGCTGGTATATTTCTCAAAGGTTCTTGTGGGATTTCTTTTGAGATTTCTCTCGAAGTTTCTCCCGGGATTTCTTTCAGAAGATTCCTTTCGGTGTTCTGGGATGTCTTGTTACTGGTAGGTAGGGTAGCACACGTGCTAACCGGACAAAAGACCTCGGCAAGCTTGGCAGAGCAACGGCTTGTCGTGTGAGGCCGGGTTCTACAACAACCTCTTTTCCCGGCTAGCGCGATCTGGAGCACCTCTTTCTGGTCTCAAGGTCGGCTGTGGAGTGGAATCTAGTCGGCTAATCAGACCTCGGATATGTGGGTGTAATGGAAAAAGCTGGTGATTTATAATTTTACAGTTTTATTGTCCTATCATTTACAAGTCTGTGTGGGTGAGTGTGAGTATGAGTGTGTGTGTGTTCTGTGGTTCGTAATAAATACCTATAGGGCCGGCCGGGAACTGCTGAAGAACTGGCGGGAGCGCTGGGTGGGAACTCGCCTCGGACTGAGGGTTGGACCAGCGACAACGACGGTTGGCGAGCGTTGGGGAGACCACGTAGTTATCGGTAGTAAAGTCTGTATACGCAATAATCGGGACACAGAAATACAGTTGTAACTATGCAATAGATTCATAAAAATTGCTCAAATTTGACCTAATAACATCTTCAGATGTGTTCATTTCACCTACAAAATTTCATGTGAATCGGTGCAGTACTTTTTGTTGTAGTAATGAAAGAGTAGAATATGCGCCATTGAATTTTGTACAGCCCCTAGCTTTGCTTGTCAGCGCTGTAACTTTTGAATTTGCCAAAGGAAACGGTTAATATTTTGAACACAAACCACTAAATCTACATTTGCTGCACAGGCAAAATTTCAAACAAATCGATGCACTATCAACAATTTTATAGTCGAAACATGTATTGGGACTGAACATGATTTAAGCCCCTAAAACAGCAATTAGTCAGCACCCTTTATTGTTTTGATTGTACTATTGAAGGTACTATACCAATAATCATCAAATTTTGCAGGCATTATATACACATAATCAACTACCTTCTGTGAAAATTTCATGAAAATTAGCAGAGAAATTCAGAAGTTATAATTACACGACAAATTTTCACTAACACTCACCCCTATCAACACCAGTAGCTTTCAAACCAATTGATCAAAGTTGATGAAATTTTGCAAGAAAATGTATCTATAAGTATTATAACTGCTGACGAAATTTCATAATTATCATCACAGAACTTTGAACTGCAGTGTGAAAGAACAATCTATTATGCGAATGCAAATTGGTCATGATTGTACAAAATGCTTAAAGCCACATCTGTTTGTTTTTCATCCACAGTTAAAAGTAATGCATCGATTTTTATGAAATTTGGCACAAATAATACACATACACCAAAGAGCTCTCAGTCAATTATTTGGCCAATTTTACCGATTTATAACAGAGCTACAGCCGTGCTTCTGTGTCCCGATTAATGCGGATACAGGCTTTCAGTAGGTCGGCTCCAGAGGCACGTTCTCCTCCATTTTGGCGGGGCTCTCAGCAAACTCTCGGGTACTTCGACTAGACCAACGGTCCACTTTGGCACGTCCGGGAACTTCGGGTCATCGGCTCTATCCGTAATGCCGGATAGGAAGCGGGTTTTGGGTAAAAGCTAACGGGTCCTATTTAGAAAAATGCAACCTTAGCTTTCTAAAAATCTTCCACTCTTCACATAGTTCTTTTCATACCTGATTCTAATACGTATTGCTTTAGAAGGTTTTTGCTGAATTTTCACTTCAAATTAACTTTTGTACTTAACTTTTCCAGAGTTTCTAACGACTGTTTCAAATGAGGTCCTCTCGAGAAATAGCTCGAGTCATTCTTTCAACGCTGCCTGATCCCCCTATCGTTCGATAGTCATCTTCTCTTTTTCCCTTTTCCCTTTAGTTTCTCTTTTTCCACTGAACTATAACTACTCTATTGGTGCTTTTTTATTGCAGTGTGGTAAGTTTGTGTGAATAAGTGTAGGGGTATTTTTATGGCTTTAGGCTAATTTAAATTTTTGAATAAATAATCCGGAGACATGCAACATATAGATTTTTTTACAAATAGAATAAACAAATTAACACAAATACACAGACTTAGTGTTACAAACGGTAACAGTCTCTCAGAGTTTTTCATAATTTATCCTGGACTTTCTTCTAAGATTTTTTGGAGTGTTTTCTATGACTTCTGCAGGAGCTTCTGCTGGTATTTCTCATGGAGTTCGTCCCGTGATTTATTCTCGAATATTTTTAAAGGTTTTTCTTTGCAGTTGATTATCTAATTTCTTGCAGTGATGAACCTGATATTATTGCAGATTTTCTCCGGATTATTCTCAGAGCTCTTCCCGGAATCTCTACCAGAAATTATCCCGAGATGATCCTTTTGGGATTTCTTTCAAGATTGCTTCCGGAGTTCTAGCAGGATTTTTTCAGAGTTTTTCTCGGATTGTCTCCTGGGATAATTAACGAGATTTCTTGTAAGCAAGTCCGGAGAAATATCTGAAGAAATAGCGGTCAAATTATTGAAGAATTCTCGAAACTTCTAAAAAAAATCATGAGAGAAACTGGGACACCTCGGAAAGAAAGGTTCTGGGATTCATCCCTGGAGGAAATATTAGGAAACTTTAAGGGAGATCTTTGAAAACCTCCCGAGAGAAACTTCGTGGGAATTAATAATTTGGTCCTTTGAATCGAATGATGAACCTTTATAATCACCATTATGCATCTATTAGTTTAACCATGTCTAGAACAAATTTAAGAGAATATTTTAGGTCTTTGAGACATAATAGAATATAGTTATTAAGTGATATAGTTAAGAAATGACCTGGGATCGAATCCCACTCCCGACAAACTCGCAAAATGTGGGTTCTTCCTTCGGAAGGGAAGTAAAGCGTGGGTCCCGAGATGAACTAGCCTAGGGCTAAAAATCTCGTTACAACAGATAAAAAAAAAAAGTTAAGAAATCCTGCAAGGAAATCCACGAGAAATATCTAAAAACTATGAAAGAAATCCCTGGAAAAACTTCTACAAAAATCCCGAGAGAAACTGGCTGTATATTAGCCGGGAAATTGTGCAGTCATCATATTCATGCTCTACAAATTAATTTTCACAAAAAAAAAACATTAATTGCTTTATCCCAAAACATAATGATCTACATTCCTTCGGCCTGCATCTTCTGCTTGATCCAGGCGATAAAATCAGAAACTTTTACGTATGTTCCGGGCACGTTCGCACTACCGCAGCCAATTTGACGAGCAATGATCCCGGCCTGAACAAACGCACCATCACGTTGACATGCCAGCGGAGAACCGCCATCTATCTTGCAAATATCCAAGCCAGCACACGTAAAACTTTTGTGAAAATGAAAGAATGGACCAAATCTGGCTCGGAACAGCTGATTGCACTTCTGTCGCGGTATCATCGGTAATTCAATCATTTTCGGCACTTTCGAGAACTTTCCCTCCTCTTTGTCCCAACCGGGAACTATGCACCGCTGGTCGTCGAAATTGTCACCGGTATTCGGCAAGCAGATCGGGTTGATGTGCACGTTCAGGCTAGCTCGTCGATCCAGGATCAGCAAAGCCAAATTGTTGTGAGCGATTTGATCCAGGTAGTTTTCATGCAGAATTATTTTCCGAACACCAAGATTCTGAAATTCGAGAAATTATCTTGATCGTGTCTATCTTTCTTATAAGCGCAATGGTATGTACACAGACAAACAGACATAACACTTCGAACAATTTACGATTCAAATCATAGTCACGGAAACATATTCGCCCAATGCTAAAAGGACTAAGTTTGGCCGACCATCAACTAGGTGGCGGTAGTGAGCAAACGTCAAACTCGAACAAAAACTATGCGAGCGCCACGGGTGGGCAGTTGACCACCTATTCAATTTTGAAAAAAAAAAAACCGTTAAATCAATATACGATGGGAACTATCAGAGTGTTACGTCCGTTTGTCTGTGGTATGTACAACAGCTAGAATTTCTATTCAAATGCATGTTGCAAAGATCATACCTGGTGCTGCGGCGGTTCATTATCCGTTACGTTGTCCCATTCGCCTAATCGAACCACCAGAGTGTCCAATTCGTTAATCGAAGGTTTAACACAGTGCGCTGCCGTTAGAACGACTTGTGGGTGGATCAGGGATCCACCGCAGAAGTACTGTGAACTTTCGATGTCCAGAAGAGTTTCACGTTTCAACAGTGCTGCATTCCATGGGAATTCGCCAAACTGCCCGGTGCCACTTCTGGAAGTTCGGTACACTAGCCCACAGGTTGGTGGTAGCGATTTGATGGCACTACTTGAATCATTCTTCAGTAAAGGAACGTGTTGCTCTATCAGTTTAGAAGAAACACCTACTTTCACAGCGCAGCATTGTAGCAAAAATTCCCCGCACGAATCCGTTTGGTCGTCTAGACTAGGGTGTTAAGGTGAATATATAACGAAGCCACACCTCAAATTTTCAAGAGCACAAATCTGAGGAACCAAAACATGGATTGTGCTGAAAAGTTTATCGATTGGTGATCCGCTAGTGGTGACCAATCGATTAATTTTTCAGTGCAATCCAACTGTCGGTTCTTAAGATTTGTGCTTTTGAAAATTCGAAGTTTGGCTATGTTATATATTCACCTTAACGTATTGTGTTAGGGTACCTACACACCAGTCAAACCTGACCACACTACCAACTCACTCAGACTTAAGGCGAAACTGGATCCATTTCCTCACTTTTTGGTTTTCGATTTTTTATAAAATAACGAAGCAATAGTTTCAAAATCGGTTTTCGTGCACATGTAGAGTATGGATCAAGGTATCTCCTGATTTTTTTCCAGATGGAAAATGTTTTTAGTTTTTGCAGAAACCATTTTTAAGCAAAATTTCACAAAAAAAAAATGGTTTCTGCAAAAACGAAAAACATTTTCCACCTGGAAAAAAAATCAGGAGATTCCTTGATCCATACTCTACATGTGCACGAAAACCGATTTTGAAAATATTGCTTCGTTATTTTATAAAAAATCAAAACCAAAAAAAAATGAGGAAATGCTTCCAGTTTCGCCTTAATGCTCTGGAAAGGGCATATGGCTTTCTCAGTCTTTGAATCAAGAACGATTTATATCTACATTCCCGACGTTGTGGCCTGGGAATTTGGCTTTTTCAAGGGTTTCAAAACAGTCGTTACCGGTGCACAGTGAATTATATGCAATTATATACAAATCATCTGAAATAACAACACTTATACATGAAAAGCAATCCATATGCAACAATTTGAAAAACGATAGACGGCGGACACTATGAACCTTGGAAAAGGCCAAATCCCCAGGCCAAAACGTCGAGAATGTAGATAACAATCGTTCTTGATTAAAGACCGAGCATGCCATTTGCTCTTCCCATCAATTTTTCAGTTGTATAGCGCATTTAGTTCACCACTGGACTATCGCACTAGTTTTCACGAGTGCCAAAACGCAAATAGAAGTGCGCGATTGCATCCAATCAACTTGGTGTCTTCTGAGCACTTATTCAGCATACATCGAAGAAATAGTGCGCCGAAGACATCAATTTGATTTGATGCAATCGCGCAGTTTTATTAACGTTTTCGCACTTATGAAGACTCAGTGCGCAGTCCAGTGGTGAACTAAATGCGGTATACATACTACAATCTACTTGATGCTATGTTTGATCGTTTGTGACAAACATTGCCATCACCGAAACGAATTGGACGTTGATGGCCACACGATGTTTCTCCAACCGTTTGACTGGTGTTAAGGTACCTTTATAGATACTCCGCTCACTTTAAATTCAAACACCACCACACCCCCCCCCCTCCCAGCTGGGGCAAGAGTACATTTATAAAAAAAATATTGCGAATAAAAACGGAAAAAATGCAATGGTTGGTTCAATCACTGCATAGTATCCATTCGTTCCCACCTAATTCTAATCTAGAGAATAGAACAATATAGCACTACATACTCCACATATATTAGTTCTTCGTTGAATCTAATAAAAGAAAAGAATACACATTAGAGATTTGTACCTGACGAATGTATGCAGAACGACCTACGGTATTTCAAAATTGTTGTGAATGTGGATCGATCCATTCCTGCACATTCTAAGTGGAACACAGTAGCCGCCTTCACATTTCTGGAATTGCAATGCAAATTCATTTGTTTTTAAAATCTATATGATAAATTTATATTATACATCGAATGTGTAATTTGCACAATGCACATCCCAATAGGGCGTAACTGAAAAAAAAAAACGAAAATAACCCGAAAACAACAACCTACATATTTTTACAGTTACAATTTCTATCCCTATCTAGAAGTAATATACTGAGTTGTTCAAATGAATATGCTTAAATGACAAAATGTTGACTTTGTTTACAGTTTACAGAAATTTGATTTTTTGTTCATAAGATTACGCCTTTTGTGCGTAGCCTTGTTTTTGCTTGGTTTGGCATTTAATGGAATTACGGCTTTCACTCAAAGAATGAATTTTGTGGAGCGGATCTGGTTGGATGGTTAGAACACTTGACTATCACGCCGAGGACCTGGGATCGAATCCCTCTCCCGACAAACTCACAAAATGTGAGTTCTTCCTTCGGAAGGGAAGTAAAACGTGGGTCCCGAGATGAACTAGCCCAGGGCTAAAAATCTCGTTAATAAAGGAAAAAAGAAAAAAAAAAAAAAAAAGAATGAATTTTAACAATTAAGGTAGCGAACCACTTGGGCAGCGGTCGGTATTTTGGGCACTCTTCACTGTGGCTCAGTCAATTCCAAACCAATTAACTTGAAATTATGTACACGGCTAGATACTATACGTATCTCATCGCGTTCCAAAAATTATGTCAATTGGTTCAAAATTGACTGAGTTATAGCAGAAAAGTGTCAAAATAGGAGATGGTTCCACTTCCCTATAAAAGTAATATCAAGGAATTTTTCAATGATGAGAAATTTATGAAATAAAATATGCCACTTCATGATATCGTTACCACGAGTTATGACATCATGACGTTAACGACGATTATCCTTGCTTTCATTTATCCAAACATCATGACTTTGAATCATGGAAACATGTCGGTGAGTCGTAAATAAATATTATAAATGATAAACTGTAGTTTCGTGAATAAGGCTTATGATTTCATAAATTTTCGCCATTCTTTTTAGCCTCTAACGTCGAGGTTACGGTAAAACGAGATCAATAATTACTCGTTTTGTCAGTTTCAGATTTCGGATTTCTTTTTCCGCATATCATCTTTTCACTCCTGTAATTACTTAAGTTCTGCGCTGTCAGTAACTGTCTTTTCGCGAATTTCAGCGGACATATGTCTTACAAATTTATAAATAACTATTCTGTCTTGTTATCAGTGGGATTTCCCAGACGTTTCAAACGAACGTCTACTGCCTATCTATGAAATTACACAGATTGCTTTGCGCCTGTTCTACTGCTTCTGTTGCTAGAATGACTAGAAACATATGTTTGCTTTCGAAGGTAAAGATATTAGACCTGAGGATCCTGCCATCAGTTTTGAAAATTGATTCTCAACCTTCCTTTTTTTTCTTTCAACATACCTTGAAGTCTTTAAACACATCGACCTCTGCGGATAATTTGTTGCACCAAACAAACCGATCGTAGCTTAATATCAGCGTAATAATACAGACCAGTGCAAAGAGCAGTCTCATCTTTGAATAATTCAACCGATGTACTACTCTCTACAACGTTCACTAGGAAACTGAAATAATAGCGGTTGCGTTCACCGTATACAAAAAAATGTACCGTCGTGTAGAGCTACTTTTTAAAAGCGAAGTTACTCTAAATACATTTGCATTTGGAGATTTCAAAATATGGTTCAAATCTGTTCAATGTCTTTGGGACTATTATGAAGCAATATTGTTTGCTTCACTTCGTTGAAATTGTTTTTCAAATAGACCTTTTATTGCTTGTCAGGACGAGAAAAAACATCGAATAAACAAAAAACAATAGGTATATACCGTCGTTGGGGGTGAGAATGGGTCAAAAATGCATACTTCAACATTAATTCAGTAACTAATTTTGAAAACGACGTATAATCAATGGTGTAGCATTGATTATACGTCGTTCTCAAAATTTGTTACTGAATTGTTCAATAACTTTTGCTTCTGCGCATGAAAAAGTCCTTTGACCACTGGAATGTGATCTTTGGTAATGCATGCACAAATGATGAAAACATGTTTGGAGTTCATCAATTTTCCTTAAAACTACAAGTGTATGAAAATTGATTCATTCTCACCCCTTCGACCGAACCGAATTTGTTCCGCATTAATAACAAAGCAAGTTAATAAAATTCTGGTCAAGGTTGATACTACTTATCAATAATATATTATGTGATGGATATGAGTTTGAGATTCTAAAAAGTATCAATCCATCTATAAGTGTGATGTTTCACAGAGCCTTAGAAGTGGAATTTTAAAAAGGCCTTATTTTTAACCTTTTTTCGATGATTTATCACGAAATAACTAATTGCTGTAGAAGCATAATTTTTCGACAGGAACTGGTGGCAACTACGAGGATGAAACCATAAAATTGTTGATTCAATATTCGCAATATTTGATGAGATATGTCAGATTATGTTTTGACCCATTCTCGCCCCTCTGACCCATTGTCACCTCCAACGACGGCATCCCGTATCAGAACATTTACTCCACAGACAAACAGACGTCTCACTCTACTCACTTCCCATCGTTTCCCTTTTTAACGGATTACAAAGCGCAACTTTTTTTTGTCTCAAGAGCAAACTTATGTGACTCTGATAGGTTTTGGGCCGCTGAATCCGAATCTGGGCTCAGATTTGCTCCAGCAGGTCACAATTTTGAGCTATACCTCAATTTATACGGCAAAATATGCGATTGTGGGCTTTTTTGCCTGAATTCTTTAGGCATGGAAATATTTTTTAAGCAATCAAAAGGTAAATTGGTCAATTAACAACTATATTAACGACTCATGCCAAATAGTTCATTTTACCAAATCAAATTTGCTGGATTTTAGCATTGTATGGTAGTATGTAAACTTGCATGCAACTTTTGGAGGGTGACTTGTATGGGAAATATCGTACCTAACATAAATAGCTTAAAACTATCAAATTCGATTTGGTAAAACGAAATATTTTGCATGACTCGTTAATTTAGATGTTAATTGACCAATTTACCTTTTGATTGCTTAAGAAAAATATTTCCATGCTTAGAAGGTGCATTATGTATGTAAAATTATTTTCCCAGCCGATGTACAGATACAAACAAGACACCGACAGTCCTATGTCCATTCGAACAAAAAGCGACTAGTCAGAATGTAAGTCAACTAAAACCCATAATTCAAGCCACCAATAAAAATCCCATTACAGTTTCCCTTTGAAGAAGACTCGAAACAGAGTCGAAACGTTGGGACAAATCTAAAACAGTCGTTTTGATTCCCCAAGACTGCAGCGCCGATAAAGTAGCTAGATCACACATATCAGTCGAACTCTCTTAAGTACCCTTATTTTCAAGCTTTTTTCGATGATTTATCACAAAATAACTAATTGCTGTAGAAGCCTGATTTTTCGACAGGAACTGCTGGCAACTACGAGGATGAAACCATAAAATTGTTGATTCAATATTCGCAATATTTGATGAGATGTCAGATTATGTTTTGACCCATTCTCGCCCCTCTGACCCATTGTCACCTCCAACGACGGCATCCCGTATCAGAACATTTGCTCCACAGACAAACAGACGTCTCACTCTACTCACTTCCCATCGTTTCCCTTTTTAACGGATTACAAAGCGCAACATGTTTTTTTTTGTCTCAAGAGCAAACTTATGTGTCTCTGACAGGTTTTGGGCCGCTGAATCCGAATCTGGGCTCAGATTTGCTCCAGCACGTCACAATTTTGAGCTATACCTCAATTTATACGATTTTGGGCTTTTTTGCCTGCATTCTTTAGGCATGGAAATATTTTTTTTAATCAATCAAAAGGTAAATTGGCCAATTAACAGGCTTTAGGACATTTGGTCGAATGACATTTAGTCGAATGACGATTGCTCGAATGACATTTGGTCGAAAGTACGTTTGGTCGCAAGGACATTTGGTCGAATGGACATTTGGTCGAAAGTTTATTTTAAGATAACGGCTCTAGGACTTTTTTTTCTGTTCGGGTGAGCCACTGCGACCAGTATTTAGATCTTTTGTAGCATTACCCGTATCCTTAGTATTAAGTGCATGTCGTACTACTCCATTGTCATTGAGAGGCAATGAAGCATCGATATTTATCCATGCATCGATTTTTATCCATGCATCGGAACTCTAGCCCCATCCATGTCTTGCTTCTAGTTTAGTCCCAGGACAACATAGAAAAACCCGGGACTTTAGGCTAGTTGCAAAACTCTGTCAAATTAGAGAATGTGTTCTACAATAAGAATGCACGTGAGTCCTTGAATTACCAGAACTTAACAGTCCTTGATAGGTTAGTACGCAGTTAGATACGTAAAGCATGTTTGTTTTCCTAACATCAAGTGTAGTCTCGGGTGGGCAAATTCCGATTCTTTAACTATCAGCAAGGCAGAATAAATGCAATTTTAGAAACTGACACCAGTAACAAGGACTTTGTATCATGAATCCTTATTACCAAAACACATTACCCTAACTTGTCAAACCGGATGTCACTAGGGTTCGGTTTGGTAGATCTTGAACCGTAACGCAACACATAAAGGCGATCTACCTACGTTACGGGCTCCGTTAAAGACCGAGCATATTTTAAACCCCCTCAACCATTCATCCATCAGCACGGGTCGCCTGACACCTTGGATTGAGGTTCCCTGGTTAGTGGACTTTTACCCCCGGAACAGGTTGTCCGTAGTGTTATTCTTAGCCAATTGAGACAACCGCTACCGACACTACACAGCTATCTAGGCTGATCGGGAAAAGAAGTTAACATTGATAGGACATTAAGTCGAAAGACATTTGATCGAAAGTACGTTTGGTCGAAAGGACATTTGATCGAATAGCAAACTCAATCGGGCTTAATAATATTGGACAATAGAGCAAATATTACTTTCAAGTGAGTTTACTATTGTTATTCATTTGATAAATTGTTTTCCAGGTGTAGTTTTCGTTGGCGTTGTAAAATTAGCTGACCTTTCATCTTAGATTTTTCCTTCTTTCCAACATTGGCTTTTCTTTTAAGTTTCCTTTTATTATTGCGCTTTGCTAACATTTCCATCAGAAATTTCTCCTTCTTTTGAAAATATGCTATTCTTTCAAGTTTTTTGTTTGTGCTGAGAGTGGATATCCTAGTTTTGATTTTTCGTTCTCAAAGATGTTTCTTTCCTTTAAACATATGCTGTTCTTAAAGATTCGTGTTTGTACTGTGTTTGAACGTTATAGCTGATGCCTTTTTTATTATTCGATATTTTTTCTTCTTTTAAACATAGGCTGTTCTTTCAAGTTTACTAATTGCATTGCGTCTTCATGTATCAACTGCTAAATTTTTCACCAGAGAAGTATCCTTCTTTTGAACACATGTTCTTATTCCGTACTGTGTATGAATGTTAAAGCTGCAGTTTTTATTTTAATCCGAGGTTTTTCCTTCTTTAGGAGTTTTTATTAAGTCTTTAATTTTACTATGTTCAGATGGTGAGGCTGCAGAGTTTTTATCAAATAGTTTTCCTTCTTTTCAATATAGGCTTTTCTTCCATACAGTGTTGCATTTGAACTGAGCGCGATCCAAAAATGAAATAAATGCGTTAATTTTTTTTAACATTGACATTGTGGTAATGAGGTGTGAGAAAGTGAATGATGACATGAATCTCTACCAACCTTACTTATGGGCATCCTATAGGGCCAACACGGTCCAGCTCGTTTTATGATGGCCACGTTCAGCAATCTTTCGGATTTTGTAACTTTCTTCCGTGTTGTAACTGAATATTTTCGTATTTTCAATGATTGAAGTAGTTATAGTCATTAATTATGTTTTGTTATGTTTTCTGTTAGGCTAAGTTTAGTAGGGTCGGGGACCATTTGGGCAGGAGCACCTTTTTTGGGCACTTGCTACTATAACTCAGCCAACTGTGAACCGATTGACTTGATTTTTGAAACACGATCAGGAAGGCGCAGTATCTAACTATGTTCAAAAATTCAAGTCAATTGGTTTGATATTGACTGAGTTATATCAGCAAGTGCCCAAAATAGGTGCTCCTGCCCAAATGGTCCCAGACCCTACTCTTTGACATACAGAATACTTCAATCTAGTGGAACGGAAATGTCGGGGTAATGGCTAGGCAATTTGAGCTGATTGAAGTTTTTTGTAAATATGTAATGTTTGTATGATATAACGCTATCATTCTGATGTTTGTTTAGTAGCATAGAAGTTGTGAACGGAAACCAACTACTTTATTTTCCATTAGAAAGTCTTTTCATCAGTAACTGCCTTTCGACCAAATGTACGTTCGACTAAATGTCATATGTTTCCTTCTCCACAATATGGGATTCGACTAAATGTCCATTCGACCAAATGTCCATTCGACCAAATGTACTTTCGACCAAATGTCATTCGACCAAACGGCATTCGACCAAATGTCTTTCGACGAAATGTCATAGATCCGTTACTGCTATATTTGTAATATCGAATGTTATACATTATGAATGACCGTTTCTTTTGGCTTGATAATGAAAAACGGTCTGTTCGGTTGAGCGTATTACACTGGAATGATTTATTCAACGGCTATAAATAATTATTGTTTGCTAAGGCTATGGTGCCGTTCATAAACCACGTAGATTTTTTGGAGGGGGGGGCACAGTCAAACAGACGTCTCACTCTATCCACTATCCATCGTTAACCTTTCAACGGACTATTCAAATATTCTGTAGTTCGCAAATTTCTCGCTCATGGCGCTCACATCGTTTTTGCTTCTGTTTGACGTTTGCTCACTAACGCCATCTTCTCAGTAGGTTTGCGAAATACAGTGTAAATAGCATTGGGCGATTATGCTTTTGTGACGATGGTTTTAATCGCACTTTGTTCCAAGTGATACGTCTGTTTGTCTGTGGGGGGGGGGGGGGGGGGAGGGGTGTCTGACCAAAGTCTACGTTTCATACAAATTTCAATTTTTTTGTATGGACAAAAGTCTACGAGGAGGAGGGGATCTGAGAAGGCCAAATTTTGGGCTACGCAGTTTATGTACGGTGTCAAAATTTTGATTATTATCGAACTTTCATGTACCTCGGATTTTTCATCATAGAATGTCAGAATTTTGGCCAAATAGTATGAATGGAAAATTTGAAAATATTCCATCGGGGAAATCTTGATTCAGCTGAGTTTTTGGCTATTTTCCATACTAAAATTCAATAGTCGTTAGGGGCTGTTCATAAACCACGTAGACCAAAATTTGGCCATCTCAGACCCAGCCCCCCTCCCCCCTCGTAGACTTTTGTCCATACAAAAATTTTGAAATTTGTATGGAGCGTAGACTTTGGTCAGACCCCCCCTCCCCCCAAAAAGTCTACGTGGTTTATGAACGGCCCCTTACCCGTAACGATAGATCACCTTATAATGGTGCGTTACGCCGTGAGATCTACCATATCCAATTTTGATTTCGTAATTTTCCAGCTTGGTTTAAATGCAGGAAAATCAAAAGATCAAAATTTGGTTTACTTTTCTGTGTTTTGTTTTATTTTTGTATTTTTTGCCTTTCTCGTACACCAAGGTGTACACCGAAAGGCTATATGTTCACTCCAAAAATGAAGTCTTGATAGAACCCCCGGAGGGCCAAGTCTTATATACTATTCGACTCAGCTCGACGAGTTGAGACGATGTCTGTGTGTGTGTATGTGTGTGTGTATGTATGTATGTGTGTGTGTGCGTGTGTATGTGTGTATGTGTACAAAAATGTCACCTCACTTTTGGATAGTAAATATTGTCCGATTTCAACACTTTTGGTTTCAATCGTCGCGGCATATTGTCCCATTGTTTCCTATTGAAAATGGTTTGAATCGGTCCAGCCGTTCCGGAGTTATGGCCATTTAGGTGTTCCGGACCGGTACCCCAGGAAGCGGCCAGATGTGAAATTGCAACAAACCCATGCATGCGACCCATCAAACCACGGCATTTTCGATTATCTGATGAACAGTAAGCAGGAAAATAGTCGCAGACTATATCTGAACCGGTAGTGTTCCGGAACCGGTTCCGGGTTTCCCGCCGGAAGTGGCCAAATATAAAAGTGAACCAAACCCATGCATGCGACACATCAAATCGCAGCTTTCTCCATAACCTGATTAACGGTAGACAGGAAAATAGTCTCAGACCATATCTAAACCGGTAGTATACCGGAACCGGTTCCGGGTGTCCCGCCGGAAGTGGCCAAATATAAAAGTGAAACAAACCCATGCATGCGACACATCAAATCACCGCTTTTTCTGTAACCTGATGAATGGTAAACAGGAAAATAGTCTCAGACCATATCTGATCCAGTAGTGTTCCGGAACTGGTTCCGGGTAACCCGCCGGAAGTGGCCAAATATAAAAGTGAACCAAACCGATGCATGCAACACATCAAATCGCAGCTTTTTCTATACCCTGAGGAACAGTCAGCAGGAAAATAGTCTCAGATCATATCTGAATCAGTAGCATCCCGGAACCGGTTCCTGGTGTCCCGCCGGAAGTGACCTAATTCATATATGCGACACATCAAATTGTGCCCTTTTCGATAACTTGTACGATCAGCAAGAAAATAAGCTAAGCCCACAATAGAAACTACTGATAGGAATCGGTTCGAGGTGTCTCGCTGAAAGTGGCCGAACGTAAAAGAGAACCAAAAAATATTCGCGACACATCAAATGGCTTTTAAGGTATCCTGATGAACGGTTACCAAGAAAAAATATCTCAGTTTATGCTTGGGAAAACTAGTAGTGTCCCGGAATCGGTTCCCGGTGTCCCTCCGGATGTGGTCAAATGTAGAAGGGAACCGAACTTCATGCATGCTCTTCATCAAAACGCGGTTTTTTCGATAAGCTGATGAACGGTTTTCAAGAAAATCAGCTCAGATTACGTTAGAGACCACCGGTAGTGTTCCACAACCGGTTCAGGTGTCCTGTCGGAATTGGTCCAATGTAAAAATGCACCATGTAAATATTCTGGATCCGGTTAAGGGTGTCCCACTGGAAGTGGACATGTATAAAATTGCATCAAACCCATGCTTGCGGTACATCAAATCGCTTTTTTGTCAGTAACCTGATGCATGGATAATAAGAAAATAGCCACAGTCCACCGAAGTTACTACCGGTAGAATTTTTAGCTCCGGGGGTCTCGTAAGCAATAAAAAATAGACTCAGACTACATAAGAGGCCACAGGTGGTGTTGCAGAAGCAGCGTCGGGTTCTTCAGCGAAATTACGAAAATGAACTAAATCAATGCAAGCGATGGATATGTGTAAGAGATGCAAAAACCTATAAAAAAAACTAAAGTGATCTCATCAAATCACACCATTTTAGATTCCTGAGAAGTAAATTATCAGTAGGATGGGTCAACGTTGTATGGAAAAATTAAAATTCAGCCCCGAACATTCTTTTAAATCTTTATTTGCGTCTAAAATTACTGCACAAAATTTTGATGTGACTGGAGGGCGAGATCTTTAATGTGATTGATATTTGAATGTGATATAGCATTGGCAATTCAAATTAATTACTTCATAAAAAATTACATTAATCTTGTAACCAATGATAATAAAATATAGCATAAAGTGTGCAGATAAAACTTTGTCAAAGTGATTTCTGTGAAAAAAGTTTAATCCTGGCTAGTAATTGTCATCTTGGTATGAAACAGTCTTCAGTGATGGTGGTCAAGCAGTCAACTGAAAGGACTGATACTTTCTGCTCTGCCCATACGTTGAACATAACGTCGGAAAAAGTGCCCTAATTCGATAATGGCCTTGATAAAATTCTGGATTTTCTAAAAAAAGTATTCTCGTAACTCAGAAACTCGTAAGTGGTACAGTCCCAGATCGCTGTTATGAGCATTTCCTGCTACTCGTTCGTTACCAAAGCACAGAGATTTGGGGCTGATCACTGACTCTAAGGCAAGATTGATTGCATCGACGGAAAGATCATCAGTACATATTCGACGAGAAAGGCACTATCACCACTAGGTGGATTAATCTGGGTTTTTACTACTAATATACCATTTGTTTCCGTGTTATTTGCTTGATTTTAACTACAACTTAATAAAATAACGATTTGTTTCAGCGCTGTTCAGGTAAATACAGTTGCAATTGTAATGTAAGTCAATTAACATTCTATGTATCATAATGATAATATTTATTGTTTCAGGTAAAATCAGGTAATTGATTAACTATATAATTAAATATATTCAAATTACATGATACTTGGGATATTGGGAGGGGTAGCCTAAGGAAGCTAAATGAACGACTAAAATATTAACGCGCACTGAAATGGTAAAAATTAGCAATTGCTAATATCTCACAGAAATAATATTAAAATCTATCAAAGTCTTTGATAACAGTGAGATGTTCCTTCTTTTTATCATCTGCACAAAAAACTATTGAAAAATATCCATAGGATTGCCAGTTATTCAACAAAAACCGAAATTTTTATTGCTCCGCTCATACAAAGTGCTAGGCGATTTTGATCAAGTTTATTGCTAATTTCTAATTTTTAATTGAGCGATAATATAGCTGCCCTAAATGAACTGGTTTCTGGACAAATGTTCGTGGGGTGGCCAGACTTTGTCACGAGATAACAACCATCGCACAATGGGAAAAAATAGATATAAAACGCGAATAAATTCAATATCTCTGCTCGGAGTGGATGGATTTGAATGAAATTTTGACACAAACTGCTAAAAAACTCTACAGTTTCGGATAAGGAGGGGGTCATTCGCCGCACGATGCTGGAAATCAGTGTATCGGGCCCGTTTTACCCCACTCTCTCTCTTTTTGACCTTTCTGGAAAAATCTTGAAGTGCAAAATAAATGATTTATTTGATTCGTGTTGGTGTTAAAACTTCCGTAGTACCGAATGAAGCTGGTTTGGCTCACCGCACGGCCTTAAAAATTTAAATATCTTCAAATAACCCCGATATCCCCTATTTCTTTAAATTTTCACATGCATCTCCGCCCGAAGTGGAATGCAATCGACAAGAGAAGGAGCAATCTTATGTCAAATTTCCGATACAATGGAAGTTTCTACACAAGTACGAGTTAAATAAGTCATTTATTTTGCACGCTAGTCGGGGATAGATGAGGATTTTCTCAAAAAGGTGTGAAAAAAAGAGCGCGGGGTAAAACGAACTCAATACACTGATTTCTAGCATCGTGCGGCGAATGACACCCTTTTTATCTGAAACTGTAGAGAATTTTGCAGTTTGTGTCAAAAATTCATTCAAATCCATCCACTCCGAGCAGAGATATTGAATTTATTCGCGTTTTATACCTATTTTTTCCCACTGTGCATCGTGTTGTCTTCCGAGGGTCTCCAGTAAATTTAGCTTACCTTGTTACAACAAACCATCAGGTAGATCATTCCCTTCCGGTATGAC
Source organism: Aedes albopictus (assembly GCF_035046485.1). Lineage (NCBI taxonomy): Eukaryota > Metazoa > Arthropoda > Insecta > Diptera > Culicidae > Aedes > Aedes albopictus. The sequence goes on from NC_085138.1 coordinate 415,902,844, forward strand.
TCTGCAGCCATAGGTAATCCTTGCGCTGATGGTGGGTACACAATCGTCATCATCATTTTCCATACTAAAATTCAATAAATACTTTTTTAGCCTAAAATACAGCTGTGTTTTTTTTTTTATAACTGTGTTCATAAAAATAGCAGTGAAAGCCATTTTCCATACAAAATGGCCAGCTTTGACATATTGTAATTTCATTCTCATATGAGCGATTGAGCTGAAAATTTGACAGCGAACTACAAATATGGTGAATATTGTTAAAGCGAAATTTGAGAATTTTAGAAGCACGTGAAAAAAAGTTAAACAGTATGTGAAATTGATCAATATAACAGCAGTGTAAATAAATTGAAATGTAGCTTTACCTTGAAGAAGCAAGAAATGTTTTCGCTCGCTATTCGATCAGTTTTCGCCTTGGTTACAAGTTGATGTATAAGGTTAAAAATTTAAAAAAAAAATGTTTGCTAAATAAAAATATCAAAACAAACACTGCTATTATTTTGATCAATTTCACATAGTGTTTAACTTTTTTGCACGTGCTTTGAAACTTCTCAGATTTTGCTATAACAATATTCACCATATTTGTAGTTCGCTGTCAAATTTTCAGCTCAATTGCTCATATGAGAATTAAGTTACAGTATGTTAAAGATGGCCATTTTATATGGAAAACGGCTCTCACTGCTATTTTTATGAACACAGCTGTACGTCCCATACAAAATGTATGGAAACATTTTCGCCGATGAAATATTTTTTTCACTGAGAAAGCCTGGGTTTCGTAGGCGCACTCGTTGCTCGTTCTGGATACAAGTATTGGCGGACACAATACTAAACGGTGAGTAGAGTCTACGCTGCGGTGTAACGGTTCCAGACGAAACCACGAAGTTTAGTTTTATATTAAAAACCGCGCATTTTAAGCATGTCATTAACATACTTTTCTATCTGCCTCTCGCTTCTTCTGGCATAACTTTTATGAATTGAAGTCATTTCGATCAGTTTAATCCTAGTAATTGGTGAACCGATCGAATGACCTTCACCATCGCATTAAAACCAATTTCATATGCTATCAAATTTAAATTCTAATCTATTTTGTAAATGACGGTGGTATAGTTTTAACGAGATTAATTTACGGGCGGTCATCGGCTGAAATCGGGCGGTCATCGCATTCCTGGCTCAATATTTTTAATAAATGTAGTGCTTTATTCTAAAACTACTTTCTTGACAGTCTACACATTTTCTGCCTGCATCTTCTCTTTGATCCAATCGACGAATTTAGAAACACTCACGTATGCTGCGGGAACGTTCTCACCACCGCAGCCAATTCCCCAAGCGACGATTCCGCCCTGGACAAACACCCCATTGCGTTCACATGCCAACGGAGAACCTCCATCTCCTTTGCACGTGTCCACGCCAGCTTCGCCACCGGCACATATCAAACTTTTGTGAAGATTAAAGAACGGACCCAGGATGGTGGCCCGGAACAGTTGTTTGCATTTCTTTCGCGGAATCACCGGGACTTCAATCTTTTTCAGCACTTCCGCGTACTTTCCATCGCGGTCAAAGTTGCCCCATCCAGAAACCATGCATCGCTGTTCGTCAAAGTTGTCGTCGGCACTTGGCAGGCAGATCGGATTTATGTGAACGTTCAAGCTAGCCTGTTGATCCAGGATCAACAAAGCCAAATCGTTGTGGGCAGTTGCCTCCACGTAATTCTCATGCAGAATTATCTTCCGAACTTCTCGGTTCTGAAAAAGGGAGAAGGTACCAAAATCGAATATACTTATATAGTATGTATACTGTTTTTTTGTCATAACTCGTGATTTAAGACGCCAGTACACAGGGCCAGACATTTGACCAAAGCTCAAACACCTTGTTTGACTTTTTGAGGTTTTTTCTTGAGTTCATTCCTTGGCATATATTTGACCCTGTGTACCTTAGATGGTCATCAGTATTCTAATACTGTTGTGGATAAGGCATCAGATGTCTGTTCTCTGTAAGTCTATATCGTTTGGCATAGTCATTTTGCATAAGGTCGTTCGAATTAAAGGCCAGCTGGCAGAATAAGAAGGATGCATTTAGATTATGCAAAATGGCTGGTATGCCAAATGACTATATGCTATGTATCCCGTTTTCTGTGGTATTAGATACCTACCTCGTGTTTCAGCGGCTCATTTTCATTTACGGTGTCCCATTCACCTAATCGAACAACCAGAGTGTCCAACGCGTCAATAAAGTTCTTAACACAGTGCGCCGCCGTTAGAACGACTTGTGGATGGATCAGGGATCCACCACAGATGTACTCTGAGGTATCTATGCCCAGAAGAGTTCGACGCTTCAACAGCGCTGCCATCCAAGGGAATTCGCCAAATTGACCCATGCCACTGTTTTTAACCTTGTAGATATACCCATCGGGACGATTTTGGCCACAGGCTAGAGGTGGCGACTTGGTGACTGCATTTGTACCTTCATTTAGATCACCATAATCCGGCAGAAGCTTTTCTGTGGTTAGCTCAACCGGTTTCAAAGGTACAGTGCCATTTCTAGCGCAGCATTTCATCAAAAATTCCTCACACGGATCCCTGTTATCTAAACTGTAAACGATTGAAAAAGTTACTTAGATAATTTTGTAGGAATTGTACCATTTGGCATATTGACATTAAGCATAACACAATGTGCAACATACTCAACTTAATAGACTGAGTGATGTATCATTGTTTTGATCAGAGTTGTGCAATATCGATCTTGTCAGTTGGATAATTATATGGCACTATTACTGGAATTTGATTACCGTCAAAAATGATATTTTGGTGCTTTTAGTCTATACTTTGGTTTACTAGTCAAAAACAGAGCAATTCTCGTAACTTTTCTACTATTATGATGGCAAATTCTCAATTGTTGTTTTTCCACCGAATTTCAAAGACTCTATTTCAGTGACATCCATAACCCAGCGCAATCAGTCTAATCCTGAAGATAGGGGTAGCGAGATGTTAACTTATTAGAACGTAAGCAGATTTGGATTGCAGTCGGCCTATAAAAAAACGGCAGTTTGCTTGTCATTGTGATAGTGACAGCGCGCACTTCTGGTTTTGCTTAACTATACTTATGCCAAATGTTTTAGCTCAAGCGAGATAGACATGTTCATTGAGAAGACTAGCAACACTGCAGAAAAACGAAAAAAAAACATTGGTACACTGAAAGACGGCTTGCGGTAATGATAAGCACACAAATGTTTTTAAATTTACCATGGAAAAACGTGATCATCGGCCAACAAACGCTTCTTGTGTGTATTTTGTCTCCTCTTATATCAACCGGTTCGATAGCCGAGTGGTAGCATGCGAGCCTGGTGATCTCAAGGTTCTTGGTTCGAATCCAGTTGCCAACAGAAACTTTTTTTAATTGTAAATCGGGTTCATGGTAAAATTGAAAACATTAATCGGTTGAATTGAAACGAAACTCAGTCTGGGACCATTTGGACAGGAACACCTATTTTGGGCACTTGCTGTTATAATTCGGTTGATTTCAAACCGATTGACTAGAATTTTTGAACATGGCTAGATACTGAACGTATTTGATCGTGTCTAAAAAATCAAGTCAATCGGTTAAAATTTGACTGAGTTATAGCAGAAAATGCCCAAAATAGGTGCTCCTGCCCAAATGGTCCCAGACCCTACACTCTTCCATTTTTAAACAGAGCTACTACCTTAGCTAACAATAGGAGGCATTGCCATCGGTGACGATTGATGTTTGAAATGGGAAATGGGCAAAGTTCAATTCTTCTTGAATGGTGGTCTGTTCATTGAAAGTTGAGAGACATGATTAATAAAACATTACTTACTCTACTTCAATTGGGTCGTCGCCGAATCTAAGGAAAAAAATCATAATATTAATTAAAACTGGTAATGCATCCGATAAACGGTTACAGAAAGACTTACCGTATTTCAATTATACCGACGCCTTTATCGTTGATTGTTCCCTCAATGCACTGATGAACTGCCACACAGTATCCGAGGGGGCATGTCTGAAATATATAATATAGTTAATTTCATTGTTAACTGGACTGCGACGATGAAGTGCAGAATCTCAAATAAAAGTGCGATATTGCATCAAATCGTGTTTGTGTCACTTCACCGCACTTATTCACCATAAGCTAATGAACAAGTGCGGTGAAGACACCGGAACGATCTGACACAAAATCGCACATTTATTTGAGATTCCGCACTTCATCGTCGCGCTTTTCACTGCCCAATGCGCAATTTGTTCATTCACTGTCGAGAACTTTATGGGACTTTATGGCGCTGTATCGGTCTTCGGGTTTCTTTAAAAACAACCGGTTAGGTTAAAAGCCGACGTTTCGAATGTTTATTCATTCATCCTCAGGGCAAACTACAAATTTTACATTCAGTCACTGTCGAGAACATTCAAGCCTAGCTTTACAATACACTATCTGTATTCAACAAAATCCTTGACCGGAGAGCATTGATTTTGAAGTTTACTGTACCCCTGGCATCTCATACATTGAGAATTTCAGAAAATTCTAAATTCGTTTCATAAGTCCTACCCTGTGATCGGTGCTATGAGTTAGTCTTGATTTACAGAGATACAAGAACCAAAGTGTTGAAACAATAAGCGTTGTATAAAGTATCAATATTACAACGAGATTTATAGCAGAGACGAAGAGACATCTATAAAGTGTGAAAGAAAGGTTCAATAAGATTCAAATAAGACTAATATCGTGGCGGTAATGTTGTTTCTAGTAAAATCCTCTTAAAATATGCGGCTGCTTTTTTTGAATATTTTGTTTTTTTTTTATATTTTGATGGAATTTATGAAATAAATTCTGAGATAGTTCCAGAACCCTTCAGGTTCGCCTCCATCTAGGGATTCGGGGCTTTACACGTCTGTTGTAAGTAGTTGCAAGAATGTTTCCCTGGGAATCATTCTGTAATATCTATTAATTACTCTTAAATATGGCTGGGAAGCTTCCAGATCATTCAGGGATATTCACAAAATCTTGTTGCGATTTTTCCAAAACATTTTCTGCTTTATTCCAGAATAGTTTTGGGATGTTTCCAGAATCATTCTGGAAATGTTCCTGTTTGCTTCTGAGTTCGTTACAGAATTCTACTGTTTCAGGGAAGTTTTGAATACTTTTGGTTGGTTTCGGAATACTTCCGAGATAGGAACCAGGAACCCATCCCTGAATCATTCCGGAACTATCTCATACGGATTCTAGAACCTACGCAGAGTTCAGGAATCATACCATGGTTATGTTACCATACTCGTGGGGGCATTCCCGAGGGACTCGTGGAGAAATTCCCGAAGAACTCCTGGATGAATTCCCAAAAAAACTCCTGAAGGAATATCCGAGGAACTCCTGGAGAAATTTCCGATGAACTCCTGGAAGAATTCCCGAGAAACTCTTAGAAAAAATCCTGGGAAACTACTGGAAAAATTCTCGAGGAATTCCCAAGGAACTCTTGGAGGAATACCCAAGTAACTCCTGGAGGAATCTCAGCAGAACTCCTGGAAGAACTCCGGAAGAACTCCTAGAAGAACTTTTGGAAAACTCCTGGATGAATTCCCAAAGAACTCCTAGATGAAATCCTTGTAAACTACTAAATGAATTTCTGAGGAACTTCTGGATGAATTCCCGCTGAACTCCTGGATGGATTCCTCAGCAACTCCTGGGTGAGTTCCTGAAGAACTCCTGAAGGTATATCCGAGGAACTCCTGGAGAAATATTCGAGAAACTCCTGGAGAAATACTCGAGGACCTGCTGGAAGATTTCCTGAGAAATTCTTAGAAAAAATCCCGGGAAACTATTCGATGAATTCTCGAGGAATTCCCAAGGAACTCTTGAAGGAATCTCAGCAGAACTCCTGAAAGAATTCCGGAAGAACTCCTAGAAGAACTTTTGGAAAACTCCTGGATGAGTTCCCAAAGAACTCCTAGAGGAATTCCTTGTAAACTACTAAATGAATTTCTGAGGAACTTCTGGATGAATTCCCGCTGAACTCCTGGATGGATTCCTCAGCAACTCCTGGGTGAGTTCCTGAAGAACTCCTGAAGGTATATCCGAGGAACTCCTGGAGAAATATTCGAGAAACTCCTGGAGAAATACTCGAGGACCTGCTGGAAGATTTCCTGAGAAATTCTTAGAAAAAATCCCGGGAAACTATTCGATGAATTCTCGAGGAATTCCCAAGGAACTCTTGAAGGAATCTCAGCAGAACTCCTGAAAGAATTCCGGAAGAACTTCTAGAAGAACTTTTGGAAAACTCCTGGATGAATTCCCAAAGAACTCCTAGAGGAATTCCTTGTAAAATACTGAATGAATTTCTGAGGAACTTCTGGATGAATTCCCACTGGACTCCTGGATGAATTCCTCAGTAATTCCTGTAGGTTTATCCGAGGAACTCCAGGAGAAATACTCGAGGAACTCCTGGAGAAATACTCGAGGAACTCCTGGAAGATTTCCTGAGAAACTCTCAGAAAAAATCCCGGGAAACTACTCGAAGAATTCTCGAGGAATTCCCAAGGAACTCTTGGAGGAATCTCAGCAGAACTCCTGGAAGAATTCCGGAAGAACTTTTGGAAAATTCCTGGATGAAATCCCAAAGAACTCCTAGATGAATTGCTTGTAAACTACTGGATGAATTTCTGAGGAACTTTTTGATGAATTCCCGATGAACTCCTGAAAGAATTCCACAGCAACTCCTGGATAAATTCCTGGGGAACTCGTGAAGGTATTTCCGAGGAACTCCTGGAGAAATACTCGAGGAACTCCTGGAGAAATACTCGAGGAACTCCTGGAAGATTTCCTGAGAGACGCTTAGAAAAAATCCCGGGGAACTACTCGAGGAATTCTCGAGGAATTCCAGGAGAAATCTCAGCAGAACTCCTGGAATAATTCCGGAAGAACTCCCGGTAAACTCTCGGATGAATTCCCAAAGAACTTCTAGATGAATAACTTGTAAACTACTGGATGAAGTTCTGAGGAACTCCTGGAGGAATCCCCGAGAAACTCTTGAAGAAATTCTCGATGAACTTCTGGAAGAATCTTAGACAAACTCCTGCAAGAATTCCCAAGGAACTTCTTGAAGAATTCCAGGGAAACTCCTGAATTAATTCCCAAAGAACTCGTAGATGAATTGCTTGTAAACTACTGGATGAATTTCTGAGGAACTCCTGGAGGAATTTCCTAGGAACTCATGGAGGTATTCTCAAAGTACTTCTGGAGAAATTTCCTAAGAACTACTGGAGGAATCTTAGACGAACTCCTGCAAGAATTCCCAAGGAACTTCTAGAAGAATTCCAGGGGAACTTCTGGATGAATTCCTGAGGTACTCCTAAGGTACTAAAGCGTAGAGGAAACAGTAAAACAATCCGATTTGTATTCAAAGAAGTGGTAAGGATCCACTTTTAGGTGACCCATCCTGACCTGGGTTTCCTTACCACTAAAAACACAAATTTTCGTGAGCAAACCATACGCGTTCCCCGATTGTTGGCCATTCTTCTATCGCTAAAACTATGTATATGTATTTGTAAACACACGTTAGTGGTGTGAAATATCAGTGTACGGTGTATTTTATGAGGTCTTCCCACGGTTATCAATATTTTTATAAGACCGGTTACAGCGTTATCAGCGGGATTCCCCAGCATTTTTCAAAAGTTATATTTGGATGTGTGTAGCGGTGAAAGTATTTACTTACGTATTTTTTTATTATTTGCGCGATAAACCCTGCCATTCATGACGGAGATTGGAAGTTTCCCAGAGATAACAAGACAAGTAAATTTTCCGAATCATCTTGGAGTACTTTTTGAGTTTGATATTTTAAGTCGTATGGGCTAATTCTAAAGCAGGGCAGGAATTTTATTTTGAACACTTTTCTGCTATAACTCAATTATTTATTTATTACTTATGTATCTTTATTGAAGAGCTTTTCAGCCGGCGGCTGGTTCATCTCTGGTTATAACTCAATAAGTTTTTGAACAAATTGCCTTAATGTTTTGTACGAGTATCTCACGTGTAGTATCCACAAAAAAATCAAGACAATTGGTTTGAAATCGGCTGAGTTATAGCGGAAAAGTGCCAAAAATATCAGCTACTGCACAAGTGGTTCGGCACCCTACACACTTAAATTCAGAAATTGATCTCGGTAAACGGTTTACCGAGAATCCAACAGCTGATATCTCGGTAAAATATTTACTGATTCTCGGTAAAATTTTTACCGAGATTTCGGTAAACCATTACCGAGTCTCGGTGAACTTTGCCGAGATCTCGGTAAAAAGTTGGATTACGGAGATCTCGGAAAAGTTTTAACAACAGCTCGGTAAAACTTTTACCGAGATTCAGTGAAAATTATTACCGGATTCTCGGCTGTTGGATTCTCGCAATCCGTTTGCTGAGGTCGGCGATTTAATTTAAGTGTGTATGATGATGTAACGTTACAGCCTCGGAGGTGTCGAAAAACTTTGCCGAAGACCGTAAAACAATTCGATTCGAGCATGCAATTTGTATTTGAGCAAAACAATTCGAGCATGCTAAATTCTCACTGGCATCTTAGAATTACCGAGGGTGTAACTTTTTTCACATGTGTTGGATCACTTTGCGGTCTTCAACATTTTTTCGGGACGTTTTAGGCTATACTTCAACATCATTCATAACATACGTTTTAGCCGAATATATGCTTTAGAACCACGCGAAATTTCGCATAATGGACTTGTTAACTCCAATTATATGTTTCAAAATATGAACTTACGGACAAACAGACGTAACTTTTAAAAACATTTAACGATAGTCACAGAAACATTATCGTTCAATGACAAACACACCGTGTTTGTACAGACAAACAGACGATTCAGTCTTCTCACTTTCACGTGCATATTTTTATTTTCTTTTGGGGCCATGTGATGCCGTGTATCAAACCTGGCTATCGTTATTCTGGTAACTCAACCGCGAATACCTTTGAAAAATTCCGATCCCTTAGTTTTCATACCTTCAAGTCCTTAAAAATGTCTTCGTCCTCTTCCGAAGAATCTTTACCCGACACAAAACGACCACAGTACGCTATCAGCGCTAACGTAGCAACCAGCAGCGTCCAGATCAGTCTCATCCTTGAATACTTTCGATCGATCACCTCTATCCACTACAACGGTCACTAGGGAACTGAACTGAGCGAATGAGTGAATTGATGCCGAAAGGTTAAGAACAATGCTAGGCAAACATCTCAAAAGACCATGGTTACGAATGAGAGGCTCTCTTTATTCACTTTCTCCACTGAATGAAAATCCCACCACAATATAATCAGGAAGCGATACGATCGCGCCCCAGTTTGACACTCAATCGGAAATTGATTGTTTCACCGACCGTTCAGTCATCCTAAAACTATCGCAGACGAATTCTTAAAATTATTCATCCATGATTATCCTCATTGATTTTTTCATCAACTCAGCTCCATTGAGTTATCCAAGAATTTTCACAGAATCCCTAGAGGTATTTTTGCATTATTTTTTTTCGAAAATTCTTCCAAACACTGCTTTTCAGTAACTTCTTGAATTTCTTGGGAAATTTCTCCAGAACGCCGTTCCTAGATTCATATTCAAACACCAACAAAAATACCTATGTTGATTCTTTTCATGAATCCCTCCAAAAAAAACTTACAAAGATCCCTTCAGGAAATCTTGCGAGATTTTTCCAGAAATTTCAAGAAAAATATTTAAACAATTTTGTGTGAAATGCCAAAAGAGATCCTGGTGAAATTATTGAAAAAATTCGTGAAATATTCTTTTGAAAAAAAAAAAATGCATGAGCATGAGCATAGATGGCCCGTGAGAAGAATTCTTAAAAAAAAAAGAGAAATCATTAAAAGATTTTCTGCCAGTCCTTAAAAGAATACCTGGAGGAATCCATGGAAGAATTCATGGAAAAAATCAATGGGGAAAGCCCTGGAGGAATCCATAGAACAATTCTTAAAGAAATCTTCAGAAGATTTCCTGGGCATTACCATGAAAGAGTCTTGGAAGAATCATACGAAAATCTTTCTGACTAATATGAGAGTGAATTTTAATTCGAACCCTAATGAAAATTACTGGAGGAAAAGTTCGAAGAATTGGTGATGAAATCAAAGAAAGTTTTCTTTCGGAATTCTTAGAAAAAAAAACTCAAAGGAAATCCAGAAGGAAAATTTGTGCATAAATTCTTGGAAGAAATCCTTGGCAAATTCTAAGAACGTTTTTTGGAGAAATTATGGAATCCTTCACCGAATTGGAGATTGGAGATTTCCTTAGAATCTTTCATAAGAATTCCTGAAGGCATTCTTGGAAGAATTCTTGGAGGAATCCTTGGAAAAGAAATTGAAGGAATCTTTGAAAGAATTTTAGAAGAATCCTTCTAATAATTCGTGGAGGAGTTTTTGGAAGAATTCAGGGAGGAATACTTGAGAAATTTTTTAAAGTAATCCTTGAAAGGATTCCAGGAGGGACTCTCGGAAGAATTTCTTAAAGAATTCTTGCATAGCTTCTCGTAGGAGATCTTGGAAAAATGTCTGGAGGAATTATAGGAATAACTCCTGCAGGAATTCTTAAATGAATTTCTGAAGTAATTTTTGGAAGAATTTCTTAAAAACTCTTGGGAGAATTTCTGAACAAATTTCTGGAGATATTCAAGAATTCTTTCAGGATCCTTGGGTGATTTAGGATCTTTGAATTCTTGGAAAAAATTCTAGATTTCCAGAAAGAATTCCTGGAGGAATCGTTGGACAAATTCTACGGAACCCTTGGCAGAATTGTTGTAAATATCTTTGGAAGTATTGCTGAAGGAATTATTGTAAGAGCTTCTGGTGGAATCCTTGGAAGAATTTCTGGTGGAATGCTTGGAAGAATGTCTGTAGGAATACTAAAACGCATTTCTGGAGAAATCCTTGGAAGAATTTTTGAAAGATTCCTTGAATGAAATTTTGGAGTAATCTTTGGCAGAATAACTGGAGGAATTCTCGGAACAATTCCATGAAAGAATTCTTTGATGATTTGTTGAAAAAGATCTCGCAAGAATCCTTGGAGAAATCTTTGGAAGCATTACTGGAAGAATTATTGGAACAACTTCTGAAGGAATCTTTGAAAGGATTCTTGGAGAAAGCGTTGAAAAATGCTGGAGGATTCTTTAAAAGAAATCCTGGAAATATGCAGGAAAGAATTCCTGGACGAATCCTAGTAAAAATTCTTGTAGGATTGTTTGGACGAACGAAGAAATCATATGAAAAATTTCTTGAACAATCTTTGAAGGAACTCCTTCAAGAATATGTAGTTAAAAAAATCTTATTCGAATATTTTTCTGAATTGCCGGCAGTATGATTGGAAGAATTTCTAAGAAAATTCGCAAAAAAAATTGGAGATATCCTTTTGAAGACTCCAGGAAAATTTATGACTGAATTCGAGGGGATTTTTAATGGACTCATTGATAAATTTAGTGAAAAAATCTTTGGATGAACTAATAAAAAAAATAATTTAAAAACTCTTCCACGAACCCTTCTAAGAATTAACGGCGATATTATTGGCTGAATTGAACGGGTTTTCAGTTAGCCTAGTGGTTAAGGCTATGGATCGCCAATCCGGAGACGGCGGGTTCGATTTCCGTTCCGGTCGGGAAAATTTTCTCGACTCCCTGGGCATAGTGTATCATTGCACTTGCCTCACAATATACAAATTCATGCAAGGGCAGGCAAAGAAAGCCCTTCAATAAATAACTGTGGAGGTGCTCAAAGAACACTAAGTTTAAGTGAGGCAGGCCAAGTCCCATTGGGGACGTAGAGCCACGAAGAAGAAGAAGAAGAATTCGACTCCAGATGATGGTATTAGATTTATTTTTGCATTTTTCGTACAAAATATAGATTTTAATTTGACGTATTGTTTATAGTATTAAAAAGTTTTATAATTATTTTAAGGGCCCTTATAGGCGAAGTATAGGCGAAGCGGTAAACACGTGCTAATTCAGCGTGCTGAGGGTGACGGATTCGATTCCTGGTCGGTTCATGAACTTTTCGTAATGGAAATATCTATTTAATTTCTGACCTCCTTCGGCATACATTATCTTCGTGGAGGCGCTTAAATACAAGATATATGTGTAATCACAGTCAAACAGACGTAACTCTTAAAGAATAATCTTTCAATAATTTGCCCGATATGTTTTAAGAACGTTCACTATTATTGTTAGTATTTGATTAGAAATTGTGCGGTCATCATATTAATGGTACAAATAACTATTTTAAGGAAACAATGTCGTGCTTTATTCCAAACCTTCATTCTTGGCAGTCTACATTATTTCTGCCTGTATATTCTCCTTAATCCAATCGACGAATCTAGAAACACCTACATAAGCCTCGGGAACGTTCGTCTTATCGCCATAAACTCCCCAAGCCAGGAATCCGGCCTGGACAAACACCCCATCGCGTTGACATGCCAACGGCGAACCTCCATCTCCCTTACCCATGGTCATACCAGCTTCGCCTCCGGCACACATAAAACTTATGTGAAGTTGAAAGAACGGACCCAGGCTGGTGGACCGGAGTAGTTGTTTGCATTTCCTTCGTGGTATTACCGGCACTTCTGCCATTTTCATCACTTCCGCATACTTTTCATCGGGGTTAAAGTTATCCTTGCCCCATCCGGAAACCATGCACCGCTGGCCGTCGAAGTTGTCGTAGGCATTTGGCAGGCAGATCGGATTGATGTGAACGTTCAGGTTAGCCTGTTGATCCAGGATCAGCAAAGCCAAATCGTTGTGGGCCATTCGCTCCACGTAATTTTCGTGCAGAATAATCTTCCGGACAGCTCGATTCTGAAATAGGAGGGAGTAGGTACCATACAAATATCATACCGAGTATACCCCTTATTTGCCATAACAGTTATTATTTATAAAAACTGGCATTCCAACGGTTATGGATTTGTAATTAGCCGTCTGTTCTCTTTGGTCGTTTGGTATAAAGGAAGTGCGTTTTTTAATTATGCCAAATGGTGACGCCCGATTAATTATGTCAAATGACTTTATGCTGAATGTCCCGTTTTCTATGATGTAAGGTACATACCTCGTGTTTCAATGGCTCATTTTCCGTTAGGGTGTCCCATTCGCCTAATCGAACCACCAGAGTGTCCAACGCGTCAGCGAAGTTCTTAACACAGTGCGCGGCGGTTAGAACGACTTGTGGATGGATAAGCGATCCACCACAAATGTACTGTGAAGTATCCATGCCCAGAAGAGTTCGACGCTGCAACAGCATTGCCATCCAAGGGAATTCGCCAAACTGACTACTGCCACGATTTTTAATCCGGTAGATGTAACCCTCGAGGCGATTTTTGCCACAAGATGGAGTTGGCGGCTTGATAGTATCATTTGAATTACCATAATCCGGCAGAGGCTTCCCTGTGGTTGGCTCAACCGGTTCAGGAGGAACACCAACAGTCACTACGCAACATACTTGCAAATGTGATTCACATGGATCGTGTTGTAGACTGTAAAAGATTTAACATGTCACGCAGTTAAATTTAGTAGGAATTGTCTCATTTGATATAATAATGTTAATCATAACACAATCTAGTTTATATATATATGCAATATCAGTCTTGTCATATAGACACAGAGAACAGACATCCAGGCTAGAACAAATTTCATTCGGAAAGTTGTGTAAGGATTTGAATCTTTACTTGAGTAAGGTTGCAAACCAATACACGATGACAACACTAACGCCACCAAACACCATATTGCCACAGTCAGTGGTGAATTGAAACATTTCAAGTGGTGAATTAAATTAGTATGGGAAATTAACCGATTGCAGCGCCACGCTATTGCCACTTGTGTTGCGGATTTCAAATGGCCGTTAAATTCCTTACACAGTTTCGGAATTGGACTTGGATGTCTGTTCTCTGTGATATAGATACTGCTTTCATAATCGCCATAAAGCCATAAAAATCAGATCAATGACAAAACACCGAGAACAGACATCCAGGTTAGAACGAATTTCATTCGCAAAGCTGTGTAAAGATTTGAATCTTTACTTGAGTAAGGTTGCAAACCAATACACGATGACAACACTTACGCCACCAAACACCATATTGCCACAGTCAGTGGTGAATTGAAACATTTCAAGTGGTGAATTAAATAAGTATGGGAAATTAACCGATTGCAGCGCCACGCTATTGCTACTTGTGTTGCCGATTTCAAATGGCCGTTAAATTCCTTACACAATTTCGGAACTGGACTTGGATGTCTGTTCTCTGTGGACAAAAGTCAACGACATGATATTGACCTGAATTCTACATTCTTATCATATTTTAACTGATCCAGCGTCAAAACGCTGGTGGTCTAGCCAGTAACATTTAGTTCTTGTAATTTTGTTACGGGCTTGGTGGTCTAGCGGCTACCGATTCTGATCCGTATGCAGATGGTCCTGGATTCAATCCCTGGCGTGCTTCTTTAGTCTACTTTGTGTCGCTCTATCTGCTTTATCCCTCTTCTCTTTACTGATTCATAAATAGCCATTGCCAGAATCAGAAAACAGTTTCCCTTCCTTCCAACATCCACAACACAGTGTCAATCTATTATGTTTTCAGTTCAAACCCGAATTAGCGACATATTTTCCTTCACTTTCGCTGCTTTTGCGTTAAGGACAGACTTTGTAGAATTCCAAAATGGCCGCCACAATGGCCAATTTTGATACCTACTCACGATTTCTAAAGCGCAAATCTCTTCGTAAACAAAACCAGCGCACCAGCTTCTCGTTTTGAGCTTCTTAAATACAAGTGAACAAAAACAGCATAATGAAAGGCACTGTTGATTTAAGCTTGCTTCTTGAAATTTGTGCGTCCGAAGTTCTGGTGCACTGTTGAAACGGGATTTCAAGACGTTTGTCCTTAAACGCAATGTCGGAAGTGGCGCGCTTTATACAGTACCAGGTGTAAAATACAACGCGTCACTTCCGACATTATTGTATTTAATGAAAAGTAAAAGAAAAAATGTCGCTAATTCGGTTTTGAACTGAGAACATAATATCATACAACGTCTACAAGTTATGCTTGCAACCAAGAATAACCAAGGTTTCAACCAAGCGATTTGTGCCGAATCACACTCATAGCACAGACAAACAGACGTAACACCTTGAACGATTTTCATGGAAATCCATCGCCCAGTTCACACTACCATCACCTGGTGGAAACGAATCACTGTGTTGTGCAATGTCGTCAACAGAAGGCGCTAGTGTAAAACGTCAAACGCATAGAAAAACGATGCGAGCGCCTCTGGTTGTGAAAGCCACAACTATGAAAATTTAAAATGATCGTTAAAAGCGTGGTCGATGGAAATTTCGCAAATGTTTCGTCTTTTTGTCTGTGCTCATAGTATTCATTGAAACAACACACCTTTTTTTGATAAAGTGGTTTTGTAGCTCATTAAAAGGCTCGTATTGTGAATAGTGATATGATAAATGAAACAACTTACTCCTCATCAGTTGAGTCGTCGTCGAATCTAATGAAATAAAAACAAAATATACATCAACATTAGAGAGTGAATTAAATGCTTGCAGAATGACTTACCGCATCCCAGTGATATTGTTGCTGTTAAAACTGTTCGATACATTCGTGCAAAGATGACCTGGAACACAGTATCCGTTGGGACATTTCTGGAATTTGAAATAAGTTTAATCATTGTTTCAATGTAATGTAATGTGTATCATCTCAAGAAACAGAGATGGCTGACTAACAGTTTCTTGACCCTTTGGAGTCGAAAGGGGTCAATATGACCCTGGCGATGAAACCGAGCATAACAAACGTGGTGTTAACACACCAGCGCGGTTGCGGCAGCACTGGCAAAAACTCCAGCTCCAAAGGATTAAGCTGAAGTTTGCTTAAGAGTTGTTTGTTCAACTCTTATACAGCTAAAATGTTTGTTGCGATGTGCCGAATACATTTCCGGTGGGAAAAGAATGACAAATCCTCTCACGAATACGGTGAAGATGTTGCAAAGCTTTTGAATTGAGATGGATGTAACTTTAGAATAATGTCCAAAATATGTCAATTCATATTTTGCCCATCAGATCAAAATACGCCATCACAGTAATGCAACGAAGAAATCTTTCTCTGTGGTTGAGAAATATGTACGATGTTTCGTACATACCGGTAATGTCGGGAAAAAGCGATTGATTTGATTTTAATTAACAGCTTTTGCTGCATTCTCCCGCAGTGAAATGCAACTTTGAAATGCCAAAGAGTTTTTGTGGGTTGTGAATTGATGGTTGATTCAACAAGTAAATCTAGCGAAGTTGAAATTGAGCGATGATGAAGAGCAATTCGGCTAGCGTCTGCTTTGGTGTGGTTGCCTTCATCGTATGCAAAACGAGAAAAAACATGTCAACTCGTAAGTGGAGCGAAATTGAAACGTGAACTTTTGCGAAATTTTTCGATTTTTTAGTGATATAAGAGTTAGTTATTGATAGCCTACATATTTTTGCTACCTTGCGATGAGCCATTGGCAAATCTGTAATTATTGGCTATTTTCCATCTGATATGACGGGAATTAGCGCATATGGCAAAGAAGATATCTACCCTATCTATTTTTGTTTCGTTTTGTTACCTTATCACTGGACATACAAATTTTCGTGGGAAAACCATATGCGTTGCGATTATGTGCAATTCTTTCGTATTTGTAAACACATGCGTTGTGAAATTTCAGTGTACGGTGTGTTATTTCCGGCCTTCCCACTTTAATCACAATGTGCATGTGTAATCGGTAAAATTATCAGTAGGATTTCCCAGCATGTTTTAAAAGTTGTATTCAGTTTTGGAAATAACAATGTATTTCATTTTTTCACTATGCTTTTATTATGCGATATCAGCCGCGACCGAGACTTCAGAGATATCAGGACAACTGTATGTTCAGCGTGGAGTACATTTTGCGTCGAAATTCGAATTTTCTCGACGAATTTCTGGGCAAGCTCAGTGCTCATAGGAGAAAAAAGTTACATCATGCCAAAGTTTTCCATTTTGTATGGAAAACAGCTTTCACGAGAGACGAACCAGCCAAGGGCATAAAGACAAATCAATCAATCAGATTTCACTCCTTTTTTTGAACATGTACATGCACAATTGTACCACAAAGAAACAGATGCAACCATAGAACAAATTTCATTTAACCCTAAAAGGGATACCTGGGGTCCATTGGACCCCAGGCGCCTTTCAGAGCTCGTCTTTGATGGAACATACTCAGCGAGGTGACGAAACTGAGGCCATGAAGGTATCCCTTTTAGGGTTAAAAACATCGTCACGAAAACGTAATCGCCTAATGCTTAACGTACTGTGTTTAATCGGGTCGCTACTAGATGGCGGTAGTGAGCAAACTTCAAACAAGAGCAAAAACGTTAACATACATTTTAGTCATATTTGAGCACATATTTGAGGTTTCGCATTATAGACTTGTTAGTTCAATTGCTATCTATTTATATATAAAATAGTTATTTATGTAACGGCAAGCCTCGTTGCATAAATGTACGACTCGTGCTGAAAAATCGAGTTTTGCAACGAGTTCCATACAAAATTTTATGCAATGATTTTTTCATTATACAACACATTTGGGTTGCATAATGTTCAAAATGTAAATCATTTGAGTTGCATTATGAATATTAATAATATTATATTATTAAACTATTTTTCATTATGCATCTCATTTTAGTTACATAATAAAACAGTGCGGAAAATTTGGCCATTATGATACTGAAATGAGTTATATAAAATTGAAATTATGAAACTGAAATGCATAAATGAATTGCAGCATGAGTCTTGCACGGTTTGATTCGTATTCATGGTTAGAGTGTAGAATTAGCAACTAGTTAAAATACACATATGTAAATAAAAACAAAAAAAAAAGTATTCATGGTGGTGTTTTATTCTGTGCAGAATTAGCATATGGCTAAAAACATAAAATTTGCCAAAATGAAAAAAAAACTTTTACATGTGCACATCGTTTAACAGGCTTGAAAACACTATGCCCAAGGGAATCAGGCAAATTTCCATTACGAAAAGTTTCTTCCTGGACCAACCGGGAATCGTGCTGAATATTCGTGCTATATGGGCTCTATCAAACTTTGTTATCATGATCAATTCTGAAAACTCAATCGGCGCGTTTAACAAAGTTTCGTTTTACAAACCATTTTTGTTTCCATACCTTTAAGTCTTTAGAACCGTTGGCCTCTTCCGAAGATTCTTCGCATGAAACAAAACTTCCACAGGCCGTTATCAACGCTAAGCCGATCAGCAGCGTGCAGATCGGATTCATCCTTGAATACGTTCGATGTATCGCCTACTCACCACAACGGTCACTAGGAAACTGAATTGAGTGAATGGATGTCGATGCAACAGGTTGAGAGTAATCGAGCAATGCTGGCCAAACATTTCAGTAGGCCCTAATGATAACACAGCGCAACATTTTTTTTTGTCTCAAAAGCTAACTTACACTGAAAGACGGCTTGAGGTTGAAATTACTATTCTGAGGATCAATTTAAATAAATAAAATTAAATAAATAAATACACAACGCCACTAAATTTGTGCTGACTGAGTTTCGTTTCAATTCAACAGATTAATGTTTTCAATTTTACCGTGGACCCGATTTACAATTAAAAAAAGTTTTTGTTGGCAGCCGGATTTGAACCAAGAACCTTGAGATCACCAGGCTTTCTTTTTTTATTTTGAACTTCTAGTAACCCTGTAGACATCAAAAAACCCACTGATGGTAACCGTTTTTGCTGTTTTGTTTTTTATTTTGCGTTCCGTTTCACCCTGTTCCATGAGCAGAATGACGTTTGAACCATTTTTAGTTTGAACGATGTGCAGATTAGAGGGAGTCAAATTATTGCGCATTGCGTACCGTCAGTGGGGGTGTCATTGGGCCAAAATTGCTAAGTCCATCCCATTGAAGGTCTTTCCAACAATATTTTAGCTCCAAATGAATGTTGAAATTAGCAGACACCTTCATTTTGATATTATTTAGGATTGTTTTAAGTATAAATGCTTCAACTTTAATTTTGACAATGATTTAGCTTAATTAATATTGGCCTAATTTCACCCCTTCTAGGGGGTGACATTGGGCCAAACACTAAAACTCGTACAAAACAGCTCAATGTGATAAAATATTGCTTGCAAATGAAAACTATAGAATAGATACTTGAGCACAACCTATCAGTATCTAGTCACTTTAAAATAACATCACAGACAAACAAACTTGAAAATTTGACCACATTCATTGTAAACGATCAAGGATCCAATACAATACATCTGCCATCCCTTAAACATAACTCCATCTAGGATTCTCAAAAGACGAAAATAATATTTCTGTATTATCTACCTAGAAGCTGATATGCATTTATTTTAGTTTTGCATGAATCTAACATTTATTTCCAAAATATTACACCGTATTATGCATAAAATAATGTGAATACTCTCAGTTGTTTTAATTCACATTTGTAGGGTTCTCGTACTGATTGCATTGCTTTTATATGGCCCAAAGTCACCCCCAAAATGAACTATTTGTACTACAGCTTGAATAAAAAAGTTTTTCATGCAAAATAGCTTACTAAATCAAGAAAACTTAAATTATTTAACAAAACAACTACTGAATACACTTAGAAAACAGCAATTGATTACATGTTCGGTATTTAGCTGTTTCCTACTGGGCATTTTAAAACAACGATATTGTACAGTACTCCTAACCATAAAATTCACATCACGTTTTCTTAATGGAAAATTTTTTCTACACCGGATGGCCAACGCAACTTATATTTACCATATACTATTCACTTTTTGATCATCACTTCGATAAATGATAGTATTTTGAGCGAAACATCTTTCTTGATTTTTGGCCCAAAGTTACCCCCCAGGCCCAATGTCACCCCGACTGGCGGTAGTTAAAAGTGCGACGGAGAAGTGCGGAATCTCAAATTAAAGTGCGATTTGGTGTCAGATCGTTTCGGTGTCTTCACTGCACTTATTTAATAGCTCATGATGAATAAGTGTGGTGAAGACAGCGCAACGATTTGATGCAATATCGCACTTTTATTTAACCCTCTAATACCCAAATTTTTGATTTTAATCTAAATATCATTTTTCGTCATCTAAAATCGATTTGAATATGTTTTGGAAGATGATTCTTTTTAATTCTCGATTTCGTGAATTTCAGTTTTTGATTTTTCTAATTTTTGTTTTTGAACATCCCCACACTTTTATATTTTTCTTGGAAGCCAATTTGGGGAACGGATTTTTTGAGATGAAAACATTTTGAGATTTTATGATTATTGTTGATTTATTATTATTTTAAATTTTTTACAGAGAAAATTTTATTTTCCGTGTAATTTTAAGGAAAATAATTTTAGAGTGTATTCGATTCCCTTAAACTATTGAACAAGGAGAGAATGCCTTGGGAAAAAATTAAAATATGTTAATTGTAGCGATTCAATGCAAACTAAACAATGACTTCCAGAATGACTTCCAATTTTTCAATGATTTAAAAAAAATGTAAATACGCTTTAAAATACACCATATATTGGTGCCATATACAGAACAGTTTTAAATATCAGCCAAAGATATAAAAAAATTGGTTTTCCACGAAACAAAACTTACAAAAATGCTCAAACTATACCCCGTCTAGAGGCGGGATTGGGTATTAGAGGGTTAAGATTCCGCACTCTGTCGCAGTCCAGTTAGCAATGCAATAAACTATAAAAAGTGTTTAGATTAGATGAGGTCAAACGGGATAATGAAGTAGTAACCCAACTAACAATCACTCATTTTACAAGCACCTTTACGACGAATTGATTCAGCATGATGCTGAATAACATTTGGATAATTTTCAGGCACAACCTTTGTTCGGGTTTTGTCCACACATTTGAAGAAACTATAAAGCATAGTGTTGTGTACCAACTGAACTGTTCGTTGTTAAATTGTTTTACAACTTATATAGTAAAGCTGTTATTCAGCTTTAGCAAAAATGAATAAAAATAAATAAAATGCAAAATTTTCAATTTCGACGAGAGTTTATGATTGGAATTAAATGATGTGAACAAATAGTGTGAAATAATAACTACACATAAATTTATCTAAATCCAGATTCGCACTCGAGACACGTCGATTGTCAGCCGCATGCCTTCCTATCTGTGCCATCCTTGCAATGATGAATTGCAGCGCTCAAATCAAAACATAAACTTCCCATAGTTTAATAATAATCAGACTTCGATTCCTATTCAGCAGTGGTGAATTAGCACAGACATTATGGTTAACGACTGAACTACAGATTAATTCAGCTGTTGTTCAGTAAAAATCACGTGTTTTTTCATCATGTACTCTGAGTCGAAGTATGATGAAACGAAAGCGCTTATTTGACTTGTGAAAAACACATTATTCAGATACATGTGCTAAATTTTACATGAACTTAACAAAAAGCAGAAAAAAGTCTTGTTAAACTATGTTGTAAAGGAATTACTGCGAGTCGAATAAAAATCTCATTAACGCTTAAAAAGTGTTTTAAATTATCATTGTTATTACCAATACGAAAAGTTGAACATTGGCTACTTTTTCAATTGAAATAGCATTTGTACAGTAATGTGTACAGAATAATTTTGATTCAGCTATAATTACTATTATAAAGCAACAATTCAGCATGCATGCTTGTTTGCGGCTGGCGATTGTTAGTTGAAAAAGTTCACATTTTTATTAAGTTTTCCTAAAATGACATTCGGTTCCAGGTCTGCGGTGTGAAAGTCACGTGCTTCAACCATCACACCAGGTCATAGTAATAAATGTGTCAAAAATTTGACCATTCTATGGTTATAAGTACACAAGGTGTACTTTCAGTAAAACTTTCAGTTAAAAAGCATTGCAGGTAAATCATTTGCACCGAGCGAACGTCTACTGTACATGAAAAGAAATGGTTCGATGAGCGAATAGTGTATTAAGGTGTAGAACGATTTTAAAGGAGAATAACGTATCGCGGACGATAATGCTTCAGCATGGAACCCGACAGAAGAAGGAAGTGGAGTGCGAGGAAATGGAACTGCTTTACCGTTCTCAAGTAACAAGGGTTTCATGCCACGAGTCACAACGTACAAGGATAAGAACGGGAACCTCTTGACAGACGCACATGAAGTGATTCAATGGTGGAAGCATCACTTCGGCGCACATCTGAATGGCGAGGAAAACGTAGGGGAGACAATTTGGAGCAGTGGCATAGCTGTACACGTGTACACCTGTCGAAATGCGAAGCAGCGAAGGTCGAACTGATGGATGCTTCGAAAACAAAGTACATGTTGGTAGGCGGAACCGAACACGATATGAAGTAATGCCACGAATACTATCAAGGTTGCAGAAGAATTCTTCTACAGCGGCTCGAGGGGGAGCAAGCCATTCAAAAAAAGAAGGCAGCATTCGAAATAGACCCGGATAAAAACTAACCATAGGGTATTTGGTGAAAACCATTCCTGTACCATACAGTGTACCAGCTACAATATAGTGTATTGTAATGGAATGGTTTGCTAAAAGCTTTGCACATTGGTAGCTATTATACATTTACATCCGATCTTTATGTAACAATATATTATACTGTTTTTCTTACGTTTGAATCATTCACTATTCCGAAACAATCTTTTTCCGTGCATTTTTAATTTTTTATTCAGTTTATGATTTTTTCCGTGCTTTGTTTTGTTGATGTCCGTGACATTTTTGTTGCAAAGGAAATGAAAGAGAAAAAAGTGAATAAGTTGAAACATCTATTTAAAGTCAATAAAATGTTTAAATAAAGTGGTAAACCAGGTGTCCTAAGGACTGCATATCCAAGAGATATGGTGGGCTAGGTATGTAGAGTGCGATGAGAGGAATACGAATGTAGGTCAACCCGGAAAGACGCAGGCCAGATTACCGTAAATCAGTGGATGAGTTCAACACTATTCTTTCTCTTCTTCTCTCATGTGAAATTGCCTTGTACAACAACCGAATTAAATGCGATTTATCTTTGACATTTTTAACATAAGGACTGGACTGGACACTAAAACGACTTCTGAAATAAGGTCGTCTTCGCTTTTTAACCTAACTTATAGTTGAATCGAACTTGACAGTTTTCTCATGAGTTGTTATGTACACATTTCATAGTTCAGTCAAATTGGAGCCTCAATATTGCAATAATGGTTAAGCACGCTGTAATGATACTTATGTACCTCGTCACCCACTTCATGCAACTACATTAGTGGTCTAATAACACTTAGCGCGCTAGGCATAGTTCCATCATGCCGCTCAAAGTGTTGCCACAAATAATGCTTAGTTTGCAAAACCCGGTTATCTGGCTGGTGGGACATGGGAGCTTAAGCTTCAACTGTTAATGCAATGAGAGGCTACTCAGACTTAGACGAGTTTAGGTTAGTTTGGCTAGAACTGCCATTATCGAAGGAACATGACGAGATAATATAACATTATATGGTTTATCTAATGTAAAACAATACAACATAACAAAAGAGAACCATTCCAAAACCATGATTAAATTTATAACCAGTAGTGAAATTAGAATTAAAAACAATATATTTACGGTACATTTTATTGTTTGAAACCATACGTGTACCATACAATGTACGGTATATTAAAGCCCACGTATCAGTATTTCGAACAATTCATTTACAATAAAATGTATGGTTTTGTAAAAAAATATATATGGAGAAAAATATTTTTTTATATTGTTACGATACTTAACAACCCGTATAGTATATTGTAAAAATCTCATTTACAATTCACTGTATGGTGTCTAACATTACATCTTATTGTTTTTGTATTTTTTATTTTTACAGTGGTGTTTATTGTAACAATATGGTTTTAAATAGTACGGTTACAATACAACATTCAGTTTTTCTACTGTATTTTTTATTCGGGGAAGCGGAGTGTACCAGTAAGAAGTACGAGGCCCTGGAGGCGGATGATTCGGTGAACATGCGAAGCCTAGAAGGCGCGGTTGGTGGGGTGATGGAGAAATCAGATCAGTACTTCCAGCTGCAGGGAAGTCAATGGACGTCGATAACCTCATCTAATTCGTAAAGAATACGAATGCTAACCGGTTAACCTGGACAGCTTTGCCACCGTAGAAGAAGCAGCTCAAATTGCATCACAGGTAAAAGCGATACACGATACGCGATAACGCTATTCTAAACAGTAACGCAATGGCCTAGAAATTGTGCGGTCATCATATTCATAGTCCAAATAGTTATTTCAAGGAGAAAATGAGTGCTTTATTTCAAAACTTCATTTCTGTCTGGCAGTCTACATTACTTCTGCCTGTATTTTCTCCTTAATCCAATCTACGAATCTAGAAACATCTACGTAAGCCCCGGTAACGTTCGTCTCATCACCGTAAATTCCCCAAGCCAGCAGTCCGACCTGGACAAACACCCCATCGCGTTGACATGCCAACGGCGAACCTCCATCTCCCTTAGCCATGGTCACGCCAGCTTCACCACCAGCACATATGAAACTTTTGTGGAAATGAAAGTATGGACCCAATCTGGTGGTCCGGAAAAGCTGTTGGCACTTGCTTCGCGAAATCACCGGTACTTCAATCTTTTTCAGCACTTCCGAGCGCTTTTTCTGTGAGCGGATGTTCTTCCTGTCCCATCCGGAAACCATGCACCGCTGGCCGTCGAAGTTGTCGTAGGCTTTTGGCAGGCAGATCGGATTGATGTGAACGTTCAGGCTAGCCTGTTGATCCAGGATCAGCAAAGCCAAATTGTTGCGGACATTTTGTACCTGGAAGTCTTCGTGCAGAATTATTTTCCGAACGGCTCGATTCTGGAATAGGAAAAAGTTGGTTAATCTGTGCCTGTTCTTTCTGAGGCAAGATATTTATGTACCTGATGTTCCAGCGGCTCGTTTTCCGTTACGATGTCCCATTCTCCTAATCGAACCACCAACGCGTCCAACGCGTTAGTGAAGTTCTTAACACAGTGTGCTGCCGTCAGAACGACCTGTGGGTGAATCAAAGATCCACCACAGATGTACTGTGAGGTTTCCACGCCAAGAACAGTCCGACGCTGAAACAGTGCTGCCATCCATGGAAACTCGCCCAGCTGGCCAATGCGATTTGAGCCACAAGATGGAGGTGGCAATTCGATAATCTCATCTAAATCGGTGTAATCCGGTGAAGACACGCTTCTCTGTTTTCGTGGCGCGTCAGTTTTTTGGAGGCTCGCTTGAACGAGTAGATAAAGCGAGCCTACGACACGTGAAGGCACCGTGAAAACCGAGTTTAGGAAGCGTTGCGGTCGAGAAATTTCTTTGGGTGGCTCAGTCGGTTTAGCAGGAACAGTAACATTTACAGTGCAGCATCGTTGCAGAAATTCCTCGCACGGATCCTCTTGTTCGTCATCTAGACTAAATGATTCAGCAAGTTATAGAATTAATATTAGGAGGACTTACTTAATTTGACATACTGACATTTAGCATAATTACATGCAGTACAGACAGTTTAGTAGGAAATCATTGGATGAACCAATGCTCAGTCACAGACAAACATACTCATTCCCATAGTACATCAATTTAACGGTCTGTTCGATAATTTGAAAGTTGGCCGGCAACCCACCCGTGACGCTCGCATCGTTTCTGTTCGAGTTTGACGTTTGCTCACTACCGCCATCTAGTTCTTGGTCGGCCAAACTTAGTCCATTCAGCATGGGACGAATATGTTTTCGTAAATATGATTTGTTCGAAGTGTTGGGTCTGTTTGTCTGTGGCTCAGTTATACTATTGCTATGCCTTTATCCTATGCCTATACAAATTGTATTAACGTGCTTGTTTTTTTAAGCAAGTTATCATTACTGAATACAATCCAATCGTCACTCATCAGTCAATCGTGTCAGTTCATCTGGCAATCCTTATTCATGCATAATCTTTTCTCGATCGATTGTATCATACGCCGATTTGAAATCGATGAATACGTGATGTGTGGGCACGTTGTATTCGCGGAATTTCTGCAACACCTGGCGGAGGCGAACATTCATTGTAGCGCGTATATTGCCCCACGAACTCTTTTGCAATCGGTGATAGACGGCGGCATAAATTTTGAGAGAGTTGTTGGCAGCGCTCAGTAGTGTGATCGCGCGATAGTTCCCGCAATCCAACTTGTCGCCCTTTTTGTAGATGGGACACACGATACCTCCCATCCACTCCTCCGGTAATACTTCCTCCTCCCAAATCATGGTAGTGACCCAGTGTAGT
Source organism: Aedes albopictus (assembly GCF_035046485.1). Taxonomy (NCBI): domain Eukaryota; kingdom Metazoa; phylum Arthropoda; class Insecta; order Diptera; family Culicidae; genus Aedes; species Aedes albopictus. Next base: position 415,929,110 of record NC_085138.1, read on the forward strand.
GCTCTCACCAGTTGATCTGCTCCAGCGGCTTTGTTGTTTTTCAACCGGCTAACCTCCTCTTCAATCTCTTGGAGATTAGGGGTTGGAAATCTTTCATCGTGCGCACGTGCTCCTAGATCTGTTACCGCGCCACCTTCGGTGTTTGTAACGCCGCCATTGAGGTGCTCATCGTAATGCTGCCGCCATCTCTCAACCATCTCACGCTTACTCGTGAGGAGAAGATTCCCGTGATTGTCTCGGCACATGTCGGCTTGTGGCACAGAGCCTCTGCGCGAGCGGTTCAGCTTCTCGTAGAACTTCCGTGCGTCCTTAGCGCAGTACAGCTTCCATCGCTTCGCAATCTCGTTCTTCCTGCGGTCGCTTCTTCCTCCGGAAGTCTGAGCTCTGCCTGTTCAGCGCCTGTCTATAACGTGCCTCATTCGCCCTCGAGCGGTGCTGCAACATTCTCACCCATGGTGCATTCTTCTCATTTTTCAACTGTTCACATGCACCGTCACACCAGTCGTTCCTGTGATTCGGAGTCGCGAAGCCTAGTGCTGCAGCCGAGGTACTACCAATGACGGATCGGATGTCTCTCTAGCCATCTTCAAGTGTTTTATTTATTTATTTTTATAGAAAGAGGAAATCTGCTTTTACAGATACTCAAGAGGTGGTTCCTCGGGTTATGTGAGGTCGATACTAAAACCTCTTTCTCTCTTTTCTTTACCTTTGCAATACGCCCGTTAGGGATAACTTCGAGAAGGTAGGTGACTTCGTACATGAGTACACTCTAATGGTAAGCGTTCCACCTGCTACCGCCTTAAGCTGTTCACTCCTGGCACACAGTATCAGATCAGGCGGGATATTCTAGGTCATGCAAACTGTTCTTAAATTTAGATCCTGAAGTCTACGGGTGTTACGGTAACTTCTTTCTTTATACAAAGCTGTGATTTGTAATTCCAGTAAGTCTTGAAAGTTTAATAGACAGTATCAGGTCAGACGGGATATTGTAGGTCATCCAAATCGTTCTTGAGTTAAGATCTTAAAGTCTACGGGTGTAACGCAAATTTCTTTCATCATACAAAGCTATGATTTGTAATCTATCATGTCCAGTAAGTCTTCTGAACGTTCAATGGACATCGTCAGATCAGCTGGGATCATTTAAACCATTATGATGTTTAAAATCTAGCAATTGAAGTTTCTGTTTTGGCTATACAGAGTTATGTTGCATAATCTATTATACTTACTGGAGCTCACAGAATAGAATCAAAGACAATAACATACCTTCGGCATATTCAGAATTATACACACTGTCCGGAGTCTACAGTCATAATAATATATGTTTCCCGTTTTGAGTTACACAACATTACCAATCGTAATACAGTAAGGACCCGATTATATCAGCCACATTTAGCGACGAACTTTTTGCTCTCATTCTCTTAGCGTCAAACTTTCGTCAATTTATTCACGTTCATCATCAAACTAATGCTGAAATGCAAATCCTAGAGGGATTAAAAGGATGAAAAACTGTTTAGATTTTTGAGGAGAGCAAAAAATGTGTTCCGGAAAGGGGCTGACAAAATCGGGTCACCTATGTAATTGTATCTAATTCATATATTTAGCCTTCCTTCGGGAGATGTCAAAAGATGAGTTTCATAAAAGTTTTTACAACCTTGTATAAAGAGACAAACCAGCCCTATAATAAAGACAAATCAACAATTTTATGTAACTTAAGGGCAAAGTCTTCGGTATACCAATCCGTGTGGTCAATTAATGATTTTTAATGAAACTCAACGTACATATGTACAGATGGATATATTATTAGTAAAATTGCGAAAAAATCCACAGCTCAGGTGAGATTTGAACTCACGACCCTTATACGCTAGACAAGTGCTTTTCCAACTAAGCTACCGAGCCAATTAATGACATGCGGTGAAATTTAAGGGAAAGATGAAGCATGATCGATGAGATTGGAATTACCTTGTACCAACCAAAATGCCGTGTCATTAATTGGCTCGGTAGCTTAGTTGGAAAAGCACTTGTCTAGCGTATAAGGGTCGTGAGTTCAAATCTCACCTGAGCTGTGGATTTTTTCGCAATTTTACTAATAATATATCCATCTGTACATATGTACGTTGAATTTTATGTAATTCAAAAGTACAGAACACTGCCTACTAGTTTTTGAAGAATATTAGTAAATATGATTCATTAGGTAACATTATTCAATGTATTAGGCTAGCATTGCAAGTGTGGATATAAAGTTGTATACTCCATGAAAGATTTGATGGCCCAAAATTATCACAAAACTATCATGGAGTGGTTATAGAGTGAAGAGGTTTAGGGATCCTATTTGATTGTATAACGTTACTATCTAAAACAAAATCACCAGTGATTGTTTTTACCAGCAAAGCTTCATAACAGTAAAGAAGACGCAGTCAGACTTCTTAAGTGCGGAAACGCTAACAAAAAATGAAGGATTGCATCATACTGAGTTATCTTCAGCGCATTTTTCTTCGATTTATGAAAAGTAAGTGCTTTGAAGACACCGAATTTATTTGATGCAACCGCGCAGTTTGACTTGCGTTTCCGCAACTTTTGAAACTTCTGCGATAGTCCAGTAGTGAATTGAATGCTATTGTTTTTCATCCATTCACCAATAGTACAAATTTGTCTGTGGTACAAACGTACCTGAACCGTAAAACATATTGTTAATTCAACTGTATGAGAGCTAGCTGTATACTAGACTGTGGAACCATATTGCACTATAAAGCAATAGTTAGACATACTTTGCGATTTTTTTTTTGAATTTTATAGGCCAACTGCTCTATAACTGTTTGCCTAACAGTGAGCTAAGCAAAAAATGGATAGTATATTGACCTTCTGGCAAACAGTAAACGAAAAATTTTGTTCGAGAAAATGGGCATTTTTTTATGGTAACATAACTTAACCGCCTATTCCCCATACTGTTATTTACTCGAAAACCATCTACCACACTGTTGAAACCGTTTATGGTACTGTTGGTTTATTGTTACATGGGATGTTCTACCATACTATTGAGATATTGTTGTAAATTGTTGCGAACAGTATGGTGAACAGTACTAGTACTGTTCTTGGTTATGCGGGCAGTGATTGAGATCAACTATATTAGCACCAACGAACAGCCAGCAGATGAGTTGACGAATGCGTTAATGAAACATAAGTTTCAAGCGTTGAAACAATCTTTAGGATCGAAGATTTTGGGGGTGTGTTGAAATTCATTCCTGCACCAAATGTACCATGTACAAGACGCTAATAAGTCTGGTAGTTATCTCACTCAGCCAAATAACCTTAAGATTTCCATAAGCCCCAACTTATGAAACGGCCTTTAAATAATTCATAATGATTCGGATGAATTTCATAAGGTCACGCTATGACGTAAAATCGTCTCACAGCTTGGCTTTTATTCATGTTTAGCAACATGGTATTCTCAAGCGTCAGTAGCCGTGTGGATAAAACACGGGCTCGGTGATCCCGACGTTCATGGGTCGAATCCAGTCTGCATCATTTTAAGATTTTCTTGCTCTTAATAAGTCTATCTTATGAAATTTGTCATAGCAAGCACGATCTATTTTCATAAGGTATTCTTATGGCATCCATAAGAATTAGTTATAGCAAATTTTCATAAGGTATTTTGATGAATTTCGCTAGCTTTTTTCGCTGAGTGTACGGACACGCGACATGGATCATACTCGAGAAGAACTTGCAAGCATTCAGAATTTTCGAGCGATGCATGTTCCCTCCTAAGATGTTAGGATTTTCGCACCATGAAGGCGTACTGCACGCTCAGCGTGCCTATCTGGGTCATATTGATCTCAACGTCCTACTAGGGTTAAAGGTGGTCTTCGGCAGGAGAACGGTGTGTGAGGAAGAAGGATGAACTACGAGCTCGCTTCACTATACGGCGAACCCAATATACAGTGCATAAAGTTGCCTAAGCCAGAAGGATACGGTTAGATACGGTGAGCAGGGCATGTTGTTGCAAGAAGGCGGAGAGCGCACTAGCATAGTTACCCCATTTCACGGTGCTTGAATCGATGTTAACTGACAGCTCTGAACTTTACCAGGACACCATCTTCAGGAGGCTCTGTTTCGGACACTAAAAATGACAAAGAACAACGTCAATGCGTCTAATTATCTTGGCTATTATATTTCCAGAATAGCTTTTCAATTAAATCTGGGTCATCCTACAGTTTCGACTGGAAAACGTTTAAAATGCCTAACCAACCGTTTCGTTAAATACGCATCAACGAGTATGGTGGATACCATAATGCGGGTTTTCTAATTGTAATTGTACCAATACACGCACGACAATTGAAGTAGTGTAGAGTTAAAACAGTTTTTAAGCTTAACTATCACAAAAGTATACAGTTTCAACAGAAGATCTAGCTATAAGCACTAGGAGCTCCTAAGAGTTTTTGTTTTCATTTATTTTGATTGCCGCTGCAAGCTGAGCTGACTAAAACTGAGGAAATAATTTAACTCTAATAAATCTTTCTATCCCTATCGGGGAACTCAACAATGGCCCAATGGTAGCGCAAAACTGTTCAAATAAGATTAGAACGAACCGAAAACCGAATTGCTTTCGATTATTCAACCTGAAACACAGCAAGTGCCTAGTGTAAAATCGATTCACGGCAATCGACTTCAGTTTCGAACGAACGCCCGGGCGCGACTAGCGAAAAGTTTGCGCGCCAGTCTAAGTTTGGGCCGTCGGCTGCGTCGTCGCCGTCGTCGTTTTATTGCAAAAGTTTTTCTTGTGAATTTTGAGATGGTTCGCCTGGGCGAAACATTTGCCGCAGGTTTGGCAGCGAAATGGCAACTCGACCGTGTGCGAGGAATAGTGATCAGTCAGCTCGTTGAGATCCGTGTAGTTTTTCCCTGTGGGAAAGAAAGATGGAGATTAGTTCCGCAGTGGTTTAGAAGCCGTAACTCGTTTTTAACCTTACCGCAAATGCTACAATCCAGTGGGTTGTCCTTCTTGTGAACTTTCATGTGGTTCTTGATATGACTTTGCTGAATGAATGACTTGTTGCACACGTTGCACCGGTACGGGCGCTCGTTGTTGTGAATCCGGATGTGGTAGATCAGGTTGATCTTCTGGATGAAACTGATGCCGCAGATCAGACACTCGTGCGGTCGCTCGCCGGTGTGGATCTTGGTGTGATTCGATAGGGCTGAGCTTTGCACGAACGCCTTTCCACAGGTTCCGCACTTGAAAGCTCGTTCGCCTAAAGAAATTGTGGAAAAGTAAGCGCCAACCTCATATTGCTTAATCAATGGCAATGAGAAGGCGGAGTAGAATTATCAAGAAACTCACCCGAATGAATCCGTTTGTGATTGCTGAGTGTGGACTGGTGGGCAAACACCTTGCCACAGATGTCGCACCTGAAAGAAGACCTTCGAACTCTTAGGACCCCAGGCGCTAGTCGAGAAACAATTACAATGATAACCTACCTGTGGGACAGCTCCGGGCTGTGAATCCTCACGTGGTAGTTGAGCTTGTACTTGTCTTTGAAATACTTCCCGCACAGTTCGCACCGGTACTCGCTGACCTGGTTGTAGTCGTGGTACTTTCGTTCCTTCTTGCCCGCCGGTTTGATTGTGCGAATGAACTGATCCTCCGGGATCTTGGTCACCGTCCGGACGTAGTTCTCGGTGTACTCCTCCTTGATCTTGACGATGAATCCTTCCGGCAGCGGTGGCAGGACGATCGCTTTGGGCGCCTTAGGTTTCTTTTTCTTTTTGCCGGTCGTCGTGGGGGTCGTATTCGTTGCAATGGCAGTGGGTTGCGAGGCAGATTCCTGTGGGGACAACAAGGAATATTTAATTAAGCATTTAGACCCACGGAAACAACTATCGCTTTACCTGTCCCATTAGTTGTGATATGTTGACCTGGTGGGGAATCGTCTGCACCACAACGTTTTGAGATACCGGTGGAGTCATCTGCTCGTATGGGTCCAGCTCCTTTTTCAAATTCACAATCGGTATCATCTCCACGGGTCCCGATTGGTCATTTTCTACGACGATGTGAGTAGTGGTACTGCCGGACTGATGCTGTGGCTGCTGCTGCGGGTGATGGTGCAACTGTGGGTGGTGCTGTTGAGATTGATGATGGTGCAGCTGTAGATGCGCCTGTGGAAGCAACTGCGGTGGAAGATGCTGTTGAAGGTAGAGTCCATCCCGCTTCAGCTGATCGTTTGGGATGAAACTGCGAAAAGATGGTAAAACACTTAGGTTTTGCCCTTTCCTGGAATATTCCGACAAAATCAAACAATCCACACATTACTTACAAATTCATCGTTTGTTTAGTGGTCACGGAACAGGGGTTTCGATTATTTGCACTTCATTTGCGGTAAAATTCAAAACTTTTTTCTTTTTTCGTAAATTTTAGCAAAACAACGCTCAGTCGGTGTTGAAAAGTGAAAAATGCAAGAAAAGAAAACAATCGCGCAAACATCGGTTGATAGGGGTGCTCCAAATGGAAAAAAGTAACTTATTAAAATCTAAAATTGTTAGTTTTTTTTATAAACATGTGAATATATAATGGGCACAATTAATTTAAATTGAATTTTACTAGTCAATGTATTTTTAATTTGTTCCAGTAAAGTCGTACTTTTTTCTTAAAGAAGTCCCTTAATTTCAATCTTTTGATGAAGTAATTTAATCGATAACTTCAAGCAACTGAACATCTCTAGCTGTGAGTAGCGGCACGCTAAAAATTTCCCACGCGCACATCGTTTGCGGGCGGGGCGGATGACAGTTGTTTGCCCGGTGGAAAAGTGATGGAGGAAACGATTCGAGTCGGAATTTTAGAGCAACTCCACCTGAGTGGTGTGAATAGAAACGGCACAGACAAACAGACGTAACACTTCGAACATTTTTCGATTCAAATCATAGTCACGGAAACATATTCACCCAATGCTAAAATGACTATGTTTGGCTGACCACCAACTAGGTGGCGGTAGTGAGCAAACGTCAAACTCGAACAAAAACGATGCGAGCGCCACGGTTGGGCAGTTGGCCAACTATCCAATTTTGGAAAAGGCCGTTAAATCGGTTTACGATGGGAATAATCAGAGTGTTACGTCTGTTTGTCTGTGGAAACGGTTTTATTTTTCAAGCTACACACTACCGGCACACAGCTTGTAAACACGCACGAGCGTTCAATTTTCTTGCAACTACCTCTCTCAGCGCGGTTGTCAAACACGCCGTCGCGACGCTGTTCGGAAATGGTAAACATGATCAATCCACCATTATTCCAATTTTGTTCTCGTGTTAAAAGTTTATTATTTTCCATTCGCGATGGAAATTTTGATGGATAGTTGTTAAAAAATTATCTGAAATAGGCTCAAAACAGTGTTTATCCTTCTCCTTGTTTTCCAACGGTTTGACAGCGGCAAATAGGCTCCTAAACTTGGGGCAAGACACTGTGCAGCAGAGCGCATTTTTCTTCTCAGAGTTGCTCAGAATATCTCCGGATTTCTCCCGTTTTTGCTAAAGTGTTGCCTGATACCATCAAAAAACCAAAACAATATTGCCCGATAACCTGCTTTTCGTGCGGTTTAGGGATGTTTTTCGACAAATTTCGTCGATCATTGGTAAAAAGAGTTACTCAGAATTTCTCAGAGTTACTCTCGATTGCACAGTGTCTTGCCCCTAGCTCCTAAAGTCCTATCTGGATTCTTGTTTTAAATCACAATATATGGTACGTACAAGAGTACACTCAGAAATAAAAGTATACACGAAATTACTATTATTTATGCATTTTGTATCCGCATCTCTCTTACTCTCTTTCTGTTTTCATGCTATCCACTACTTCGTCTGGGTTGACAAATCACTTCGCTTCAACCCAGGCTAAACGGCAGATAGCTTGAAAACAGAAAGATAATGAGAGAGATGCGGATACAAAATGCATAAATAATAGTAATTCCGTGTATACTTTTATTTCTGAGTGTACTTATTTACTCATTTTTTGACGTTTTTATTAACCGTAGTTGAAAATATATAATTTTTATTTCTTTAGTCTTTTGTTTCGTCCATAGCTTATAACACATACTTTGAGTGATTTTTTTCACCGTGTATGTCAGATAGGAACATTTTTGAATTCCCAGTGCTGACGTTTATTCACCTTTCTCTTTCAAACATGCAGGCGGAATAGGATTTGTTGTCATCAGGAAAGGTTTCCCGATGAAAACAAATCCTATCCCACCTGCAAGCTTGAAAGAGAGAGGTGAATAAACGTCAGCACACGGAGAGACGAAACTACCCAAAAGTGAGTTCTTTCCACTCAACTTCGGGGTTGCGTGCGTCAAGTTGATGGAATCGATGTTTTTGTTGGGTTGTTCCCGCTTGCTTCCCGGATAAAAACTAACCATAGGGTGTATGGTGAAAACCATTCCTGCACCATACAGTGTATCAGCTACAATAAAGTGTATTGTAATGAAATGGTTCGCTATACTATACATTTACATTGGATTTTTATGTAACAATATATTATACTGTTTTTCTTACGTTTGAACCATTCACTTTTCTGAAACATTATTTTTCCGTGAATTTTTAATTATTTCTGCTGTTCGGTTTGAATAGATCGTATGTTTGCTGTGATTCCTATGCAGATTCGACCTATTCAAATCGAACACCAGATTTATTCAGTTTAAGATTTTTTCCGTGCTTTGTTTTGTTGATGTTTGTGACTTTTTTGATGCAAAGGAAAGGAAAGAAAAAAAAGACACTACACCGTCTTCAACCAGAGGTTGTACAGACTGAACAAGCACTAACATATGACAACGGACAACACACATAACACCCAGTGGCCCAGTGGAGAATTTTCCGTTTGACGAAAAGTTTTCCCCGACTGGAGCGGGAATCGAACCCACACTCCGAGGCTTACGAAACGTCTAGATGACTGACGCCTCTAGCCGCACGGCCACGAATCCCACTGAATAAGTTGAAGCATCAATTTAACCTTTTGGAATCGATTTTTTTCGCCGCTGTTGACGCAACCTCGCTGGTGTCGAACACGTTTGTTATGCTCGGTTTCATCGCCGGGGTCATATATGACCCCTCCGGCTCCAAAGGGTTAATGCCAATAACATGTTTAAATCAGTGATAAACCAGATGTCACAAGAACTGCAGGTCCAAGCAGGGGTCCAAGAGATATGGCGGGCTCGAGGGCGGGCTAGGTGTGTAGAGTGTGATGAGAGAAATACGAATGCAATGTAGGCCAACCCGGAAAGATGCAGGTCAGATTACCGTAAATCAGTAGATGAATTCAACACTTCAACACTATTCTTTCTGTATTTGCATTTAGGGGAGTTTTCTCCTCTTCTCTCATGTGAACTTGCCTTCGACCACAATCGAATCAAATGCGGTTGACAAACTTTATCTTTGACATAGAGCCATCTTTAACATACACGGAGAAAAAAAAAATGGTAAAGATAACCAAAGTTTAGTTAACTTCAACCTAGGGGCAAGACACTGTGCAATCGAGAGTAACTCTGAGAAATTCTGAGTAACTCTTTTTACCAATGATCGACGAAATTTGTCGAAAAACATCCCTAAACCGCACGAAAAGCAGGTTATCGGGCAATATTGTTTTGGTTTTTTGATGGTATCAGGCAACACTTTAGCAAAAACGGGAGAAATCCGGAGATATTCTGAGCAACTCTGAGAAGAAAAATGCGCTCTGCTGCACAGTGTCTTGCCCCAAGACTTCAACCTAAAAGCCACATTGATATTTGCACAAACAAAATATTAGTTTAATCTCATAATGTACGTTGGTTGAAACAAACTAAAATAAGATGTTGCTTATTTTGGGGAGTCTTGGGCAATTTCGACTAATTTTTTGTTTGCAACAATCAAATCCATGATAACTTCATTTGACAGTTCCAAATACAACCCAATTTATAGGTTGTTTTGAAGTCGTAAAAATCGTTTAGAAATACCAAAATATACTTTGTAATAACCAAAGGTTTTGTTTAAATTTAATAATCGGTTTGGTTGTACCTAGAAAATCGTGCCCCCTTTGGATTTTCTTCTTATTATTACAAAAATAAAAAAAAACTCACAATTAAAATGTTCTACATATTTTATTGATAATAAGTGTATTATGCGCATTTATGTGCATTTACGAGCAATTTCAATTCATGGAGGTCAATGATGAGCAGGAACCGCCCGTCACTATTGCTTGCATATTTATCCCATTTATCCGCATGCAAAAATCCTTCACGTATCCAAATGATTTGCCAAAAGTCGATTTCACAGCTTCGTCCAACGAAAGTTGAATCAGCCTCACCTGCAATGGAATTTGTTCGTGGATGTATTATTATTTGGGAAATACAAATACATTACGAATGAACTTACCAAGCATTGAAGAACCCGATCAATTTCGATCACTCTCCATGGAAATATTAAATAATAACTACAGGAAAACGCGTTTTAGTACCAGCGATACCGATGCCGATGACGCTCACTTTTTCTTTGACAACAATTGATGATAACCATGCAACTCACTTGACCAGAAATGTAACAACCTATTTTCTTAGTTTGTTACGATCTATATCTGAGGTAACATTTTCTCCAAACAAAATAGTAGTTTGGTTATGCTTCTTGCTTTTGTTGTAACTATCTGGAATATTAGTTTGTTGCTCAAATTTCCAAACAATCTCAAACAACATGAATTTTGCTAAAAACAAACTAAGTTTTCGATGCAAATGACAAAAACTCTAGTTCAGAAATACTTAAAAAATGGTTGAATAGTAAAACAAAAACAACCAAATTCAATGTTTGTTGCGAACAAAAAAAATGTTTTGGCGGAATCAAATCACATTTCGAAACAACAAAAATCTTAATTTGAAATACAACCAAAACTTTTCTTGTTTCAAATTATGCTGTTTTTTCTCCGTGTATGGACTGGACTGAACACTGAAATGACTTTTAATATAGGTTCGTCTGCGGGTTCGCTTTTTTAACCTAACTTATATTTGAATCGAACTTGGCAGTTATCTCAAGAGTTGTTATGTATTTCAAACTTTAGTCAAACTGGTGCCTCAATCTAGGCCTCAATATTGCAATAACGGTGAAGCACGCTTTAATGATACTTATGTACCTCGTCACCCACTTCATGCAACTACATTAGTGGTCTAATAACACTTAGCGCGCTCGGCATAGTTCCATCATGCCGCTCAAAGTGTTGCCACAAATAATGCTTAGTTTGCGAAACCCGGTTATCTGGCTGGTGGGGAATGGGAGCCTAAGCTTCAACTGTTAATGCAATCAGAGACTACTCAGACTTAGACGTGGGCGATCCTATATATGAAGGGTTATCCAAAACGCTCTGGGAATTCCCAAAGCGCATTCTAATAAATCTAATAAGCCTAAGATGCCATTAACAGGAGGAAAATGGCAAGATAATATAACAATATATGGTTTATGTAATGTAAAACAATTCAACATAACAAAAGAGAATCATTCCAAAACCATTTGATTAAATGTATAACCAGTAGTGAAATTACAATTAAAAACAATTTATTTACGGTACATTTTATTGTTTGAAACCATTCATGTACCATACAATGTACGGTATATTTAAACCCACGTATCAGTATTTTGAACAATTCATTAACAATAAAATAAAATATATATGGAAAAAAATATTTTTTTATATTGTTACGATACTTAACAACCTGTATAATATATTGTAAAAATCTTATTTACAATTCACGGTATGGTATCCAACATTACATCTTATTGTTTTTGTATTTTTATTTTAACAGTGGTGTCTATTGTAAAAATATGGTTCTAAATAGTACTGTTACAATATAACGTTCGGTTTTTCTACTGTATTTTTTATTCGGGTTCCATCAGAGAAAATAGGTAGAGAAGCGAATTGATTGATGCACCAAGCGAAAAGAAGAAGAAGTTTTGACATCCAAGCGGTGTGCCGTCGATTAGATCCTCGTCGCTGATTGGTCGATGAATGTAAACGGCACACCGCTTGGATGTCAAAATTCTTCTTCTTACCGCTTGGTGCATCAATCAATAGTGTGAAGCCAAAAATACCTTATCGAACCGTCAAACTGGTATCCTACACGGAGAGAAGAAACTACCCAAAAGTGAGTTCTTTCCACCCAACTTCGGGGTTGCGTGCGTCAAGCCAATTTTGAGTTGATGGAATCGATGTTTTTGTTGGGTTGTTCCCGCTTGCTTCCATGTGAAAAAATATCTAATTTTAAGTTTTTTCCACCCAACCTAAATTTTGACTAGGTTGTATTCACTCAAATTTGAGTACTGTGCTAGAAACTCAGTGTTGGCTTGACGCACGGAACTGCAAAAGTTGGGGTGTTTCTCTCTTCACTCTCTGACAACAACAGAAAGAGCGCATGAAAAGGGAGATGAAAAAGAACTCAATATTGAGTTTAAAAGTACCTAATTTTGAGTTTTTCAGTTTCTCCGTGTATCGAACAAAATCAACAAACCTTGACGATTGCCGCATAAGTAAAGATAAGCATTCCCGAGCAGAGGGGAATATCGAACTAATAACTATCAAATCACATATTCTGTTTTTATATCTTGTTTTGTTATTATTAACTTATCAAGGCATAACTTTCCCATAACATGTTTTGTTTTACAATCTTATTTTGTTATGATGATATGGATCGTTTGGTACGGTATGTCCACGCATACTTCCACCCCTGTTGATTCTAGAATTGCTTCGACAAAAAATGTTACAAAATGTAGCAGTCGAGGCAATTCGAAGAATCATCTCTGCGGTAAATACTGCGCAGTAGGCCTGGCCGCTTTGACGCTTGTGTCATATTCCTAATATGCCACAAGCTTCAATATTGACAAGAAAAATAGTCGGGCTTAATCTAACCCGATTATTTTCCAGGATGCTTTCTTGTACTGGCTGCGTATGTACTAGATTAGATTAGATTAGATTAGACAATCTTATTTTGTTATGATGAATCTATTGATATACACCCATAAAATATATTTAAATAATATGTTTTGTTATGGAACAAATTTAGTTATTATTATACAGTGCGAGAAATAAATATAAAGACAGAGCCGTTTTTCATACAAAATAATCATGTTTAGGGATCAAACATTTTTATATGGAAATAGTGTCTTTATACTTATTTGAATCTGAAAGTCGATATAAACGTTTTCATGGACGATGACTTATATTTCTAGCCAAATTTCTAGTTATTTTAAGGTTGCAGCCAAAATTCCATGACAATCGAATCGCTAGAAATAGAGATTTTGATCCCTAAACATGATTATTTTATATGGAAAACGGCTCTGTCTTTATACTTATTTCTCGCACTGTACTATTGAGAGTATACAATTGTTTTATAAACAGTAGCACGACAATAACAAGTTTTGAAATTGATTTTATTGATTGATAAATTGATGGAAATTGATTTTATATAATAGCTAGCAAGGATTATTGATATGTTTGTTTAGTTATTCATATAGGGTCTCGTGCCATTTGGGCAGGTGTGCCTAATTTAAGCACTTGAAGCTGTAACTAAGTCAATTTCAAATCAATTGATTTAATTTTTTGTGCCCAAATTATGTACACCTGCCCAAATGGTACAAAACCCTAGCATTATGACTTACTTTGATATTGGTTTGATATCATAACTAGCTTTGCTTTCGGATAGTTATCAATAACTTCAAAATAATAACATTTGTTACTGAAATATTTTCCTAATTCATTGTTATTATGGTGTTATCGAAACTAACAAAACATGTTATTGAATTGGTCTTCTAGGAACATTTTTTTATTATGATTTTTGTTATTTTGCCGCTTATGACAGCCAAGTTTATAACATAATTTGTTATGTAAATCACATGAAAATAACTAATTTTATAACTCAGTTATTTTGTCAAAATGACACATTTTATTATGCTGTTGTTATCCCCTTCTGCTCGGGTTGCATTCGTTTCAAACATATTTTCACCAAAGTTTCCAAATATCATGGATGACAGTGCAAACAACATTGATTTCTTGAAATAATGAAAATTGTTCCATTTTGGAACATCAGTTTGATAATGTCTAGTTAATAAAACAACAGTATAAATAGTTTTCAAATGCTTTATGCGAGATAGGCACTACCTTCGATGTGTGGATTAATCTGATTTGCCGCAGTTGCCAGCATCCGAGCGATGAAATCAAAACAGAAAAAGTGTTGCCGTTCTGGCGGCTGTTCACTCTTCGCTTCTCTACCTATTTTCTCTGGCTTCCATGTGAAAGGAATACCTAATTTTAGGTTTTTTTCACCCAACCGAAATTTTGACTAGGTTGTATTCATTCAAATTTAAGTACTGTGCTAGAAACTCAGTTTTGGCTTGACGCACTGAACTGCAAAAGTTGGGCTGTTTTTCTCTTCACTCTCTGACAACATTAGAAAGAGCGCATGAAAAGGGAGACGAAAAAGAACTCAAAATTGAGTTTAAAAGTACCTAATTTTGAGTTTTTCAGTTTCTCCGTGCAAGCTCTATGTCGACCCAACTAACAATCACTCATTTTACAGGCACCATTATGACGAATTAATTCAGCATAATGTTGAATAACATTTGAATTATTTTCACGTACAACCTATGTTCGGGTTTTGTTCACACAAATTTGGAGAAGTTGTAAAGCATCATGTTGTGCATCAACTTAATTTTTTGTTGTTCAAAGCGTTTTACAAATGTACAAGAAAGTTGTTATTAAGCTTTGGCAAAAATGACTGAAAATAAATAAAATGCAAAAATGTTGAACTCTCGCGAGAGTAATTATTTGCTGTCATGTTGAGAACACCTATTATGAAATAAGAATCACATATAAAATTACCTAAATCCGGATTAGAACTCGAGACCTGTCGATTGCCAGCCGCATGCCTTCCTATCTGCGCCATCCTAGAGATGGTGAGATGCAACACTCAAAGCAAAACATAATCTTCCCATGACTCAATAATGATCACTCCTGAACTTGTGTTCAGCAGTGGTGAATTAGCACAGCACGTGGTAATCGACTGAACAACGCCTTATACTTCAACTGCTGTTCAGCTCAAAACACGTGTTTTCCATTCTGATTTCGCTGTCAGTATTTTTATCGCACGGTGAGAAAACTTATATCGAATGCGGCCAGAAAGTTTTGCTCCTTTTTGAAGATATTGTTTCCAGACGAACTAATTGCGATATGAATATGTTTTTATTTTTATTATTAAATATCGATCTTAAAAAATGTATGACAATATGTGGTGCGGTATGGTCTTGGACATGGTGCATTCACAGCATCTGTTCAGGTAATCTACTCAGTCAAGTCTAGTCGAGTCAAGTACAAGACACTGAAGACGACCTTACAGTTGAGGTCAAAATACGTATCTGTCAAAGGATGCAAATTCTTAGTGGAATTCAAAGGAACCGTACTTAACCCGTTTTTCTTTTTATTTACAGATATTCCCCTAACAAACCCAGGTTAATCATCATAATCTACTCAAGCTTAGTCGAAGATTCGTTAGGCATTTTTTATTCATGCTTTTGCTATGGAGTCTTGATATTATGTTCAATAAATAGTGCATGAGGATGTTTAGGGAACTTGAAATGTGTCGATTTCTGAATGATGTTTGGTTATCTAGGTGAATGTGGGAACCACGTATATGACATCCCTATTCCAACCCAATAGGATTGTTTGCAGCCAACATCAATTGGGTTCCCCCATTGACAATGCATTTGAGTTCCCTAAACATTGGTACAAGATGCGGGAATCGAAAACGTGACGTCATCGCACCCTGGTGGTGGGAACAATATTCAGTAAACAGTAAACACGACAGCACTGCAATGTCAAATGCATCGATCCAAGCCTCTCGTACAATCGAACTGCTGCGGAAGATAAAAAAATAATAATCAAGGTACAAGATATCTTGTTGCAGTCTAAGAATAATAAATAAATGCCTCATTTTTACGTTGGTTACGTCTCTTGGCACTCAATGTTAAACTACATAATTCTATTCTGTTTGATTTTATGTGATTTGTTTAAAATGTTGGTTCTTTAAAAACTTGGTTGTCTAAACAGTTTTAGCCATGATTTATCCCATAATCCGAACAAAGTTCCGAGTCAAACTTTGACGGACTGAAGGCGTTTATTTGACAATTGAAAAGCACATTGTTCAGGAGCATATGCTTATCGATGCATCAGCTTAATAAGATGCAGACAAATGTTTTGTTAAACTCCTTTGTTAAGGAATCGATGCTTGTCGAATAAATTTCTTGTTAAACTTTTGAAAAGTGTTTTAATTTATCATTGTTGATACGGATGAGGAATGTCGAACATTGACTATTTTCTCAATTGAAAAATCATTTAAACAGTAATGTGTAGAGCATAATTTTAGTTCAGCTATCATTACCATTATTAAGCAACAATTCAGCAAGCTTGCTTGTTTGTGACTTGCAATTGTTAGTTGGGGAGCTCCGTCACACAAGGTTGACCTCAAGTGTCAAAGTAGAACTATTTACCATTTTACTTATTTCAAATTTTCTCATTATTCCTTTGTTTTTCAAGTTCGAGCAAAGTACAATTCCGATTAGAATACCATGCTTGATCGTATTATTCAATATAAGCGAGATTTCGTCTTTAATTTTAGGACCCTATTGAGATATCGTGACAACAGTTTTGATTACATCTGCAGCGCCTAGATAACAATAGGGTAAAAAATATAATTTGGACATGCACGGCCATGCATGCCTTGTTCCGGAGAGCTAATAAAAGTAGATGCTTCTCAATATCGATTATTGGATCAAATAGACCCTATTCTGATGATTTACGTTGAAAATACACTAAACAATTAAGAATTTGCTTCAAAATTATCGAAAATGTAAATTATTTCACTAAAACCCCTCAAATGCACAGGTATGCAAGACGACATACACTTCATAGTCACATACAATATTCACCTCAAAATGGTTGCATTAATAATTGTAAGAAATTTAAAAGCCTTTTTGCTATGAAAAATGTTCAATAAACAAGCATTAAACAGAAAATCTCTTAACATTCATCTAGAACGCTTAAAACAGAAGATGTCCAAAATACTTTGAAAAGGTAGAGCTACTATTTACAAAAATAAAAAATTGGGTCGGCCATATTGATTTTGGCCGCCATCTTGAATTTTTATACCCAAACATTTTTTTCACCATGAGGCCAACCACCGATTTTCAAAATTTTTGCATCAATTGAAAGCTGAGACATTTATACATAACATATCAAGAAATTAGAGATGTCTTTTTCTTCTTTCAAAAGTTATCTGCCGTTTTGTAAATCATGCCACTTTTGAGCACTGGGCCCGGTGCCGGCCGTTTACATAAATGCAGCGTTATTTCGCAGTGTTTACGAACACGAATTTAAATTCTGAGTCCACTAATGGAAAGCTGAAGGTTTAAGCTTTTCAAAACACTATAAAAGTTATGAAAACAATGCCCGCATCATTGAGAAACAGTCAAAAACGGAAACGAACCTCCGATTTGGCCAAATTTTGCGGCACGCGCCTTTGTGTATACATGCAGGCGTAAACTCGGATGCTGTTGCATGTCGTTGCCGGTGCGCATGAAAATGTATGGAGAAAACGTGGCTTAATTTACAAAACTGCAGATAACTTTTGATAGGGAAAAAAGACATCTCTAATTTTTTGATATGTTATGTATAAATGTCTCAGCTTTCAATTGATGCAAAAATTTTGAAAATCGGTGGTTGCCCTCATGGTGAAAAAAATGTTTTGGTATCCAAGATGGCGGCCAAAATCAATATGGCCGACCCAACTTTTTATTATTGTAAATAGTAGCTCTATCTTTCCTCTTTCCAACAACAATTTGTTTTGAGGTGGTTTTTGGAGAAACTTTAGAGTTATAGCGGTTTAAGCGAGCCATCATTTGACCAAAATCGAGGGGTCTGCAAAAATTGTCGTGGCTCTAACTAACGGGGGGTCCATCAATTTGAGTAACCAAATGCATTTTTCTTACTTATTTAGCGAGGGCTTTCAGAAAATCGGCACCTTAAATATTTTTGAAGACAAGGTGTAAATAGTGGGCCGGTCTCAGCGAGAATTGCCCATATATTGTCACATACAGCCATAGGCTAATGCGTGTACACTGAACAAAAATATCCTCTTTGAAACGTATGAAATATCATTCCAACACACATGGAACAGGATCCGCCCTATTCTGAATGATTGCCGCAACCGAATGAAAAATCACAGCTTTTTAAAATGAACTAACAACCATTTACTATCTTACTATCAAGATCCTAACTGCATGAACCGTCATTCGAAAACTGAATGACGAGCAATCGGAAGAGAATCATCCACAAACTGGATGATGCTCGATTTGCGCGTGCCCCATAACGCGTATCATACCATCGTTGTAAGCGCTTCCCACTGAAATCCGTCTTATGCTGAAACGCTCTGACATGGATAGCTTGAGCGATGCGTCAAAAAACTTTGTCGAAGACCGCAAAGCGATACACCACAGTGTAGGAACTGAATGCCAGAAGATACTCTGTCGGAAGAAGCTTGGTGCCAGTAGGAGCTTAGCAACGGAATTGTCTCATTAGCGACGGAGCCTAGGGGTAAGACACTCTTTTTATCATTGATCGATGAAATCTGTTGAAAGACATCCTCAAAACTGCAATTTTCTTTCAGCACACGCAACACTTTGCAGTTGACATTGGTGCCAGAATACACTTTTGCATAAACGGGAGAAATTCTGATGAACTGTGAGGAATTCTGAACAACACCTCGAACACAAATTTGCTCTTGCCCATCTGTCTTGCCCCTAGGACGGAGCTAAGAGGAGGTCGGCAGGCAATAGCTTGGGGTTGTTTCAATGGGCTTCAGAGACACCTCAGGGAGACAAAATCAGAAGAAGGGCTCCTCGGGAGCTCCAGAAGAATTTCAGAGGGTTTCCATGGTATTAGGGGCGATTGAGGGGGTTCTGGGAATTTTAGGCCCTTCTTCTAAATCCTCAGGAGCACCATCAAAACCCCCTGAAATTCACTCAAATGCTCTGAAAATCCACCTGAAACAAACTCAAGGAGTCCCTAACAGGTGAGGTGTCCCAAAAACATCAAGAAACGCATTTAAGAAACTCTTCTGGAGCCTCCTTGAAACTTCGTGAAACACTCCGAAACCTCCGGAAAGGCGAATGATCTCTTCTTTCCGTAATATCAATAAACTCCGTAATTTCACAAACTGCTCCATTAAATTAATCATGCAAGTATCCATGAAATATAAGTAGAATCCTTTAAATATAGAAAACGATCATTAAAATTTGAAAAAAGAAATCATCCATAATACTGAAGAAATTGGGGTCTCCAGTTAGCCTAGTGGTTAAGGAGAAACTTTAGAGAATACCAATATGACTGCCACAATGGCCGACTTGGACCCCTACTCACGTTTTCAAGAGCACCAATCTTGAAAATTCGTAAGCAAATGCGCTCGATTTGGAAAAGCTGCCTCTTTTTGCAAGTGAGCAAAGCCAGGATAAACAAGTGCGGCTTGGTTCGTGGCCTCGTTCGTCAGATTTGTGCCTCTAAAGTTTGTATGAAAAGTTGCAATGGGATTTGTTGACGTTTCACCTTAAGGCTATGGATCGCCAAGCCGGAGACGGCGAGTTCGATTCCCGTTCCAGTCGGAAAAGTTTTCTCGACTCCCTGGGCCTGGGCATAGTGTATCATTGTACTTGCCACACAATATAATAAACAAATTCATGCAATGGTAGGCAAAGAAAGCCCTTCAATTAAAAACTGAGGAAGTGCTCTAAGAACACTAAGTTGGAGCGAGGCAGGCCAAATCCCAGTGGAGACGTAGAGCCATAGAGAAGAAGAAGAACTGAAGAAATTATTCAAAAGTATACACAGCAAAAAATTCTTGTGATATCACATCTTGTGATGTACAAATTACCTACATCCCTTCCACGCAGCTAATTAGCCGCCGTAGCTTGAAAGAGGGTCTAGCCATCGCTAGAACCGGAACGATAGATGATTCATATATAAGTAAAATATTGGCATATATTCGTACACTGATCTACTGATTGTGAGGCATATCCCTTGCCTCTCGGCTATTTCACCGAGTTAGAAGGACGGTGATAAATATGATACTGCTTCTAAGTATCCACTGAAATGGGTTTGTTGACACTTTCCGGTGCCGAGCAAGGGGTGTGATGAGGGTGGTGAGTGTGATAATTGTTGTAAAACGATATCCGACTGAGATTACGCTCGAAAATGGATACATCGCCAGAAATCACGCGCCTGGAAATTACAAAATTATTTGCTGTGTACGATTTGGATCCTGGATCATTTGTCTAAATTCAATGGATCGATTTCTGATGCTTTCTGGATCATTTCGATATTTTGTTGTTCATCGTCTATATTTTATAGATTGTTCTTTTGATAATTTCATTCATTTCATGGAGCAGTTTATGAAATTCTGGATTTTTTTGTCTGTATTCACCCTTCAGGACGCGCGCCGTTGTAAAATGAACAACACTATACCAAAAAACCTCGCACGTCGTATACAACGCGAGCGCGGTGCAGTTTCAGCTGCTTGATGGCGCGCGTCCTCAAAAGTTAACGAGATTTTTAACCCTGGGCTACCGTCTACCCCCGTTGGTTTGAACGACACCCCATGCAAACCAACGGGGTTCATTTTTTAATTCTAGTAACCCTGTCGGCTATGAAAAACACACTGATGGTAACCTTTTTTGCTGTTTTGTTTTGATTCTGCGTTCCGTTTCACCCAGTTCCATGAATATAATGACGTTTGAACCATTTTTAGTTTGAACGAAGTGCAGATTAGCGGGGGTCAAATTAAAAAGTGTTCAGATTAGATGCGGTCAAACAAACCACGCTTTACTTCCCTTCCGAAGCCAGAACTCACATTTTGTGAGTATGACGGGTGTGGGACTCGATCCCAGGTCCTCGGCGGGATACTCTTGTATTCTAACCACAACACCAAGTCCGCTCAACGATTCTGAAATTATTATTTTTTAATTTTACAGAAAGATTTATTTTCTATGGATGCAAATTACTGCTATACGGATTTTTGGTATAATACTATACAGTCGAGTCTCTTACTAAACGAATTTCTATTAAACGGACTCCTATTAAACGAACTCCTACTAGACAGGGGTGAGCGTTATAGGAGACTAAGACCAAGCCCACTCATGGGCTCAATCAAGCGTTTTAACGTTAAGTAGAGCCCCGAACAAAGAAGCGAACCGCACCGGTCGCTGCTAAGTAGGGCTCGAAAGCGAAAAGTTTACGTACGGTTCGTAGCGGGGCTTAGAATATAGAGACACGCAAAGTACGGTCTCTATCCGTAGGCTCGTGCGCTCTCTCGCGTTTAGCTCTCTGGGTAGCGTAAAGAGGAGATGAAAGAACATGGTATGGATTTGTTGCCAGGTATGTATATAGTTTCTAGAGAATGATTTTCTTGTTTTGTATAGGTAGGAGTTTATTTTAGTTTGCATCAAATATTTAAAAAAAATATTTTTACTTGCTTTGAAATTTTCAACCAAAACATAGATCGTTACACGAATAACACAACAAATTGTCTGACATACAATTGTGATAGAGTGACAATACAAACGCAGAAAAATAATAGGTTTAAATTGACAAGCTTTGCTTAAGTATGTTATGAATAAAGTTTTCCCTTCTTCGCCAATTTTAGGATCATGCATAACGGAAATGTATCGATTTTCGTATAAAAATAGTTACGATTGTTCATAATCACACCTTTAGTTTTTGATTCGGCCGATCGTTTCGAAACTAATATTTGAAGAAATGTATAGTGATTCAGTGAGTTTTGCTATTTTAACACGTACATGTTTGAGCCGGGGCACTATGGGCCAGAAATCAAAATTTCGCGACAAAAGTCAAAAATGTTGTTTTTCTAAGATCAATCAATTTTCGTATTTGTATGATTGTTTGGGCTATGCTTGATTATATACCGACTGATTTTTTTGATTTGTAACAAAATTGTATCGTTTTTTTGTATGGAGAAACTTCTTATGAGCGAAAATTCTCGATTTTAACCAATATTAAGAAAAATGTGATTTGTGGTGAAAAATGTTATTAAAAAATATAACGCATACATTTCCTAAAAATAAATTTAGTATATTTTGCATATTCGATGCACAAATTGCGATGCTTTTAGGTTTAAAAATAAATTTTACAATATTTACTCAAATTTTACGGTTTAATTAGCCAATGTGTTCAAAAAGTAGGAGTATTCGACCGTATTCGACATGCAACCGGTCTAGGATGCTAGTTCAGACTCTTCTTTTTCGAATGCTACCGGACTTTTTTGCGGGAATTTGCGGGAAGCCAAGTTAGAGTTATTTTAGTGCTTCCTTAAATTTTACAATAGGTGCTTCAATAATCACCTACTCTTGCCATTACGACGCTATGACTTTATGGCTTGCGAAACAATATACAAAGCAACAAACAACTTTCATTCTGGAAGGTTTTGTTTCAAATATAAATGTGATTATAAGCTTTTAAATCAAGACCACAGACTTACTCAATGTGCAAAGTTTCGGTATATCAATCAAAATAAGAATTTTAAATAAACTCAACGTACATACATATATACAGATGGATACATTATTAGTGAAATTAGGAACAAATCCACAGATCAAGTGAGATTTGAACTCACGACCCTTATATGCTACACAAGTGCTTTACCGACTTAGCTACCGAGCCTATCAATGACACGGCATTTGAAATAGGGAACCGAGCCACTTGGGCAGTAATTTCTATTTTGGGCTCCGTCTGCTACAACTCAGTCAATTGTGAACCAATTGACACAATTTTTGGAACGCGGTGAGATAGGTGAAGTATCTAGCCCTGTTTAAAATTCAAATTAATTGGTTCGAAGTTTACTGAGTTGTAGCGGAAAAGTGCCCAAAAAACAAGCCACGCCCAAGTGGCTCGGCACCCTATTATAAGGAAAATCAAATCTTTTCCCTAATCACAAATATATCCATTACACTTGTACATATGATCGAAGAGCGAACACAATTTATTGTTCAAATACCGACTCCAAGTCATTTGGCCGAGTGTCATTTGGCTTATTGCCGCTTGGCCGAACGTCATTTGGCTGAATGCCGTTTGGCTGAAGAAGAAACGATCGTGCCACTGTTTTCCACGTCAGTATAACTCAAAATAATCCCCTTTGATTAAAAGGAGGAAAAATCTCTGATAATATATTGACAGTTTTAACGCCAACTAATCCCTGAATTATAAAATAAGAAAGAATAGTCAATGGTTGGAGGAAGGAAGAAGGAAAAAATAATGATGATCAAATTGGCAGCTATAATGTGAAAAGAGGTCTCTGAATTATTTTGAACATAATTCGGCCAAGTGGCATTCTGCCAAATGCCGGACATCTGAAACACCTGAGCAGCGAATTTTTTCACCAAAAACTATACATACATGACATCTATACATAAATTGAGATTATTAAAAATCATAATTGACCACACGAATTGATGTACCGAAACTTTGCACTTTGAGTAAGTGTGTGATATTGATTTCAACGTCTACAATTCACAGTTCTACCTGAAACGAAACCTTCCAGAATAATAGTAGTATGTTGCTATGTGTATTGTTTCGCAGGCTATAAAGAGATTGCGTCATAATGCCAAAAGTCTATCTAAGAATGGATGGTTATTAAAGCACAGCGTAAAACATTGTAAAATCAACGCATGCGCTTAAATCATTCTATCTCGGTTTCCAGCAAATTCCCGCAAAAAAGTCCGGTAGCATCCGAAGAAGAAGAGTCTCAACTAGCTGCCTAGATCGGTTGCATGTCGAATTCGGTCGAATACTTTTACTTTTTGAACAAATTGGCAAATAAACTGTACAATTTGAGTAAACATTGTAATTTAAACTTAAAGAGAATATTCGCTTATAAGAAGTTTCTCCATACAAAAAACGATACAATTTTGTTACAAATCAAAAAAAAAAATCAGTCGGTATACAATTAAACATAGCCCTAACAATCATGCAAATATAAAAATTGATTGATCATAAAAAAAACAACTTTTTTGAATTTTGTCGCGAAATTTTGATTTCTGGCCCATAGTGCGGGGTTGCTACGCAGCAAGTAAAGTTTGGTTTCGCACATTTAGAAAAATGTCCAAATAAATAACTCGCGAAGTTTGTTCCGACAGGTTCAAAATTATCGTCATCCGTCGCAGATTCCGGTGAGATGTGCGTATTTTCTAACCCGGAAAGAAACCATTTGACGGTAATAAGTGGCCACAAGGTTTTCTTTCTTCACTTTCCGGGCTGAGATCCCCCGCTTTGAAAGAGCTGTGCCTCGCCTTTCGTTTTGTCGTGAATATTTCGAAAAAGGCAAAGGTGTTTTGGTTTCATTGCTGTTTTTGAAAATGGTGGTCGTCAATGGGTGGTTTATTAAATATAAATTAAAAAAAAAAACAAACGAGACATTAGGAAGAAAGTGTGCGAAATGGGTAACTTCACCCTTGTTGAAACAATAAGGCAAAGCAGAAAAAAAAATCTGCGAAGACCCCATGCGAATAACACCGATCATACAGAATAGGAGTTTCGACATTAGATCTATAAAAACAACCCAACAATTGGGGAGATCTTTCCAATATTACACATTTATTCACAGCTCTTTTATCCACATTTTCATATATTTAAAACATATTCATCAACATGTTATCTGGATCGTTTGGTACAATATGTCCACGCATCCTTCCTCCCCTGTAAATTCGAGAAGTACCTTGCCGAAAGAAAATATTCTGTACTGCAAGTATTTCGAAGAATCATCTTTGCGCGTAAATACAACGCAGTAGACCTGGCCGCTTTGATGCATGTGTCATATCTATGATATGCTGCAAGCATCAATATTGACAAGAAAAGTAACACGATTGCTTTCCAGGGTGATTCCGTACTGGCTGCGTATGTATAAGATTAGATAAGAGTAGTCAGGGCCGGATCTAAGGGGGGGCCGGGGGGGCCCGGGCCCCGGGCCCCCACATTTTAAGGGCCCCCACAAAAACCTTCTTTGGTTGCTAACATTAGCATTATTTTCATATTACTCAAGTAGTGTACTGAAAATAAGGAAAAACATTTTTGGTCATCTCTCCGAGGGGCCTCCACATCCCCTCGGGCCCCGGGCCCCCACAATCCTTAATCCGGGCCTGAGAGTAGTTACGATTTTTCAAAGATGCTTTGACTGTACCTAACTCAATTCAGATATCATAGAAACACTTCAGTATTTTTTTTTTGTAAAAACAAACTTTAATCATACCGATAATAATCTAAAAAAAATGTAGTCGAGCTGCCAAGTTTCATCAATTAAAATAGGCGGTGTGCAGGACTGCCATATTGTAGGTTCCTCGTTATAGAAAAAGCAAGGTGTTGGATGTTAAAATACAACAATTGTTGTATGAAGTGCCAAAAAGGAGAGTGGGCTCATTATGTACTTTGACAAATACGCAGTCTACTTCAAGCGCATAGAATCGCTTCCAACAAAATATTCATATACCAGCATCCAAAGGATCGCAATATATATTAAGATTTCCGATTGATGCTTTGTAACTAAATGGTTGTGACTGAGTATAGGATAAGCTGAAGTTAAAATACACGTTAATGAAAAAAGGATGCGCAAACTTATCGCAGACTGTTAGAAGACAGCTTCTACCACAGACAAACAGACGTAACACTTCGGACATTTTTCAATTCAAATCATAGTCACTGAAGCATATTCGCCCAATGCTAAAAGGACTATGTTTGGCCGACCACCAACTAGGTGGCGGTAGTGAGCAAACGTCAAACTCGAACAAAAACGATGCGAGCGCCACGGTTGAGCAGTTGGCCAACTATCAAATTTTGAAAAAGACCGTTAAATCGGTGTACGATGGGAATTATCAGAGTGTTACGTCTGTTTGTCTGTGCTTCTACTATGACCAGGATTCAAAAATCTTGACCTACGCGAAGTTGTAAAGGAGACAACTACGTTATAAATGTGTTGGAAATTCAAGGGATGTAATTATTCAATAAACCTAATTATTAAAAAGATGCTCAAAATCTCAAATTCAGATAAATTTCTTGCGAGAAAGGCAACATATATATCGAAGAGATGGATATTATTTTAGATCAAAATTCAACCTACAAGTCATACAGTAAGCAACAAACACATAATTTAAAAAAAGATTGCTTGAATTCCGAGATTAAATACAATCATACATTATTGAGAAAATAATATCTTTAAACGCACCAAAACTGGTACAAATCTCCAAGGGAATTATTTATTTGAGTTCTATTTTTACTAACAGTTTTCAGTCTTATCCCAAACCCCTTCTTTCAAAATATGAGCACAGATTATTATACTGAATAAGATTTGCAATAACACCATAGAAATACACAAAATATTGCGATGATTTACAGAAGTGCAAAAAACCGGATGGAACGGATAGAATAGAGACCACCGGTGCGCAAAGGCGACCGATCATTATTTTACTCACATGGAAACGAACGACCGGTGCGAAAATGGGTGGGTAACGAAATTAAAAATCGTTAACGACGTGCTGTTGCGTGTGTAGTATTAAGCCCATGAGTGGGCTTGGTCTAAGAGCTTATGGAATTTCGGCTTTTTGGGAGTGTGGCCTAATATGTCGGGTGTGTTAAGAGTTAGCGCAATACTTTCTTCGGCAAAGTTTTAGGGCTTGATAAGATCTACTATTTAGAACTTTGGTTCATATGATTAGTTGGCAACTTGGCCGCTAGAGGGACCATCAACAGTTTGATGCTAAATTGCACTGCAGGAACCATATCAGGTTGTCAAGCAAACGTTACGTTAGGCGACAGCTCAAGACCCTGATAATTTGGAAGGATAGTGTCTTCGGGGAAGTTGTTGGGTATGCCAATAACTTACTGACGATGAGTTGCGAAGATCCAAATTCCTCCACTGGGCGGCGCTAGTGAGCAAGTAAATTTTCAAAACCCAATATCTCAGAATCCCGATAACTTAGAAAGTTGGTGTCTTCGGCAAAGTTGATCAGTATGACATAAAATTACATAAAAATAAACACTTGTTTCGCAATTCTGCCACTAGGCGGCGCTAGTAAACATGCAAATTTTAGAAATCTCATAGGCTAGAATGCTGATAACACAGAGAAACAGACGTCACACTCTCATTGCATCCCATCGATCACCTTTTTAACGGTTGACGCTCACTAGCGCCGCCCAGTGGAGGAATTTCGAACTTCGCAACTCATCGTCAGTAAGTTATTGGAGTACCCAATAACTTTTCTGAGGAAACTATCCTTCCAAATTATCAGGGTCTTGAGCTGTCGCATATCGTAACGTTTGCTTGACAACCTGATATGGTTCCTGTAGTGCAATTCAGCATCAAACTGTTGATGGTCCCTCTAGCGGCCAAGTTGCCAACTAATCATACGAACCAAAGTTCTAAATGGTAGATCTTATCAAGTCCTAAAACTTTGCCGAAGAAAGTATTGCGCTAACTCTTAACACACTCGAGATAATAGGCCACACCTCCAAAAAGCCGAAATCCCATAAGCTCTTAATCTCCTATTAAGCGGATTCCTATTGCGCCCCCCGACCAGTGATCTTATAAGAGTCCCGACTGTAGATCGTTTGGTAATTTTTCATGGTGAGTGAAAACATCCTTGGCTACCGCTTCTGCTTCTTAGCCAGAATGCTCTTTGCAATCACTGCACTCGATCCTTTTCTATGTATCTTCATCATGATCTTCATTCTTCAATCTTTTGTTTAGAACAATTCAATTAAAATTGGAAATTGATTAAACGAACACTATTTACATAAAACTGCAATTTATTGAGAAGCGTTGATCATTTGGTTCAAACAATATGCGAGAATAGAGAACACCGAAAATAACCCGGGACACAATAAGTCACACATCCACTCAACCGTAGTACGGCTTCTTGTGATGGTAGTAATGGTCCTTGACGTAGACTGGAGCCTGTTCGTAGTACACCGGTTCCTTCACGTAAACCGGATAGGGCTTCTCAACGTGCACTGGGTAAGGCTTGGCCACCTCAACGTATTCCTTGTGGACAACCGGAACCTTGACCTTGACGGGGTACGGAACCGGACGATCCACCGGGTAGTGAACCTTCTTCTCGACGTAGACGGGGACCTTTTTCTCCACCACCACCGGGACGTGCTTCTCGACGTGAACCGGATAGGGAACTTTTACTTCCACGGGAACGTGCTTCTCGACCTCCACCGGATACGGAACGGGCACATTCTTGGTAACCGTCACGTGCTTGGTAACGTGCTGCGTGTGAAGAGGTTCAACCAGAAGTGGTTCTTCGTAGCCAAAGTTGTGGCCAATTTCCACCAGTCCACGTTTGTCCTTCTTGGTGTTTTCGGCGTTGTTGGAGTCGTCAGCTGGTGCTCCGAGGGTGATGGCAAGGGCCACCGATAGAACGATGAGGACCTGGTGGTAGGGATCAGAAAAGGGATGATTAATTTCGGACGAGCGATTCGATAAAGCCAGTTTGTGATCTAATTACCTTCATGGTTGCTTCCTTGCGTTCGATCGTTGGATTGTTTAACGGTTGAGAGACTGCGAGCGATTGATGTCTGACCTGCGGTCAGCGGTCACGTTTTATAGGCTGAAGTCAAACTCATCAGCAATGCCGTGAATAGCAGCAGCGGTGCGGAAAAGACGGGGCCCAGGTTGGTTGAATTTTCAATGTGTAGCATATGTGGACAGGAAAACGCAATGAAGGAAATAAAAGTTTTGGTGGACTTCGAGAGCTAGAGAACGATAGAGAATGAGCTGAAAATGCTGGGCAATCAACAATGCGAGCGGCCTGCAGGTTCAAGGTTGTTTGTTTCAATAAAACATTCAATGAATTAGAGAAACAAGTCGCATATTTTAGGTGCACTAATATTTGTTATGTCTATCACATTATAGGGTATAAGTAACCATGTTAGTGTTATACTGCTAGTCCTATGTATCTCCTATTTTTAAAACCAACGAATCAGGTAACGATTGTTTTCGTTTTTTGTGATATCAAGCGTGCTCATTGCTTTGTCTTTGTTTCGATTAGAATGAAAATGGGAGCTCTGCTTTTAAAATGAGAACCGTTTCTCTACTATAAAATACAGCATAGTTTAACTTTAGTTTAAACAGACTGTACGTACATACATGAAAATGATTGCTTCTCCTCGATTGATCCAGTCTGATATAAAGCCCATATCTGCAATCAAATGTAAAAGTGATCCTAACCCATGCATGCTATACATCAAGTCGTGACTTTTTCGATAACCCGATAAGAAGAAGAGAATGGGCTCAGACCGCATTTAAAACTACCGGTAGTGATCCGGATTCGGTTTCTTGGGTATTACACCGAAAGTGGCCAAATACAGAAGTGAACCAAATCCAGGCATGCGACACATAGAACCGCGGCTTCTTTAATAACCTGAGGAACGATTAGCAAGAAAATAGGCTCAGACCACATTAGAGACCACCTATAGTGATGCAGAACCAGCATTGGGTGCTTCGTCGGAACTAAGGCCACATACATACAAAAATTTTATGGGATTTTGTGTGGGCAATTTCACTTGCTTGCATTTTTTTTTGTCAAATTTAACATGAATCTTATGGTAATAATGTTGGATGGCAACCGCCAATCTAGCATAGCAACATAGATTAAACATATCGTAGTAGGCTAGACTAATTTTGAATAAAATTTTCTTTACTTCCACTGTAACACTAACCGAAACCAGACGTGTTTTACTGGCTCTGCCAATTCAATAGGTTATCGGCCCAGTACGGAAGTAGTTGATTTTTTGCTTTTTCAAGAAGTCCTCAAGAAGTCATCAAGATGTCGGAAGAGAAGCTCTGGCTGTTCGACGGAAGCAATTTCGGGAATTGGAAGTTCCGGATCGAAGTCCTGATGGAAGACCGAAATATGCTCGACTGCTTGACGAAGGCCATCGATGAAGAAGAGTACGCGAGGGATCTCGTCACGGATACCGCGGAACAACGTGCACGGAAGAAGAAGCTACTCGAAGACCGGTGGGCCCTGGACAGAAAGTGCAAGAATCTTCTCATTCACCGGATCTCGGAAGACCAGCTGGAGTATGTCAAGGACAAGAAGACGGCGAAGGACGTTTGGGATGCCCTGCGGAACACTTTCGAGCGGATTGGAATTGCTGGCAAGTTGATTCTCAAGAAACAATTCCAAGAGCTGAGGCTGGCTGAAGGTGGCGACGTGAAGGCGTTCCTGCTTCGCTTTGAAAAGATTCTCCGGGAGCTCCGAGCGGCGGAAGTGAACATGCAGGAAGAGGACGTGGTGTGCCAGCTGCTTCTGGCGCTTCCCAAGTCCTACGAAGCTCTCATTACGGCCCTGGAAACGATTCAGCCGCAGCAGCTGACGATGGAATACGTGAAAAAATGGCTTCTGGACGAGCAGGTGAAGCGAGTTCATTCAAGTCCTGCGACCGACGAGGACAACTCTGGAGGCTCAGCGTTTTCCGGTAAGAAATCGGGAATAAAGTGTTTCGGCTGTGGAAAGTTTGGACACAAGCGCGCTGAATGCCCCGATCGTTCGGCTGAAGACCCGGCGCCGACCCGGCCGCGCAAGTCTGGTGGAAAATTTCAGCGACGACAGAAGTTTGGAGCCAACGTTGCCGAGGAGATGACGTTCGTTGCTACGGGATCAACAACAAAATCCGTTGCCATGGTATCGAAGCAAAACATCGACTGGATCCTCGACTCAGGTGCGACGGATCATATGGTAGGAAGCAAGGAATTCTTTGAAGAACTGCATCCGTTGGCCAACAAGGTGCGTATTGCGGTAGCGAAATCTGGCCAAGCGCTTTTGGCCGAATATGCTGGAACCGTGAAGGTCAACATGCTGATCGATGGAAGGAAGGTACCGGCCCAGGTGAAGGATGTACTCTACGTCCCACAGTTGGAGTGCAACTTGTTTTCGGTGCGGCGGCTGGAAGATAACGGAATGACGGTAAGAATCTCGAACGGAACAGTCGCGATTTTGAAGAAGGGTACGGTTGTAGCCACCGGAAGAAGATCCGGTCAACTGTACAAGTTGGACATCGAGCTCCGAGAAACGGCATCTGGTGGTGTCGACGAAGCATCCGGAGGAGCATTGGCAACGAAGGAGAACGTCTACGATTTGTGGCACCGGCGATTCGGCCACCTAGGACCGGCGAATATGAAGACTCTGTGGAAGAGTGGAATGGTGGAAACAACGGCGAAGATCTTGGATTGGCCTGAACGATGCATCTGTGAAGTGTGTCTCCAAGGGAAGCAATCAAGACAACCGTTCGACGACATTGGAGGGCGACGTGCGTCTCGGCCATTGGAAATCATCCATTCGGACGTATGCGGTCCGTTCACGCCGAGGACGTGGGACAACAAGCGATTTTTCGTCACGTTCATTGACGACTACAGTCACTTTACGGTCGTCTATCTTCTGGAGTCCAAGGATGAAGTGCAGTCGAAGTTTGAGGAGTACTGTGCTTTAGTGACGGCGTTCTTCGGTACTCGAGTGGCTCGACTGAGGTGCGACAACGGCGGAGAGTACACCGGAAATTCCTTCCGTAAGTTTTGTCGTACACAAGGCATCAGCGTGGAAGCAACCGTCCCGTACAGCCCACAGCAAAATGGGGTGTCGGAGAGGATGAACCGGACTCTACTGGAGAAATCGCGGTCAATGGTACAAGAAGCTGGCTTGGACAAGTCCATGTGGGGTGAGGCGGTGTGCACCGCTGCGTATGTGTGCAACAGGAGCCCAACATCAGCGCTGAAAGAGAACAAAACGCCGTATGAGATGTGGTATGGACGAAAACCCAACATCGACAAGATGCGAGTCTTCGGATCCGTGGCGTACACTTGGGTTCCGAAGGAAAAACGTGGTAAGTTAGATTCCAAATCGGAGAAAAATATCATGGTTGGATATACGGCAAACAGGTACCGAGTCTGGGATCCACGTAAGCGGAAAATTTCGATTGCGAGAGACGTTGTGTTCGACGAGCAGCGAGTTGGTCCTGCGGTACCGATTGTTCCAAAGAAGGTGCTGTACAGAAACGGAGAAGCAAGTGATCCGGATGAGCAACCTGAGCCCAGGCCGGAATCCACTCCGGTAGCGGATGACGTTCAGCATGACGAAGCAGTACCGGATGTGCGGGAAGATTATCTGACATCTGACGAGGACGACGATGCTGAACCCGCGCTCCCTTCGCAACCAGAACGTGTCAACTGCCCAGCAGAAGTGATCACGAGGCGAAGCGGACGGGAGCGCAAACTTCCCGGTAAGTTGCTTGATTTTATCACCGGCTTACAAGTTTCTACCGCTGCTGAATGTTCTACAGGAAAACCCGACGACCATGACCATTCGACGCTAGCGTTTGCGTTGAACGCTGAATCATTCGTGGAGAACTTGCCAGGGACAATCGATGGGCTACGACAGCGAGACGACTGGAAGCACTGGAAGCTGGCCATCGCAAGCGAACTGGAATCGTTGCGGAAAAACGAAACATGGGAGCTCGTTCCGAAACCACCAGGCAAGAACATCGTCGACTGCAAGTGGGTTTTCAAGGTCAAGAGAGATGAAGCCGGTAACATCGACCGGTACAAAGCCCGCCTGGTCGCCAAGGGCTATTCCCAGCGAAAGGGCTACGACTACGACGAAACTTATGCACCGGTAGCGAAGGGGACCACGGTGCGTGTGCTGCTGGCGGTCGCGAACCAGATAGGATACCACATGCACCAAATGGACGTCAAGACAGCGTTCCTGAATGGACTGCTCAAGGAGGAAATTTATATGCGACAACCCGAAGGCTTCGAACGAGGTGACCCCGGCCTTGTCTGCCGCCTGAAGAAGTCGCTCTACGGATTGAAGCAGGCCCCACGGAGCTGGAACTCGGAATTCCACAACTTCGTGCTTCAGCTTGGCTTCCAACGTTCCAATCTGGATAGCTGTCTCTACTGGAGGAGCGATGGGAAGAATGTCGTCTACCTCCTTCTGTACGTCGATGACATAATCCTGGTGTCCAACCGCCTGGATATAATTTCTGGAATGAAGAAAAAGTTGTCAGCAAGATTCGAAATGACAGATGTCGGAAATTTGAAGAATTTTCTGGGACTGAAAATCGATCGCGAACAAGCGAAGGGAATGATGAAGATCAGTCAACCGAAATACGTCATGGACCTGCTGGAGCGTTTTGGCATGGCGGACTGCAAACCTGCAACGACACCGCTGGAACCAAACCTCAAGCTAGAACGAGGAGAAAATCAAGCCGTGACAACCGAACCTTATCGAGAGCTGATTGGCTGCTTAACGTATCTGGCTCTGGCATCAAGACCGGATATTAGCGCGGCCGTGAACTTCTTCAGCAGATACCAATCTGCTCCATCAAGAAATCACTGGAGTCATTTGAAGCGCATTCTCCGATACTTGAAAGGAACCATTCACCATGGTTTGATTTTTCGGAGGAACCAAGAAACGGAACCACTAGTAGGATACGCTGACGCAGACTGGGGCAACGATCCTGCCGACCGCCGTTCAGTATCAGGTAACGTGTTTCAAGTATTCGGCGGTACTGTTTCCTGGATGACCCGCAAACAGAGCACCGTTGCACTATCATCTACCGAAGCGGAGTACGTTTCCCTCAGTCAGGCGGTATGTGAAGCAATCTGGCTAAGGAACCTCTTACTGGAGCTCGGAATCACACTAGAACACCCCGTAGTTCTGTATGAAGACAACCAGTCGTGTATATGCATTGCTCAGGAGCCGCGAGACCACAAAAGGATGAAACACGTGGACATCCGGTATAATTTCATTCGTGAGAAGCTGCAAGATGGTACGTTCAAAATCAAGTACATTTCAACAACTGAACAGCTAGCGGACTTGTTCACTAAGGGACTGCCTCGTGGACCTTTCGAGATGCTGAGATCCAAACTAGGATTGTACGGTTGAGCAGGGGTGTTGGATGGCAACCGCCAATCTAGCATAGCAACATAGATTAAACATATCGTAGTAGGCTAGACTAATTTTGAATAAAATTTTCTTTACTTCCACTGTAACACTAACCGAAACCAGACGTGTTTTACTGGCTCTGCCAATTCAATAAATAACACATAGTCTAAAGCAATGGTTCCCAAACTTGTCGGAGCAATGTCCCCCTTGAAGCTGTTGAACAATATTTTCGCTCCCCTAAGTTTGCATTATTTGAAATACAGTGACCGGCACAAAAAAAGATCCACTATATAGTGATTGCAGTTTCTAGTAAAAAATATATGCAAAAATGATAAAATATATCTTTCAATGAATGCACTACATCCATTTTACATTGTTTTAGTGATCTGTGTTGAAAAATATTTGGTTTTTGAGGAATAAAATGATTTCTGATAAGATTGGGAAAATTGCTTAAGAATTGGGTATGACAGAAAAAAAGATCCACTTAGCAATTAATTCTGAAACTTCAAAATTTCACCAAACTTTTAAACGTTTTGCCTCTTGGTGTATGTTATTGAGATGTTTTCAATATATTAAATTTATTTTGACATGAGTTTTATCAATTTTAGGGTGAAATGGGGCGAGTTTATTTTTCATGGTTTCCCTAAACTCCAGAAACTATCTTTAAGCTAGAATGAACGCTATTAATCTACAATACAACAATAGTTCAGCTTGCAGACATACAGGAATGTACTTTTTAAACAATTTTAATGAGTTCTGGTTGACTAATGCAAAGAAATGCACATGTTGTGAAGATTATAAAGGATTATTTGATATTATTTGATAATTCAAAACACTCACACGTTCGTGTATCGCTAGGAATCGACCTTGACCCATTGAACCCTTGAAAAAGGCCCCATACGGACCGAAACGTCGGAAAAATAAAAAAAAAACTAGTGTTTTCAATTCCCCCATAAGACTGCAAAGCAAACATTCCGAAGCACAATCATCCCGGTCGTATCCCAACCAAGGAAAGATAATTAGTACATGCTCGACGAGAAAGGCACTATCACCACTTGGTGGATTAATCTGTTTTTTTTTTTAATAATTGCAAATGTTTTACAAAGTTATTGTAGAGGAAATTGCCTATTCTCGGCCGTTTTGTTCTCTTCGTCTCTGGGGGTTTTTTGAAACCTATTGACCTCAGAGTTGGTCTCAAATCCTTCCCAACTAAGCTGAATTATATGGCCAAGTTTCAGGCAATTTGGCTAACAAAAACCCCCCATGACGAAGAGAACAAACCTGCCGATAATACCCATTGTCACCCTATATATAAAATACAATATTGTTTATTCCAAGACGACAAAGTTGTATCTTCAATACTTTTTGAGTTTTTAGAAAATTTTAGTTTAGAAATATTGTTCGTGCAGTTGAAAATCTGAATTTTTGACACGCGAAAATCGATGTTTCTCCTAAACCGTGTGTTCGACGTATGTCGGGCACAGTGCGCTTGATAGAGGGCCAGGACCACTGTCCAGCGCACTACGTCCGACGTTAGGTTTCACTATGGATTTTCAAGAAAT
Source organism: Aedes albopictus (assembly GCF_035046485.1). NCBI lineage: Eukaryota > Metazoa > Arthropoda > Insecta > Diptera > Culicidae > Aedes > Aedes albopictus. Next base: position 415,964,704 of record NC_085138.1, read on the forward strand.
TTGATTGTCTGGTGTGGGGTAACTTCGGGTTTCAACCGCGACGACAATAACATATTTTACATAAATAACTCGACTCAAGTACAAGACACTGAAGACGACCTTACAGTTGAGGTCGAAATACGTATCTGTCAAAGGATGCAAATTCTTAGTGGAATTCAAAGGAACCGTACTTAACCCGATTTTCTTTTATTTACAGATATTCCCCTAACAAGCCCAGGTTAATCATCATCAATATTTTACATCTTGATTTCAAAGTTAAGTAAGCTAGTACCCAGCATGAGTTGCAACAAAATTAACACCTTTTATATTATCCATTCATAATCAATAGAAAAATCTTGCACCATTTGCCTCTAATTCCTAAATTATCTGAACAAAAATATGCATATTAAAGATACAATATTGCCGTCTCAGTAGAAATACGTATTGTGTCGTATTAAATAACTTTTTAGAGCATTTGGTTATTCTCAAGAATGTCTGAAAAAAAAACTTACAATAAAAAACTGATTTTGAGAGGTCGTTCACAAAAACTGGCACATATTTCTAAAAATTGAGCATATAGAACAATAGTTTGTTAGGCAAGTTTTCATATCATGGTAATTTCTACAATAAAAAAAAAACAAATTTCTTTCTCACTTCTAGGTGAGTTAATCACATCAGTCACTCTTTCAAAAGAAGGGCTCTGATGTACAGCGTTCCTTCATGGATGTTGAATTTGTTATCTAGGAGGAAACCTTTGGTTGAATTGTATATATTTGTCCTTGAAGGAATTATTATAAATTTACTGCAGGAATCCCTGTAAAATCCTTGAATTCATCAGATTTCAAAAATGAGTTCCGTAAACCGGGGTCAAATTTATCTCCGGGTTGAAATTCATCAGGGGGTTTTCAAGTAGATAAAGCATTTTTTGAATAGTTTTCTTACAAATAGTATTAAGTATCAGGTTCCAACAGCTGAACGGAAAAACGTCTGATCAATTTCGACCCGAAGATCAATTTGACCCCGGTTTACGGTTCCAGCAGATTTCCTGAGGTAATCCTGAAGGTGTCCTTAGCAGAAAAGTATAACAACTGAATAACATATCAAGGTATTCATCCTAAATACCATTATACCTCGGCATGCCCTTCGTTAGGTGGACATAAGAGGCAAAATAACAAAAAAGAATACCAAAATTTTGTATAAATAACACATCTGAAATAACAAGTCTTGTTATTTCAATAATGAATGCATACCTAAAATTTTAAGTGCTGTAGTTGTTATGCAGTAGGTATAGAATAACAAAGTAATAACATTTCCTGCTATTCAATTGTGCATTTGTTCGATACCTCTTTGATGTAATACCAAAACTTGTTCTTCAGTTATTTTTTGCACTAAATCAACAAATACCACATCAATACCTTATTCTGTACAAATTCTTCTAATTGTTATTGAAATGTTCTTCTAACATTTCGTTGAAAAACAAAGTATCAAGTGCCCAAAATAGGTGCTCCTGCCCAAATGGTCCCAGACCCTAATCCCAGACGATATGCTTGATAAAATGCCAGGAGTGATTGCGTAAGAAAACCCAGGAGAAATGCCGGAAAAAATCCAGAAGGAATACCGGAAACAATCCAAGGAGGAATTTCTGAAGGACTCCCAGGAGAAGTTTCAGAACGAATCCCTGGAAAAAATCCGAAGGATTCCCGAAGGATCCGAAGGACCAGTTTTTGAAAGCATGTCTACGAAAATGTCTGGATGAATTACTGAAGGAACCTGTAGATTAAATCTTGTAGAATACCTTGAAGGTAATTTCGGAAAATCCTGACGGAATCTCCAGAGTAATACTTGGAGGAATAACCGAAGAGATCTCTGGAGAAATTTCTTTATTTGTTTTTTATCTGTATTAACCATCGAGCGATCACGCTGTTGCATTTTGTACAACAGGTTGAAAACATCTCGCTTTTTGTATTCGGCATTGGCGTGGTGCTGGTGGTGGTGGCCAAGCGCGCGAGTTACGGAAGGTAAACGAAATTTTTAGCCCTAGGCTAGTCTGGATCCATACTTTACCTTCCTTCTGGAAGGAAGAACTTACATTTAGTGAGTCTGTCGGAAGCGGGATTCGATCCCAGGTCCTCGGCATGATAGTCACTTGCATCAACCATCACACCAGGTCCGCTTTACAAATTTCGTTAGGAAACTCTGCAGAAATTCCTGTACCTAGGATTCCTCGAAAAATGCCCTATTACATTCACCTCAGGTAACCATAGTGACACTCTTTGCTACAACAGTACATCAAAGAACAACAGCAACAAAACTAGATCGGTATCGATTGGAAAACGCCAAAGGCGAGGATACACAGAATACACTGTGTAAATCGCATAATGCGAAACCATATAGGTGAAATTTTAAACTATTTAACAACATCTTCATAATCCCGCCCTTATTTAGCCTCATGTGAGACTAAAGAAGGGTCACTGATTGTCTCGGAGAAACACAAGGTCCACTGCACCATTGCTCCGGTTTGCGCAGTAAGGGCAACATACTGTGGAAGGCGCCCTGGTTGCGGTTAGGTTTTTATTAGACCCCCCTAGCCATTAATTCCTAGGCACGGTAAGCATGAAGCCGCATCACACCATCTCCAGAGCGAGTCATCGATGTTCGTTGCTGCTAGGCTACGCAGCTAACCTTGAGGGTGCGATGTGCACTAGCCCCTCTCTGAAGCATTACCTTCTTGGAGGTTCGGAGAGACGTAGGGTTTGGCGACCATAGGAATGGTTTAGTGGGTACGAGGAGAGAGTAGTCCTGGCTTTTACTTTTGTTGTAGAAGACGGCCTCAGCCCTACACTACCCTAACCTTCCTGTTAGGGTGTCTGTAGCAGATTATCCCTCTATGGTTTAGAAGGAAAATAAAAAAAACACCATGAATTAGGGGTCACCTGTCCTGCGTACATTTCACATGCGCCTAAATGGAGGTATGCACGCATATGGCCTCCACTTTATCATCTTATGCTACATCTTATACGATTACTGGTTGTCTGGGGGTAGATCGCGGTTTTCCACAAAATCGAGAAGAACGATATTTTTCACTTGCAAAGATCATTACTTAGCTCTTCTCAGAAGAGACCGAAGAAAACCGATAATATCATAACAAAAAAAACACACATGATTTATTCAACCATAATTGCTTATGAATGTTAGATATCACATTTCCATGCATCTGACGAAACAATAGAATGCTCCAAGATATCATTTTCGCGCCTCTGTCCGTTTCTTCCGTTGGTGATGATACAGCTCATTCGTCTATCTGTGCGCCAGTTACGCCGGCCTGACGATAGCGTAGCTATTTTCCTCCCATCATCCCATCCACAAGACACATAGAAAAAAAAAACGAGAGGAAAAGCGGATGATGCGACAGATACCGATGTGTGATGGGCAATAAAATGAGAATAGAATGCGAAAACTAGCACACAAAGAGTGATAAATTGTTTCCCATGTTTCCAGCCTCCCTCAATGATGCAAGGGTAGGAAACGAAACCGAAAGCCTCCTAGAGTTGTATGTCTGCTGCTGTTTTTCGGTCCTTCCCGGACCGGACGACATCCCGCAGATATTGATGGAACAGCGAGATCCATTGCCGTGCCCAAACCAGCGACTTTTTTGTTCCTCTTCGACAGGAGAAAAGGAAGAGGATGCGGATGAGGGACGTGAGTAATTTTTTCGCCTGCTCATCGTGTGTGTCGAACGTGAGCGGAATTTAAATGCTGATTCATAAATTTATTTGTTTTATTGGTATTCCATACGTCACCAAATGTAGGGTGGAATTTACGGTTCCCGCGTCAGCTGGTGGTGGGATGAGTGAGAAGCAGTTCCGTGAAATGTAACCTGTCAGTCATCAGGACAGGGGTCACGGCGGCATTGGTATAGATGAGAAAATAATACAGTCATGCGACGAAATTGGGCAGGATTGGGCAAATCACGAAACGATACTCCGGATTTCGTTCTTGGGATTTTGAATCCAGTATTTAGAATATTCAAGTGCACAGGTTGAGCAGGAGAATTATATACAGAATGTTGAAACGTTCATAATACGCGTAAACCGGTCATCTCAGATCCACCACTTCTAGTCTCGTAAACTTTTGTCCATACAAAAATTTTAAAGACCAGCGCTCCCTTCCCCTCGAAAAGTTTATCAATGTGGTTTATGAATGGCCGCTAAGCCCCCGTGGTGATGGATATAGATACTACTACTATCTCTAGTAATGGAGACCCAGCACGGAGGAAGTTAGGCGTTCGACACTGTTAGGCATTTGTTAGGTATGTTGCTCATCGAAAAATTTCGGAAAGCATAAATCATAACCCCGAAATTATGCTGAGTGTTCGATTTTTTCGCGCATCGTTGACAGTTGCCGAAAAGGCAGTCAAAAAAGCAACAAAGCATCAGTTGTAAATAAAAATCGGGTCCGTCGGTCGAGAAAATAAAAAGAGTTGCGCGTCCGGTTTGTTCTAGTCTTACTGTCGCCGGGACCAGAATCATCGCCGGAATTGATTGTCGTTTTGTCGCGTCGTGTCGGTGGAGTCATTACGGGTACAACATTAACCCACCGAAACCGCATTTTCCGTGTTCTTCCGGCAGTTGGAGGCTGGAAAATGTTTGGCAGATGGAAGCGATGAAGAAGAACCGTTTCGCGAACCCTCTGTGTCCGGAGGTTTACACGCGTTTCTATGCTGGTATGGTATTGGTATGAGTGTTTGCGCTTCTTCCGGAGATGGAAACCGTGATTAGTTGTGTAGTTGGGTCTTCAATTAGCCTAATGGTTACGGCTATGATCCGGTCGGGAAAATTTTCTCGACCCCCTGGGGGTAGTGTATCATTGTTCTGGCTTCACTATATAGAAAATCATGAAATGGGAGGCAAAGAAAGCCCTTCATTAAAAATGTGGAAGTGCTCAAAGAAATGAAAAAAAGAAGAAAGAAAAATTGAAAAAAGATAAATATGAGTAGTGAAATGGTGTGATAATGATGTTACCTATTAAGTGAAAATGGCTGTATAGAGTGTCTTTGTGAGAAATCAAAACGAAATTTGGTGGAATCACATGAATAACGGAATACACCAAATATTTATTAAAATAGCACTGATGCTGTAAGACCGACAGCCGAAAATAATATTCTGCACAGAACCACGGAGAGGTCAGCGACTCAACATCTACGGGGACAGAAACCAATTGCGGTCCCAGTGGGTGGAGAAGCATTCATCATTTAGCGTGGGTTCATCAGAGCAACGTATAGTCCAACAAGTAAGAGGTAAGTAATTTTTCATCTCTTCTTACGGAACTCTGGGTGCAATTCTGAATGCGTTAAAAGGATTATTTTTAAATTTTACTTGTTTTAAGAAACGGTTTCCACCAAATCATAATTCTTATGGATCTCCTTGGAGCGATTATGATTGCTATATTTAAAACTTGTTTGAAATTTTGACATGTATTGAATTTGAATTGTGATAAGAGTTAGAGCCTTTTGATCACCATTTATATGGAACTTCCTGGAGAAATCTTGACTGAGTATTGATTGCTTAATTATATTTTTTTTTTCAAATTCGACTTGCGTTAAGAATTTATATCGCAAGATCACAATTCTTATGGATCTCTGGAGAAATTTTGTTCATTTTGCTTAACAATATTTGTCAAATTGGAATTGTATTGGAAATTGTAATCTTTTGATCATAATTTTTATGCAACTCCTTGAAGCCATTTTCATTAATTTATTTAAATTATTTTTAAAATTTATTTATGTTAAGAATTGTTGTCATAAGATCACAGTTCTTAAGAAACTCCTTGGTGTGATTCTGATAAATTTATTTAAATTATTTTGAGATTTAATTTATGTTAAGAATTGTTGTAAGATCACAGTTCTTAGAAAACTCCTTGAAGTAATTTTGATTAATTTATTCATATTTAATATTGTTGTAATGAGCAATTGTGATTAATTGATTGAAATATTTTTTTAAACTTCATTCATGTTGAATATTTTTGTCGTAAGATCACAGTTCTTAAGAAACTCCTTGGTGTGATTTTGATAAATTTATTAAAATTATTTTGAGATTTTATTTATGTTAAGAATTGTTGTCGTAAGATCACAGTTCTTAGGAAACTCCTTGGTGTGATTCTGATTAATTTATTCATGTTTAATATTGTTGTAATGAGCAATTTTGATTAATTGATTAAAATATTTTTTGAAATTTCATTCATGTTGAATATTTTTGTCGTAAGATCACAGTTCTTAAGAAACTCATTGGTGTGATTTTGATAAATTTGTTGAAATTATTTTGAGATTTTATTTATGTTAAGAATTGTTGTCATAAGATAACAGTTCTTAAGAAAATCCTTGGTGTGATTCTGATTAATTTATTAAAATTATTTTGAGATTTTATTTATGTTAAGAATTGTTGTCGTAAGATCACAGTTCTTAGGAAACTCCTTGGTGTGATTCTGATTAATTTATTCATGTTTAATATTGTTGTAATGAGCAATTTTGATTAATTGATTAAAATATTTTTTGAAATTTCATTCATGTTGAATATTTTTGTCGTAAGATCACAGTTCTTAAGAAACTCATTGGTGTGATTTTGATAAATTTGTTTAAATTATTTTGAGATTTTTTTTTGTTAAGAATTGTTGTCGTTAGATCACAGTTCTAAAGAAACTCCTTGGAGTGATTCTGATAAATTTATTTAAATTATTTTGAGATTTTATTTATGTTAAGAATTGTTGTTGTAAGATGACAAATCCTAGAAAACTCCTTGAAGCAATTTTGATTAATTTATTCATGTTTAATATTGTTGTAATATTTCAGTTCAAAGGGAACGCATTGGAGCAATTTTGATTAATTTATTGAAGTAATTTTTGTAATATGTTTTGATTCCAACAGCAACATAGCTAAACACGTGAGCTTCTCTAAAACGAACAGGTGAGTAAATCTACTTCCGAATAACGTTTCTAGCTTCTAAATAATTGAAATATAATTTTATTATTATATATTCTTAGGTAGCGTCAGACCGTTACGAACTGGAATTCTCGTTGGCTTCGAAGCAATTTCTCCAGGAAACCCTGGAGCTACTATGGGCCACGGAGGATCCATCCAAACCTCTTAATGGAAAACTATATCGAAAAAGTAATTGATGGCTTTATGTGACCTTGCTGTATTGGAATACTTATGTTGCATGTTTCTATTAACATTTTTTTCAGGTGCTCCCGAAGAAATTCCAAGAATTGGCCAAAAAACTCGATAATAATTTTGAGGAGAAAAATTCTGCCAGTCTGCCGATGAGCTCGAAACCGAAGGATTGGCGCAAATGTGTTTCGTTGTAGTTAAATTCAATTCTGGTCTCGATGGCCAATAAATATATGTGTGATAAGTGATTTTAAATCTTTTTTGCATTCGAAAGTATTGATATGGGCTGAGAAATATAAAATATTCATAAAACTGAAGCAAATACAAATTATTTCAAATGATTTATAATGCTTGAAAGGATGTATAACAAACTATATATCGCTCACATATATTTTTGAAACGTAAAAAAATCCAGCAGTATGTGTGTTGAATATGTCTTGTATTGGTGAAAACTAATTGCAAAAATCTAACACATATAACCAATATGGATAATTTTATCAGTGTATGATGTCAGATCTCATGGAACTTCTTGGAGATATTTTGATTATTTTTTTTTTTTAAATTATTTAACTAATCTAATTTTTTTGTCGCAAGATGACAATTCGAGAATTCGAAGGTACGCTGCTGCCACCTGGAAAAAAGTTTACCGTATTCGTGAAGCATCTTTTTTTTTAACATGGGGAAGCATAGAAAGTCGATTTTAAAATACTTCTAAAAAATTCTAAACAACATTTATATAAAAAACGGGTTGATGCACGAGATGATAAATTCAATTAGCAAACTTTTGAGCATGGCATTTTGATTGTTTTTTTTAATAATGCACTGATTCGGTAGACAACGAAGTTTCCTAACCCGTACATCAATCAGTTTTTAATTAAATAATGAGTTAAATTTTTCAGTAGCATTGAAAATTGACTTCCTATGCTTCCCCATGTTAAAAAAATCGGTCCTTCACGCACATGATCAACTGTGGTAATTTGCTTCGTAGTCCCCAATACTTACTCCTTGGAGCAAATCTGATTAATTTATCAACCCTAGTCGTGCATAGGGGTGATTATGACTCTAAAACGTGCAATACTTCAGCGGAGTGAGCGTCAGCTAATGCCAATTGAAGAAATTATTAAAATACTCTCTGGCGGAAAGACCGAAGTTGTTTGTGAGAAAACTCCGGACGGCATTTTTCAAAGAATTTCCTGATGAATTTTCGAAACTAATTCAGGAGATATTCTTAAAAGAATACCTGAAAAATTTAACGAATGAATCTCTGAAAGAAGTATCTATATCTATCTATATATATATATATATATATATATTAAAATGAGTTTGTAGCTTCTTTGAGGCAACAAAACTCACGAACGGGTGAAACGATGAGCATGATTTTTGAACCGTTCGATTTGCTTTCAGGGTGGCTGTGTTTATAAGCAGAAATAGTTTAGTTACGAAAATTAACTGAAAAAGTAAGAAAATTGATGAAGTCAAGCATAACTTTTCAATCCGACGTAACTCGAGAATGTAAACAAATCCGGGTTAACTGCTGCATGCATGATTCATAAAGCAAATTGAAGAATCCACATCACTGTTTGATGATTTATTGCTTAATTTGTTTAACTAAGCATATTATTCGAAACGACGTATCTAACTATTTTGATGTTTACAACTTTACTGATAGATACACCGTTTTGATATATGAGAAAACCAAACGACGTATCTAGCCAAAATCAAAAGTAACAGATACACCAAACTGGCACCATACAAAAGCGACGTATCTGGCATGACGTATCTCTAACCAACCCGGTGTATGTGTATTTTTATCAAAATTCATTGTGAAAATGATATAGAATAAGTAGGTTTTGTTTCTTACCTAGTACGTGCTATATCCCTGGTGATGTTAAGCACGAAAAAACTTATGAAAAGTCTTTTTATAAAAAAACTATTTTAGTGAAATGGTCGTCAACATTGACCATGAATTTACTCAGCTCAGTGAAAAAGTTAGATACGTCGATTTGAAAAATTATGCTTGAAGTACTGTTTTTTTATGAGCTGGGAAGAAAATCAACACAACCGATATGATAATAATCTAGAGTGCGGTGCAAGACAAAGTTCGCCGGGACAGCTAGTTTCGAATAAATTTTCCAAGACATTTGTGGAGCAATTAACATTTTTTTACTGTTTGAAGATTTCAGCAATGGAGTAATTCTTGAATGAGACTTTTTGAGTAGTTCCCGAAAAATCTCTGGTGGAATTTTCTTCAGAATCTCTGGAGAAATTTGATTGAACACCGAATATTCTTGGGGAATTGTTAAGGGAATCTGTGGATAAATTTTCTAAGGAATCCCTGCAGTATTTCTATAAATATTACTGAAGCAATTACTGGAGGATTGAACAAAACAATTGTGTTGTTAATATCTCAAAGGAAACTGTGGAGCAATTCTTAAATAAATTTCTTGAGAAATTCCCACCAAATGTGAAGGAAACCCATAAAACCCAGGATCAATTTTCGATGAAGTGTTTGAAATTAATCTCTAAAAATTTAAAAAGAATGAAATAAAGGAATTTGTGGAAAAAATTCCGAACGAAATTTTTAGGCGTAATATCGACATAATCATTGGAAAAATTTCCATAGAAATACCAGAATGCAATTTTTCAAAGAATATAAGGGAAAATGATCAAATTAATCGCTGAAGTAATCAAGAAAAATCATCGATTTCTGGCAAAAACTTGCTAAAGTAACTATCATTTGAAATTTGAATTCTTCGCAACTGCGTACTTCGATCAAAGAACATCGGTTTCTTGAGCGATCCAGGCATGGAATTTTCTATGCCTAAAGATAAGGTGAACAATTCCTTCTCAACTGAAAACTTGTATACGAAATTTTGTAATAGTCTCTGGAGATATTCCTGAAAGAATCTCGAAAGAATTTTCTTAGGAATCTCTTAAGGAATTCCAGGAAGAATCTATGGAGAAATGAATAAAGAAACCTTTGGAGAAAGGCTTGAGGAACCTCTGGATAAATTGATTAAGGAATCTCTGAAACAATTCTATGGAATTTCTGCAGGATTTAAAAAATCCCGAATGAATTTTTGGAGGATTGCACAAAACAATGTTGTTGATAGAATCTTCTGATCTGAAAAAATCGGTGTAGCAATTCTCAAATTGATCCCTGAATGAATGACTAAAATAATCTCTTCAGAAAATCCTGAAAAAACCTTGGATAAATTATCAATGGAGTATTATAAATTCTAAAAATAATCCTTGAAGAAATAAACGAAGTAATTTGTGGGAAAATTCCCGACGGTATTTGTGAACGAAGTATCAAAAAAAATACTAAAAATGTTTCCATAGGAATCTCTGGAAGAATATCTGGATATGTCAACGAAGAAAACTATAGATACGTTCCCAAAGAAATTGGTGGAAAAACAAAAAAAAAACTTGGAAAACCCTTGAAGAAATCCTTGGAAATTGGAGGCATTGAACAAAGAAAACTCTCCAGAAAAATCTGGAGGAATTGCTGGAAAATTCTGAATAAACCTCGGAATACATTTTCGATGGAATATTGGATAAAATGTCCATACTTATCTGTTGAAAAGTAGACTAAGAAATTTGTGTGAAAAAAACGGCAGAAAACTGTAAATCTATTCTCGAAAAGATCTCCGGAATTTTTTTTGAAAGAATTTGTGTGGCTAAAAAAAATAATGAATCTTTGAAAGATCTTTTGAAATACTTGCTGGATCCGGCCGAGTAGGGTTCTCTGGTGTAGTTTCCTAAGCTATCTCTGCAGACAAAAGAACTAATTTGAGAGAAAATTTAAGACGGAATAAAATTTTCAAAATAATCTTCAAACGAATTTTTAAAAAATCCTTTGCGGAATTATCGGAACAATTCCTAAGCAAAAGAATATCTGAAAAACTGAAAGAAGGAATCTCTGTAGTAATTCTCTTAGAAATCTTTAAATAAATTTTCGGAGACATTTGTGAAGAATTATCAAAGACTTTTTTGGGAAATTCTTGAAGGGATCTGTGCAGAAATTCTCAAATAAATCACTGGAATTGTCCCAGAAAAATCTACGGTGGAATTTTCTGGAGGAATAACCGACTAAATCTATGGAGCTATGCTCTCAGAAAGATCTGCATAATTCTCAGATTGAAATTCATCTTTCAGCATCTTTCAGCAGAATTTAACAAAAAAAGTGTTAAACCATTCAAAAATTCTTGATGGAAACTATAAAAAAAATACAGACAATGAACTAAGGAGGCATTAATGAAGTAATCTATGGAGAAATTTCTGAAGAAATCTCTTGATAAATTTCTGAAAAATCTGAAAAGTAAATCCCAAAAGAAGCTCTGAATGAATTCCCGATAGATTTTGTGGGAAACTTTTCAAAGGCATTCATGGACAACTTTTTTTTAATATAAAAAGAAATTCACAAAGAAAATCTCTAGAGGATTTCCTTAGGTATCCCTGGAAGAATTTCTGAAAGAATATCTGAAGCCATGAACGAAGACATCTGTGGGTAAATCTGGAAGGAATCTGTGGATAAATTTCCGAATAAATTTCTGAAGTATTTTTTCAGAACTCTAGATACATTCCCGAAGGAATTTGTTGTGAACAAATTGTTTACATAATTGAAGGACTTGTGGAGTAATTCTCAAATTGACCTCTGGAACAAATCCCTAAAAAAGCTTTGGAGGAAATCCCGAGAAACCCCATGAATTCCTGAAAATTTCTCTGGAATCTCTGGAGCAACTCTTTCAGTTGCTCTGTGAGTACATATCCGAAGGAATTTCTAGAGAAATAAAAAATGTATTTTGTGAAATTCTTGAAGCAGTGCTAGAACTTATATCTGGTGGAATATAGAAAAAAAAACTCCAGAGGCATGAACGAAGAAATTTCTGGAGAAATGTCAAGATAAATTTCTGGAGGAATTCCTGCAAAATCTCTAAAGGAAATCCTGTAATAATTTCTTAAAAAAAAATCCCGTACAAACTTGTTGATCAAATTTTGTGAAGATCTTTGCAGAAATATCCGATAGAATTTCTGTGGAACTCTCCATGAACTCTGCAGAAAATTAAAATTAAAATTAAAATTAAAATTAAAATTAAAATTAAAATTAAAATTAAAATTAAAATTAAAATTAAAATTAAAATTAAAATTAAAATTAAAATTAAAATTAAAATTAAAATTAAAATTAAAATTAAAATTAAAATTAAAATTAAAATTAAAATTAAAATTAAAATTAAAATTAAAATTAAAATTAAAATTAAAATTAAAATTAAAATTAAAATTAAAATTAAAATTAAAATTAAAATTAAAATTAAAATTAAAATTAAAATTAAAATTAAAATTAAAATTAAAATTAAAATTAAAATTAAAATTAAAATTAAAATTAAAATTAAAATTAAAATTAAAATTAAAATTAAAATTAAAATTAAAATTAAAATTAAAATTAAAATTAAAATTAAAATTAAAATTAAAATTAAAATTAAAATTAAAATTAAAATTACAATTACAATTACAATTACAATTAAAATTAAAATTAAAATTAAAATTAAAATTAAAATTAAAATTAAAATTAAAATTAAAATTAAAATTAAAATTAAAATTAAAATTAAAATTAAAATTAAAATTAAAATTAAAATTAAAATTAAAATTAAAATTAAAATTAAAATTAAAATTAAAATTAAAATTAAAATTAAAATTAAAATTAAAATTAAAATTAAAATTAAAATTAAAATTAAAATTAAAATTAAAATTAAAATTAAAATTACAATTAAAATTAAAATTAAAATTAAAATTAAAATTAAAATTAAAATTAAAATTAAAATTAAAATTAAAATTAAAATTAAAATTAAAATTAAAATTAAAATTAAAATTAAAATTAAAATTAAAATTAAAATTAAAATTAAAATTAAATTTTTTTTTTTTCCATAATGATTACGGCGGTAGCACACTGTGCTTATGTTCTAACACCGCACCCTTTCCCTACGTTTGCTTCTATGAGCCTCTATTTTTGTTTCAACACACAGAAGTACGTAGGCATATCGTGGCCCAAGTCGACACTGTTTTGGCCTGCGTTGAACAAAAATAGTTTTAATAAAAGTTTCCCCTTTTTTCTTTTTGTCAATTGTTTTTTTTTTGTAGTATGGTCCATGTATTTAGTTAGGTTCTTGTCAATTTGTCAGTTATTCGAAGTAGATCTCCAATATGTAGTCAATAAGTCAATTAAGTCATTCTGATCTGTTCTATCATAGCAGCTTTAGTCTTTGCTTTATTGAAGTGTAGTTTTATTGGAAATATGCTGAATATCGTTATTAAAAAAGACGTCTGGAACTGTGTCCTGCTAGTTGTTCCGTCATGCACATACGTCATGCCTTAATAATGCCTAGGAGATTAACGAAAACACGTGTGTTCGGTCAGATGTCCATTGCGTATAAAGTCAAGGAAAATAGGTTTCTTTATTGTCAGTTGTTATGTAAGCCTCGCTTGAAGCACTTCCCATGAGAACCCTGTCATCTGTACACCAACTAATCCGTATCTTCGTACACAGCTAAATACTATACTGTCAACCGGCGAAAAGCCTATGGGTAAATATTAAAAAAAAAATGAATAATAATGCTGTCTAGCGCGTTGTTTTCTATCGGCCACTATTTTAGTCTAGTCCCAGCTGCAAGCTTTTTTCCAATCTTATCGTCAATTGTCTTCTAGATACCCCACGCAATTGATGAGTAGTGAGTTCAATGCAGAGATCCCCCCCCCCCCCCTCACACTCACAAATAGTGGTAGGCCCTCGCTAAACCTGCAACGCAGACCCACCCCCAGCCAAAAGCTCTAGCAGATGTGGACAAACCGGTGCTCAACGTGCTCTCCCATCGTGGCAACATCAAATATGTGGACTGTACCACAATAGTAGTTTTAATGAAATGAATACTAAGAATTTAGGCCGACACTCGAAGTGACGAACTTTACAGTGCTAGTTGAGTAAATACACGAAAGATGGGTAACAACAAATGTGCACAAACAGATGCATAACAATATGCATGTAAAAAAAAAAGGCCGCAACTATCCATGGTGAATTTAAAATAATAACAACGTAAATATAATGGAACAGACTCACCGAATTTAGCTCCAAAATGCCCCCTAGACGATGGTATTGTTCACTCTTTGTAGCCACGCGTTGTAGAAAATGAACCTGAAATGACAAGAAGACAGTGGGCCGCCAAACTCCACAAAATGGCGGCCCGGAAATTTTAGTATTCTGTTTATAGCATTGTTGAGCCTCATAGAGAGCATAATTTATATTCAGTTTTAAATATAGTTTCTTGTTACTATGCTAAGAAATAGAGAGATTCAAACGTTTTTTTTTTCTACCTGCACCAGCGAACTTCTTGAGTGAACAGCATTCAACATCTAAAATTTAGATTCTAAATTGTTCATTCAGTAATGCGATTTTCTTATCACCCTGCCCTGTCTTAACTAGAAGATATAAGTAATGCAGAGACATCCCACATGCACTCTTGCATTACATAATAAGGTTGGACCCTGCTGCAATCAATGCCGTTATGCTATCCACTCCTGAGTTTATAGTTGCTATAAAAATAATTTCGAAGAAGTGAAAAAGAATAGTACGAATCTACTTATTAATAAAATGCTGCTACTATTACTATTACTACTACTCCTACTACTACTACTAACTACTACTACTAATACTACTATCAAAAGTGCAATGAGTGATCGTTGGCTTCCCAGTCTTGTTAGTAGGTAGAGGGTTAGTATAGACTGGTAATAAGCCCTGTCGGTCCCCCCAGCACTGCGCGTAATCAACTGTTGTTAGATCATGCGACAGCGATTAAGCGTATGCTGGAGGCATGACAAATCAAGCGTTTAAATTAAAGTCAATAAAGTTGTATGATTAATCAGATTCTATTTTAGTTTAATTTTGTAAAGAAATGCTTTAATTCAAAACCAAGTTACTTTCAAATACTATTCCATTTACTATTTCACTAATTTTCGTTACTATATTTAATTTAGCTAATCTATAATTATAAAAGACTAAAATTGAAATTATTTTAACACATTTTCACTATATGAGGACGCTTGATAAGCCATCGTCAAACCCATCACTCTTGGACAGGGAATTAAAATTAAAATTAAAATTAAAATTAAAATTAAAATTAAAATTAAAATTAAAATTAAAATTAAAATTAAAATTAAAATTAAAATTAAAATTAAAATTAAAATTAAAATTAAAATTAAAATTAAAATTAAAATTAAAATTAAAATTAAAATTAAAATTAAAATTAAAATTAAAATTAAAATTAAAATTAAAATTAAAATTAAAATTAAAATTAAAATTAAAATTAAAATTAAAATTAAAATTAAAATTAAAATTAAAATTAAAATTAAAATTAAAATTAAAATTAAAATTAAAATTAAAATTAAAATTAAAATTAAAATTAAAATTAAAATTAAAATTAAAATTAAAATTAAAATTAAAATTAAAATTAAAATTAAAATTAAAATTAAAATTAAAATTAAAATTAAAATTAAAATTAAAATTAAAATTAAAATTAAAATTAAAATTAAAATTAAAATTAAAATTAAAATTAAAATTAAAATTAAAATTAAAATTAAAATTAAAATTAAAATTAAAATTAAAATTAAAATTAAAATTAAAACGGCCTCCGAGTTTGTTATTAAATATGTTTCGTCCAGCTTTCATTCGAGGCAAGAGTACGGTTGTAGTAGTGAACGTCGTCAAAAGTTCACTACTACAATCACACCTCTTGCTCGGATGACAGCTGGAATGAAAACAAGCAGCATAAAATCTATGCCTAACATTCGTCTAACAGCCCATACTAAAACATGTCTAACGTTAGTCTAATGTTAGACTAACAAACATGTTTCGAATTTGCAACATGTCTAACAAAAGTGTGTCATATCTGTCTAATTTTAGACTAACATTAGCCAAAAGTGAGGCAAAAAGTTAGCCTAACATGCTGGCCAGTTAGTCTCACATTAGGCTAATGTTAGGCTAACCCTCCGTACTGGGGAGGGCTGAAGTGAAAGATCTTCATCCTGGAAGATTAACCGTCACTGCACAATGAACAGATCAACTACCAAGCGAGCTTCTAAAATACGATGGAAAAGCACTGGTGAGAACACTCCACTGGGTCATTACCAAGATTAGGAAGGAGGAAGTATTACCAGTGGAATGGATGGAAGGTATCATGTGTCCCATCTACAAAAAGGGCGACAAGTTGGATTGCGGGAATTATAGCGCGATCACACTACTGAGCGCTGCATACAAGGTACTCTCTCAAATGTTATGCCGCCGTCTATCACCGATTGCAAGAGAGTCCGTGGGGGCAATTTCAGTCTGGATTCATGGGTGAACGCGCTACAATGGACCCGATGTTCGACATCCGCCAGGTGTTGCAGAAATGCCGTGAATGCAACGTGCCCATACATAACTTGTTCATTGATTTTAAATCGGCTATGATACAATCGATAGAGACCAGCTATGGCAGATTATGCACAAATACGGATTTCCGGATAAACTGATACGATTGATCAAGGCGGCGATGGATCTAGTGATGTGTGTAGTTCGAGTATCAGGGACACTCTCGATTACCTTCGAGTCTCGCAGTGGGTTACGGCAAGGCGATGGTCTTTCGTACTTGCTGTTCAACTTTGCTTTAGAGGATGTAATAAGGAGAGCGGGATAAACACGACGATTTTCACATAATACGTTCAGCTGCTTGGTTTCACTGGTGATATTGATATTATAGATCGTAAATTTGAGACGATGACGGAAACGTACATCCGACTGAAGACTGAAGCCGGGTGAATCGGATTAGTCATTAATGTGTCGAAGGCAAAGTACATGACCGCAAAGGGCTCGAGGGAGGAATCCCCGCGCCCGTCACCTCAAATTTCTATCGACGGTGATGAAACCAAGGCGGTTGAAGAATTCGTGTACTTGGTCTCACTGGTAACCGCCGACAACGACACCAGCAGAGAAATTCAGAGACGCATTGTGGCAGAAAATCGAGCTTAATTTGGACTCCGCAGAACTCTATGATCGCATAAAGTTCGTCGATGCTGACTCCTTCGCAAAGAGTGGGTTGGCGAGGTCTCCGGTAAGGTGAAGTGAAGAGATATAGGTGCGGGAAGCTGCGTACGCAGTTAAAGCGTAGGAGCTCCAGTCCACACCCCGGCAAGCCAGCCGGTGAAGTTAATGAATGAAGCGTGGTTGTTGAGGGCCGTTAACCAAAACAGAATGGTCTGCTTTCAATCGAGGTGGCTGAGCAGCAGCTTGGCAAGATCATCGACTTTGCGTCCACGAAGTTGAACATTTGCAAGGACCTAAAAATGACCTTGTTTCGACTTCGTATGTCGATGGACGATGCTAAGCAGGAACAGCGATATTTACGATAATGACTGCAGCGGCGGCGGAACGAAAAGAAAAAAGATACGAAGTCTACCCTGAAAGGCCTGAAAAAGCTGACCCGTTCCGGAAGGTTGGGAACAAGGGGTTGCAACCGTTGGTAGGCCCTCTTCAGCCACAGAATAGGGCGAACCCCCTTGGACTAAGCTAGAGAAAGAAATCGAAGCCGCAAAAAGGAACAGTCGAAGTACTCGGACGTCTTGAAGGCGATGCGAAGCGACGCCAAGCTCGATGGTCTGGGAGCCCACGTGCAAAGTATTGGACGTACTCGTACGGGCGAGATGATCCTGGAGCTGAAGCGCGACAAGGAGCGCAAGGGAGCCGCCTACAGGAGGTTGGCGGAAGAGGTCCTTGGTGAAGGAGTAGAGGTGAGGGCTCTCACACAAAAGGCGACTATGAAGGTCAAATACTTAGACGAGGTCGCCGAAGTGGAAGAACTCGTCACGGCACTGCGGCAACAGTGCGAGGTGCAGCCGTTAGGCTACGGAATGGGCCAGCAGGGACACAGATATGTAGCTTTGGTTGGGCTACCTGTGGCGGACGCCAAAAAGTCTGTTAAAGTAGGGAGGATGCGTATGCCATCTGACGTTGCACGACCCGCCGGAGGTTTGCTTTAGGTGTCTGGAACCAGGACACAAGTCATGGGACTTCAAAGGTCCTGACAGGTGCAAACTGTGCAGGAGATGCGGCGCTGAAGGCCGTAAGGCACAAGGCTGCACGAGTGCACCTATTTGTATGACATGTACCGGGAAATCCGTTAACAACAGGCATACTACGGGTGGTCCAAGGTCCTTCAAGAAAGCCGCGATTCTACAGCTATAGAGGCACTTTCCCGGATGATGTGCAATAGCTCGGCGGTGTATGTCAGTAGGCACAAGCTTTTCGCTTGTATCGCCTCGTCCATACTTAGGTATGGACACGGTTTAGGGCACGGCACCACGTTTCGACACGACAACTACCATGGTAAACTGTAGGACTGGCAGGTTGGTCTCAATGCACAATGGTCCGAGGACCAACATTAAGTGGAAAAAATTAATAACTCAAAAACCATCCAAGATAGAGTCTTCATGTCTTCTAGACATTTGCTCGTGAGTCCAAGTCGCGTTATATGCAAAAGTGTCCTAAACGCCAAATCTTAAAATACTTCATATTTCAGCACCTAGCTTTTTTATTTCAAAAGATATCGAAATAAAATGTTCTGCAAAGTTGAAGAAGGTAAAAACCCCGACAACTTTCTCGAAGAGCAGTTTTTTCTATCTCTTCAATCTGAGGAGATATAACTTATTGAAGAAATAAAAAGTCCGAAATCGGTTTTTTTGTCATATGTCAAAAACTATCATTTTTTCAAGCCTACTATGTTCAGAGCAATTGTACATATTGCCAAAATACACATTTCGTCAGAAAACATCAAAGCTGTACGATGTTTCTATCAAAAGATATAAGTATTTTTGTACTTTTTTAAGCCAATTTTTCTAGCGTAACATTTGAAAAAGGCGCAAGTGAATCTTTAATTTTCTCCCACCACCGGATCTAGTATGACAAAAACTGCATTTTAACAAATTTTGGAGAGGGTGTTTTTTTTTGTTTTGCGTTTTAAATGTGATTTGACTATGACCGTATTTTAGGCATCAAATTCACGAAAAATGACATCCATACCCAAGTAACAATTCCATCGCTGATTGGTGTTGTTTGATTTTTAATAATAGGGGTACTCACTAAACAGATTAACTTGCTGCGTAAGCCATGATTTTCTGCTTATTTGAAATGTTTCATGATTTTGCGAAAGAAATAATCAAAGATTGCCTTGGTAATCACGACGTTTAATCAGTTTAATCAGTTTACGCTGTTTAGTGAATCCCCCTAATGTTTTATTACAGCAATAATTAAAACTCACAGTTTTATGACTGCTTTTATGAAAACCGTTAATAAAATATTTTATAGTATACTTGAAGATATTCATAAAGACAGATTTTAAGAGTAAACAAAACTTTCCGATATGTAAACCTTTTGGCAATCATTATTACCGCAATAAAACTGTTAAAACTCTCAACAGATGGCGATCCGTTCGATTACTAACGACATCTGTTGGTGGAAAAGCAGAAACTACGACACTGCTAGGTTTATTGCGGTCATCATAAAAGTAAACTTGCTTTCGTTTTATTTTCGCTGATTATGGTCGTCGCCATATTGAAGAATTAGCTTACGTGAATGAAAAATAGTTAATTTTGCTTAAATTAGCAATGAATTGGTAGTTTGCAACCATTTTCATAACATGCTCACATAAATAAACTCTCTCTGTTGAGTTTTCTTGTGATTCGGGATAGTTTTACTAAATTCACAAATTGACTTATTTCATTCCAAGATGATAATATTCACTATTTTCGAAGCGCGTTAATTTTATGATTCTGCAACCCCAATATTCACGGTAAATTCGAATGCGCATAGGCCTACCAGCACAATAACTACTAAAATACTACTTTGAAATAATCGCTTTCGACTTACGAATGATGTATCCTCCTGAACTTTACGTGCCATCGAAGAAGCTTCTCTGCATTTTGAGCTATCATAGTTTTTGTTTAAAAAAAACAACAACAATCGAGAATGTGAAATATTTCAACTAGGTTTTAAAACGGGTTTATTGCTACTCTTAATGCGGTTTGCAAAACCTCTCCGAGAGTGGTCCACTTAGCCGGAAGATACTCTTAAAGAGGTTATCAAGAGGTTTTGATGTATGATTCAGTTTTATTGCAAGTTTTATAAAATTGGTCATGAAGATCTCTTGTAGAGCCAAACAAAACTTAAAATGTTACTTGGGTAATGTCCGAGTTCAACATCTACTCGTGTTTCAAGATCACTTATCTTAAACATTCGAGTAGCGATGAACCCAATGTTGTCTTTTTTGTTTTGTTTTGTTCCTTTGTGTAAGTGAGCAAAAATATAAAACAAATTCCCTATAGTGTTTCGATTTCTTAATTCATCAGATATATGCATCTGGTGATCGTATGCAAATTTTAAATTGAATTGTGCACCGTCCAGTTTTATATGTTTGATATATATTATGAAAGGCCTTTGATCCTAGGATAGGATGCGACATGTAGTCAGTCAATTTCGTCAACGATCAAAATCAAGTGCTGCCACTTTTCTTTATTCCAAATCTTTAAAACTATTTAACTTTAACGATTGAAGTTTTGATGCATATTTCGCACCGTAAAGCACTATTTGCAATTGCAATAGCGTAACTTGCTACTAAAATTGCTTTCAAACGCAAGCTCTTTCAATTATGATGAAATCTATCAAAAAATCAATTGATTTTGCACCAAATCAATGGTTTTAACCGGTGTCAAGCCATGGGAGTCACATTAGGTTGATTTGCTTTTGAATGCTGACATATTTGAGGCGATAAAGCTTGAATAAAAAAATACAGGGTTTGTGTCTTCCCCGTGTCGAAACGTTGGGCAAATAAATAACGTCGTTTGTTCATTTTATGACTGCGTAGCCAAAAACAGTTAATTGTACCATACAGTCGATTCAATCCCAGTTAAAAAAATACAATGATTTTAAATATTGGTATCAAATGCTAAACCTACAAACTAGCAACACGGCCAAGCCAACAACAAAGCGATATGATCGCAGCAAACGGATATCAATTTCGACCAATCAGCGACTGGTCTCCGTTTTACAGCAAATTGGTCTCAAATTGACTGACTACGTGTCGCATCCTATCCCAGGATCAAAGGCCTTTCATAATATATGTCAAACATATAAAACTGGACGGTCCACAATTCAATTTAAAATTTGCATACGATCACCAGATGCATATATCTGATGAATTAAGAAATCGAAAAACTATAGGGAATTTGTTTTATATTTTTGCTCACTTACACAAAGGAACAAAACAAAACAAAAAAGACAACATTGGGTTCATCGCTACTCGAATTTTTAAGATAAGTGATCTTGAAACATGAGTAGATGTTGAACTCGGACATTAT
This sequence comes from Aedes albopictus, assembly GCF_035046485.1. Lineage (NCBI taxonomy): Eukaryota > Metazoa > Arthropoda > Insecta > Diptera > Culicidae > Aedes > Aedes albopictus. The sequence continues at coordinate 415,986,278 of NC_085138.1, forward strand.
GGATGTCATTTTTCGTGAATTTGATGCCTAAAATACGGTCATAGTCAAATCACATTTAAAACGCAAAACAAAAAAACACCCTCTTCAAAATTTGTTAAAATGCAGTTTTTGTCATACTAGATCCGGTGGTGGGAGAAAATTAAAGATTCACTTGCGCCTTTTTCAAATGTTACGCTAGAAAAATTGGCTTAAAAAACTTGCGCCTTTTTCAAATGTTACGCTAGAAAAATTGGCTTAAAAAAGTACAAAAATACTTATATCTTTTGATAGAAACATCGTACAGCTTTGATGTCTTCTGACGAAATGTGTATTTTGGCAATGTGTACAATTGCTCTGAACATAGTAGGCTTGAAAAAATGATAGTTTTTGACATATGACAAAACCGATTTCGGACTTTTTATTTCTTCAATAAGTTATATCTCTTCAGATTGAAGAGGTAGAAAAAACTGCTCTTCGAGAAAGTTGTCGGAGTTTTTACCTTCTTCAACTTTGCGGAACATTTTATTTCGATATCTTTTGAAATAAAAAAGTTAGGTGCTGAAATATGAAGTATTTTAAGATTTGGCGTTTAGGACACTTTTGCATATAACGCGGCTTGGACTCACGAGCAAATGTCTAGAAGACATGAAGACTCTATCTTGGATGGTTTTTGAGTTATTAATTTTTTCCACTTAATGTTGGTCCTCGGACCATTGTGCAATGGTCAAATGGCAGCGTGCGTGGGACAGTTCTACTAAAGGTAGGTGAACCCACAGGTTGATTCCGATGGTAGATATCACCCATATTGTCTCAGAACTGCAGAGGAGGTGGCGCGTGGACTCGAGAAGTCGCTAGGTCGGTGGTCTAAGGGTTCGGAAGTGGGTTATGCAGCTCAGAAGCTCGCGGAAAACTCACTGATGTGTCGTTGCTGTGGCAACAGCCTGCTTGTTTGAATCCGAGCCCGTGGTATGGTTCGGGGTCCCTGGAAAGGTCCGAGGTAAACAAAGGCCCCACGTTGTGAGCGGATACGGCCTTACTTGCGAAGTGGTCAAATTGAAGAGCACGCAGTATCAGTTCTAGATATTGTCTTGTCAGTGCAGCGGTGTCGACTCTGCCCCGCCATCCGAAGTCATAGGGAATGGTAAGGCCACTTAGGAATACACTTGCGCCATATCTTCGTGTCCTCTTAAAAGAGTGAGTCATGAAGTGACAGTGAACTGCACTAGCTTTAGTCTCCTTACAAAGAAATATCTTATGGTATAGACGATGGGCTTAGTGGCAATGTGTGTGGTTTTGGGTTTGGTCGGGAAAGTAGATCCTTCTGCTTTGTAAGCGTTGGAGGAGGTCCCACTCCTCCACTATCTGAGCTATCTTTCCTATCCGATGTCTCATCAGATTCACCCTTACTTAGGGAAGAAAAAATAGCAGCTGTTTACAGATATTTGTGATGTAGGATGATTCAGTCATATTTATTTCGATGGACTAAAACTAAACGTAGAACAAAAAAATGGAAGAATAAATCTTCTTATAAATTTCAAGTTCTACAAATGGCTTTTGTTGGTTGCAATCCATTGTACTGAATTTTTGAAGAATATCTATTGTATTCAACCCGACGTTATTCATGCGAAACAGGTCACTACCACTCGTTTAGTTTCCAACGAAAAACCGTTGACGAGCGACCCTACCATTAGCAGGAGCTTACCAGCAAAGCTAATAAATACATCCTCTGACCTGTAACGATTTCGAGCATCCGTCAGCAGACGGCCACCGATCCAGGTCATTTTGGTGTCAGCTGGCTTCCGCACAGCAATCCATAAACATTAGAAGAGTAGTGGACCGCCGCATACCGTAGTACTATTTTGACCTGCCGGCCCCGCCCGAACCGACGACCTGGCGGCCTCCGGATGGACTCCTACTGTGCGCGCTGAATGGACCGACCACACACAGTTAATGTGCGTCTCGGAGTGCATAGGATGCCAGCCAGCCAGTAAAACCGACCGAACAACCAACAACCGGCGAGAACATTGTCATTACCCAGCAGAGGGACTCGAAGCAGCACTACTGGCATCGGCATCCTATTATGGTCCTGGTATAGAGGGGGTAGTGTGCGGTATGTTAAGAGCGTAACATGGGATACGGTAAATCAACGCTCCTCGTGTTCGGGAACGTCATGAATAGTTTGTTGGGGTCTACAGTTTAAGCTTTATGTGGATTTTGTCCTTTCGGGAATCGAGTGCTGAGGGGAAAGGGATTCAATGTGCTGCTGAAGAAAAGACTCGATTTTCGTATTAGCTGAGAAATGCGAAAGATGCATACATTACGGCGCTTGACAGTGCTGTTCAGAGAAATTAAAGCGTATTTGAAGAGTTCCAATGTTTGAATAATAATAGAATGCTTCGTATTATTCCAGACATATTAAGAATAATGCTTACGGAAATTAGCGTAGCCCCTACCTTGTAGGGATAAAGTGACTGTGAAAATTATGAAGGAATACGGATTAACTTTGAAGTCACATTTCAAATGTTACGAAACCTTACAGGTTGCGAAACCTTACAATTGTTATCTTACAAAAGTATAGTTCAACAACTATATGTATTGTGTTCGCATCGCTAAAGGAAATTTTACTCCAAAAAGCCGCACTTCACTGTGATTCCCCACATCGAACAGCAACATGAATGGATGGCATTGTACGTCACCAAACAATTCATGTAGCGGAAAGGGGTTAGGATAGTCGGATTAGGCCGAGACTATTTACGAGGGGTAGTCAAACGACATTGCTCTAACCTAGAGACCGCCTAGAGATGGCTTTGTGTGGTGCGCTCCATCCAGAGAGACGAGCCAAAACACAAGAAATTCCATAAACATTTGGCCGTAGTTTGACCGGGGTTCACTCGTGGCAGTCCGAATCTCCGAACTCCTTTGTTGTTTTACGAGTGGTGGTGTCTATGTGTTCCCACCCATTTCAGCAGTGGGAATAGGGAAATTTTGAGAAAATATAGATAACGAAATCATAAACATTTCCGACGGAAGTTGTCCCGGCTCAGGGAGTCAAATCGGCACAATAACCAACGATGACGACGATACCTATTCCAGGCGATTTTCTGTGGACTAATGCCACTACTGGTACCTACAAGGGAGTTCAGGAATTCTCAAACTTTTGCAAACTTGGGAAACGTGATGCTCTAAGATCTAAATTCTTTTTTTTTTTATGCTGTCGTGGTCTCGTATTTGCAAAATTTGCCATTTTATCAAGGTTTGTAAAATTCTTTAGGCTAAAGTATCTTTGGTTCCGGTTTTAAACAAATATTGATTTCAAAATTTTATACGAATAAGCACCTTTTTCCATGATGACTATGGGCAAGCAGATTCTAAATATGGAATTACACTAAACCCTATTTTTATACAGGTTATTTTTATGCACTTTTAATTTCTGCTCCTTTTTTAACTATGGGTAAGACAGCTAGGAGTCATTTATAGAGAAGAGCAAAGGGAGGTTGCAGGGGTGTTTTAGGGATTCCAAGAGATTAAAACTGAGTACCATGAGATCTCAGGAGATTGCAGGCGGTACCAGGAGGTCCAAGGAGCGTCTAAGGTGCTTTTAGAGTTCTCTAAGAGGGCTTTAGGGGGTTCCAGGAGGTCTCAGGGGCGTGTCAGGGGATCTCAGTGGCGTTTCAGGAATGTTTCAGGGGGGACACTTAAGGGAGTTTCATGCGAATTTGGGAGACATTGGAGGAAGTTTCAGAGCAGAGAATTTGCAGCAGGTTTCTGGGGCGTTACGGAGGCGTTTTCGGGGGGTTTCGGAGGGTCTTAGGTGCATTACATAGGGTTTCGAGGGAATTTTAGGAGGATTTCGGATGCATTTCAGGAAGCTTCGGAGGATTTTCGGCGGGTGACAGAGATGTTACTCAGGCTTTTCGGGGGTTTTCGAGGGTCTCAGGTCCGAGGAGGTTTTAGATGGATTTCGGAGACATTTCAGGAAGTTTCAGAGGGTTACAGACGCGTTACGCAGGCGTTTCCGGGGGTTTCGGAGGGTTTCAGGTGCGTTTCATGGGCCACGAGTAGGAATTTGGGAGATTCCGGAGGCATTTTTGAAGCCTCATTGTCATGCGGATAGGGTTATCAAGCTTCTAATCGCAACATGCTATGAAGTAAGGGTTCTATTCGCGCTCAGGGCGATGAAACTTTTCGCGAGAATAGAGTTTTCTTCGTATCCACTGCACTGTTGCAAAATCCGTGTGTCCGTTGCGTTGTCTGGTATTATGTTTCATTCAGTAGGTACAGCTGAAAACGGTTTTTGCGAGTTTCAGAAACGCTACCCAGGTGTTTTCGGGAATTTCGGAATGTCTCAGGTGCGTTACACGGGGTCTATGGAGTGGGGTATTTTAGGAGAATTTCTGAGGCAGCTCAGGAAGCTTCAGAGCATTTTCGGCGAGTTTCAGAGGTGTTACGGAGGCGCCTTCGAGGGTTTCTGAGGATAACAGATCTCATTGAAATACCCTTGAAATCTTCGTAAGCCATTTGAAATGCACCTGAAACCCATTTTATGTAGTGGATGTGTTCCTGATACGATACTGACCTGAAATGCCCCTAAAACCTCCGTAATCCCATTGAAACGCCCTTGTAAATCTACGGTTTCAGTTTGAAATTCCCCTGAAGCCCCTGGGCACCTTTAAAAGGCTCCAGAAACCTGCTGAAAAGCATCTCAAAACCCCTCGAACTGCTCCTGAAAATTATCAAGCGCTCCTAAACCTCTAGGAACGTCCTTAATTCGTTCCTGAAACCTCCTATAACAGTCTGAAATGTTTTGAAACGCCTTTGAATCCCTTTTTAACACCCTTTGAAGGCCATTTATCAATCGCGCTCTGGATGCCCCTTGAAACTTCTCTGAAACCCCCTTAATGCTATTGAAACGCCTCTGAATTCCTCGTAATCCCATTGAAAAGCCAACGAAATCTGATGGAATGCCCATGAAATGCTCCTGAAATCCACTGAACAGACCCCTGAAACGCCCCTGAAGCCCGTTGGAACTCCCTTGTTTTGGGCTCTCTTGAAACATCCTGGAAACTGCCTTGTCCCCATCTCAAATGCCCAGAAGGAAGACCTGTTCTCGCAAACTGGATCCGTTCATTTGTGCCCCAATCAGTTTATGCACAAAATACTCTCTGTTAATGTCCTTTCTAAATTATGTACTCCCAGGCAAATGGCATAAAAAGAGGTTCCAGTGTACCTTAAAACCGCTAAAGAAGCCAATTCAAGCCTCCTCTAACGAATAATTTTTCGTATTACGTTCCTTAGGAGCATTTGGCCAATTTATTCTTGAAGTGCAAAACAAATGCTAGAATTTTTTTAATGGCAGGTGGGATATTAAAACCGTTACAGATCAGAATCGATTATCCGTGTCTAAATAACCCGCAAATCAGATTGCTTCAACAGGGATTGCAACAGAAATTTTATATGAGGATTCCATCCAGGAATTCCATGTATCGATTACTCCAAACATACCATTTAGGATTTCTTCTGGAGCATTTGAAATTGCTCCAAGAATTCCTTCTTGAGGTTCTCCCAAGAAGTCCTTCTAGGGATTCATCAGGGCATACATCCAGAAGTTCCTTTGGGGATTCCTCTAGGAACTCCAGCTGTGGATTTAATCAGTAATGCCATCTGGGAAATCCTCCTGGAACTCCTTTAGTAGATTCCTACAGAAATTCAAGAATTTCTCCGAGAATTCCATTTGTTGATTACTCCAGAAAAGTTATCTAGGATTCCTTCTGGAGATCGTTCCATAAAGTTCTTTCTGAAAATTCCATCTTGGATACCTTATGTGGAGTCCTCCTGATTTTCATACACAGTTAGAAAAAATCACCGACTTCGGTAATGTTTTACCGAAATCTCAACCGTTAAGTTTGTTTTACAGGAAAAATTCGGTAAAGATAGCAACTTTTACCGAAGTTCGTTAGAGTTTGACAGCTAAACGATAACATTTTACCGTAATTTGTTATTTTTTTACAGAATTTCGTAAAAAATCCATTACCGAACGCTCAGCGGTTGAGATTTCGGTAAAAATTACCGAACGCGATTAGCTGTGTAAGTGATTTCTTCTGGGGATTTCTTCCCAGTTATTTTAGGAATTCCATCAGAATTTTAGTCTGCTCCAGTAATTTCTGGAAAGAAGTCTAGCAATTCTCAGAAGGAACTTCTGAAAGAACATCCGGAGGATTCCCAGAAATGATTCTCTATTGCCATAAGGAATGCCAGGAGGGTTCCCAGGGAAAACTTCCGGGGGGGGGGGGGGGGGGGTGGGGGGGGTTTCGGGGTATTTTCAGAAGAAAATGCTGAAGGGTTTGCAAAGGTACTCCTGGTAGATTTCCAGAAGTACATAAACCTCTCCTAAATGAGCTCTTGGAGGATTCCCAGAAGAAACTTCTGGAGGATTCTCAGAAGGAACTCTTAGAGGATTCCCAGAAGCAACTTCTGGAGAAAACGTTGTAGGAAATCCTGGAGAAGTTCCAAAGACGATTATAAAAATAATTAAGTAATCGAAGTTTCAGAGAGGAATCCCGCACGTATACCAAAAAGAACTCTTATATGAATCCCAGAAGAATTTACAGGATTAATGACAGAATGAACGCTTCGAAGAATCCTAGAATAATTGCCGTAAGAACTACTCCAGAAAAAAAAAATTGAAGGTACTCCCAAATGTCACTAATTTCCCAAATGGAGGAGAACGAGCCTCTGAAGCCAAGCTACTGATACCTGAAGACGATTGCCTGGTGGAAGCCCAGAAGAAAATCCTGGGATATCAGAGAGCATTACTGAAAATCATCTTGGAAGAATTTCAGTAGGAAATCCTGAAGAAAACTTTGGTAAAATGTCAGAGGGAGCATCTTGGTGCATCTTAAAAGCACTCCTAGAAAGAATTTAAAACCTAGAATGAGTTCGCTTAAGATCCAAGAGATTGCAATGAAAAAAATCTGGAAACTTTCTACTTTTTTTTTTATTAAGAAAAACTTTTGAAGAAATTCGCGAAGAAATATCCGAAAGAATCTCAGAATGTACTGATGGAGAAACATTTTTAGTTTCAACGATGTGCAGATTAGCGGGGGTCAAATTGAAAAGTGTATAGATTAGAAGCAGTCAAACCAACAACGGGGGTAGACGGTAAACAGCAATGGAAGGGAATTCGCTTTCATGTGATTAGGTTTAAGGAGAAACCGACCTGGTCCCCTGCTCACGTTTTCAAGAACTTTAAAAAAACTGTAAACAAATGCTCTCGATTTGGAAAAGCTGCCTCTTTTTGTAAATGAGCAAAGCCAGGATATACAATTGCGACTTGGTTCGATGCTTCGTTCGTCAGATTTGTGCCTCTAAGGTTTGTATGCAAAATATCAATGGGATTTCTTGACGTTTCACCTTAATAACGTTAGTTACGGAAAAGTTCGCTTACTCTTTGAAGGAACCCTGCAGAAAATCGCTTGAGAAATTCATTGATAAATTCCTGGAGGGATTTCTTGACAAATCACTGAACAAATCCCCGAAGAAATCTCCGGAAGTATTCTTGAAAGAATGCCCAGAGAAATTCCTGGATAAATTTCTGATGGGATTTTGGAGCAACTCCTGGAGAAGTTCCGTGAGATATCCCTGGAGAAATTCGCACCAGAATTTGCAAAGGTTTTCCTGGTAAAATTTCTAAAAGGATTCATGGAATAATTGCAGGAGGAAGTTATTTAGAAAACCCAGGTGAAGTCCAGCAGGAATTTCTGGACGAAATTTGGCCCGAATAATTGCAGGTATCGTAATCGGAATTACTGGACTTCATGGAGAAATCTCAGAGGAGATTCCGGATGAAATGTTTATTAAAAAAAACTAAATAAATTCCAAGAGGCGTCCAAGGATGAATGCCTGAAAAAAAGGCAGGATTCCGGCAAGAATTCATCTAGGAATTTCTGGACGAATATCTGAAAAAAATCTTTGTGGAATCTCATAGAAATCCTAGTAAAAATTTTCTGAAGAATTACTGGCGAAATGCCTAGAAGAATCCCCGGTAAAATCTCAGAAGAAAACGTCTAAGGAATATTTCGAAAGAAGGCTCTGGAGAAATCGCAGAAGGGGGTTTTATGGTGGAAAATGAAAAGGAAGTCCTGTACAAATACCATCAAAATATGCTTGGAAAAGTGCCAGAAGAAATTCTTGGATGAATCTTAACGATACTCTTTGAGCATAGTTGAAATATTGGAGCATTTTTGGAGAAATCCTAGCATGAATGACCAATAGAAGAAGAATCCAAGTAGAAATTTTAAGATGATTGACAGAATAAACATTTGTAAAAGTCTCTGGAACTGCTGGGTGAATTCTAGAGAAACTCCTACAGGGTTTCCAGGAGGAACCATATCAAGAACTTCTGGATCAATTGCTGCAGATTTTCCTAAAGAAATCCTAGTAGTTATGAAATCTAGTAGGAATTTATGGTGGAATCATAGAATGATCCTTGGTAAAATCTCTGGAGGAACTCCTTAAGCAATTTCAGGAGGTGTTTCATGTAGAATTTCATTAGAATCTTCCGGTCAAATTCCCTAAAGAAATCTAAAGGAATCCCATAAGGAGTTCCTGGAGGCATCATCGTATAAGCTTGAGCTTGATTGACCGACCGTAGATGCTACTCCAGTATCGCCAGACCAGCTACACTCACACAAGGAACCAATGAGATATGTGCCGGGGACCAGCAGGCATCTCCAGTGGCAGTGTGTGAGCGTTGGTGATCTACTATTTTTAGGCGATAATGGCGCTGATGGCGTCAGATTGCAGGTCAAGGCGACGAAGGGGAAGGAAGTGATGATTGCATTTGATTGTGTCCACATCAGACCGAATATACCTCTGCGTCTGCACAAACTCATGCAGATGTCGGATCTTTGGTGGGATGTGGTTTGAAGAGGGTTCACACATTGATGCGTGGATGCCAGGCGTAAGGTGATAGATTAGTGCAATTATTACTATGAAGCTAAAGCGACACAGGTCGCTTGATTGCTCAACTCGTAGGCGTTATCTGATAGATTCTGTGAAAGTTGAAAGCAAAGGAAACGGCTTTTGAACCGTTTCTGGTTCTATCGAAAGCTATGAACATATGAATATTCATTCATTTATTTAGTTAACATCAAATTCATGAAAACACCGAATCAACAATTTACCACAATAATACTCGATTTGCAGCTGCAGCTCTCCAACGTCGGTCACGCCCAACGCTCGCCAGATCACGCTCCACCTGGTCCGCCCATCGTGCTCTCTGCGCCTCATACCTTCTTACCAACCGGATGGTTAGCAAACACCAACTTTGCAGGGTTGTTGTCCGGCATTCTTGCAACATGCCCTGCCCACCGTATTCGTCCAGCTTTAGCAACTTTCAGGATGTTGGGTTCACCGCAGAGTGCAGCGAGCTCGTGGTTCATCCTTCTCCGCCACACACCGTTCTTCTGCACGCCGCCGAAGATCGTCCTTAGCACGTGTCGCTCGAAAACTCCGAGTGCTTTCAGATCCTCCTCGAGCATCGTCCATGTCTCGTGTCCGTAGAGAACCACCGGTCTTATTAGCGTCTTGTACATGGTACATTTTGTGCGGGGGTGAATCTTTTTTGACCGCAGTTTCTTCTGGAGCCCGTAGTAGGCACTGATTGGTAACATGTAAAATATGAATTGGGCAATGCGCCTAGTGTCAAAAACATTCTACGTCCCGAGATCCCGAATAGCCAGAAAATGCCATCTTTAATAATACCGATTGACAGTCAATGAACTTGCTGAACGTGATGGTTTTCGTTCGATATTCGTCCGCTAGAAGACGTTTGTATTGAAAACCGTTAAAGCTTTTGTAGGTTGAAATCCAAAATAGTTGAAAGACTATCGTTTTGTTATCCTTCAACAAACCTTCGAAGTGCTGCTTGAACCTAGGGTAGAAATTTAATTCGTCATAAGCGCTAATTCCCGTCATATCATATAACAGAGCTTTGCCAATGGCCAATGGATGCAAAAGATGTAGACTATCAACAAGCAGCCCTTATAGCACTGGAAATAGAAAAATTACGCGAAATTTCACGGTTTAATTTCACTCCACTTAGGAGCTGACCATTTTTCTCATATTGCGTACGACGAAGGCAACTGCACCGAAGCATCAGCTAGCCGAATTGTTCATCATCAGATCATCACCATTCAGTTTTCATTCCGCCAGATTCACTTGTTGAATCAACCTTCAATTCACACCCCACAGAAGCTCTGTGGCACTTCAAATTTGGGTTTCACTGCTACAGAATGCAGGAAAAATTGTTCAAATAAATCAAAATTTGCCGTCGGTAAAATGTAAACAACAAGGCGAAGAGCCTAGGGAGGATGCAAGAAAATGTGTGTATGCATTTTCTGTATACGAAACATTGTATTTTACAACCATAGAGAAAGATTTCTTCATTGCACTGTGATGGCCTATCGTGATCTGGTGGGCAAAAATATTAATTGGAATATTTGGGTGATTATCAATTTCAATTAAAAAGCGATTTATGGAATAAACACATACGGTCAAATCATAATTTTTGACCATCCTATGTACCATAGTGTCACGTAGAAGGTGTGCCTGGAATTGAATTCAGGTTGTGCCCGAAACAGACGTGGACTAGACAAAAAAAAGAATTCAAGGGACAATTATTCTATCTTAATTATTTGAAGGAAATTACAGTTCTCTTTAACAATATACATGATGTAGAAGCTAATTTATAAACTACTAATAAATACCAAATTGGCCATGAGGCGAGGTGCAAGAATAAATTTGATCATTATTGGTCGGTGCTTTCTTAGACGGGAATTAGTTACTAACATTGTTTTGTCTGTCCGCCAATCTTTTTTTCGAAAAAACCTCTGCATATTGTTCTGATTCATGCTTTTGTAGGACACTATGTTGAAATTATCAAAAAATAACCAAACTGACACTGCAATTTGGGAAACACTGCAACATAGATCTAATTTCTAGCAATTCCACCTAAAACCTCTCGATTCAAAGCAAAGGCATAGTTTGAAAATGATACGATAATGACATTTTGCTCTTTCGACTTCGAAGCTCGCACTCTATGCTCTGACTCTGACTGCTCTGTTGTCTCCAAATGGGATAAATCTTGATGCCAAAGCTTAAAAATTATTAGCTCCGGGAGGAGCGTTCGTTCCGAAACGATTATGACCAGTGTCTTTCTCCCTTCGGTAGATGGCAGCAGCGGCGCACGGAGGACCTGCTGCAAGATACATACATTAAAGTGATTGGACAATGGGAAATAAAATGGAATTTTCTATACTTTTACCCTCGATGGGATGGAATCGAAACTCCCGGGAGAAGCTCGCCGCAGTCGGCAAAGTTTGTCGTTTTCTGGTTTCTGGTCAAAGGCACGGCCGCACCCCTCCAAGAAACTAAGTGGAAAATGATCGGGCTCCGACTGTGTATTATCTCTGGTGTGGTCCCTTCGGGAGCCAGATATGGGACCCATCCGAAATGGATGGGTTTTTCTTTGGGTAAATGAGGCAGATCTGGTCTGCGAATGGATTGACATTTTTCTAGCATCTCCGTTAGGTGGTTTGAGTTTATTGAGATATGCAGAACGATTCACATTTCACTCTTGAGATTTGATTTCTCCTGCTTCGGTGTGGATGATGGTAGGATATCATTCAACTTGCGGTTATTTCTTTATAGATCGAAAAAGAGTTGAGCAAACACCATTTTGGCGAAAGTAGATTGGACTTTATCGTTCTTGCTTCAATGATGGGTACGCACTTGGGTTGTCTTTGTGAAATGCTTTGAGAAAGATGTTAACCTCTAAAACAGCTTTTCAGAGCCTTGACTTTGGTAGTAAATTCGGAAGAAGCTCCATAGGTGAATAAACATAATCGACACTGTCAATCACCGTAATGGAAGGTTCTGAAAATGTGTTTCGTTTCCTATTTTGTATTTCGTCAAAGATAGTTGATATGATAACATTTCGTGGACAGATGTATTGGATTGAATATGGAATGCGAGAATACCACATTAATGCCATGTCAACTTTTCTTTTTGTGAAAATTGCGTTTTTTCAACGAACATTATTGCAGACAAAAATACGTGACCTAGTACGTGACATTCTCTTAAAGAATAAAAAAAAATAAGAATAAATGGTTCAATTACAGTTGAGCTAAATAAAACATTACTGTTATATACATTTTAGCGCACATACATACATACACACATACAAACATACATACATACATACATAAATATTCACAGCTCAATAAACACAATGCTTAACTCCATGCTTTAGCATAGCTTAAGTGTACAGTAAAGCATACATTTTATGACTCATCGAATGCACCAGAGAACCCGCATCTCCAATTTATGTTAGTAAATACAATGTTGCTTTGAAAGAAATCCACATCATCGCAGCAGTAACTAATAAACCGCAAAATCCTTTTGCGGGAGCTCCTGATGAAGCAGCCACACAATTCCCTCGATACCGGCTTAATCATCACAGCAGAACTCTTCACTTCATATCCGGCATTTTACAATTGGATCACGTTCGTTCATCGCCAATATAACTTCCGTCCGCCACCCAGCTCGTGAATGTCACCCTAGGAGCCTAGTGCATCCCTCAGAGCGGATTCCACGGATGGAGAGTAGCTCAAATCCAGCTCAATTCGCTTCGTTTTTTTCGCTTGACAAAGACTGCCACTACAAATCACACATACACACACCCACACACACATACTCTCGTCCCCGTCATCGAATCCCAACTGCAACAGAAGACCTCAAATCGCCATTTACCAATCTACCGAGAGGAGACCACCACCGATGATAATCCCTTCTGTATAAAAAAAAATAAAATTCACTGATTCCCATGAAAATCATTTGCTCACCCGAAATTTAGCACCCATTATGTACCTTGAACCCATATCGGCTTCCCTTCGTTTGTGTTGACAATTATCGAAATGTCAGAATACATCAGCATAGCTATTAAAACTACAACTAGGGTGAATGTACTACATTTCATTTTCTGGAACGAAATGAATTGGATTTGTATCTGGTTTGGATTAGATTTGGATTTGAATTGGATTTGGATTGGATTTTGATTGGATTTGGACTGGGTATGGATTGGATTTGGATTGGATTTGGATTTGGATTTGGATTGGATTTAGATTGGATTTGGATTGGATTTGGATTGAATTTGAATTGGATTTGGATTGGATTTAGATTGGATTTGGATTGTATTTGGATTGTATTTTGATTGGATTTGGATTGGATTTGGATTGGATTTGGATTGAATTTGGATTGAATTTGGATTGAATATGGATTTGATTTGGATTGGATTTGGATTGGATTTGCATTGAATTTGCATTGGATTTGGATTGGATTTGGATTGGATTTGGATTGGATTTGGATTGGATTTGGATTGGATTTGGATTGGATTTGGATTGGATTTGGATTGGATTTGGATTGGATTTGGATTGGATTTGGATTGGATTTGGATTGGATTTGGATTGGATTTGGATTGGATTTGGATTGGATTTGGATTGGATTTGGATTGGATTTGGATTGGATTTGGATTGGATTTGGATTGGATTTGGATTGGATTTGGATTGGATTTGGATTGGATTTGGATTGGATTTGGATTGGATTTGGATTGAATTTGGATTGAATATGGATTTGATTTGGATTGGATTTGCATTGAATTTGCATTGGATTTGGATTGAATTTTGATTGGATTTGGACTGGGTATGGATTGGATTTGGATTGGATTTGGATTGGATTTGGATTGGATTTGGATTGGATTTGGATTGGATTTGGACTGGATTTGGACTGGATTTGGATTGGATTTGGATTGGATTTGGATTGGATTTGGATTGGATGTGGATTGGATTTGGATTGGATTTGGATTGGATTTGGATTGGATTTGGATTGGATTTGGATTGGATTTGGATTGGATTTGGATTGGATTTGGATTGGATTTGGATTGGATTTGGATTGGATTTGGATTGGATTTGGATTGGATTTGGATTGGATTTGGATTGGATTTGGATTGGATTTGGATTGGATTTGGATTGGATTTGGATTGGATTTGGATTGGATTTGGATTGGATTTGGATTGGATTTGGATTGGATTTGGATTGGATTTGGATTGGATTTGGATTGGATTTGGATTGGATTTGGATTGGATTTGGATTGGATTTGGATTGGATTTGGATTGGATTTGGATTGGATTTGGATTGGATTTGGATTGGATTTGGATTGGATTTGGATTGGATTTGGATTGGATTTGGATTGGATTTGGATTGGATTTGGATTGGATTTGGATTGGATTTGGATTGGATTTGGATTGGATTTGGATTGGATTTGGATTGGATTTGGATTGGATTTGGATTGGATTTGGATTGGATTTGGATTGGATTTGGATTGGATTTGGATTGGATTTGGATTTGGATTGGATTTGGATTGGATTTGGATTGGATTTGGATTGGATTTGGATTGGATTTGGATTGGATTTGGATTGGATTTGGATTGGATTTGGATTGGATTTGGATTGGATTTGGATTGGATTTGGATTGGATTTGGATTGGATTTGGATTGGATTTGGATTGGATTTGGATTGGATTTGGATTGGATTTGGATTGGATTTGGATTTAAATTGGATTTAAATTGGATTTGGATTGGATTTGGATTGGATTTGGACTGGATTTGGACTGGATTTGGATTGGATTTGGATTGGATTTGGATTGGATTTGGATTGGATTTGGATTGGATTTGGATTGGATTTGGATTGGATTTGGATTGGATTTGGATTGGATTTGGATTGGATTTGGATTGGATTTGGATTGGATTTGGGTTGGATTAGGATTGGGAGGGTTAAAAATCGTAATTCTACGCCAACATTTAACGTAGAACCATTCTTCCTTGCCTAGGGATTGAAATTTTTCCGAAAAGAATCATCCCCACCGTGGCTGGAAACGTTGCCCATGCAGATCATCTTATGATGGCAAGGATAAGGTGCAAAACCGATTACTGCTCAGACTCTTCATTCCAAGCTTCATTCCTCTTCTGTGAATCGTGTGCTTTCATTCGTCTGGGTTGGATCGGATCATGTGTCATGAGTGTAGTGTGTTGTGCTGATTGCAGTCCGACCAGGGGCATGATGCTCAAGCTTTTCATATGACTTTGGCTTAGCTTTTTTTATGATAAATTAATATGATTTAATATTTCGTTTTCTCCGGTGTCCGGGGAGGAGACAGGACGGAAAGGATGCGACACAATCTCAGTCAGCTCGGTCTTCTGTATGAAAGCTTGGTCTAGAGAGCATAGAACGACAGATGAGATGGGGCTTCCAAGTACAGACATAAGACTTGTTCATGTGGTCGTAAAGTAAAGCGAGCAATTTGATTCCACCTTTGGACTCAGTTCTGGCAGTCAAAGAAAATGACGTTCAGTGGAGCAAACTGGTGCAGTCGTGTCATTTGAAATTAATGTCAAAAGAAAATGGGATTGCTCAGAATGTGGGGCGTTTAGCATTTAACATCAATTGATCGGTGTTTTTCGTAAAATATTTATTTTCACTTGGTAAATTGTTTGCTTCCGAGTTGTATCAATCTTGGGATGAAAACAAAGTGACTGACTAACTGACGGACTGACTGAAATGACTGAACTGAACTAACTGAACTGAGTGAACAGACTGAACAGATTAAATAGACTGATCAGACTGAACAGACTGAACAAACTGAACAAACTGACCAGACTGAACAGACTGAACATACTGATCAGACTAAACAGATTGAACAGACTGAACAGACAGAAAAGACTGAACAGACTGAACTGACTGAACAGACTGAACAGACTGAACAGACTGAACAGACTGAACAGACTGAACAGACTGAACAGACTGAACAGACTGAACAGACTGAACAGACTGAACAGACTGAACAGATTGAACAGACTGAACAGACTGAAAAGACTGAACAGACTGAACAGACTGAACAGACTGAACTGACTGAACTGACTGAACTGACTGAACTGACTGAACAGACTGAACAGACTGAACAGACTCAACAGACTCAACAGACTGAACAGACTGAACAGACTGAACAGATTGAACAGACTGAACAGACTGAAAAGACTGAACAGACTGAACAGACTGAACTGACTGAACAGACTGAACAGACTGAACAGACTGAACAGACTGAACAGACTGAACAGACTGAACAGACTGAACAGACTGAACAGACTGAACAGACTGAACAGACTGAACAGACTGAACAGACTGAACAGACTGAACAGACTGAACAGACAGAACAGACTGAACAGACTGAACAGACTGAACAGACTCAACAGACTCAACAGACTGAACAGACTGAACAGATTGAACAGACTGAACAGACTGAAAAGACTGAACAGACTGAACTGACTGAACTGACTGAACAGACTGACCAGACTGAACAGACTGAACAGACTGAACAGACTGAACATACTGATCAGACTGATCAGTCTGAAAAGACTGAACATACTGAACAGACTGAACAGACTGAAAAGACTGACCTCGTAGCCGTGCGGTTAGGGTCACCAAGCTTATAATCGCACCATGCTATGGGGTGAGACAGACTCAACAGACTGAACAAACTGAACAAACTGACCAGACTGAACAGACTGAACATACTGATCAGACTGAACATACTGATCAAACTAAACAGATTGAACAGACTGAACAGACTGAAAAGACTGAACAGACTGAACTGACTGAACAGACTGAACAGACTGACCAGACTGAACAGACTGAACAGACTGAACAGACTGAACATACTGATCAGACTGAACAGACTGAACAGACTGAACAGACTGAACAGACTGAACAGACTGAACAGACTGAACAGACTGAACAGACTGAACAGACTGAACAGACTGAACAGACTGAACAGACTCAACAGACTCAACAGACTGAACAGACTGAACAGATTGAACAGACTGAACAGACTGAAAAGACTGAACAGACTGAACAGACTGAACAGACTGAACTGACTGAACTGACTGAACTGACTGAACAGACTGAACAGACTGACCAGACTGAACAGACTGAACAGACTGAACAGACTGAACATACTGATCAGACTGATCAGACTGAACAGACTGAACATACTGAACAGACTGAACAGACTGAAAAGACTGACCTCGTAGCCGTGCGGTTAGGGTCACCAAGCTTATAATCGCACCATGCTATGGGGTGAGACAGACTCAACAGACTGAACAAACTGAACAAACTGACCAGACTGAACAGACTGAACATACTGATCAGACTGAACATACTGATCAAACTAAACAGATTGAACAGACTGAACAGACTGAAAAGACTGAACAGACTGAACAGACTGAACAGACTGACCTCGTAGCCGTGCGGTTAGGGTCACCAAGCTTATAATCGCACCATGCTATGGGGTGAGACAGACTCAACAGACTGACTGAACTGACTGAACTGACTGAACTGACTGAACTGACTGAACAGACTGAACTGACTGAACAGACTGAACTGACTGAACAGATTGAACTGACTATACTAACTGATAATGCTACGGAAACGGCTAAGCCGGTATAGCACACAATTGACAGAAGTGATAAAACACACAATCTCCCCTTTTTAGATATGTGCCACATAACAAATACATCCAACACTGTGAATCATTGCACCGACGTGTGTAGCGTAAGCACAACGTACGCAGCCATCCTTCACACTATTGGAGAAAAGCTTCATCGACGGTAATAGAGACAAAACCCACCATTTTCAATTTAACAGTTGCAAACAGAAAACTAAACAGTGCCTAAAACAAGTGGAAGAATTTAGTGACGAGAAATTAAAAATTAGCTACGAATCACTAACTCACCACGTAACGTCCAAACTATGTAATATGTGTAATTGACCAAGATATTAATGTATGTTTGTTTTAGCTTGATGTACAAAATAGTTAACCAGACCCCGACAGTTCTAAGCAGAAATTTTGACGAAAAGCGAAAATAGCGATTGTAAGTTAGATTCATTAATTTCAAAGTACAAAAACTATACAATAAACCTTCCAGAACCCCTGAAGAAGACCAAAGAAGTGGTCGAAACGTTGGGTAGAATCAAATAGTATCGTTTGATTTCCACGAGACTGCTTAGCCGTTTCCGTAGCATAACTATCCCATTCAGTCGAACCCTCCCAATCCATATACTAACTGAACTGACTGAACTAACTGAGCTGATTGAACACACTGAACTGACTGAACAGACTGAACTGATTGAACAGACTGACCAGACTGAACAGTCTGAACATACTGATCAGACTGAACAGATTGAACAGACTGGACAGACTGAACAGACTGAACAGACTGAAAAGACTGAACAGACTGAACAGACTGAACAGACTGAACAGACTGAACAGACTGAACAGACTGAGCAGACTGAACACACTGAACAGACTGAACATACTGATAAGACTGAACAGATTGAACAGACTGAACAGACTGAACTGACTATACTAACTGAACTGACTGAGCTGATTGAACACACTGAACTGACTGAAATGACTGAACTGGCTGAACAGACTGACCAGACTGACCAGACTGAACAGACTGAACAGACTGAACAGACTGAACATACTGATCAGACTGATCAGACTGAACAGACTGAACATACTGAACAGACTGAACAGACTGAAAAGACTGACCTCGTAGCCGTGCGGTTAGGGTCACCAAGCTTATAATCGCACCATGCTATGGGGTGAGGGTTCGATTCCCGCTTCGGGCGTTGAAACTTTTCGTGAGAATAGTTTCTTCCTCAATCCTCGTTTTCACTGGTGCATGCTCCGTTGTCCGTTGTCTAATGTTAAGTTTAAAACAGTCTGTACAGCCGAAAGCTGAAGACGTTGTCCGTGTCTTTTTTTTACTTACTTAGTGACTTATTTGTTTATTTATTTACATACTTGTTTTGTGTAATGAAAATATAAGAAGTTTCTTGTAGTTTCCACATATTTAAGTCTGCGATGTAAGTTTACAACTCAACTGCCGTTCATGTTTAAAGATTAACAATGCAGTTTAAATAATTCTCCGATATCATATTCAAACATTTCGGAACTACCTCCCTCGCGGCGTAACACATGCCAAACTCGAAAAGAACAGGCTTGTGACAGAGGAAAGTACATCCCCGAAAACGCACTCGTGACAAACACCCCCGCTGCGGCGATACAAAATCAGTGCCATCTGCTGATACATTAATCATGAAATTAAATAATGATAAAATATTCATGCCTGCAAAAACATGAGCCAAAAAATTTGTACGTACATTCGACTCGCCGTCCGCGTGCCTACTACTCTCCCTGCCTGCGTCTACTGGAATTCCAATTTTCACAGTTTATCAACGGTTAATCACCGTAAGCGAAATGTGTGGCGATTGTTTCTTCCTTTGTGTCGCGTGAATTAAACCCACTCCCTGAGCGATGTCGCTCTGTCTCTCTCTGGGCACAGAGGGATGATTCCTCTAAGAAGATGGTCAGAAGTTACTAATTCTAGCTATTTGTGAAATTACATGTGATTAACACATAAAAAATACAGAAAATGTAAAATTACATTTAAAAACTATTACATCAAAAACTTTGATTTTTTTTGTAGTTTTACTTGTGTTGTAGAATTACAGCATAGGCGTTTAAATTTTCATGAGTTGTCGTGTAAATTATTGGAAAGATTAGTGGACTACATATTTTTTCTCTGTATAAACGAGATTTTTAGCCCTAGGCTAGTTCATCTCGGGACCCACGCTTTACTTCCCTTCCGAAGGAAGAACTCACATTTTGCGAGTTTGTCGGGAGTGGGATTCGATCCCAGGTCCTCGGCGTGATAGTCAAGTGTTCTAACCATCATACCAGGTCCGCTTCACTAGTGGACTACATGATAATAGTAGAAATTTACACAACGTTGGTTTTAAAGCAAATATGTGATTTTCTAAGACATGTAAATTTAAGTGTAATTCAATTCTACACTACCCTTCTGTAGACCCTTCTTCTTCTTCTTTGCGTAATGTCGCAAATGGACTAAATAATCTACAGTTATTCGCAAAAAGGTTGCATATGGTCTTGCTGAATAAGGAATCTTGTTTTTGCAATTTGGTTCAGTGCATTCCTAGAATTATCTTTTGTTTCTTGATTTTACTACACAGAAAAAATACTCATATAAAATTCAGCGAGAGATAATACATAGAAAGGGACTGGTAGATTTACATCATATCTCATGTAAAATTACGTTATGATCGCGTAAAATTCCACTAATAGTCGGGTAACCGGTTAGAGTCCAAGATGGAATACATGATGGTTGGCGGAAATTGACGCGTAAAAATGTAATTTTATCTGATATCTTTCATGAATTTGGCCTAATTCTGATGGCTTTCCCTTTATGTGCAATATTTCTGAGTTTTACATGAATGTTTTTTCTGTGTGTGTGTTTTATTTATAGAAACAATTTTTCTGCAATTTGACCGCCTTTTCCCACGATCTGGATCCACTGTGCCTCCCTCGCCCCACCCACCAGTAGCGTGGGCGGATTAATCGTGTCATAGCAGACCAACCAGCACACCGGCCCGACAGCCAGTTATCCGGCTCAAAAATCCTGAAGGGACAACAGGACCCGTCGTCGGTCGATACGATCCGGAATCACTTTAACGGCCTGCCTGCCTGCCTATGGCGTTCGAATCGAACAAACAGTTGCTCGTCGTTGTTGCTCTCTGCTGATACCAACCGGGCACGCCGCCCGATTATTGGTTGACAGGTTCATTTCCACAGCCAGCCACAGTTGGAAAATAATTTTTCCACATAAATTTGTCGGTTGGAATGGAATGGCGGACGCATCAGGCGAACCAGCTGCGGGGTTCGAATCGGTTGAAGCGACTACGCGCCAGTCGGCGAGGCCCTAAAGTTCTATAAATCTTGCGGAGAGGGTCCGGAAAGTTTTCGCTAAAACCCTTTCCCTTGGGGTGAGAAATAATTAAATCAATTTTTACTTTTTCAATAGCTTATGTTTAGTTTTTCCGATAACGGCTAATTTAGAATGGAACCTTAGTAGATGTGTTCTGGAACTCATTCAGAATTCCTCAATTTCTAGTAGAATTTATACAGAATCTCCAAAATGTCATCAAGAATTCTGACTGATTAAAAAAAAAATATTCATAAATTCCGATATAGGCGGGGCCCATATACCCGGAGAGGTAAACATGTATGTAGCTGTTCAGATAGACCAGTTGTGGTGTTCAGCACTTTGGATATATTCGTCTTAGTCTAGTCAAACAGTTCCAAGTTAGAATATTTCGATGAAGGTATATCGAATTACAGATAATTTAACAGCAATCCCGGCCCGGCAAACTGTCCTAGTGCTTCATAAACCCAACCAGATCGAGGTGGTTTCGTGCTGCATCCTTTTCTTGCGGTGCGGCCCCATATTGCTTGCAAGCATAAGAACCTCAATTGTGCACAACCCGGCAGGCGGCTTCATGCATAATTCCCTCGAGGGATCCATCTTTCAAGCTTTCACTTGAACGCTTCAAGCGCTTCCTCCGGTAAAAGATGTCTCTTCTTATTCGGTTGGAGCGCACACACACACATAGGTACTTACATACATTACACTCTAGTTCAGGTTCTGCAACGGCGTATCTAGGTAAAAGATCCTGCTGAGAGTAGATTTCCCCGCACCACTTCTCCGATGGGAAAGATGACACCCGATGGTATATCGTCGACCGACGAGGAAGGACCAACCGGTGTGCGCTCTCGTTGAATTGAGAATGCATGCATCGCCTTTGCCACCTCGCCGCCGTCTGCTTGTGGGTCTTCCTATTGCCTGCCTGCCATAGCCATCATCACCAGAAGAGAACCTGTGGCAAAAGTATAGTTAGGATCCAACAGCAGGGGATATCGCTTTACTATCTGTGAATAAATGAATTAAGATTAAATAAGATAAATGGGACACACACGTGGATGAGCGGCGGCATGAGGGAACGTACTGCAGGAGGATGTCATCTTGCTTTCGTGTAAGCGTCTCCAAGCACGCAGCAGTGCTTCAAGAGCATTCTTCCTTCGGAAAGCTTCTGGAGTTTATGGTGCGTAGCCAGGCATGTGTTATAGGGAGGGGAGGGGGTACTACGACTAGCTGTTTTCTCATTCTACAATTCTTCTGGAAAAGTATTGGTTCTAACGCCTATGACTATGAACTGCCACAATCTACACCCATCTACATCAGAATCGTTCGCTATGGATTGCTAGATACGTCCCACTTGTATATACAACTTTCTATAACAATATGACCACCACGATTTATTTGTTCGAATATTGTAAGCTCTGTGATGTAAGGGATGTTTGATACTTCCACTGCCATGGTATTATCACTTATACCAACTGCCATGCCTCAAAACGTCAAAACATTGAGAATAAAGGTGTATTCCAAGAGTGGCGGGTCTGGTGGTCTAGTGACTACCGCTGTTGATTCGTATGCAGAAGGTCCTGGTTTCAATCCCTGGCCGTACCTTTCCGCCTACTTTGTATCTTTCTATCTACTTTCTGCCGTTCTCTTTTATACTACAATTCATGTATATTTATCTTTTTATCAAAAAAAAAAAACAGAAGTAGCTGAATAACAGTATCTTAAGCTTAAATTTACTTAAGAGCCGTTTGTTCAACTGTTGTTCAGCAAAAATGTTTGTTGGTTAGCCATCGCTAGAACAGAAACGGGCTGAAAAAGCCATTCCCTTCCTTCCAAATTTCACAGCACAGTGTCGATCTACATCATATAACGCCTACAAGTTATGCAACCTATCGAACTGCTTCAGAGTAATCAACACACAATCTATTCTCCTAAATAAATATATCCCCAATCCATGGATCGCATCACTGACCAAGATGACTCCCAGATCACACATCCTATCCTACTAACAAATCGACACTGATTTTTCATTTGGGCCTAACTGACATTTTCGAGTTGTCTTCATCAATCCACTCTTTGTGTTATCACAGAATATGTATTGAGTTTTACAAAGATTTTTTGATTGAAATGCGAAGAAGACGACTGCATGTTGCTATAGAAACATAAAGAAAAATGATTTTGTTTGTTTTGATTAAGTTATTAGCGAAAGAGATAGTCGACGAAGAGAAATCGATCAAGTCAGTTGGGCCCAATCACGGAGGAGCAACCATTGACATGTGTAGTCAGTCTCAGTTAAGCTAAGTTAAGCTAAGCTAAATATTTTGATTGAAAAGTGATTTCCATAGATAGGGTAAAACTTTACTTCGTCGCATGCTCTAGTATTCGTCTCCTCAGAAGGAAAATATCAAATCATTACAGATATTCTTACTTACCTTTGTTGATGTCTTATTGGATGGAAGCAAAAAGATGTAGACTATCGATAACCACCCTCCTTAGCACTGGAAATCGAATAATTACGCAAAATATCACATTTCAATTTCACTCCACATTCAGATGCACTTGTTGAACCAACCTTCAATTCACACCCCACAAAATCTCTGTAAACACTTCAAAGTTGAATTTTACTGCAGAATGCAGCAAAAGCTGTTCAATTAATCAAATAAATCACGTTTTCTCCATCGGTGAAATGTAAACAGCAAGCTATCATCGTCTAGGGAGGATGCAAGCAAAAGTGTACGTGGATTTTCTGCATACGAAACGTACGAAACATCATATTTCACAACCACAAAGAATGATTTCCGCATTGCACTGTCTTCCCGTCATCGGCAACAATACGGTAGGCGACCTTCCGAGACCTTGTTTAACTTGACAAAAATGTTTTCACTGGTGTAAATATTTGTAGCTCGACGTCAGTGACGCCGAATCCTGGTGGGGGTTTCGTTGATAGCGGAGGCGCATTCGCAGATTGCGTAACACATTGTGTTGGCGTATGATAATCTGGTGGACAAAAATATTTTGAAATGTTCTCAAGCTACATTCATCTTATTTTAAAAGCTTTCCGTTTGATCCATCCTGTGTACCATAGTGTCACGTAGAAAGTGTGCCTGATGGAATTCAATTCAGGTTTCGCCCGAAATAGACGTGGGCAAGAGGGAAACAGAATTCGAGGGAGAATTATTCAATCTTATTATTTAAAGGAAGTTATAGTTCTTTCACAATATAGAGGAATTCCACGGAGTCATGTCAGTCGATCCTGAGCGACCATTTCAAAAATATCTGAAACTTTGCACAGTTTTTCAATTTCATATAAATCGCCATTTTTTGATATTAAACCTTCATATTCACTCACGACTAACTTTTCAAAAGGGTGTATGCGAAAATAGTTCTAAAATATTCTAAAAGCTGTACAGCAAAAACGGATTGTTCGATTGTTATAAATTTTTCAGCAAAGTTAGATAACTAAATGATGATTCCTTGGAAAATATACACTGTAAAAAAATTCTTTTTCTACTTTGAAAAAATATGATATTTGTCACAAAAACTCAAATATCTCAAAACCCTATCTTTTTACCAACTTCAATTTTTTAGGGGAAATGGCCCATTATATCAGCTATCTACCATAAAATTTTGGTGATGGTAAACTGATAAACAAAAAAGTTATGACATTTCAAACATTTCACAATTTTTACATTTAGTAACAAAAATAATTTTTTTTCTGTGTAAATTATTTCGAGAATTATATTTTGATGCTGATTTTATTGTAAAGGCTACCGCCTGAATTAAACAAGTTGTTTTCATGATACTTTAGTTTGATTATTCGTAATTACTATAGTATCTATTTGAAACTTAGACGCGCTCCAGTGTTGTGATCAAAAATATTGATATTGTCATACTTTTTATTGTACGTGACTGGTGAAAAAATACCTTGATAGTGTTGAAAAGCTGTTGATTATAAGAAAAATGGAATTGAATTTATTTTTAAGACAAAAGCTGTATAATAAAAGTTTTTTTATACGCGTATACGTCTAGTTTATCCGCAAAAAAATCCCTCTTACACACTTATTTCTGAATTGCCTGTTCGGTACTTTTTTGACGAGATTATAACAGCAGTACGATATCGGTAGTTTCGGTAACACAGCGCAACATTATTTTGTCTCAAGAGCAAACTTATGTG
This sequence comes from Aedes albopictus, assembly GCF_035046485.1. Taxonomy (NCBI): domain Eukaryota; kingdom Metazoa; phylum Arthropoda; class Insecta; order Diptera; family Culicidae; genus Aedes; species Aedes albopictus. The sequence continues at coordinate 416,011,383 of NC_085138.1, forward strand.
TCTCCGAAGGATTTTGGGCCGCTGAATCCAAATCCGGGCTCAGATTTGTTCTAACACGTCACAATTTTGAGCTATACCTCAATTTGTAGGGCAAAATATGCGATTTTGGGCTTTTTTGACAGCAAGCCATTAAGCAAGGAAATATTTCTTTTAAGCAATCAAAAGGTTAATAGGTCAATTAACATCTAAATTAACGACTCATGCAAAATATTTCGTTTAACCTAATCAAATTTTATAGATTTTAGCATTTTAAGTTAGTATGAAATATTTTGCATGAGTCGTTAATTGATGTTAATTGACCAATTAACCTTTTGATTGCTTAAAAAAAATATTTCCTTACTTATTGACTTGCTGTCAAAAAAACCCAAAATCGCATATTTTGCCCTATAAATTGAGGTATAGCTCAAAATTGTGACGTGTTAGAGCAAATCTGAGCCCGGATTCGGATTCAGGGGCCCAAATTCCTTCGGAGACACATAAGTTTGCTCTTGAGACAGACAAAACGTCAATTTTTGTTACGCTGTGTAATCGATTTTACTGAGGCTCAGTAAAACAACTGTCAAAATCGTATGGAAAAGGTAAACAATGCATTTTTGCTGAACGAGTTCGGTGCTCAGCAGTTTTAATCTCGTCAAAAAAATACCGAACTCGGTAATCAAAATTAAGTGTGTAGAGAACAGACTTTATGATCGGAAGAATGCGAGTAACTTCAACAACAACAAATGCATAAGAGGTACATACCACAGACAAACAGACGAAACGCCTAGAACAATTTTAGTGAAAATTCATCGCCCAGTTCACACTATCACCACCTGGTGGAAATGTTTCACGAAACACTGCGTTGTGCAATATCGTCATCAGAAGGCGCTAGTGTGAAACGTCAAACGCAAAGAAAAACGATGGGCGCTCTTCTTGTTATGAAAGCCACAACCAAGATTCAAAATGATCGTTGAAGGCGTGGTCAATGAAAATTTCGCCACACACTTCGAAAAAATCTTGTAATTTTGTGTCATATAAGTCCGACATATAAAAGCAACACATTTGACGCAAACTTGAGTGCGATCTTATTTTTACAGGAAACGGAAAATGTTTGACTCATGCAATTTTACCGCAACTGTTCAGCGCGTCGGCTGCTTGTATACATGATTGAGAACTGTGCTATTTATAGCACCGAATATTGAAACAAAAAAAATACAAAAAGTTCCATTCGGGAATCGAACTTCGATCCTCAGAGTGTCAGTTTCCGATCTTGCTCTCTAGGCTGACTCACCACGTTGAAGAGATGGCAGTCGAAGATGAACAACTTCTACCATAAACAAACTTGCCAGTTCGGCTGTCGCGTCGTCACTGCTGACGTGTATGTATGTACTGAGTCAGCCGTCATCGCAGCCAAGCAGACAAAGCCGCCTTCTGATTGACTGTGCGTGGCTGTTTTCGTTTACCACTGCATCGGCTGATGGCAACGGATTGTCATTTCCAGGTCTGTGGCTCAACTCGGTGTTAAATTTATGAGCGGTTTTCATTCTGTTTCACCCTCATAATAAACAAATTTCCAATCGACTGCAGTCTTCATCTGATGATTTTGTAAGGTGCTGTTTGACAGTTCAATATCAGTAAACATTATGTTTCTGTAACATATCGCGTAAATTTACAGCATAGAGAACTAAATTATCAGTTCTGTGATTTAAAATTATGGCTGGAAGAACCCAAACAATATAAACTTAATACGTACGTCACAAAAAGTGTAAAAATGTGGCTCATTTATGTTTATGTCAAAGCTTTTTCAGGTAGTTCGATCAATTGTGTCACTATTAAAATTGAGATTTTTTTGGTGTGCAGTGTTACGTTTGTTTGTCTGTATACATACCTGACAATGCTCACGAAAAAAACAAAAAAATACTACCGCTATGAATATTAAAAATTGTATAGTATTTTTTTTTTCTTCAGCCACCAACACCAAACAAGTAAGTTAAAATTAATAAGTGATTTTGTTTATTATAATCTAACGAACAAGATGAACAGTCGCTTTCTCAAAGGTCTTCAACTCAACGCTCTCTTGTAGACCGTTTGATGAAAAAAAATGTTCAAAAGAGTTACGAAATCTCACCGAAAGCACCATAGATAAACTGAAAGAGACTGGTTATGCCCAAATGTCCACATTGTGTACAAAATTACGCATTTGCACGTCCTGCCGTCTAAAATTTGACAAACGAGCCATCTGTATATCATCGGTAAAGCAGGGCGCAGGAAGTTCGAAAACGACAACAACTGAGAAATTGCCATCAGCGACATCTGTTTAAACAATTTAATTACGCCCCTTATCAAAAATGCCCTGTAATATTCTTCAACATCTATACCCATTTCAATATTTTTAACGTTGCAAAACACGCTTTCAACATTCATCTTGAAGAAGAGGGAAAACACTTGTCCTCAAATGTAACAGCAAATTAATGAATAAACGACTAATGCGCGGAGGGCGTGATAAAATCGGAACATTACGGTACATAGTATATTATATGTATATATAATATATAATAAAAACAACTTGTTTTACTCACGCAAGGCCATTAACAATAAAATCAGCATCAAACTTCAATTTCCGGCCGAAATAATTTACACTAAAAAAAATTATTACTAAATGTGAAAATTGTGAAATGTTTGAATTGTCATAATTTTTTTGTTTATTTTCATGGTAGATTGCTAATACAATGGACCGTTTTCTCTAAAAAATTACGTTGGTAAAAAGATAGGGTTTTGAGATATTTGAGTTTTTGTGACAAAAATGATATTTTTTAATGTTAAAAAAGATTTTTTTCACAGTGTATATTTTCTTAGAAATCACCATTTAGCTATCTAACTTTGCTGAAAAATTCATAACAATCGAACAATCCGTTTTGGCTGTGCATATTTTTGAATATTTTTGAACCATTTTCACATACACCCTTTTGAAAAGTTAGTCGTGGCTCTAAATAAAAATTTGATATCGAAAAATGGCGATTTAGATGGAACTGAAAAACTGTGCAAAGTTTCAGTTCAATAGAAAATCATGAATTAAAAATTTTCCTTAATTTTGATGCTGTTGCTTGGAATCGCTCTATATTTTTACGTGATATGAAAGCTAACTTATAAATTAGCAAATGATACCAAATTGGCAATGAGGCATTAGGCGAGGTGCAAGAATAAACTCGATCATTATTAGTCGGTGCTTAGGAAGACGAAAATTAGATAAACATATTTTGATGTTCATTTGCCCGTTTTGATGAAGCAATAATGTTGCAACTTAATCATTTTATGACTTTATCGGTCATTTTCTCCTCAGAGAGTAAGGAAGTAGAGATCAATGTGGAAATGAAATGATAATCATTCTGGTTTAACCCTCCTTTGGCATTAGGGTCATTTTTGACCCAAACCGTACACTACGTCAACGAGCTGCTGCCAAGGTGGTGCAAAAGGAAAGTTAAGGTGATACGGGACGTCGTCTTATTTTTCCTATCTTCCCTCTCTTTCTAACAATTTGCCTCACGACTTTGAAGATGGTAATCTCAATTGCTATCGCACAGAAGAGGCTGAAAAAGAATCAATATATGAACTCCAAATGAGCAGAGCATACACAATGATATGTTTTTGTTACATAATATGAATACCCATGGGAAAGTATCCAACTGTATTCCAGGCAGAAATTCAAGCAATTTTAGAATGCTCTGGTAATATATGTTTGCAAAGAAACTATAGGCATTCAAATATATGCATATTGTCTGACAGCCAAGCAGCACTAAATGCTTTGAAGTCAGCGGTATGTACATCAAAACATGTTTGGGAATGCATTAAATCACTTCAAGATCTGTCCTGTCGTAATCAGGTCAACTTATATTGGGTTCCTGGCCATTGTGGAATTGATGGAAATGAAAGAGCCGATGAATTAGCAAGGCTTGGATCATCTCTTCAGTTCATAGGGCCCGAACCTTTTTATGGGTTATCTGCCTTTGCTTTGCGAATGGAGTTCAAAATAAGAGAACATTCGAAAGTGACGAACAATTGGAAAAACACTTGTATAGCAAGGCAAGCAAGGCGATTTATTATTCCAAATGTTTCTAAGACATGCAAAATACTGGATCTTTCCAAAAAAGATCTTAGCGTATATACTGGGCTTATAACAGATCATTGTCCGAGCCGATATCACTTGAAGCTTGTGGGAAAACTTCAAGATGATATGTGTCGCTTTTGCGGCACAGATAAAGAAGACTCGGAACATCTACTGTGCCACTGTCCGGCACTCTTTACAACAAGACGTAAGTTCTTCGTCAAAGGGCTGTTAGAACCCTCTGACATTTGGAGAACAACACCCAATACGGTAGTGCAGTTCATTCGAAATGTCGAACCGTGCTGGGTTAATGCTATTAATCAAACGATGGTGATCACTCACAATAGTGGTACGTCATCTTGATATACATAGCTATAATAAAACTTATCAGGGGCATATGTCACATAGATCAAAAAACTGGTCGCAGTGATGGAAACACCCGACACGGAATAAAAAAAAAAATACATAATATGAAGTAGAATATGAGATTACCATCTTAGTAGCAACAGAGCAATGGCGGATATTTCCCCGACCGTCCCGTTCGCCCTTAATCTTAGCACTCATCGCGTTAGCCCCTGTGGCAATAACTTAAAAACATTAGAGTATTTTTTCGGAGAAATATGAATCTTAGAAGCTACAAAATATTCGTAAAATATCGTATAGTACAGAAAATTTGTATTTTTGGTTGGAGCTCAGCATTCATCACGACAACTCCTTTTCCTTTCTGTTTTGCCTGGAATCAAGCACGTGAAGATAAGAAGTTTTTAGAATTGTACTTGGAATTTATTGTGAAAAAAATATTGACTTAATACAATCTTATGTACTGCTATAATGTGCTAGTTTAAAGAACTCCAAAATCTCGGCAATTTCTTTGGAAATTCTTTTCTAATTTGTCAGGCAATATATTTGGGAATTCTTCCGACGATTCCTTATGGCCGCTTTTGAAATCAGCAATTATTTAGAGAGTTTTTTTTGATAATCCCTTTGGATTCCTTTAGGACAATACAGGGGGTGGCCAAAATGTTTAGGTAGGCAACTTTTTTTCTCTCACAAAACAGTTTAAAACGCTGTAACCTTCCCGATTGGGTAATCTTTCGCGAAGCTAGAATCGTGTACCAATGATGCACATATAGTAGGTTAACAAACAGTCAAAATTTGAGAATTTTTGATGCACTCTATGAAAAGTTACAGCATGTTGAACATTTTTGTGAGAGAAAAAAAAGTTGCCTATCCCAAACATTTTGGCCATCCCCTGTACCTCGAAAAATCTCTTGGCACATCCTTCTTATGAAATCTTTGTCTGTAATTCCATGGCAAGATACTTCAAAAACTCCTTCCGGAATTAACTTGAAAATTATTAAAAAAAAAATATTTTCAAACCCTTTGGAAGTTTTACCGAGGTTTCTTTAGCCAATCAGTTTGCGAATTTCGTATTCCTTTTTTTCTTAGAAATTGCTTCAACAATTGCTTGGATAATTTGATTTTAATTCTGAATGCTTTTTTTCTGAAATTTACCCAGAAATTTTGCCTTTGGAAATTTCTTTACCAATCCTTTCTTCAAGTTTAAGGAATCTGTTGGCATTCCTTTGACAATTTCTGGCAGAAAAAAAAAATACATATTGCTTTTGTGATTTCCTATTGCAATTCCTTATGTATTTTGAGGAAATTTCCTCGTCAACTTTCCAGTAATTCTTTTGACAATTCATGTGACAAAATTCGGGAATGTCTTCGACAATTTCTTTGGTACTTGCTATGAAATATTCTGTTAGTAATTTCATCAGCATTTTATTTGTAAATTTCCCAAGTTTTTTTTTCGGGAATTTTTCTAACAAACTTTTGGTAAATTTTTCGGAACTTTTGCGGCAATTTCTTCGGAAATATATTTGAAAATTCCCTTGAGAATTTCCTTGGAATTCCCGTCAGTTGTTGCATTGGCCGTTTTTTTTTGAAAACTTTTCTGACATTGTCTTTGGAAAATCGTACGAAAATTCCTTTGGAAATTCCTCAAGCGATTCTTTTGCGAACGTGTCTAGGGGTCGCAGTACCGACCACTTTTGGTGAGTACCGGTATTTCGGTACTGAGGCTCACAGTACCGGTAGTACCGGTAAAATACCGGTACTGGAGAATTTTCACTAAAATGAAGAGTAATATATTTGGTACAATAAAGTCTACCATTTACCAGACTCTTGTAAATTCCGGTTTCAGGAATACCACAAAATCAGACCCTGAAGCTCTGAATTGAACAAAAAATATAGATAGACAAAAAAATATAGCAATAAATTAGTTGTCTGAAACAGTTTTAGGGATATCGTTGAGCTTCTGAGAAGTTTCACAGGCAGTACCATAGCCAGTCTAAAATAAAACAAGAGCAACCTTACTATAGCAAATTCAAATAGATAGCTGCTAGGTGAAGACAGAAGAATATTGAACTGTTTTTTCCTTGATTCCTTCAAAAACTGAAGAAAAACAAGAAACCCTAATCAAACAAGTTTTAACTAAATCTAGTTAATCCATTTTTGCACTTTCTCATCGTTATAGACTGTTTTACCTCACGCAAATCTGCCACGAAAAGGCCTATTTTTTCACACCAGGCTGACACAAATTTTGATTTTCTCTTATGTCAACCCCCCCTCCCCCCCCTCGGATAATTTAGGTAGAAATTTAGTATTTTGAGGGGGGGCACAAATAAATTATTCAATAAATTTAAAAACTTTGAAGTGAAATTAGGGTCATCGAGAAAATTTCTTAACAAATCTGATGAGTTTGACGATTTTGCCCTATTGTTTGAGTATTTTTTCATCAAATGCAAGCCTCATTGGATAAATGTACGACTCATGCTGTGAAAATCTTCATTCTGCACCTTGTTGCGTAAACTACTATTCCAACATTCAACGTTCAATAAACCAATCTTTGCTATGATGTCCTGGATTTGCAGAAAGGTTTTATATATTAAACGTTTGTTTGTCGAGTACTTGGTTTTGAATGTTTTCGATTATTTCCATTACATTTTGGATATACTAATGACCGGATTTCAACACTTAGGGAGAGATTTCCCAGTACCGAAAGTACCGGTACCAAGGCCCAGTCAGTACCGGTATTTCGGTACCAAAAATTGGTCGGTAATACCGGGAATTTCGGTACCGGTACTACCGGTACTACATCCCTAAACGTGTCGGCCCGGCATGACGTTCGAAGACCTGCTGATACCAACCTTGGTGGGAGGTGCCGGCTGTTCGGGTCCGTATGAAGTTGGTCATCAATATTAACTTCTTTTCTCGATCAGCCCAGATATCTGTGTAGTGTCGGTAACGGTCGTCACAATTGGCTAAGAATGACACTACGGACTGCCTGTTCCAGTGGTAAGAGGCCATTAAACAGATGACCCCTAATTCATGGTGTGATGCGGCTATATGCTTACCGTGCCAAGGAATGAATGGTTGGGGGGGTCTAATAAAATCCTAACCGCTTAACGGAGCCTGTGGAGTACTAGGGCGCCCTCCACAGTATTCTGCCCTTACTGCGCTAACCAGAGCAATGGTGCAGCTGACCTTGCGTTTCTCCGAAATAATCTGCTATCCTTCTTAAGCCTCAACTGCGAGGCTCAATAAGGGTGGGATTATTAGTATGTTGTTTATTAGCTTTAATTATAACCATATATGGCTCTTCGCATTATGCGTTCTTCACAGTGCACAGTGGTCCACGAACCAGATTTACGAGGAAAGATACATTCAACGCCATCAAATGAGTTTTAGGCAAATATGGTCTTCTACAAAGTTATGAGGTCTACAAAGTTAATAAGGCCCATATTTCCAAAGAAATTGGTAACCAAACTTTTTATTTGTAAGAATAACTGTATATATTCTTAGGGAAAGCTGTAGATCTATCAATTTTGAGCAAGTTTGCTGAAGACACTTTTTATGTAGCTTTAAAATTGACCGATCTAGAGGTATTTTTCTGAATAAGCTTAGGGTGGTTCAAGAAAAACCGGTTTTCTGGCGTTAACTTTTTCAGTTTCGATTTTTCATCAAAGTCGCCCAAGAAACACTTGTAGAGCATTTGAAGACGCGTCGTTTCGCGCTGAGATGGGCGTTTTCTCTTTTGGTTCAAAAGTTACAGGTGTTTTTCCTCAAAAATAATAGTTTTTTTAAAAAGGGTTTATGGTGGGTTTGGGCAAACATAAAAAATATCTTTTACCGCATTCAAAGGAAGAAATATTGTTATAAAACATATAAAAAAATTGGAGGGGTGTTATTTTTGTAACTCAAGTGAAAAATACTTGAAAAGTGACTATTTTTTCTAGAAAATCATCAATATCTTTTGAACGGAATGACGTAGCAACATTCTCAGCGCACGAAAACGCTCGTTTTTGGAAGCTCTAAAAGTGGTTCTTAGGCAACTTTGACGAGAAATTTGAAACAAAAAAGATAAAGCGTTTAAACTGGTTTGACCAAATTTGGAGCATTTTCCCATAGACGCTAGAACAAATCGTTTTATTCATTTCTAAAAAAATAAAAATTGGGCGACCCAGTTTTAAGATGAGAACGGTAATATAACTTATTTCCTATTAGTTTTCAACAACTTTTTCCGAACTTGGTAAAAAACTAGAAAAAAGTTATTAAATAAATTAACTCTTGATGTCATCGACCAAAAGTTTACGGTCACCCCTCAAAATGATGTGTCGGCCAAAGCTTTGGGGTTAGAATCGTAAAACATGGAAAAGTGATTTGTTGATGTCTATGTTATCTTTCATGCAATTTTAAGGACAAACGTCTTGAAATCCCGCTTCAACAGTGCATCAGAACTTCAGACGCACAAATCTCAAGAAACAAGCATCGACCAACAGTGCATTTTATTATTCTGTTCTTGCTCACTTATCATAAGCTTAAAATAAGAAGATCAGGTGCGCTGGTTTTGTTTACGAAGAGATTTGTGCCCTCGAAATCGTGAGTAGGTACCAAAGTCGGCCATTGTGGCGGCCATTTTGGGATTCTAACAAGTCTGTCCTTAACTCTTGGCTTATTTGAAACATTATGGTACCATTCATATTGGACCACACATATTTGTTAAAATTTACATACTAAAACTTAATGTAAAATTGTCACATTTTTTTTAAATGTGGTGAAATGTATTAACTTTACATAACTTTTTTATAGAAAAATACGTTGAATACATTTAATTAAAGACACCAAAACGTAAATTTATTTAATTATCTTTAAAATGAGCCCTAAAGAATAAAAATTGAGCTATAGATGACGAAGATATCACCAAATCACTTTTCCATGTTTTACGAAAGTGATCCCAAACTTCTGGTCGATGACATTAGGAGTTAATTTGTTTAATAACGTTTTCCCTAGATGTTTTAGCCAAGTTCAGCAAAAAGCACCGAGATTGTACCAAATGCATCATTTACAAAACGCTATAAGGACCTGTGGTGCTCTATTGACAGGAGACATTGACCCCGCTCGAGGGGGACCTGCAGCCTGCAGGCACTTGTAGTTTTCGAGCGACGCGTGTTAAATGTGATGTTGAGCAAATGTATGTACCTATGAAAATTTACTTTAAAAGTAAATAGTATCGATAGTAGATGGACATACCATTTCGTATGGCAGTTATACTAGATACGTGCATCCAGACCATAAGTGGGCCAAGAAAGATGTGCGCCCTGGAAGCTACTTCCGAGTACCTATCATACCGCACCGGTGAGATGTGATAGAAAAGAACTTTCCACGATGGGTATCGATAAAAACTCACTCCTTATCTTGCCCCTCGTCGACTCCTTAGCCCTCACTACCTCGAACCAAGCAACCACTCTCTGATGTGGTCTCAGGTTACTATCTACCAACCGGTGCGGTGGGCACATTCTATCTTCCTTCCCCGGGGAAACACCCCGAAACACAGACCTTCGGGCCGAGGAAACCGAGAGGACATACGATGATAGATGGGTGGGTATAGCAGCTACTTTGTACCGTTAGCCATTTTGTTCCAATCAACAGTTGGGCAACAGCGATTTATCATCTCGTTCCTCTCGTCGCTCGGTTTCCCACTCGGTCTTTCATACGGCTTCCATGCCGTCGTCGTCGTCGTCGTCATCGTCGTCACCTTCAAAGGTCCAACGTGGGAAGGTGACCGGCCAAGGATGAATGGTTGGAATTTTTGGAAAACTTTAATCCTCTGAAATCCGCCCGCTTTTGAAACTGATAGATCAAGTTTTGCAATTAATTATATTTTAAGCCGAGAGATGAGGCGGGGTGCTGAATGAGAATTGGGTGGATCAACAACAAGTGGGAAGGGGACGTGTGAGCAGGATTTCGGATGCCACAGGACGACCATTGCTGGCAAAGGTTAAGTTCCAAACTGAGCCCTTTGTTCTTGGTTTCTAGAAAAAGGTAATTGAAATTGTTAAAACACAATCAGTGAACTAGTTTTACTTGAGGTAAATGAAGTTTCAAACTATCAATGTCATTATCAGTGCGATGAGAGATAAAAAAATTATGTCTTAGTTATGCCTGCTCAATGATTGTTATTATTATTGTTATTGTTTATTTTAACTTCAAATTTTGAAAGAGGGAAAAACCCCTTTGAGTGATTTAAACATTACAAAAACGAAATCTTTCTCAAAGAGGCACAAAACCTCTTTTATCTTTTCAAATAACATTACAATAATAACTTAAAATTAAAGGCTCACACGGCAGTTGCCATAGCAGAGCCGCAATCTTGAAGGAGGACAGCATGCCACATCGTGAAACGAATCTTCAGAAATCCAGAAATCCTTGTGGGGGAGAGGGTAGGGGTCAGGGATTCACCAAAAACGAATCTTCAAGGCTGAAAATAAAGTATACAAAAAAAAAAGGAAAACAGTATCAAACGAAATATGCAATATCATTTAAAAATTTGAATAAAAGTTTTAATATGGTTTCATTTTTTGTGCCCAAAATATCCCGTATAGATACAGGAATTGGAAAACCTGCTGTAATAATGCTCTCAAACAATATTTTCCTCGGTACAATAAACCGAGAACAATTAATTATAATATGATCAATGTCTTCATAGGATATGCCACATTCACATAAATTTGTATCATTTAAATTGATACGATACAAATGACTATTACAAATATAGTGATTGGACATCAATCTTGAAAATGTGCAAATGAAATTTCTACTCCCAGATACATTTTTGAACCAAGGAAAATTATTCACTTTGGGACATATTGAATGACACCACCGCCCTTTATCACTAGAATCCCAATTGATTTGCCAGGTATTTAAAGAATAATTTCTAAGATTTGGAAAATATTCAGAAGCAGAAATATCACGATTATAAAGTGTACCACAAGTAACCCCAAATTTTGCCAATAAATCCGCCTGTTCATTGCCACAAATATTACAATGTGCAGGAATCCAAACAAACTTAATAACATATCCTCCAGAATGCAAATCAAATAATATTTTTTTCAACATCAACATGATGTGATGTGATTTGTAATTGAACTTGATAGTATTCAAAGCACTCAGACAACTGAAACTATCAGAGCAAATAATATAAAAATTTGGCGGGCAATCCTTGATCATGCTACATGCAAAATACAAGGCAATGAGTTCTGCTACAAAAATAGAACACGGAGATTGTTATTTATAAAAATGAGCTAAAAATAAATTACATACTCCAAAACCTGCGATGTCATTAATCAAAGAACCATCTGTGAAATACATTTGTGAAAGGCTGATTCCATCAAATTTATGTTCAAACAGTAAATTTGCAAAATGCGAATGTAAAAATTTTGGTATTTGCCGCAATTCATAGAATAGGGACAAGTCAATTAATGGTTCATAAGTATGAATGTTTAATTTAAAATCATAATCATTCGAATGCACATGTAAAAGATTTTGATTTAAACAGTGAGTAAAAGAATCCAACATTCTATTTGTAGGATTAATTTGGTATAACGACTCCAAAGTACTTATGATTTGATGATTATTCGCAAAACAATTTATCAAAAATTTACAGTTCATCTCCTGAAAACGAATTTTAAGTGGAACAATACCGGCAAGAACTTCTATAGATTGAGTATGGGTGGAATTCATTAACTTTAAACAAATTCTCAAACAACGGTATTGTATTTTTTCAAGTTTGGAAAAATGAGTTTTCACAGCACTACCAAAAGAAAAACAACCGTATTCCATTACTGAACGAATAGTTGTTTTATACAACATTATTAAATCAGAAGGATTTGCACCCCACCAAGTGCCTGTAATTGTACGAAGAAAATTAATTCTTCTTGAACAAACTTTTTGAATGTATATAATATGAGTGTTCCAATTCAATTTAGAGTCAAACCAAATACCAAGATATTTATATTCATCAATTTGATCTATTTGAAGTCCATTCAGAAATAAATTAATATTTATGGTAGAATGTTTTCTGGAAAACACAATTAATTTGGTTTTTTGAACTGAAAATGAGAATCCATTGTCATGAGCCCACATATCCAAATTATCCAAAGCACATTGCATAAAATGTTCAATAACATCTCTATTTTTTCCACGTATGGTGAGAACATTATCATCAGCGAATTGAAGCAAAAAGCAACCATTTGGAATAATGGATACCATATCACTAGTGAATAAATTGTATAAAAACGGACTCAAGCATGATCCCTGTGGATAATTTTAAATGAGAATAAATTTTATATAAAATTTGAAATCATATTTGGAATTTTCAAATTGTTCATTTTATTGAACAACAAATCAATTAGGACAGAATCATAGGCTCCAGAGACATCTAGAAAAGTAGACACTACATCTTGTTTTTGATTAAATGCAAGTTGAACTTGCGTTGCTAAAAGTGAAATACAGTCACGCGTACCACGACCCCTTCTAAATCCAAACTGAGACGGAGAAAAAATATTACTTTCTTCAGCCCAAAATTCAAGACGATTTAAAATCATTCGCTCCATAAGTTTGCGTAAACAAGATAACAAACTGATAGGTCTTCTGCTATCAGCTAATGAAGGATCTCTACCAGATTTAAGAATACTTATTACTTTGATTGAGCGCCATTCAACAGGAATGATATTTTGAAACAAAAAGCTGTTGTATATCGAAAGTAAATGAAGTTTACCTTCATCAGGCAACATTTTCAAAGCAATAAATTTCATGTTATCAATACCTGGAGCTGTATTTTTGGTAATAGATAAAGCCAAAATGAACTCCTTGGAATGGATCACAAAGCTCAGGAAAATAATTTAAAGATTTTGATTTATAATTTACTAATGGAGCAACAAAGTCAGGACATATTTTTGAAGCGAACTTTTCAATCCATTCTTCTGAATATTCCAAAACAGTAGGAACATTAGAATTATAATTTCTTAAATTTCGTGCTACTGACCACAAAGTAGACAATGAAGTTTCACTGTCCAGATTTGCGACAAAATTTTTCCAATAATTTCTCTTTTTAAATTTAGTGAGTCTGGTAAACTGGGCTTCAGCTTTACAATACAACAAATAGCTATCTCTGGAACCTGATCTGCGAAAAATTTTAAAAGCATTGGATTTATTTTTCAATGCATTGGAACACTCACTATCCCACCAAAAAGAAGGAAGTGTTCTTTTGACAATACCCGGAACATTTTTTTTAGTTTGAGATTTATTTAAACTATCAATAATTAATTTTGAAAACCTATTATAATTATCAAGTGGTGAATCCGAATCAACTCTATTTATTAAAGATATGGAAATTTAATCAGAAAACTGTGTCCAGTTTACATTTTTACACAAATAATAAATACATGGTTCGTTAATTGAATTATTTCGAACAGGGATGTGCATTCGAATCAAAATTGGTAAATGATCACTACCATTCGGATCATTGACAGTAGACCAAGAAGATTGCAAAGCCAAATTATTTGAGCAAATCAATACACGAATGATTACTAGGAGACACAGCAACCCTAGTAAATGAACCATCATTGAGAATATTCAAATTTAATTCATCAATCAAATCCATAATTAAGGAGCCCCTACCATCAATTTTGTCACTTCCCCAAGCAGATACTATAGCAGATACTAACCATGTTTCATTTAAACAAAATATTTCAATATTATAATTACTTAATAATGCTTTTAATCTATCTATTTTTGGAATGACACTACGACAATTCCATTGTAAAATGTGAAGCTCATCACTAATATTATTGGACGCCATTAAGATGAAAATAATGAAGAAATGAGGGGTCCAAATGTGTTCAATTTATCCAAAAAGGAAGCCAAAAATGGTAAAACTAATTTAATGATATTTTTCCAAAAATCACTTAATCCCAAAAAATTAACAAGCTCTTCCAAAATTCCCAGAATTGAACTCTTAGGATTTTCATCAGAAACATCATTCGAATTTTTATCATTTGTGTTATGTACATTATCAGAATCAATTTTTTGAAACCCAGGAATATTCTTTGAAGAAGTACGAAGAGGTGGAGAGTTTTTATCAAAAGAGGTAGATGTTTGGGGCTCAATATTATCTTTATTGGTCGAAAATTGATGTTCGATCTTTTTCGTTTACTTGGAGGTTTGTAAACAAAATTATTCACGCCATTTGATGATTCACCACCTTCATCATCTGGTAAAATTTCAAATGTATTGGGAGTAGAAATATCATCAAAAGTTCATTATTTCATTAGCATCATTATTTCAGCATATGAAATATTATTTTTATGTCTGATTTTTTGATTGAATTTCTTTTGATTTTCAATTTAAACAGCACATTCTTTTAAAGAACTGTGCTTTTGTTTGCAATAAATACATGCATCAGATTTTTCAACACAATCGGATGACAAATGTTGCTCCCCACATTTTAAACATTTTTGTTTATTCGAACAAAAACTCGAAGTGTGGCCAAAAAGAAGACATCGATCACAATGCATGAGCTTTGGATAGTAAAGTCTCACACTGAAAATGACCTGGCCAACTTTTACATAGTCCGGTAGAACGGATCCAGAAAATGTAATTTTAATGCAATCAGAATGTTCATATTTTGAATCATTCCCAGTAAAAGATAATTTCGATAAACGAACACAATCCAAAACCGTAACAGGTGTAATGGATTTGTTCTTGAAAAAACCTGAACCATGATTAACAACATCTTCGCAATCCAAAAATTCATCATAAATTATTCCATTTATTTCGCATGAATCACTAGGAGCATACACACGATAGGAATTAGCAAATAATTTGGATTCCAGAAGAGCATTAGCTTCATCTCGAGATCCAAAAATGACACGCAATTTGTCTAGTGAAATTTTTTTAATTTCCTTCACAGATTTGTATTTTTTGTAAATCTCGGAGGAAATCAATAAAACATTAATTGGTCTCTCTTTCTTTCGAAAAAAGACAGCAAATGGCCCAGGAAAACTGGGTGGATGAACCTTAACACGAAAAGGTTTAACCAATTGTAGTAATTAAGTATGTTAAGTATGTCACTAAGCCACTCCCAACATTACACTGAACACAGTAGTCATTGACTTTTATAGATTGACGTAGGGAACATTTACATCATTCTGTAATAAACGTTAAAACAGATAAGACGTGTTGTCCTTATATCGCCTGCTACACCAATGAAGAGGTTCCAATCAAATGAGCATTATCTTTAGACCCCCCTCCCCCTCATCAGTCTCCATGTTGGAAACTCAAAAATGAAGATCTTTTTTGCCAATTGTAAAATCAGGATACAATAAAGTAAAGGATAATAAATAACTTATACTTGCAGCTCTTCTATACAAACGAACAAACTTCAACCAATCCAACGTCGAACCAAAACGAAAAACTTGAAATAGGAATCACAAACTTGAATCTTCAACCGCAACACTTGAATTTCAAAAACAGGAACACTCCACCGTACGCAAACGCACAACAACGGAGATGTAATCCCAGCAAATCCTTGAATGATTTCCAAAACGATGACGATCCAGGAATGAAAACTTGATTAAACTTCGAACACGTAACAAAACCTTGAACCGCAACACTTGAACAAATCCAGCAATGGAAAAATATCCTCCTATCGAATCCACAATATCGCAAACGCCTCAGGAAATATTTGTATCTCGGAAATTATTCGGGTCTGAAAATAAGAAAAAAAAATGACACGAGAAGAAAAAACCGTTTAACCTGGTCAAGGCCTACTTACCGAGTATGATGTTGCTCAATGATATATGTATGCATATGGTAAAATGATAGTAGTCCTAACATATGTAGTTTATATTCAATGCAATTTGACCCAACAATCATTTTGGCCTGTATGTACAACACATGGCCAGGCACACGTTTTTCGAAAAACACTGTTAGTTGTTAGTACTGAATTAAAACTTATAGTTAGTATTGAATTTGAACCTAATAGTAACCTAAAGCTAGCATGCAATATCTCTAAACAGTCCACCCTAGTATTTCAACTGTTATAACTAAACACCCATAAGAGACACTCACAAAACACATACACTATTGTAAAATTAAACACGAATCACTACACAAAAACACCAAGTGATGAGACTCGGACAGCACAAACTGGAAACATCCTAGAGCCAATAAACACGGAGATAGTGCACGCGCGCGAAGTTTCAATAAATTCCGCAGTTATTTTTTACAAGTAATAAAGTGTCGGTTTCAATCTAACTGTATTACGTGGACTTTCTGGATTCTGGTGAAGGAAAAGGAAGATTTTGGAAGAGCAAGGATTGGAAGGGTTCTAGAGGACATCATCGGAGGAATTGTGTGGAATTGGTGAAAGAAAAGTGGATTGGCAAGTGCACAAAAGTTAAGAACACAGCGTAGGACTTAAAAGGTAAAAACTCAACCCACGAACCGCAATCCCCCAACAAACACAGCAACTTCGATAGTGCTTGTCCTTGGTCGTGAACTTATTGGTTTATAGGCGGAACGATGGTTGATGGAATGATGGAAGGTAGGAATAAAACACGTGTTTGCTACTAATAATACAAAACTACTAATGACTCCTTCATTGATCTTGCGTCCTCGAAGTCGAACATCAGCAAGAACCTCAAGCAAGACTATGATAAACTCATGACAACTGCGGCAGCGGTAGAGCCCATGGAGCTGAAGGTGCCGAATCTACCCAGAGGAAGGCCTTCGCATTCAGCCCGAAGGGTTCGTCGGACGCGATTGATTACTATAAGTACTCGCAGAAGCATGATGTGAGGCAGTCGTCACATGAAATGCTGCCAGGTGTATCTCTGAAGCAATGCCTTCTTGGTGGTTCCGGAGAGACGACTTTTGTTGTAGAAGACGACCTTAGCCCCACACTTCCCTTTATGGTTTAGAAGAAAAAAAGGTACAGTGTATCAAACAATTGTCCGTACAGCAAATTTTTCTTTAAATAATTTTTCATTCGAATGTTAATAACTTTTTTATGCGTCAATCAGAAACGCTGAAATTTTGACCAATCATGAATCATGTATTAAAGCTCCATTAGTAACATTTTGAGCAAGATTGAATAAGTTTTCTGAAAATTATAAGATTTTTGAACACATTTTTAAAACATTATATCTCAATATGTACTCGATGAAATTCTTTCAATTTTTTTGTGTTACATCTTAAACCTAAGGCTTTCATAGGCAGCCATGTTTGGGGTTTTATATTCACTACAAAAAATGTGCGGATGTAGTTGACGATGTTTTGAAATTTACCATATTTTGCACATATAATCTGCCAAACGTTTTCCTCCAATAAAAGTGCATTAACTGAACGAAAAATCCATAGGACCTACTCTTCTTATGTAGTTCAGTAGGTCCAGTATAAAAAATATATCATTAAAAGAGTTTAAAAAACTGGAGAACACTTGGCCCTTTTATTGATCAAAATAAGACAAATTTCAAAATGACACTCTGAACATATACAGATTTTTCATATTTTTTGTAGTGAATATAAAGCCTTAAACGAAGCTGCATATGAAAGCCTTAGGTATAAGCTGTAACATGAGAAATATTGAAAAAGTTTAATCAAGTACATATTGAGATATAATGTTTTAAAAATGTATTCAAAAATTTTATAAGTTTTACTAAAAGTTCTATAACTTTCAGAAAATTTATTCGATCTCGCTCTAAATTTTATCAATGGAGCTTTAATATATGGGTCAAAATTTCAGCGTCTTTGAAGTTATAATTATTTAAAAGAAAAAATATTTTGCCAAAAAAATTGCTGTACGGACAATTGATTGATACACTGTATATCTCGCAAGGCCACAAGATTGTTAGTCATGAGAGTGTAGTGCAGTCGTCCCGGGAAGCTGGGAGGGTTGGCTCATTCTTGGTCGAAGGAAACATGGTATTGCAGCCATTATTGGTAGATCGTCATTCCTCAGACACCACAGTTTATGGTATGTTAGGAGGAGAACGCTTCGTGGACTCTAGTGAAAGTCGTGAAGGCGATGAGGAGTGATGTCAAGCTCTTGGATCTTGGAGCCGACGTATGCAGTTTTCGACGTACTCGTACAGGCGAAATGATCCTCGAGTGCAAGCGGGGAGGAAAAAAAAGCGCGACAAAATCTGCATGGGTGTCACCTACAAGTGTCTGGCGGGAGGTCCTTGGCGAGAGTGATCACGAACGCGGAACAGCTCGTCAAGGCACTACGGTTTACTACGGAGGTTTGCTTCGATTACCTTGAGCCAGGACACAAGTCATGGAACTGAAAAGACCCTGTTAGGAATAAGCTTTGTTTGTAGGCGATGTTGAGACAAAGGTCATGAGGCGCAAAGCAACACAACCTTTCCCAGGTGCTAGATTTGTACCGAGAAATCGGCGAGTTCCCGAGGTCCAAGGGACCCAGCCTTGAAAAGAGTCACATCTGAGAAGTCAGAGTACAAACAAGGCAGCTAAACCTGATCTATTGTGACGCATTTGCTGTGTGATTGCTTGAATGGGAATGGATATATCTCCATCATAACAAACGCCGATAACGGCGATAACGGCTCTCTCGGGTGCAAGCAAAGTGACCATGCCTGAGCAAATTCGCCCTAGGAATAGGAGATCACCGGCGCACTGGTTGACTCAAGACTCATTACGAATCTGTGGGGTGTACCTACAGGGTCATGATACACGCAGAAAAAAAAATACGGTAGAATAAAAAATGTATGAGGTAAAATCAAACGAATTGTCAATTTGTTAAGGCCACAAAAATAAAACTGTTTTAAACAAATCAAACGTCAGATTTGAAGCAAATGCAATCCATGTTTGAAACAAACATGCATCTGTCATTGATTTCTGACAGGTTATGCTAGAAAAGAACGCATAAAGTTTTGTTTTGTGTAGCGTGTGTGCGTTGCGGAAATATTTATTTTCTCATTAAATTTACAAATTCTTTCCCTTCGCCGGGAAAACCCACCTCTCCCGTGGCACATCCAATGCCAGCATCATGTAGGTCACAATCGCTCCTGAAAACAGCAGAATCCCGTCAAAACTTTTCGGAAAACTCAACATTTTCGCAGAAAGAAATTTTCTTCGATCCTGCAGCTGGAACTTATTTGTGATATTTGTTTATGTTCTCGACGGTGGAACGAGGGGCTCCTCAATAGGTATGGAAAAAATCAATATGTATTTGAGTTTGAATTAGAAATTAAAATCTTATTTTCAAAAACTTACCGAATATATATGAATATTTTTGTTTCAAATGAACGAAATTGTCTCCGTGAAGTATGTCAGAAATTTCCTCTGAATTCTATTGATCATAATTCGGCCAAACGGCATTCGGACAAATAGCCGGATACCGTTTCCAGATTTTTTTTCTCAAAATTTCGTTTGAAGATGGTTTATGCATAATTGAAAATAATTGTCCACCATGAAAAAAAAAAAAAAAAAAACAGAACATAACTTGATTTTTCCTCTAAACTCTCTTAATGGAAACCGATTTTGGAAATATTTCTCCATTGGTAAAAAAATAATTAAAAATTCAAAAAATGAGGGAATGCATTCAGTTTCAGCTTTTAATTGTAAATCTGTTGAAATTAATGAAAAAAAAACTGGAGTCGAGTGGGGCAAAAGCATTCACTTCTGCGAGAGTTTGCACCTTTTTCGTCGGTTTCTGATGTTATTGTTTCATGGCACTATTTCTCTAGTTTCACATATTGGAAACGTGCGACTGTCAGTACCCATTGCGGCAACTATATTCCTGCAAAACTGCTTCGGTTTTCCTGGGTGAAGAAGCTTGGTTTTCCAGGTGGAAGAAGAGGTTTTCCAGGTGGTAAACCATTTCATTGTGCTAGCAATTGTTTGAAAACACATAAATGACAAAATACCACTTCTTCGGCTTTGACTTTGGGGTGGGTTTCGTCGCTCTGGAAGCTGGAAAAGCAGGATAAGTTTGGAAAAAGGAAAAACTACGCTGCAGCCGCAACGGTACCTGTCTAAGTAACATATGAGTTTTCGGGGGGGTACAGGGTGGGTGTGGGGGTAGGACGAGGAGGCCAGAGCGAACAAAACCGTAGGATGTGAGTCAGACAAATGACTTGAGTTATTTATTTCCACATTCACGACATTATTTCTCAAATTGCACCCCGGTACCAATGTGTGTACCGTGGCGTAGAACTTTGGAACTTTTTTTCTCTGTTCTTTTGGCTGGTTGAGAAATGCATACGTTATGGTTATGTGTGGCGTTGGTGCTGTGGGATGAGAGAATGTTCAACCGTGTATGGTACCGCAGTTTTTCCTGCCAATTTATGTCACATTTGTTTGCGTTTACTTGCAAGCATGACTTTCTATTTTTGTTGTTTCAGGGGTTAGTTTTTGTTGAGAACTACATAATTTGGTTGTACTTTTCTAACATCGACATCGACATTTTCTGGAAATTTTACAGTCGATTACCGAGGAAACAGCTGTTCTTCAAATACAATTGCAATAATGTCTATATTCTAAATCTAAGTATAATCAAATACACCGTTTTTTGCACAAAAAAATATGCTACTTACAAAACTTAAATATATTAACGCAAAAACAAAATTTTGTACAAATAAGAAATAAACAGGAAGCCAAAAAGGTTCAAGGAAATTGATAGAATTATAAAGTAGCATTTTTTTGTATTTTTTAATGAACGAAAAATCTTAGACCCATTCGTCGAAAAGAGAATTGATAACTAAAGTCTTTGTCTATAAATCAACGGAGCTATTTAATTTCACCCACACAACAACCCACGCTGAGTTATGACCGCTTCGTTCCCGAGGTCTGAGGCAGAAGAAAGCTTTTCCTTTCGACGTGCTACCTGTGTCATACACAAAGGCACCTTCCTCTCGGGAGATTCATTTTTCATCCGCTGGAGAGCTCCGAGAAGAGGCATTTAGTCAGTAATCCTCAGTAGGACTCCGATCCGTCCGCACTTTGTCTCCCCCACACCCACAGTATATGGACGGGGGGTTCACGCACCGAAGTGTACCTCGACCCACCGACATAGATTAGATACAGGAGGTATAACTTACCGGGACCTGGAAGGCGAATACAGACAGACAAACAGACGGACCGGCGACGGCGAAGACGACGACGACGATGATGGCCAGCCGGGCTGTTGTGTTGTGGCTGTTGCTGATAGAAGGACTCATTTACTCTCATTAGCAGCGTCATTGAGCATAAGGAGCGCACTTTTCGTCTTTTTGCTTCAACTGTACGTTGTTTGTTGCCGCCATTGCCGTCGTGGGAGTAGAAAACACTTTGGCTGGGTCCAACCTACCTATACTACTGCCTGCCGACTGTTTCTGACACTTGTGGGTTCGGATCATGAGGGGATGAGGTATAGAATGTACTATTGCTGTAATAGATTCAATACCATGGTGCGAGATCAATGTGATCAAGCAGTGAGAGGGGATGGAGCAGCTCTGCTGAACACAATTCCCCAGGAAAATATTTTTAACGGTCGGATGTGTGGCGATTGAAAGGTGGAGACCGCACTTCCACGAACACGAACGTTGACTTCGGAGTATGTAAAGCTTATACCTTAGAATCCTGATAACTTTGAAAGACAGTGTCTTTGGCATTTGAGCTGTTGTCACAAATTCAAAGAGGATCTCAACTGCGATCGTATTGGGGAATGAGTGAAATAATAAAAAGTTGACTACGCTAGTGTTGGCGAGTGGTGGGCGCATTCCACCCCGCTAACCCCGTATCTAGCTCCAACCTACCTTATTTTACTTCCAGTAAAATGATGAAGCAACAGCCCCAGATGATGACACCGGAAAACGAGGGAAAATCTGTCTGACCGTCCGTCCGCCGTTACAGTTCGTCGCCAAGTTACAGGCTCGAAGAAAGGAAACCGGTTCCGACCGGAAGGGAGACGAAAGCAGAAAAGGTGCTTATGAGAATAAATATTCCTTCATTAAAACGAAACTGATGAAAAATGACGAGGTGCTTTCCTTTTGTGCTTTAGTGCCTAGGATTCCGAACTGGCATAGAAGAAGAGCCTTAACTCCCATTTTTTTTCTGCCTTTTGTTTTTCACCGGTGCTTCAGTCACCATCATCGCGTCGGGCTTTATGAAAGGCGTTTATTTCTTTTTTTCTCTTTCGTCTGCAATCGTTCAGGTCGGGCCGGTGGTAAGTAAAGGGTGGATAAGAGGACATTAAGTTTGTTATCCCAGTGTCGGTCGCTCCTCAAGGGCCATTTTTATGGACACTCACTTCGGATGAGTGATAATCTTTCATCTATTTCCGGGCCATGGAAATGGAAATGAAAATGTACGAATCTACCAAGTGAACGTGTTCTGCGGTAAGGTGGATAATAAAGCGTTTTTTTCTCTGTTCGGGACATAACCACTGCGACCAATATTTGATCTATTGTGGTAACGATAAAACGTTACTATTGCAAAAAATGCTCTAGGCTGAGTGTACCAGTTATCGCCATAAAGGTTCCCTATTTGGCCATAGTGATTATTTGAGATAATTATAAATTTTGCATCATTTCAAAAGTTTTAATGACAAGATACATTCAAATTCTTGCTACTAAATCATTCATTGTAGGTCAAAACTTGGAAACTTTCTAAATTCCCACTATGGCCAAATAGGGAACCACTATGGCGATAACTGGTACACTTACCCTATTTAGTTACCACAGACGCCAAAACAACAATGAATATAGAGACTGAATGGGTGTTGCTGCAGATCAACGCGGAGTGCGTTCATTAATTTCTCGAATGAACCTAAGGATTGTTTACTGCTAGACGAATTAGTGGAACATTCAACCATAAAATCAAGGTAAACGCGAGCATTTTCAGCAAAAAAAAATCTGTGGGGTTCGATTTCTGACTGGTCTAGGAAATTCTCTTATCAGAAACTTTTCTGACGTCCTTGGGCTTAGAGAACCTTCGTGTCTGCCAACTGAGAAGTAGGTTTTTTCTCAATTAGAACGTTACATCAAGAAGAAGACGAAAAATCAGAATAGTAGAAAGAAGAAGAAGAAAGAGAAGAACAGCAAGAAGAAGTATACAATAGATGAAGAATAAGAAGACGAAGAAGAAGAAGGAGGAGGAGCAGGAAGAGGAGGAGGAGGAGGAGAGTAGGAAAAAGTGCACAGTGGTCCAGGATCCAGATATACGAAGAAAGATGGATTCGGCGCCATCGGATGTTTTTCTCTTGGGATTTTCAAAACGATTTGTTTAATGCAGCCGACGTTTCGACACGTAGATAGTGTCTTTCTCAGGGGAAAAATAATTACTATCGTTTTTGTCAGTTGTTTTTTGTAGACAAATAGGATCTTCTATAAAGTTGTTTCTAACAATATGGCCGTCATTCCAACATACATAAAATTTAGGGTGGTCCATATTTTCAAAGATATTGAAATTCAAATTTTTTTTATTTGTTTGAATAACTACGAACATTCTTCGGCGAAGTTGAAGATTTATCAAATTTGAACAAGTTTGCTGTAGATAGTTTTTGTGTAGCTTTAAAATTGACCGATGTAGAGATATTCTTCTGAATTAGTTCAGGGTGGTTTGAGAAAAGCCGGTTTTCTGGATTACAGTTTCGATTTCCTATCAAAATCGCTCAAGAAACACTTGGAAAACAGTTGCAAAATGCCCATTTTTCTGGAAAATCGTCGATTTCTACTGAACACAATGACGTAGTAACATTCTTCATGAATGAAAATATGCGTTTTTTAAAGTTCTAACAATTTTGAAGCTACATTAAAACTGTCTTCAGCAAACATGCTCAAATATGACAGATCTACAACTTTGCCGAAGAATGTATATAGTTATACAGTAGACGTTCGCTAGGTGCAAACTGTTTAACTGCAATGCTTTTCCACTGCAAGTCCACTAAGTGCAACAATTTTGCAGTTATCGCACCGCTTTCCGTCAAAATGAAATATCAACAGCGATGTGATGTTTTACGGATGCACTTTTGTTGCAATGCGATGTTTTTCGTATGCACATGGGTTGCATTCTGCAACAACTGACAGTTATGTGCCGTCTGTCAGTTGTTGCAGTTATCGAATTATATTCGGTAAGTGAAACGTAAACATGTTGCAATTTTCGATCGTCTACTGCACTTGCAAATTAAAAAAAGTTTGGTTTTCAATTTCTTTGAAAATAGTTTGAAATAATTGGAAACAACTTGGTAATTCAATAGCGCTGAGTGCATCTTCCCTCGTAAATTCTGGAAGAAAAAAAAATCAATCAACGTTATTGTCCTATTCATCTAATGTTGATACATTTTATAATACCCAGAGAAGTGAATTGTCAGATAAAAGAGACACAAACGACAAAGGAGGCGTGGAGTTTGTCCTTTGTTACAACTTATAAAGATATTGAATGACATGATCTCGAATGTGTTTATTGTCACCAGGGTGCGATGATGTCACGTTTTCGATTCCCGCATTTTGTACCAATGTTTAGGGAACTCAATTGTCAATGGGGGAACCCAATTGATGTTCGCTGCAAACAATCCTATTGGGTGGGAATAGGGATGTCATATACGTGTTTATTGTTGACTCGAAAACTGAAAAGCAAAGTCTTAAAAATTTCAGAACGCGTGATGTCGAAACGATATTTATCCTATTCCTTATAAGTTGGGACAAACCTCTGTCACGTTGGGCGGATTGTCACAATGCAGTTTGCGACATTGTTGTTATTGTGACGCGATGGTAGAAATTCGATTTAGTGTACATAGTGGCGTTGCCAAAAATTTACTCTGGGAGGGGTTTTAAACGATCAACGATACCCTTTTTTTATTTGACATTCACATTTCATAAACAGTTTTGAAATAGTGTCAGATTTCATCAAAAAGTGTACTATACTGAAATTTTGTTCCAAAATTTTTGACTCTGGGAGGGTGGGGGGGGGGTGGCTAGGCATTCACCTCATCCTCCGTGGTAACGCCACTGCGTGGAACACTGATGCGAATTCGGTGATCACCAATCTTCTAAATCTAAACTGAACGATGCCCAAAGACTATTACGAAATAATAATGAAGCACTACTAATGCACATTAAAATAGAACATCTTGTAGTGGAACCTTACAACTGCGTAATAAAAATAGGACATCACAAGTGGACAAATACAACACAAAACATAAATGTAGCCCAGTTGCCCTATTGGATAACAATTTCCAATGACAGGAAAACGAGCTTTCATTAATGTTGTTGGTCCATCAGTCAATCCTGTAATCGTGTTTTCTCTAGCAGGTTGCCTTTTGTTCGCAGCATTAGTTGCTTTCATAGCTTGAGTTTAGTCTAGGAATTTCTAATCCTAAGGGGGCATCCCGATTCGGGTTTCATCACTAGAGTTCTATAACTTGAAGTCTGTGCCAGGGAAAGGTTTACATCTCTAGTACTTAATCACGGCCCGAAATGGCATGAATGTTGGCAATCGAAATAGGATTGCGGGCCTCTATTCTGCCAAAGCCCTATGAATGTGCATTAATACTAGGGGAATATTTACAAGTTAAAATAGCACATTTAACACAAAAATAAAACTTGTAATAATACTACAAAGTCGTTGGACTAAAAGATCATGACGAGCTTGCGACAAGGCTTGTGAGATGAACTACATGAAACAAACTACTATTTTGTTTTGTTTTGAACCGAATTTCCGCTTGAATTTTTCACAAACAAAATCTTGGGGAAATGTAGCTTCCCCATGTTACTTTACAAACTTTTTTTCTTGGCTGAATGGAGTTTTTATTCTAGCACAAATAAACCGTCAACGTTCGCCTTCTTTTTTGCCCTGCGCTAATATGTAGGACATTGCAAGCCGCCCAAACGCCCAACGGGACGTAAATCCTACAATCCGGAAAAGGAAGACACCACCCCGAGAGCATAATCCAGCCCAGTAGGTACTTAGTGATCTCAAAACTCCAGCCCAGCCGGCAACGCACCAAACAGACCAAACAACTTTCGGGAGCTTTCATTCGGTTGGACATGTTTGTATTCAGCTGTCCGGTCGAGTTTTTCGGCGGCGGCCGTTGTCGTTCCGCAGTAGTTGCAACGTTGCAATTGCAAGGGTAAGGACAGAAAGGAAATTTCATGTATCATTTAGGTTCCAGCTCCAATGAACGAAACGAACCAAGTGGGGTGGCAAGATGTTTGGCATACGGACGTTTAGCATATGGATTTTTGTCATACGAATAGACATTTGGTTGAACGAATAATTGATAAAAAATTGTAGCAGCTTAATATTTTACGTGCTATACAGTTCATGCTGTCCGAATTTTCATCCAGTGTTTCTCTTACTTCGGAAGAAGCGTTGCTGTTTCAAGTCACATTCTTATAAAAGTTTTTGTAATTTAAATGCTTTAAACATTTTATATGGCGTTCAGAACACTGACATTCAGATTATTGGACAGCAGTGTATCACGAAATTCAATCCTACTGGGACAAACTTTGTTCGGACAAACATCCTTATGCCAAACTGAGGTATCACCACCCACGGGTACGATGCTGACCGGCCACTCTGAAATAATTTGCATTTGGGGTTTTCTTGTTTCAGGGCGAACTCTCCCAGCTTTTTTTTTCTCTGCATATCTGTGCCGAGCTGACATTTTCCATGTGCTTTTCCTTTTTCTTGCGGACGGGCCGAGGGCAGGGCGTTATTATGCACAAATTAAAACATCCGGATTAGTGCTGGCGAAGGGGAGGCGTACGAAGCCGGGTGGAAATCCCTTTTAATGCACATGCGGCTGACTTTGCCACTTTGGTACGGAGCTTGGGCCGTTTTGATGTGGATGTGGTTGTGAGGAATGGACGAAGGCTGCTGCAGGCCTGGCACAAAGGAAGGATGTAGAAGATGCAAGTTACAACTGAGTGCATTTAGTAAGCTCTGACATGGTGGTGGCAGCTGTGGCTTGGAGCTGTTTTTTGTTCAATTTTTACATGTATGCGAACTGCATTATGCAATATGGGTGCACAAAGAGTGCCCGTTTTTCTCAATTAACTGAACGTTTCTACATATCAACATAATTCTGTATTAGTCCTGATGGATAGAATAAGAATGAATGTTTTGTTACGAGAGATAGTACTTTGTTGGACGATTCTGTGACAGTCTTAACAGCTTTCTAATGGGATATTTTTTAGTTCAGATTAATAGGACACTGCCACAAAATATGGATATGCCTCTGGTGTACCATTTTACTTGTCAGTATTGTCCAGGATCTTTTTGCAATGAAGATTGCATTGGCTTTTTGAGCATAAAGTATTTCGAGCCAACGGAACTAGCTACGTCCTTATAGTCAATACATTCATCCATTATTTTGTTCTAACGTGATGTTTACAAGCAGAACGGTAGTTTAACCTACATTTCTTAAATTCATATTCATTCAATTGAATTGAACTTATTTAACATAGGTTTTCACATGGAAAATTTCATGCAATGTAATGCATGACGATTGTGCGATCAGATAGTTGTCGAAAAAATACTAATATGTGAGTTAAATTAAGAACGTATACCTCATTGATCGTAATCTAGATAATATAATATTCAAAGCTTTAAAGCTGCGATTGCTGCGAAAAGATCGAGCTTCTCCTTCTAGTCCGAAAACAGCCTCAATAGGGCTGGTATCGAAAACAGGAGGAAAATCACACTAAAAATGTCAAATCCCAACCCCCCCACAATTTCAAACAAACCTTCCCAAAAAAGGTCAATCGATTGGGATTCAATAGTCCTTCCCAACATATTACGCGTCCAACCAATAAACGATGATAAAATTATTGCCTCGGACAAACTCGTATGCACATTGCTGCACACACACAATCTACCCGGCAATCTATCGCTTAATTTAATTTGGCGAACTAAATATTCACAAGAGTTATGTGCCTCGGTTCGGCGGTCAAATATGCTTCACTTCTCGAATGGCGTGCGAAACCGCGCGTGCCACACCACTGGAAACCCAACGTCGACCCTCCATCGCCCTGCTTTTGGCTTGCAGCTGGGCTTAAGCTGCAATATTGTAGAAACTCTTTTGTACGGTGGCGGTGGGAAATATTGTATGTGCATTATGCTAGTGGTCCCTAGTGGTACCGGTTGAACAGAGTTTGAGATTAGGAATCGTTTTTATCTAAAACATGCTATTACTGAAAATATATTATGGTCAAATTCAGATTTTTTTTTTTTGAAAAACAAATATCCTAAATAGTTTGCTTAGCGATGATGGCGGCTTTCTTATGTTCCGTCAAGGCACCATTCACCGTGGATCTAAGAAGATTCGGGGCAAATAAGGGCTGTCATTTGACACCAGTTTTATAAACATTGTTGGTGCCGCTTTTAATTGCCTTCATTATAGGGTTAAATTTTTCACAAAATTTGGTGATATAGGGTGCGGGCACCGGTTTTGGCCAGTCTAAGGGAAATCATTTTTATAAAAATAACCAATAATGCTATGAAAACAATCAATGTGTTAAATGAAAGGTTTCGATCTATACTTCATTATAAAAATGCAGAAATCAAGCTAATACTTGATTTTCGTATTAAAAGTGGCACTGGCCAAAATAGAAGCATTGCCGCAGTTTTGGCCATATTCTCAGCTTTGGTTTCTATTTTGGCCAATCACGTGTATTTCTTATGGGAGTGGCCAAATTAGAAGCACTCTGGCCGAAATAGATATATGGGAGCTGATTTTTTAAGAAAAAATATTTCTTTCTTCCAGTTTTTAATCAAAATGTATGGTTTTCACAGCTGTAATCATCATATTATATTAGAATCAACTAGTAAAAAAAAAATTATGCTGATTTAGATCGTAACAGGCTGAATACCGCACTATGGCCAAAACTCCGGGCTGGCCAAAGCTGAAGCTTCTACCCTAGTACAATTAGTAAAGGGTAGTAGGGTCGCCTAATTCCGTGGTAGGTCACCATTCACCGTGTATGAGATATTTTATTCTTCTTTGTTTAAAAATGATCAAAACAACCAAGCCAAGGGAATTTTCTTCGTTTAAATTCATTTCAAGTAATAACTTGCAAGATTTTATTAGAAAAACGAATGTTCGAATTTTCGATTTTTTCTAGATATGGGACAGTATGGGGCACGATGAATGGAGACCATTGATTTTTACCCATTTACCGTGCCTTTTTGTTTCAATTAAAAAGTACGAGTAATCGTACTTTCTTGTTAAACTTACGTCGGTAATGCAAAATACATACCTGATATGCGAATTTAATTGCTTCTTGGTGGAATAAAAACGTTACTACATTTAGTTCATCGCTTAAATCACCTTAGCGCAGTTTTCGTTTCGAGCAGAAACCCGCTTCATGTAAACACCCTTTAGTGTCAAAATGATACTTTTAAATGTTTCTAATGAGCGTTATCGCATGGTAACAATACATTAGTGTTGTATTTGTGAAATTGAAGGGAAATTGTCATATCATTCAATCATAATATGGAAATAATGAAAAAATATTCGCAGGCACACGGTGAATGGCGCCTTGACGGTACAAAAAATACGTTTCAACATTTAAACAATTAACAGTAAGAACAGAAACAGTAAGCTAATACCTCCATTTGGACTCTCCTGCTTATGATTGTTGAACTCCGGATATATCGGCCGTACCGTTTTTCTGTATTGCGTGGTTTTAGTGCCTAAAACATCATTAATAAGTTGACACACAATGTCTCTCTTCAAATGAATTTGTCATCAGTAGTCAAGTTCCTATATAATAAGCAAAGCATGCTATCACCAAAATCAAATGTAAATAAAAATTCTTTAAACAATCAAGGTTCCTAAACAGTTTAATTCAGTAAGACCACGCGTTATGGATTACTGATGGTCAGACCACACAGTTCCAGAAAAATCCCGGGAGAAATTCTAGAAATAATATTGGAAGGAATCAGGGAGGGAACACCTCCAAAAATTTCAAGGACAAATTATTGAAGGAATCCCGGCAGGAATCCAGGAGGAATCTCGGGACGATTTCTGGAGAGAATCCCTGGATGGAAATCCAAAAACAATCTAGAAGGAATCCCGGGAACATTATTGGAGCAAGTCCACCATGGCAACGCAGGCCAGCTCCGTCGATGACCTCTTCTTAATAATAAATAAAAAGAACGCAGTGGTTACCTCGCATCATACTAGACGGCTGCTGACTGATACCTCAATTAACAACCGCCACAATTATCAAAAGAATCTCGGATATATTTCCAAAAGTAATCTGGGGATAAATTACTGAAGCAAAACTGGGAGAAATCTCAAGAAGAATCCATCAAAAAATTGTCGGAGTAATCTCTGAAGGAATCCCTGAAAATTCCAGTTCAAATCGCCGGAGCAAGCCTGAAATAAATCTCGGGAGGAATGTCTGGAAGAACATTAAGGCATCTCGGAGAAAATCCCCAAAGGAATCCTGGGGGAATCGATGAAAAAATCCCGGTAGGACCCAATGAAAGCATCCTGGGAAGAATTTCTGAAGGGATCCGAAGAAAGCCTGAAAGACATCCCTTAAGCAATCCCTGGAAGTAAAACCTACAAAAAATTTGAAGAATTTTATAAAGAAATTCCTGAAAGTATCTTGAAGTAGTCTCTGAAAGGTTCTCATAAGGAGTCTCTTGAAAGAATGCGGGTAGAGATCTCTGAAATCTCTGATCCTGGAATCCTGGAAGCAGTGTCTGAAGAAATCCTGGGGGAAAACCCTGAAACTATCACAGAATTAATCATTAAAAGACTCGCAGGAAGAATGCGTCAAAGAATCCCGAAAAAAAATAATAATGACGGAATCTTGCCGGGAGAAATCTTTTGACCTTCCTAAGGTGTTGCATTTTTGCATCCCGCCGAAGTAGTGCACGTTCACAGTGTCTGTCTGGGTCATATTGACCCCAACATTCTACTAGGGTTGAAGAATCCCTAGAAAAAACCTAGGAATAATCCTGAAGGAACCCCTGACGCAATCTCGTAAACAATCCATGTAAGTCCCGCAAGGAATTCCTGGTGGAATTTCTCAAGGAATACTGAGAAAATCAGTGTAGGATCCCCGGGAGGAAACCCTGTTGAAATGCCGTAAAATATCCCTGAAGGAATTCCAGAAGAATTCCAAGAAGAATCCCGGAAGAAATCCCGGGACGTACCAATAAAGAAATTCTTCAAGAATCCATGAATGAATTTCAGGAGAAATCTTTAAACCCAAGAAAATGCAATATAGGAATCCATAAAAGAATCCCGAAAAGAATTCCGATTGAAATAGCTGAACAAGCCTCAGAGAAAATGCCGGAAGAAATCCATACTAGTACAGGGGGTGGCCAAAATGTTTGGGATTAGCAACTTTTTTCCTCTCAAAAAAGTTCAAAATGCTGTAACTTTTCACAGAGTGCATTAAAAATTCTAAAAGTTTGACTGTTTGTCAACCTATTATATGTGTTTTACTGCCGTCGGACGCATAAATGTCACATGTTACATTTCGATTTTTTTGAGGTTTTTATGTCAAAAGTCATATTTTGATAAGTATTTTTGAAATGTTTTGTCAAAATTTAATTTTATAAATATTTCGATAGTTGAATTGCGTTGAAGTCAATCAATTTTGACATAGTCTAAGTTTATTTTGAAACTTGAAATGTGTTTTTCTCAGGGTTTTTTACTGTAACATGTAACATTTATGCGTCCGAGGGCAGTTTATTGGTACAAATTTGAGCCTGATTGGGAAATCTTTCATGAACCTAGAACAGTTCTGGTAAAACTTTATTTTTTGGACAACTTTTTTTAGAACTGTCATATCTCCAAAACCAGTGAACAGAATCGAATGAAATTTTGAACGTTTATCAACAATATGTTAATAGCTTCACAATTTGAAGACTTGATATTTTTTGAACGTTGAAAAAAGTTATCATGGGTTGACACTTTTTGGGTTTTTTTCGAAAAAGTGTAATTTTTTTACATCAATGTCATTAAACGTAAGGTTCGATATCCAAAGATATTCTACTTCTATTTTCAAAATATCATTAACAAGATTTATTAAAGCCTATTCGGAATAACGGAAAAACACATTGTGGTATTGTAAATTTCACTCATTTTTCTCTATATGGGTGAAAATGTCAAACCGGTATAACTTTATTCGTCGTGATTTTTTTTATATTTTATAACATTGTATCAAGTATCAATATACTGTTGATAAACGTTCAAAATTTCATTCAATTTGGTTCAATGGTTTCTGAGAAATGACAGTTCAAAAATATATTGTCCAATAAATAGTGTTTTACCACAACGTTTCTTACTTTGCGAAAGTCTAACCAATCGAGCTCAAATTTGTACCAATAATGCACATATAATAGGTTGACAAACAGTCAAAATTTGAGATTTTTTGATGAACTCTATAAAATGTTACAGCACGTTGAATTTTTTTTGTGAGAGAAAAAAAATTTGCTTATCCCAAACATTTTGGCCAACCCCTGTATCAGGAAGAAGAGAGAAATCAACGAAGAAATCCCGAGAGGAATCCTCGATAGTAATCAAGATAATGTGTAATGAAATCCTGGAGAAATTCGTAAAGGAAACCATTAAGGAATCAATGAAGGAATGCTGGATGTAATCTGTAAAGGAATCCCGGGAAAAATCCTTGGAAGAATCCCTGAATCTTGAGAGGAATCTTGGAAGGAAACCCGAGAAAAATCAATAAAGGAATCCCGGAAGATGACAATGAAGGAATATTGGGTGGAATCCCTGAAGGAATCCCATAAGGTAGCTTGTAAGAAATGTCGGTACGAAAAAAAACCTGAAATAAATCCGTAAGGGAATGGAGTAATGCTTGAAAAATACTTAAATGGATCCCAGGAAGAATCCTGAGTGGAATACCGAGCAGAATTTTGAGCCAAATCCAGGGACGAATCCCTACAGGATCCTTGAGGTATCAAGGCGTTTCAGTGGATTTCGGGGGTCTTATCTGGGTTTTCTAAGATGTTTCAAAGCATTTAAACTGAATTCGGTGGGCTTCTGATAATTTCACGGGATCTCAATAGTGTTTAAGACGCAAGTTCGCCATACATTACTTTATTGTAGGTTTTGTCATTTTTTAATTATGTCAATTTTTAAAAAGTCTATGAGAAACATCAAGCCCTCTTCAAGTGTTACTCTTGACAAATTTAAAAAAACAAAGTATGCAAAGTTGCTTAGATTGACTTATTGTTGATGCTCACCAAGTTCCGTTCGATTATGAGAGGGTGCTGTCAACCGCGCTGGTCTAGGGCACGAAATTCGCGCATTTTTTGCGTAGGGTAAAGTGGGGGTAAGATGCCATTTCAATAATAAATAGCCTAGTTTATTAGGCATTCAAAGTAACAGCAATCAAACAATATTTGCAGCAGAAATATTCTCGAAAGTCATATATTTTCATATATTTTTATGCGATTTTAACTACTGGTTCTTAAAACCAGTGGTGCAAAAAGACCATCTGCCATGGGGTAAGATGCCACTTTACTAAAACATTCCAAATTACGTTCATCCGGAAAAATGCTTTTCAGATCCCCTTTCCTTCCTCTGTCCTGTTTTTTTTCGTACATATATTCAATACATGGAGTATCACACTTTTACCCTCCTAAACGATGATCGTCATATTTGAATGACCTCTAACATGGATGGCGAAGTCATCAACAACCTTGCGCCTCCATATGTTTCTCAATCCCTTTCCAAGCACATGGCGGATAATAAAATCGCTAGAAAACCTTCATTTTAAGCAAACAAAACAAAACAAAAAAACCGGAAGTTGTCAATTTTTAATGGGAAATAAAAAAAATCCGTGGGTTCGTCTGCCTGGTTTCCAGAAATAGGAGAACTGAGCCCAAAATGCCAAGATGGGGTAAAATGGCTCAACTCATAATATCATTCCTGAGTGGGACTTGATCATTACTATAGGTGAATGGTGTCAAGATATGTTTGCATTAAACATTCTTCTAGAAGCTGGGCCGCCAAGCCCACGGAAAATCTTTTGATTTCCCAATAAAAATTGGCAACTTCCGATTTTTCGTGCTTGCAATTAAGGTTTTCGGGTGATTTTATTACCAGCCATGTGTTTCCAAGGATATTCAGGCACGCATGGAGACGCATGGTTGTTGGTGTCTACGCTATCCATGTTAGGGGTCATTCAAATATGACGACAATCGTTTAGCGGGGAGGAGGGGGGGTCCATTTTTTGAGTATACTAAAGAAGCGGGACAGAGAGAGGAAAGAGAGTCGGAAATGCCAGAAAACAGATAGGCATATTTTTTGAATGTTTTCATGAAGTGGCATCTTACCCCATGGCAGATGGCCTTTTTGCACCACTTCCGTTTTACGAACCAGTGTTTGAAGTGGCTAAAAATCGATGAAAATACAATAATTTAGTGAATAGTTTTGATGAAGCATCGAGCAAATATTGTTGCTGTTACAACTTTGGAAGCCTAACAAATGAGCCATTTTACCCCATCTTGGAATTTCGGACTTTGTTACTCTACCAATAATTAAGGTAAATGTCATCGACTGTCTACGAAAAATGCCAATTAATATTCGATGACATTTACTTTAAATATTTTCTTGCAGAACTGATCAAGTAGCATAAGTTTTTCGTGCACCATATTTTCAGTATTAGCTTCTGAAATGAGCTGAAGTTTATTGAATCTAGATATGTCGAAACAGCATTTTCTGTACTGGTTGTTATTGTATCGTTTGATAAAAAAAAATAGTTAGATATTATTTTTATGTGCAAAAAGTTTCATAGCTTTCGTCGGTGCCTTCTACAATAATGTTCCATTGTGCCCATTCCAGCGTACGTGTTCACAGTAGTGCATCCCGTCTTCAACGAGTCGACGAGCGTTGCTCTTCCGTGAATTTGCTTTTTAACGACAACACCCCAGGATACCTAGATTCTAAATCCACGGGAGCATAGCAGCCAGCAGCGGCAGCAGCAGCGTTGCAGGGTGCCACTTCATCGTACATTTTCCACTCGGTTATTATAATATGTTTTATTATTTTAAAACCGACTGTAGGGTACCGCACCGCACCACTTTGCACTCCCAGGGTGCATCCGGTCGTCGTTCTAGGAAAAAGCGACGGATTTCATTCGGAGGAAGGACGCAGAACCATAGAAGCTTAATTTAATACTGACGGCTGAGCGACCGGAAAAAGCTAAACGCGTCCGCTTACCGAATTCAACCGACCCGAAAAAGTGTCATGTCTTGTCAACGTTGGCGCATTAACGTTCTAGTTTATAGGGTGTTTGAATTTTTCACACAAGGATGATTGTTGGAACAGATTGAAACGAGCTCAAAGACTCAAATGAAAATTGCAGATTCTATTAGTTTTGTGTATGGTAGAAATGTATTTTAAAGAAATTCACGTTTTCCACAAAAATCATTCAGCTGACCTTAAGGTGAAACATCAAGAAATCCGATTGCAATTTTACAAACTTTAAGAAGCACAAATCTGACAAACGAGGCCTCGAATCAAGCTGCACTTGTCTATCACGGTTTTGCTCACTTGCAAAAAACGGCCACTTTTCCAAATCGAGCGCATGTGTTCACGAATTTCCAAGATTGTTGATTTTGAAAACGTGAGTAGGGGTCCACGTCCTCCATTGTGACAGTCATATTTGTATTCTCTGATGTTTCTCCTTAACAATAACCAGCCTTCGCACCAATTCTATTATCCGTAACATTGATAATTGTTCTTTCTTGTTGAGGTATTAGTTTGCGTTTTCAAATACTGCGCCAGAATTATTTGATCTGTTCAGAACGATCTCACCAACGTGTGCAACATGTGCACTACACAGATAGCAGAATCTACAGTAATGATCTGTACTAATTACGTTTGCTTATCAACAAGATGATTTTCTTATTATAATGGCTTTATGAATCAGTGCAAAAAAGTAACACATGATGAAATGATTGAAAAGAAACATAACAAATATTGCAGATATTTAGTACATAACATAGTAACTTTGAAATGCACTGCTTTGCATACTGTTCCACGATTACCTGATACAAATCGACAAATCATTTTCCCTGCGAGTAAAACCGTCCGAATTTGTAGCCCACTCACATACAGCACGTAGCACTTTGGCAGTTTTTCAATAAAGCTAATAAAAGCGTTTAAAAACACCTTATTTACCCGCTAATTGAATTCTCTGTGATGTATCACTGGCCGGCATTTCCCACCGCCAGCACCACAACCACCGCCAAAGCGAACACAAAATCCGCGTTAATTGGTCCATAAGCTTCACTGAATTGCATTTGTTAACTCAATCTCAACCCCGCTAGCAGAATCGCAGCATCAGTTCCATTCAAATTCCACCGCACGCAAAAATGCACTTCCGGCGATGGCCGCGCCCGCGACCGGATTGCAAAAGCGTGTGCCATTTGCGAGGAAAATAATTTTCCCGCGGTTTTCCATAAATTATTAAACATTATTCAATGTATGTATATGCAGCTGTCGCTATTGCAGGATTTGTAACCACAGCAACGACGAATGGCTGCTATGTGACTTGCCTGGCTACTTCTTTCTAGTTTCTAGCATTACGATCCCACTGAAGCTTGATCTTATCAACATTTCCACCACGTGTTAATGGAAGAGCTTTCATGGCTTGCCATTTGATATGTCCAGGAAATTTATAAACTATCAAGCCAAAACGATCTTCGACCAAAAACCGGGAATCGAACCCAAACTAGAGGCTTGAACTATCACACTATCAATCCACAACTGATTGCAAATAATTCTCGGCCTCGCGTTGAAAAATGTGCGCTTACTCAATGTCCACTATAGGAGAGAGGCGGGGACATTGAACTTTCGAAGAAAAGACGCTAGGCAGAATTTTCTATAACTTTATTTGGGGTAATCAGTCTCCTCACGGTTTTTCTCTGGTTCTTGGTGAGCTCATTCCTTATTTATATTTCTAACAGATTTTTTTCTAAATTCTAACAAAAATGTTATAGTTCTGTTATCTATCTATATATATATATATATAAATGAGTTTGAATTCACTTTGAGGCAACAAAACTCACGAACGGATGAACCGATCAGAATGACTCTTGCACGGTTCGATTCGTATTCATGGTGGTTGTGTTTATATGTAGAAAAAATTACTAAAATCCACTAGAAAAGTAATAAAATTGATAAATTACTGATTTTCGTGTGAGCTGGGAAGGAAATCAGTACGATTGAAATGAAACCAATCTAGAGTGCGGTGACGTTAAGATCTCAAAAGTTGTCAAACCACCACAGCTTGGCAAGACAAAGTTTGCCGGGACAACTAGTAATAAATAAAAAAAAACCCAGATTAATCCACCTAGTGGTGAAAGTGCCTTTCTCGTCGAATATGTACTCATGATCTTTCCGTCGATGCAAGTCGAAATTATTATTATTATTATTAATATTTATTAAAGACAATTTACCACTTATGTGGCATTCGTGTCTGAGAGCAAGTCGAAATGTTCCTGAATACTTCATTTCGAAAAGCAAGAATTTCATCAAAGTCATCATCGAATTGGGAAACTTTTTAATGACACTTATGTTCAACTTGGGGCAGAACTAAAAATATATGCCTTTCCAAAATCCGGCGAAGCACCCAACGTTGCTATTGCAATATCACCGGTAGTGTCTAATGTGGTCTGAACCTATTTTCTTGCTGATTATTTATCAGGTTACATATCAAGAAAACCACGGTTTGATGTGTCCCACGGGCAAATTTGGCTGAGACATCGATTTTTGTGAATCGATTCGAATCAGATCAGCAGAATCGATTCACCGATTTAAGCGAATGCTTTGAATCGATGTTTTCACATCGATTCGATACTATAAAATATTACAAAACTATGAAATGATTTGTTTACTGCATGTAGCTCAAGTTCATGGTATATTTTATTAGTCTTAATAAATTCAATATCTAAATTTGAGATTCTACATCGAACATTTCGCGACTCTGATTCGAAAATGAAAAAAAAAACGTTGAGACAGTGCATTCTGCAAAGCAAATGAAAAATAATATTTTTGAAACGAAAGAAAAATCTTGAGATCCTCAGATTCCCCAGATTTCTGAAAAGTATACCAATATAGTACTGAGATAAATACCCGCAGACTGCTGAGAGAAACTCCCCCAGGATCTTTAAAGATACTCCTCCAGAATTCTGAATTCTAAAATTATGAGAGAGATTTCTTCAGAATGCTGAAAATGATTACACTAGAATCCTGTGCGAAAAAAGCGAGACTCTTCTGGTATCTTGGTAAGAAGGAATTCTCTCTGATTTTCCTGCGAGTTGTAACTCTATATCTATGAGACTAATGGCCTCAGAGCCCCGAAAGGAATTCTCCCAGAATCCTGTAATAGATTGTCTCAGAAATATGAGAAAGGCTTACTCAAAATGTTCCAGAACCCTAAGAGGGACCATCCCAGAATCCTGAGCAGAAATCCAAGGGCGAATCTTCCACATTCTTGAAATTAATTCATCTAAATTACTGAGAGAGATTCTCACAAAAAAAAAAAAGATTTTCTAAATTCTAAGCTGAATGTCCCAAGAAACTTAAAAGCAATTACCAAGAATCTTGAAAAGGGTAGCTTAGAATCCTTAGAAGGAATACTCCAGAATTCTGTGAAAGGTTCCCTCAAAATACTGGACAGGATTGCCAAAGAAATCTGAGATTTCTGGGAGATAGGATTCCTTCCGAATCCTGAGAAGAATTCCTTCAGAATTTCCCTAAAATCCTGGGTGGATTCCATTAGAATGCTAACAATAGCTCTGCCAGAATCCCAAAAGGTATTCCCCAGAATTCTACGAATGATTCCCCCAGAATCGTAAGAGGCATCATAAGAGAGATTTTTCCAGATTCTTGAATGAAATATATCTAGAAACCTAAGAGGTATTTCTTCGAAAATCTGATGAGGATTCTCCCTGGAAGAGAATACGAAAATTTATAGAATGGACTCTCCCAGCACCCTGAGATGGTTTCTTTGGAATTCTAAGAGGTATTCCCAAAAAAAAACAGAAAAATTACCTCAGATTCCTGAAAAACACTCCCCCAGCATCTTTCGAAGGACTCCCATTAACTCCTGAAAGGGATTGTCCTAGAACTCTGAGAGTGATTCCTCTAGACTACTTTAAATTATTACACCAGAATCTCAAGAGAATCTTCCCATAATCATGTCAAGGATTTTCCCTGATTACTAAGAGGGATTGTTCCAGAATCCTGAAAGGGATTTCTGGGAGAAACTGCACCAGAATACAGATAACAGAATACTGAGAAGGATTTCTTTCGAACCCTAAGAAGGATCACAAAATCTATGCGAAGGATTCTTTAAAATCCATATTTATCTAGAGAATTCTGCCCAATAACTAATAATTCTGAAATAGAGTGACCTAGAATCTTGAAAAATACAACCCTAGAATCCCAAGAATTTCTTAGGACGAATTCCCCAGAAATTTTCCCAAAATCCTGACGGGGATCACCCCAGCAAACCGATTTTTCAGAGAATCTTGGGAAGCGTTTCCGTAGAATACTTAGTGATATTCCCTCTGAATCTTAAAAGGGTCTTACGCAAAATCCTGAGAAGGATGCCACTAGAATCCTGTATGGGATCCCCCAAGAATTCTGAGAGGAATTTCGCCACAATACTGAGAATGTTTAGTATGATTCTCCAAGAAGTCTGAGAGAAGTTCCTAAAAATGCTGAGAGTTTTTCTCAGAATTCCAAGTGGGATCCTAAGTGAGAGTCTTCCAGAATCCTTAGAGGAATCAACCCAGATCATCCAGAAATTTCTTAGAATCCTGAAATGGATTTCACTCTTGGTAGGGAACTCTAATAAGTATTCCCATATAATACTGCTGAGAAAATTGCTCCAGATTTTTAAAGGGACTCTTCCATAATGCTGAGGATACCTCTAAAATTCTGTGAGAGAATCCTTCAAAATGCTGAAAATGATCATCCTGGCAGACCTTATCCCAGTCAATCTTTAGAGGAATTCTTTCAGAATCCTGAGGGATTTCCTCAGATTCCCAAGATGGATTCTCCCCGAATCCTGTGATGGATTGCCTCAGAATCCGGAGATTTATATTTACATTTTTTTTAGATTTTTAATGGTAAAATTATACAGTGTATTCTGAAAAAAAATATATTTTTGAATCGAAAGAAAAATTGAATTGAATTGAAAAATTGAAAAAAAAAAAATCGATTCGGTCAACATCGATTCAAAAAACCGAGTCATCGGAACAAAAACATCGATGTTGCGAACATCGATTCAAAATTGCCCAACGCTAGTCCCATGCATGTTTTTGCATGGGTCCCGCCACTTTTGGCGGGACACACGGATCCTATTCCAGAACCAGTCTTGTGCATTATCACCATCATAACACAAAAAAGCCGCAACATTAACATTGCCCTTCTTCCTCCATCAACGCTACAGCCGACCGTCTCTATGTTGCTATCGAACACATTCGAGACGAGCGCATTGATACGGTGGCTGCCGCCGCCACGCTCTTTCTCTGCAAATCTCTTGAGTAGCCGAACGCTTCTTAACCGTCGTTCCGACGCAGAGCTATGTCACTCACTGCTGGGTGACTCTCGTCTGAAAATGCCAGGATGAGGGTCAATTTGTTAAGTAGTATTGCATGGCGCAGCAAACACAAACATAGCACGCCCTATGAATAGAATGCAAAGCGTAGAACAAAAACTCGCTTCGGTGTTTCATCGTGTGGTTCGAAAACAAGAGACGATCGCTGCTGTTGGATGTGGTTGACTCTGCATTGAACGAGGGTTGGCTTGAGTGGCTTTTGCGTGAATCGATTATGTTTTGATGGACTGAGTTTGTCGTATGAAGTGATGGTTAGAGCGAGGGTCATTCGACATTGACCATCCTGAAACTGCACAACCCTGTCCAGAACACTACCAGTAGTTTTAAATGGGATCCGAGCCTGTTTACATGCTAACCGTTCATTAGGATATCGAAAAAGCCGCATAGGTTTAATACACTGTTACATTTGATCAATTCCAGTAGAGCACCCGGAACTAGTAACACTACCGGTAGTAACTTATGTAGAATGTGCTTATTTTCTTATTATCCGTTCATCAGGTTACTGAAAAAAGCGATTCGATGTACCGGGTTTGGGTCATTTTTACATTTGACCAATTCCGGCGGGACACCGGATGTGGAACACTACCGATAATCTCTAATGTGATCTGACGCTATTTTTTCTGAAAACCGTTCATCAGGTTATAGAAAAAGCCGAGATTTGAGGTGTCGCATGTAAAGGTTTGGTTCCTCTCTACATTTGACCACTTCCGGAGGGACACCCGGAACCGACTCCGGGATACTACTAGTTGTCCCAAATATGATCTGCGACTTTTAACCGTTAACCGTTCAAACTTTATCGAAAAAGCCGTTTGTTGTGTCGGGAATATTAGTTTAGTTCTCTTTTACATACGATCTCTTTCGACGAGATACCCGGAACCGGTTCGAAACACTACCAGATGTCCCGAATATGATTTGAACTATTAATTGCTAGCCGTTATCAGTTTATCTAGAGTGTCGCGATTGGATGTGTTGAATGCAAGAGTTTGGTTAACTTTCATATTTGATCACTTTAAGCGGAACACTCGAAACAGATTCCGGAACACTACCGGTAGCTTCTAGTGTGTCTGAGCCTATTTTCTTGCTTCCGGCGGGACACCCGGAACCGGTCCGGGACACTACTGGTTCAGATATGGTCCTAGACTATTTTTCTGCTTTGCGTTTATCATGTTTTGGAAAAAGCTGTGATTTGAAGTGTTGCATACATGGGTTTGTTGAACTTTTATATTTGGTCGCTTCTGGCGGGACACCCGGAACCAGTTCCGGAACACTAACGGTTCAAACATAGTGTAAGGCTATTTTCCTGCTAACCTTTCATCAAGTTATCGAAAAAGCGGCGATTTGATGTGTTGCATGCATGTGTTTGGTTCACTTTTATATTTGGCCACTTCCGGCGGGATACTCGGAACCGATTCCGGAACACTACCGGTGCAGATGTGGCCTGAGACCAGGGTTGGGAAATGTCAGAAAAATGTCATTTGGGTATTTGATATTTTTACTGCCTCTAGTGAGAAATATTGTTCGAAAATATCGTTATTGAAGCATAACTAATCAGAATTGAAGGTTTGTGTTTGCGGATGGAAATTTTCACTGGAAGTGGTAGAACTGGAATATGTCATGACATTTTTCCATGACATTTCCATGATATTTCACAACCCTGCCTGAGACTATTTTCCTGTTTACCTTTCATCAAGTTATCGAAAAAGCAACGATTTGTTGTGTCGCATGCATGTGTTTGGTTCACTTTTATATTTGGCCACTTCCGGCGGAAAACCCGGAACCGGTTCCGGACACTACCAGTAGTCTCTGCTAGATCTAAGGCTATTTTCCTGCCCACTATTTATCAGGTTATCGAAAAAGTCGCTACTTGATGTGTTGAATGCAGGGATTTGGCTCAATTTTATATTTTGCCACTTCCGGCGGGACATCCGGGACCGATTCCGGATCACTACCGGTTCAGAGACTATTTTCCTGCTTTCCGTTTATGATGTTATCGAAAAACTGCGGTCTGATGTGCTGCATGCATGGTTTGTAGCATTTGCATATTTAACCCCTTCCAAGGGTACCGGTCCGGAACATCTAAATGGCCATAACTCCGAAACGGCTGAACCGATCCATTTTCAACGCCTTCTATCAAAAAGTCATTTTTGGAGTGAACACATACCCTTTCCAGTACACTTAGTGTACGAGAAAGGCAAAAAATAATTGAATGAAATTAAAACAAAACAAAATTAGTGACAGGCTCACAAAGAATTTCAATCGATGTAGCTTTATCTCTTCTTTCATACTAGTCAAATATGCGGTTGAACATATTCATCCGAACGGCGCATTTTAATCCTATTCTCTCTTACGCATTCAAAATGTGCAACGCGGTGCCTCATGGAAATACTGTTCATATTAATCATTCGTGCAGCATTCGGAAAAACAAAACCAGCTGTAATTATTAGCCAATGTTGCAAACCTCGTTGCCGATCACCCTCCTTCACATCACACCCCCATCCAACAGCACCCTAGAGGACACACCAATTCCCCAAAACTCACTGCCCTCTTCATTAATGTGCAGGTAAGCCACCCGGCGGCTGATGCACCGAGATCAATTGACCCCCACCATTTGACAACTAAACATTGGGTTCAGTCAGGCTAACTGAGCCGACAGTCATTTCGATTGAACTTAGTGGAGGCATGTATGTAGGTCGCACACACGCACATACACAATACAAAGTAAATTATATTTAGCCATCGGGTATGATTCCAAAATGTAACCGGAAAACCGGATTGGATGTCAAACTGCGTGCAACTGCTAGCCAATTAAATTAATTTCCAAACAGTGCCAGGCAGTGCAGTGTGTAGTTTAGTCTGTGTGGAAAACAAAACCATTTGAGGCACGAACTAGTCTCGATGCAGTTCTGATGATTTACGCTGTGACTGTAGCTGGATGAACTGTATCCACAGAATGGTATTTATTCAGATAAGTGAACTTGCAATGCTGTGATGTTTAACAGTTGCGCGGCCTATGGTAGACCACTCTTTTTGAGACCTTTTGGTGGCCAATGGGCATTTTTTTTTATTATCGTACAAATTGGGCCGAAAGGTCTCAGATTTTCATGAAACTTTTTCCACAGGCAGGGCTCATGGGTAAATGCATAAAATAATTGAGAAAAATTCAGGGTCGCCTATTTCCCGGAAAACTCAGGTGGA
This sequence comes from Aedes albopictus, assembly GCF_035046485.1. Taxonomy (NCBI): domain Eukaryota; kingdom Metazoa; phylum Arthropoda; class Insecta; order Diptera; family Culicidae; genus Aedes; species Aedes albopictus. Next base: position 416,055,630 of record NC_085138.1, read on the forward strand.
ATTTATCTGTTTTCCCCTGACACTACTTACTTTGAAAAATGATAACTCAAGAACGAAGCATCGTAGAAACAAGGTTTTTTTTGGGAAATGAAAGCAAATTTTCTCAGAAATCCAGAAAATATATGAACTGGGCAATGTTTACCAGAAAATTTACCACAGTTGAGAAAATTCGTAAGGAAAAGCCGGGAAAACTAACCCGAACTCGTGGGAAATTTTCAAAAAAAATATTTTTAAAAAGGTTATTTTATAGATTTAATTGGATAAATTTTTGGAATACGTTTTTTTTTTCGTTTTTGATTTATGGCCAATTTTGTTGAAAAATGTCCAAATGTGCCTTTTTTTATGAAAAATCATAACTCAAGAACGAAGCATCGTAGAAACATTTTTTTTAATGCAAATGAAAGCAAATTTTCTCAGGAATCTAAAAAAATGAAGTGGAAAAAGTTTTCTATAAAATTTTCCACCGTTGAGAAAATTCATTAAGAAAAGACAAAAAATTTTTGCCCGAATTCGTGCCGAATTTTCAAAACAATGTTTTTGGGAAGGTGATTTTATAACTTTCTTCCATTTCATACTTTTTTTAGATTTCTGTAAATTTCATGTACAAAGTACGCATATCACCTCCAGTTTAACAGCTTATACGATCACTGGTTGACTGGGTAATCATTTTATGGCTTTATCGATCATTTTCTACTCAGAGTGTAAGGGAGCAGAGATCAAAGTGAACAGGCGTTACGTTTTTGTTGATTTTTACCTCCACTTGTACGCCCTTAAGTTTTCCAACTGTTGGTTTCGCTCGCTGCTCCACGTTGAACACCTCTCCTCGAATTTCCAGGATTCCCAGATCGATTGATGTTTGCTTGTTGAGCAGGTTTACTCCTTTCTGCTGGTCCACTACATATATCAGGTGACTCACTTTGCTAGACTGCGTCGCAATGTCAGTCCTGATCACTTTATGGACGCCCGGTTCACCGTCGCCGTATACACGAAGGGCATTCTGTGGTTTCCTCTCTGTGACTTAAAGGCATCCCTTTTGTTTTAGTTCATTCCAAGTCTTTCTGCTGATCACATTCACTTGAGCTCCAGAGTCCACCACCCAATCCAGATTTACGCCACCTGCGTAGCACGTGACGTATCCTTGTTTGCAGTTCGTTGCATAAATGTGGCACACATCGCTGACACTCTCGCTTGCGGTGTCGTCGCCGGAAGTGATGTCTTCACGCCCTCGTCTCTCGGTTTCGGACACCATTAGAACTTTGCCACGCACGCTATGTCCAAAGGGAAGTATTATGAAAATCGAGTGTACCTCAAATGTTATTCCCCAGGATCGTAGCTTTGGACCTCTAGTTTCAGAATCTGTGTGGTTTTTTAATATTTCATCTCGGGTTTTTTGATATTGTTGATTTTTGTTTTCCTATTTTCCCATAAAAATATCGAAAAAAGTCATTTTAAAGGTCAATTTCGTCCCATATACAAATGTATGAAATAAAAAACCCAAGATTTCTTGAATCTAGGTCCAAAAATATGGTTCTAGCGAATAAATTTTGAGGTACAGGGGATAGACAAAATGTTTGGGACAGGCAAAATTTTCACTTTTCAAAAAGTGTACAACTAGCTGTAACTTTTCGAAAAGTGCATCAAATATTCTCAAATTTTTACTGTTTTTCATCAACTAGTTGTGTATCAATGGTCCAAATTTAGAAAAGATCGGGTCATTCTCCATGAAGTTATAAAGTTTCTTGAAAAAGGTAAAATTATCCGATAGCCGACTTTGAGCTGTTATATCTCGGGATTCAATGAACCGAATGCAATGAAATTTCGACCATTTATGACTTGTATAATGAGTAGGGACAATGGAAATTCGCGGCAAAATTTCTTAAATTTCGCGGGCCAACATTGTGAATTTCGCGGCAATTTCGCGGCTCCATATTTTTGACCGTATCGTTGAAGAAAACGCCGATTTTGCAAGAATTTGGTTGGTTTTGTGAGGCGTAAACGCAAATTAACAGAAAAAGTAACAAATTTGATTATAAAAATCGAAAAAATTAATGTAAAATTGTTCAAACTTTGATTATGCCGGGCTCGGAATCGTCAATTAGTCTACACTGTTAAAAATTATCAGCTAATTTATGTTTTGAAACTAAAAAATGGTGGAATTTTCAGCTTTTTTTTCTAAATATTGTCAGATTTCGCGGCATTTCGCGGGATTTCTTAAATTTCGCGACCGTTGCCCAATTTCGCGGATTTCGCGGCTTCCGCGAAATCGCGAATTTCCATTGTCCCTAATAATGAGCTATGAAAAACCATTGACTTAATAGTCTTAATACGGAAGAAAATTATAACGATTAGATTATTTTTCTAATAAAACACCAAATTATCCAAAATATCAACATCGTTTCAAAATTCAAGATGTAAATTATAGCTCATTTAATTTTCCTCTAATTGACTTTCATATAAATGTGTTTTGAAGGAAGGTAACAACATAACCACCAATAAATTGAAAAAGTAATAGAATGCATATTAAAAATAGACCAATTTACTAAAAAATCGTGAAAAAATTAAAATCGCTATAATTTTGTCTCTTGTTAAAAATTTCAAGTTAAGTCAAATGTTTTCTAGAGTTCATAAATGGTCAAAATTTCATTTCAATCGGTTCATTGAATCCGGAGATATAACAGCTCAAAGTTGGTTATCGGTTAATTTTACCTTTTTCAAGAATCTTTATAACTTTGTGGAGAATGGCCCGATCTTTTCTAAATTTGGACCACTGACACAACTAGTTGATGAACTCTCAGTAAAAATTTGAGAATATTTGATGCACTTTTCGAAAAGTTACAGCTAGTTGAACATTTTTTGAAAAGTGAAAATTTTGCCTGTCCCGATCATTTTGTATATCCCCTGTACATTCACTTTTCATAATACTTTTCTTTGGACATAGCGTGCCACATTTCTTGTGCTTCGGTGGATCGTGTTTAGTTTTGCACATTTTCTTATAATGGCCTGCGAGGTTACACCGGTCGCATATTTGTGACTTTCAGGTAGATTGGGAAGCTGTTATATGTGATTTATGTGATATACACTAGTTTACAGCATTTTTAAACTCGGTAAGCTGATGATCATTTTTGGTGTAGAATCATGCCCTCATTTCGGAAACGCGAAGGAAAAAAATTACAGTAGAGCGGATTTTTTTTCGACTTTCCATACAAGGTTGATGATTTGAAATCGATTTTTGTTCTATTTTTAAGCAACGTTGCTCACTTCACACATCTCATTCTCCGTAATCAATTATCCGATTGAGCTGATTTTTTTACTGTAATTGTTTTTGTCTTATTGAAAAAAATACATTTCTTCATATATTTTTGGAAATTTGGCTAAAATTTAAGAATTTCATTTATTTAGTTAACATCAAATTCATGATAATACTGAATCAACAATTTGCCGCCATAATACTCGATTTGCAGCTGCAGCTCTCCAACGTCGGTCACGCCCAACACTCGCCAGATCACGCTCCACCTGGTCCACCCATCGTGCTCTCTGCGCTCCACGCCTTCTTGTACCAACCGGATGGTTAGCAAACACCAACTTTGCAGGGTTGTTGTCCGGCATTCTTGCAACATGCCCTGCCCATCGTATCCTTCCGGCTTTGGCCACTTTCTGGATGCTGGGTTCGCCGTAAAGTGCAGCGAGCTCGTGGTTCATCCTTCTCCGCCACACACCGTTCTCCTGTACGCCGCCGAAGATCGTCCTTAGCACCCGTCGCTCGAAAACTCCGAGTGCTTGCATGTCCTCCTCGAGCATCGTCCACGTCTCGTGCCCGTAGAGAACAACCGGTCTTATTAACGTCTTGTACATGGTACATTTGGTGCGGGGGTGAATCTTTTTTGACCGCAGTTTCTTCTGGAGCCCATAGTAGGCACGACTTCCACTGATGATGCGCCTTCGTATTTCACGGCTCACGTTATTGTCAGCCGTTAGCAAGGAACCGAGGTAGACGAATTCTTCTACCACCTCGAAAGTATCCCCGTCTATCGTAACATTGCTGCCAAGGCTTGTCCTGTCTCGCTCAGTCCCACCTACCAGCATGTACTTTGTCTTAGCCGCATTCACCACCAGTCCGACCTTTGCTGCTTCACGTTTCAGGCGGGTGTACTGTTCTGCCATCGTCCCTAAAACTCGCCAATATCTTGAATTTCATCAATCTGACGCAAAACCTGCATTCAGATGATCGAATGGTATTGTACTCAGCTTTTAATTTATGGAAAAAGATTTGAAATTGGTTGAACAAAACGCAAGATGTTTGAATTTTAGTAATTTCCATATTTTTAAAAGTTGTAAAACTCGATTTTAAGCTAAAACTCAAAAACTGCTCCACTTAAAATTTTTTAAAGCAAGGTTTCGAAATCAGTGCTAAATTGTGCTTCAAAAATTTTGGTCGTTGACAGAAGTTCACGACTTTCATTTTATTTTGTAACCTAGTGATATTGTTGCATGTGATAGCAGATCTCATATATCTCAGGATCCTGATTAGGGGCTGTTTATAAACCACGTGACCAAATTTTGGTCATCTCAGACCCCCCCTTTCCCCTCGTAGACTTTCGTCCATACAAAAATTTTGAAATTTGTATGGAGCGTAGACTTTGGTCAAACCCCCCCTCCCCCCAAAAAGTCTACGTGGTTTATGAATGGTCCCTTACTTAGAGAGTTGGTTTCTTCGGCAAAGTTGTTCAGCTGATCAAGAGCTTTCAGATTATGGGCCATATGATTCGTGATTTCACTGCTAGGCGGCGCTATAAAGCAAGCAAATTTTAAATTTCACATATCTCAGCATCCTGATTTTTTAGAAAAACTAGCTGTCCCCGGCAAACTTTGTCTTGCCTACTGCGTTTTTTTGACGTTTCAAGTCCCTAGCCAAGCGCCCAAGTTCCCGTTCAAAATGTATGAAAACCCGATTTTCAAAAACTCTCAATTTTCCCATGTCTTAGGCCTCATAAACCTTCCTTGGCTGAAAACTAACAGAACAAAACTTAGACGACCCAAATCGGACCATCCGTTCGCAAGTTATGCGCGGTCCCACGTATGCCACTGCATTTTTATAATTTTTAGAAAAATGGTGTCTTCGGCAATATTGTTTGGTAGACCAAGGGCTTTCAGAATAATTTCTATTTGATTAAAGATTTATTATTATCTGTATTAACGAGATTTTTAGCCCTAGGCTAGTTTATCACGTGACCCACGCTGTGCTTCCCTTCCGAAGGAAGAACTCACATATTTGTGAGTTTGTCGGGAGTGGGATTCGATCCCAGGTCCTCAGCGTGATAGTCAAGTTTTCTAACCATCACACCAGGTCCGCTCCCTTTTCCGAAGAAACCATCCCAGCAAACACAAAGTCATATGTGGTGTTGCATAGGATGCTAAAGTGGAGGCCATATGTGTACATGCTTCCATATAGCCGCGTGTAAAGTGTACGTATATCGCCTCCACTTAAGCATCCTATGCAGCATCATATACGATCGTGTGTTTGCTGGGATCTCTCTAAGTAGTCAGGATCTTGATATATATGGAAAATAACATTTGTTAGCTCACTAGCGCCACCTGTTGGTGGAATTTCGAATTAAACTATCCATCAACTGTAAGTCCTTGACCAGCTTAAGAATATTACCAAGCGCACCAACACTAAGTAATCAGGACCCTGAGATATATGGGATGCATATTTCACCAGTGTTACATCTGCTTGTCACAGGATTTGATACCCCTTAGCGGGTTTCGGACCCACTGACATGCTTTTGGTTCACCAAATGCTCAAACAACATTAACCCCTTCGTGCACTCTGCGTGTGCACTGAGTTCTGGTTTTTCTGCGTACGCGCAGAAATTGCGTACTGGGATTATGACTTGCGGGCTCTCACTGCTCTCACGCAGCACTCTAGTCACCCGCACAAAAACTCTGCATGAGAGCAATTACGTACATTTTATTGTGCGTTTTTTCTCTTTCTCTTTTGTAAGCTAAATGAAACTGAGCAGTTCAGTGGAAGATGAGCGTAAATGGGCGCATTTTCTGCGTGCCATGCCATCCCTGACTCTGGGAGTTATAAAATGTCATAAAGTTGAAAAACCATGAACAAGCGTAAAAAGAAGCTGACGGAATGTTGATAACGTTCATCCTTAAAAAAACGGAGGTTTCTGGGGCGTTTCGAGGCATATCAGGTGAGAGAACACCCTTAACCCTAGTCGTGAATTGGGGCCATTATGACCCTTAAACGTGCACAAGATCAGCGAGGTGAGCGCAAGCTAATTCACGAAAATGGTTAAATCAAATGGGTTTCATGGGTGTTCAAATGGGTTGTGGAGATTTCCAGGGCATGTAAATGGGATTATGGAGGTTTCAGAGGCGTATCAAGGTTGTTCAGAGCTGCTTCAAGGGATTTCAAGGATTTTTGTGAAGAGGCCTCTGAAAATCCTCTGAAGCTTCCTGAAATGCCTCCGAATTCCTTCTGAAGCCCCTACGGACCGATGTAACGCATCTGAAAACCTCTAAAACCACCAAAAACACCTTCGTGGCGACTCTGTAACCCACCGAAAATCCACTGAAACTCTCTGAAAAGCCTACGAATTCATTCCTCTAGAACTCTCTCGTATTCCATGTAACGCACCTGAGACCATTAGAAACTCCCGAAAATGCCTCCGTAACACCTCTTAATATTCATCAAATATCCTCTGAAGCTTCATGAAATCCCTTCGGAATCTCCCTAAGTCGCCTTGGAAAAGGACTGCGTAACGCCACTGAAACCTGCCGAAAATGCTCTGAAACACCCTAAAGTGCCTCTGAAATCCACGTAGAATACCCTCGGACCCCATGTAATACACCTCGGACCCAAAGAAAAATGTCACGCATGAAATGTCCCTGAAACCACCCTGAAGCCCTCTGAAACACCCTGAGACCCATTGGAATTCCCCTGGAACCCACTGAGATCCATTTAGGCGTCTTTGAGGCCACTTGAAATCCCTTTGAGCACCTCTTAAATGCCTTGAACGTCCCTTAATTTCATGACACCCTCTGAATCTCCCTGGGACTCCATTCTTATAGGTCTCCTAGTAGCTCGCTGGAACCCCTTGGGACCTCCTAAACCGCCCTTGCAACCTATCTTTGCTCTCTCTATAAACGCCCCCTGACCGTCGTTGCCATAATTACCGTCATTATATATTTTTTATGCACCATATTGATTCTGATTAGCATCCTGATTCTGCGTAAACATCATGATCACCAAGACATTCTTTATTTTTTTTAATTCATAACTTCAAGAATCATTTCAATACGCGGATAACACTAGTTTACAGCATTTTTGAACCCCGTAAGCTGATGATCATTTTTGGTGTAGAATCATGCCCTGAGTTCGAAAACGCGAAAGAAAAAAATTACAGTAGAGCGGAAATTTTTTCGACTTTCCATACAAGGTTGATAATTTGAAATCGATTTTTGTTATATTTTTAAGCAAAGTCGCTCACTTCAAACATCTCATTCTCCGTAATCAATGCTCCGATTGATCTGAAATTTTTACTGTAACTCGGCTACATATGATATGTCAAATAAATGTCGAGAGAGAATTTTTGAGTTGGTTTTTTCTCATTGAAAAAAATGCATTTCTTCAAAAATTTTTGGGAATTTTGCTAAAATTTAAGAAGATCGTCCCTAAAACTCTTGAATTTCATCAATCTGACGCAATACCTGTATTCAGATGATCGAATGGTATTGTATTCAGCTTTTAATTTATGAAAAAAGATTTAAAATTGGTTGAACAAAACGTAATGTATTTGAATTTTAATAAATTACATATTTTGAAAAGTTGCAAAACTCGATATCGAGCTAAAACTCAAAAACTGTTCTACTTAATATTTTTTGAAGGTCGGTTTCGAAATCAGCACTAAATTGTGCTTCAAAAATTTTGGTCGTTGACAGAAGTTCACGACTTTCGTTTTATTTTGTAAACTTGTGTAATCGTCGCTTCCGTAGCAGTTTACGCTGTTTACTGAATCTCCCTAATCTTCCGAACATATTTTGATATAATCTTGTTATGAATAAATCACAATTTGTTATATTTATTTTGAGGTGGTTTTCAGAATTCTGTTCTATCAACAACGCACTATGGGGCGGCTCCATACAAAGTGGTGGCCAAAAATATGTTTTTGGATTTTCCGCATTTTTTGATGGTAAGGACTGTTCATTAAAGAAAGTGGACACCTGGTTTTCAATAGAAAATATGTATTTTCGAACAAATTCAAAGGTTTATGTTTTATAAATGACAATCAACATACATGTGGCCGAATTCACGTGAGTTTGAACATTTGCTTCACTTTTCGGAAGAACGCTCGGACTTTCCTCTTGATACCTCCCATTAGATTCTGCACAACTTTCTCTGTAATTTTTCGTTATGCCGCAGACCAATTTTTTTTTGAAGCAATCAACAGAACTTGCTTCTCTTCCATCTTTCTTGAGATGCCGCTTAATTATTGTCCAGTATCTTTCCACAGGACGCTGTTCAGAGTAGTTTTGTGGATTTTGCCATTTTTCTACAAAATCGACTTTTTCCGTCTTGAGCATCTCTAGTGTAGAAGAAGCGTAATAAGCGGATGACAGATCCGCCTAAAACAAAAGAGGATCCGTATGTTTTCGGTAGATGGGTAGAAGTCGTTTTTGATGCATTCCTTTCTGTTATTTTTATCGTTGATTGTTCCCCTTGTGAAATACGAAGAACTCTTTAAGCCACATGAACAATTGGCTTGCCACACCAAAAACTTTTTCCCATTTTTTTCAGTTCTGATGTACCCTACATCATCTGGCACATCTGTCCCCTGCTTAGCGTTAAAAAATTGCGGTCCCGGAAGTGTATTAGTAAGCTAATTCTCGAAACGACAACTTTTTGGAACACCATTTGTGCAGAATTAATCTGCTAATCGCAAAGCTAATACGACATATCGCTCGAAATTTCTTACTTTCGTTTTCTTTGAGTGTATTGCAAAAGTGGACAATGTTTTTACACACTGAGAAAGAATTCACAATTTTTTGTTTAGTTTTAACTCTAAACTATTGGTAAACAGATGTCCACTTTCTTTAATGAACAGTCCTTATTCTAGTAAGATTGGCGTAAAATTAGTCAAATTTATGTATTTTCATCACATCTGGAAGGTGTTACTAGTAATAAACCCAGTTAGGAGCAACTTATTCCTGAACAATAAACTTAAACGTTTGTAGGGGTGGTGGGGATAAAGTGGACAGGGTGCAATTTCATGGCTTTTATGGTTTTTCAACATGTTTTAACGATTTAACCTTATACATACTCAGAAAAATGAGCCTGAGATAGCCGTTTCTACGCAAGAAAATAGCAATATTTTATTCACTAAACAACCCAATTAACAGTTCCGCCTTTGAAGCACTGTTGATTTTGTACGTTTTTTTTGTATGTGCTCGCATAATCAATAATCGTAATTAAAAAAAATATATAATAAAAAAAAAATCGGTCTTGTGCCAAAATGACGCTCATCCGCAGCTATCCGCAGCTGGATTCTCGTTCCGCAGATAGTATGGACCCCAAACTGAACTAAGGTGGCTGTCTCTTGAGACTGCTCGACCCTGCTTGTTAGATATAGACCAAACTTAGGCAAAAAATGTTGTTTTTGTCAATATTTACCCATTTTTTTACTAATTTCAATAAACAGTGTAACCCCAACAACACACTCTTTTTAAAGTTCAGACAATAAAATTTCCAACAATGGATTAAATTCCAAAATTAAAACGTTTTTTCACTGAGAAAATTGTATTTGTTTAAAATGCATTGTTTCTACAATTTCACTATTTTTCTAAGTTTGATATCTGTGGCGCACAGAGGGCTGAAATTTTGGGAATATATGTTTAAACTATCTGGCTATCAAATGGTATTTGAGACCCGTCATTCAAAACAACTAAATTTTTCGATTTTTGTCCACCACTTTCCCCATAGTGCAACGGTACAACAACAACCGTTATTGCAAAAAATATAGTAAAAAATAACACAAACCGTTACAGCTTTGTTATTCCCATTTTGTTGCTATGTGTGATATAATTAGATGCACTACTCTGTTATGGAAATGTGATATTCCACTGCAAAATGAACTACTTCAACTTCAGCTGCGTTTCAGTAAATTTCGCTTTTTTTGTATTATACGTTTTGATCTCTGGTTGATATTTATTCCGTTTTTTTTTCACTTCATTCTCACGTGTAGTACAGATTAAATAGAAAGTTTTCCGTTGTTGCCGGCTGTCGCGTGCTACCACCTTCATTCTCACAGGATTTACACAATTTTTCCGTTACTTCTCACTCTTTCTGCCGTACATTGCTACCATTCAATAGTGATGAGAAATTGTAGTTTGTTTCATTTTTTTTCGAGAAAATTGTACGCTTTGAGTTTCTGCAAATTTTGTCCAATTTGTTAGTTTGGTTGTTGTATCTACTTGATTTCTTCTTCGTCATTCGCTAACGTTCACAAATCTAGATCCTGTAAAGTTCGTATGAGAGTGAGTTTTGTAAAAGATGATTCAGAATATGTACAGCACACGCACAGTCGAAGATCTTAAAGTTTTCCAACCTACTACCCAACAATAGGAGTTGACTTCGGAATTGATAGAGACGTTTAAAAAGGGATTGAAAGGAAAAAAGCTGTTCCGTTCCTCCTGCCTCTCCTCCTCCGATAGGAGTACCTACACAGTTTGAGTTATAGTAAAAACTATTCTTCCCCGCCGCGCCGCTCTTTCTCTTCGCTAGCGATGACTACGGGGCGAGCGACGACTATCAAGACTACATTTTCCGTCGAAGACGACGACACAGGTCGCTTTTCTTTTGCTAAGGTTGTTTTTTTTTCTTTCTATATCTCTCACGACGAATAGGGAGGAAGATTTTTATCGAATCAGTCATTTATCTTTTTTCCGTTCGTTCGTTCGTTCGTTTTGCTCTGGCTGTCGTAAAAAGAGTTGATTTTCTACTTTTGTCGAGATGTGAAAATGGAACTGGAGAGTTGTTCTGGTTTGCTGGGTGCATCATCTTTCCCCCAGGTTTGGACTTTTCGCCTGTGATCTATAGTAGTACTGCTGTTGTGTTTTTCGTCAACGTGGTTTTTAGTGCTGTGGGGTTGTGGGATGTGGCGCCTGTGTGTATTTACAGAGTTTTATTGCATTATTGGGAAACTTTCCAATCTGGTTGCGCTTATGCCTGGTTTGTGTGTGTGTGTGGGTTTAAGTAGGTATCTTACATAAAATTTCCTAGAAACTTGATATGATTTCTATCTGTCTGTCATTTCCGGTTCTTGGTTTGCCAGTGACATAACAATGGATTCTGAGTTTTCCTCTTTTCGGTTTTAGCTCTTTGGCGCATCGGTTGGAGCAGTATCGGATGTCAAAGTGGATTTCGGAAGTTGAAACTTGAAATTGAGTGGATTACAGCAAGTGGAACGGAGTGCCGAGTGGTAAATTATGAGAAAAAATTGAGAAACATGTTGTTTCATTTGTAAAATTATTAATAACATTTAACTGTACCAAAATCTGTTTTCGTTTAGGTACTTCACAAGCCACTGAGGAATATAACTGGAGATTCTTCCGCCATTAATCTATTTCAAGGTTTGTTTCAACATGATTGATTTAAAAATGTTTGAAAAGTTTCCTGTAGCGTTCAGTCATTTTTTTGTAAAATTATTTAGTGATCCAGCAAAGAATTCCTTCACGAGCTTCCAGCATAGCTTTTATAATAAGTCAGCATATCATTCTGACTATTTTTATAATACTGGTAGAAATCTTAAAGCTTTAGCTGATTAACCACAAAGCTCTCATAACTTAATAAGAAACTGCCGTACAAATTCCCCAGGAATTTATTTGAAAACTTTTTGCGAATGTATTTAACTCTTGCAATCAGTTGAATCTCTTAATAGTCTAATTAAACATATGTAAGTGAGTAAAATTGTTCATAAAGAACTGGATGAATATTTCCAATGCGATGTTATTCTTTCATGATATCCCGACATTTAACAACGAGGAATTCCAGCAGGCATTCTTCGGGAAATTTAAGGGGAATTTCTGGAAAAATCTTTCGAAAAAATCTGAGTAGAAATCACAGCAGGAACTCCTGCAAGAGTCGCAGTGGAAATTCCTAGGGTAATTTCTGAAGGAATCCTTGGAGAAGTCCGCGAATGAATGCCGAGAGGAACTCTTTAAGTAATCAATGGAGAAACCCTTTGAGGTGTCTCAAGAAGAATTCCCTGAGGAATCCCTGTAGATATTCCAAGAGCAATTTCTGGAAAAAAATGGGAGAAATTTCTGAACAAATTACAGAATGAATTCCTCGATTAGCTTCAAGTGGAGCGTCGGGAGTAATTTTTGGAGCGAGAATTTCTAGAGAATCCCATCAGGCATTTAAGAGATTCCAAGAGGAATTTCTGAAGAAATCATTGGATTATCTTCTTAGAGACGGGCTTGGTGGTCTAGTGGCTACCACTTCTGATTTATATGCAGAAGGTCCTGGGTTCAATCCCTGGCCCGTCCCTTTCCTCCTACTTTGTATCTTTCTATAAACTTTCTCTCTGCTCTCTACATATACAACTCATGTATATAAACATGTTCATAGCCGTCGCTAGAACAGAAACGGGTTGAAAAATCCGTTTCCCTTCCTTCCAAACTTTCACAGCACAGTGTCACAATCCTATTAGAAAAACGCCTACAAGTTATGCAATCAAGCGAACTGTGCCGCACATCTTCAAAATAATAAAAACACACAATTCTATCACCTTCCCCTGGTATCCACAAACCAATGTGTGAACCTTCTGCCAACCCATTCCCACCAACACTCCAACATCCGCATGAGTTTGTGCTGGCGCAGAGGTATATTCGGCCAGATGTGGATACAAACGATTGCAATCATCACTTCCTTACCCCTTCCCCACATTGACCTGCAACCTGACGTGGCAGGCGCCATTGTCGCCTAAAAATAGAAGATCACCAACGCTCACACACTGAAGATGCCTGCTAGTCCCCGGCAGTTATCTCATTGGTCCTTGTGTGAGTGTAGCTGGTCTGGCGATACTGGAGTAGCATCCACGGGCGGTCAATCAAGCTCAAGCTCAGCTCAAGCTCAAATCATTGGATTATCTTCTTAGAAATTCTCCACCCTCAAGGGATTGCTCTATACAGTCTTACTGGGATTGCTCCAGATGATTCTCCAAGGTTTCCCATATCAATCCTTCTTGTGATTTCTCTCATTATTCGTATAGAAATTCCTCTTGTGACTCCTCCAAAGGTTTATCCATAGATTCATTTAGGAATATTTCTTGCAATACTAGCAGAAATTTCTACAAGGTTATCTTCAGGTATTCATACTATGATTAATATAGGAACACGAGGGTCTCGGGTTGAAAATCCCCGTAATAGAGAGTTATTAATAATAACTGAGTTTTTTAGAACTCTTACTGCTAGTAATTGCTCCTTGGATTTCCGAAAGACTTCCAGTAGGAATTGTCTGATGAATCCCATCAAGGATTTCTGATGCATTGCATCCGTAATCCCTAGCCCTCCTACAGCAAGTAAAGCAAAAAATCTTGAAGAAATCTTTAGTAAATTTCAAGCAGGAATTACTGAAGAAAATTCTAAAAATATTTTTTGGAGAAATTCTTGTAGAAATCTCTAGAGGAATCACAGGAGGAAACTTTGAAGATATACTTGGAATAGTCGATTTTTTGTAGAAATCTCTGCTTAATTCAGAAGGTATTTCAGCAACAATATCTGGAGGAGTCCTAGAATCCATCCAGGAATCCTCCGGGGATTTCTCCCAAGCACTCGTTATAGAAATATTTTTAAAATTCGCTGAGATGCAGGCTCTATTACAGTTGGAGCGTTATTCCAAGAAGAAGACAAACACCGTTGAAGATGTTTTTCATCACAATGAACTACTTTGTAGAACACATGAAAACTCCCAAAAATACCGAAAAGGTAAAACAACAACATATATTTCTAGAAGTCGGTCACAAAAAATGACACATAATTCTTAGAATTGAGCAAACTAGGTAATAGAAAAACTTCCGAACAATATATGTTTCTGTTATAGAGACGAACCAGCCAAGGGCTGAAAGTCTCTTAAATAAAGATAAATCAATCAATCCATCAATGTTTCTGCAAATTTGTAGGAGAACTCATATTCTATCTGCATTTATGAATCATATTTCTTCTTTGATGAACAGATGCATAAAGTAAAGCCAAAAACTTATGCCATTACAGTCTATAAAGAGACTGCAAATTATTCAATCTCTGATAGAATTTGGTCAACATGGATTTAAGAACATATTCATTTGATTGATAAGCAGAGATTTGAAGAAATCAAAACCGCAGACGTGAACAGCTCTTGGGAGAAATGTCTCCCAAGAAAAATCCGTGAACGATCCTTGGAGAAATCTGATGGGTAAATCATGGATAAATAAAAAAAAATCAGGAAGTCCCTGAAACATTTCTGGGATACTTGCTGCAGTTTTTTCTGAAGAAGCTTTACGAAGTTGATATAAAAGTTTTTATGTAATTTCTTAAGTAAGTTCTCAAATTTAACAAAACCATCAAAAAGTGGAAAAAAATAGTTTGAGAAATAACGTACTCACTGCCGTGTGCAGCATAGTTGTCCAATGTTCCAAAACAGCAAACTGAAGAACGCGTTTAAAATTCCAGCCTTGTTTCCTTCTCTACGGACAAGTGAAATTAAATCACAAAGTGAGTTCATTAGCACAGCATTAGAATTGGTATTTATCATTGAAGCTTTATCAAAACATTTATGCGTGTAAGCTAACAATAGCTTTTGAGAGAAAGAAAAATAACATGGAACAGCTTATGCTGCAAAATCGAATATGGAACAGGTTATGATGACAAAACTGAACATGGGACATGTTGACTTGATGTTGTTTTTATGGAGTTTCTGAACAAAGTATACTAATCAAGAGTGGTGTTTGAAAGTATACGTAAAAATAGTCTATTTGCTGAAAAAAAAAACAAAATCGTCAAAAAGTAACATGGGACAACTACTCTGCACACGGCAGCACACTATTCATTTGTCACACAAAATAATCTCCAGCCCTCCAATATCTTGACATCTAGAACACCGATTGCCGTGAAATTTAAACTGCAGCTCAGAAATAACTTGAAGATTTATCTCTTTGAAATGTATGTATTTTTATACAAATTTGATAAACAAATATTCAAAAACTGCTATTCTTAAAAAACACAACATTTTGGTTCACTCCAACAATACACACAACTTTGTAGATCTTTCTGGAATTGATTGCTTTAAAAATATTTTAGAAGGATTTTTCCCTTTTTTTGATAAAATGAAGTTTAAAGTTATTAAAGTTACTTTTGAGCTGTAGTTCTTCACTGTTTTATTCTGAAAAGATAATGAAAGTCTAGGAAAAAAATAAATACTTTTTCAGGAAAAATATGAATAATATATGAAAAATTCGTCACTTCCAGAAGTTTCAATAGGTGCTCATTCGATGTGTTTTTTTTAAAGAATTTCTGTATAGATATTGCACAGTAGACTTTTAAAACTCCATGATAACTACTTAAGACATTGCTAAATAATTTCTCTAGAGGGCTTCCATTCAACTTTGGGAGTTTATCAGGTTTTTTTTTTATCTGTATAAAAAAGTATTTTAATTTCAAAAAAAAAAAATAAATAAATAAAAATGGAAGCAAACCACATGTTTTGGTAAATTTTCAATAGAGTGAAAATGTTATCTTTTTTTTAAATTTCAGTTTATGAGTAGAACATTTCGTTTTCTTGAACCCACTGGTGTTACACAAATTCTTACAGGTTTTAAGCCCTTGTCCAATGCTCGGAAACGAATCTAGAACGGCCAATACCTAGTTGAGTTAAAGATATGACAGCCCCACCACTATTTTCAAGTGCATGTCAGTCTGCGCTGAAAATTTTGATCGTTTGGACACACGATTATTCCAAAAAGCTCCTCCCTTCTTGCTTCTACAAACTATACAAATTTACTTATGTTTTCAGCTCTTAATTGATTCTTCTCTGAATGAATGGATTTGAAAGCTTCTCAGAAAAACTACTTGATGAATACAACTCTTATACAGGGTGTTAGGTTCCTGAGTGCAAACTTTTTAAAGGGTGATAGAAGACCATAAATGGTGAAAAAAATTGTTCTACGCATATGGTCAAATCTCAACCGTTACGTAGTTATTGAACTTCCCATGTTTTTGACTCTTATTGCCTTAACTGGCTATAACTTGAAAATGGTCAAACTTATTCCAGTTTTTTTACCCTTATTCGAAAGATTATTGAATTTTCTATCAAATGGCATCTTTGAACCGATTGGTTTAGTTAAATAACGAAGTTTTCTAGAGCAAATAGCTCAAAATTAGTGTGTTTTAATTTGTTTTTGTCAATTATCTTTGAAAAATGCGTGATAATTTAAAGTTCTTTCTTTGGCACAGTCGTGGCCCCTGTTTCACTCGACAATTCGTTCTTTGACATCAAACTTCTTTCTCTTATCGTTTTCTTGCAATTTCGATTTAAACATCGTATTTCAGACCATAAATTTGCAACTGTCATGGTAAGCACTTTTTTGCGCACTGTGCCGCACATTTAAATCAAAATTGCAAAAAAACGATAAGAGCTAGAAGTTTGGTATCAAAGAACGAATTGTAGAGTAAAACAGGGACCACAACTTTGCCAAAGAAAGAATTTTAATTTATTACGCATGTTTCAAAGATAATTGACAAAATCAAATTAAAACACGCTATTCTTAGCTATTTTGCTTTAAAAAAAAATAGTTATTTAACTAAACCGATCGATTCAAAGATGCCATTTGATAGAAAATTCAATAATCTTACGAATAAGGGTAAAAAAACTTTGATAAGTTTAACCATTTTCAAGTTATAGCCAGTTAAGGCAATAAGAGTCAAAATCATGGGAAGTTCAATAACTACGTAACGGTTGAGATTTGACCATATGCGTAGAACAATTTTTTTCACCATTTATGGTCCTCTATCACTCTCTAAAAAATTTGCACTCATGAACCTAACACCCTGTATATGTATTTTTTATTGGTCGATAAACTTGGGAATTGCATGGGATTAGCCAGAACTCTTCTAAAATACAGTTTTGAAGTACTTCCAAAATGTTTTTATCATTTGATCGTACTAGAAACTGCAACCTGCATTACAGTAAAATCCATTGGAGTTTACCATTAAAGTCCCGTTACTTAAATAGAAATTGACTGTATTCAGAGCGAAACATATGTTCATTGGCTACGGTTTCGAAAACATCTGTTCTTTAGAAGGTTGCGAGGGAAGTTGTTTACTCGAATATATCATTAGGTCGATTAGGCATTATATGTACCATTATCTTTTCCGAACATCATTCTGTTTAATATCCGCTTGATTGTAATCGTCAAAAATTGTGGCGAATCATTCCTTAGGGGCTGTCCATAAACCACGTGGTCATTTTTTTGGGACTTTTCAACCCCCCCCCCCCCCCCACGTGGTCATTTGTCCATACAAATTTTTTTATTTGTCCATACAAAATGGCCATTGGCCGAACCCCCCCCCCCCTTATGACCACGTGGTTTATGGACAGCCCCTTATCCATTTGGTAAAGCCCGTGGCTACAGTGCCTGTTCGGTTTTGGCAATACATACACGAGCTGATGATGCCTTAACCAAACCCATTCGGCCTGACGTCTTAATTGGCCTAATGACCTCCCGAGCAAAGTACAATAACTGAGCAGTAACAAACTGATAACTAGTGTCGCTCCAGAACTCATTTTACAAATTTGTGTTATCAACTTGGTAGTTCATGTTACCATTACCTGTCAAACTGGGGGCATCATCGTCGACAACAACAATGGAAGTTAGTTATCAATGACCGTTGCAAATATCTTTCTGATAACAAAATATGTTTTCAATTGGATAAAATTGATAGTTTTACAGAAGTTGTTATCAGGGTGCCTTTGATGATAACATAATGAGATATTTTATTGGTCTCTCGGATATACTTGGTTGTTATCATGTTTGTTATGTTGCCTGCTTATTCAGCCACAATGAGAACAAATTTAGTTAATTATTTTTGATATCAGATAACACAGTATGTTATCCGGTTGTTATGAAACTTTGCTCGGGCTGTCCGGCCTAATGAATTTCTCGACCTTATGTCATTTTTGACCCTATGATATATTCAACTGCATCACCTATTCGGCCCAACGTACTTCGGCCTAATGATCTGATACCAGGCCTTATGATATTTTCGGCCAAATGACCTATCCGACCTACACGACTGAATCACCTCTTATTCATCCAGTCGACTCTCCACCTCGATATCTCTCCCTACCTCGATGGCTTGGTCGGTCCCTTCAATCTGCATACATTTTACCTTTCTACATGTCGATATTGTCTATCCGGTTGGAATCAAGACAGACATTCAATCAAAAATTGCCATTTTCTTGGTCCACAAGTGTCGCAACTGTTTCGCATCTAGTGCGCCGTGTTGCTGACAACAACGGGAAGGATGCGCACTACTTATGACATGATTCAAAAACGTCGCGAGTTGGGTCGCGTCACGACTTGATTGTGCGACGTCCGGTTTGGTGGCGGCTCCTTATCTAGATATATCTCTATATCGATGCGGTCTCGTTCGTTTTTGTTCCAGATTTTCTCTCCGTATGTCGATAAGCCCGTTTTTACAGGTTGCAAGATCTCGTTTCATAGGTGCAAAACATTCTGGGAAGGTGAAATGACATATGTTTGATGACGGTTTTTCCTAGTTACGGACGATTTTTCAATATAGTGTGCATAACAAAATGGTTCTTTTATACGATCTCTCCCTATCTCGATGGTCCCTTCAATATCGAGACCTGGAGAGTCAAATGTAATAATCAATTTACCATGGTCACCCATTCGGCCTAATGATTTATTTGACCAAATGACCTACTCGACTTATTCACCTCTAGGTTATAATAATATATTCGACCTGATTACGCATTTGGCCCAATGACCTATTCGGCGTAATGATGTATTCGACCTAATGGCCTGTTCTGTTTTGTAAAACTGATGTTTTGTGGCTTCTTCGTCTCGACAAATCAAAACGCTGTTATTTTATTCTGTCCGACGTTTCGGTTCGTTTGGGATCTTCTTCAGGGACTCAATAGTTACAGTGTTCTCGTCCAGTGTGATTTGACAGAACCTGTAACTGCCGCATGGATCGAGTTTTCCCGCACAATCGCAGCCAAATCGGATGCCTTATCGGAAAGAAAACTCGGTCCAAAGTTAGCACTCCGGAATTTAGTACCTGACCCGAGAACACTGTAACTATTGAGTTACTGAAAATGGTCCCAATCGGACCGAAACGTCGAACAAAATAAAATAACCACGTTTTGATTTTGTCAAGACTGAGAAGCCACAAAACATGAGTTTCTAACTACAGTCGAGCACATCAAGGATGTTCAGCCTGATTGCCAATTCCACCTAATGATCTTTGCAGCCCATTCGGCCTATTAGACCTAATGACCTTTTTGGTCTAATGATCTATCCACTCGATTGAATCACCTCTAAGTCATAACAACCAATTCAACCAGTAGTATAAATACCATAACGAATGCGAGGTTTTCTGCAAGTCGAGCACTCGACACTGAAGAAGTCTGTAAGTCGCAGACGAAATAGGCCTATCTGAAGTAGTGGAATTAAAAAGAATTTGACGAGTTTCGCGCCAACCCTTCTATGGGGCTGGCAGCACCCTCTCAGAATCGAACGAAACTTTGTGGGCATAAACAATAGGTCTTTCTAAGCAACTTTGCATATTTTGTTTTTCGAATTTTTTCAAGAGTAACATTTGAAGAGGGCCTAATTTTTTTTCATAGATTTTTTTCAAATCGATGTAACTCAAAAATGACAAGACCTTCAAAAAAGTGTTGTATGGCGGACTATCGTGAAGTTCCATGAAGTTTTTTAGAAAAATATCCAAAAAATACAAAATTAATTCCTACACTGAAAAATAAAGGTTTTAAAAATTTAAATCGATATTAAAAAAAAAACCCTATGTTTTTAAATCGATGATTTTTTTTTCTGGAGAAAGGTATTTCAATTACCTACATTTTCTCCAAACAATGTTGCTGTGACATATTTAAGGGAAAAAAGTTTTTCTAACAAAAACTTTTTTCATGTCTACATTGAGTGAATATTTTTCATCGTGTTTCGTGCCAACTTGGCCATATATAGGTTCAGTAGCCTCTCATCATCCAATGAAACTTTATGGATGTTTAAAAATTTGTTTAAGAATAAATTTTGCTTTTTCAGAACATGACGACCCATACAAACAATCGTGATGTCGCATACAAAAAGCGTGACATAGAGGAGAGGGGGCGTTGAAAAAGGTCGAACTTTGCGTGACATAATTTGTGTATCACCCTTTAGACTAAATCGATTTCGCTCAAATGCTGAACGTAGCTTCTGGGAGTCCAAAACAACTGATACAGGAGGTAAGCCTTGGCATTTTTCGAATTTTATGTTATTCATATAAGTGTGGGCCACCCTAATACGCCTTTTTCAAATGTTAGTCTAGATAAATGTTAGATTATGCAAAATTGATTCTTAAACAAATTTTTAAACATCCAGAAAGTTTCATTGGTTGATGAGAGGCTACTGAACCTATATATGGCCAAGTTGGCACGAAACACGATGAAAAATATTCACTCAATGTAGACATGAAAAAAGTTTTTGTTAGAAAAACTTTTTTCCTTTAAATATGTCTTAGCAACATTGTTTGGAGAAAATGTAGGTAATTGAAATACCTTTCTCCAGAAAAAAAATCATCGATTTAAAAACATAGGGTTTTTTTGTAATATCGATATAATTTTTAAAACCTTTATTTTTCAGTGTTGGAACTAATTTTGTATTTTTTGGATATTTTTGCAAAAAACTTCATGGAATTTCACGATAGTCCGCCATACAACACTTTTTTGTTCTTGTCATTCTTGAGTTACATCGATTTGAAAAAAAATCTATGAAAAAAATAGGCCCTCTTCAAATGTTACTCTTGAAAAATTTCGAAAAACAAAATATGCAAAGTTGCTTAGAAAGACCTATTGTTTATGCCCACAAAGTTTCGTTCGATTCTGAGAGGGTGCTGCCAACCGTTGGTCGAGTTGGCGCGAAATTCGTCATTTGCTCGTCCTTTTCTAGTTTTTCTTTAAAAGTAATTTTTAGTTTTTTTTTCTTTTTGCAAAAGTGAATAGTGCAATGTTTTTAATTTTTCACTAGTAATTCAAGCAATTCAACCAGCTAAATGGGTGATGCCCTGGGGAGGCGATACCAGATTTCCCAAGCCAAAATATCTCAAAAAAGACGAAAAACACTAAAAACCCCGGTAAAACCAGTGGATATACCGAACTTTTGTGGGCTATTTCCCCTTTTTTGGGTTGAGAAGTTTCATAACAATATTACCCAGTCGTTTAAAAACCGTAATAATGTTTGAATAGTTGCAACCACTTGAACTATACGTCATTTTGATTCATCACAAGGCCTAGATTAAACATTTTGAAAGGATGCTCCACCTGGTGAGGAAATTAGGGCATATGTCTATCACACCGAGGATCCGGGGTCAAATCCCACTTCCAACACTCACAAAATGTAGGTTTTTTCTTTGGAAGGGACGTGAGCCGTAGGTCTCGAAATGAACTTGCCTCAAGTTAAAAATCTCGCTTGTAAAGACAAAATTGTAGTTTACGCAACAAGGTGCAGAATGAAGGTGGATAGTTTTTAACAAAACTTTCTCAAACTGTACACTGATGTTCATAGCAAATTTTAAGAAAGTCTGATCATAGCAGATTATATTGTGCAGTTGTCACAATTTTTCAAACCTGCGTCCAGAAAGCATCCAGAAATTTGTCATAACTGAAAACAGCGTTGTAATGGCTAATTACGCAACGCAAACTAATGCTGTAATAAACCATTACAGCACTGCTAATTTGGTATGGGAAAGTAGGCCTTTTTCTGACAGATTTGCGATAAGAAATTGCAAAAAAAATCTTAAAAACAAAGTTCACTCCATAAAAACTATTGAAAAATCTTTGGGAAACTCCAAGTCCAATTTGCAAAAAAAAATCTTTGATAAATTGATAATATGAGTAAAATTATTAGAAATCTTCTAATTAATACTCTAAGAAACTTTCAAATTTTATTCGGGGCGCTCCATTTCTCCCGTGAACAATAGAAAGGCATCATCTTTCTCGTCTAAACGCCGCAGCCTGAATCTACCTAACTCCTAACAAAAACCTACGGTGGACGGTGGCGGTGGCGGCGGCTTCCGGCCAAGAAAACAGAAAAGACAGAAGATCAAAACTAACTTGGACAGAGTATCTCCACCTTCTCTTCCTCCTCGTCGTCTATCCCCAACAGTTTGGCGCCTTCCTGCAGACTTGGACAAACTTTGATTCCGAACAAACTCAAGTTCATCGCAACTCCGGTCCGCCGGAGTCGTCCGCCGGAGCGCAGAGGAACGCAGATGGATGCAGCCAGCAACAGCAGCGCAGTACTTTTGCCTGGAACTATTATGAAGATTATACTTTCGCTGCCCGAACGGTCGGACCGACCGTTAGGTTGGTCGGTTCGTTCAATACCTCCCTAATGGATGATGGTGATTTTTTCTTTCTTTTTCTCAGGCGAGCTTTTCCATGTTTTCCGGTTTCCGTCCCACCGTTTGCTCCGTCCGTACCCACAGTCAGTGTAGAAGTGAAATTATGCAGTTCTCTCAGGAGGAAAAGTTTGGCGCTCGTCGTTTTCTTTCAACGCGTTTCGAGCTCCGCTCTGGTGCCTTCCGTTTCGTTCCCGTTCTTCGGGAAGTTAATTAAATTAATTAAAATAACGATAACGACGGTGATGGCTGGGCCGAGCTGGTGAACAAGCCAAAGTCTTCGTTGTTACATCATTGGAATACGGTGGGAGGAATTTGATTTTTCTTTTGAAGGTGAAAGGGGTTTGCGACAGTTGAAAGGTATGGTAAAAAATTAAGGAAAAATGATAAAAAAAAGAAAAAAAAATCGAAAAAACAAAAACAGAAAAATACTGAAAGCGTTATGAGAACATTAAACAAATAACAAAGTTTATTTCATAAAATTTTGATAGTTTTCGCTCAAATATAACCTCTCAATTAACCGATTTTGATCTCAAATTTGTATAGCGGTTCTGGTGTGATGGTGTGATCGAGCATGTTCCTATCGCGTTGAGAACCTGGGATTGAATCACACTCCTCACAAACTCGCAAAATGTGAATAGAAGTAAAGCATGGGTCCCGAGATGAACTTGTCTTTTGTTTCACTTTTTCCATTCCAGCTCCCAAGTCACACCATACTGACCAATCGATGCACCAGAAGAGCTGCCCAACTTAACCTAAGTTTTTTTTTCTTCTTCTTTTCACCATTAGCTTCGCTAATTAAATATCTTTAAATTTTCAATAAAACTGTACCAACTTAACATATTTTCCTAGTTAGTGAGTTGCGCCTTGATACGTTCTTCACTCTGCCCGATAGAAAAAGTAAACTATTGAAGACGAAAGTACCGATCGGACTTCTTTGTTCAGGATTCTCTTTTGTTTCTTTTGTGGAGCGACAAACTTTACCTAACTGAAAACAGTTGAACTATCATCACAATCCAGTCACTGAAAACTTTTCCTGATCGTTTTACCACCCCAGCGCCACCGGCTCCTACGGTGATTCTTCTGCTTCGAACATCTATTTCACACAACAGAATTTCACTACAAATCAATGAAAGAGGACGAATTTCACGGCAACTCGGGTTTCTCGGGTTTGGTAGCACCTTTTCAGAAATGCAGAAGTCCATAGACAGAAACACAAAATTATTACCGGTGCGATGGCATAGTTAGTTCACGCGTCTCACCTGGCAAACCAGGTAGTCGTGGGTTCAAAGCCCACCAGAACTGCATACACTTTTTATTTTTTTTCTGTTTGAATTTGTTTTTTTTTTTCAATACGTTGAAAAAAACTGAAACAGACATCTCTAAGAAGAATTGATTCTCTTCCAATACTTCTAGGAACTTATCATGAGATTCTTCCACAAAATGTAGGCCAAAATTCTATATGAGTTCCTTCAGAGCTGCTTCCATAGTTCTTTCCGATTGTTTTCCTCCTGAAATTAATTCGGAGATTTCTCCTCGAATTCCTCCAGTAAATCCTACATAGATTTCTTTCGAGTGCTTTCACGAATTCTTCCGAAAATTTCACCACAATTCCTCTGAGATTTACGCAGAAATTCTTTGAAGTGTCGAGCAGAAATTTCAAGCATTAAAGCATGAAATCTGAAGCATATTTACTTAGATTTCTCCACATTTATATTTTGAAAGTTTTCCTAATGATTCCTCTAAGGATTCCTAAAAAAGTGCTTTCCTAAATTCTACAGGAAACTTTCCAATAACTCTTCTAGTATTCGCAAACAGTTTCGAAATGTATTTTTTGCAACTCGGCATTATAAATACTTACTTTACACTTGCCGTCTTGGCACCGAAACGGCCTACTTTTTCGCACTATTTCAAACAGTTGCATTATGGTTCATAATGCAACTTATTTCGGTTGCATTATGAACCATAATGCAATTGTTTGATCAACAATCTGAGTTTTCACCTTGGTTGCCACCGTTCCCACGGTAAGAGCTTGCACAAATGTGACGGTTATAGCACAGCTTGCTTGATCCAAACTTTGGGTCTAGTATGTTGAAGCACGTGGTCGTTCTCATTGAACTACCGCGAAACATGATGGTACTGATGGAAATGATCAAATTCTAGTGAATATTTTTGATCATTGCAAAAAATGTTGTATGCAACTCGTTGCAAAACTCGATTTTTACAGCACTCTTCGTATTTATCCAACTCGGCAAGCCTCGTTGGATAAATGTACGACTCGTGCTGTAAAAATCATCATTTTGCAACTCGGTGCATAAATAACTATTATGCAATTCAGTATCATACTATCCATTTTATAGGACTCATTTTGGTATCATAATGGCCAATTTTTCCGAACTGATTCGTTATGCAACGGAAATGAGTTGCATAATGAAAAATAGTTGCATAATGTTAATAATGCAACTCATTTGAATTGCATTATAAACATTATGCAACTTAAATGAGTTGTATAATGATAAAATCATTGAATTAAATTTTGTATGGAACCTGTTGCAAAACTCGATTTTTTCAGCACTCTTCGTATTTATCCAACTGTAGGTACGACTCGTGCTGAAACAATCAACTTTTTGCAACTCGTTACATAAATAACTATTATCCAAAGATTCCTCCGTGATATTTTCAATTGATTTTTTCCATAAATTTATCAGAAATCTCATTCAAACATTGCTCAGAAACTCTCCTAGAATTATTTCAATGAATAAAAAATAAAATAAAATAAAAAACGACTGCTCCAGGATATTTTTAAGAGGTTTTCTAGGAATTCATCCATTTATAGCACCAATAATTCTCACTAGGATCGTAAAATAGTATTTCAACCATACCTTGAGGAGTTATTCTGAAAATTTCTCCTAGAACTGTTCCAAAGCTTTCTCGGAGAAACCTTTAAAGTTACTTTCAATTTTTTTTTTCAAAATTCCACTACAACCCCTATGTGATTTATGCAGAAATTCTTTCACGGGTCTTGCAGAGATTTCGAACATCTCGACAGGAATTCTTTCAATTAAATGTTAAGCATTTCTCTATAATTTTTTTTTAAATTTTCCTAGTGATTTTTTCAAGGATTCCTAAAAATATTTTCCCAACATTCTTCAGAATGTTTTTCCAATAATTCTTACTGTAATTCGTAAACAGTTTCGTAATATATGTTATCCATTGTTCCATTAGAAAATGTACTAAGAATAGGCATAGTTCCAAAAATTCCTCCAGACATATTTTAGAAAATTTTTCCAAGAACTTTTCAGGAAATTATATCAAGCATTGTTGCAGAAACTCTTTGAATGATTTGTTTCAGAATTATTTCAATAAATTCTTCTATGAATTTAGAAAATGAGATTTCTTTACAGAATTTTTCTAGGAGTTCATCCTGTCATATCACCGATAGTTCTTAGTAGGATTCGTAAACAGTTTTTCCTTTGGAGTTATTCCAAAAATTTCTCCAAAAATTGTTCCAAAGATTATTCCAGGAATTTTTCCAAGGATTGCTCCAGTAAATTTCTGACGGAATCCTCTTAAACTAGGAATACTTTTAAGAATTCCTCCAGGATTTCTTCCTTCCACAAAGAATTCTTAGGAAAATTCTTCCTGGGGTTCTTTCAACGATTGCTGCAGTGTGTCAACTGATTTATCTTTGAATTCTTTCATTTAATTCTCCGGAAATTTTAAGAAGGATTTCTCAATTTTTTATTCATTTCGCCAGACATTCTGCGTAATAGCCTTTTTCAATGGCTCCTTCAGGATTTCATCCAAAAATTGCTCTAGACATTTTTCTTATGATTCTTCGAGAAATTCTTTTCGGAATTCCTTCAGTATTTTTTTCCCAAAGAATCCTCCAGAAATTGTTCCAAAGATTTTTTCAGTTTTTTTATAGGGTATCGCGCCACTTGGGCGGTGGCTTCTATATTCGTCTGTTTTCCACTATAACTCAGTTAATTTTGAATCAATTGACTTGAAATGTTGTACACGGGTAGATACTATACCTATCTCACCACACTCCAAAAGTTGTGTCAATTGGTTCAAATTTGACTGAGTTATAGTGGAAAACAGACGAATATAGAAACCACCGCCCAAGTGGCGCGATTCCCTATTATTTTTTTTTTCTAAAAACAATTACTCCGTCTTCGGCCAGAGGCCACCCAAACTGAATATTACTAACATTACACAACGGACAACGCATATAACACCCAGTGGCCCAGTGGAGAATTGTCCGTTTGACGAAAAGTTTTCCACGACTGGAGCGGGAATCGAACCCACACTTCGAGGCTTACGAGATAACTAAATGGCTGACGCTGCTAAACCGCTCAGTCACGAAGCCTACAAAGGATTCCAGGGATTCATCCAGGAAATCCTTCACGGAATCCTCTTCAACTAGGAATACTTCCAAGAATTTCTCCAATAATTCTTCCTTTCCCAAGGAATTCTTACGAGAAGTCTTCCTGGAGGTTTTTCAAAGATTGCTGCATACAAACAATTTGTCCTCGAATTCTATCATTGCATTCCCCGGGAATTTTAAGAAAGATTTCTCAACTTTCCATTCGTTTCGCTGGTAATTCTTCGTATCAGCATACTTCAATGACTCCTTCAGGATTTCTTCCAAAGATTGCTCTTGAAATTTTTCCTATGATTCTTTGAAAAATTCTTCTAGGAATTCCTTCAGCATTTTTTTCCAAAGAATCCTCCAGAAATTGTTCCAAGGATTCCTCAAGGAATCGTTTCAATTATTTCTCCAGAAAATTTCTCAAAGATTTCTCCAGACAGTCTTCCAAGGATTTCCTCCGGTTTTTTTTTCTGAAGCATTCCTTCTATAATTCTTGATGAGTTTTGTCATAGAATTCTCGGTGATTTCTCCAATTTTCCCCGTATCAAGCCACATATTTTTCAAACCATTCTTTCAGAAACTGTTCTCGGAACTCCTCGAATCGAGGCATTCTTTTAAGAATTAATGCAAGATCTTTTCCAAGTATTCCACCATGAATTCCTCCTATGTTTCCAAGTATTCTTCCAAGAAATCTTCTGATCATTCTCCAAGAATTTTTGTAAGGATTGCTCCAGGATTTTTTTCAAGAATTCTTCCAAGAATTTTCAAAATATTCGTACATAAATTGCTTTACCAATTCTCCCAACGATTCCTCTTGTAATTCTTCCAAGGTTTTCTCCAGGAATTCTTTTAAGTACTCTTTCAAGAATGCTTCCAAGAACTTCTCCAGGAATTCTACCAAGGATTCCTCTCGCAATTGTCTTGCCGTTTCGTCCAAGAATTTCTCCAAAAAACTCTACTAATGATTCCTGTAGAAATTCTTCCAAGATTGCCTCCAGAAATTCCTAGAAGATTGCCTCCAGAAACATTCCTAGAAGAATGTATCTTAAGATTCATCCATGAATTCCTTCACAAATTTTCCAAGCATTCTCTACGATTTTTTTAAGAATTTCTCCAAAACAATCTTCCAAGGATGTCTCCAGAAATTCTTCCAAGATTTTTTTCAAGAATTTTTCTAGGATTTTTTCAAGGATTCCTTCAAAAATTCTTCCAAGGATTTCTCCAGGAATTGTTCCGAAGCTTCCTTCCAGGAATTCTTCTATGCGTTCTTGACATTTTTTCTAAGGATTCCTCCAGGACTTCTTTCAAATATTTTTCCAGGAATTTTTCCAAGTATTCTAAGAATTGCTCGAAAAGTTCTTCCAAGGATTGCTCCAGAAATTCTTCCAATGATTTCATCAGGGGTTCTTCCAAGGATTTCTCAAGAAATTCTTATAAGTATTCTTCCACGAATTCTTCGAAGAATTTCTCCAAGTATTCTTCCAAGCATTCCTCCAACAATTCTTTTCGAAGTTCTGCCATGAATTCCAGCGAAAATTCTCTTGATGATTCCTCCAGGAACTCTTCCAAAGACTTCTCCAGTTGATCCGAGCATTCTTACAAGAATTCCTCCAGGATTTTTTTTGCGAAATTCCCCAGAAATTAAAAATGCTTTCAAGCATTCCTTCAAGAATTTTCCCAAAGATTAGTCTATGCAGAAGCATTCCTACAAAAATACATTCCTCTACTGCCGTTACATGCATGATTGTTCCATGTTATATGGGATTCCCATATAACATGGGACAATCGGGCGTAGAACGGCAGTCTAGGAATTCCTCCAAGAATTCTTTCAAATATTTGTTGGAAACAAGGATTCCTTCAAAATTTCTTCCAAGGATTTTTTCAGGAATTGTTTCGAACATTCCTTCAAGAGTTTTTAATCATACCTCCGAAAATTCTTCCAAGGGTTCTTTCAGGGATTCTTCCAATAACGCCTTCAAAAATTCTTTCAAAGGTATCTCCGGGAATTTTCCAATGATTCCTTCAAGAATTCTTCCAAGGAAGAAGTTCAGGAATTGTTTCGAGCATTCCTTTATGAATTCTTACAAGCATTCACCAAGCAAACTTATCTAAGAATTACTTTTGGAACTCTTCCAAGTATTTCTCCACGAATTCTTTCAAGATTAAAAAAATCTTCCAAGGATTCCTGCAAGTTTTTTTTTACTTCCTTCTAGAAGTTCCCAAGAATTTCTTCAAGAAATTTTCCAAGGATTTCTCTAGGAATTCTCCCAAGAATTCTGCATATTTTTTTTAAGGATTCCTCTAAGAGTGTTTTCCAGCATTCTTTCAAATATTCTTTGAAGTATTCCTCCAGATTTTTTTCCAAAAAGTTCAAGTTTCCTCTAGAAAATGCGTTTGAAAAACTACAAGACACTTTTCCAAGTTATTCCTCCAGGATTTTTACAGACAATTCTCCAGGTTTTTATTCAGAGTTCTCATCAGGAGTTTCTTGGATGATAATATCAATAATTTCTCTCGATGATCCTTCAGATCCTCCAGGTTCTTTCAAAGAATTCTTCTGATTTTTTAGCTCTTGGATTCCAGAATTCCCAGAATTAGTGATTGGGAAACAATTTGACAAAATCTTTGAGCAATTCGTAAAGAAGTTTCCGAAGGAAAACCTAAAGGAACCTCTTGGAAAAATAATGAGGGAAATTCTAAGATGAATTTCTAAAAAAAAGTCTGCAGGTGTATCTGTATAAATTTCAGGAATAATTTATAGTAAGAAACCACTAACTCAATTTACCAGATGAATGACTGAAGAAGTGTTCTTGGAGGAATATCTGAAGTTTTTTCTATATGAATTTCTGAGGAAATTCCCAAAATAATCGCCGAATTATTTTGTTTTGCGAAATCGCTGGAGGAATTATTGCGAAAAGCTCTACATAAATTTGTGATGGTATCTCTGCATAAATTCTAAGAGAAAACGCTGGAGCAATATAATGGAGGTAAGCACGGTAGAATTCTTAGAGGAAGCTTTCAAAAAACTTGTGGAGCAATGAATAAATCTCTGTACGAATCTTTGGGTGAATCTATAGAGTTAATTCGAATAGCTTCTCCCGGACAGGGTTATAAGACTAATCTCCAAAATAAATCCTAGATTTATTTATTTATTGATAGAACTCCTGCAGATATCTTTGGTGTAATTCTGCAAATATCTAGAGGAATCTGTGAAGAAATTGTTTGAGGAGTTTGTGAAGACTTTCTGGATGTAACCCTGAATAATTCATGCAAGGAACTCTAACGCAACTCATAGACAAAGCTCTGTCTGTTAAACATCCAGTGCCATATCAAAGAGATCTCTGTAGTAATTTTTGAAGGGCTACCTGAAAGAACTTCTAGAAGAGCTTCGGGAAGAATTACACAAAGCATTTTTGAAGAAACTTTGGATAAAATTTGAAAGAAATCTTGAGAGGAGTTGCTGGAAGAATCTCTGGGAGAATTTCTGGGGAAATGTCTGGACAAATACCAATGTGAATATGTTGAGCGATTCCTGGAAGAACTTTTGCTGGAACTATGCTGTATCTCCTAAAGAAATTTCTGGATGATTTTTGAAAAGAAAAATCCAGTGAAATTCCTAGAGGAATATCTCTGAGATAATTTGGAAAATTCCAAGAGAAGTCTTGTAAGGAATCCATAAAGGAATCGGTGGAGAAATTGCTGAAAGTATTTTTAAGAATATTCTTGGGAGTTACTCTTGAGGAATGTGGTAGAATTCGTGGATATTTGAGTGAGTTCACAAAAGGAGTTGGTGGTAGATTCGCTCGAAAGATTCCAGGAAAAAAATAAAAAAACTAATATAAGTCTTTTGAAACAATCCTCTGAGAAAATCTTTCGATTCCTATAATAATGTAATTCCTTTAACCTATGAAGAAATGCCCAGAGAAATTCTGCAGACAATTTTGGGAAGAATTCAATCGCTTTCTTATTGAGTCTCTATAAAAATATCCTAGGGAAATCTCAGGAGAAATTCGTGGAAAAAAACTCTGCAAAAGTACGTGAATGAATCTTTGAAAGAACTCTGTGGTGGATTCTGTGGAAGAATTCCTAGAGGATGACAAAATTTCTAAAGAAAACCCTAGAAAATTTTTAGGTGAAAACTCTGGAGAAATTCCAAGACAAATATCTGGTGAAATCTCTTGAGAAATTCCTAGAGGAATCTATGAAAGAATTTACAGAAGAGTCTTTGGAGAAACTACTGAACGATTTTTTGAGAAAAGTTGTGGAGGAAACTCTTAAGGAAAATATGAATAGGTTCCTGGAGAATTTATGAAAATAATAACGATTTTTAGAGCATTTTCATCAGGAGTCTCTGGATAAATTCTTGGAGTAATTCTCTGGTAGATTTTTAAAGGAATCTTTGACCGGAATTCTGGAGGAATCTGAGGAGATTTTTAAGATGATTCACTTAATGGCATTTGATGGATTTTTGGTGGAATATTTAAAGGATTACTGAAAGAAGTTTTGGACAAATTTTCGAAAGAATCTCTGAGGCATCCTTGCAATCGCCATGTCAAATAATTCTTCAAAAATCTATAATAAATCTTCTGACATCGATATGAATCACACGTTTTTATTTCTCCAAGCAGACACCTTACACTCAGAATCAGCTCTTTGCCTTCCTTATATCTTTTTTGAAACATCATTTTTTTTACCAAAATCACAAGTTTATTGCCAGAATCCTCAGTTTCTTTCTTGAAATCCCATTTTTTTCTCTTTGTTTCCTCGAAGCTACCATCTTTTTCATGGAATTACAATAGCATGCTTCTAGAATCCTTAGCTGTGTTTTGAAACACTCATTTTTTTTTTTAATAAATTCCCATATGCTTCACGATATATTTAAAATTCACTAGATTCTTCAACAAATCTTAAACTTTTTACTAGAACAATGGGATTTTGGCTCAATTCTACATTTTCTCCCATGTATTTCTAGCCTTTTCTTAGCACCTCCAGCTTGCTCCGGGAATCTCCAGCATTTTTGGAAGTTCAAAATATCTTTTTTTTGAATCCTCCTAATGCTTTTGTAATTTGCATCTTTTCAGATTCACTGTATTTCTGTAGGATCAATTTAGTATTTCCAGGGTTATAAGGGATTCTTTTTAGGATTCAGCAATTCAGGAAACCTAGCTTTTAATTGGAAGAACTATCGTGTATCCAGAATCCTAGTAGTAATATCTGGCCATTTGACCGGATGTCGTTTGGCCGAACGCCATTTGGCCAAATGCCATCTGGCCGAATGGTCGTTTGGCCGAATGCCGTTTGACCGAATCTTGATCAAAATAATTCATAGGAATTTTTTGACATTCTAACTCTACCAATATGATCATAAGGAATATATCCTTCTTTTAATCATAGACTATTCTTTCTAGTTTTAACATTGAGGAATAAGTTGGCATTGAAACTGCCAATATTTTATCAAAGATCATTCCTCCTTTGAACCATGGGCAGTGTTGCCACATTTTTATCTGTACCGGAGGCTCAAACATCTTTTTTATCTGTACCAGATATTCTAAAAATCTAATGTACCCAAAATCTGTACCAAATTTGTACCACATTTGAATTGAAATACCCAAAAAGGAGTATGAAATCCATGCTAAACTATGAAAAACTGTTAATTTGAGTATACTGTTACCATTTTTTTGAACTTTAAAAACAAAAACATCAGTATTAAAAATGTTCTAAATTGGAATTTTAATGATTTTTTCCCAATTTAAAAAATTCTGTACCATTCTGTACCATTTGCTGAAAATCTGTAATCTGTGCCGTACAGAATAATCTGTACCTGTGGCAACACTGATCATGGGCTGTTTCGAGTTATTCTGATGCGCAGAGGAGTGGCATGATCACTTAAGTTCATCATTAATTTTTCGGCCAAACGGCTTTCGGCCAAATGGAATTCGGCCGAATAACCATTATGGCCAAATGGCGTTCGGCCAAATGACCCGGAACCAAACGCCATCGGAATTTTTTGGGGCTTACCTTGAAAATTATAGCTGAGGATGTTATAACCAAACTTTCGTATGACGGTAATTTTCAGAAATGACGTTTGGAGGTCTCCAAGGCGAAATTTTTGAAAAAAAGGCTATTTTTAGGTGGAACTCACATTTTTATATTTGTTACGGATCGATAAAAATCCAAACTATTTAGTAAAAATAAGAAACGACATGTTTTGGTAATTTTTGTACCGCCTTTTCGAATTCACCGTAATTTACTTTTTACAGAAAAGGTTCTCAAATTCAAACTAACACTTACATTTTTTAAAGAAAAAAATATCCTCTATTGTCGGGAAGGATGAGTCCCAATTATTATGTGTTTTCTATAAATATCACACAAGGATTGTCCAAAAACTTAGATTAAATAAAAAACCACCTATGCACAACAGGTTTGTTACTGTTCTTTTTGTGGTAGAGAAAAAAATAATCAAGATTCATTACATTCTGAGAGGATGCTACCAAACCACCTGATGTGAAATTCATCGTAAACTGCGTCCACATTCGCCGTTTAATTTACATGACCTTACCTCAACTAGATAACTGAACTGATAGGTATCAATATATATATATATACTGTATGTACGATAACGCAAACAAAACATAAACAACTGGTGTGTGGTGTCTGTAGTTACAAACAGTGTGATTTGTTTCTTTTTCTTCCGACAGCTGCAGATGAGCCTTCTGTAATATGTACAGTTTTTTTTTTATTTGTTTTTATCTTATAACTATTCTCCTTCATCTAATCGTTACATCAAAAGTGATTTTTTTCTTTCAAGAATACACAATACTTTTCTTTTACTCCGACTTCCAAAAAAAGTGCTGGTGACGACCTTACGCCAGCGAGTGCACCTTGGCCGACAGACAGTTGTGCAAGACAAACACCACCGGCTTCGGGCAGCACTCCATGTCCAGTTCCTGTCGAATAAGCTGACATTACATTCCTAGAAATTCCATCGAAAAGAAATAAGGTAGGGCAGTGGCAATACTTACGATCTCGCCGCCATCCTCACTGCCGGAGAAGTCCAGGTAGAGCAGTTTGTTGCCGTCGTCGGCCGATCCTTTCAGGCGATCGAACGAAAACGACCACAGGGGTTGTTTGGAGCCACCGGTGCTGCCGAGGGCCGAATCCAGCAGGCAGAAGCCCCGATCCAGGTGGACGATTAGCTGACACGGACGGCCCTGTGAATGGGGGTAGGGAAAAGAGAGATAGACGTTTGAAACATTTTCACATGAAATCGCTTTTGAAATTCCCTGAAATATCTCTGAATCCATTATAGCAGAGCTAGAGCAGAGCTAGAGCAGAGCTAGAGCAGAGCTAGAGCAGAGCTAGAGCAGAGCTAGAGCAGAGCTAGAGCAGAGCTAGAGCAGAGCTAGAGCAGAGCTAGAGCAGAGCTAGAGCAGAGCTAGAGCAGAGCTAGAGCAGAGCTAGAGCAGAGCTAGAGCAGAGCTAGAGCAGAGCTAGAGCAGAGCTAGAGCAGAGCTAGAGCAGAGCTAGAGCAGAGCTAGAGCAGAGCTAGAGCAGAGCTAGAGCAGAGCTAGAGCAGAGCTAGAGCAGAGCTAGAGCAGAGCTAGAGCAGAGCTAGAGCAGAGCTAGAGCAGAGCTAGAGCAGAGCTAGAGCAGAGCTAGAGCAGAGCTAGAGCAGAGCTAGAGCAGAGCTAGAGCAGAGCTAGAGCAGAGCTAGAGCAGAGCTAGAGCAGAGCTAGAGCAGAGCTAGAGCAGAGCTAGAGCAGAGCTAGAGCAGAGCTAGAGCAGAGCTAGAGCAGAGCTAGAGCAGAGCTAGAGCAGAGCTAGAGCAGAGCTAGAGCAGAGCTAGAGCAGAGCTAGAGCAGAGCTAGAGCAGAGCTAGAGCAGAGCTAGAGCAGAGCTAGAGCAGAGCTAGAGCAGAGCTAGAGCAGAGCTAGAGCAGAGCTAGAGCAGAGCTAGAGCAGAGCTAGAGCAGAGCTAGAGCAGAGCTAGAGCAGAGCTAGAGCAGAGCTAGAGCAGAGCTAGAGCAGAGCTAGAGCAGAGCTAGAGCAGAGCTAGAGCAGAGCTAGAGCAGAGCTAGAGCAGAGCTAGAGCAGAGCTAGAGCAGAGCTAGAGCAGAGCTAGAGCAGAGCTAGAGCAGAGCTAGAGCAGAGCTAGAGCAGAGCTAGAGCAGAGCTAGAGCAGAGCTAGAACAGAGCTAGAGCAGAGCTAGAGCAGAGCTAGAGCAGAGCTAGAGCAGAGCTAGAGCAGAGCTAGAGCAGAGCTAGAGCAGAGCTAGAGCAGAGCTAGAGCAGAGCTAGAGCAGAGCTAGAGCAGAGCTAGAGCAGAGCTAGAGCAGAGCTAGAGCAGAGCTAGAGCAGAGCTAGAGCAGAGCTAGAGCAGAGCTAGAGCAGAGCTAGAGCAGAGCTAGAGCAGAGCTAGAGCAGAGCTAGAGCAGAGCTAGAGCAGAGCTAGAGCAGAGCTAGAGCAGAGCTAGAGCAGAGCTAGAGCAGAGCTAGAGCAGAGCTAGAGCAGAGCTAGAGCAGAGCTAGAGCAGAGCTAGAGCAGAGCTAGAGCAGAGCTAGAGCAGAGCTAGAGCAGAGCTAGAGCAGAGCTAGAGCAGAGCTAGAGCAGAGCTAGAGCAGAGCTAGAGCAGAGCTAGAGCAGAGCTAGAGCAGAGCAATTCTGGTCCCCAATTTTAACCACCCTTACCCCCAGTAAACTCACCTGATACAAGCACCGAAAGGAAAACTCCCGCTGGCAGATGATGGCATTGTGGCACCCTTGGACCAGCACCCGTGCCCACGCCGCCATGTCCCGGTTGGTCTCCGAACGCAGCCAATGGCTAACCACACCCCGCGTGGTACCGCAGCGGACGCAAAACACACTGGACTGGGCACTCTGCAAATCAAATTTCGTCGTCTAGAAATGAAGCGATTTGGTTGTGTCACACAGAAACATCTGCCGCCCAATTTGTCCCATCCCATTTGAGGAACTTACCGAGTTTGAACCTACGGTGGAAGTGTTGCCAGCACCGGCCAACCGTGTCGTCACCAGCGGGCTGCACTCGAACGGTCGACTCCACGCCTCCACCGACCAGGGGGCGCTTTCGTACAGTCTGAAATTGAAGAAAGGGGGGAGAAGAAAACCGTCGTCATAAATTTTGGAACCCATTTCGATACGGAGGCGGTCTTCGCCTGATTACGATCAAACAATCTCAGCCAATCGTATATATCGGTTGATTTGAATAAGGATTCGGTTGCTTTGAAATTCATACGGTTTTTCACGCCCAAGCTGGGGGGCAAAGGGGGAGACATCCAAACACCGCAGTAAATTATGCAACTTCTGCCAGATTTCATACGTTCGGAGTTTTCAGCTTCCTTCCCAGTTCCCACCCTTTTTCGTCGTCGATTTCGTTCTGGTCGTCGTCACTCGTCGTTGTCATCATCCATCGACATCATCTTCGAAGTTCAAGTGTGCGCCCTCATCGAGTATGCAAATTTGTTCACACCCTTTTTGGAGGGAAAGAGTGTCTCTTTCCGTCTTGAACGGGTCAGAAGAGATATGGGGAAAAGTCAAAACATAATAGGGGATGGATGGATCTTTGATTTTGCGACCATAATTTAGCTTTCTCATCTTTAACCTTTCCGACGTAAGGAACAGTGTTGGCAGTTTTTTATGAAATAGTAAAAATGTTAATCAATTTTCATTTTTATTTTCTTTTATCGAATGAGTGTAATCAGTTTTGAACCTTTTAATTCCGCCTTGTTATTCCTATCCTTTTACGGATAAAGGATAAGCATAACAGGGCGGAATTAAAAGGTGCAATGTACTGATTGCACTCATTCGAAGAGGGTATTCTGAATACTAATGATCTCAAGAGCTCTTTCAGTTGTTAGGGTTACTTTCAAAGATTTTGTTAGGGTTTTGCTTGGAAATCTATTCGAAAGTCGTTCAGAAAGTCGTCTAAGGACCCAGGTAGCAGTTTGATGCTGTACAAACGTTTCTCCAACTATTATAAATCAGCCTTCATTTGAACAAAAGTTGAGCACAAGTGGTACAATCCTTTATTCAGCTTCTAAACATCTAATTCTGGTGATTTTGCTTAACCTTTAGCTGATTTCAGATTTATTGGAAGGCTAATTGAAGGCTTAATATGCGCTTAATCAGTAATCAATTAAATTTATTTATTGTGTAAAAATAAAATAAAAACACTTTTATGAGCCTATTTTTACCATTAGCTGCGTATATTTCCACCAGAGATGTTTAGGAATGTATAAATTAATCTGTGTAAAAACTTGGAATTAAATTCGGACCTCCTGATTTGTAGTCACTTATCTTAGCTCCTACACCACACACAACTGTATACATACATATCCTCGAAAACAATGGCATTACTTGTTGTGTCTGAATAGTCAAGAACATAAGTTGAACTAAGTATGTATTGAGGATGAAGAAGCGATGTGGACTTCACAAAAACATGCTTGGGCCAGCTGTCAAAAACTATTTGATTAAAGGTTGAACAACAGATGATTAATTCTGCATTCTGGTTACCCAGATGAATAATATTCTATTCAACTTGATATTCAGCCATCTACACTGAAAGACGGCTTGCAGTAATGACAAGCATAAAAATGTTTTTAAATTTACCATGGCATCGACCCACCAACGCTTCTTGTGTGCGTTTTGTTTATTCTCACATCAACCGGTTCGATAGCCAAGTGGTAGCGTGCGAGCCGGGTGATGTCAAGGTTCTTGGTTCGAATCCGGTTGCCAACAGAAACATTTTTTTAATTGAAAATCGAGTCCATGGTAAAATTGAAAACATAATTCTGTTGAATTGAAACGAAACTCAGTTTGCACAAATTTAGTGGCGTTGTTTATTCAAATTGACCCTCAGAATAGTAATTTTTACCGCAAGCCGCCGTTCAGTGTATGTATTGCTGATTAAAGAGGTTGAACAAGCCATACTTCAGATCAATATTTAGCTGTCATTGTGTTTAGACATTGACACCATTAGCCAGGTATTGTTCAGCTATCACTCTCACTGTTCAGCATTCATTGTTATTTGGGGATTTCTGTTGAATTCTTTACGGGATATCTCCTAGGATTTCTATCGCAATTCATTTTTCAAAGTATAAGGCAGTTTATTACAAAATTCTTCCCGCAAATTTCCAACAAAGTTTTCCTACAAGCTTGTCAGAGTTTCATTCTGGATTGCTTCTGGACTTTCTCCCAGAATTTCATTCGATATTTAGTTATTTGACATCTGAATTTTTGACATTTTTGTCTGTAATTTCTATCAAAGCGCCCCCTGGGTTTTCTATACATTTTTCACGGAGTTCCCCTGGTCGCGGGAGATATTTCCCGGAGACCCTAGAAAAGTTTTCCCAAAATTCCTTCAGGAATTTCTCTAAGTGATTTTCCGGAAAAGCTTCCCAATAGGTTCTGTTCGCGAACATACGCTCCAAACGACGGCAGCAGCATGGCCAGCTACGCATCCAGCATCAACCATCGCATCGGAACCGTCATCGATGATCGTCACGAAGCACGCGCACTCACCCGAGCCGACGGGACAGTAGCGACCAGCAGCAAGAGAGTGAGTGCCGTGAGAGCCAGCCGCGAGAGCAGCAGCGAACGCCGCCGCCGTAGCTACCGTCATCATCATCATCATCATCATCATCATCATCGACTCTCGTCGCCCTGCAGCCAGCGTGGTGATGATGGATCGTTCCACACGCGTCGCGTGGTTTCTACACGCGCGTAGAAATTTCCACGTATTTCCAGAAGATTAACATTTGGATATAGGGTAATTCGCTAATTGTTGAACACTACCCAAATGTTGAACAGTTTTTAAATATTTTATTATAAATCTTACTTCAGTAGTTTTTATCTAACGTAAACGTTTAATGTAGATGCTTATACATGTGGGTTACGATATTGCTTTAAATAAGTTACAAAATTATATACAGGGGATAGACAAAATGATCGGGACAGGCAAAATTTTCACTTTCCAAAAAATGTTCAACTAGCTGTAACTTTTCGAAAAGTGCATCAAATATTCTAAAATTTTTACTGTAAGTTCTTCAACTAGTTGTGTATCAGTGGACAAAATTTGGAAAAGATCGGACAATTCTTCACGAAGTTATAAAGATTTTTAAAAAAGATAAAATTATCCGATAGCCAACTTTGAGCTGTTATATCTCCGGATTGAATGAACCGATTGCAATGAAATTTTGACCATTCATGACTTATATAATGAACTCTGGAAAACATTTAACTTGGCTTGAAATTTTTAACAAGCAAAAAAGTTATAGCGATTTTATTTTTTCACGATTTTTTTAGTAAATTGGTCTATTTTTAATATGCATCCCATTACTTTTTCAATTTATTGGCGGCTATGTTGTTACTTTCCTTCAAAACGCATTTATATATAAGTCAATTAGAGGGAAACTAAATGAACTATAATTTGCATCTTGAATTTTGAAACGATGTTGATGTTTTGGATAATTTGGTGTTTTTTTAGGAAAATAATCTAATCTTTATAACTTTCTTCCGTGTTAAGAATATTAAGTTAAGTCAATGGTTTTTCAAAGCTCATTATATAAGTCATAAATGGACAAAATTTCATTGCATTCGGTTCATTGAATCCGGAGTTATAACAGCTCAAAGTTGGCTATCGGATAATTTTACCTTTTTCAAAAATCTTTTTAACTTCGTGAAGAATTGTGCGATCTTTTCCAAATTATGTCCACTGATACACAACTAGTTGAGGAACTTACAGTAAAAATTTAAAAATATTTGATGCACTTTTCAAAAAGTTACAGCTAATTGAACATTTTTTGAAAAGTGAAAATTTTGCCTGTCCCGATCATTTTGTCTATCCCCTGTATATTTTATGTCAAAAAAATTGATTGAAAATTTAGTCTCGCTAATGACACGAAAACTGCACAATATTTAATATTTATTTTAAGAAATTGCTGTTACGAAATAAGCTTTGCTGGCAAATCGACCACAAATATCAAAGGCACACCATAGTTACAAGAACTGGAAGGATGTCCTCAACAGTTTAACATTGTTTAAAATCACATTTTCATTGTATTTTAATTTGAAAAAATATTTTTCTTATCACACTATCATTATGCATCCATGATCCAATTGTTGAACACTGGCACCTATACGATGCCATGACTGCTAGATTTTTTTTCACTTTACCTAACCGTGCATTTCATGGGGTTTCAAGGGCGTTCCAGGGATGTTCTAGGGGTGTTCCAGTGGCATTCAGAAAGATTCCAGTGGTTTTCAATGGGTTTCAAGGGCGTTCCAGAGTTGTTCAAGAGGAATTCAGAGTGTTAAGGGGCTCCCAGGAGTATTTTAAGGCGTTCCAGGAGGCTCAGGAGCAACCCATGGGTTGCCAATGGATTTCAGGGTAGTTCCACGAGTGTTCTTGGGGTTGAGGGGGTCTCATGGGTTTCCAGAAGTGTTTCAAGGGCTTTCAAAGGCATACTTTTCTTCTGTCGTTTTCGCTTCTAATCAAATCTTTTCAGCCATTTTTGCAGCTAGTCATGTTTAAAAGGATTTCAGTCCACTGGAGTTTTTTTAAATGAGCGATTGCTTGCCATTTAAATGAATCGTCACTAGCTTGGACTAGCTGGGCACAAAACACGAAAAACCCGGAAAAAATCCGCCAGAGTGAAAAAATATCGGATGTCGGGTCAAAGTCGGGTCAAATTTTATCAAATGTTTGACCACTGTTGGACTCACATCGGATAATTGTTGGGTCTATGTTGGGTTTGGTTGCCAAAATAAAAACAGGTGAATGATAGGTTGATGTCGGGTTATACGTCATCAATTACGAACAAAGCTTCAACCGTTCAACAATTGGCGAGAACCGTCCAACATTAGGATGAGCTAGCTTAAGGAAGCGTTCAACATTTGGGTTATAGACTTCTCATACAAATGTTCTATTTTTTCTTAGAAAATGGAATTTAAGGGAATACAAATTCAATGGGCAGTATAAGGGATGAGTAGATCTAGACGTTCACTGGATATTTTTCAACTAAAGTAGAATTATGCACGGAAAAACAAACGAAAACCAAAATGCCTATACTAACCGTTCAACAATTGGCGAATTACCCTATAAACGCGACCCGTTCGCAGTAGCGAGTCAGTTTGAATTCAAACAGCGAAAAAGTTACGAGCGTTCGCGTGGTTCAAACAACGCGAAGTGTCAAGTAAAATGTAAATTAGTGAGCAGAGAGAAAAATAAAGTAGTGAAGTTAAGGTGAAAAAAAGTGAATTTTCCTCGCGCTCCAAAATCCCCCGTTCTCTGCTATACCCCGTGCCATACAGTCCAGTGCTTTCGCCTAAAATTACTTGTGTTCATTTTTTTTTTTATTATTATTTTTTTTTTTTTTTTTATTTATTAACGACCTTTTAACTCAATTAAAGTCATTCAGGTCGATCACGTATACAATTTAACAAAATTTACAATTCATTTACAGTTTTGCCTTCCCACGCTTGTATGTTTTCTGCATCCAAGCAACCCACTTATCAGCATCTACATCGAAATCGGGTTCTATTTATAATTGATTTAATAATATATGTATATTTTATAAAATATAATAATATTTATTAATAAATTATAAAATAATTATTTATATATAAATAAACTATGCCGAACAGGTTCTCCCAGGATTTGTGCGAGTCTTCTGCAGAAATTCTTCCAGAGATCTCTCCTCAAGGAGTTTTCAGGTTTATCTTGACATTTCTCGCCCGATTTGATCCGTAGTCCCTCAGATTTTTGTCTCAAAGGTTTCCAAAGTTTTTCCCGGAATCAACCTTATATTTCCACCCAAGATTACAACCTCCAGTTTTTCTGAGATGTCCCAGTTTTTCGGAATTTCTTCCCAAGTTCTTCTTGTTATTTCTCAGTTTCAGTTGAGCTGCCGATGAGTGCACACATATCTATTTTTCGTTCGCTGCGTGAAAGTATAGTCCGTCGTTCGTTTCATCTATTTCGGCTATCGCGTTAGGTGTTTTTTTGTTCTATGCCGAGCACTACCAGGAATCAGTCGAAAAAACGAGTTGATATTAGTCCAACCGAGAGTGAGAAGAACAAGGAATCCACGTCCTCTGAGAATCCAGCGAAGCGTCCTTGGAAAAGCTCCAACGTCACAATGAGTAGGGACATGACTCTTGCTGACCTGCACAAGAAGCGGCGTCGGTGGTGTAGTGGTAAGCGTGGTTGCCTCTCACCCCAGTCGGTCTAGGTTCAATCCTAGTCGACGCCGTCGGTATTTCTGAGACAAAAATATCTGATCACGCCTTCCCTCGGATAGGAAGTAAAGCCGTAGGTCCCGGCCCATGTGTTGATGGGTTCGATATGTAGGGTGTCAGGTGTGTGTGGATGTCTCCCTGACCGTCCGTGTTTAGGCTTAGTACCAGAAATAGGCGGACGTTAAACTAGAGCTGATGCCGAACGGTGTCGGCTCGCCAGAAATAAGAAGAAGAAGAAGAAGACCTGCACAAGTCACTTAAAGGTGAAATCCAATTATCTAAAGAGGAAATCCAGAATAGCATAACGGACATGAAGAGGGAAATCAAGAAACTCAGCACTGAGGTAGATGAAGTCAAGCAGTCCCAAAACTTCATAAACGCAGAGTTTGAACAATTCAAGAGCGGGTTGAGTAAAATCACGAGATTTCATCACAACTGGCTACTATGGAACAAGACCTCAACTTTATTCAGCAAGGACAGCTATCAAACAACTTGCTGATATCGAATGTCATCAGAACTGCCGACGAAGATCTATGTGCTATCTTGGGTAAAATCTGCGAAGTTCTCGAGATCGAATTGCTTGAGCGAGACGTTCTGGTGATCACTCGTTTGGCCACGAGGAATACGAAGCAAATTGAACCGATTCTGGTACAGTTCGCCAATAGATATGTGAAGGACAGAATTATATCTGTAGCAAAAACTGCCTCACTATCATGTCAAAATATCGGGTTCACAATTGATCAGCGCATCTACTTCAACCACCATCTCACGGCATACAATCAAGCGTTGCTACAGTACGTGAGAGCCTACAAAAGAAGACATGGATATAAGTTCGCATGGTTCAGCAAAGGGTACATCTA
Source organism: Aedes albopictus (assembly GCF_035046485.1). NCBI lineage: Eukaryota > Metazoa > Arthropoda > Insecta > Diptera > Culicidae > Aedes > Aedes albopictus. The sequence continues at coordinate 416,098,809 of NC_085138.1, forward strand.
CATCAAGCGGGATGAGAACTCCACAGCTCAACGTATCATCTCACGAGAAGATTTGCCTTCGGATTTTGATGAGTGAATCCGATCTCTTCGCGATACCTCTACATACACATCGACATCGGTTCAACCATGGCGGATTTGGGTGATCATTTGACTAGTATGCAGTGAAGAAAATTGTCAGACAAAAGAGGCACAAAACAAGCAACAAAGAAGGTGCGACGATTAGTCTTTATCCCTACTGGTGACAGATAATGACATGATCTCGAAATTTTTTGTTGCAGACAAAACGGAAGCTGCGTACTTTTCAACTCGTGAATAATCAATTATTACTAACCCAAAGTCGAAACTGTTTGATGATAGAGCTTCACCAGAGTTGCAGTGTTTACCGACTCGAAGTTACCGTTCGAAAATCGCAATGCAAGGCTTAAAAATCTCTAAACTCGTGGTGTACGATATTAATCCCATTATTTTCAAGTTGGGACAAACTTATGTCACATGGGTTGTTTTGTCGCAACAAATACGGGTTGCGACATTGTCATTATTGTTGCGCGATGGTTGAATTTTGATTCACTGGTCAGATGAGATATGGGGAAAAGTCAAAACATCATAGGGGATGGATGGATCTTTGATTTTGCGACCATGATTTAGCTTTATCATCTTCAGCTTTCTTGGCGTTTGGAACAGTTTTATCAGTGCTACTAGCGGTGTAGTAATGCTGGGATTCCAATGGAATTCCTATGAAAATTCGTGTACATATTACGTTGGGATATTAATTTCGAATACAATCGGGTGGTACCGATATAATCCTGGCTATTACTTGTAAACTTTGGAGAATTATTATGCTCTCAAGAACTCTTTCAGTGATAAGGATTCCTGCAGAGATTTGTTAAGGGTTTTGCTTGGAAATCTATTCGAAATTTGTTCAGAAATTCATCTAAGAATGTCTCTTGCAATTTATCTTTCCAGAATTCTTTCTTGAATTCTTTAAGGAATTTCTCCTCCTACTTTTTCTCAAAGTATTTCACAGTTTATTATAGAATTCCTCTTGCAACTTGTCAAAGAAGAACTTCTATGACTTCTTGAAAGTTTGTCGAAATTTATTTCTGGATTTCTTCTGGACTTTCTCTCAGGATTCCATTTGATGTTTCTTTATTTCTCCCAGAACTTCTGACAATTGTTTCTGTGATTTCTACCAAAATGCCTCCTGGGTTTTTGATAACAGTTTTTTGCGGAGATTTCGCAGGAGCTCTTCAGGATTTTTTTCCTGATGTTCGCGGGGGATTCTTCTAGGTGACTCTATAACAGTTATCCGAAAGTTCTTTTAGGGATTTCTTTTAGTAGTTTTCCGGAAAGGCTTTCCCATAGTTTTTCCCTACTTTTTGTGTGTGATTTGTGCTGAAGTTCCTTCAGGAATTTCTCTCAAGGAATTTTCTGGATTGATCTTCACGTTTTTCGCTGGATTTGATCCATAACCCCTCAGAAACTTCTCTCAAAGGTATCCAAAGTTCTCCCCGCAATAATTCTCATATATCTACCCATGATTATTTCCTCAAGTTTTTCTGACTTCTCACAGTTTTTCTCGGATTTCCTCTCGAAAATCCTCTCGTTATTTCTCCAAAAGTCCTTCCTTCCTCCAAAAGTTTTTCGTGAGATATCATAAGGATTTCTTTCGATATTTCTCCGTGAATTTCGATCAAGGAATTTCTTAGCCTATTCCGTGAGGGTCTCTAGGAGCAATACTGGGTAATCTTCTGGAAGAAATTCTTCGATGAACTCATGAATCTCATGAAAAAATCTTGGAGAAAACTCAGGAAGAACTCTGGGAAAAATCCTGCGTGATCCATATGAAAAACTTCTGACGAAATCGGTCGGATTTCAGGAAGAGGTTCAGGGATGAACCTCTGAGAAGAACATAAGGTGAAACACTAAAAATATCGTGAAACAAAACGGAAGAAATCGGTTGCGAAATTCTGAAAGGCATTCTAAGTAGATCAGTTACAGTTAAAAATTTCGTGTTATTTTGCGTTGATTTCGATGTACACATTTAGAGCATCGAAATAAATTGCGTTAGATTTTAAAATTACACGAACTAAATAGCGAGTCGTGTAAAATTAAGTTTCGTTGAAATTTCAACGATTTGCTCAATTCATATGCTGCTGCATTTCTCATGGAAGTTTTGTTTTACTTTTCATGCTGTGCTGCCCATCTAATCGAATCAAAATCGATGGCCTGATTCCTTACGTGAAGGAGCAAATATCCATTGTCCTGTTTTGCCATAAATTGCGCCATCAATTCTGTCCACGATGCAAGCTAATTTCAAAACAAAGCACAGGGAGACTATGGCAAACGTTTAAAGACTGCCAAGGCCTAAAACACCACCTTTTCCGCTTAGACATTTACTATTTAAGATTTGGGCATTTGAGATTCAGGTGCAACGTTGAACTGGGATTCCAAGATGTTTGTACTTGAGAATATCCATAGGGGATAAAACACTGCAATAGGGGATAAACACTGCAATACTGCTGGGAAGGGCAACTTCTTCTAGCCGCCGAAATGAGCAGCTACACTAAACAATCCACAAGATTCTTATACCGATTTAAGAGGATGAAGAATTGCTCACCAGCTGGCTGAATGGGCCCATATGACCAATCTACAGGAAAAGGCACAAACTTAAGTGATCAAATAGCATTGAGATTACCCTATTAAGAGACGTAACACTGACCAAGTTTCCATAATGACCATTTAAAATTTACAAAGTAGTGACCTTCACAATCACACGCCCACGCATTTATTACTTTGCGTTTGATCTTTCACAAACCCGCCTTCTGCTGTAGACGTTGTACAATGCATTGCTCGCATATAGGACCTTCATCAGGGACTCTAAAAAATGATTGTTCATTTTATTTAATGATTTTTACAAAAATAGTTCAAATAACATTTTTTTAACAATTATCACAGATTCTTCGTCTAATGTGTTCTGTTGAACAAAGGTTGTCCAGCGAATTGAATTTTTGCGATCAAAAACATACATAATTACAAAAGCTATTCTTCGCAATTTTCATTCTTCCCAAGCAATTTTCTGCAGTATACTTACTTCCTCACAGCAGTTAACGGTTGGGATTCGGTAATCGTGGAAAAACCCTTCCGGAATTTTACCGCACTAGAATTTGACACCTCGCGCTTGATCGATCACCATTGACTAATCCGATTTCCCGTGTTAATCTATCTGTAAAAACTTTGTAAACATCTTTTGTTCTCGCGTATATAGATAGGCTTGCAGTAGGTTTCGTGAGACTTTTTTTTGGACAACTCAATTGCTTTCTGTGTTTATCATGTGTGTTTTTACAATCGATCTTTGCTGCTGGTGTGCGTGTTCAGAATCATCTTGGAGTGTGTATTGGTGTTAGTGTTGAGTTTTACAATTTTGTGCGAGTTTGTTTTTATCATTAAATAAAATAAACAATAATTTTAGAGTCCCTGGCGAAGGTCCTATATGCGACCGAAACGTTGGACGAAATTAAATAGCAGTATTTGAATCTTGTCGAGACTGAAAAAAGCCATTTTCAAGTGACATTCCGACAGTATCGACAGCTATAAAAAATCGTTGACAAAAACGACATTCCTAGGAAACTAACCAGACTGATCAAAGCAACGTTGGATGGTGTACAATACTGCGTAAGGGTTTCGGGAGAACTATCCAATTTGGATCTCGTCAGAGATAGAATCGGAGTGACGGATTCTCATGTCTTTTCTTCAATATCGCTCTGATATGTATGATGCGATGAGCCGGGCTCAACATCCGAGGTATAATTTTCATGTAATCCGGTCAATATGTGTGCTTTGAGAATGACATGGACTCAATCGCCAGAACATTTGGAACGGTGGCGTCGAACGGCGAATGCGTCAAAACAAAGTACATGATAGTAGGTAAACACAGGTGGAACCGAAAACGACAGGATTCAGCTAAGAAGAAATGTCAAGATCGACGAGGATACCTTCGAAGTAAGGAGTGTATCGTAAATTACAGTAGACGTTCGCTCGGTGCAAACGCTTTAACTGCAATGCTTTTTAACTGCAAGTCCGCTAAGTGCAACAATTTTGCAGTTATCGCACCGCTATCCGTAAAAACGAAACGTCAATAGCGATGCGATGTTTTTCGCATGCACTTTGGTTGCAGTGCGATGTTTTTCGTATGCACATTGGCTGCATTCTGCAGCAACTGACAGTTCTTTGACGTCTGTCAGTCGTTGCAGTTATCGAATTTTATTCGCTAAGTGCAACGTAAACATGTTGCAGTTATCGAACGTCTACTTACTGTAGTTGAAAATGTTTACAATACCGTCTACCCCCATTGGTTTGACCTCATCTAATCTGAACACTTTTTAATTTGACCCCCTCTAATCTGCACATCGTTCAAACTAAAAATGGTTCAAACATCATTCTGCTCATGGAGCGTGGTGAAACGGAACGCAGAATGAAAACAAAACAGCAAAAAGGGTTACCATCAGTGTGTTTTGCGATGCTCACAGGGTAACTAGAAGTTCACCTGAACCCCGTTGGTTTGTATGAGGTGTCGTTCAAACCAACGGGGGTAGACGGTAGCCTCAAGAATAGTTTAATACAACTTTTATGTAATTGCATTTTTGGAGATACTGTATAAATCCTTGAAAAAAGAAATGGCTTTTATGATTTTCTAAAAATGTTCTTTTAACTGGGTTTTTAACCTAGATTACGGAACACATGTTTTTAAATTTTTGCACACCATCTAAAAATTGAAATTGCGAAAAAAAGTTCGATAATGTTCGAAAATTGTTAACTTTTTTGTGCAAATATAATAAGCTCCAGAATCCTCATGATATAGGCAAATTATTTTCTTCAAGAAAAATCTTCACTGCATTTACGCGCAATTCTTAAAAATGAAAAAGGCCATTTTTGAGGACCCCCTTTTTTCTATGCTCCTCCAAATCATGCTTACGCAAATAAAAAATACATATAATGAAAAATTCGTATTTTTTTAAATAGGGTCGATATGTTTTTTAATATATGGACGAGAGTAAGTTAGAGCAAAAAAAAAAAAAGAATTTTTGAACCTTCTAAGACAGTGGTGCTCAGGCTGAGGGATACCGCGGGCCAAATTTACAATTCGGGATCGACCTGTGGGCCACAAAGAATATAGATGCACAAAAACAACTAAAAGAACAATGCTTATCAAAACGGTAAGTGACATAATTTATAATGTGCTCCCTTTTGGAGTATCTATTTTTCTTAAAGTGACAACAATTGTCTCATAAACTGTGGATTTTCCTGGTTCTACTATATATTTTGCTCTTTATTTTGTATTTTAAGGAAAAAATCAATTTGGATTCATAGAATTGGTTTAAAAAATAATTGAGTTTCAATTTTAAATTTCAAAATTTAAAACTTAAACAAACAATTTCGGAGTCGTCCCTAAAATTTCGTTGAAGCCACTTCAGGAATTTCTCATGCAATTTTTATAAGAATTTCTTCTGATCAGCTCCACAAATGTATGCTGGATTTTCTCCTAAAATTTCTTCTGGAGTTGCTTCTCTTGAAATTGCTTATCCAAATTTCAAGTTTTTCTCCTAGAATGGTTTTGGGATTTTTCCTGAAACTTTTTCTGGTATTTTTCCTAAGGTTTCTTGAAGATTTTAGTGAAGTTATTCCATAAGTTTCTTCTAAAGTTGCTCTCGAAGGGTTTCATTATATTTCTTCAAAAAAAAAAAATATTTTGACGTTTTCTATGAACTTCTACAAAACCCAAAATTTTTAATAAGTATTTCCCAAAGTTCCTCCAGGAATGTCCCTAGAATTCCTTCAAGTTTTTATGTAAGGCTGCATCCGTAATTTTTCCTAAAGCTGCTCCAATTTTTTCTCCTTGAGATTCTTCACAGTTATCTCCGAAAGTTTCTTCAAAATTTTCAAAATTATCTTCTGAAGTTGCTGCCTGAGTTGATTCAAAATTAATGTTCAAATTTTTCTCAGGCGTTCTAGACATCTTTTTTTTTGCAGTTGATCCTGGAATCTTGTTTGTAGTTACTACAAAATATTTCCTTTTTGTTGCTCCAGAAATTTCTTCAAAAGTTGTTTAAAAATTTTCTGCTAGAATGGCACCAAAACTTTTTTTTTCATGGCTTAGTTGAAACGCCGGAATATTTCAGAGTCGTGAGTTTGAATCTCACGGATTGTTATTTTTGTTTATTTATCATTCTGATTTGTGTTCAACACTGTGTCATCATCTAAACTTCTTGTGTTTAATTTCTTAAGAAATTTAACGATATATTTCCAAGAGACGAAACAGCCAAGGGCTGAAAGTCTCATAATAAAGACAAATCAATCAAATCAACGAGATATTCGTTTCTAAGTACTCCGCGGGCCGCATCTCAAGGCTTGAAGGGCCGCATGCGGCCCGTGGGCCGCAGGATGAGCACCACTGATTCTAAGATATTAAAAGCAGAACTTCAAAGTTTGACCAAAAAATAGACGTTTTTTGGAGTGGACCATTTTGTAGATATAGGAGATTTATCTATCGAAAATATGAATTTTGAAAGTCGGTGTTGAATGATATGTTATGTGTACATAACTGTTAACAAGCAGCAATATTTTCCAGATTTTTTATCGTACAAATTTTATTACACACTTATTTTAGAGTCCCTTGTTCGGCTGTTCTATTTTCGGTAAAAGTTCGGATTACCGAAGTTCAGCACAGTTTTACCGAAGTTCGGCTATTTTTTACCGAACGTTCGGTAAACATTACCGATGATTCAGTAGAGTTTACCGAACGTTCGGTAATTTTTCGACGAACTTCGGTAATATGTTGCTGAACATTCGATAATCTGAACTTTTACCGAAAATAGAACAGCTGAATACGGTACTTTATTTTTAGTGTGTAGCTACAGATTTTTGAAATGTTGAACAATCCTAACAAAATTGCATTTTGTGCAGATTTTCATTTTATGAGGTGCATTCATTTAACCATATTTTCAATAATACTAAACATTTTCTATTTTTTTCCAAGCTGTTCTAAACTTAACTATATTGTGAATGTTTTGAGGTTATGGCTTTCAGTCTTGGAAGAAAAACTCAAAAACGGATTGTTAAGTCTTCATCCGACGTTTCGGTCACTATATTGTGCCTTTCTCAAGGATTTAACTATGCTCCGTTCTCTCGTAACATAGGCCCACAGCATAGGCCAAATTTGTCCCAGACGAACGTATCGTCTGCCGCCTGCGGCGGTGGTTCGGTAGAGGGGAATTCCGAAAACGATCCGGGTCGCAGAACTACGATGCAGTTGCCTGTTTGGCGCCACTTTTACTCTGAGTAAAAGTGGCGCCAAACAGGCAACTGCATCGTAGTTCTACGACCCGGATCGTTTTCGGAATTCCCCTCTACCGAACCACCGCCGCAGGCGGCAGACGATACGTTCGTCTGGGACAAATTTGGCCTATGCTGTGGGCCTATGTTACGAGAGAACGGAGCATAGTTAAATCCTTGAGAAAGGCACAATATAGTGACCGAAACGTCGGATGAAGACTTAACAATCCGTTTTTGAGTTTTTCTTCCAAGACTGAAAGCCATAGCCTCAAAACATAAGATCAACAGTCGATTCCTTAAGAAATATATTGTGAATATTTCATAGAAGAGCCGAAATAAAAAGACCATCCCAGCTTCGAGTTAGAGCATCCTGAACATTTTCAACTACTTTCCGATACACTCCTTAGTAGAGGATTTTGTCTACCTCCGATCCTATCTGACGACTGACCATAATGTGAGTTCGGAAATTGCGAAGACGCATCATCAGTGAAAGTCGTGCTTAATAAGGGCTCCAAAAGAAACTATGGTCCAAAAAGATTGATTCCTGCACCAAATGCCCCATGTAAAGGGTGAGTCATTAATTATTGTGCCACCCTACATTCAACTGATTCGCAAATTGTCTACAGTTAACGAAATGAAACCGAATTTTTACAGAAGTTTAGTATATATATGTATTTCAACTTTTTGGTATAGGTTCAAATTTAGGATGTGTTTTAGTGAAATTCACGACATTTTCAATTAACGCCCTCCATGTGGACATGTTCAGGCTCCACTTGAAACAAATAATTAAAGCTCTCTGGTTTGTTTATATGCATCGTGCCTGATTTTCACCCAGCTCCAAGCTTATGTTTCACTAACAACCATTCCTGAAACCTATTGATGAACATTAAGATGATCCGATAATGTATAATCATTTATTGTTCCAGGGCGCGAAACCATGTTTTTAGATTTTAGCATGTGATTGTACAACATCGTTTTTAGAACTGTTAACTAAATTTATTCTATATCGACCGAAATCTCACTGATAACTGCTCAATTCATTATATGTAAACAAGAGACTATAAGGAGAAACTGTGCAAAATTTGGTTGATTTTGGTGAAGTAGGAAAAAAGTTACGTTAATTTAAAAATGGCACAATAATTATCGACTCACCCTTTACATGTTGAAAACGCTCATAAGATCGGTGGTCCTCTTCGAATACGAGTTGTAAACCATGCTCAAGGATGACCTGCAGGCACCAGGAGTTTCGGAGCAAAGCGTGTTAATGACGATCAGTTGTAGAGTTCTTTCTCAGAATCATACCAGATTGGACAACTTTAGACCTTCAACAAACGACGGTTACCCTAAATGGTGACTCGTCGTCTAAATGAATGCATTCAAACAAATTAAACAATTACCACAATAGCTCACAGTAATGGTCGCAGTGGTTCAAATAATAAAAAAAAAGATGATCATCGGTGGTATGTAGAAGAATGGTGTGTAGCTGCGAAGAATGAAGTATGAGCTTGCTGAGCTCTACGGTGAACCCAAGAAGGTGGCCAAAGTCGAAAGGATATGGTGGACAGGGCATGTTGAAAGGTTGCAACATAACAATCCTGCAAAGATTATGTTAGCAAGAAATCAACAAACCGGAGCATTGCGGACAGAAGGGGCGAAGACCAGGTCGATATTGAAAAGAACCAGCAAGTAATAAAATTATGAGGCGCATAATTGTTGACCCAGTCTTCCCTGTGTAGATCTATGATGCCTGCAGAACTGGCAACACTGTTCAGTGTTCATTCGCTGTTTTAACACTACCAGACGTGTCGATTCAAAAATTACCAAATCATGGTAACCGCAGAGCGCAAAAAATACTCCCACTTCCCGTGTTCTCCAGCGGAACAATGTGGGAACGCACGGCACTTTAGTAAGCGAAAAAAAAGACCTTGATGACTGTTTAATGAGGATAATGTGACCTGGGCCTGGGACGGTCGGGATAATGCTTTCACTCCCCAGCAGTCGTCGTCGTCGTCGTCATCATCGTCGGCGGGTTTGGTCCATTATCCTTCATATTCGTTTTCGACAGGGGCGTTAAAGGTTGGGTTTTAAGTAACGGCAAGTGGGAGTTTTTTTTAGAGCATGGGAGATCATTATTTTTACATCACGACAATCAGTACGGGGGCGTACAAAAAACAGTAATGGGCCAAGTCGTAAAACAATCAAACATATTTTAACTTTGGGTGCTGCAGGTGAACGAGTTACTTCGGGTACTTAGATTTGAAGTAATTTAAAAATAATTGCTCCTTCGAAATGGAAGTAGATTGAGCGAAATCTCTGCTTTATGGGTCCCTCATTTCCATCCAAGATTTGCCTCAAACTTTCAGCACTCCGGTTCAACTTTGGCTCATTTGACAACACCACAACCCATTATCGCACACCCACAACCCCATGGTATGCAAAGTGTAGTTTATCTTCCCGTACAAGGCGCAATTTACATTCAAACAACTAACAAACACCAACTTGAACTCTGCGCCCTGGCGTTGCCGTTGTTGTTAGAGCTAAAAGAGGCGAAAACTTTCCTGACGGTTCGCTATCTCTAACCAAAGCCAAAGGGAACTCACAAGCCAAGCCATCCATCCGAGATCCTAGACTATCTCTACCCGTATTATTTCCCCGACTTCTAAACCCACAAAACTGGCAGCCAAATGTGGCTTGAAGTCAGTCGAACATCATCCAAGATATATTACGTTCCTCCACAGCTGTACGTACGGTATGTACCACATCCATCGTTGTAGTTTTATGTACAGCTGGTTGGCATCCCATCGCATCGCATCGTGGCGGAGGTACGGTTTTTTGCAAATGTGATTCCTCTTCCCGTCCTCATCCGACCGAAAGCACAGGAGAACAACTTTGGCAATTTAAAATTTCGACGATTCCAACTTCCAACGATGATGGGGGTGCGGGTGCAGGTTAATCTCCCACATCGAAAACCATAAACATTTGCACACGCACACAGGCACACATACACACGTGGTTGACTGGTTCGACAATTGAAATTCACCTGACTTTTGACTTGGTGACCCGGTCGACTGAAACGCAGCAGCAGCAGCAAATGCTTTGTCGTGCCGGAGCTCGTCTTAGGTCTTAGTGCCTATGTAATCCAGTTAACTGCTCGAGCCACCACAGCTTGCTCCGTAGAGTTCAATGTGATTAGCTGCATTGTCGGTTCGGATCGTCTCAACTGGCACACCTGAGTGGATGAGCGTGACAAAAGTTTAGCCGAGTTGAAACCGGCAAATCTTGTGAATTATTCTTAGAATTTTTTTTTTCAGGCGTATGGTATGATAATTCTTATCTCTTATCTCTTATCTCTTATCTCTTATCTCTTATCTCTTATCTCTTATCTCTTATCTCTTATCTCTTATCTCTTATCTCTTATCTCTTATCTCTTATCTCTTATCTCTTATCTCTTATCTCTTATCTCTTATCTCTTATCTCTTATCTCTTATCTCTTATCTCTTATCTCTTATCTCTTATCTCTTATCTCTTATCTCTTATCTCTTATCTCTTATCTCTTATCTCTTATCTCTTATCTCTTATCTCTTATCTCTTATCTCTTATCTCTTATCTCTTATCTCTTATCTCTTATCTCTTATCTCTTATCTCTTATCTCTTATCTCTTATCTCTTATCTCTTATCTCTTATCTCTTATCTCTTATCTCTTATCTCTTATCTCTTATCTCTTATCTCTTATCTCTTATCTCTTATCTCTTATCTCTTATCTCTTATCTCTTATCTCTTATCTCTTATCTCTTATCTCTTATCTCTTATCTCTTATCTCTTATCTCTTATCTCTTATCTCTTATCTCTTATCTCTTATCTCTTATCTCTTATCTCTTATCTCTTATCTCTTATCTCTTATCTCTTATCTCTTATCTCTTATCTCTTATCTCTTATCTCTTATCTCTTATCTCTTATCTCTTATCTCTTATCTCTTATCTCTTATCTCTTATCTCTTATCTCTTATCTCTTATCTCTTATCTCTTATCTCTTATCTCTTATATCTTATCTCTTATCTCTTATCTCTTATCTCTTATCTCTTATCTCTTATCTCTTATCTCTTATCTCTTATCTCTTATCTCTTATCTCTTATCTCTTATCTCTTATCTCTTATCTCTTATCTCTTATCTCTTATCTCTTATCTCTTATCTCTTATCTCTTATATCTTTGTCGGCTGTTCGGGTTCGTTTGGAAGTTGACCATCAATGTTAACTTCTTTTCCCGATCAGCCTAGATAGCTGTGTAGTGTCGGTAGCGGTTGTCTCAATTGGCTAAGAATAACACTACGGACCGCCTGATCCAGTGGTAAGAGTCCACTAAACAGGTGACCCCTAATTCATGGTGTTATGCGGCTTTATGCTTACCGTGCCAAAGAATGAATGGTTAGGGGGGTCTAATAAAAACCTAACCACAAACGGAGCCTGTGGAGAATTAGGGCGTCCTCGACAGTATTACGCCCTTACTGCGCTAACCGGAGCAATGGTGCAGTGGACCTTGCGTTTCTCCGAGATAATCAGTTGCCCTTCTTAAGTCTCAAATTTGAGGCTAAATAAGGGCAGGGTTATTCAAATGTTGATAATTAGCTTACATTACTGCCTATATGGGTTCGCTAAATGCGTTTTCGCCATTGGCGTTTTTCAATTGACACCAATTTGGTTCGTCGTTGATGTTTCCTTTTTGTGCTGTGATTGTGAAGAGTGTAATCCTGTCTAGTTTGGGTAGTGGCTACGGCAAGGAAACCTCAGACCAATTTTCAGCGTAAAAAGCGTATGTAGCCCAAGTGGATCTACTTCAAAAAATTCATTTTCGTAGGCTAACTTCTGTACATATAGGTTACCTTGTGAACCCAGCTTTGCTTTTTTCATTATAGATGAACTGTCGTGCCTCGAGCATGCTATATTTTAGAATAACGTTAACCGTATGTTTCAACCTTTCCTTGTGGATGTCTTCAAGCAAGCTCTTGTTTTCAGCATCTTTTCGCTGATATTTGGCATCTGAAGTAGCTCAAACATTGATTTGAGATGCTTCAGTTTGATGGAATACTTAGGTAGTACAGTTCATGGTTAACTTAACATAGAATTGCACCTAACCCAACTCTGCATGAGCAGAACTTGTCATGAGTTGACTGATTGGCCTGTGTCAGATGAGGACCCTCTATTTGACCTTTTTGCACTTTGGAGTGTTCCTTCGCAAACTTTGCGTATTCAGGCGTCCCTGCTCAACAAGCTAGGGTACCTGTAATAATTGGTTGCTATCGCATTTTATGGATAACTCGCTTCCATTGCTACTCCAAGAGAGTTTCATTATGGTTTTGTTATTACAACGCCCTTCATTGTGGTATACCATAGCTACTGCTTTGAAAGAAGCTTGTCCTCTGCGGTCTGTGCGGACCGCAAGAGGTATTCCTGAATGGAACTCGGACCTGTCCAAGTTCTAAAAATCTTCGGATAAACCAGTCTTTTGTATAGCTACGAATCTTTAGCTTCTACCCCGAGGATTGTAGCTAGAGAATCGATTTAGTGGGCTCTAAAAAGCTCTGCTTAGTTCAAATCTCCTGGAGCAAATGGGGCTTTGTCCTATTTTTCTCCAGCGGGATTTGAGTTTTTCAAACATGTTTTGAACTCTTGTAGTTTTCTATTGGGTATTTTCATGGCGTGAAATTACTCTGTAATTATATCCCGAAAGGGTGCGTGCGTTGTAAAAAGAAGGAATAAGTTCCAGATTTATCTGGTTACGTCGTTCTTTCTGAAATGCTCGAAACGCATTGTCGATTGTCACATCTGTGATGTTCGTCTGTCTAACTCACATGTCTCCCAATGTGGGATGTCCACAGTGACTCTTTTACACAAAGTTGTATACGTTTTCAAGAAAGCACTCGCTCAAACGTAGTTTTTGCTTGGGTGATTTCTTGAATATTGAGGATGCTTTTGATGACGTGCCTTTCTATGTCATATTGAAAGTCGCATGACGTCGCAAGCTACCTCCAATGAGCTATAGGCTCTTTTTACGCTTATGCGTTTTACAGTGTCCTTTTCAGGGCACTGATTAACCCCGTTGTGGTATGAGCTATGAGCTCTCGTTGCGCTTATGCGTTCATTCCCTCTTCTAGGGCACCCCTTCCTATTTCATCACCTTTCCCTTTCCCTATTCCCATCCCTTGTCCCATTCTCCCTCAGGTAAATGATGAAATAGGCTCATATGTATGGCGATGGCACAAATGTCCCAAATGGAGGATAACGTGCCTCTGGAGCCGGCCTTCTGATACCTGATACCTGATACCTTATCTCTTATCTCTTATCTCTTATCTCTTATCTCTTATCTCTTATCTCTTATCTCTTATCTCTTATCTCTTATCTCTTATCTCTTATCTCTTATCTCTTATCTCTTATCTCTTATCTCTTATCTCTTATCTCTTATCTCTTATCTCTTATCTCTTATCTCTTATCTCTTATCTCTTATCTCTTATCTCTTATCTCTTATCTCTTATCTCTTATCTCTTATCTCTTATCTCTTATCTCTTATCTCTTATCTCTTATCTCTTATCTCTAAAATCATCTCTCATGTCTCATCATTCATCATTTATCTTTCATTTCTCATCTCTCATCTCTTATGTACCATATTTCATCATCATCATCATCATCATCTATCATCTTTCATTTCTCATCTCTCATCTTATATATCTCATCTTTTATATCTCATATTTCATCTCGCACTCTAGCGTGCACAGCTTTTCATTTTCCTTTATTCACTCTTGTTAACTTACACGAGGAAAAGAAAGATAATAGAGGGAGCATTTGCCCACTCTTTTATCTCGCTCATTCTTGTGTTTATCAAGAAAAATGACGAAAAAGTGTAAAATTTTCGCACGTTTGTGATCTCCCATCATCTCGCTCTTCTATCATCTCTCATTTCATATCTTCAATCTCATCTTTCATCTCTCCTCTTTCACCTCTTATCGCTCATCTTTATCATCATCATCTCTCATCTTTCATTTCCCATAAATTTCTAATCACTCATCCCTCATCTCGCATATCCTACCTATCTAAGCTCTCAGCTTATATCTCATTTTCACCTCTCATCTCTTATTTATCATCTCTGATCTCTCACCTCACATTTCTTATCTTTCATCTATCATATCTCATCACCATAACCATCATCACCATCAACATCTCTTATCATCATCATCATCTCTCATTTACCATCTCTCATTTCAATTTGTTATCTCTCATTTCTCATCTCTCATCTCCAAATTTTACTTTCTTATTTCTCATTTTATCTCTGTTTTCTCATCATCAACATCATTCCTGATAACTAATCTTTCATCTTTCATCATCATCGTCATCACCATTTCTCATTATCATCTTTAATCTTTCGCCTTTTATATCCTATCTCTTATCTTATATCTCTCATCTCTCATCTTTCATATTTTATGTTTCATTATTATGAGAATAATCTCTCATTTTTCATCTCTCATCTCTTATTTCACATCTTTCTTCTTTTTTCTATCACCTCTCATCATCATTATGATCATCTCTCACCTTAAATCTCTCATCACTCATCTCGCATCTCTCACCTCTTATCTCTCAACCTTCATCTCACACTTTATCTCTAATCTTTCATTTCTCAAACCTCTCACATCTCATTTTTCATCTCTAATTCCTTAACATTATCATTATCATCTCACATCGAATCGCCATAATTTTCATCATCATCAGCCTTCTGATTTTTTTACTATGGCTTACCCTCCAAGGAAATTTAACACTGGCTTACACTTACTCTGGCGGGGGAATTCATCATCGGCTTACCCTCTCGGGGGAATTGCCTCTTTATTATGGCGTACCCTCTCGGGGAAATTCGTCATTTACTATCACCCTCATTCTTGTTTACGGGCGTATCGACTTTCGAACGTATTTGATTCGTTCGAATCCGTATCGCATTTGATTTTGCTGGCGTAAACGGGAATGCGAACCATTTACGTTCGATAGTGGATTCGATCGAAAACAAGAATTAGGGTGACTATATCTAACTCTCTCAATTGGACCACTCTCTTCCTCTTTCAATCGTACTATTTCTCGCTCTGCACCTGAAAAATTTAACGACTCCTCAATCTGGACACGCAACATAAATGCTCAACAATAAATGAAACTATTGACTTCTCAAAACTATTACAGAGCGAAGCGCACATTTTTACATTTTCAGCACCAAACCTGAATGCAGGAACGGAGACTGGAACACAGAAACGAAGCCTTCTCCTTTTCTCCACAACTGGACCAACTACAATATTTCCCTCAAAGGTTACTAATACCGTTGTCACAAAGAATCAAGCCACGCGAACCCTACCGATGAAAGGAAAAATGCTGATGCCCCTCCTGCACAAAACCGCTGGCAGTCACCGCCGCGGTTCCAACGGGTTTCAGAGGGATACCTGGTGGTCTCAGGGGCGTTTCAAGAGGTTTTTAGAAGCCTTCAAGGGAGCGCTATGAGGTTTCAGGGGTGCTTCAATTCATCTCAGGGGAGTTCCATGTGGCCTCAAGAGCGCTTCAAGGCATTTCTGGGAATTTTAGGGGGTACCAAAAGATCTCAGGGGCGTTTCAATGTGGGTTCAGGGGGTCTCAAGAACGCTTCAGGCGGTTTTAGGAGACTCGCAGATGGCCTTATGGACGCTTCTCAGAGGGTTCCAGGGTAATTCCAGAGGATCTCAGAGGCGTTTCACGAGGTTTTAGGCATACCAGGAGATCTCATGGGCGTATAAAGATGGTCACTGGTGCTGGTATCTCAGGCGATTTCAGGTGGTTTCTAGAGGCCTTCAAAGGAGCCTGATAGGGTTTCAGGGGCGTTTTTGTAGATCTCAGGGGGATTCCATGGGTCCTCAGGGGAACTTCCAACGGTCTAAGGGGGTTCCAGGGCCTCAGAAATGATTCAAAGGGTCTCACGGGCGTTCCAGGAAGTCTCATGGGCGTTTATGGTTGTTTCAGAGGGTCACATAGAGGCTTCAGGGGATTACATGAGAAGTAAGGGACGTTCAAGAGAGTCTCAGGGTCCTCTCATGCGGTTTTAGGAGGTTACAGGGGCTCTCAGGGGCGCTTCATGAGTCTCAGGGGCATTTCATGAGTCTCAGGGACTTCAGGGGGCTTCAAGGACGCTTCGATGGGTCTCAGGGGGTTTCGTGAAACTTCCAGAGGTTCTCAGGGACGTTTCAGAGGGGTACCAGAAGATGTTAAAAGCTTTTCACGGAGTCCCAGAAGCATGCAGGGGGCACAATCTGGTCTTTCTGGCGTTTAAAGGAGTCTCAGGGTTGTTCATGGGGCTGTAGCGGATTACAGAGGTCTCCATGGGGGGATCTTAGGGGACTTCAGTGGAGCCAACAGAATTTCCAGGGCGGCTTAGAGAAGCTTCATAGACACTCAGGGGTTCTATGGTAGCACTGACGAACCAACGTGACAGCTAGAATAAATGAATTCAAATTTGTTGCCTCCGACGTGACGATGAAAAATAGCCGAACACTAACGCCACCTCTATAACGGTTCGCGTTGATTTGATAGCTTGACCATATAGGAAACGATTCGCGTCTGTGCTGATTTGGCAGTAGCGATCGCTCACCTCGCTGATCGAATTTGGGGAGGGGGGACAGTTGTGAAACACCACTGTCGCGTCGGCTAGTAGGTAATGGAAGTTTGAGAGTGTCTCAAGAGTGTTTCAAAGGGGTCCCAGAGGCGCTGTGGGGTATCTCAGTGGTGTTTGAAGGGGCTTCAGAGAGGGTTTCAGGGGACTTCATGGTATCTCAGGGTGCTTCATGGAATCTCAGTGGGGTTGTAGGGGTCGTTTGGGGTGTTTCAGTGAATTTTAGGGCTTCAGGGGGCTTTAGGGATCTTAGGGCGCTTTAGGGGGTTTCAGGGAAATGCAGGAGATGTCAGAGGCGTTTTAAGAGGGTCCCAGAGATTTTCCGGGGGCTGGATGCTTCAGGGGAGCGCGGGTGCGTTTCATGGGGTCTCATTGGGAATCCGGAGGGCCTTTTGGACGGTTCCAGGAAAGATTCAGATAGTCTCAAGGGCATTTTAGAAGGCTTCAAGGGGCTCCAGGAGATCTCAGGGGCGTTTGAAAAAGGCCCCTGGAGATCTCAGGGGCTTGTCAAAGGGGACCCAAGGAATTTCAAGGGGTACCATGAGGTCTCAGAAGTGTTAAGGGGGCTCTGAAGGTTGTCTCAGGGGGTTTTAGAGGGCTTTAGGGACGGTCCAAAAGGTCTTAGGGATTTCCAGAGATGTTCCAGAGGGCCTCAGGGGTGTTTCAGAGGGTCTGAGGGGAATCCAAGGAGTCTTTGTGACGCTTCAAAGGCAGCCAGGGGGTTTCAAAGAAGTTCCAGTGTGTCTCAGGGGCGTTTCAGGGGGCCTCAGACAAGTTTCTGGGAATACCAAGAGATCTCAGGAACGTTTCATAGAGGCCTAAGCGGGTGAGGGTCCTGAAGGCGCTTTAAGAGATCTTAGGAGATTCCAGGGGGCCTCTATGACACTCCAAGGGGTCTCAGGGAGATTCAGCGATGGTCCTTAGGGATTTAGACGCGTTTTGGGGGGACTCAGGGGCATTTTAGGGGGTTTTAGTTTAGGGGTTTAAGGGTTGTCTGAGGGCCTTAGGGACGCTTCGAAAGGTCTCCAGGAGTTCCAGGGAAGTTCCAGAAGGCCTAAAGGGTGTTTCAGGGGGTAGCATGGGGATCTCAAGGGGTTCCATCCAGGGAGCCCTTGGGACGTTTCAAAGGCTCTCAGAGGGATCCAGGGAAGTTCCAGAGGGTCTCAGGGGCGTTTCAGCGGATACCAGGATATCTCGGGGTTGTTTTAAGAGAGATCCAAGAGATCTCAGGGGCGTTTCAAAGGGGTTGCAGGAGGTTTCAGGGGCGTTCAAGGTGGTCTCAGTATCATCACCTTGGCGTTTCAGGGAATTTCTGGTAGTACGAGGAGATCTCAGAAGTGTTTCAAGCGGGATCCAGCGGTTTCAGGGGAGAACATCCTTCAAGCTATTCTAAATTTGACTATGTTGAGAAGATTTCATAGAAAGTTCGTTATAAAAAGACCAATTTAGCTTTGAGCTAGGGCATCGTAAACATTTTCAACTACTTTCCGATACATTCATTACATTCGAAAGTGGATACTTCCGTAAACATGAGTGAGGGTGTTAGCAGCGGCCTCATGGTAGAGAGTTTTTCGGCAGCCAAGTTTGCAAAGTGTGAACGAACTTAAGTATCCAGTGCATAATTTATGACTATGCCATTTCGAAAAAAAAAATCAAAATTTAATGAAATGTTTTTTATGGTCATGTATGTACTTCATTGATACTGCTCCTACTATCTTCTAAAAGGTACATAGTTCCATAAATTTATTTGTCTAAGGGAGTTTTACAATAAAATACAACCGAAGATTTGGAGTGATTTTTGGCTGAAGTATGAGGAATCATAGGTGTGGAATGGTACCACAGAATTTTTGCTGGAATTAAGGTAAATAGTTTTAACATCCCCGGAACAATTTTGAATGGAACGTTTGGAGTTTTCTTGTTCTGGTGTCAATTAAGGCCACCAGGTTGGTAGAGTACAAAAATGGCCGCCAATAGTTTACTCGAAAATTCTGTCCTGAGTTTCAGACTTTCTGTAATCATGCGTATGCTGCAGTTAAATGTCCGTTATTCGATCCCGCTCGGGGCAGCACGTCCTCACAACAACCAGGACGACAGACGTGTCACCCCACTACATTTGGCTCACCTCAATCGAGTCCGTTCATCGTCGCCGTCACCCACGCCACACGACCAATTAGCAATCCATTACACTTTGGTCAACTTCCGGTACGGGGCAACGGTGGCGTACGGAACGGTCAGTAGACCCTCAAAAGGTTGGGGAGAGGCAGGAGCTTAAGTCACCTGACAGACGTAAAGCCATGTTCGACCGTCGCGTCGCTCCGGAACCCGGCAGTGTTATAATGTTTCAAATCAAATTAAACAGACAAATTAATTATGCATTCTCTATTCTGGGATCTCCCTCCGGGCAGCACTAGCAGTGAGGCTGCTGCTAGTTGTCGCTTTAGTCGTCGGTGATGTCCGTCCATTCTTGCGCTTGGCTTGCGTTTGGTCGGTCCGGTTGAAGGGGGACTTCAACAACCGCACTCTCGTGCAGAGAAACGCTTGCCGATGGGCGTTGTCGCACTGTTGTTGGGCACTGCGTGACATGCAAAATCCCTCTTGACGTCAATTGTGGGGTTCTGTTCTTAGTCGAATTGGAGGAAATTGGAGGATTGTGGCTGATGAGAGCAGAACTATCAAGATACGTTTCTCATTTGGGTTTGAACGTTGATGGGTAGATTACAGTTTATGATAGAAGGGCACAGATGAGCTGTTTCATCCCGAGCTCACTTACTCTTCTTCTTCTTGCTCATGTTCATGAAGTTACGTTCCTACTATAACAGAGCCAGCATCCCAGATTGCTGCTCTGAACACTCAAACACAATTTTTTTGTTTATTTTTTTCCATCGATTTTTGAAACAAGTAACATTTTTGAAACAGGAAGCAGGTTTTGAGTTTCTTGATACCTAAAATAATTTTGCGTTCAGCTTTCAATGAAAAAAAAAACTATGTAATTTTTTCCAGCGATTTAAAATATCTAAGAAATTCGGACCTTGTTAAATGATGTTCGAAACGGTCTGGAAAATGCGCATAATAGAGAAAAAATGTACTTTTTTTTAATAAAACAGTTAAAATAAATCTTGAACAACATTTTACAATGTCCGTGATTTGTTTGAATTTTTAAATTTAAACAAATTGCGAAAGTAAAAACACAGTATTTGAAGAAAGAATTATTGAAAAAAATGCTGAAATAATTTTCAAAGGAAATTATCACACTAACAGAAAAAAATTCCAAATAAAATGCTGAAAGAAATCTGAAAAAAAAAAATGCTCAAGCAATCTCCTAAAGTATTTTTTGAATATTATCCCATAAAGTGGCCAAATGAGATCTTAAAGTAATTTCAGAAGAAATTCAAAAAGAATTTCCTATAAAATTTATGATGAAACTTCTGAAGAAGTTCTCAAAAAAATTCCCTGATAATTTCTTAAAAAACTAGCCGAAGAAAATGAGTTTCCAAATGAAATGCCGAACTGTTTTCCAAAGAAAGTGCTGAATCAATTGCCAAAAGAAATCCGAAGAAGTTTTCAAAAACAATCTTGAAAAAAAATCAAAGGCTAAAAAAATCTCCCAATCAATTGGGGTTTTTAAATTTTGAAAAATGTATTGACTTTTTGGTTTTATACGGAAGAACACTTTTTTCTGAACCACTATGATTTTTATTCAAAGTTTTAGAACATTGTTTTGGTACCTAAAATTAATTTCAAAGAAATTTTTTAAATCACCTTTTGACAGCTGGGCAACTGCTTTTTTTTCCTCCCCTGTTGGGGAAATTAAGCCACTGCGTCCAATAGGCTGAACTTTTGTGGCATAAAAAAACTGCTTGATACAGTACAAAATGCGACGAGGGGTGATTCGATAAATTGCTTCCATACAAACTTAAAATTGATTTTAATTAGGTTCCCGTGTACCAAAGTTCATGAAAATTTGGGTTTCGGCTCAGCTTGGCGTGTAGATTCAGAATATGGAATTATCTCAACATCGCTGAAGAAGCCAATTGTATGGGAAATTTTCATCAAAGTTTCGAAAGAGTATCCTTTGAAATGGTTCAGAATGTGAGATTTAGGACATTACAACACTGAAGCAATATAGTGAACAAATCTCGAACTTACTTTTTTCTAGAAAAAAAAAGTTTTCATTCGTCTCAGCAGTATCACGAAGGTCCAAAACACGGGTGATATGACTTCTAGACTAAACTTGAAGTTGCTAAGATCACTAGCGCCACGTTTTGGGTGAATTTCAAACTTAATTGATTTCTAAATAAAATCTCTTACTCTTTTGAACAACTTTGCCAAAGTACCCTTCAAAGCGGTCCAAAACGCAAGATTTACGATGTTTGTAACATAAATTTATCTCATTACAATACCAACGCCCCGTAGTGAGTGAATCTCGAACTAAACCGTTTTCTTTGTGAACTTTTATTTTTCTGAACAACTTTGCCGAAGACAGTACCCTTATAAGTGGTCCAGAACGTGAGATATTCGAGCTCTTGAAGCTCCTAGGAACACAAGCGTCTCGTACCCAGAGAAACAGTGATCGTATAAGATGTTGCATAAGATGTTAAAGTGGAGGCGATATGCGTACATTTTACATGCACCTAAATGGAGACATGCACGCATATGGCCTCCACTTTATCATCTTATGCAACATCTTATTCGATACCTGGTTGTCTGGGTAATGAGTGATTGTGAAACTAAGTTGTTTTCTATGTGAAAGCTCTTAGTCTTCTGCGTAACTTTGCCACAGACAGTATCCTTCTAAGTCATCGTAAGATATTCCACAACTACTAGAAAAATAAAATGATACCCCACATGTCCGACATGGTGCCCTTTGTAGCAGATTTCTGGTGACACATGTTCCCAAAACAACTGTTTTACCAGATCGACACATTTTGGACAAAATTGCTTTTCAATCTTTCTTTTGAATTGGTTAAACTTTCATCATTCTATAAGAGTTTGAATTTCGGGATCGTTGTTTAAAAATAAAACATGGTAACTGCTTTGCTTCCGCAAAATATCAAAACTCAAGAAGTTTCATTACGATTAGTTAATAAACAACAGAGATATGAGGGCTTGAAATTGGGTTTTGGGTCATAATAACCCTAATACACGACGAAGGTTAAGAAATTATTGGTGGTATTCTTTCGGCTTCAATCGGTTCTAAAATGGAATCTATGGAGATATTTTTGAACGATCCCGTGAAAGAATTCGCGAAGGAATACCTGCTTAAAACTTAAAGCTTAAAAGCTTAGAAAACTTTTTGAAGAGACGGTTAGAAAAATTTCCGAAAGAATATTTGAAAAAAAAAAATCTAAAAAAA
The DNA here is from genome assembly GCF_035046485.1 of Aedes albopictus. Lineage (NCBI taxonomy): Eukaryota > Metazoa > Arthropoda > Insecta > Diptera > Culicidae > Aedes > Aedes albopictus. The sequence continues at coordinate 416,121,151 of NC_085138.1, forward strand.
AATTAGAAGCAATCCTTGGAGAATTTTTCGAAGTAATTCCTAGATGAATTTCTGAATGAATCTATTGAAGACAATTTTAAGAAATCGTTTAAGAAATTACTGATGAATTTGTCAAAGGAATCTTAAGAAATTCTTGATGGATTGCTTTAGATATTCCCGGTGGGGTTGCGGAAAGAATCCTTGGAACGTTTCATTATGGCATTCCTGAAGGTATTTTTTTTAAAGAAATCTATGCAGCAATTTAGGAAGGTTTTCCAAAGGAATCATTAAAGAAACTTTTGGAGTAAATCCCAAAGTAATTTCAGAAGCAATCCCTGGAGATTTTCTGAAGGAGTTTCTAAAGGAAACTTTAAGGAAACTTTTTAAAATAATTCTGAACTCCTATTTTTTTTTAAATCCATTGGAGGTTTTTCGAAGTAATCTCCTGGGGGATTTCTGAAAGAGTTCATAGAGAAATTTTTGCGGAGGTCAATGGAATATTTTCTAGAAGAATACTTAGAGAAATGTCGAAAATAATTTATAGAGGAGTTTCAATAAGTAACTCTGGAAAACAATCTTTAAAAAATCATGGAGTAATTTTACCTTTTGGAGTTTTGGAGCAAAGGGTTAAGAAAGAATCCTTGTAGAAGTTTTGCAAAAGGATCTCTGAAAGATTTTTTTTAATACCTGGATGAACTTCTGTTCTCCAGGAGGAGCGGCTCACAACGGCGTCTGATCCCCATGTTAGGGGCGGCTGATCTACGTCCGAGTGCCAGGGAAGGACTCTAAGCTCATCTGTGCACTATGGTCCTCCGGAAAGTAGGGGAATGGTGTCAGGCCCTACGAGCCAGCCGTAAAAAAACATTGTAGCGGAAAATCAGCAACAGAATAATACGAACCGAGACCAACGGCAACGACCCCAGCGAACAAAAAGGACTTGCGATTGGAAACTTGGTACGTGGAACTGCCGATCTCTCTACTTCATTAGGAGCACCCGCATACTCGCCGATCTACTGAAGGACCGCGGGTTCGGCATCGTAGCGCTGCAGGAGGTGTGTTGAACAGGATCCATGGTGCGAACGTTTAGAGGTAATCATACCATCTACTAGAGCTGCGGCAACACACGCGAGCTGGGAACAGCTTTCATAGTGATGGGTGATATGCAGAGGCGCGTGATCGGTTGGTGGCCGATCGACGAAAGAATGTGCAGGTTGAGGATCAAGGGTCGATTCTTCAACTTCAGCATAATAAACGTGCACAGCCCACACTCCGGAAGTACTGATGATGATAAGGACGCATTTTACGCGCAGCTCGAACGCGAGTACGATCGCTGCCCAAGCCACGACGTCAAGATCATCATAGGAGATTTGAACGCTCAGGTAGGCCAGGAGGAGGAATTCAGACCGACGATTGGTAAGTTCAGCGCCCACCAGCAGACGAACGAAAACGGCCTACGACCCATTGATTTCGCCGCCTCTAAAAATATGGCCATACGTAGCACCTTTTTCCAACACAGCCTCCCTTATCGTTACACCTGGAGATCACCACAGCAGACGGAATCTCAAATCGACCACGTTCTGATTGACGGACGGCACTTCTCCGACATTATCGACGTCAGGACCTATCGTGGCGCCAACATCGACTCCGACCACTATCTGGTGATGGTCAAACTGCGCCCAAAACTCTCCATCATCAACCAATGAATGAACCACGAGCTCGCTGCACTTTACGGCGAACCCAGCATCCAGAAGGTGGCCAAAGCCGGAAGGATACGGTGAGCAGGGCATGTTGCAAGAATGCCGGACAACAGCCCTGCAAAGCTAGTGTTTGCAACTGATCCGGATGGCACAAGAAGGCGTGGAGCGCAGAGAGCACGATGGGCGGACCAGATGGAACATGACCTGGCGAGCATTGGGCGCGATCGAGGATGGAGAGCGGCAACCACAAACCGAGTATTGTGGCGTACTATTGTTGATTATGTCTTGTCTTAATGATGTTGAACAAATAAATGTAATATGTAATGAACTTCAGAAAGAATCACTGGAAGATATTCTGATAAATCACCAAAGGAATTTCTATAAGAATCAATAAAAAAAATTCTAATGAAATGGCTTCAAAAATTCCTGGAGGAGTCTTTGGTTTAATTTATGAAGAATTCAATGGATAACTTCCTAAAAGTCTCTTTGAAGGAATTTCTGAAGTATCTTGGAACTTCCTGCAGTTCTAGAGGAATCCTTTAAAAATTTACTGAAGTAATCCGTAGTGGAGTTTTCGAAGGAATTCCCTTCTAACGCAAACTTTACATAACATATTTAAAAATGAATTGACGGATCCCGACTAAAAAATTGTAACAAAAATATAGCATAATTCTAACAAACCATGATATTTATAGCGCATTGTGATATTATCATGTTCAACATCCTTGGTGTTTTAAAATTACTATAACTGAATTATATCACATTTTGCTATAAATGTTGTTTGATAACTCATTTTATTATAATTTAGTTCTGAGTCTTTGACATTTGAAGGATTGTGTTACAAAACTGTATCAAATTTCGATAGAAACTAGTAATCCTGTGGCTCATATCATATTTTGTTATAATTTTGATATAATTATAACAAAATAGGTTATAATCTTGATTAGATCAGTGTTATTTTTGCTACAGTTTTAGTTATTTTAACATCATCCTGCATCTAGTTTATAACATAATAAGTTATAGAAAACTTATTATGTTATATGACTAGGGCCCATATAGCCGAGGCGGTAAACGCACGGGTATTCAGCATGACCATGCTGAGGGTGACGGGTTCGATTCCCGGTCGGTCCAGGATCTTTTCGTAAAGGAAATTTCCTTGACTTCCTTGGGCATAGAGTATCTTCGTGCCTGCCACACGATATACGCATGCAAAATGGTCATTGGCAGAGGAAGCTCTCAGTTAATAACTGTGGAAGTGCTCATAGAACACTAAGCTGAGAAGCAGGCTTTGTCCCAGTGAGGACGTTACGCCAAGAAGAGAGAGAGAGAGAGAGAAGTTATAGAAAAATATTATAACATCATAACACAATATGATATAAACTTGATATAATTTTCTTGCCGGGATGGATTTTTAATTTTTTTCCTGGAAGACTTCTAACCACGGTGTTTCATTTACCGTTATTATCAAAAAAATATACCATCAAAACCTGAAACGCCATTCTCTTTCTTTATCATTCCTACACCTCTGGACAAATTTTTAAAAAAATCGTTAGACGAAATTTTGAGTTACGCCCTTTTAAAGGGCCTAACCCCTAAAAAATCAGGGTTTCTATAGAAAAACATCATATTTCATAACGGAAGCATGCTTCTGCCCACAAAATTTGAAACGCCATTCTCTTTATTTATCATTCCTACACCTCTGGACAAATTTTTAAAAAAATTGTTACTAGAAATTTTGAGTTACGCCCTTTTAAGGGGCCTAACCCCTTAAAAATCAGGGTTTCTATAGAAAATCATCATATTTTATAATAAAAGCATGCCTTGAAGTCCCAAATAATAAAACGTATCATAAATAATGCTACAATTTGATACTATGCGCTAGTATTGGCTATTTGTATTGATGTTTGTATAAAAATTGGCCATTACGCTAATATAAGGGAAGTATTTTCAAACATGTAGGAAGCAATCATTTTTGTATTCAATTGCCATTCATAGCGTGGGATGTAAGTTTTTTTTATTGCTTTTTTATAGACAAAACAAGCGATGACATGCGCCTTTGTCATTCGTTAGTTTTATTGGTGAAAAAAGTACTTTTAACCTTCAAATGGGCGTAACTGAAGAATTTGACCAACATTATTTTTGAAATTCAGTTTATGGGTGTGCAATAACTATATAAGTGAAAAAGTAAATGAACTGTCGTTTATGTTTTTCATTGTATATTGTTCTGGCTATAATAATAATAAATGAAGCCAACAACGTCCGTATCCTACAGGTTAAAGAATACTTCCCTTATACTGGCGTTATGGCTTATTTTTATACAAAATGCCGTCAATATTAATGCATAGTATCAAATTGTAGCATTATTAATGATACTTTTTATTTTTTGGGACTTTGAAGCATGCTTCCGTTATGAAATATGATGTTTTTCTATAGAAACCCTGATTTTTTAGGGGTTAGGCTCTTTAAAAGGGCGTACCTCAAAATTTTGTCTAACGATTTTTTTAAAAATTTATCCAGAGGTGTAGGAATGATAAAGAAAGAGAATGGCGTTTCAAATTTTGTTGGCAGAAGCATGCTTCCGTTATGAAATATGATGTTTTTCTATAGAAACCCTGATTTTCTAGGGGTTAGGCCCTTTAAAAGGGCGTAACTCAAAATTTCGTCTAACGATTTTTTTAAAAATTTGTCCAAAGGTGTAGGGATGATAAAGAAAGAGAATAGCGTTTCAGGTTTTGATGGTATATTTTTTTTGATAATAACGGTAAATGAAGCACCGTGCTAACGGAACCCTCGGAAAAATCACCGAAGGAAATCGCTTTAAAAACCTTTAGAAATTTCAGAAAGATTTTCCAAAAACAAAATCCCTCTTTTGGGATTTCCTTGAAGATTTTTTTGGAAGTAAATGTATCCAGAGGAGTTTCTGAATTAATCCATTGAAGACAATCTTAACCCTTTCGTGACGAACCAGCACAATTGTGCTGTTGAGCAGTAACATGTTTGCATATTTTTTTTTATATGTTTAGTCTTTGTTTAAAGTGATGTAAACTGTTTCCATAATTCAGCCATCACTAGTACTTGCATGTGTGTAAATAAGCTTTTGTTTACGTTGCCTGTGGGATTTACCACACCAAGGTAAACAAAAAGTGGACAAAAACCGTAAAACATGAAAAAGTTTTATCTATCGCATATTATTTATTTCCGATTTATAAAGGCAATCAAAGCTAGAAATCGAAAGATAAAGAGTAGTTCTTTCAAATGAGGAAAAATAATTGTTGGTTTGTTGAGAAATCTAAGAGTTCTGGAGATCCAAAGTTGAGCAATTTGTATGGAGATTTCACTTTTTTGCGCTCCGTCACGAAAGGGTTAAGGAATCCTTGGAGAACTTTGAAGAATAAAAAGAATATCTAAAGAATTCGTTAAGGATAATTTTACATATCCTGGAGGAACTTCGGGAAGAATCCTTGGAAGTTTTTTTGATAGAATTTCTGGAGGTATTTCTAAAGGAATCCATGAAGCAATTTAGGAAGGTTTTTTGAAGGAATCATTGGAGAAACTTTTGGAAGAAATCCTAGAGCAATTTCAGTAGAAATTCTTGAAGATTTCCAAAAAGGAATCCCTGGAAGAGTTTCCGAGTGAAACTTTTGCAGACATTTTTTAAATTCTGAATTTCATATTTTTTAATTGAACCCGTGGATGATTTTTCTGAGGGATTTCTGAAACAGTCCATGAATAAATGTTTGAGGAAGTTCAATTGGGGAAATTTCTGAAAGAATCTCTAGAGTAAGGACACTCAGGAAAATTTTCTTGAAAATAAAATCTAGGAGGATTTTTTGGAAGAAACCCTAGACCAATTTGTGATAGAATCTTTAGAAAACTTTCTGGAAGATTCACTAGAGGAAATTCTTATAGAATTCAAGAAAAAATTTCGAATAGAATAATTGCACAAATTGGAGGAATCTTTAGCCTTATTTCCGCAGAATTCCCTTCATAACTTCCTGAATTTGGATGAATTAATGTCGTTTTGCTACACGATGTACACGTACAAAATCATCAATATTGGCAGAGGAAGTTATCATTCAAAAACTGTGGAAGTGCTTTTAGAACACTTAGTTGAGAGGCAGGCTTTGTCCTAGAGAGGACGTTACGCCAAGAAGAGCAAAAGGATAAGGATTTGTTAAGGAATCTCTGGAATTTCTAAAAGAATCTCTGGTATAATTTCAGAACTTTTTTTTTACTTTTTTTACTTTGAAGAAATCTTGCCCTTGAAGATTTTTTTTTTGCAAATTTGAAATACAAATAGAAAAAAAAAAACTAAAAAAGATAACTTTATATACATTCGATGCATGTGAGCGTTAATATTTACTATATTTACTCATATTTAGGAGGAGCATTTACTAAACGATAGTCCATATAGGTTCAGTCATGTACCAAGGACAGTTAAAGTTAGCCGAAACACTACAGACAAAACGAGAACAATATTTTACCCCTGATGAAGGCATCACTTAGGTGCCGAAACATTGGGTGAATAATGAACCCGTTAGAAGAATAAATACTGCTTAACCACTTAAGGTCTCCATTTACGATTACAGTCAGTGAAGAGAATTATCAGACAAAAGAAGCACAAAACAAGCAACAAAGAAGGCGCAGCAATTACTCTTTATCCCAACTGCTAACAGATAATAGTCCTGTTCAACGACGCAGGTTGAACTTGCTCGAAGGTGCTGCATCTTGCTCTTACCCATTTGTCATCAAACGGGTAAGAGCGGGATGCAGCAACTTCGAGCAAGTTCAACCTATGTCATTGAACAGGACTAATGACATGATCCCGAAATGTTTTGTTGCAGACAATACGGAAGCTGAATTAGTTGCGTACTTTTCAACTCGTGAATAATTAATTATTACAAACCCAAAATCGATACTTTTTGATGATACATCTTCAGCAGCGTTGCAGTGTTTACCGACTCGAAGCTACCGCTCGAAAATCACAATGCAAGGCCTAAAAATCTCTAAACTCGTGCTGCATGATCTTTATCCCATTTTTTTCAAGTTGGGACAAACCTATGTCGCATTGGGTAGAATGTCGCAGCAAATTCAGGTTGCGACACTGTCGTTATTGTTGTGCGATTGTTGAATTTTGATTCACTGATTACAGTTAACCCGACTAAAAAATTGTAACAAAAATATAACATAATTCTAACAAACCATGATATTTATAGCTCATTGTGATATTATCATGTTCAACATCCTTGGTGTTTTAAAATTACTATAACTGAATTATATCACATTTTGCTATAAATGTTGTTTAATAACTCATTTTATTATAATTTAGTTCTGAGTCTTTGACATTTGAAGGATTGTGTTACAAAACTGTATCAAATTTCGATAGAAACTAGTAATCCTGTGGCTCATATCATATTTTGTTATAATTTTGATATAATTATAACAAAATAGGTTATAATCTTGATTAGATCAGTGTTATTTTTGCTACAGTTTTAGTTATTTTAACATCATCCTGCATCTAGTTTATAACATAATAAGTTATAGAAAAATATTATAACATCATAACACAATATGATATAAACTTGATATAATTTTCTAGCCGGGAATCCTTGAAAGCAGTTAATAACAATTTAACAGCAGTTGGTAATAATACAGATTTATTAGGCAAATTCTTCAGAAATTTCTCCAGATAGAAAAAAAATATATAGAAAGATAGAAGGGTCATTTAAACAAAACCAAGCTTCAGCTGTGGACACTAAGGCAAAGTGAGACCTCCACTAAAATGATTTGACGGGGGCTGTATTTATCAGATTCCTGACAGAACCATAGAGTTCTCATCTGGTACTGTACTTCAAATCACAAACCCTAAAAAGATCTGTATCTCATTTTCCACCATTCAATCAATTCCACTTTCTTGTTTCAATTCCAATTACTTTCAAACTTGTACCCCCACCTCCCCAAACAATCCCAAGCAGAAACCAGACGCGACCGCGCCACGCTGCCGCCGTGTTCATTCGGATACAAATAGTCAAATATTTACGCCTTCCTGCCCGGGCCAAATTTCCTTCCGAGTCGCGTAGCGTCGTCAAAGGAGAAAATCCATTCACTACCACCACACGCGAGATAAGAAAACGATGACAATGACGACGACATCCTGTGTCTTAACAGCCGCCTCTTCCGCCTTCAGCCTCGAGGAGCGTGCTGTAACTGTGATTGCTCTTGACATGATGAGGACAACGAACGACGAGGCACTCTTAGAACGATGGCGACGTCGCTCGCAGAACACAGAACATTCCGAGCTTCCGTTTTGGTTCGCTAGGTGGTGGTACTTACCGAAATTCACGATCGGTGACGGCTACGAAAATTGATTGCCATTTATCTAATTCGTCTGAGCTTTCCGAGCTGGAGCGTCCGTTCTGTGTGGCGAGGGAAGAAAAAGAAAGACAGAAAAGGAGAGATTGAGTAAAAGCACCAAATGAGAATCGGATGAGTTTTAAATTTGAGGCAACTGTTGTTACAACGCAACCAACGGAGGCAAACGGGGTGAGAAGATGAAAACGACCAAGCTGTCGTTGGCGGGAGTAATCGAAAATGGATTGATCCATTGGGAACTTATTTGGCACATTAACCGATTTGCTGTGCTCTAAGTGATTGTAGAAGTTTTAGTGTAACGTCTGTTGTTGAATGAATTTGTTTTTTTTACATAGTGCATAATGGAAAATATAACTGAAGCTTAAAGAAGTAAGTATGAATTGTGGAATGCAAAGCTTAAATAATAAATTAAATCATTAATAAAAAAAACAAATCCAAGTAGAATATATAAAGGTCAAGAAAAAAATATGATCAAATATAAAAAGAAAAGAGGTGTTGATAGAACATAGACAAATAAGAAGACTGAACCATAGGAAGATAAAAGTATAAGAAGATAGGATAAGAAGCTACTCGTTTGGCTGAGGCCTATTTTTCCTAATTTTGTTTTTCACAATTGTAGTTGTTTTTCGATTTTTTTTGGTTAAGAGAGGATTCTTCTTAATAAGCATTGCATGGTGATTGAAATTGTAATTTATTTTTGGCTATCTAAAAAAAGTGATCGTTTCAGAACTGTTATCACAATTTTTATATACCCACATTTCATAGAAATGTACACACGATCAAATGTTTGGGGTTACCCCTTCAAAAAAATGACATTTTTTAAGGTCTATATCTCCGCCAATTTGGGACCAATTTCAATACCCTAGATCTCATCCAAAAGATAATAAGTCAAAAAAACTTTGAACATGATTTAAATGAAAATTTTTCAAAAATGTTTGTATGTAAACTTAAGCTAAAGTAGCCAAATTTTCTAAAAAGTGAATATAAACTTACGGCGGTGTCGCTGAAAATTGGGTCGACCAAATTTAAAGATGAGAGTGGTAATATATCCTATTTTCTAGTATCTTTCAACTGCTTTTTACTGAACTTGCCTAGAAATCTAGAAAAAACAGTTATCAAGTAAATTAACTCTTTATGTCACCGGCCAAAAGTTTGGGGTCACTATCGTAAAACATGAAAATGTGATTTGTTGATAACTTTGGTTTTTCATTTAATTTTAATTCTTCTTGGCTTTTTTGAACATAATGAATGGTACTTATTGCATAGACATTGAATCACACATATTTTTTAAAATTTACATACTAAAACTTAACTTAAAATTGCCTCAATTTTTTTTTTTGAAATGTAATGAAATGTGATAACCTTACATAACATTTTTTTATGAAAATCGTTGAATTCGTTGAATAAACCCTCTAATACCCAAATTTTGATTTTGATCTAAATATCATTTTTCGTCATCTAAAATCGATTTAAACATGTTTTGGAAGATGATTCTTTTAATTCTCGATTTTGTCAATTTCGGTTTTTGATTTTTCTAATTTTTATTTTCAAACATCCGCATACTTTTATATTTTTCCTGGAAGCCTATTTGGGTGGCGGATTTTTTGAGACGAAAACATTTTGAGATTTTACGATTATTGTTGAAATATTTTAATTTTTTTTTTCACTGACAATTTTATTTTCCGTGTAATTTTGAGGAAAATAATTTTAGAGTGTATTCGACTCCCTTAAACTATTTTACCGTGATAAAATGATTTGGGAAAAATTTAAAATATGTTAATTGTAGCTATTCAATACTAAATAACACTAGTTTACAACATTTTTGAATTCGGTAAGCTAATGACCGTTTTTGGTGTAGAATCATGCCCTGAGTTCGAAAACGCGAAGGAAAAACATTACAGTAGAGCGGAAATTTTTTCGACTTTCCATACAAGGTTAATGATTTGAAATCGATTTTTGTTCTATTTTTAAGCAAAGTCGCTCATTTCACACATCTCATTCTCCGTAATCAATGCTCCGATTGAGCTGAATTTGTTACTGTAACTCGCCTACATATGATATGTCAAAAAAAACGCTGAGAAAGAATTTTTTAATTGTTTTTTTCTTATTGAAAAAAAAATACATTTCTTCATATATTTTTGCAAATTTTGCAAAATTTTAAGGAGATTGTCCCCAAGACTCGCCAATATCTTGAATTTCATCAATCTGACGCAAAACCTGCCTTCTGATGACCGAATGATATGACATTCAGCTTTTAATTAATAAAAAAATATTTGAAATTGGTTGAACAAAACGCAAGATATTTTAATTTTAGCGAATTCCATATTTCAAAAAGTTGTAAAACTCGATATTAAGCTAAAACTCAAAAACTGTTCTACTTAAAAATTTTTGAAGCACGGTTTCGAGATCAGCACTAAATTGTGCTTCAAAAATTTTGGTCGTTGACAGAAGTTCATGACTTTCGTTTTATTTTGTAAACTAGTGTAATCAATGACATCTGAAAGGTGACTCAAACATCAATTTTTCAATGATTTCTTAAAAATGTAAATATGGTTTAAAACGGTTCTACAGTACTTTTTCGATTTTATCACGAATGAAAAAAAAAATCGCGTGATATACTGGAGCGTGATAAAATTGAAACATATTTTTTGCGAGTGTTTTTATTGCTCAAAATACACCTGAATAGAAAAAAAGCAAATATAAAACGAACGAAACATAAAACCACGAAATGGAAATCGAAAATTTCAGGCAGCATTTTGAAAAACAAATTTAGCCAATCATCAATAAAGATCAAGAAGTCATCCTAGACTGTATTTATGCTGCATTGTAGAGCAGTGTGAAAATATCCCCTCAACGCCTCAACTAACTAGTGAAGATGAAATGGAGCCACATGAAATGGAACGCATGAAGTCTGAAATAATGGCACTTAAAAGTTTCCTCGAGTGAATAAGCAATGAGTAGCACTTTCAATTTTGAGTATTATTTAAGTTATCATCATTATTTAAGTTAGACATCCTTGCTATCGGTATTTGCATGGTAGCAATTGATAATTGATCATTTCGTAACAGTCGTTCAAGTGATTTTGATGGTCTACTGTGACGCAAAATTTTTGGGTTTTCTTATGTTGGGAATCTTCCTAAACTTTATATGAAGTTGCGAACGAAATTCCTTTTAAAGCTTGAATTTTGTCAAACTAACTTTGATTGAAATGAGTTAAAATTGCAGTTTCATACAGCTTTTCGTTTGTTTGATAAATATTATGCCTCTCAAGAAAAATCAGAATATAGCGATTATCTGCCTCTGGCTTCTGATATAAGCGCGACAGTCACTAATCATAACAGCGTCATCAGATTTAAAAGTATATAATTCCATTATATGGGGTTTGACAACAAGAACACTCGTTCCACTGAGCCACTCTTGCCGTTCGTCACAAATACATTCAAAAGCATCTGTCACTTCGCGAAACCCACGTACTTTTGTTTTTGGCGGGAAAACTTTTTCTTTTGTTTTGCCTTGCGACTGTCATGCGGCGGTATGCCTTGCGAGCGTACGACCGCCACAGGACTCTAATAAAAGATAAGCGCGACAATATTTGATATGTTTTAGAATGCGATTCTAAATAATCGAGTTCAGTACCCGGTCTGTAATCCCTTTATCACCTTTGTCACTGAAACCATTTAGGGTAGAAGCATCAGTTTTGGCCATAGTACAGATTGACACCTTTCATATTGGCATATTGGAAGTTTTAATTGGTAAATTTGTCATTTTTTTTTTCAGGAATGATTTCCCTTAGATTTTGACGAAAACTGGTGCGCGAACCCTGTTTATGTGTGTAGTGGCAGCTCATTCGGTAAAGAAACCGAACCCTCTGATAAGGATCTCAAGTTTAATTGAGTACCTACAGAGCAGGCCTTATATGTAACCGATACGCCAATAAAGATCAGTTTTATGTTGACCATGATCGTACTTGGAAGTCTTTCACTATAGCACTAAGAATGTTCACATTTTATCAAACGTTTCTTGATTATAACAATGTGCAAAAGTAGCATACTTATGACAATTCATATGCCCTATCTAGTTTAGAATATGTATTTGGAAATATTTCTATCAATTATCATAGCGTGATGAAATCGAAAAAAATACCGTGCTGGAATCGAGAGTGATATAATGGAGCGTGATTAAATAGAACCGTGACAAAATCGAAAAACCACTGTATAACATTTACCCGAAAACCATTTACCCGAAACACATTTACCCGAACGTCATTTACCCGAATACGACAAATACCCGAACGCGACATTTACCCGAATGCGACATTTACCCGAATGTGACATTCACCCGAATACGACATTTACCCGAATACGACATTTACCCGAATGCGACACACCCGAATGCGTTAGACCTTATAATCATCAAGCCAAGTGATTATCAAGCACTCTGGTACAGAACAAACTGGCGGTCAAAATGGATCCTGAAGAGCTCAGTATGCTTACCTAACCGGCCTTTTTTGAAAATATTGTGTTCTCTTAAAATATGCATAAACATTTGCTGTTGGTGCTAATTCCGAATCATATTTTAATAAATAATTCTCCCTTCTTTTATTATTGGCTGGTCTTTGGAACTATAAAATGCCGTTACAACATAGTTGTTGAAGTTTTTATTTGAGAATTATTTTTATTTCAAGCAATGACTGTTCTTTCGAAGTTATTCTTTTGAAAGCTATAAGTATTTTAATCTGAAATGTTTCTTTCTTTTATATGTTGAATGTTCTTTCAAATAGACGATCTTATAACCATACCCCCACGAAATTCGTTTTTATCATAATTCATTTGGTATTGAGTTCTTGCCCCAGACCAAATGGCTAGCTTTCTGATAAATGAGAATGCACGAAAAGACATCGAGCCATTCAGCTTAAAATCATTCATGCCGAAAGTCAGGATGAATGCTAAATTGTCACCAAGAAGTTTGAGATAAATTGAACTGTAGCACAACTGAACATTCGAATGCAATGACTTTTTCATTACCAAGCTATTACATTTTAACAACACAGGCTGCTTTGAGCTACTTATATACATTTTTGCAATTACGTGCCATAAGACTGCACTTTTCAATTGCCTGTGCAGAAATGGCCTACTTTTCTTGACTAGCTCAAGAGTGCCGAAAAGTACTACTTTTCGGCACCTTTGCAATGGTACACTTTTCCCAAGTTTCCTGAAGCACTAATGTTCTTCCGTATACATTTGTTAATTCGACGGCTGCTTCTATGTCTGTTCGGCAGATGGAACCAGAATAGAAGCGATTCTAATTCTGATTTGATCAGCCAAACAGACGTAGAGTTAGAAGCAGCAGCACAAAAAACGTTAGTTGACGACGCGACTCCGAGTAGAAGTGACACTTATTAACATAGCCTACCTGATTGAAAAAAAAAAATGGAATGTGGGCATGGATGCTCGCACGTGGTATTAGCTGAGACCTGTCTGAGCAGTCAGAAATTATCGTTCTTAAGGATATTTTTCATAATTGCAAAAAATGTTGTATGCAACGCGTTGCAAAACTCGATTTTTTCAGCACTTGTCGTATTTATTCAACTCGGCAAGCCTCGTTGGATAAATGTACGACTCGTGCTGAAAAAATCATCATGAGTATTGTGTTGTTCTTTGCTGTGCATGCATCACTCCTGTAGGGGTGAGTATGGCAGCATAATCGATCGCGTTCGCTATTGTCTCGAGTGAAAATTAAAACAATAGATGCGCGGGTGTTTAGTGTTCAGTAATGTGTTGTTATTTGCTGAGTATTGTGTTGTTCTTTACAGAGAAGAACATTAATCAAGACAACTAGATGATCGGCATACCACAAAAACCCCACAACAATTAGTGAGATCTTTCCAATATTATTTATTGATAAATAATTCTACTTCAGTATATTTACTTTATAACTGCATATAAGTTGAAAATTCGCTATTTTCAACATCCTTTCATCTATTGGAAGATGCTTCAGTTCTGGGCTCTTTCTAAGTTGATGAAGGGATTTATAAATGCTTGCAAGGACTTGGCCAGGTGTGTGGAGCTGAGTGAATCTATGACATTGTAGATAGTAGCGACATCAGCAATGTCAATGGAAATATTCAACTTTGCAACTCCATCCAAGATTTGTGCAAGTATTCATGCTATGCTATGCTATGCTATGCTACTCGTGCTGAAAAAATCATCATTTTGCAACTTGTTGCATAAATAACTATTATATACTCGGTCACAATTTAGAAAGCATACTGCAAGTATTCTCTACTTCTTCTAATATTTGCCTTCTTTTAAAATAGGCTGTTCTTTTGAATTTGCAGAGTCCAACTGTGTACTGTAGCTGAGTTGGTCGACCAAACTGGAAATAGAGGCTATTTTTCGAGTTGGAATGTTATATTGTTTATTTGCAGACGAACTTCTAACTCCATGAAAGATTTGTCCTTCTTTGAATATTAAGCTGTTCTTTCAAGTTAAGATTTACTCAATTGACTGGTGGTCAAATTAGCAACTTAATAAGATATTTTTCTTTTTTTCGAATAGACTGTTCTTTCGAGGCCTACTAATCGATCGATCTATCATTTTTTCGGCCTAATGATCACTCGGTTAGTATGCTTGGCTTACTATCCATATCTCTACCAATAACGGTGTAATGACCTATTCGGGGTAATGGCTTTTGGGATAAAGGCCTATTCGAGGTTATGGATTTCGGGCCATGGCATTAGAGGTAATTTGGTTGAGTTTCTTTTACAGAAATAGTGTTAACCTCACTAAGTTGTTTGGTGGTCAAACTTTTCCTATCCTTCGGAGATTTTTCCTTCTTCTATTCAAAGGCTGTTCTTTCGAGTTGTACTGCTGCATATTTCATTGGCGTTCGAACTACTAACTGTGTATGAGTTTTTTTCGTCTTTAGATCATAGGATGTTTTTTTAAATTACATTTTTACAGGATTCAGTGATGGATTCCAAGTCTACACCAAAGAAATTTCCCTTCTTTTAATAACAGGATGTTCTGTTTCGTGAACAAATGGGGCACGTTCGGTGTAGTACTAGATTTGTAGTAATGAGCTGAGTTTTAGTATTGTGAGAAGGTCAGTTCTCTGTTTCTGCAATAAAATGGTACAAAAAGCTTGGGTATTATGATTCCTTGCCTAATTTGACGCTGTTTGAGCAAAACTTTGGATAACTATGTTGTTCATGTTGCAAGAAATGGAGAAAACATCAACACTGTTGCCCAAAGTTTTGCTCAAATAGCATCAAATTAGGCAAGGAATCATAATACCCACGCTTTTTGCACCATTTCATTGCAGAAACGGAGAATTGACCTTCTCACCATACTAAAATTCAGCTCATTACTACAAATCTAGTACTTCACCGATCTGTCCTATTGCAAACTTTTTTATCAAAGTTTTTTTTTCTAATGATATGTTGATTTGCCGAGGGCTGTTCTCTAATCGATTCCATCTAATGACCATTCGGTCTACAAATAGAGTTTTTCTCTTCTTTGAATCATAAACTGTTCTTTGCTTATCGAAAGATTAGCTTATGGATCAAAGAAGGGTAAATGTCTAGAGGGAATGCCAACAACAAACACAAAAAATATCAAGCTGCAGTGATTAGTTTTATTCAGCTGTTTACCCTGTGAATTCCTATCGCGGATCAAACTATTTGAAAAAACGGAGAAAACTATTTGAAATGTGTTTTTGAGGAATTCAACATTAAAAATATTTGTCTGAGCCGCAATACAAAATAATACTTGTACTTCTTGCATTGAACAAAACAAATGAACTTTACTCACAAAATCATAATTTATGCAGAGTAATAAACTATTCGGGTAAATGTCGCATTCGGGTATGTGTCGCATTCGGGTAAGTGTCGCATTCGGGTAAATGTCGCGTTCGGGTATTTGGCATTCGGGTATATGTTACATTCGGGTAAATGGTTTTCGGGTAAATGTCTTTCGGGTAAATGGTTTTCGGGTAAATGTTATAGAATCCATTTACCCGAAAACCATTTACCCGAAAGACATTTACCCAAATGACATTTACCCGAACGTCAGTTACCCGAATGCGACAAATACCCGAATGCGACAAATACCCGAATGCGACAAATACCCGAATGCGACATTTACCCGAATGCGACATTTACCCGAATACGACATTTACCCGAATGCGACACTTACCCGAAAAATAAAAAAAATGTGTTCTTGATCCCCATATGATTTGTCAATAACAAATATGTTATGGCCCGGTATCATATAGCAGGCTTTGGTTAGACCTAATAATCTGAGTGATCATCAAGCACCCTCATACAGGACTAACTGGCTGTCACAATGCTATTTTGATCAAAGGATTTTTGTTGATATTCTGTTCTTTTACGGCTCCATCCAATTAGCCCGAACGTCAATCCGAATCAATCATGAGGTCGCCCAAAAAATGCAAAATTAGCTACTTATATACACGATCACAAACTGGCAGCCATACCGCAAGTATTATCCACTTCTTCTAAGATTTGCCTTCTCTTTAAAATAGGCTGTTCTTTCGAATTTACATAGTCTACCCGTAAACTGTTGATGAGTTGGTCGGCTGGTACTGGCTAAACTGGTAATTTCTCCATATAATGTATTCATTCTTTCCATAAGAGGCTACTTTTGCGAGTTGGAGTTGAAATGTTATTTAGTTTGTTGCGGACGAACTACTAACTCCATAGGAGACCCGTGAATCCATCTTTCTATCTATATCCTTTAGGGAACTATTATACATATCTATCGGAGTGATGACCCATTCGGGGAAATGGCTTTTGGAATAATGTCCTATTCGAGGTTATGATGGCATTCGGGGTAAGGGGGTAGAGTTTCTTTAACAGACATAGTATCACTGTGTTGTTTGGTGGCCAAACTATTACCTATCCTTCGGAGATTTTCCCTTCTTCTCTTCAAAGGCTGTTCTTTCGAGTTGCACTGCTGCATATTTTGTTGGCGTTCGAACTACTAACTGCAGAACAAACATAGTTGCTGTACAATAGAAGAATAAGTCAATCATAAGCTTAATTTTTGAAATTTTGATTGAATAAGTTGTTATTCAGCTACCATTATTGTTAGTTGGGATGCATATAAGTTTTGTCTTTGTTTCGATTATATGATGTTCTTTTGAATTACACTCTTACATGATTGAGTGATGGATTCCAAGTCTACATCTAAGATTTTTTCCTTCTTTTAATAATGGGATGTTCTGTTTGGTGAACAATCTGCAAACTTTCCTGTCAAATATTATTTTCTAATGATATGTTGATTTTCCGAGGGCTGTTTCTAATCGTTTCGAACTAATGACACCTTGGGCTACAAACAGAGATTTCCCCTTCTTTAAATCATTAACTGTTCTTTTCTTATCAAAAGAACAGCATATGAATCAAAGAAGGGTAAATATCTAGAATGAACGCTAACAGCGTTAACATAACAAATGTAAGCTGCCGTTATGAGTTTTATTCAAGCATATGCCCTGTGAATTCCTATCGCGAATCATTTCAGGGAAAATTTGATAAAATGGGTTCTTGAGGAATATCAAAATGCTTTTCTGATCCACAATACAAAATAATACATGCACTTTTTAAATAGAACAAAATAAGTGAACTTTATTCTCAAAATCATAATTTGTGCATAGTAATAAACTATTCGGGTAAATGTCGCATTCGGGTAAATGTCGCATTCGGGTAAATGTCGCATTCGGGTATTTGGCATTCGGGTATATGTTACATTCGGGTAAATGGTTTTCGGGTAAATGTCTTTCGGGTAAATGGTTTTCGGGTAAATGTTATAGAATCGCCTAGTTGACCTCCATCCAGAACGTCTTAAATTTATTACATCTTATGCAAGGGTAAGAAGTATTACTCAAGAGTACTCAGGTTTATAACGTTCTTGATGTAGGTTTATGCAAACTCCGCCAAGAACGTCATAAAACATGTACGCCAAATTGTAAACAAACAATAAATTATCGCACCGCGGTAGATTTTGTGAATCTCGTCCGATGAATTGATTTATCTGCCTGGCACCGTTGCCAACCAGGCAGAGTTTTTTCGATAACCGGCCTTGATGCGGTGCAGTGCCTCATTCCTCCGGTCAGCACTTCCAACAGGTAAGTAGTTGTTGATGTTGAAGATCGATTATTGGAACCCGAATTGCACGGGAAACGACGTCCTGAATGACCATACCCACCTCATGTCGGATGCTGCAACCGGAGGAACTTGGCACTGCACCGTGTCGCGGTTGGGTTTCCGGGTAGGTGTTCTTGTTTGGCAGCAATAATGGAACGATGAGAATCAAAATCTGATGCTTGAGTTTTTTCTTGTATTTTTCATGTACCAAACTGTTCTTATGCGAGAACAGTTGCTCTTGATCAAGAACGGATGATTGAAGATAACTACAAGAACCTTATAAAACTGAAAATAAGTTCAACAGTTCTTGTTTTGTTTATGGTTTTATGAACTGAACCTCAAGTATTCTTGGAGGTGTGTTTAAAACCACATATTGACGAAGAATAGTTGTGCTCAGCTGAAACTCCGATAAGATCAACTAGAATATGCAATGTTCCGATAAAACTATCATAAAAACAAATAAAACCAAATAGAATTAAAATTGTTACTTGGGCTATCAACAGCAGTAACTACCAATCCAATTGATAAAAGTTGATGAAATTTTGCAAGAAAGTGTCTCTATAAGTATCATAACTGCTTTCAAAATTTCATAATTATCCTTACAGAACTTTGAATTGTAGCGGAAAAGAACCACCTATTATGCAAATGAAAATTGGTCATGATTGTACAAAATCTTAAAAACTACGTCTGTTTGGTTCTCATCCACAGTTAAAAGTGATGCATCGATTTTTATGAAATTTTGCACAAATAGTAAACATACATTGGAGAGTTTACAGTTAAGTTTTGGCCAATTTTTATCGATTCAGTACAGAGTTACTGCCGTTCTTCTGTGTCCCGATTATTGCGGATACAGGCTTTATGGGCCTTAAAAAATGACATGTTTTTGAGGGGTGACCCCAAACTTTTGATCGGGAGTGTATCAACATGTTTCAAACGTTTTTAAGCTAGATGCTCTTGAAGTTGTTTGAATCTGAAGTACATATTTGATTTAAACAGATTCTTAATAATTACAATCTATAATTTAAATGAGCGTAGAATTAGCATCTAAGTTAAAATACACATAAATAGAAATGAAAAAAAAAAAAAATGGAAATATTGAGCGCCGGTTAAAATTTAACGGAAAACAATACTTTCCACCGATTTTTCCGCGCTGCAGCATATTTCTACACGTCACCGAAAAAAATGGTCCACAAAAACGACAAAGATTTTTTCTCGTCAGAATTTTACGAACCACCAGATCTAAGATCTTTTACAAATCCTTTGCAATGTTTAATGTTTATTATTAACCCTCTATTACCCAACCCTGCCTTCAGATGGGATATAGTTTTGGCATTTCTGTATTTTTGACTGTATTGTACATATTAAATTTTATGAGATGTCTTTTCAAGCGTATTTACATTTTCTAAAAATCAATGAAAAATTTATGTGTTATACACTTTTCATAAGTAATTGTTCTCTTGTATTGAATCGTTAAAGTTAATATATATTATTTTTTCTTAATCATTCTATTGCAGTAAAATAGTTTAGGGGAGCTAAATTCATTCTTAAATAATTTTCCTTAAAATTTCATGGAAAATAATATTGTCCATGGTAAAAAAAATAAAAAAATTAATAATAATCATTAAATTTCAAAATATTTTTATCCTAGAAAATCGGTATCCCAAATATGCTTACAGAAAAAATAGAAAAGTGTAGGGATGTTCAAAACTAAAAATTAGAAAAACCATATTGAAACCGACATTCACAAAATCGTGAATTAAAAAGAGTCACGCTCCAAAACATGTTTGAATCGATTTTAGATGACGATAAACTATATTTAGATAAAAAAATTGATATTTGAGAGTTAATGATTCTAATTTTATTGAATATTCTCACTTATTTTTTCTCTCAAAAGTCATAAGCGAGTTTCTTCTGTAAACATTAATATTACCATTACCAATTCTTGGCAGTATTCTCATTAGGTCTACAAACATTTACTCCTATATATTCTTGGTTTATTTCTTGGAATATGTCTATGGCAATTTACGTACAACATTCTTGGAGTATTTCCGTTGACATTCTTAGTGATTTCCATACAATTCACTTGGCAGATTTTCTGTTAAATTCCAGCTAGTCTAATGGTTGAGGCTTTGTGTCGCTTATCCGATGACTGATAATTTGATTACCGATATTGCTGAATATTATAGGGTAATAGAGGTTTTTTTTTCAGGAATTCAGGAGGATCTCCAGAGATTCCTTTCAGTAAAATTTCCACATAAATGGAAAAATGCATAAACTACAGAAGGAGGTGGATTACTTCTTAAAGTAATCCAAAGATTCTTCCAGAAATTCCTCCATCGGTTCCTAAAAAAATCATACAAGGATTCTCCAATAAATTTGTCCAAACATCCCTCCGAACATTTTTTTTCCAAAATATCATCGTTTTTTTTTTATCAAGTATTGCTCAGAAGTCTCCATGAAATCTAGAAAATCTTCTAGGGGCCTTTTTTAGAAATCCCTCTAAGTGCACGCATTCCTCCAGAGATTCTTGCAGAAATTCATACAGAGATTTCTCAATGCGTTCCTTCGGATATTCCTCCTTATGTTTTTTTTTGGCTGAAAGTAGTGTAAGCATATCCCCACGAATGTCTCTGACAGCAAAAGAAATTTCGCGTATGATTTTCGATTGGAAATTCTATGTTTTGGAGATTGACCTCCAAAGCAAGGGTTATCCTATGGATATTTCTTCAGATTTGTTTCAAACATTCTTCATTGTAGCATTTGAACATTTTTCTGTGGGTTCCTCTAAAATTTTCTTGGAAAATTTCTTCAGCACTTTAAGGCCGATGCAAATATTTAATTTGTTTTATGTCACCCCCCCCTTCAAAAATCCCAAAATATTGAAGGGGCGAAAAAAAAAAACATGGCGTCCATTGACTTCATTTTCAATAGAAAAAATGTTTACAAGCAACTGTTTTTCAATAGTTGAAAAATATTTTTTCAATAGTTGGTAAAATTTTTAATTTTTCAATAGTTTTTTTTTTGTTTGTTCCTTATTTATTTTTGTCCCCCCCCTCGTACCCGAGGAGAGGTCTCGGACATAAAAGAAAAATAATATTTGCATCGGCCTAATTTCTTTTTCGAAAATGCTCCTGCGGTTCCTTCAGAAATATCTCCTGGGAATCCTCTAGAGGTTCCTCTAGGAATTCTTTCAGACATTCCTCCATAAATTTTCCCAGAAATACTTTACAAAATTACACAAAAAAAAACGAAGAAATTCGTTGAGGGTTTCTTGAAGGAATTTCTAAAGAAACCTGAACATAATTCTCTGTAGCAATTTCTAAGATAATCAATGATGGAGTTCCTGGAGTAATCCTTGGATAATACGTGGAGGAACTACTCGAGATGGCTCTGAAGCAATTCCCAGAAGAATATTATGAGAAACTTTAAAAGGAATTCAAGGAAAAAGTTTTTGAAGAAACCCCTGAACGGATTTCTAAAGAGTGCCTTGAGGAATTTCTGAAGTAAACCTCGGAAAAATTTGTAAAGGCATTGAAAAATAAAACAAATCTGTAGGAATTAGAGCAGAAATTTCAGATGAAGGTACTAGAGAAATTCTTGAGTAAATCCCTATATAAAACCGGAAGGCATTCCTGGAGGATGTCTTCGGAGAAATTCTTGAAATATTGTCCTGCAAATAGGGTGACAATGGGTATTATCGGCAGGTTTGTTCTCTTCGTCATGGGGGGTTTTTGTCAGCCAAATTGCCTGAAACTTGGCCGTATAATTCAGCTTAGTTGGGAAGGATTTGAGACCAACTCTGAGTTCAATAGGTTTCAAAAAACCCCCAAAGACGAAGAGAACAAAACGGCCGAGAATAGGTAATTTCCCCTATTTCCCTGTAAAATGTCTGAAGTGTTAGTAAACAAAATCCCTTGAAGCAATTTTTGATTTTTCCTTGGAAGAATTTAAGGAGCAAATCCAGCAATTTTTTTTAACAATTCCGGAAGAATTCTCAAATGAGAGTATTGTGTTGTTCTTTACAGAGAAGAACATTAATCAAGACAATTAGATGATTGGCATTGAACCAACCCCACAACAATTGGTGAGATCTTTCCAGTATTATTTATTTATAAATAATTTTACTTCAGTATATTTACTTTATAACTGCATATAAGTTGAAAATTCGCTATTTTCAACATCCTTTCATCTATTGGAAGATGCTTCGGTTCTGGGCTCTTTCTAAGTTGATGAAGGGATTTATAAATGCTTGCAAGGACTTGGCCAGGTGTGTGGAGCTGAGTGAATCTATGACATTGTAGATAGTAGCGACATCAGCAATGTCAATGGAAATATTCAACTTTGCAACTCCATCCAAGATTTGTGCAAGTATTCATGCTATGCTATGCTAATTCCGGAAGAATTCTCAAATGAATCAATTTAAAAAGAGTGACAAACTAACGAACATCAAGGATACATCAAAGACTCGACAATTAAGTTCCAATATTCTGTAAAAATATGTTATTTATTCTTGTTTGGGGAGCCCCTTCAGGAACCCTCGAAAGAGACCAACCAGCTCAAGGCTGAAAGTCTCTAAAATAAAGCAAAAAAAAAACATTCTAAAGAAAATGAATGTTTAGAAGAAATCTGAAGTATTGCCTGGAAAACAAGAGAATGTTGTGCGGTTATTACAAGAAAATTTTCTTGAAATATTCCTGGGAAATACACCACAAAATGATTTCTGAACAAATTCCTGAAGGAATATCTGAAGGGATTTTTGAAAGGTCCTCGTAAAAAAAAGTCCATGCAGAATGGTCTCAATAGATCCCAAAAAAGCTTATGATGTAATTCCTGAGGCAACCTTTGGAAGAACTCCAACAAAAACTTCAGTAAGTAGTCCTGCAAAACTGCATTTCCCGCATGAACCTCTAGAAAATTTCCAGCAAGTATCTCATGAGGAATCACTAAAAATAACTAGAGGAATCTTGCTTCTAAAGGAAGAACTCCCGTGAAATTCGATAAGAGATTTCTGCAGAAATTGAATTGTTTGAGAGAATAGCTGGAGAAGTACCTGGAGATCGTCGGGAGGATTTTGTTGAACCATGTCTGTCGAAATTTCTAGTGGAAAAATTCCAAAAATATCTTGAAGGAAATTCTAAAAGAATTCCTTAAGGAGAAACTTCAAAGAATACCAATATGGCTGCCACAATGGCCGACTTGGACCCCTACTCACGTTTTCAGCAGCACAAATCTTAAAAATTCGTAAACAAATGCGCTCGATTTGGAAAAGCTGCCTCCTTTTACAAGTGAGCAAAGCCAGGATAATCAAGTGCGGCTTGATTCGATGCTTCGTTCGTCAGATTTGTGCCTCTAAAGTTTGTATGCAAAATTGCAATGGGATTTCTTGATGTTTCACCTTAAGGTATATTTGGGCAAATTTTTGGCAAGCTCACAAAAAATAATCCTGAAATAATAATAAAAAAAAAATTCACCCACGAGTTCCAGGAGAGCTATTCCGCTTTTTGTACAGTATTCTTTGAGAGATTATTGCAGAAATTTCAGAAGGCATATCAAAGCAACTGCTATTGGTGGGCTCTGTTGAACAATCATAAATTTTGAGATATTAGACCATAGCATGGTTGATGACCATGGTGTTCCAGAAATTTTCCGCCACCGTAATCCTTAGACTGCAATTTTGTTAATTTTTACCTATCCTTCATAAATTTTCTGGAGAACGTTCTCAAGGAACCTCTCAAAAATCTATACCAGAATTCTTGTGCAGATGATTTCCTTACGTTAAAACTTCCCGCTCATGGTAGGCAAAAAAATATATTTTACGTAAAGCAAACAAATTATTTTCTGCTGGCGATTTTTAAAGACTAGCAGTTTTACCAATTCATGAAAATAAAATAAAACAAAAAAGCCACGCAAATTACGTCCCCGTCACCGCCGCTCCCGCTGAATGGAGTGTACGGCCGTTGCCGCTGCTCTAAATTAATATATACGCCGCCGCGGCGCGCCGGTAAAATGTGCTCCGGTGCACACGTCCAATTCAGAGCTCCAAACATGGGAATGTTGTATAAAAAAACTACAAATTTTGATGAACATTTTTGAAAAATACTCATAAAATTTCAATTTGTATGTTAAAGAAACCCAAAGGTGATTGATGCCTTACATTGTTATACAAATCAGAAAAAACGAGAAAGACATAAAGGGAAAGGAAGATAGGATCAGAACAACGTTGAACGATTGAAAGATAAAAATACATTTACAAATACAAAATTTGAACAAAAGTCGAAAAATAAGAAATATAGGAAGATAAAGCAAGATAGAATCATAAGAGAATAGAAAGATACGAAGAAATGAAGATTTGAAGATATTGAGAAAGGAAGAGGCAAAAATAAGAAGATAGGAGGACAGGAAGTAAGGTGTAGTGACCCATAAAGTAAGCACAAGATTTTCAAACTCATGCTTGACCAATTTTTTTTCGATTGGAGTAATATAAAACTGTCGGTGCCCAAACTATTGAACATTGATTGGACTTTGGATATAAAGTGAAACGTAGCGGTCTTATTTTATTTTACTTAATGTAGCTCTTGATTTGCCATCACTATACATTTGAAGGTGGTTACGCTTGATGTGAAAATGGTTATAAAGGGGATTGGAAAATAGGAAAACATGTAGAAGAAATATCAGAAGATGAAACAGTTGTGAAGTAGAAGAAAATAAAATACTAGAAACAAGTATTAGAAGATAGAAATAAAGGAACGAAAGAAGAATGATAGAATGAGAATAATAATAAGAAAGCTAAAAAACTACAAAAGAAGAGAGATAGGGAGCTGTATGGTTAGTTAGATAAGAAGATCGAATGGTAGCTGAACAGGAAGATAGCTGTTTGAGCAAGTGTTTGAGAGATTAAAAGGTAAGAAAAAAATGATAAGAGTTGAAAATAATAAGAAAAACAATAAAGGGAAATGTAAAAAAGGTAAATTGGATAAGAGATAAATAAAAAGACTATTGGGTAGCATTATAGTACGACAGGAACATAGAGATATAAAGAAGGAGCAAAAACAAAAAAAAACACATTTCCCACCGACTTCAGACAAAACTTGGGTCTAGGTACGGGTTTCCGAAAACTTTCTTGAGTATAAGTCTTTGAATCTACACGAATGCATAATTTATAACCTATAGCTGTATTATGGTTAGGGTTTCTATCTACGTTCATCTATGAGTTCAGTGACTTTCTAAGAGTACCGAAGATTTCCCTGGAATATAGGTAATCGGTTCTGCAAACGCAATCAGCCTGGAAGGTTTTGAAGCCATTCTTCTTAACCTTCTGAAAAGCCTTCTGAAAAATTTGAACTCCTCTAAAACTCCCATGAGACTGCTTGAAATACACCTGTGTAGACTTCTAGAGCCCCCGAAAACCTATCTGAAAATAATTGAAACGCCATGAAACGCCTGGAAACTGCTCTAAAACCCCTTTTGATCTCTTCTGAAACTCTCCTGGAATGCTCTGAATCCCTTGAACTCTGCGAAAGCACTATGAAACGTCTAATATCCATTTTTAAGCCCTTACAAACGCATTTGAAGATCACTTGCAAGCCTGTGGTGCCTTCCAAAACTATTCTTAAGACCCAAATATTAGACTTATATAAGCCTCCTGTGAAGCCTTCTAAACTTCCGAAACCTCCCGTAGCTCCAGTAAATCCTCGTGGAACGCCTTGGGAATCATAAAAAAAAATCTACAGAACGCCCCTTGAACTCTCTGAAATCCACTGAAACAACTAGAAATGCTTCGAAACCCTTCAGTACAACCCCCGTAGGTTTCCTTTAAACTCTACTGAGCCTCCTAAAGCCTCTCAAATCGCTTCGATACTCTTCATAAAATCCATCTGCGACCCTTTAGACTCCCCTTTAACTCTGTTGAAGCCTCTGGATTCCCTGTGAAACCTCTCAATACGCAATAAAACTCTTTAGGGAACATCCGTAGACCGTCCTAGACTACTGTTGAACTCTAATGAAGTTTGCTGAAGCCCCTTTCAGGGCCTTTTACATCCCTGTAGACTTCCATTAAGTCCTACTGAGGACACCTGAAAACTCTAGATATGCTTTGAAAGCCCTGAAACCACGGAGGCTTCTTTTTAACCTCTCGAAATGCCTTGAAACACCTTAGAATGGGAGTGCCCAAAGCTCAATACAATTAAAAAAAAAAAAATCTCTCCCGCTTTGACACACATGATCACAACAAAGATGTGTGAGTGATGGAAGGAGATTTGTTTTGTGGAAAAAGCAAAACCATGTGCGATCGACTTCAGTTCAGGGAGATGATCAAGCGGCTTTGTAGCTTTGAAGAAAGAAACACCCATCTACCGAAACGTGAGCCGTGGGTTCGATTACGACCGGATCACGTGGATTTCTTTTCGCCATTCAAACCTCAACAGACGTGATGACGTTGTGTGCATTAATACCAGAACATCCCCCAGAACAGCTGGAAGCTAAAAGCTACAGGCTGAAAGCAAGTTGCTAAAAGCTATATAGAAGCTAAAACTTAAAACAATTCTAAGGAGGCTCGAAGCTCAAAGCTAAAAGCTGCAAGATAAAATACAAGAAGCCAAACGCTATTTAGGATTGAAAAAGCTTGGAGCTAAAGCTTGATGTCAACAGTTAGAATCTAAAAGCTAGCTGGTTAAAACTAAAAGATAAAAGTAAGAAGTCAGAGCTAAAACCTAGCAGCTAAAAGCTAGAAGCTAAATGCCGATGGGTAAGCTAGTCTAAAAGTTAGAAACTAAAACCAGAAGCTAACATCCAGAAGTCAATAGTTTGAAACTAGAAGCCAATAGTGTCGGCTTTTCCCGTTTTATTTCACTTTAGAATTGGTTCATCACGTTTCACAACAACTGAACTGATTTCACGTCGATTTTTTTTTCCACCGATGTTTCACAATCGAACTGTTCTCGTTAACGTACATACAGAGGAAAGACAAAATGATCGGGACAGGCAAAATTTTCACTTTTCAAATAATGTCCAATTAGCTGTAACTTTTCGAAAAGTGCATGAAATATTCTCAAATTTTCACTGTGAGTTGATCAACTAGTTGTGTATCAGTGGACAAAATTTGGAAAAGATCGGGCTATTCTGCATGAAGTTACAAGCATTTCAGAAAAAGGTAGAATTATCCGATAGCCAACTGTTGAGCTGTTCGGATTCAATGAACCGAATGCAATGAAATTTTGTCCATTTATGACTTATATAATAAGCTCTGAAAAACGTTTGGCCAAACTTGAAATTGATAACAAAAGAAAAAGTTATAGCGATTTCATTAATTTTATGATTTTTTAGTAAATTGGTCTATTTTTAATATGCATTCCATTACTTTTTCAATGGATTGCCGCCTATGTTATTACTTTCTTTCAAAACATATCTGTATTCAAGACAATCGGGGGGAAATTAAATGAACTATAATTAGCATCTTGAATTTTGAAACGATGTTGAAATTTAAGAAAATTTTGTGTTTTATTAGAAAAATAATCTAATCGTTATAATTTTCTTCCGTGTTAAAATTTTTAAGTTTTGTCAAAAGTTTTTTAAAGCTCATTATATAAGTCATAAATGGTCAAAATTTCATTGCATTCGGTTCATTGAATCCAGAGATATAACAGCTCAAAGTTGGCTATCGGATAATTCTGCCTTTTTAAGAATCTTTATAACTTCATGCAGAATAGTTCGATATTTTCCAAATTTTTTCCACTGATAACACAAATAGTTGATAAACTTACAGTGAAAATTTGAGAATATTTGATGCACTTTTCGAAAAGTCACAACTATTTGATTTTTTTTAGATGAAAAATGATGATTCTTTCGTTTTAATGGGGACTGTTTATTGTTTATTGTTTTTAATACCTGTGATTAGTTCTTCAAACCCAACACTATGAAATGTTGTAACCAACACATTTTCCCTACAAAAAGCTAGAAACCAAAAACTTATAAATCAAGAGGCCAAAAACAAAAAAAAAAAAAATAACAAACCTGCAAACACAAAGAAAGACTAGAAAATTAGGGTACACGGTACAGGTTGAATCCAAAATCTAAAATCGAGAAGCGAAAACGTAGAAGTTGAAGGCAAAAAATTGGCTAGAAGCTGAATGCTAGAAGCTACAAGTTATAAAAGTTAAAGTTAAAAGTTTAATGTTAATGCTGAAAATTGTAAACTAGTAGCTAAGAGTTGGAAATTTCAGGAAGCTGTAATCAAAGACAAAAAGCCTGGTCACAACATCCGATGTTTCCAACTTTTAGCTTCCAGCTTTTATTTTCAAGCGTTTAGCTTCTAGGCTTTAGCCTTTTGTTTCTATTTCTTAGTGTACAGTTAAAGCTCATTATTTTTGACTTATTAGGAGTTGATATTTGGAAGCAGAAAAAATATATGTTAGATCAAGAATCTGAAACATGAAAAAAGAATAACTAAAAGATAAGCTTCAGCCAGTGCACGAAATTCTATGATTTTACGTACTTTAATCAGTAACCTGTCCGGATGTGGCCAATCATTTTCGAATTTCCCTTCCACATTCGACTCCCTATATTCTACATAATAGCAACTATCTTTATAAGTACACTCACCTGTTCACCGCCGCACCTCCGGCTGAGCCATCCGATGAACTTCAGCTCGCCGATAATTGACGCCAGCGCTCGGTTCGCGTCCAGTAGCGCCTTCTGGGTGCTCTTGCCGATGGCCGAGTGAAGCGCGTTGAACCAGGTGGTCGCTTCCTGGGGATCTACGGCGCGCAGGATACACGAATGGATTCCATCAGGCGAGTGCAGCTCTATGCACCGGTTCTCTGGGGGATCAGATAGAAAGAAGACAGAAAGCACGGGATGAGATTCCGAGGAACGACACGCCAATGACAACGCCAACGACAACGGCGGTGAAGTAATGGATAAAATTTTCACGTTCAGGACCCCGCCCACGCTCACACCCACACCCAGACAGGAAGAATCCGAGAAGCGGGGCGTCACCGAGAGTGGACGCTTTTCTAATTACGAACATCTCTGGCCCCGGGAAGGACTTAATTTATTAAAAGCTATTTCGCAGAAAGACGGCTGCTGAATGGGGCCCGAGATGAGAAGCGACAAATTCCAAGATTGGTCTGGTGTCTTTTCTCTAGTATCTTGCGCGTCCGCCGGTGGTCCAGTTTAAAGTTGGTCTTCTTTTCGCTGTTGCAGAAGATTGCGGATCGCTGCTGCAGCTCCTGTCACTGGAATAGAAGTTTAGGTGATGCGACAGGCATTCCAAGGAAAATGGAGACGTACAATGGATAAAGGATGAGATGCAGTGGAGTGTGCAGGTTGAATGGCTTTAAAGTTATCGTTGTTCCAAATAACGAGTTTTTTTTTTAATTTTCATTTGATGTAGTAGCAATTCTCTTTTAATTATTTTGTTTCAATCTCGCCATTTTACCTGTTTCATTTTTCTTTTTTTTTAAATAGCAGGCTTTTTACTGTATTTCTGTTTCACTTCATATTACAATTGTCTCATTTTCATAACTCAAACTGATAAAACGTAAGGTTTTTTACATAAGTCTTGTCCATTTTTTTACTGTTTGCTTGTCTTGTTTGTTTGTTATATATTTACTTCACTCTCTCCACTCTTAATAAGGTTTGAAGGTGTTTATTTCACTTGTAGTATATATTACCGTTTTTTATATTTTGTTTTTTTTTTTTCAATGTCACGACGTTTCGTTACTCATTCCTCCCATTTAAACCCCACATATTTTAGTCACGTCCATGTGCCCAACATTTCTGCCCGCCAGCTCACCCGTCCCCGATTCACGCGAATAAAAAGTGGGTGAAAAGATTAAATGCCAACTAGCCCAGCCAGGCAGGACCTGACAATGAAGGCGTTGGCGATGGCGATGGTGATGGCGAGTGCGACGTCGGTGACATGGTCGTCGTATCGTATCCCTTCCGATTGCTTCCGGCTTCCGGCAGTTTTGTGTCCAAGCCCGAGGAGGTTGGGGATAGTCCGTTCGTTGGATTTAGCGGAAGGGAGTACTTTCTACATTTCTACCGTGCTTGAGCTACCAGCAGTGCAATGCAATGCCATGCGGCTGGATGTCCTTTCAAGGCCATTAGTCCGTTGCATTGAATTCCGGAGCACAGTGGGTAAAAATAAACTAAAATATTGCTCCGTTGTATAATAAAAAACAATCAAAAACTAAAAATGAGGAAATGCATCCAGTTTTGTCATTCACTTAGTTACACTAAAACCTCAATCAATACATGATAGATTTTTTATACAATTTGGCAGTTGTATGTCATTTATCTGGATACTCTTGGCAAGATTTGTCAGTCTTCAGATAAACAAGCAAATCTGGTGTTATCTTGAAGGTTTATGGATGGTATTTAGAGATGACCACAGAGGAGAAAGGGGTTAAACAAGTGTTTCAAAACATCCCGAGCAGAAGGAAATAACAGCGTAAGAAAATGCGTTATTTCAGTAACAAAATTTGAAAACCACGTATAATCAATGGTGTAGCACTAATTATACGTCGTTTTCAAAATTTGGTACTGATTTGAGCATAAGCATGAGCATAGATGACCGCACAATTCGTAGTTGCTACTCCGTGATTCATCATCATCGTCATCATCAATCGCAATTGCACAAGGCTTTGGGCTTGGAAATTGGCTTGGGACTAGCGTACTATTCTCAATATGCACAATTCGAGAACTCAAAATTTTAATAGTCAATAACGGCGCTGGCCACGTCCTTACGGTCATCGAGGAGGGAAGGGAATGTTTGTTAGACAACCGTTGTCATAGAGACCGGGGATCCCAGTGTCTCCACGATTGTCTTGGGAAGGAATTTAAGTTAGTAGGCTAGGGTACTTTGCCATTCTAGGAGTGACCTTTGGTTGGTGATGTGATCTATAAACACTAACTTTCGCGCACAACCAACCACTTTTGTATACGAAAACATGTATAATAAATAACTCCTGTCACGCGTCTCCACCCCATTTGGGAGCAGAAGCTTTAGGCCCATTCCACACAGGAATAAACTGAACACGACAAAGCACAAACCAATGATCCAAAGCACATGCATTCACAACAAGAAACAACGCTGTTTGAACAGCACCCTCTGTTCGATCAGTGTTCTTTCTGAGTTTATTTAATTTTAATACTTGGTCCGTTAGCATGCACACAAACTTTTATTTAAAACTTTTACCTAGCTTAGGTTTTATTTTACTTAAAGGTAAGGTACAAAAAACTACGAACGACGATGATAAGACAACATGTAGTGAAACCGATGATGGAGTAATATGAGCTGCGTGATGCCCCGGTCATAGCTGAGTCGACACTGAGCTGTAGTTATTGTTGTTATAGATACTGATGCCGATATCGATGTAGGTTACTCTTTCTCTCTCTCTTCTAAATTAAGTTTAGATGATGTAGACGCGAATATGGGTGGATAATGCTATCTGCACACAATTAATTCAGCTTAAATGTCGAGTAAGCAGATTTGTAACCAAACAAACGCAATACTCCATAAGAAAATGCGCTAATTGATCGGACAAACGCCGATTTTCACACAAAATGCCCAAGTTTGAGATGCTGTAACTATGGTTAGCTTTGATTTATGGAGCTCAATTTTTGACACGGAACTACCAATATGCTGAATTTAACGTTAATGAAGTACAACATGATTTTGTTCACAGGTTCTGAGCGTGACAAGGCGATTAAAATGTGCAAAAGTGATCGGACAGCGGCATGCGTTTAAATGCTGTTCTGCCACGCGTTTAAATTCTGGGGTTCTGCCACCTTATTTATTCAGAAGAGAGATTTTGTCACTTAAATCACTTTGCTTTTAACCCCTCAATTATGACATTTGTCTCTAAAACTCGCCAATATTCCGAGTTTCATCACTCTGAAACTGTTTCCACATGATTGAAAAACACTATATTAAGTTTTCAATTCATGCTAAGAGATTTTAAGTTGGTTTACTACAATGAAAGATATTTGAATTTTAGTAATTTCCATATTTTTTTTTTAACAAAGCGTGATTCGATTACCAACAGTTATATTATTATTTTCAGCACTGAAACCGAAGATTTTTGAAAATGTTTGGCAGGTGTATGAAGTTTGGCAAAACACTTTTGGGAATTTTAAAATATTTTACAGATTATTGATTTTTTTCTGGAAACGTGCTTATTTCTCCAAGGATTTTTCTCTGGATTAAAAAATAAAGTCGAAAATTACTTCTGGGTTATGCAAGTATTCATCATAAAATTTTACTAGAATTTCTCGAGAATGCTTCCTACAGCAATGCTTCTAGAAATTTCTGCAAGATTTTTCCGTAAAATCTTCCATTAATTTCTCTAAGGATTTTGTCAGACTTCCCTCCATGTTTTCTCAAGGGATTTTCACAGATATTTTTTTTTTTTGATAATCGCCACCAGATTTTTTTTCAATTATATGAATTACTTCATAAATATCTACGAAAAATCCTCCAAAAATTTATGCGAGATATCTTTTGCGGAATCATTCAAGGATTTTTTTTGATGATTTATCTAGAAATTCTTCCTAATAATTCTGCTTAAATGTACACCAAGGATTAGTTAAGAAATTCCTGTAATTATTTGTCCAGAATTTCATGCTGAGATTACACGGAAAATTTCTTCCTTTTCGAGGATTTTACCAACCATTCCTCCATGTTTTTCCTTGGTTTCCCTGACCTGCACAGAATTATCCAGGAATTTTTGAGCGACTCTCTAGAGTAATTAGTGGAGATATTCCAGGTAGAAATCCTTAAGAAATCACAGAAAGAGTTCCCGAAAACAATTTAGTAGGAATTCCTGAAAGAACCCCAGCAGTCAATACTGGAAAACAAAGAGCCATTCCTAGAAGATTCCTTCTGGAAAAATTTGAAGGATTCGTAGCAGGAATTCCTGGAAAAGCTTCGAGAGGAATTTCTTGAGGAATCCCAAGGGCAAATCATGGAGGATTTTTCGGAGAAGCCACATGGATTTCTCAAGGATTTTTAAATGGTATTGTAGCAGTTATTGCTTTTACGAGTTCTTCAGGAAATCCTGAATGATTCCTAGCAGAACTGCAAGACTTTTTGAAGGATTACCACAATGAATTCCTGGATATATCCCAGCACCAGTCCCGAAGTATTGCCAACAGAAATTCTCAAAGGAATATAAAGAGGATTTCAATTAAGAATTCGAATAGAGATATCCAGAAGGATCTTTTGAGGAAATCAAAAGGAATTCCTTGATGAATCCATGGAGAAATAACAGCAGGGATTGCTGGGTGATTCTCATCAAGATTAATTGGAAAAAATTCCTGCAAGAATTTCTAGAGGTCATCCCAGAGGTGTTCTTGGGAAAATTCCCAAAGAAATTCCTGGAGGAAACCTTTGGAAAATCTCTGGAATAACCACATTATCAACGCATTTTCGTAAGAAACTCAGCAGACATTCTTGAGAAATTTCCAAGAGGTATTTGTGGATAACTGTTTTGAGAGATCTCTTTAGGAATAACAAAAAAAAAAAGAACTTCTGCAGGAATTCCAGTGGGCATGCCTAGAGGAATTTCTGAATGAACTTTTGGAGAAATCCACGGAGAAATGCCAAAAATAACTCTTGGAGGCATTCATGCAACAATCTTGGGTAAAATCCGCTAGAAATGCCTGAAGGGAAATTTTTGCTGGGATTTTGCTCCACAGGTTTCTCCTAGTAAA
The DNA here is from genome assembly GCF_035046485.1 of Aedes albopictus. NCBI lineage: Eukaryota > Metazoa > Arthropoda > Insecta > Diptera > Culicidae > Aedes > Aedes albopictus. The sequence continues at coordinate 416,155,075 of NC_085138.1, forward strand.
ATCGCGAGAAGCATTTCTATAGAAGTTCTTGGAGAAATCACAAGACGAATTTGTAAAGAAATCCGTCTTGTGATTTCTCCAAGGATTTCTATAGAAATTCCTCTCGCGGTTTTTCCTGATTTCTCATCTTAAAGAATTTTTCTTCGAATATCAGTGAAATTCCTTACAGGTTTTCCTCAGATATGCCTACTTAGTATTCTTAAGGAGTTCTTGCTGGGATTTCCTCAGTAATTAAAACCTTTAGTATCCTCCAAGTATTCTTGAAGGATTTTCGGAAGGAATGTCCTGAGGAATCACAGCAAGACTTCCTAGTGCGTTCTCTCAGAAATTCCTTGATGAGTACCAGCAGTTTTCCTGGAGCAATCCCTAACAGAATTCCAAGTGCATTACCAGCTGGAATTACTGAGTTAATTCTAGTAAAATTTTTGGATGAATACTTGCAGAAATCCCTAAAGGAATCACAGCAGAAAATTTTGGAGTAATATTGACAAACAAATGGCAAAAATATCTACAAGATTACTGCTGCAACTTTGCCAAAATACCATCGGAAAACTCGTGTGTTAAACATCCCAAGAATTCTTCTGAGATATTCCTAAACAGTGTCGCGAAGCATCAGCGTACAAGTCACAAAAAAGCTGATAAACACCAAGCTTGTGTCACCCTGTCTCTGCGGTTTCTGATGCGCTCTCTCTACAGTCGCTAACACCAGAAAAGACAGAATCCCATCATAGTCACCCGGTCACCCTTGTTTTGCTACAATCATCCTGACTTGGATACGGCTCATGTGAGTGTCATGACTCTCTCCGTCGCCTCAAGCAGATGCACGCGCAACAGCATGTAAAACTATGCATGTGTATTATCACAAGCACGGTACTACGTCATAAATCCTATTCGTTTTGCATAGCTCAGTTTAAACGCACACATTGAGCGCACCACGCAGTTCACCCTGGCTACGGAAAACGCTCTCACTTCGCCCGTTATGCATCGTTGCTCAGAGAGATTGATTCTCTCGCAACTCGCCTGAAACATACTCAGCAACTGCTATCGCTGCAAAGCTACGAAGGGTGGAACCCACAACATGTTTGTCATTCCAGACGTGATATGCTAGCTGGTTCGTATCACCTTGGGAAGGGTGACTCCAGAAAGCGGTTCAAGTGATTGTCTCGTGATGGTCGCGATTATTCGCAAGACTGTTCCTAAATATCTCGTATGTGCAAGAAATTTTGGTAAAAAATCTATCGGGAGCTGCTTAATAAATGTTCCATGTACTTATTAATTTTCACAAAAAGTTTACTCGGGAGTTTGGTTAAGAATTTACGTTCAAATCTTGCTTAAAAAGTTTGATAAATGTTTCTTAAAATTTTAACATAGATTCGAAAAAAAAACCGTTGTAGATTCTTCCTCAAGAGTATCCAAAGGAGGAATCTTTGAAGGACAATTTATGAAAAAATCCAATGAAGAACTTTTGAAGGAATTCCTAGCTATGAAAGGAATGTGCGAAAGTTTTACTGATAGATCTCTGTTCTAGGTTAGGAAACTCGGCTTATCAGTCCTTGACTTTCTAGAACGAAAACGTTTATGATTTATTCCTACGTTTCGGTAACTGTTGCTATTTTCCTCAGGGGAACTAGGTGCGGGAGGTTTATTTGTATATTATTGTTACACAATTTTTAATGGGTTTACTTACAATCAGTGAAAGCATTCTTTGTTTAGTAACTTTGTTAAGCATTTGTCTATGCGCTAGATATAATACATTGATTAGTTATTTTTTGAGTTTTTTTTAAATTTGAAGTGTAAGCTTACTAATTGTACTGAGTTTTGATGTTTTTTTTATGGGTTTCATGTCTTCGCAAATTTGGATCGATAGCTTAGTACAACAACCATATCAGTACAGTCCATACCAAAATAGTGCAAAAACAATCCAATACTAAAGAATGCTAAAAAATACGCAATTTTAACAAAAAACATAGCATAAGTTAACATTTCAAATAAAAAAAAACTGAACGATATATTATACCCAGCGCATGTACAGCTACCAAAGCACCATTGACAAAAGCTTAGCAAAGCTTGCAACAAAGAAAGATTGCACTGATTGTAAGTAAACCCTTTAAAAATAGTAAAAAATAAACTAATATTCAAATAAACCTCCCCCACCTAGTTTCTCTGAAGATAGTGGCAACCATTACCGAAAGTCAAGGTTTGCAATACCCTAAACAGTTTTGCATCGCCCTAAAATGTGATCATTTCCGGTCTTTGAAGCACAAATCACTTATGACCCCCCTAATGCAATTAAATCGTACCCACAAGCAAGTAGGTTCTAGGATTGCTCCATTTTTATTCCTTATTTTGGGTGATACAAAACTTTTGGGTGCTGCAATACTGGGTATTGCAACGATTCCATATTATTGGCGGGTAGTGTAAACCATTATTACAGTGTTAGCACTGAAAGAGTTCTAGGAGATAATTCTGAAGAAATCTCTAAATTAATGTCAGCACAAATCCATGGAGGAATTACTAAAAGAATTCATGAAGGAATATTTGAAGAAATCTCTAGTACCATTCCTGTATAATCCCTGAAAGTATTTGTGAAGAAATCCGGGGATACCTCTAAAGAAATATCAGTAAGAATTCCGAAAAATAAAATCCTGGAGGAATACCAGGGGAAACTTCTTCGGAAACTCTTGGTGGAACTTCAAGAGTTTTAATTGAGAAATATTAGAAGATTTTTTGGAAAAATCCTCCAATAGAGACTAGGACAGTAGTCTCAAAAATCCAGAAGGAATCCGAACAATCTTTTGAGAATTATAAAATGGAATTGCTATCGAAATTCCTTGGATTTTTTTTTTCGAATTTTTCGAAATTTACGGAGGAACGCTACTCTGAAGAAGAATTTCTGAAAGAAGCTTTGATGACATTTTTCATGAATCCCTGGAAAATTGCCTAATGAAATCCCTGACAGATTTTTTAAAGAAAACTTTGGAAGATGTTTCAAAGAAATCCATTGCGAAATTTATAAACGAATTCAGAACTATTGATTTTGTAAAAGAAAACTTTGGACGAATTTCCTGAAAAATCTCAGGAGAGATTTCTGAAAACAATCCATGAAGCTATTTTTGAGGATACTCATAGAAAGCTAGAGAAATTTCTGTAGCATTGCATGTATAATATTATAAAATAATCTCTGGAGAACTTTCTGAAGGAGTTCGTGGAATATTTCCATTAAGAAACCCCTGGAGCATTTTGTAAAGAAATCCATTGAAGGATTTATTAAACTGTTCAGATAAAACCATGATTGTATCTATGGATTTTATAAAGAAATCTCTGGAATAACTCTTAAAGGCATTCTCAGAAGGAATCTCTAGCAGAATTTCTGGGAGATTTCATGTACGATTTTCTAACGGAATCACAGGAGAAATTTCTGAAGCAATCAATTGGTGCATTTTCTCAAAAAATCAATGGAAGAACTTTTGAAGATTTTGATGAATCGTTTTCCTAATGAATCCTTCGAGAAATTTTTGTGTTGTAATGTATCGACGAGTTTCTGAAGGAATTCCAGAAGGTTTTTGATAAAACTAATGAACGAATTTCTAAAGCAATCCTGGAGATTTTCTAAAATGAACCTTTGAGAAATTTTTGGAGGAATGCCTTACGGAATTTCCGAAAAAACTTCCGAATCCTGAAATTAATTTTCGAAGGAATTCCTGGAGAAGTTTTTTAAGAAATATCTAGAAGAACTTCTGAAGACCTTCCAGGGCTTATTTCTCAATAAATCTCTAGAAAGTTCTGTTTTTCTGTGGAAATTCTGCAGAAACCCCTTGGAGTAGTCCTAATACTACAGAGATTTTTTTTTTTTGCACGTACAGTATGCGGCAGGAAATAATGCCTAAGTGTTTTTTAACTTCAAACCTTATACAGTCATTCCATAGAAAAACGATATAGTGCAACTCTGATTATCGAGAAATTTGGTGGGTGTGTAGTTCATCGAAAATAACTAGACCCGTATATTTTTATTCCGTTTTCAGATAGGGTGGTCCTAAAAATCAAGGTTTTTAAAAACTAAAAAAAAATCAAAAAATCATAACTGAACTGAACTGAACCAGTTAACCGATTTTAAACTTTTTTTTGTTTGAAGGCTATTGAATTCTAGTTTTAAGGGAAAATACGGATAACGGGCCAAATTGTGTTTTTATGCAAAAAATATGCAAATAAATTAGTATTTTCACGTTTTCAACCTCTCGGGACCAAAGGAGTACCCTGGTTTTATATTTTTATCAGAAAATACAGGAAATTTGACGTAACATATCAAAAAAATCGAAAATGTATGTTTTTTAAATTTTGAAATCTGATTTTTTGAATATAGAGAGTCATATAATTTGATACTAGCTGCTCTAAAATTGCAGAAAATTGTAAATTCTCATAAAACTGTGCCTTGTATTGCTTTTTTGAGTGATTCCTGGTCTTTTTGGTATCCATACATGTATAAAGATTCAAAATATAATCAAATTGAAAAAAAAAAACATGTTTTGTATGGGAAAATTTGGCCTTTTATTTTCAAAAAATTGAAAAACAGGCATCTCCGATTTTTTTATATGTTTCGCCAAATTTCCTGAGTTTTCTGATAAAAATATAAAATCAGAGTATCTCTTTGATCTCGAGACCACGAAAACGTGAACAATCTAATATATTTGCATATTTCTTGCACAAAAACGCAATTGGCCCATTGAATGTATTTTTCCTTCAAACTAGAATTCAATAGCTTTCAAACAAAAAAAAAAGTTCAAAATCGGTCACCTGATTTCTATGAAATGGCTGCATATGAATGTAATGTGAAAACTTGTATATGAAACTACATGACTCTGGATTAGTATGTTTTGTATTTATATCGAATTGTAGTTAAAAATTTTAGTATATTAGCCATTTTGTCTAATGACCATTGGGCGCGCAGTTTTTGGATATTCACTTTTCCGGCTTACATTATCACAAGTTAAAAATCAAATGTAGTTCTTTTTATTTTCTATTGAAAATATATAGACATTGTCTGATACACTGCCATACAAAAACAGTCATATATACCCCAAATTTAGCCTGTGACAGGTCTTTGAAGTTTTCGCATTTTTTACTACCGCACCATGTTGTATATATTCAGGAGCACGGATTTAAAATTTTCTTCATGCTGGAAAAGAAGTTTTCCCTTACAATATTGGGGAGTAAAAATTTTGAAAATTGGTAGCTTTGCTTAAATTTACAAGGGCGCTTGAAATTTGGAAATGTCATCTCATGTGCATAAAGGACATTTTTTCGTATACGAATGGAGGCGCAAATAAAAAGGGGATGTATCAGAAAAAAAAGCTTTCCAGATTTGGGCGTCAGTCATATACAGAGTTGCACTTTATCACTGTCAATGCTAAGCAAATCGCCGATTTTTATAAGCAGACTGCGATCCAAGTCAGCGTGCGCTCTGTGGCGTCACTGTCACTATCCATTTTCTATCAGAACAGGACTGACTGTGATGGTGTGTGGATATCAGTGATAGGCATAACTAGTATTATGCGTTAGTCACGAGAATAAATGAGTTTTGGCTAAAATCATAAAAATATCAGTCAATTTGCAATGGTAGAAATCTAAAGAGTCGGTCAATATCAAGTCGTTGCCTATCGTTGTCGTCCTGATATTGATCGGCCTGCAGTGATAGTGACGGTGGTGCAATGTCAGTAGTCAACTGACAAGACTGATTATGCACAGCTCTGGTCATATAGACGATTTTCTTGATTTTCTTACACCCACTATAGGAGAGGAACAAATCCTAATACCATAAAGGAGTTTTAGAGGACCAAACCCAATGCCATTGGACTCTTCAAAAACATTTGTAATTTTTGCCTTTCTCGTACACTAAGTGTACTGTAAAGGCTATATGTTCACTCCAAAAACGACTTTTTGATAGAAGGCCCGGAGGGTCAAGTCACATATACCAATCAACTCAGCTCGACGAATTGAGGTGATGTCTGTGTGTGTATGTGTGTGTGTGAGTATGTGTGTATGTGTGTATGTGTACAAAAAAAACTCACATCACTTTTTGGCAGTAAACCTCAACCGATTTTAATGACCGACGGTTCATTCGACGCGGAATCTGGTCCCATTGTTTCCTATTGAAAATGGTTCGGATCGGTCAAGCCGTTCCGAAGTTATGGCCAATTACGTGTTCCGGACCAGTACCCTTGGAAGGTATCATACATAAAAGTGAACCAAATCCATGCATGCGTCACATCAAACTGCGGCATTTTCGATAACCTGATGAGCAGTTAGCAAGGAAACAGTCTCAGACCATATCTGAACCGGTAGTGCTTCGGAACCGGTTACGGGTGTTCCGCCGAAAGTGGCCGTATATAAAAGTTGACAAAACTTGAGGATCGGTTATTGAGGAAGTAGGCTAAGAGCACATAATAGACTGTCAGTAGTGCCGAAACTATAGTTCCAAACCCATGGCTTTTTTGATAACCTAATAAACTTTAGCAAGCAAATAGGCTCAGACTATTTAAGAGACTATCGGTAGTGTTCCGCAACCGGTTGCGGGCCGGAAGTGACACCAATCCCAAAATAGTCTCAGGCCACATCTAGAACTTGTAATAATATTTCAGAATCGGTTGCGGGTGTTCCATCGGAAGTGATTTAATAGAAGTAACCAAAATCACGCATGCGATACATAAAATCTCGGCTTTTTCAAAAATTTGCCGAACGGTTAGCAAGAAAATAGCCTCAGATCACATTTAATTTCGGCATTTCAGGTAACCCGATGAACAGTTGACAAAAACATAGTCGCAGACCATATTTGACACAACCAGAATCGGTTGCTGGTGTCCCGCCGGAAGTGGTCAAACGCAAAATTTAACAAAACCCATGCAAGCTGCACATCAAATAGCGGAAATATAAAGGTGAACAAAATAAAGGTCAAAGCGATAAATCAAACTGTGGCTTTTTTGATAGTATGTAAACGTTGGGTAAGATTATGAGATTATATATGCAAGAGAACAAAATCGTGACCAAAGCGATCTCTTCAAATCACTCCATTTTAGATTTCTGCGGTGTAAAAGTATAGTAGGATGGATCAACGTTTTATGGAAAAAATATAATTTTATCGCATCAACCCCTTATACAGTTTTTCAATATTCAATCTACTTATGCTTCTAAAATTACAGCTCACAATTTGGGTGCGGCTGGTTGTGCCCTCACTTTTCTTATTGCGATTGAAATTTGAATGAAAATGAAATTCAAGAATTTGAATGCGTTTTTCAAATTTTACATGAATCATGTTACCAATGATAAATAAAATATAGCCTAAAGTGTGCTGAAATAAACATTGGCGAAGATTACAAAGTGATCTGTGATTGTGAATAAAGTTAACCTTCTTCATGCATTAGCTGACGCTCACCCCGCTGTCGCAGTGGATGGAAGGGGGTCATAAGTTAATAAGTCAATAAGTTTCGAAAATCGATGATGGCTTTGTTAAAATTGTTGCTTTTCTATTTGAAGTGTTTTCAGGATTCAGGAACATTTTGGCTAACGTCGACGAAAAGTACACATTCGACGAGAAAGGCACTATCACCACTAGGTAGATTAATCTGGGTTTTTTCTAGAAATTCCACCAACTTATTTTTAAGAAAGATATGGCGAGCTTTTTTTTATTTTTTTTTTTCAATAATATACATGTTTCAAGCCGGGGCCGGTTGCTGATGTTCCTAGTAGGGTGCGTGTACCAATTATGGCACTACCTAAAGAAAGCTATTTATACAAAAATAACGAGATGACCAACGAATGTCATCAATAAGTTAAAAGACAGATTAGTGTCCATACTTCACAGGAAAAATATGGAAGCGGAGCCAAAACTACTTTTACTATTGATTACAGCGTGTGCCAATGATAGGAACCCTGTACCAGTTATGGTTACATTTTCTAACTTCGGTTCCTTATCGCACTATTTGCATGCATTCCTTATGGGGTTAGCCATAACTGGTACACTATGGCGAAAAAGGATGCAAGGAAGCCGAAATTTTAAGGAAAATGATTTATTTCTACCATGATTTGAGGAAAATGTGGAGTTTAAATGAGTGTGACTATCTTTTGTGAACGTGATCTGTTGTTCACAAAATTTTTCTTAATAATTTACCTCGTTAAAGGGTGAAAATCAACTATGGCGAATAATTGGTACTATAGCCATAATTGGTAGACTTACCCTATTAGGCACTCCTCCACCTTTTGCCAAAATTAGGAAAAAATACTCCCTTGAACCTTTTTTTTGTGCACGGGCCTGTCATGCCTTGTCTTTTCAAAATAAATATAATCAGGTATCCACATACTAGGGTAAATGTACCAATAGTGGTGCTATAAGTAGCTCCTTGTAGTAAAATAATTTATTAAAATTGATAAAACCACAAAATAAAAAGACTGAAAACGTTAATCAATAGTTTTTCACTTAAATTTGCCAGGAAAAATGTAAAAACCATTGTTTATTTCTGTTTTTTCTAATAAATATCTTGCACTAACTATAGGTACACGGTTCCTATTATGGAGGTAAAATTTAACATTAGTTCCTATAGTGTTGCATCCCATTGAATTCTTATGGGATCCACAACTATAGGAACACTATCACAAGTATAGGTGCAAAGAAGCAAAAAATAAGGAAAATAATTGTTAAAATAAGTTTTTCGGCAAATCCTGAACACAAAACTGAATTAATGTTAATAATTAGGTATGATGCATTTATTAAAAATGCCATTTGCAAGCTTTTTGGTCGAAATAGTGCTAAATTGCCACTTTTACTCTAGTCACTATTTACGGAAAGTAAAACAAACGATCAAGAAACATTAAAACAGTCCCAAATTGTCATCTTTTGCAATTGTATCCCTTTGCGCTCACTGTGCGTGCACTGATGCAAAGGAGAGAGGCCAGCAAATACAGAGAGAAAATCATTTTCCCATGCTTTTGTTCCACGTTATGTACGCAGAGCTAAAGTGAGCAGGAGTGTGTAATTACATGTTGGTTTTACGACGACGAGGACGAGATCGTTTCCGCCCACACTGCTGCTGCAAGGACATTTCCTCACTCCAGCGAGCGTCGTAACAGGAGATGTTTCAATCAAGCGTGATATTTTTGTAAAACTATCGCTGCCGGGCTGGGCTGGGTCATGGCAAGATGATTCCTAGGGATAAAGCGAGAATTGTTTCCATTTGCATTCCGTTTCAATGAAGTGTGCTGAATGGAATGTCGTCGGATGTCCGGTACGGAGCTACCCCCAATATCTAACACCTACGCCTTGCCCTACTCAGGCGGAGAAAAATAATCGCGACTCCAGCAGTGCGCTAACACCGCTTTTCAAGACTCATCGCCTGACTGCGCGCTGTCGGACTTAATTATGCAGCAATGAAATTAAAATGTCACGAAACGAGAATGAAATTTCGCTAATTACGGGCAATTGAATTACGAAGATAATGCGAGCTGTGTTTGGTGTGCAAGTACAGTACCAACTTGATGATGGCCTTTCGCGGATACACCGTCCGGATTGTCCTTCCATCCGGTGTGCGGTGCTGCGGAGGAGGTATGAGAAAAGGTCAAGTGAACATTGTTGGACGGAGTGTGAAGCGGTTGTTCTTTTTTTTTTGCTGGCGGTTGTCACACGAAGAACCGTTGGAGTTTCGTTTTTCTGGGTACTTCTTGATCCATCATAATAATCGCTCGGTGTTGGATGGAGAAAGTGTTGGGGCTGGAGTGAGAATTAGCAATTCAAATTGAGGCTCGGATCGGGGGGTTTTTGCGAATTTTTCTGCGGGTTGGAATAGGGGTGAAAGGTCAGAAAAAAAACAATGTCAGAGATAGCAGCCGATCGAGATTGCAAAGTTCTACCTTCTTAATGTCTTTTGGTGTTTAAGTAATGTCATTCAGTAAAGAAGTTCCAATATTCAAAAATTTTAAAAGTCAAAAAATTTAAAAATATAAATATACAAAAATATAAAAATTTAAAAGTATGAAAAGGTAGAAATAAAAAAAATAAATAAAAAAAAGTAAAAATTTAAAAACTTAAAAATTTTAAAATTTAACATACATGATAGGTTTTTTAGTTAGGTTAAGAGCAATTGTATTTAAAATTTTCTTTTTTATCAAAACATTTAAAGCACATTTTTGTTTTTGGCTAAGAACTCTAATTACTGAACCGTAAAAGATGTTCATCGTGGTAATACCCAAACACGTTACCATCCATCTTCCCAATGGTTATTTGCTCAAAAATAAAAACCTCCTCAAATAATCCTCAAACGACCATCAGCATCCATGACACTGTGCAAATGAACCCTAATTAGAGATGGCAACATGTTCCAATCCAAAGCAACTTTTCATGTTTCTCCCACTACCCAGACAGAGACAGCTAGGTAGCATTCGTACTTTAGGGATTTTCCTCAGCTTGAAAAGAAAATCACTTAACTTTTCACCATCGGAGAGCAAACGACAGGTCGAAGACAACATTTTCAGCACATTTATTTCCGCATGTAGCCATACTGAGGACCTAGAAAGACGACGACGACGACGACGACACTCTTTGCATCCTGCTAGAAATCCCATTTTGCTGACAAAGCTCTAATCCCACCACCAACAAACCGTCGGTCGTCGTCCGTACCAAGTGTGCTCTGCTGCTGTTTGCTCCGACATCATGTTTGTTCAGAGGATATGCAATGCATGTAGCTCCTTGTTTGTGCTGCAGTGCTGGGAGTGCCTCCTTCAGGCCCCACCAGGCACAGGGTCTCTCCCATGTCCGAAGTGCAACTAAAGTTTATTTTTCATACGAATGAGCTGACCGAACCGAGAAGCAAATGGAGAGAGACTGAGCTCAATCGGTCCGGAACCGAATGGGACCAAGCAGAGACTTCTTTGAATATAATAAATAATGAAAATCTTGAATAAATCACCATTTTTATTTGCGTTTGCCATTGTTGACGTTTGCCGGTGGTGCGGAATCGACTGGACTGGGAGGACAAACTGCAGCAGAGAATTTTCCCCGGGTTCGGAACCTTATTTGTCACATACTACCTACTATGATATGGTGCTGCTGGTGGGTTCCTTTGACAGGGGTTGCCAAATAGTGGCCCATCAGTGGCGTACGGATGATCCTGAGAAGAAATTCCCGTAGTTTTGGGAATTGTTAAGTTTTTAGAATTTTGGAGATGTCATAATCTGACATTTTGCAATAAGAAGGCACAAATTGAGACGTACATACATATGAGTAAAAAAATAGTGCTTTGTTGGGATTCCTACCAACGCTTTCGTGGGCGACAAATCAGCGCATTAACTAGCTGATCCACAGAAAAGATTGCATTGCAGTGCACTGTGCAGTGGATTGTGCATTTTTGGGGAAACGTCATTCCAGGAACTTACATTCGAGTAAAATATTGTGTAATAGAGAAACAAGTTGAATGCAAAGGTTTGACGACTTTTGCTCGAGTGCAGTTTTTTCTCCGAATGTACCGAATGCGAATGAGAGATTATTTTTTTTTGCATTTACACAAAAGAGTGAAAAGTGTGTATAGTTCGGGCTCGCCGGTCGAGAAAAAATCCGGGCGCCGACAAGTGAGTCGCGTTCAGTGTATTTCTGTGTGGAATAGACTAAAGGTTTCTGCTCCCTAGTGGAATGGAGACGCGCGATAGCATTTTCTTTTTGACTAGTTTCTGCGTCGAAAAGTGGTCGGTTGTTAACGGCGGATTGTGTATATTGATCCATTGTCAAATCATATCACCAACCATAGGTGACTCCCGGACTGACAATGTACCTTACCCTACTAAAAAAAAATCCTTCCTGAGACAAACGTGGAAATGCAGCGATTCGCGGTCTTTATAACAACGTTTGTCTTACTAACATTCCCTCCTCGATGACCGTAAGGACGTGGCCGGCGCCGTTATTAACCCTATTAAAGTTGAGAGCTCTCGAACTGTGTACATTGAGAATAGTAAGCTAGTCCCAAGCCCTATTCATTGGTTCCCTGTGCAATTTCGATTGCTCTGGTCAATCACGGAGTAGCAACTACGAATTGTGCGGTCATCTATGCTCATGCTCATGCTCATGTACCGAATGCGAATGAGATAGCTGACTATTTTGAATGATAGGGGGATTAGGGGCATAATGGACACCCGGGGCGAAATGGACACCCCTGTTTTTGCCGAAACCGTTGACTTTTATGTTAAACTTTCAATTCATAAGTGTACAGGAACAAGTAATTGTTCTATTTTTCACAAGTACCCTTTATATTCCTTCAAAATAATTAAAATATCATTGAAATTGAAGTATGTTTTTCATATGGTGGATTTCTTATAATCTCGAAGCAGCAGCAAATAAGGTATTACGAGTGATTGAGTGTGTCCACCATACAAACAAGTGAATTGTTAGGTTATCAACATGTATACGTAGGTTTAGCAATGGATGAAGCATTATATTTTTGATCAGAACACACTGAAAATAACAATTTCAATGTTGTTGTCCATTCGGGGCGAAATGAACACTGGCAATTCTGAATGGATGTACGGCCGTTGCATACTGTTAGGCGTTTTAGAGAGTTTGAAAATATTCAATTCGATTATTTTAGTCTAAAATTTATTTAATTAACTTTGAAGTTATGTAAACTCGTCTAAGATGGAGTATTATATCTGTGGTATTGATTTCCGTTGGCAAATTACTTAACTGGTCGATATTCTCAAAGATACAGCATACAATATGCAGGGGTGTCCATTATGCCCCGATGGGTGTCCATTTCGCCCCGTACCTTTGCTGCCAGCCCCAAAAAACACACGGTTTTCAATTCATTATTTCTTCACAATAATGGCATTCTACAAACTGTAAATGATTGAAATACGTAGGAAACAAGTTAAAGTTGTAAGCCAACTTATAATATGTTAAGTTTTTGACTGTTATACAGGCCTAACATACTCATTTGCTTAGGGTGTCCATTATGCCCCTAATCCCCCTATATGCAGTATAACTCATCCCTCTGTATCTACACGCAAAACAAGAAAGGCTACCAAAAATTGAGATATACCTTTTCTACCAATTAATGTATTAAATACGTACAGAAAATGTGTTAAATCATAATCTATTCGTTGTATTAAGATGCGCTACACGGTTCTACAGGTTCCATACCACTACACATAAACACCGATATTCAAACCCGAGAAGTTGAACCGGGTTGTTTCTAAAAATAACTTTCGCTTCGCTGCTGAGCTTCGCGTCCTATTGTCTACTAGGAATTTTCCATTAGTAAACAGCACACTGTCGGATGCGGGTTTTTCAGTGCACAATGGGTTTAGAGTCGTATTTACGAAGACAAAAATGTTTCTGCCAAGTTCTTTCATTTTTTTTGTATTATTGTGAAATGAGTACGGTCACTCGAGTGTGGCTCATCCAAAAATCTGCTGATTTATTATCCTCTATACAATTTCAAAATGTTTTACAAAGTTGTAGCAAATTTGCAAAAAAAAACATTCAAATGATTCGAACTTTTTGAAAAGTATTCAATAAGTTGCAACTTCTTTTCCCTGTGGACATACTTTAGTCGAGTAATTTTGTTTTCTTTGAACGTATTTAAGTCAAGTCAACGGTTTTTCAATGAGCTATATATTAGTCATAAATGTGCAAAATTTCATTTCATTCGGTTCACTTAATCATGAGATATATCAGTTTAACGAAGAACACTCAAATATGAAACATATTACTAGAGTCGCTCTAACTTCATGTAAAACTTTCCAATCGAGCTCAAATTTGTATCATTCATAGCTAATTAGTTGTGCAACTAGCAGATACAATTTGAGAATTTTCCCTGCTTTTTATAAAAACTTACAGCTTGCTGAATATTTTCGAGATAATAAGTAAAAGTTGCATGCTTCTACTAATTTGCAACTAGCGCCGTCTACTGACAGAATCTTGAACCAATCAGCTAATCAACTGAAAGGCCTTAATAAACCAAACAACATTTCCGAAGAAACCAACTGTCTAAGTGATTAGAGTCCTGAGATATATGGAATATAAAAATTGATTTATCGTCAGCGCTCCCTAGTGGTGGAATTTTGACTCAAACGGCCCATCAAAAGTCGACCTAACAACTTTGCCAAATACACCGAATATTTAAGTGATCATGGTGCTAAGATATACGGTATGGAACTTTTGCAAGTGCTACGTCTTGCTGTCTGTGATATCTGTCATGCCAGAGACAAACAGACGTAACACTGATGAAATGTTTATACCAAATATTTCATGATCCTAATTACTAGGAGAGTTGGTGTCTTCGGCAATATTATTTGGCTGGTCAAGAACTAACAAATGATGGACCGTTTGTTTCAAAATTCCACCACAAGGCGGCGCTAGTGAGCATACAAATCTTATGTTCCATATATCTCAGGACTCTGATCACTTAGAAAGTTGATGTCTTCGGTGATGTTGTTAGCTTGGTTAAGGCCTCTCAGTTGATTAGCTGATTGCTTCAAAGTTGCGCCAGTGGGCGGCGCTAGTTGCAAATTAATTGAAGCATGCAACTTTTATTTAATAGTTTGAATATATTCAGCAAGCTGTAATATTTTCTAAGGTAAACCAAATATTCTCAAATTTTACCTGCCAGTTGCACAACTAGTTAGCTATAAATGGTACAAATTTGGACTCGATTGGATAACTTAACATGAAGTTGGAGCAACTCTATAGTAAAATGTTTCATATTTGAGGTTCTTCGAAAAATTGCTATATCTCTGGATTAAGTGAACCGAATGAAATGGAATGTCGCACAATTATGACTAATACAAAGCTCTTTGAAAAACCTTTGACTTGACTTAAACACGTTCAAAGAAAACAAAATTTACAGCTTGTTGAATACTTTACAAAATTTGACAACAATTATTTGAATGATTTTGCAAATGTGTAACTAGTGCCACTTAGTGACGAAATTTCGGAACAAGTGGACCATTAACTGTAAGCTCTTCACTAACTGAATAACATTCCCGAAGACACCATCTTTCTTAGTGGTGAGAGTCCTGAGATATATGAAATTTAAAATTTGCTTGATCTCTGGCGCAGCTTATTGGTGGAATTTCCAATTAAACGATCCATCACCATCCATCATGGAATCGTAAATAAAATTATTAGAGAGCAGATTTTTGAATCAGTTTAAGCAGATGTTTGACATAACAATAATGGGGAAAAGGATCAACAATTAAAAAGAAACTTTCTAAAACACAATATGTGTCTAAAAACTTTAACAGTTTTGTCTTCGTAAATACGGCTCTGGGCTCATTGTGCAGTGTGGTGGCTGTATCACTTCCATCACCAAGCCACGTTTGTGTTGTTAATGATGGCTTTCAGCCTCTCGTCAATCCATGTACAGTAGTAGCCGTGCTGGTTAGAGCGCAGGGTACTGTGAATCACCATTATAGTGTCTCGGTTCGATTCCCGCCGCCGCCCGTATTTCTTTTTAAACATGTTTTGGTAATTGATGCCTCCGCTGCTGCCATGACCAGTATGAAAATAGAACAAATGTAGAGAAACCAATGCAACAGAGCACACGCACACATGCGAAATTTTCCTTTTCCAGATTCTAGTAAGCCAATACAATTTTTGGCATACTGCCACCTACCAATTTTTGTATATGCAAAGCCTTAATACAATATTTGTATATGTTTCAAACCGCATTGTATTAGAATCCCCCAATCTCCGGTTGCGTGGAGAGAAATCTTTTAGAAAATTGAAGAAAGAAGGCAAGGAATTCATGTAGAAGTTCCAAAAATATGTATATACAGGGGATAGACAAAATGATCGGGACAGTCAAAATTTTCACTTATCAAAAAAAGTTCAATTAGCTGTAACTTTTCGAAAACTGCTTCGAAGTGGTCAAAATTTGAAAACGTTTGGGCCATTCTGCACTCAGTCATAAAGATTCTAGAAAAAGGTAGAATTATCCGATAGCCAACTTTGAGCTGTTATATCTCCGGATTCAATGAACCGAAAGCATTGAAATTTTTACCATTTATGACTTATATGATGAGTTCTGAAAAACGTTTGACTTAACTTAAAATTATTAATAAGAGAAAAAATTATTGCGATTTCAGTTATTTTTTTTATTTTTCAGTAAATTGGTCTATTTTTAATATTCATCCCATTACTTTTTCAATTTATTGCCGGCTATATTGTTACTTATTGTAAAAACATATTTATATTTAAGTAAATTAGAGGGAATTGAAATGAACTCTATTTGGCATCTTTAATTTTGAAACGATGTTAAAATTTTGGATAATTTGGTGTTTTATTAGAAAAAAAATCCAATTGTTATAATTGGGTAATTCTCGCTGAGACCGGCCCACTATTTACACCTTGTCTTCAAAAATGTTTAAGGTGCCGATTTTCTGAAAGCCCTCGCTAAAAAAGTAAGAAAAATGCATTTGGTTACTCAAATTGATGGACCCCCCGTTAGTTAGAACCACAAAATTTTTTGCAGACCCCTCGATTTTGGTCAAATGGTGGCTTACTTAAACCGTTATAACTCGAAAGTTTCTCCAACAACCACCTTAAAACGAATTGTTGTTGAAAAGAGGAACGATAGAGCTACTATTTACAATAATAAAAAGTTGGGTCGGCCATATTGATTTTGGCCGCCATCTTGGATTTTTATACCAAATCATTTTTTTCACCATGAGGGCAACCACCGATTTTCAAATTTTTTACATCGATTGAAAGCTGAGGCATTTATACATAACATATCAAAAAATTAGAGATGTCTTTTTCTTCTTCCAAAAGTTATCTGCCGTTTTGTAAATCATGCCGGTCGTTTACATAAATGCAGCGTTATTTCGCAGTGTTTACGAACACGAATTTAAATTTTGAGTTCACTAATGGAAAGCTGAAGGTTTGAGCTTTTCAAAACACTATAAAAGTTATGAAAACAATGCCCGCATCATTGAGAAACAGTCAAAAACGGAAACGAACCTCCAATTTGGCCAAATTTTGCGGCACGCGCCTTTGTGTATACATGCAGGCGTAATCTCGGATGCTGTTGCATGTCGTTGCCGGTGCGCATGGAAATGTTTGGAGAAAACGTGGCTTAATTTACAAAACTATAAATAACTTTTGATAGGATGAAAAGACATCTCTAATTTTTTGATATGTTATGTATAAATGCCTCAGCTTTCAATTGATGCAAAAATTTTGAAAATCGGTGGTTGCCCTCATGGTAAAAAAAAAGGTTTTGGTAAAAAAATCCAAGATGGCGGCCAAAATCAATATGGCCGACCCAATTTTTTATTATTGTAAATAGGAGCTCTATCTTTCCTCTTTTCAACAACAATTCGTTTTGAGGTGGCTTTTGGAGAAACTTTCGAGTTATAACGGAGTTATAATGGTCAGCCACCATTTGACCAAAATCGAGGGGTCTGCAAAAAATGTTGTGGTTCTAACTAACGAGGGCTTTCAGAAAATCGGCACCTTAAACATTTTTGAAGACAAGGTGTAAATAGTGGGCCGGTCTCAGCGAGAGTTACCCATATGTTAAAAATTTCATTGCAATCGATTCATTTAATCCGGAGATATAACAGCTCAAAGTTGGCTTTCGGTTAATTCTACCTTTTTCTAGAACCTTTATAACTTCGTACGGAATAACTCGATCTTATCCAAATTTTGACTACTGATACACAACTAGATGATCAACTTACAGTAAAAATTACAGAATATTTGATGCACTTTTCGAAAAGTTACATTTTTTGATAAGTGAAAACTTAGCCTGTTCCGATCATTTTGTCTATCCCCTGTATTTCTAAAGAACTTCTTGTATGCATTTTTGAAAGATTTTTTTATCCTTCTTTGGAAAATACATTGAGGAATATTTGGAATAATTCATTAGGGATTCTCGGTATAAATTTCTGCTGAAATTCATGGAAAAAATCTTGCTGAAACCAGTGAAAAAAAAAACCGTGTAAGAATCTGAAGAGGAATCCCTAGACAAAATGACTGTTTTGAAATTTTCACTTTTCAAAAAATGGTTAACAAGCTTTAACTTTTTGAAAAGTGCATCAAACTGTCTTAAATTTAGACTGCTAGTTGGTCAACTAGTTTTCTATCAATTACCCAAAAAATTAAAAAAGACGATTTTAATTTAGAGAGAATTCCCTCTGATTGACTTGAATATAATCATGTTTCTAAAAAAGTCACATAATATCTGACAATAAAATTCCTCAGCAGTCGCAAGGACGTGACCAGAACAGTTTTCGACCATTGGAGGATTGCGTCAGTCTTGTCTAAGAGTCAGAGATCATTCCCAAATCTTTCTGCTTTAGTTCGGACGGCAAGGAGGCAACCCTCATATCAGCGGTCTAGGACTGTACCACCTTCCAATTTGTGCGACTCGCTTAATGCTAATGCTTATGCTAATGCTTATGCTAATGCTTATGCTAATGCTTATGCTAATGCTTATGCTAATGCTTATGCTAATGCTTATGCTAATGCTTAAGCTAATGCTTATGCTAATGCTTATGCTAATGCTTATGCTAATGCTTATGCTAATGCTTATGCTAATGCTTATGCTAATGCTTATGCTAATGCTTATGCTAATGCTTATGCTAATGCTTATGCTAATGCTTATGCTAATGCTTATGCTAATGCTTATGCTAATGCTTATGCTAATGCTTTTGCTAATGCTTATGCTAATGCTTATGCTAATGCTTATGCTAATGCTTATGCTAATGCTTATGCTAATGCTTATGCTAATGCTTATGCTAATGCTTATGCTAATGCTTATGCTAATGCTTATGCTAATGCTTATGCTAATGCTTATGCTAATGCTTATGCTAATGCTTATGCTAATGCTTATGCTAATGCTTATGCTAATGCTTATGCTAATGCTTATGCTAATGCTTATGCTAATGCTTATGCTAATGCTTATGCTAATGCTTATGCTAATGCTTATGCTAATGCTTATGCTAATGTTTATGCTAATGCTTATGCAAATGCTTATGCAAATGCTTATGCAAATGCTTATGCAAATGCTTATGCAAATGCTTATGCAAATGCTTATGCAAATGCTTATGCAAATGCTTATGCTAATGCTTATGCTAATACTTATGCTAATGCTTATGCAAATGCTTATGCTAATGCTTATGCTAATGCTATTGCTAATTCTAATGCTAATATATGGCAATAAAATAAAATAAAGTTATGAGATACATGTGAAAAATAAGAAGAATAACAAGATGATTTCTAAATTGCAAACTGCACTTTTACATTCCGTTTCAAAGTCAGAAGTCACTGACAGATTTTCAAAAAAAAAAAAAAACAAAACACCCAGAGGAAAAAAGCAAGATTAATTGAGAAGGATCCTGGAACACCATGCTAGAGGAATAAGAGTCCTCTCCTGGGATCATGGGAATATTTCAGGCAAACAGACGATCTCGAGAAGGCGCTTAAAATTCAAGGTGGAAACGGATGATTCTGGGATTTAAAATTCTTTCTGGATGTCTTTATGGATTTCTTCAGAAATTCCATCAGGTATGTGGAACTCCTTTAGAGATACGTACGTCTTGAAATGTGTTCCAGGCTTTCACACGAGATTGCTTCCGTATTTTTGTCATAGCATTTTCTTTTGTGTTTTACTTCCTCTTGGATTTTGTTTTCCAAAATCCGGATAGCTGGGAGAGTTCCTTTTGAATATTCTGCAGGAGTGTTTCCTGCTACATTTCTTAAAGGTTCTCGCTGCATTCCTCTCGATGGTGCTTCTGAGCAGTTTTCTTACGATGGCAATGTTTGGATATCTCTGAAGGTTTTTCAAAATTTATCCGGGATGTTTTCTCAAGAGTTCTTAGAGGATGCTCTCGGTGTGTGATTACTGTACACATTTCCGGGTTTATTGAGGAATTGGCCCAAGATTAATCTAGGTAGCAATCTTGGTGGAATCTTACGAGAAACTCTGGGAAGAAAAATTTAAAAATCCTGAGAAGAACTTTGTGAATCTCGACAAAACTGGGATATCTTGGAATAAACTTCTGGGAGTTCTTCCAGGAGGAAATACTTTCGAAAATCCGGAAGGAGCTTTGAAAACCTGTATGAGAAACCCCGAAAAAAATATTGGAAGAGACCCCTAGAAAAACTTCTGCAGAAATTTAACAAAAAATACCGTGATGAATGCTGAAATGCTTGAATGAAAGTTTGTTGAATCAGTTGAAAACAGTCCTGATCTTTGGAATAAATTGGAAGAATTTTTGGAAAGAATCTTGCATAAAAAAAAACTCTGGGAGAAATACCGGGAAAACCCCGAGGGCTTCGATTGTTAGCAATTCAACCGCACTTTGATGATGTGGAGTGGTCAAATATCTCAACAATCTTATGAATGCAACTTCGTATCATTTGTTGCAATTGAAAAAGATAAAATAACGATAATCGGGTTTCCTCATCCAGCACAACGAATCCACCAATTTAACGTACAATGTCTCAAAGAACTCAATATGCAAAATACTTTTGATATTTTTTCTTGGAACAGCTAATTATTCATTCTCTTGGAAATATTTAAATAAATATTTGAATATTCAAGTTGATTATGAAAGGTTCTTAAAACGAATAGAACACATTTTTCCAAGAATTTCGTGAAAAATGAAAAGCTGGGTTATAATTCTCAGAAATCCTGGAAAGATCACTGGAAAAATTCTCGAAAGATATTGGGGGTGCAAATCCTGGAAAACACTAGGATGGAATATTTGCAGAAACTCTCAGGCACATCCAAAAAGAAAGTCAGTCGAACAAATCTCCAGAAAAAAAAATCAAGGAATAACTTTGGCAAAAATCTTTGAAAAACTCTAATCGACGATGCAATGCACGGAGTGGTAACCGTGTTTTGCGGTTTGACTGAATGATTTCGACTATGTGCCACTTTCGAATAGAGATGAAGGGATACGGGTGGAAGAGAGTGGTTGTCTTGAGATGAGAAGGGACGGTGAAACAATTTCAATTTGCCAGGATAAATGCAATTCTACCGGATGGATGTCGCTGAGACTTTTTCATTTCTGGTAGAACTTTCAATTTACTTTGTAGGTAAACATTCAAATTATCTAAAGTTCTCACAAGAAAAGCTGCAGTAGATCTTCTACAACTAATCCAAGAGACTTTTCTGATGAGGGACCATTCATAAACCACGTACACTTTTTGGGTGGAGGGGGGGGGTCTGGCCAAAGTCTACGCTCCATACAAATTTCAAAATTTCTGTATGGACAAAAGTCTACGAGGGGGAGAGGGGGGGGGGGGTCTGTGGTGGCCAAAATTTGGTCTGCGTGGTTTATGAACAGCCCCTAAATGAATTCCTGAAGGCGTTGCCAAAAAATATTCATTTATTTGTTCATCTTTTTTATGTCTCACTGTTTTCTAAATAGAACTGATACGAAATATTTCTCAAAATTTTCCTATTCTGTAATGTGACCTTCCAACCGAAAACTGTTTGGTTTGGCCCGGTCCCAAAACTTCCACTTCTAGGAAGCAGCCATATTTAATGTCTCTTGATTACACCTGACACAACACGTCCGCAAAAAATATACCCAATCATCCGGAAATCCCACGCAACGCCAAACAATCTGCGATGGCTTTTTTCACCTTTTCATCGGGAACGATAAGCAGAAAAGCAGCACCGAAGAAAGGAAAAAGCATATTTTCCAAGATCAACTCGCAGCGGGAAATCGGCCGCCCCAACCCCATTCCCCCTCTATTTCCACCACTGCCGGTTCTTTGTGCGCTCGCCATCAAACGGAAAAAAATACAGAAACTTTTCGCAAACCAACACAATAAAAAAAAAAAAACTGCGCCACGAAGCAAAATGTAAGATTGCAAGCCCTGGGAGATCGCAGTGAAACCGGCCGGAAGGGGTCACACCTCAGCTGGTGGTCGTCCGCCGCCGCGATTCGCTTCGAAGAAATTTTCGCTTGAAAGGTTCAGAACCGTTGCGCGTTGTTGGTGGCAGTCGGTGGCGGCAGCGGCCCAAGAAAGTTTCCTTTTCTTTTCCGCTTCCGGGGTGGGAAGATGGGTGGGGACAGTGGTGAAGAAGCATAGCGATGCCCAGCCTCACCCATCCAATTAACGCGGGGCGGACGAGGGTTATGTTGTTCATCCTTTCTTTATCAATTCCTTCCCAGTTCCGCCCGTCATCGTTTCTCGTCATCATCAGCATCATCATCATCATCATCAGTGCCATTGCAATCTTGTGTCCATCATCATGATCTTTAATGGAGGGAACCCGAGAACAAGTTGCCGTTTTATGTTTTTCTAGCAAAGGGCGGGAAGCGGTGTGTTAGATGCATTTCAGGGTAATGTAACTCGCATGCCCGAAATAAGTAGCTATGCAATTGGCTCGCTCAGATTGCCCACACCTTCCCCTACATTTTGTTCAGCATTTTGCCCAAACAAAATTTTCAAAATTTTCATGGATCATAGGCTTTTGTCAGATTATCGGGGCATGTTGCTCCTCTGAACAACTTATAGTCGCTTTGTGTCCATAGAGAACTACCGGTCAAATTAGCGTTTTGAACATGGTTAAATTCGTTTGAGGGCGAACTTAACTCGATCGTAGAGTTCTGCGGAGTCAAAAGTAAGCTCGATATACGTCCTTGAATTTCTCTGCTGGTGCCTTTGTTGGCGACAATAACTCCTCAACCGCCTCGATTTAATCACCGTCGTTAGAGATTCGGAGTGGTGGGCACGTTAAATCCTTTCTAGAG
Organism: Aedes albopictus; assembly: GCF_035046485.1. NCBI lineage: Eukaryota > Metazoa > Arthropoda > Insecta > Diptera > Culicidae > Aedes > Aedes albopictus. The sequence continues at coordinate 416,177,821 of NC_085138.1, forward strand.
CCCTCTGTCCCATGTACCTACTTCATGCCCTAGTTGGATAAGATCCATATACGTTGCCGCCATCGTTTCAAATTTGTTTCTATTAATATCTGTTAAGAGCGAACTTGCTGAGCAATGAGAACATTGCATTCGAGAGAGTAAAAGGGAATATAACTATGAGCGGTGGATGAACTATAATAAAGATTAGAAATGATTTATACTCGAGACCGAACTGACGTGTTTAGCGTACAGCTACTGGATTTTATCACGGTTTCTTTAATCGGTGTTTTGTGAGTTTGCCGCGCTAGTCCTCTTCGATAAAGTCTGCTTTGAAGTTATTTCAGCTGGCGACGAGGAGTAAGTACGAAAAGTGAAGTTTCGCGAGTGAAATTGCGTGAAAATTGTTGAAAACACAAATTTTGCCCTACCATCCCAGCGAAAGTGACAAATTTCGTGCGGTTTTATCCTGGGGAGTGCTAGGAGCTTTTGATTTGGAAGTTTCTTTTGTGTGTGCACCTTTTGTCCGTAGTATTGTGTGAATTTTAAAAAAGACCCTTTTAGTTAACGCTAATTTGATAGATTACCTTTTGTGAGCTTAAAATTGGAATATGGTGCAATTTGTGTGATCATTGACAGTCATAATACCAGTTTCATAGAAAGTTTTTAGAGAAATTTATTTGACTGTGATTTTTTTTCATCTCGTAAAAGCGATTAGATCCAGCTTGGCGTCTAAATTTACACCATTTTGTTTTTTCCTTTGTCTCTGTGTAGTCAAAGAGTGCCATCCAGCAGGCAGTTGGTGAGAGCGAGATTCATTGGTGGATCGCATCGCTCGTATTTGAGGGCTTTTGCTGCATGTGTGATAGTGTCTGTGCCCGAAGCCGAAGCCAGAGAAAGTTTCATCCAAGTCTGAGCAGTGAGTTGCATGGAAATATTTCATCGCAAAAGTGCAATCGTTTGTTTTCATCATCAATACTCCGTCGACGACCCGGATTGCTAGTGACGGCTGATTTCGAGTGAGACGTGAGAGCTAGCTATATCTGGATAATTTTCCTGCTGATTGTGTGCGACGGTACGACGCCTGTTTTGTTGCTGAGATCAAATTGGATAGCTCGTTTATTTCAACGCTACGACAGGGCTTGCGTGTGTTGACGTTTGTGATAACAACAAGGTGAAGTACATTGGTATATAAGGTATGTGATTTTTTTATTGTTTTGTTTTGTGATCGATCATTTGTAGCTGAGCCTAATGAGTTTTTTGTTTTATTTCTTCTGTTTTTGTTGTTGTTGTTTATCAATTTGTAATAAAGAATGTCGGTGTCAACAACAGTTGAACCTTACCTGCCAAACTCAATTCCCTTTGCCCAATACATTGAACAGCTTGAGTATGTATTTATCAATAATAATGTCCCAGAAGAACGTTATAAGACCTCATTTTTGGGCGTATGCGGCGTTACTGTTTTCTCAGAGATCAAGAGGCTTTTTCCTGGTCAAGATGTTAAAAGGTTGACTTACCAGCAAATCACGGAGGCTCTAAAGAAAAGGTTTGACAAATGTGACTCAGAAGTGATTCACAGCTATAAATTCTGGAGTAGAAGACAAGGAAAATACGAAAAATCGGAGGATTTTGTAATCGCTGTGAAGGTTTTAGCAGAGCAGTGCGGTTTTGGTAATTTCAAGGATAGGGCCATACGAGATCTTCTGGTGATAGGAGTTTACAATAGAGACATTCAAAAACGCTTGTGTGACGAGGACGATCTGAGCGCTGATAGAGCAGAAAAACTCATACTTAGTCATGAAATTTCTAACAACAGGACGAGTGTCCTGAAGGATGATGACCAGAATACGTCCATAATCGCTCGGCTAGGTAGAAAAGAAGTACGATCGCGCTCTAAACAAAAATACAGAGGTAGTAGTAAAAGCAGCAATCGTAGCGTATCTTTTTCACCGAGAAAAAGATACAGTGACCGGTATTATGACGCAAACAAACCCTCGTATTTATGTTCCTTCTGTAAAAAGAGGGGTCACACAAGAAAGTTTTGTTATAAATTGAATGGTAGAGGAAATCAGCATGCAGAGATCAAATTTTTGGATGCTCCAAAGCAAACTACTGCCGGTAGCTCAAGCGGAAATTTTAAGAGAGAGAACTCAGAGCGTATGGATGAGTATGATGAAGATGACCTGCCCTGCATGATGATTTCCTCTGTAAATCGTATAAATGAGGCTTGCCATGTTAATGTTTTGGTTGATAAAATTGCTCTAACAATGGAAGTTGATTGCGGGTCGGCTGAGACCGTCATCTCGGAAGAATTATTTTCAAAACAATTTAAACATAGTAAGCTTTTATCCTGTAACAAAAAACTGGCGGTTATTGATGGCAAAAGGTTAAAGGTTCTAGGCAGAGTTTGTGTTTCAGTCCAGGTTCAAAACAAAAGACTGCAGCTTTATTTAATAGTCCTCCGGTGTGATAAGGATTTCACTCCACTCATGGGTCGTTCCTGGTTAGACTGTTTCTACGTTGGATGGAGGAACATTTTTTCCAACCCCAGGACTCCGGACGAGACAATTCATAAGATCGACGATGACACTTACATTGATAATTTGAAGAGTAAGTTTTCAAAAGTTTTTGACGGGGATTTTTCAACTCCAATAGTTGGCTATGAAGGAGATCTTGTGTTGAAGGATGATAAGCCAATTTTTAAAAAAGCTTATGCAGTACCGCTAAGGTTGAGAGACAAAGTTGTTCAGCATTTGGAATCTTTAGAGAGAGATGGGGTGATTACACCGGTAGAGACTAGCGAATGGGCATCACCGGTGGTAATAGTGATGAAAAAAGACCAAAACATTCGCTTGGTAATTGATTGCAAGGTGTCGATTAATAAGGTGATAATTCCTAACACCTACCCATTACCCGTTGCACAGGATATTTTTGCCTCTCTTTCCGGATCAAAAGTTTTTTGCTCACTTGACCTAGCGGGTGCTTATACACAGCTTTTGTTGTCTCAGGCGTCTAGAAAGTTTATGGTAATAAATACCATAAAAGGCTTATATATTTACAATCGTTTACCACAAGGAGCATCGTCTAGCGCATCCATATTTCAAAAAGTTATGGACCAAGTTCTTCAGGGCCTGGAGTTTGTTTCCTGTTATTTGGACGACGTTTTAATTTCGGGGAAAGATTTGGAAGACTGTCAAAGGAAACTTGAAGTAGTGGTAGAACGTTTGGCCAAAGCTAATATAAAAGTAAATTTAAAGAAATGCAAATTTTTTGTGTCAGAACTACCTTTTTTGGGACACATTCTCACCGATAGGGGGTTGCAACCGTGTCCACAAAAAATAGAGACCATTCGTGAAGCTAAAGCTCCACGGAATGAGTCAGAGCTGAAAGCATTTCTGGGTTTATTGAATTATTACTCTAAGTTCATTCCAAATCTTTCGTCTCGTATCCAGTGCCTTTACGGTTTGTTGAAGAAGAACGTTAAATTTATTTGGACAGATGAGTGTGATAAAATTTTCAACGATTGTAAAACTTTTCTCCTTCGACCTTGTTTACTAGAATATTTCGACCCCATGAAGCCAATAATTGTTACTACAGACGCGTCAAGTTATGGTTTGGGAGGTGTCATGTCTCACGTGATTGATGGGGAAGAGCGTCCTGTTTGTTTTACATCTTTTAGCCTGAATGATGCACAAAAGAAATATCCCATCTTACATTTAGAGGCATTGGCAGTGGTATGTGCAGTTAAAAAATTTCACAAATTTCTTTTTGGAATGAAATTTGTAATTTATACGGACCACAAACCGTTGATCGGGATTTTTGGCAAGGAAGGTAAAAACCAAATTTCGGTAACGCGGCTGCAGCGTTATGTTATTGAGCTGTCAGTATATGATTACGACATTATTTATCGACCTTCTTCCAAAATGGCAAATGCAGATTTCTGCTCCCGATTTCCACTGCTACAGCCTGTTCCCAAAGCTCTTGATCGGGAATTTGTAAAAAGTTTGAATTTTACTGAAGATTTCCCACTTGATTATAAGGGTATTGCCAAGGAAACAGAAAAAGATGACTTTTTGGTTAAAATCACAACGTATCTTAGGCAGGGTTGGCCAGATCGACTTGCAAGAGAGTTTCGGGATATTTACTCTCATCATCAGGAACTTGAGGAAGTCGAGGGTTGTGTATTGTTTCAAGATCGCGTAATCATCCCAGATGTTTTGAAATCAAAGGTACTGAAGCAGCTTCATAGGAATCATACGGGCATAAGTAAGATGAAGTAACTGGCTCGCAGGACGGTGTATTGGTTCGGGTTGAACAAAGACGTTGAAGAGTACGTCAAATTGTGTAGAACTTGCAATGAGATGAATCCTGTCAAGAAGCCGGCAGGGTATTCACAGTGGATTCCAACTAATAAGCCCTTCAGTAGGGTTCATGCAGACTTCTTCCATCTCGACCGTAAAACATTTCTGGTGATAGTAGACAGCTACACAAAATGGATCGAGTTGGAGTACATGAAGAATACCACGGATTGCAAACAGGTCATCAAGGTTCTTCTAAATGTTTTCTCCAGATATGGACTACCGGATGTCTTAGTGACCGATGGAGGTCCACCATTCAATTCTACGGATTTCGTGGATTTCTTCGAGAAGCAAGGCGTGAATGTTATGAAGAGTCCACCATACCACCCGGAAAGCAATGGACAGGCAGAGCGCATGGTCCGGCTTGTGAAGGATGTTTTTAAGAAATTTTTGGTTGATCCGGAGATGAAGAAGCTAGATACGGACTTGCAAGTTTCATATTTTCTATTGAATTATAGGAATACGTGTCTGGATAACGAAGGCTGTTTTCCTTCTGAAAGACTTCTTTCATATAAGCCTAAAACGCTATTGGATTTGATAAACCCCAGATGTAATTTTAAACAACATTTGAAAGTAATGCATGATGAGACTTCACCGACCATTTTGACACCTACTGACAACTTCAGTGACAAATTTGTGAATTTAAGATGCGGTGACCTGATTTATTACAAGAACTCTAACAAAACTGACATACGACGATGGTTACCTGCTACTTTTCTCAAACGTATTTCTGCAACTGTTTTTCAGATTTCGCTTAGCGGCAGATTAATAACAGCCCACAGACAACAACTAAAAATTTTGAGTGATCCTCGCCGGAAACCTGGCACAACTTTCGTTTTCCATGGAGAGAACGTGCAACGCAATAATAGAAAGCGTAGAAGAGAGGAAGACACCGATGATACTGCAGGCATGTCTGAGGAGGAACCTGATTTTTATGGCTTTCCAGCCGAATCCTTTATTTATACGGAGCAACCTCCGGTCGAAAATCAGTTAGGTAATTTTGAAATTAATCAGCAGTCGAAGAACTATCGAAGATCAGAAAGAAATGCGAAGAAGAAACGCAGGTCAGATTTTGTGTATTATTAGTTTGTATTCAGTTCAATGTTTGTAATACGGTTCCATTGTATGGATTTTGAATATTAGTTTTTTTTTTATATAATTATACCATGATCTTTAAAGAATGGAGGAGTTGTTAAGAGCGAACTTGCTGAGCAATGAGAACATTGCATTCGAGAGAGTAAAAGGGAATATAACTATGAGCGGTGGATGAACTATAATAAAGATTAGAAATGATTTATACTCGAGACCGAACTGACGTGTTTAGCGTACAGCTACTGGATTTTATCACGGTTTCTTTAATCGGTGTTTTGTGAGTTTGCCGCGCTAGTCCTCTTCGATAAAGTCTGCTTTGAAGTTATTTCAATATCATAGGCGAAACCGAGGAGCTGAACATACTTTGTGAAAATCTTACCACTCGTGTTTACTCCCGCTCTCTAAAGCAATGTTGAACATCAAGCACGAAAGACTATCATCTTGCCGTAACCCTCTTTGATATTCGAAGGGACTCAAGAGTTTATCCGGGAATCCGTATTCGTGCATGATCTGTCATAGCTGGTCTCGATCGATTGTATCATACGTTGATTTAAAATCGATGAACAAGTATTGTGTGGCCACGTAGTATTCGCGGCATTTCTGCAACACCTGGCGGATGGTTGTAGCGCGTTCACCCATGAATCCAGCCTGATATTATTCCATGAGCTCGAAAATTTGAGAGAGTACATTGATCGCGCGATAGTTCCCTAAATCCAACTTGTCGCCCTTTTTGTAGATGGGACACACGATACCTTCCATCCACTCCTCCGGTAATACTTCCTCCTCCCAAATCTTGATAATGACCCAGTGTAGTGCTCTCACTAGTGCTTCTCCACCGTGTTTAAGAAGCTCGCTTGGTAGTCGATCTGCTCCAGCGGCTTTGTTGTTTTCCAACAGACCAAACTTCTCAATCTCTTGGAGTTTAGGGGCTGGAAATCTTTCGTCCTGCGCACGTTTTCCTAGATCTATTACTACGCCACTTTCAGCACTTGCAACTTCACCATTAAGATGTTCATCGTTCATCGCCAAATCTCCACCTCCTCACGCTCGCTCGTGAGAAGATTGCCCGGGTTTTTTTTCGGCAAATATCGGCTTGTGGCACCAAGCCTCTGCGCGAGCGGTTCAGCTTCTTGTAGAGCTTCCGTGTGTCCTTAGCGCGGTACAGCTCTTCCATCGCTTTGCGATGTCGTTCTTCCTGCTGGCGCTGCTTCCATCGGAAGACTGAGATCTGTCCGTTCCGCGCCTGCCTAAAACGTGCGTCATTCACCCTCGTACGGTGTTGCAGCATTCTCGCCCATGCTGCATTCTTCTCGTATTTCATGATGAAATTTTCACCTGTTCACGTTCGCCGGTGTACCAGTCGTTTCAGTGATTCGGAGTCACGAAGCCTAGTGTTGCAGCCAAGGTACTATCTATGGCGGATTGGATGTCTCTCCAGCCATCTTCAAGTGTAGCTGCGCCAAGCTGTTATTCCGTTGGTAGGGCCACTGCTAGCTGCTGCACGTAATCCTGAGGCACTTCTACATTACGCAGCTGGTCGATGTTGAGCAGCGGCGTTCGACTTTGACGCGTGGTAATAACCGTCGGAAATGTCCGCGCATGCATACACCGACTAGGTAGGGAACCGAATCTACATGCGCACTGCAGTATGTGCGGATATTGGCTATATCCGAGAAGAATTTAAGTACCGTCGATTGTCGATTTTGTTTTCTGTTTTATGGACGGGTGATCTCCAAGTAGCTTTCTTCATACATATCTTTGCGGGGAAGAACGTGCTTTGGATTACCATACCACGGGAGGCGGCAAAGTTTACGCATCGTTGACCGTTATCATTTGATACGGCGTGCAGGATGTATCGACCATATACCGGTCGATACATTTCCCACCTTCCTATCTGCGCGTTTATGTCGCCGACGAATTACGATTTTCACGGTAAGCGGCGAGCAACCATCGTATGTTTACTTTAACCCTTAGGAGACGGCATTTCCGTCTTTCTGAATGCAACCTCGCTGGTCTAGAACACGTTAGTAATGGTCAGTTTTCTTGGCAGGGCTAATATGACCCATCCGTCTCCAAAGGGTTAACTGAGTTGAGCTGGGGCCAAGGGCTTTTTCAGCAGTACCCAGAGAGCCGAAAAGAAGGGGATTCGATGGGGCACCCTTAAATAAGGGCGTTCCGACAGAGATCTCCAGAAGCACCCCTAAAACCTCCTGGAACACACTTGAGACCTCCAGGTCTCTGAAACCCTCTGGGACCCACTGAAACGCCCTTGAGACCTTCAGGTACGTCTCTGAAACCTCTTGGAAACTCCTAAAACTCCCTGAGATCCACTGAAGTTTGGACCCTCTAGAAAGCTCCTGAGACTCCCTGAGAATTTTCCTGGAACACCCCAGCACATGACATAAGTGGAACTCCGGCTCAAAAAGTTGAAGCCTTTCGATTGCGTGTGCTGATATAGAGAGCACCAAAATGTCAAATATGTACCATTATCACCATACCGTTTTTCAACATATGTACCATTTTTTCATTGTTGTGAAGTACATCTAAACCTTATTTTACGTCCACTATTGGCTTAGCGATATAAAATTCTACTGCCAAAATAATGATCAAAATAGGCATTTTTATATTTTTGTACGCTTCTCGTAATCACGGAGATGTTTTATAAAATATTAAAATGTCGAGTTTGCTCATTGTCTTCGCGGTAGAATTTTTTGTCGCTTAGACAAGCATGGACGTAGAAAAAGAACGAGGTGTAAAACAAAGACTTCGCAGATTTAGATTAGCGGCACGTGGAAATTTTAATAAAATGTAAAATGTGATGAAACTTTGTAAACTTTGGTCTAGAATGCGTTTTTCTAGTCTAAAACGAAAACGGAAATCGATATGTGGTACGTGGATGTACGATTGCGTAGATTTCAATCACTTCATGACAAAATGAGTAAGAGGATTGACAGCAGCAAGTTTTGCGTATGTCCCAGCTGCCAATCTTCGTTTCTGTGATCTTTGCTAAAACTGGACTACTAGGGTATCGGGATGCTTCGTTGGCATAGTCCCTTCGTTCGGCCTTTCTTAACGTAAACCAAAAACTCAAACAAACACCCATAACAAATTGAATGAAAATGTCACTTTCTTTAGCTTTTGTAGACGCCATGATGCTTCGGCTTAGTGGGTACAGACAACCAGAAATCGCATAAGGATGTACGCTGTACATCGTATAAAGTACTATTTTTACTCACTATCGCATTTACCTACGACTGAGGGATAATTTTCATCGCATATGATGTTATTTTTTGAACTTATTGCGATGTATCTGGTAAAAGAATATAAGAGTGCAAATTAACTTTTATAATGTATAACTACATCGCAGTAGACGATTTTATTGCGACTAACTTTACTTATTCGTAAAAGAGTTCGAGCGGACTCGCGAAGTGTCAATTGAATTCGTATAATTGCGCACTGCGATGATTATACGACTTCGCTTGGTACAGGTTCTTATTATGTCAGTTAAACTCGCATTGGTATACAAACTAAATCGCATAAAAGTAAGAATAAACTCGTTAAAATGTGCATACAAACTCGCATAAGCTAGAATCGTTAACATTGGTATATTGCGATGTGATATGTGATGACAATGAAAGAGGTGTTGTTGGAGTGCCAAAAAGCTACAAGAAAGTTAACAGTCATCATCATGCTTACATAACAAGTTACAAAGTCATCAGGGGGATCCACTAAACAGCGTAAACTGATTAAACTGATTAAACGTCGCGATCACCAAGGCAATCTTTGATTATTTCATTCGCAAAAGCATGAAACATTTCAAATAAACAGATAATCATGGCCTACGGCGCAATTTAATCTGTTTAGTGAGTACCCCTATCATTTTTGTTTTTTTTTTTGACCTGATAAATAACAATCGGTGGTGCTAGCATGAGAGGGGTGGTGATAAATGTGCGGGAAATCACGCTGATTTTGAGCTCCAGATGGCCTGTCGAACATGTACAGCGCAGGGAAACCAAGTGCATTTCAACGAATACTGAGGTGTGTTAGAATGTCATGACAATTAATCAGTTTGTTTCATAAGTGGTGCTTGGTGTTAAGTGTGAAGTGTGGCCCGGAAATCCAAAGGTTCTTAGTTCGATACTGCGGTGACAAGAATTGTTTTTTTGTTTTTGAATATTATTAAGTCGCATAAGATGCTATATTACGTCGCAGTAGTGCACACCGTGCATCGCATAAGATATCGCCTGAAGTCATATAGCATTATTATTTTTTTCGTCAATGCACGTATAGCGCCTCCACTTTTGTACGTATAAGGCACTTTTACTGCATCTTATGCGATGTAACTTGACCGCATAAAAGCACGTATAACATGAACATAAACTTCATTATACGTGCAAATTGATTGTCTGGGTAGTCTATACACATGATCAGGTCCGTGCACAGAAGTGGCGCCAAGGGAGAGGTTTTTCCCAAATTCGGCAAAATCCGGAGGGGCGCCTAGTGTATGAAGCGTCGGTAATGGGGGGGGGGGGGGGGGGGTTAAGACCCAAAACCCCCCTTGTGCACGGGCTGGCACATGATCAATAAATGGCGTAATTCGGGAACATTTCGAATTGACTTTTCGAATAACCGAACATTTGATGCGACGGTCAAAGACGCTATTTTGAATTTGTATATTTGTTTTCAACGAATTAATTACATTTGTACATATTTTACAAAGATAAATCTATACATTTAACTCTCTAATGATCGTGCCGTTGTATTTTGTACAATACGTTGAAAAAATCTCGACTTTTGAACTCAGCTTAGCGTGATGCTGGCAGTGTTGGCCAACAGACTGACGGAAGGTTGAAAATTATTCTCTATATTCTTTTATGAATTTCTTCGGAGATTTTTGCAAGCATACATCCCGGACTTCCATCAAGGAGCGTAAAATTTATTTTAAGAATTATGTCTATTTTTTAACAATTTATTTAGGAATTGTACCAAGTAAACCTTAGGAATCCCTTTAAAGATTCCTTGACCGTTTTCTTAAAAAAAAATCTTTCTTGAACAATAATTTGTCTTCAAGAATTATTTAAAGTAGCTAATGCAAGGCTGTCATTCAGTATTTCTCAGAGCACTACCAAGTATGGTCTTCGAGGATGTTTTCAAAAGTACTTCAGCGTACTTTTTTTTTATCTGTATTACCGAGATTTTTAGCCCTGGGCTAGTTCATCTCGGGACCCACGCTTTACTTCCCTTCCGAAGGAAGAACTCACATTTTGTGAGTTTGTCGGGAGTGGGATTCGATCCCAGGTCCTCGGCGTGGTAGTCAAGTGTTCTAACCATCCAACCAAATCCGCTCCACTTCAGCGTACTTTAAAAAAATCTTGAAAAGGCTTCATCGAGTATTTCTTGAAACATTTCTTCAGGAAGTCCATCAGGGATTCTCTCAATATTATTTCTGAGGATTCATCTAGATTTCATCCATAGAATATTTAAGAAATTTCAGAAAAAATACTACAAAATTTTTTTTGTTGTTCTTCTAAGAAATTACATTGGAATTCCGCTAGAGGAAGAGAAGTCCTTCTAGAATTTCCTCAAACATTCCTCGATGTTTTTTTTTTCAGAAGAACCTCCAAATTTTTTTTTGTTGATTTTTCCATAGAAGTTAAGTATTTTTCCATAGATTCTTCAAGGATTTCTCAATTATTTCTTCACGTTATTCTTTCAGAGATTTCTCCAAGAGTTTATCTTGGTTTATCTTTTCTTAAGATTTTTTCCAAGGATTCCTTCAGAATTTCCTCCAAAGATTCCTTCGAAAATTCCTCCAAGAAAATTCTGTAGGAGTTCTGAAGGAGTTCTTTCGAAAAACCCTTCTGAAACTCTTCCAACGAATTCTTTAATATCCATCAACTCCAGGAGTTTTCTCAAGGATCCATTTTTTGAAAAATCATTCTAAGTTTCCATCAAACATCTCACTTAAGAAAATTTCACCAGGGTTTATTATTTATTCCGCTAGAAATTCCTCCAAAAAATCGTTTAAAAACATTCTCTGACAATTTCTGATAGGGTCAACATCATACCATAAGTAATCTTATATTCCCAAATACATCCTATTCGAAAACAAAGCGATTACGGCACCATTCATGCTCAGTTCTAACAAAAATACCAAAACGCTTCATTCCTTTGTTTTGAGTAGGATGAAAATTGGAGCGTGTATGCTTAAATAGTGAAGGAATAGAAAAACTATCTTATCAAATCAAACAATTTCTTCAGAAGTTTCTCCAAGTTTCTACTAAGACTGTTTTGTTCAGGAAGAGCCTAGAAGCATCCGTTAAGTGGTTAATGCTTGGCTATGATTTTATAGAGGATATTCATCGGTAATTCTTCAGGAATCGCTTCAAGAAATCCTGCAGCATTTTTTCCAGGGATTTCTTGAACATTTCTTCAAAAAAAAAATCTCTTGAAAATTTTCAAAAGATGCTTTCAGAATTTCTTCAAGGATCTTGTAAAAAAAAACTTCCGCAACGATTTCATCAATCGGATAAAGTTTGCCTTGTTTAGTTTATTTAAAAAATCCCGAAGGATTCTACCAAGGATTACTTAAAGGATTTTTTTCGGGGATCGCTTTAACAATTCTTCCAAGGTTTTATTCAAAATTCTAAAGGATTTTTTTCAAAGACGCCTTAAGAAATTCCTTCCAAACTTTCATCAGGAATATTTCCAAACATTTATTGAGTAGTTAATCCAACAAATGCTGTTGCGATTTCTCCTAAGATTCGTGCGGAATTTATTCAACTCTTCTCATAAGGGGTCGTCCATAAATGACGTAGCATTTAAGGGGGGAGGGGGAGTCTTGGATTACGCTACGAGCCACGTATTAGGTATGGGAAAATCGTCTCCGAGGGGGGAGGGGTGTCAAAAATCGCCAAAAAAATCCTACGTCATTTATGTACGACCCCTAAGTTGATTTCATTCGTTTATTTCATATTGATTCTTCCCAGGAATTCTACAAATAGTTTTGTACATGAAATATTTCCCGCAAGGATTGCTTCATGTATTTATATAATTACTCCTGAAGGATTTTTTTGAAGGTTTTTACACAAATTCCTCCATGAAATTCTATAGGAAATTGTACAAGGATTCCTTAGGCGATTTTTTCAAATCCTTTTTCACAATTCGTTCAAGAATCCTTTAAAAAATCCAGTCTTCAAGGATTTTTCAAGCTACGTGGCAAAGATTCATTCCTGGATTTCTCAAAGTTTTTCTGTAAAAATTTCACAAAGGATTCCTGCAGAAATATTCTCAGAGGGTCCTACAGAAATTCCCCCAAGGCCGCCCGCAGAAATTCTTCCAAGGGATTATATAGGATTTCTTTTGAAGATATTTTTTTTATTTGCTCTAATGAATTTGAGGGGAATTCTTTGGGGTTCCCGCCATTGATTTCTTTGAGAAATATTCTAGGCTTTTCATCATTAGTTCTTCCAAAATCCCCTTTGCTTTCATCTTCAGGAATCATTTACGTAATCCTTCAAGAATGTTATCGAAGATACCTCTAAAATCAACCCAATGATTCTTTCCGAATACATCGTGGAATTCATCTTCATTTTTCAATTCCTTCAGAAAATCCTCCAAAATTTCCTACAAGCATTTCTACAAGGATTCTTTTGAGAATTCCTCTAAAATACCTTTAGAAAATCTTATAGAAAAAAGAATCCCATCAAGTATGGCTTCAAGCATGATTTCTGAAACTCATGAAAGATTCCTTCTTAGAGAAATCTTTTAAAGTATTCTTAGAGCCATTCCTTAAGGTTCATCTGAAGGATTCCTTGAAGGACTTCATGACATAATTCTTGAAGGACTATATGAAGGAATCCGAAGAGGTATTCCTAAACGAATGCTTGAAGAAATTTGTTAAAAATCCCTGAAGGAATTCCTTAAGGATTTCTTGAAAAGTTCTTGAAAAAAAATATTGTAAGTATTCCTAAAACTATACTTAGAAGAATTTTATTCAAACTAGTGTTAGAAATCTTCTTTGATTTGGAGTCCCCCTGAATTCGGGGGCCCGGTGCGGACCGCACCCTCCGCACCCCCCTTGCTACGCCACTGCTCTAACACTCTATGAAGGCTGATCTTTTCGAGCACCTTCCCCGCAGTGCCGATCAAGCATATTGGTCTATCTATATGCTGACGGATCTTCTGGTGGTTTTCGTGCCTTTGGCAATAGAACCAGTTGGGCGATAGCACCCCCATGACATTCGTGGCTATTCTTTATTACACCAACGTACCTAACCTCAAAATGACTGACAATTCTCAGGTCATTTTGAGATGTGTAACATGAGTATGAAAAGGACGACAATCAGGTCAGTAAAGTAGTAGATATTTTTTATCTTCTTCGTGCATGTGTGTGATCTGTCAAAATGACCTGAGAATTGTCAATCATTTTGAGGTAAGATTTGGGGGTATAATAAGGAATGGATTGAATTGAAAAATATTGAAGATGCTACGTCTGATTGTGCAGTACAGGTAATCAATAGAAGGGATTATCAATATTCCAAAGTGTACATTCTAACTTTTCTCATTGGTTACATTTTATCCAAGCCTCCTTCTATCAATGGATATTGCAATTTCACCCACTCCTCTCGTTCAAGTGCCCCCCGAATGCAATAACAGTAAATCCACCCGCATTAGACCCGGGAAGCAGATCAAGAGTAATAGGGGATGTCGATAAAGTTTTGGCTAATCTTTTTATCCTTCTTCGGTAAGCTGGCGGCCCTTGTCCCGAATCATCTGGCTGTGGATTGACGATGTACTGCTCGATGATGGTTCACGGTTTGGAAGTGGAAAACAATGGACGGACCATCACAGACCACGAGGAACGGACGGACACGGACACGGGAAGAATTATCACCAATCTCTGATGTGTTTTTCTACGTAAGCATTAGCTCGGATAAGTACGGAGGGTGCGATGAGAAATGAAGCATTATGACAAGTAGAAGAGAATGGAACTGCTTTGTAGGTTCTTACTGCTTGTAGGTGAAGGTTTTTTTAGAACAATTTGAACATAATGTCGAGTCAGCGAAACATTGGAGGAACCAGGCATAAAATTTATGGTGAGAATAGTGTTGAGCATTTTTAATTCATGAAACTTTTTACAAAGGCAGGGCCCATGGATATATGAACAAAAAAAAATGAGAAAAATTCAGGGTCGCCTATTTTCCCGGAAAACTCAGGTGGATTTTTTTTGTTTTCCTCTAACACTACTTTAAAAAACCCAGATTAATCCACCTTGTGGTGATAGCGCCTTTCTCGTCGAATATGTACTCTAAGATACTTCCGTCGCCATAAGCCGAAGTGTTCCTGAATCCTGAAAATACTCTAGAATGGAACAAATATCATTTTCTTCTTTTGTCACAGTGCTCGTTCGCCAATGAGGAGATGAAGTTGATAAATAATAAATGTATTTGATGAAAAAAAATACTCAAACAATTAAGCAAAACCGCTTAATTCATCGGGTTTGGTAAGAAATTTTCTGGGGGACTCTTCATCTTAAAATTTAAAAATGTATTGGTTTATTCATTTGTGCCCTTCCTCAAAATATTGAATTCCGACCCAAAATTTCCAAGGGGGGACCCCTCTTGACTTAAGAGAAAATCGAAATTTGTGTCAACCTTGTTCAGAAAAGCAAAAACCTCATCAAAGCCATAATCGAATTTGAAAATTTATTGATGGCTCATATTCCTATGTTATGTATTATGTTAAACGTATAAGCAGAGCTGAAGAATATTATACCTCTCAGTTAACTGCTTGACCACCTTCACTAGCACTGGATGCCGAACTTTATCAAGACATTTCAGCATTTTTTTTCTGCACAGTTTAGCCTTTACTTTATTATCATTGGTTATACTGCTGTTCTACGCATGATTATCCCATGTTATATGGGTTTTCCCATATAACATGGGACAATTGGGCGTGGAATGGCAATATAAGATTCATGTAAAATTTGACAAAAAAAAAGTGTAAACAAGTAGAATTTCCCATATTAAAACCCATTTAAATTTCAACCGTATTACGGAGCGCGATGGCTCAACCAGTTGCATCAAAATTGTGCGCAGTAATTTAAGTCGCAAAAGGGGATTTTTTTGTATTTTTAGCAACTTAACCTATTTTACAGCTCTTTTGTCCACTAGGCACTACGTGAGCACTTAGTGCCTAAATGTATTCTATTATATTCTTATTCAACTATATCGAACTGGTTTGCCTTTGTGCTGCTTTCACTTTTCTTCCCTGTCCTTGGTAGAATGATGAGCAGGATGATGAAATGATGTATGGCTGTGGTTCCTTTTCCAGTCCGATTGGGGGTCGTCCATTATGGGTTGCCGTTCACCGATATCCAATTATCCGGGTCCGTTTGAGCTATGAGAGTTCAGAAGAGGGTCAAGTGCCAGCCGCTCTCGGGGGGAAGAGCAACTGACGAAGTGCCGGGGCTGGGATCGAACCCATGACCATCCGCTTATGAAGCGAACGTGTAGCCACTGCGCCACGGGCCCCGGCAATCAAAAGGGGACTGATGCTATAAAATTAAAATTTTCCCATACAACGATGATCCATCCTACTGTACAATTACGCCTCAGGAAAATGGTGGGATTTGACAAGATCGCTTAAATTTTTATCAAGATTTTGTTCGTTTACGCATACACAGTTCGAAAAAAACCTGTAAAATTATGACGGATCGAATGTAACAAAAGGACCCCGTCATATATGATGGAAATTTTCGTGCGATCCTAAAATTACATTGCAAATATCTGTTAGAAAATATAAAGAAAAATTGAGCTCCGTGCGAGAATTGAACTCAGATCCTTGGGATGTGAGTAGCACGCCCGAACTCTCTCGGCTATCTCAACTTGTGGAATAACAGACAGTCAAAGTTAAACTGCTTCTACCATAATGCACGCATTCCCGACATGCTCCGGCTGCTGCAGAGAGTAATGAGAGAGACAACGGGGAATCCGCCACAGCTGGGAGCAGCCGTTCGTGTAGCTAATGACGGAGAGTGGCTGGCATGATTTATAGCAGATGCGTGTAAATTTAAAGCGAATATGCTTTAAAATCTGTAAACAAGCCGTCTGGCCAGCAGCGGGCTGCTCGGCTGACGTTAAATGTTGGTGATTTACATTTTTCTGCCGCAAATTTCAGTTGATCTTCAATTTACGTGCTGTTTAACTTTCATATTTTTTTGCTGTGTTGTTGTAATTTCAGCGATGCATCTAATCCTGATTTAGCAACACTGCCGGTAATCTTAGGTGTGGTCAGAGCTTGGGTCAAAGACTATTTTACTGCTGCCCGTTTATCTGGTTATCGAACTTCCGGCGGGAAACCTGGAACCGGTTCCGCTACACAACCGGTTCTGATATGGTCTGAAACTATTTTTCTACTTTTCGTTCATTTTGTTACCGAAAAAGCCGCTGTTTGATGTGTCGCATGCATGGGTTTGGTTCGCATTTTTAGTTAGCGACTTCCGGCGGGATACCTGGAATCGGTTCAAATACAGTCTGAAACTACTTTCCTGCTTACCGTTCATCAGGTTATCGCAAAAGCCACAGTTCGATGTGTCGCATGTCTGGGTTTGGTTCTTTTTTTTTTAATTGGCTACTTCCAGTGGGACACCTGGAACCGGTTCCGGAACACAACCGGTTCAGATATGGTCTGAAACTATTTTACTGCTTACCGTTAATTTGGTTATCGAAAAAGCCGCTCTTTGATGTGTCGCATGCATGGGTTTTGTTCACTTTTTTAGTTGGCCACTTCCGGCGGGACACCTGGAACCGGTTCTGAAACACTTCCGGTTCTAATATAGTCTGAAACTACTTTCCTGCTTACCGTTCATCAGGTTATTGCAAAAGCCGCAATTCGATGTGTCGCATGCCTGGGTTTGTTTTTTTTTTAATTGGCTACTTCCAGTGGGACACCTGGAACCGGTTCTGGAACACAACCAGTTCAGATATGGTCTGAAACTATTTTCATGCTTATCGTTCATCTGGTTATCGATACAGCCGCTATTTAGTGTGTCGCATGCCTGGGTTTGGTTCACTTTTTTAATTGGGCACTTCCGGCGGGACACCTGGAATCGGTTCCGGAACACAACCGCTTCAGATATGGTTTGAAACTATTCTCCTGCTTACCGTTCATCATGTTATCGAAAAAGCCGCTGTTTGATGTGTCGCATACATGGGTTTGCTTCACTTTTTTAGTTGGCCACTTCCGGCGGGACACCTGGAACCGGTTCTGGAACACTACGGGTTCAAATATAGTCTGAAACTACTTTCCTGCTCACCATTCAGCTGGTTATTGAAAATGCCGCTATTTGACGTGTCGCATGCATGGGTTATGTTCACTTTTATATTTGGCCACTTCCGGCGGGACACCCGGAACCGGTTCCGGAACACTACCGGTTCAGATATAGTCTGAGACTATTTTTCTACTTTGTTCATCAGATAATCGAAAATGCAGTGGTTTGATGAGTCGCATGCATGGGTTTGTTGCATTTTCATATCTGGCCCCTTCCTAGGGTACCGGTCCGGAACACCTAAATGGCCATAACTCCGGAACGGCTGGACGGATCTGAACCATATGCAATACGAAACAATGGGGCAATATACCGCGTCGAATGAACCATCGGTCGTTGAAATCGGTTCATATTTACTATCTTAAAAAGAGGTGACCTTTTTGTACACATACACACACACATACATACACACACACACACACACACACACACACACACACACACACACACACACACACACACACACACACACACACACACACACACACACACACACACACACACACACACACACACACACACAATAGGTCGTCGGGGCGCCGGTGAACCGGAAGTCTACCACCAACCGGAATCGCCGGGCCGACTTCGGCACCTTACTGGTCGGGTTGAAAACATCGGTGTCGAGAGAACTTCCACCGTCGGGGTCTTTCTCTGTCGGAGTAGGCTAGGTCCGTCCACCGCCGGGGACTAGACCGAGTTGACCGCGAAAAAGCACCGGTGCTTGGTCGTCAGGGCGCCTGTGAACCGGAAGCCAGTCTCCAACCGGAATCTCAGAACCGACCTTGGCACCAGCCTGGGAAGTATCGGTAACGGAAGAAGTTTCAGTGTCGGGGAACTCTTCGTCGGATAGGGTAGATCCACCGTCGGGGACTATCCGAGTCGTGCGCGAAAAGCCGGAGTGCTGAATGGCACACGGACGGCATTAGAATAACAAATTTGGTGTATGTTTGTACCAACTGTGTCGCTGAATGGCGATAGGTTAGGTACGAACACTAAAAAGATTAGAATAACAAATTTAGAAGCGACAAAATGTGCATGAGCACAGAAGAAGAAGAGCGCATGAGCGCATTGCCCCCCCTGAAGCAGTCGCATCAGTGGTACCAGGGGGATCGAGGCGACAAGGTGTAGCAGAGTTTTTCCAATCGGTTTTCTCTGCTCGGGAGGTTGGGAGGAAAAAACACACACACACACACACACACACACACACACACACACACACACACACACACACACACACACACACACACACACACACACACACACACACACACACAAGGGGCAGCAGGGACAGGAGTCCAGGGGCCTGACGAACCCCCCCTTCTGCGAGTCGGGTCGAAGCTTGGGAGTCTTCCCGAAGCGAAAACCGTTCACACACCCGTGTGAATTACCACCTTTGGCGCATCCTTCGGGGAGTGACCGGGCTTCTGGTCTCCAGACTGCTCAAGAGGAGGATGCCTAGGATGTGGCGGGGGTTCACCAGTGGGCTCTGTTGGATCCTCATAAAAAGCCACACATCTGCAAGCAACTCCGTACAAGCGACCTGGTACTGCTTTCAAAGTGCCTTAGCCCAAACACCCAGAGTGCCAACCGGCACATCAGGATTGATGCCAGTAACATCCTGACTATGGTATACTGGTCAACGCAAACGACAACGGACTACGGACTACGGATCGGATGACGACGATGGGCTGACATTCGTGCCATTCTGCTTCCTGAGTAAAGAAGGGTGACACCTTCTTGAAACGGCGAGTGGGCTAATGGTGCGTCTGCCTCCGTCCCGGTAAAACCTTGGCAGGCCTTCGGAAACGTTCTTCACTTGTCCGTCAATTTTGATGGGTACTAGGCTCGGATGTAAAATTCCCGACTTACGCTGATCTGGCTCTGGACACGAACCCCATGAAGGTTCGTGTTTAACCCTCGCTTGGCCTCCCTGTTTCATAGACAACCAAGAGATCACGAAAGCGACTACGTACAGCGGGTGGAGATAGCGGCCCGGAGGGGGGACCCAATAACATGGAAGGAGAAAACGGAAGTAACAGCGGAAAGGTGGCGAATCCGTTCGCCAGAGGAGGATTGCTGAGGTCTCCGCCTCAGCAAACAGAAGGTGCAGAACCGCGGCAAGAAGCGGCTTTACAACAAAGTGCGGTACACTCGGAGCAGCAGCAGCAGCTGCCGACGAATAGTGGATGGAGCGTGCCTCAACAACAGCCGAAGGTAGTTGCGGCGAAGAACTTGACGGATGACCTACACGAGTTCGTCGACAAAAAGCACAACGTGCACAAGGACATCAAGGACTTGGTGTTGAAGATTAGGAGGGCTCTCGGAGCTGCTGTGAAAGAATGGCACAGCGTGATGCAGAGAGCGGATGAGGCAGAGAGCGCATTAGCAGCGACTAAATACGATCTTGCAGCAGCTACGCAGCGGCAGCAGCAACGAGCCACGGTCGAAAATATGGAGACGCCGAAGAACCATCGAAATACTCGCTCGGAGAAAAGAGGCAGAGATACGCCAGGAGAAGAGGAAGTCCCGAAGAAACAAAGAAGTGAACGGGAGCGCGCCAGCAATCGGAGAGATGATGGATGGCGCACTGTGGAGAGTCAGCAGGCGAAGAAGAAGAAGCGAAAGGAGAAGGAAGAACAGAAAAAGGAAGAAAAGAGGAAAGAAAAGGAGAAGAAAGAAAATCGCCGGCCCCCTAGGCAGAGGAAGAAGGGTGATGCACTGATCGTCGAGGCGAAGGACAAGACGACGTACGCTGCGCTCCTCAGGAAAGTGAGGGAGGACCCGGAGCTAAAAGAGTTGGGTGAAAACGTGGTAAAGACCAGGCGCACCCAGAAAGGAGAGATGCTGTTCGAGCTCAAGAAAGATCCGGCGATTAAGAGCTCAGAGTACCGGGAGCTCATTGCGAAATCCGTAGGCAGCGAGGCCACCGTGAGAGCACTTTCACAGGAGGCAGTGCTCGAGGTCAAGGATTTGGACGAGGTCACAACTGAGGAAGAGCTGAGAGTCGCATTGACCGAGCAGTGTAACTTGGAAGTACCGGTGACAATCCGAATCAGGAGATCGTTTGCAGGTACCCAGACGGCGGCAATCCGACTACCAGTAGATGCGGCCAACAAGATTGCGGTAGCCGGCAAGATCAAGGTCAGATGGGCGGTATGCCCGCTGCGACTGGCTCCCCGAGTCACCAAGAAAATGGAGAGGTGTTTCAGGTGCATGGAATTTTGTCACCAGTCAAGACACTGCAAGGGTCCAGATAGGTCCAAACGGTGCTGGAACTGCGGCGAAAACGGACACGTTGCTCGAGACTGCACGAAGCAACCCAAGTGCATGCTGTGCAAGTCGGAGGAAGGAAATGGCCACCGGACGGGAGGCTATAAATGCCCGGCCTACAAAAAGGCGAAGGCAGGCCAACAATGATGCAGATAACGCAAATTAATCTGAATCATTGCGACATCGCACAGCAACTGTTGTGGCAGTCGACAACAGAGACGAAGTGCGATGTTGCAATCATCGCAGAGCCGTATCGGGTTCCTCCTGAGAACGGCAATTGGGTAGCGGATATAGCAGGATTGGCAGCTATACAAGTTATGGGCAGATTCCCTATAGAGGAAGTGGTGGAAAACTCTTACGAAGGTTTCGTGATCGCCAAAGTTAACGGTGTCTTCGTATGTAGCTGCTATGCGCCTCCAAGATGGACCGAGGAGCAATACAAACGGATGTTGGATGCACTCACTGACACGCTGGTAGGACGTAGGCCAGTAGTCATCGGCGGCGATTTCAACGCCTGGGCCGTTGAGTGGGGCAGCCGGCAAACCAATGCAAGAGGATATAGTCTACTTGAAGCTCTGGCGAAGCTGGACGTAAAGCTGTGCAATGTAGGAACAGTCAGCACATCCCGCAAAGACGGTCGTGAATCCATCATCGACATTACATTTTGTAGTCCATCGTTGATGGAAGACATGGACTGGAGGGTGAGTGAGGAGTACTCCCACAGCGACCACCAGGCGATCCTCTACAAGATAGGCCAGAGAGCTCCTACGTCCATACAGAGAACTAGAACTTATGAGCGGAAGTGGAAGACGAAGGACTTCGACAAGGAGACTTTTATCGAGGCACTTCGGCCAAATAGCGATGCGGCAAACCTCGACCCAGGGTGGTTGACGGAAGCGCTAGCAACGGCATGTGATGCAGCAATGCCGAGGAAGATTGAACCTAGGAACGCTAGACGCCCAGCGTACTGGTGGAATGCGACGCTCAGCAGAGGGCAAGAACTGCGGCCGATAGAGAAGAGCGCAAGGTTGCGTTCCGTGAAGCTAGAGCTGCCTTCAAACGAGCTATCAAGCAGAGCAAGGCGAACTGTTACAAGGAGCTATGTCAGGAAGCCGACGCTAACCCCTGGGGAAATGCCTACCGCATCATAATGGCAAAGCTGAAGGGCCCAATGACGCCAGTCGAAATGTGCCCAGACAAACTGAAGGGTATCGTGGAGGGTTTGTTTCCAAAACACGATACAACAACGTGGCCACCTACGCCGTACAGCGAGGGCGATGTGGAATTTGACGTAAACCGACTGGTCTCGAACGACGAGCTCGTTGCCGTGGCGAAAGCATTGAAGGTGAAGAAGGCTCCCGGTCCGGATGGAATCCCCAACGTGGCGTTGAAAGCAGCGATCCTGGAGTATCCCGATATGTTCAGGTCAGTGTTGCAGAAATGCCTGGAGGAAGGCATCTTTCCGGATATATGGAAGGTCCAAAAACTAGTGCTGCTGCCAAAACCAGGAAAGCAGCCGGGAGATCCAGCATCGTACAGGCCGATCTGTCTGTTGGATACGCTCGGAAAACTCCTGGAGAGGATTATCCTTAACAGGCTGACCGAGTATACCGAAAGTGTTAGAGGGCTGTCCACGATGCAGTTCGGCTTCCGCAAGGGAAAATCGACGGTTGACGCAATTCGGACCGTCGTTGAGATGGCGGAAAGGGCATCCTTACAAAAGCGGAGAGGAGATCGCTACTGCGCCGTGGTAACGATAGACGTTAAAAACGCGTTTAACAGCGCCAGTTGGGAAGCT